>NW_028090067.1:8478489-9678489 GCF_014824575.4 Sturnira hondurensis | reverse complement strand
GGGCATGGGAGCATTTGACAACTCATCTTTGTAAAGTTTTATTTTCCCATCTTCACTTAATTTCAAGTACATTACATAGTAAGATTTTCCATAATATTCAGATAGTCAGTGATTCCCATAGAAATCCAGAGTTTAATTATGATTATATGACAGTAAATGACAAGTGGTAAAATAAGAATATAATAATATAAAGCTGGAGACCATGATTTCCATGATAGGTAAATGTTGCTAAAATGGGATCTAAGTAGAATTTGTACTAAAAACTTCCTTTCAATGTATTAGGAAAATTTAATATTAAATACAATTTTGTGATTCTTTTGGAAAAGTGAATGATCACAAATGTATCTTTTGTATAAATTTGGATTTCCACATGTTGATGTTTTTGTAATATATTTTATTGATTATACCATTACAGTTCTATTCCCCCCCTTCATTCCCCTCCACCCGCACACTCCCTCCCCCACCATTCTCCCCCCTTAGTTTATAACCAAGTGTCTCAAGTTCTTTAGATTCTATATTTCCCCCACTATTCTTGCCCTCCCCCCTATCTATTTTCTACCTACCATCTATGCTATTTTCTGTGCCTTCTCCCTCCTTCTCCTCCTCCCACTCCCCTGTTGCTAACCTTCCATGTGTTCTTCATTTCTATGGTTCCACTCCTGATCTAGCTGTCCTCTTGGTTTGCTTTTGTTTTAGGTGTGGTTGTTAATAACTGTGAGTTTGCGTCCTTTCACTGTTCATATTTTTCATCTTCTTTTTCTTAGATAAGTCCCTTTAGCATTTCATATAATAAGGGCTTGGTGATGATGAACTCCTTGAACTTGACCTTATCTGAGAAGCACTTTATCTGTCCTTCCATTCTAAATGAAAGTTTTGCTGGATAAAGCAATCTTGGCTGTAGGTCTTTGGATTTCATGACTTGGAATACTTCTTTCCAGCCCCTTCTTGCCTGTAAGGTCTCTTTTGAGAAATCCGCTGACAGTCTGATGGGTACTCCTTTGTAGGTGACTGTCCCCTTATCCCTTGCTGCTTCTAGGATTCTCTCCTTCATTTTAGTCTTGGCTAATGTAATTATGATGTGCCTTGGTGTGTTCCTTCTTGGGTCCAACTTCTTTGGCACTCTCTGAGCTTCCTGGATTTCCTGGAAGTCTATTTCCTTTGCCAGACTGGGGAAGTTCTCCTTTATTATTTGTTCAAATAAGTTTTCCACTCGTGGCTGTTTCTTTCCCCCTTCTGGTACCCCTATAATTCGGATGTTGGAACGTTTAAAGATGTCCTGGAGGTTCCTAAGCCTCTCCTCATTTTTTTGAATTCTCATTTCTTCATTCCTTTCTGGTGGGATGTTTTGTTCTTCCTTCTGGTCCATTCCATTGATTTGAGTCCCAGTTTCCTTTCCATCGCTATTGGTTTCCTGGACATCTCCCTTCATTTCAATTAGTTTAGCCTTCATATGTTCCTCTAATTTGTGACTATAATCAACCAGTTCTGTGAGCATCCTGATAAACAGTGTCTTGAATTGTGATTCTGAGAGGCTGGCAATTTCTTGGTTGCTGAGAGTTATCGGCTCTGGGACTTTGAGTTCTTCTTGCGCCATCCTTTGGGCTGTTTGTGCCTGTTACGTAGCAGGATCAGAGCCGTAGGTGTTCACCAGAGCAGGGCAACTCAGTCGCTGGGTTGTGACATTGTATGTGGGGGTGGGGTCAAAGAGGAGCAATGGCGTCCCATCTGCCGCCTCCCGCCGCGGCCCCCACACATGTTGCAGCTGGCACCATCACTGGGCCCGCGCATTTTGTCCCACTGCACGCGAGTGTGCCACTGCCGTCAGCCCTCGCCCCCTGGGGCCTGCGTGGTCCGTCTCACTGTGCGCGAATGTGCGACCGAGGTCAGTCTGCCCCACACCCTGACTGGGTCCGGGCCACTTGTGTGCCTAGGTTGGGGGATCTGTCCTGCCCGACCCTGCTCTGCTGCTGGCTCCGGTCCTCTTACCGTCCCTGTTGAATGGTTAGATGTAGTCGAACTTCCGTATAATTCAATTTTCTGTCCTTTGGCTGTGTCTTTGTTCTCCAAACCTTTGTTGTATTCAAACTTGGTTGTGGGAGAAGGCACAGTGTTTCCACCTATGCCTCCATCTTGGTGGAAGTCCCCCACATGTTGTTTTTTTAAAAGTAGCTACTAAAGTACTGTTTTTCATTTTTTAAAGAAAATACTTAATCACCGAACCCATATTGGTTGCCATATATTTCTATCCCAAATGTTAGCATGGCAGTGCCTTGTGAATACACATCTGATGCTTATTTTTTTGCAGATGGTTAGTGGGAAAAAATGACTTCTCATAAATTAGAAAATTGGTGTTCAGTGACCTTTTAAGATTTTTTTAGCAAAAAGAAGCAGTCATCTAGAAATTGTCATAAAAACATTTTAAAGACAGACTGCAGTATGCCGATATATTAAATTCATATTTTGCAGGCTATTTGATGAACTTCTCTGTGCAAACTACTAATGTAAAAAAGAAAGAAATATTGCCATGATTACATGAGTGTAGAAGCTACACCTCAGCTGTCATACAAGAGTTTTTGCTTTATAAATGAAGACCGAAATGGCCCTGGCCAGTGTGGCTCAGTGTGTTGGAGTGTTGTCTTGTAACCAAAAGGTTGCCGATTTGATTCCTGATCAGGGCACATACCTAGGTTTCAGGTTGGATCCCTAGTCCAGGAGTGTACAATCCTCAGTCCAGGCATGTGCAAGAGGGAAGCAGTTGATGCTTCTTTCTCTCCCTACCTCTCTCTCTAAGCATTGAAAAAAATGTCCTTGGGTGAGGATTTTTTAAAAAAAATGAAGACCATCGCTGAAAAAAAAAATGAGTTGAAGGTATTCAGGAATGCAACTCACAGGGTCCTTGCATGTTCTCGTCTCAGAATGGTGAGGTCTCAGAGCTGGGCTGCAGTGCTGGATTTGGAAAGCTCACGTGGAGAAGGCCCTCGTTGGCTTCCTGGAGAGGCAGGATGTCGGAGAATCTGTGTGATTCGTGCTCTCTGACATAGAATAGTAGGTAAACTCCATGAGCCAAATGAAGGAGAATGAAAACAGAGCGGCATCCACCATAGGAAATTGTTTCCCTCCCTTATGGCTTTCATTTTTGGTCTTGGAAGGGCTTTCTAGATTACTTAGGATGCAGCAAATGTTTAATTAAATACATGAATAGGCATAAATCGCTAGGACTTAATGACGAAGACCATTTTTTGAAAAAGATTTATAACACAGCCTAAGTAGGTAGCCTTAAAACAAATGAGTTAACGGATGTTCCAGGCTTGTTTTTGATCCTAGGTCAGGTTTCCTGTTGGTTTCAAGCCCTGAGAGGGCAGAAGGGATGGCGCCTGCACCTTTGTGTCCCCCCCAAGATCTTGCGGAGTGCCTTACTCAGAGTGGGCCTTGAGTGAATATTTATTTAATGAAGAAATGTAGAATTTTAAGTCTGGAAAGACTTACAGAGGTAATTTGGATAAACCCTCTCTTAAAAGGCCAGGAAAATGAAACGCAGAAGGGAAAGTGACCAGCCAACGGTCACACTGCTGTTGAGATCAAAGAGCCTCGGCAGTGACCCAGATTTCCAAACTCATGTTCCAGTGCTCTTTCTATGAAACCCTTAGAAGGTAAACAGAGAAATCTGCCAGATATTTTCAAATTGCCCATGGAAAGTGGTCTGAATGGCAGGTGCAACCTCTGGACGCAGTTACTTGATCTGTTCAGTTCCATTTACTTTTCAATATGTTTGCTTTCCAAACAGGACAGGTCAGTTCCATTAGGGAAATGAGTAATCTATTAAAACGGAATCTCACCAAATGAAGTGGCATCTTAAGGCTGCGTGATGTTATGGGGCGGGGAGAGGGAACGTCAGGGACAGCTGTTCTTCACGGAGATTTTTTAAAAGTGCCGTGGTGTGTCTTGAGGCCAAGTGATTTTTATAATGTTTCTTATCAATGAATTTGATCGATTTTGAACAGTGTAGCAAGCTGTAATGATAGATAAATGAATAAATAATGCATAGATAGTAAATGTAATAGAAATTTTGTTAGAGATTTGCTTTTATCTTAATGATTGTATGTGGCTGCCTCTTCACAGTGTTTGAATGACATAAGAAAAGAGAACTCCAGCACGGACAATTTGTTATGTTGGCCATTTATTCATTCTTTCATCCATTAAACAACATGTGTAGGGCATCTACGATGTCCTAAATGTTATATTAGATATTTGGAACACAAAGTCAAAAAAGCCAGAAGCTCACATTCTTCTTGACTAAATGTGCATAATTTCACTGTGTCATAAGAAATGCTTTGACAGAGGTATGTCCAAAGTGCTCATGATACTAAGGAAGTATTACATGACTCTAATTCTGTGCATGGAGCAGAGTGGGGGACACTCCAGAAAGGTTGCATTTGAAGTTCAAGCCCAGCAGGAAGCAAGTTAACTTGGATGCTGAGGAGCTACTGTTCTAACAACTTTACAGCCCCTGTGATCGCTCTCATTCCAAGTTGCATGGGTTACATTTTACAGTGTGCAAAATCCAAGTTCAAATATAACCAAACCCACAAGTCAAGAAGTTACTTAATGAAAATTAACATTGATGTACCTGTTTTAAAGTTTTTTTTAAAGTATGGTACTTCCTTACAAGCAATATTGATAAACACTGTGTAGAGTGCGGGCATTGGATGGGGAGTAGCGTTTCCGTGGACACCCGGTGTATGACACACTGATGGGCCCGCCAGGTCTAGAGTCCTTTTCGTAAGCACAATTTTGGGTCTCCTAGATTTAATGAAAGATTGATTTTTCTCCTCCCTGCCTGGACAAGGATAAACCTCATGAAATGGTGATTTAACTCAACAGAAAAGCATAAAAGCCCTCCTTAAAATTAAAAGAAGTCTCCACACACAAAAAAGCAGGTTCATTTGCAGTAATAGACCACTTTATCTGAGGCAATAGAACTTCACTAATTCTCACTAATGACAGAGGACGTGCCTTGTAGAAGAACCAATTTTACTGATTCTGAGAAAGAAACAAAATCTTGGTCATTCAAGGCCTTGTCGCAGCCCCACGTCTTGCTGAGAAATAGGCAACCACTGCTGTTTTAATTGGGCCAATAATCAGGTCTGCAGGTTTACTGAACTGAGATCATCGCAAATACCATCTGAGTGCAAACCAACATCTCAGCCGATATTACAGAGGAGACGTTCAGGTGAGGCAGCCCAGCAGATCCCCTGCAGCAAGTCAGCAGCTCACTGTGTTCCAGGTAAGTGTGTTTAGACGTGTGTTTAATTTTTCAAGCCATGAGGGCAACAAGGTTTCCAGTTATACTTGAAAGAGCTTACTCATCTGGCAAAATCTGACTCAGTAATTTATTATCTCAATGTACACTTAGACTCTCAGGATTAATATAGCTTTTGACATGTCAGGTTAAAACCAGGTGTGGCGGTAGAATACGTACTCAACTCACACAACGCACATAATGGATGACAGAGATGTTGAGCTGTGGTGGTGAATTAAAATATTTAAATACAATGCATTTGTTCATAAAATAAGCAATAAAATGCTTGGAAAATACAGAAGTTTCTAAAATACAGCCTCAGAGCCTTGCAATCATGGCACATGAGAGGTAGACACTACCAGAGAAACTGTCTTGCGTTGGAATGAGAATAGTTTCTTACTCTGTTTCCAGGGCCACCAGGAGCATTTCTGAACTAGGATGCTGACATAAGGCAGCACCAGAACTGGCATGGATCTTAAACAAGTTGTTTCAGAGTTGGCGCATGTATATATTTAAAGTTCAAACTTCTTTATTGAAAAACAGATTCGTCACGCAAGTGGGAGGTAGTTGTAATTGGATGTCTGAGTGCAGCACTAACACGACAGGAGTTCAACACCTACCACGGGTGGAAGGCATTGCTCTAGAAGCTTTGCGTGTCTGGACTATCCAAACACGCATACCCACACTGTTGACAAGAACTTGCAGATGAGGATATTGAAGCGCAGAGAAGTTACAAGATCCCGTGCTAGTAAATGGTGGTGTTAGAACTCCGAGGAGGACAGTGTGGCTCAATCTGTACTCAGGCTGCTAGTGCCTTGATAACACTAGAAGGCGTACCTATCCATCTAGACTTCTGAAAAAAAATCTTTTGAAAACTGTTACAAACATAATGCCTAAAACAGATCATCTTATTTACTAATATTTCCAGGAAAAGTTCAAATTTGAATGCAACTTCTAAAATGATCAGTAGCTTATTGTTTTCTTGACCTTTATATTGAACCTCTGTGGATGCCTCTGCCTTTAGCCACTTCACGTTACCATAGTGGAAAAGTGGGGACTCATCCAGCTAAGTAAGAAATGTTATTTGGCTTGTCCCAAAGCCTGCCATGAGTATGAACTGAGCTGCCAAATTGATTCAAGGTGTTTTAGTACAACAAGTCTGGAACATCTGAGTTTTGAATTTCACAGCAATTAGTGTAAAAATGTCAGTAGTATTTATGGAAGTCTGTTCATGGTCTATAATTAGTTTTCCCTAACCCAGAACATTTATGATATTAGGGCAGACAGAGTCTTCCAAAGTGATTTTTAACTTGTGAACTTATTGCCATGAAAGATTCTGCATTTGAACATGGACATTTGCATATTCTTTTCATATTTGAGTCCTTCCTAGGTAATGTTGGTCTACAAAAATGACCAAGATTAAGTTCCAGATGTCAAGGTCCTTAATAATGAAGTAGGAGAAAGAATACATTTTCATGAAAAATATTAAGTACTGCAAAATAGGACAATTCATAACTGAGAAGTAAAGTAAGGGCCATCGATGTTCAGAGAAAGAAGGAATCTAAGAGGACTCGTGTAGGATATGGAAGGTTTTGATATGGGTATGTGGGTTGGGGAAGGTTGTTCTAACAGGAAGGAACAGAAAACAAGAAGCAAGGGATGGCAGGGAAACAAGGCAAGTTAAGTGGTCCAGTGTGTCAACAATAGTAAACATGTGAGGAAGTTTGGGGAAAAGTTCAAGAAAGTAAATGAAAGCCCTGGCTGGTGTAGCTCAGTGGATTGAGCACGGGCCTGCGAACCAGAGGATCGCGGTTCAATTCCCAGTCAGGGCACATGCCTGGGTTGCAGGCCAGTTCCCTGCAGGCCAACTCCCAGCAGGGGATGCACAAAAAGCAACCATACATTGATGTTTCTCTCCTTCCCTCCTTCCCTTCTAAAGGTAAATAAATAAATAAAATCTTTAAAAAAAAAAAAGTAAATGAAAGATGTAGAGTGGCCTGTGATTTTCCAGCACACCAAGCAGTAAGTGGGATATGCTGTGCACCAATGGAGTGGGTGTCGGCTGTACTGAAGCGCATTGGGGGTTAGTCTTATCCATGCAGGCTTTTTTCAGTGAAAGTGACCATAACGCCATGTACTCTTTCTTTTCTTCCACGTACCACTTCCTCAGCAGCAGCCACAGTCCACAAACATACAGCAATAGATCTCCTGAGAATAGTCGTTAGACACGAATTATGAGGCACAGAAGACTCGAAGAATAAAAGGAACACCGCTATTTGAGTAGGCAAATATTTAACTGCCTAAGCACATAAAAGTAGTTATAAAGATGGACCATATTACATACATAAAGGATGCATCAACAATTAAAAAAAATAGTGTGCATGAGACCACAATTAGTATATGTTCCATAACAATATACTTCATCAACAGCTCAGATCTGCAAATCTCTTCCAACTTGACAATCCTCATAAGTATCTCCAAAATTTTCCGTTTCACTGATATGCTAGTTTCTTGGCATTCCCCACAAGGTTCAATTGCAGTAAATTTGTGTGCTGAAATACTATGTAGTACTGAAAATGAATGAACTGTAGCCATATGCATTAGCATGTATGAATAAAAAATGTTGATAGAAAATAGTCAAGTCGTGGAAGAATGAGTCATAAATGACATATAGAATTATTTTACCTGTATAAACTTGAAACATACACATACTTAAACATACTAAATCCCTCTGAGAGTCTAGAAGGAAAATGTGACTGTGGAGAGACACACAGGGACTTCAGAGGTTTTCAAGCCATATGTGTTTATGAATGTTCATTTTATTAGCACATTTAATCATATTTCTCTTCACAAAAAAATTAAGTCTGAAATGTATGCCCTAGTACCCACCACTCAGCTCTAAGAAATAAAATACAGGGGATGGCACAAATAATGCCCCTTTTTATTACAAAATCTTTTAGTACAAAATCATAAGCATGTAATTCTGTAATATACTAATTTCACACTCAAGCACATCATATGATAATTTAAGTGAAATGTTCAAATTAAAACTATAAATTATTGCACCCACATTATCACCCTACCAACCACACTCAAGCAGGTGTTACTTCTGCCGGACCCTGTGTTATAAATATAATTGAATGCCCCTCTTTACCTTTTCTTAATATTATTCTGTTCCTTCTTCTTTATTTCCCCTTTTTAAAGATAGCCATTATAGTACCATGGGTGTTTTTAAGACACATAAATAATCTCAGCAAAAAGCAACCACAGCCCTGATGACACTGCCTGGAGCTTGGGCTGCAAATGGACTTCCAGTTACATGAAGGAATAGGTTTTATATTGAGAGTCATGCTGAAACCTTCCTGACTGACAGAGGAGGATGAGAAATGTCCTCTTCCTATAGCAAAGTAAAGAGACAGGAAGGCAGGCTTGGAAAAATTATAATGAGGAAAAGGATGTTGAACATGTTCTTGTTATTG
This sequence comes from Sturnira hondurensis, assembly GCF_014824575.4. NCBI lineage: Eukaryota > Metazoa > Chordata > Mammalia > Chiroptera > Phyllostomidae > Sturnira > Sturnira hondurensis. The sequence goes on along the minus strand of NW_028090067.1, from coordinate 9,669,711 downwards.
ACTTGGACTCTATTGGGAAGTAAGTAGAGGGTATCTGCTGAAAGTGAGAAAGACACATGGCATTGAAGGGAAGGGTTAGTCATTTCTATAGATTATGTATAGTAGGTGATCAAGGAATATGGATGAATGAATGTAAGAGTTGAGTAATATTTATAGGCTGGATGGAAGAAGCCAATGAAGAGGGAGTGGCTGGAAGTACTGGAGAAATAAGGGAAGGGATAGATCAAGATTCCTGAGAGACAAGCAGGAGAGGTAAGTCTTCTGGGCTTGAACTAGCCTCCTCCTTATACCCCAAACAGGGTAACTTCACTGTTGTGTTGGGGGCTTACAGTGGGACATTCAGGTGGGGGGTGGAGATTCATACAGAGACGGGAGAAAGGGTCTTTGTGGGCAAAATGTACTCAGCACCAGGGAAGTCTGTGGATTTTCATCGGTATGGCTAGTGTATCCACATCTGCCAAGGCTGCGGGCTTACCTTCACCCTCAGTCTCCCTTCCTGTACATTCACACCTGGAAGCCCCTCATGAGATTCTCTGCTCTTATTTGGGAGCCCCATGGACGCTGGTGGTTGCTGGTTGCCTCAAAAGATACGCGTACAGCCTTGGAGCTGCCCTAGATTTTTTCTATGCGTTGAGCCCTAGAACTATGTCTAAGCCTACCTTGGAATACTTTCTTTTCCGATTCGCTTGACTCTTGAATTTGAAGTGTGCAAGGTACTGTGCTCACTCTGAGGATTACATAAAATAGGCAGACCCTGCCCTCAAGCTGTTTAAAATCCAATAAGCTCCATTGTTTAGTCTGCTGGCACCAAGCGAAGGAATCACAGACATTGGCATCGGAAGGGATGATAAAAAGGGGCTTCCCTCACATCATAAATGCAGAGAACCAAAGGCCCATTGACTAGGGGTTCGTCTATAACCACAAAATCAGGTCGTTCCTGACTCCTGATAAATGTCTTTCCCTGTACCATGATGTTGCCTCGAGCAGCTACCATTAGGAAGATCAATGGGAAGTACAGTAGGAGATGGTAGAGGGTGAAGGCATAGTCCTTGACCTTCATGGTATCAAACTCACAAAGGCAGGATCCCAGGTAATCATAGTGTTGGTTTTTCGAAAATGACTAAATGCCAAAATGGGTATGTCCATGAATACACAGAAGAATCTTGGAAACCAGAACTGTATTATATTTGTTTCTATTTCAGCACAGTACCTAGCACATAGTAGGTATTCTGTTTTTCTTAAAATATATCTTATTGATTATGCTATTACATTTGTCCCATCCCCCTGTATTCCCCCTGAACACCCCTCCTACCCCCATTCCCCTCTCTTAGTTCATGTCCATGGGTCATACATATAAGTTCTTTGGCTTCTCTATTTCCTATACTATTCTTAACCTCCCCCTGTCAATTTTGTACCTATGATTTAAGCTTCTTATTTCCTGTACCTTTTCCCCTATTCTCTCCCCTCCCTCTCCTTGTTGATAACCCTCCATGTGATCTCCATTTCTGTGATTCCGTTCCTGGTCTTGTTTTTTGCTTAGTTTTTGTTTTTGTTTTTCAGGTTCAGTTGTCGATAGTTTGTTGTCATTTTACTGTTCATAATTTTTTTATCTTCTATCCCTTAGAGTAGTCCCTTTAACATTTCATATAATAAGGGCTTGGTGATGATAAACTCTTTTAACTTTATCTTATCTGGGAAGCACTTTATCTGCCCTTCTATTATAAATGATAGCTTTGCTGGATAGAGTAATTTTGGAATTAGGTCCTTGTCTTTCACGACTTGGGATACTTCTTTCCAGCCACTTCTCGCCTGCAAAGTTCCTTTTGAGAAATCAGCTGACAGTTTTATGGGAACTCCTTTCTAGGTAACTGTCTCCTTTTCTGTTGCTGCTTTTAAGATTCTCTCCTTCTCTTTAATCTTGGGTAATGTAATTATGATGTGCCTTGATGTGTGCTTCCTTGGGTCCAACTTCTTTGGGACTCTCTGAGCTTCCTAGACTGCCTGGAAGTCTATTTCCTTCTTCAGATAGGGAAGTTCTCCTTCATTATTTGTTTAAATAAGTTTTCAATCTCTTGGTCTTCCTCTTTCCCTTCTGGCACCCCTATGATTTGGATATTGGAATGTTTAAAGTTGTTCCTCTCATCATATTTTTGAATTCTTGTTTCTTCATTCTGTTCTGATTGAATGTTTATTTCTTCCTTCTCCAAACCATTGATTTGAGTACCATTTTCCTTCCTGTCCCTGTTGGTTCCTTGTGCATTTTCCTTTATTTCACTTTGCATAGCCATCACTCTTTCCTCTATTTTGCTACCATACTCAACCATTTCTGTGAACATCCTGATTCACATCCTGATTCAAAACATTCACAGTGTTTTGAACTATGCATTTGATAGGCTGGCTATCTCTTCATTGCTTAGCTCTATTTTTTCTGGGGCTTTGATCTTTTCTTTCATTTGGGCCATTTTTTTTTTTCTGTGTGCCTGTTCCATAGTAAGGGGCAGAGTCTTAGGTATTTGCCAGGGTGGGGCAACCCACTTCACTGCATTGTGGTGCTGTATGTTGGGGAGGGGTCCTAGAGGGAACGATGCCAACTTGCTCGGCTCTCAGCAGGCTTTCAGTCACTTTCCCCCACTACCCACAAGCAAACTGGGCCTTTCCGGTGCTGATTCCTGGGTGGGTGGGTTTGTGTATGTTCTAGAACACTGTGGGGTGTTCTAGAACTCTCCTGTGAGGCTGGAAGTCTCTTCTGCTGCTGCAACCCCCACAGGTTTTTTCAGTTGGGTGTTTCGAGACTTTATTTCCCCTGCACTGGAGCCCTGGGTTGCACGTTCTGTCTTGCTCCCCAGTTAATCCTCCTGGTTTATCCACATGCAAAGGTGAGATCTTCCCACTCCACAAGCCTCTGCTTTCCTGTCCTGGTCCTCTAGCTACTGCCTCACAGAGTCCTCTCCACCCCAGCTGCCTGTCTCTGTGCCCCCTACTGGTCTGGACGAATGTTTCTTCTTTAACTCGGTTGTCAAACTTCCATACAGTTTGATTTTCTGGCAGTTCTAGTTGTTTTTTGTTTTCAATTTTTTTGTTGTTCTTCTTTTGGTTGTGCGAGGAGGGATAGTATATTTACCTATGCCTCCATCTTGGACGGAAGTTAGTAGGTATTCAATAAAAGAATGTTACATGGATTTTGAATCACAAAATATTTAATATGTTTGGAGTTAACATTTCCTAAAGTCTTTAACTTAAACTAGATATTTTATAGATTTTTCTTTGAAACGGGGTTGACTAGATGTAACATTTTTCAAAACAGTGGCTGTTAAAAAATACAAATGTTGATATAGTTTGTTCTTAGTTTGTCCACGTTAAACTCTCCTTCTTGGAATGTTCTACAATCCTCTCTCTTCAGTACTTTTCAAACATTCATATGGCTTTGGTCAGAGTAAGACCAGTATTTCAAGAATCATTTGATATTCGGCTGTTGCTGAAGACGTTAAAACTACTAGCAAATCTGCTAATCGTTGGTAACAAAGCAGCTTAATCCTAGCAGACCAGTGATTTGTTTTGGAGCCTTTGGAGCAACAGAGAGATTCAAGTTTATAAAAAGGGGTAAATAGTCAGTTAGAGATTAGAAAGGAAAAAAGGAAAAGACTTTTTTTCCCCAGACCACACACTGATAGGAAACTTTCCTTGAGCAATTGTTGGAGAACGCTTCATGTTTCTCTCCCCTCTCCTTCCCCTGACTTCACTGCCCACTCCTCCCCCTTTCTTAGCCACAGAAGGCTTGATTGACACTTGTCACCACTGATAGAGAAAGATGCTTCAGGAAGAAGTGAGGGGGTGGGGGAAGCAGCCTCCTTAAAAGCCGCAGTGGTCAAAAGATGATTTCTTCTTTCTGTGTGTGTTGTGTTTTGTCTCTATCTAAATTATTCAAATCTGGGTGGCATCTAGGATAACTGGTATTTTGACACAGCTTAAGGGATTGTCTCACTAACACTATTGAATGGAAGCTTCCACCCTTTAAAAAATGCAGAGTTCTTTGGTATAATCTGATATGTCTACAAATGAAAGGCAGCTTCATGCAAAGGCCTTAAATGTTTTTAACCAAATACATTCATTTTTGACTTATTATTTTGGTCCATCCATCTATAAGAGTAATCTTTATTAGATTAAAACATCTCTTACTTGGATGTCTTTAAAGAATATGCATAATAGCTTGGTGGATATTGTTTAGTTACAAAGACAGGGCAGCTGGTTGAGAAGGAAGGTGTAAAATTATCTGGTCCAGAAAAAGTTTGTCTTTGTCAGAAATAGCTCCAGTGTGGAGTGTGGAAGGAGCATTGGACTGGGCTTAATGTGATCTGGCTGTGGCTTCAAATATGTCTCAGACTGTAGGATCTTAGACAAGTCCCAGAACACTTTGGGTCCTGTTTTTACCCCGTCCTCTCCCCTCCCGAGAATGAGGCAGTAGACAGGTGGTCCCCACCTCCTTCTAGCTTTAAAATCATGTAATTATTGACTTGCTCTTTTATGTATTTTTTAGTAATATTTTCCCTTTCAGGGTCTTTTGGGAAAGACCGTGAAATATTAAATGAAATTTTAAAACTTTAGTTCAGTTCAAAACCATTTATTAGTGTCTTTGTGGCAGGCACTCTGCACCATGGTGTGTGTGTTGGGGGAGGGGGCAGATACAAAGATAAGTCTCATGGTTCCTATTTTCAAGGATTTGGCAGTTTTCACTTCTCTTGTTGGCTTACTTTCTTATTTTCTGTTAATAAGATGTTCTGAATGTAGGGTTGCTGGACTTAAATAAAAACATGGGATGTCCAGTTAAATGTAAAGTCTAGATAAACAACAAATAATGACTATGCAACATTTAGGACATACTTAGACTAAAAAATTATTTGTTGTTTACCTGAAGTTCACGTTTAACTGGGTATCCTGCATGTTATCTGGCTACCTTAAATGAAGTTACCCCTGAGCTTTTCCTTCAAATCAGGAAAATTCTGCTCTTAACATAATTTTTTGAGCCTTGAGTGAAACTGAATTCAAGAGAAAACTGGAATACACACACACACACACACACACACACACACACATATAATCTAGTAGGATTGGTTTGTTCATGCTTTTAAGAAATATGTCTTGAGGGTCTACTATGTGCTGGGAACTAGGCTAAATTCTAGGAATACAAAGGGAGTAAAGTAGATATAGCTCATGCTCTTAAATAGGTTATGTTCTACCAGGAGGGACTTTTGAAGTGGAATCATATTTAATAAATACTTAGTTCCAATTGTCCTAAAGTCCATGAAAGAAAATAAAGGGTGCTATGAGAATGTTTAACACAGGTACCTAATTTCATCTTAGGGATTGGAGCAAGCATCTTTGAGGAAGTGACACTGAACCTGTGACGACTGGGTTATAAAGAAGAGTGTTCTCGACAGAAGAGCCACTAAGGAGGTTTTGTTGCACTCATGGGAGAATAAGTTAAACTTATTTAGTTCATAAGTAAGCTTGTAAGTTAAACAAGTGGAATTAGAATTAACAGCAGGTAGGTTTTTGTGGTATAAATGCAAGAGCAAGCATTGCCTCAGAAAGAATCACATTTCTAGAATCCAATATTAGTGTTGCCAAAGACCATAGCAAAGGCTCAGATCAAAAGGAAGGAGGCAAAATAGAAAATTGTCTTTTTTGTTTGTTTTTTGTCAAGATGCCAGTAAGTCTGTGCTTGTCACCCAAGCTCATGATCTGTGAACTTAAACTCAAGTGGGAGAACTTTCCTATCAAGAGATTAATTCAAGGTTAATTAAACACCATTTTACCACTTTGATATTGTGAGTAGTATATTGGTCTACTAGGTTTTCCATAACAAAGTACCACAGACTAGGTAGCTTAATTAAATGACAGTCTAGTTAAGCAACAGCAGTTCTGGAAGCTGGAAGTTCAAGACAAAGGTCTTGGCAGGGCTGGTTTCTTCTGAAGCCATTCTCCTTGGTTTGTAGATGTCTCTCTTCTCCCTGTATCTCCACATGGTCTTACTACCATGTGCTTGCATGTTTCTGTACAAATTTCTTATAAGAACATTATGTTAGATAACAGGCTTCCTTATGATCTAATATAACTTAATCATGTCTTTAAAGACCTTATCTCCAAATACAGTTACACTCTGAGGCACTGAGGGTTAGGACTTTAACACATGAATTTGGTACATGGGGGGATACAATCCCATCAGTAAAACATGACACGGAAGAACTAGCTCCCTTCATTACCTCCTCTCTCAGAGGGAGGCTGTTGAGATATATCTTCTTACAAAATTTACAAATGTTCAGTGGAGCCAGTTCCGATCCCAGGTCGACCTTTCTCTCCCATCCAACATGTCCACAAACTCTTATTTCCACTGAGCAAAAATAGAACCAGAGACATGGAAATAAAGAGCAAACTGACAGTGACAAGAGGCAAGTTGGGATGGGGATAACGGGGGAAAGAAGAGGAAGAGTCGTCAAGGAACCTGTATAAAAGACCATGGCGGGGGTAGGATTGAATGTGGGAGGTGGGGGTGTGTAGAGTAGAGGAGAGTAATGGGGAGATAATGAGGACAACTGTAATCAAATAATTTTAAAAAGAAAAAACACAAAATCTCTAATTTCCATTTTTCCACTGAGGCCTGTATTCCAAGGCTTGGGCGAGTTTACCTGCTCTGGAGTAGACATAAAAATGGAGTGGTAGACAGAGCTTGGTTGCATGGGGTACTCACTTAGGCAATTAAATGATCATTTTGCTCTTTGCATCACCTGCCCTTAATCCAGACCTGTGGGCAGGACCTGAAGGACATCGAGTTCTACAAATACTCATACAGGACAACTGCCTTTCATGGGCAGTGTTTGGACAGAGAGAGAGATGGACAGAGACTGAATCTTCAGGGATTGCAGCTTTTTAATTGATCAGTGGCTGTTTCTCCATGGAAATGACCCACTCTTCTTTGGGCTTAATTTTGGAATGTTTTTACATCAGCAGTCTTATTAATCAGATTCATTTTTCTGAGTAACAGTTTGTCAGCCTAGTTTGTTAAATATAGAATTCCACTTGCTAGGCAAGCTAGACCTTTGTGTGGGAGGAACTGAGCTGTTAGCTCAGAAATGAAGCAGAAGCCAGCCAGTAGAAATTGCATTTGTCAGTAGTTTGGGAAAGGGGATATTTAGATTATTGTTACATGCTGTGGTTTCTCTCTCACAAAGTTAGGTATCATTTAACAAGCCTTTATGTAGTATCTTCAATAGCCCCAAACTCATCACTACAGGACAGTGAGAGAAAGAGAGAAAGAGGTGGCAACAGGTTTGTACCAATGGATTATGTTGTATGCTTTTTCTATTTATGTTCTGAATTACCAGAGAATTAGTGTTCTAAAGTCCAAGTGCAGTTGGTCAGAGTACAGGCTCATTGGTCAAACTGTGTGAGTCCAAACTCAAGCATTACAATTGGGCAGTTGTGTGACTTAAGTCACCCGAGTATTAATAGAGATGCTACATTTAAAGGCTTATAACCATGCTGACCTCTGTTAAGGAAACGCTTAAGGAGTGTGAGTTACCATCGTTCTCATCATTATCATGATCGTTGTCCTCTCATCTGATCGTTGGCAAATGGACAGGACCAAAAAAGAACCTGGTCTACCTTCTATTGGCTCATGTGTTGTAAGTCAACCTGCGGAAAATGAGACTCATGCAATTTTGGGGACTGGCCCCAGACCAGAGTCTCGCTGACAGTTCCGACTCAATCCCAAGGGAGAGAATTTAGCTCTTTCATGCACAGTTACAGAGACGGGAACCCGGTGGGACTCATATTCCACTGTCAATAACAAACCAGTAGAACTGCAGCAATCTGAAACTTTCCGGAGAGTTTTTCACAGCTCCTTAGATTCCTCTTGGCATTTTTCCTATTTGAGTCTTCACTTTTATTCTTCACACCAGCGTGTTATAGCTCCTGGAGAAATCTATGAAGACGGTATAACCACGTGAAGATGGAGGGAAGATGTAGAGGCTGTTGACAAGTCTTCCTGGGATGAGGTCCACTTCACGGCCGATGAGGCCATCTGCTTTGCTGGGTTGGAGCATGTATGCTTTAGACACCCAGACTTGCCTTGGGACATACGAATGCATGGTCCCAAAGGAATTCAATCCCTTCTGGAATCTAACTAGTCAATGAGAGCCAAGTTGCTGCAAACTCAAACCAGAGTCTGACTATGCTATCATCCTGATCTTGGACTTCCAGTCTCCAGAACTGGGAGACAATTCATTTCTGTCGTTCAAGCAACCTAGTCTGTGGTATTTTGGTATGGCAGCCTGAGCCAGCTAATACCTATAGCAACACTTCTGTTATATGTTATTGGTCTCACAAACCCAGCCTGATACCATGTGGGAGGAAACTACGCAAGGTTATGAATTCCAGGAAGTGGGAAACACAGAGGCCGTCTTAGAGGCTTGCTGCTATGGTTTCTATGCAAAACATAGGGACAACTGGTTAAAACAAACAGTAAGATGGATGCCCGATAAAAATGGGCAAAATATTTAGAAAGACAATTGGCAAAGGAAGATATACAATTGACCAATAAGCACACGAAAATATGCTCAGTCATCAGGAAAGTACTAAAGGAAAACTACAATAAGATAAAACTGTATACTTACTAGAATGTTTAGAGTAAAAAGACTGATAATACTAAGTTTTGGTGAGCCACTTAAAACTGTCATATCTTGTTAGTAATAATGCTTAGTGATACAGTCACTTTGGTACAGAGTTTGACATTTATCTTATAAAGTTTAATGCTTACCTACCATATAAACTGGTAATCTCCTTCTTAAATATTACCTAAGAGAAATGAAGGTATATGTTCATACAAAGAATGTCAAATATCCATAGTAGCATTATTCATAAAAGCCAAAATATAGAAACAAACAAGTGTCCATTAACTGGTGAATGGATAAAAAAATTAGTAGAGCCATACTATGAAATATTTTTCAGCAGTAAAAAGAAGAGAGAGAGACTAAGTTGCTAATGCACACGACCACATGGGTGAGTCACAAAAGCAGCATGTGAGTGAAGCAAATCAAATACAACAGGCAATTCCTACCGTATGATACCACTAGTACAGAGTTCTAGAAAAGGAAGAGCCCACAGTTACAGAAAGCTTTTAACTGGGGCCAGAGGCTGGAGGAGAGGACTGCTACAAAATTTAAGAAGGGTATTTGGGAGTGATGAACATGTTCCCTGTCTTGACTGTGGTAGAGGTTACATAACTGCGTATAATTAGCAAAATTTGTAAAAGAAAAANTAAAAGCCAAAATATAGAAACAAACAAGTGTCCATTAACTGGTGAATGGATAAAAAAATTAGTAGAGCCATACCATGAAATATTTTTCAGCAGTAAAAAGAAGAGAGAGAGACTAAGTTGTTAATACACACAACCACATGGGTGAGTCACAAAAGCAGCATGTGAGTGAAGCAAATCAAATACAAAAGACAATTCCTACCGTATGATACCACTAGTACACAGTTCTAGAAAAGGAAGAGCCCACAGTTACAGAAAGCTTTTAACTGGGGCCAGAGGCTGGAGGAGAGGACTGCTACAAAATTTAAGAAGGGTATTTGGGAGTGATGAACATGTTCCCTGTCTTGACTGTGGTAGAGGTTACATAACTGCGTATAATTAGCAAAATTTGTAAAAGAAAAACAAAAATGGATGAATTTTATTCTATGTAAATTATATCTCAATAGAGCTACTAATAAAGAGTAACTTTTTACTGACACACTGGAATATTTACAGATGAAAAAATTACAATGGTTTAAATTTGCTTCAAAATCTGAGTCAACAGGATGACTCAGGAGTATATGGAAGCAAACTGGTCACATGCTGATATGTGTTAAGCCAGGGGATGCTTATATGGAAGTTAATAGGTTTTAATTTTTTTGCATTGAAAAACTGCTCAATAAAAAATTTTACAACAAAAACCCAGGTATCATGTGTCATACTTCTTCAGAGCCTTTGCTGTCCCTACTCAGTCATCCAATCATCCATCCTTGGCAAGTTGGAAGGTGAAAGAGTATCTATATTAGTTAGTGTTGTAACAGAGACAAGGTATATGCTGATTTCTTTATTGAATAAGATCAAGTCAATTTCTTGCTCATTAGCTCTTTCAGAGTGAAGCAAGCAGGCTAGGATGGAGAGAAAAATATGCTCCATAAAGTTATCCAGGAATCCAGGTTCCCTCTACTTTGTTCCTTTGCCTCCCCTTGAATGTTACTTTTAATGGTTGAAGATAACCCATCAGCATCATTTCAACCATTGAGAAAAAAGAGATTAAAAGGCAAGAAATTTTCTTTCACACAAGGCTGCTACTCGCATTCCACTGGAAAGAACTTAATCACATGTCCCCACTTGCAAGAGAGCCTGGGAGCATAGCTTCTAGGTGGATGTTACATTAGCTTGCTAGACAGTTTCAGATGAATAAAACACACACACACACACACATTTCTTTTCACAGCTTTCTTTAGGAATAGAGGGGGAGTTCCACCACCATAAGTACATTAATGATTTCAGAGGAAACATGGAATTCATGAAACGAGACAGCACACCAAGGCGACAAAGGGATATCTCCGGCAATAGCGATCGGAATCCTGGGATGACGACTCTGCACGTTGAAAGAGGAAGCAGTTTACAGGTGAGAAGTGGATGTAGCAGAATACATAAGTATCCGACTGTGTGGAAAAGAATATTGAGAAAGGGCTTACAGGTTAGTCTATGGTGAGTTTGGGAAGAATCACAAGTATAGTTATATAGAAACATGTGAGTGGAAAATTAGGTGGGTGACTCAAGGTAAAAGTTGGGCATGGGGAAAATACCATCTATGACCTGACTCAGCAAAGAACAGTATTTTCCTAGACATAATAATGCAAATATTTATGCTAATTTAACCAAACATTCTGATGTGATTGTCATTTGGAATAATGGAAAAGAAGGATAGGCAGGAGGAACATAAGAGTGACAGACTGTCATCTCTTGCGTTAGGAGGACAATGGAAAACATGTAAATTGACTCATAAGAAATTGGCACAGCAGCAGAGAGGCACAATGTTTAGAAATATGAGAGAAAGATGGCCTTTCAGCTCAGAGACCACGAAGAGGTTTCTCATAAAGAGTGGGCGGGAGACTGCTGGGTTCTGTGTACACATACTTCTCTTTATCTCATTAAACTATGGGCACACTGTTCTTTGATAAAAGCAAACTTTAATCTCCTTGGGATAGAAATGATTTGGAAGATCCAAAATAAGACTCAAAGACAGAGAAACATCTTTCCATCCCTCATTTAGAATTGTGCTTCCTGAACTGAAGGGCTGGGTTAATGGCTCCGCTGGGCCTGGAAGGGCGTTGCCTGGGGACTGCTGGGGATGGACGAGTGAGCGCTCAGGCCTCTCCCGTATCTGGGAGGTGGTTTTACAAATGAAAGGATCTCCAGAGGCTGCACTCTGGGACCTCTCCTTTGAAAAATGGTCCCAGTTCTATGACTCAGTACCGGCTGTTGTGTGGATATGAGTCAGGTTTGGGGCATTTTAACAATGGATGACACGGGTAGAATTTTATTGGCCTGCAAATTATCTTTTTCTCTTTCACTTTATCTCCTAAGGATTGTGTGACATCGGGTAACTAATGGAGAGGAAGGAACTTTGGGAGAGAGGTGCTTATATGCGTAGCTTTCTAATGAATCATGTATATATTTTAACAATCAAAATGGCGGTATTTTTCGTCTCTGCTATGTCTCTTAGACCATGTTCTAATTAAGACATATCATGGCTATAGGGATATACAATGAGTGTCATTCTACCTAAGGAATGAGTTGAAGTGTACTGAAATTTTAAAAATGTTTTATATTTCTGAGTGAGGTAAGTGCCTGCCTTCTCAAATGTATCTTATTACAGGTATTAAAGCTGCATAATATGTACACTGTGGGTATATTGAGTACATTTTCAAGAAAGTTCATATCTGAAATCAACGATCACATTCTGTCAGTAAGCTCTCACCCCAAAACCACATTAGAAAGTTGTATTAATGATCCTCAGATTTCATAGTTGATCCATTTTACTCTATTACCAAACCTGAAGAAAAACACTATGGAGAGAGAAAGGAGTCGTCCATCTTGGCCAAATCAGTTGAAATCATTAACGGTCAATTGGGACTCAGATAAAAAGAATTTCACTTTGTTTCTCTGAAGATGAGATTAGAAAAGGGGAGAAACTCTGCCCGTGACAATAATTCTTTCTTACTTTAAGAGCAGAGGGCTTTTCTGATGAGGAACACTAAGCCCATTTTCATCACACAGAATCCACATTGCCACCTGCCTACAGCCCGCAGACTAAAAATAACAAAAATGAATGCAAGAAGTTACCCCCAAACGGGCCTGTGCAAAGATTAAAATGGGAAAATAGAAATGCATTTTTTTTGCAAAAACATGGGTGCAGAATGGATTGCTACTGTTCTGAATGATTTCCAAAATCAAGTCTGACTAAAGTCCAAGAAAAATATGTCTAAGAACAAAAAAAAAATCACTCTCTCTGTGTAAAAAAATCATTCTTAGATTTCCTTTGTCATAATTTCATGCTTTTCTCTGTTACCTTTTTCTTTAGTTAACAATATGAAAGCAAATTTATCACAGATCTGAAAATTGGTTGTTGCTTTCTCTTGTGGGGCAGAAAAACACTTTGTGCTTTATATAAAAGTAGTAATTCTCTAGATTACCGTTTCATGGTACACTGCACACCAAAGAAAGCAACCTGTGTCTTTCATGAAAAAAGTGGGGGTGGGTGGAGGAGACTCAAACAGGGGGATGTGGAGTGCCCTCGGCCCCAGAACGGAATCAGATAATGCTAGTGGCTTGGTATTAGTGTGTTTGCTTTGTCCAAGTCCTAGCATCTTCAATGGGCCAGCCCCCTCTTCATTTGTCAGCCCAGCGCACCTTTTGTGCAAATAATTTCCCGTTGGTATTACCCAGAGCCTGGAGTCCAGAGCCGACTAGCCTCTTCGCTTGTACCATTATTTCCAGCCAGCTTGCTACATCTGCAATAAATCCTGGAGGATTTGTGGGTGGACTGAGGAAGGATGAGTGACAGACTAAAGTGATAAGGGCTGGATTCGGCTGAAACAAAAGCTTTTCCACGCTGGCCTGATGTGGCCCAGTCACAGCCCCTGAAGATTTGATTGAATCAAGTTTGCCAGCTGTCTCCTGGTGACGTTCAAGCAAGTTAAAAATGCAGCTCACACACATTTCTTTCATTCTCTATTAAGCTTGCCTACGAGTCCTAGGGATGAAAATCTCTCTTTTCTTCACTTTTGATGTTGTCCTGGTGGCAGAGAATGCTGGATATTCAAGAAGATGCGTCAGCTGCACCAAGGAACTGTTTTGAGTGATAGACCCAGATGAGAAGGCAGGCTCTGGCTTTACAGTCTCAGACCATGTTCAGGTGCAGGGGCAAGACGTGTGATTTAATCAAAATTTCTCAGCTTGGTTGCAGGGGGGCTGTGGCGAGCTCTTCAAGGTGGAGTCATTTTTAAGTGAGGTCAAATCCATGGCTGTCATTTTACATAAATTTTTCTCCTCTTGGGTGTTATTTTTTCTTTTATCTAGACAAGCTTAACCTGGCAGCAATGGCTATTATATCTGTGTGTGCGTATTGTTTATCAGCAATGGCTATTATATCTGTGTGTGCGTATTTCAACAAATAAGGGAAGGGAGGCAGTGCAGCTCCTGAAAAGTCTGTTGCACTGAAATCTGAACAATGGCTCAGATCTTTTCTTGTGGTGCTCAGGATTTCAGACTCTCTTGCTAGGACTCTGTAGTCAGAATTGTCTGGGTTACATCTTGATAACAAATTTCTCTAAAATTTCGGTGAGTTACAATGCAAAGGTTACTTTGTTGGCATGTTATGTGTCTGGTGCAGACTGAATGTTTGTGTTCCTCCTAACCCGCATGTTGAAGCCAATTCCCCTGTGATGGTATTTGGGGGCAATTAGGTGTAGAAGTCCTTAGGATGGAACTCCAATGGTGGAATTAGTGGCCTCATAAGGGGATGAAGACACTGGAGCTCTCTCTCTTTGATGTGTAAGGATTCAACCAGAAGACAGCTATCTGCAAACCAGGAAGAGAGCTCTTACCAGACACTGAGTATGCCAGCACCTCGATCTTGGACTTCCCAGAGTGTAAAAAACACGGGTTTGTTTTTTAAGCCACCCAGTCTATGTTCTTTACCATAGCAGCCTGAGCTGACTAAGACAGTGCTCGTCATAGTCAGCTGTGCTCTGTGCTGGGACCCAGGTGGATGGAGCAGCCTCTGCCTGGAACACTGCACGAAACAGAGCTAAGTAAGGTTGACATCAGTGGGGTAGGGAAAGGTGAACATACCACGGGAGGGAAACCAGACTGCTTGGAAGCACAGCCTACAGTCTCTAGCAGCCCGACGTTTCCCCGTGTGTATTGTAAGGAGGTTAGATGTCTGTGGTTCCATTCAGTGGCACTGTGAGGCAGCAGCCCTGGCTGCTGCTGATGGCGGAGACCTGACAGAGATACTCCTGTGCAGACAGGACCACCAGAACGCGGCTGATGAATGCGAAATTCCAACTCAACTGGCTGAAAGGTGCCCGTGTCACAGCTGAAAAATAGTTGTGGAAATGGGATAAAACCAATGGGAAAAACTTTTCAAACGTTACCCTGCATTTAAAATTAGAAATACATTTGTTCTTTCCTCCAAGAGGAATAAAAGCCACTCTTTAATATTTGTGTGTGTGTGTGAAACTTAACACTTACAGAAAAGGTGCAAAAAAGTGAACTTAACCACTTAATGAATTCTTGTAGAGAATGTGTACGCAACTGCCACCCAGCTCTAAAAACAGAACACAGTGATCACAGAATCTCCCCTGACAGCTGTAACTGAACAACAACAAAAGTAAAAAATAAAAAAATAGAACATCGCTAGTGTTCCAGAAACCCCAAATGTCCCTTTCCAGTAACAGCTCAATCACCTTTTTCCTCAAAAATAACCAGTGAAAGCTGTCTTAATGATGTCTCAGAAGTTTCTAATTTTAAAGCAATAAAAATGTATCAGTTTGGTTTTTTGGTTAGTGCGTCTTTGTGCGTCTTGTGAAATACATGGGCCTTAAGCTTGCATAAGTAGTTTAGATTCTGATACCTTGTGAAATACAATGTGTTCCTCCATTCTGTGTAAGGTATCTTCTACTAGTCTTTCCTTTAAAAAAGCATTTTGAGCTTTCTGGAAGCATTCTAGAAAGAAAAAAGATTTTTTTTTCAAAAAGGTCTATCTACCTTTATTTTAACTTCAGGGTTTTTTGTTTGTTTGTTTTGCTTACTGAATCTACAAGGAAATGGTGCTAATTATTTAAACAGAAAAGAGAGATCAGACTTCAAGGATGTATGAATGCCATGAAAATGCGACTGACTATTTAAAGTTGAAATCTCCTTTCAGGAGACACACTCATTAGACTAGTTAAAAGGGAAAAAAATGAACTCTTAGCAGAAAGCAGCACAGAAAAATCTGTCAGATACAATCTGGGAACATGAAAAGATCCAAAGAGGCTTAGATGAATTCATGGGTTGATGGTTTGATCATGGGACTACTTAAGGAAGGTGAGAGTTTTAAGGGCTATCCATAACCTTCTCATGGCTACATCACTTGGGGCAGTTCCTTAGAGCCTTCTCTTTGGACGTTAGTAAGGCCATTTGACCCTAACGTATTCCAAACGGCTAATTCCCCTTTTTCCTCTGCATCTTTGCAGGGCCAAGAATGTAGGCACGGACTTCAGGTGGCGGAGGCTGGAGCTGCACCCTCAGCGCTGGAGCTGGCCTTCTGCACCTGGCTGGGTTGGCCAGCTGCAGTGGTTTCATCATCGGTGCTGCAGCTCCTAGGGGAAAGGTGAGCTGGTCCTGAAACGGGGCTTTCCTCCCAGTTTATGTCCTTTCTATCAATAATATGTTGCCGCTCTCCTGCCACCACCTCTTTGCTGTTCTCTTGCCTAAAAGGTTAAGTTCTCACCTTCTCTAGGGATATGTCTCCATTTTCAGTAGACATTGGGTTATACTTATCTGTGCTATAACCCAAGGTTGAGGGGCACTGAGACCAAGCAGCCATACCCTTCCTTTTGTTACTATTTGTACCAGTGAACATGCACTTTTTCATGCTTTTATGTTTGGGAAACTCAGTCTGTTGTAACTGCAGTTGTCTGGTGCTTTCTCATTTATACGCCCTTGCCCCAGGAAGGGGTTCCATCTGAAAGTTAAACTTCCATGTTAGTTTCAGGAAATGACATGAGCTAAGCAGGGCTTTCAACTAATTGACCTGCAGAAGACATTCTTACAAAGGTAATTATGAGTAGCAACTGTTCAAGTCTCCACAAGTTTTGATTAAAGTTAACCTGCTTGGTTTCAATCACACCTGAAAATTAACGTTTTCTTAGTAGCCTTTGCATGGACGAACCAATAAATGTCATTCATTTTCACTGTCTAACTGAGAAAGAGGTTGAGAACTTGTCTTCATGTTTCTTACTCTGTCTTTCGATCTGTTGTATTAATGTGGAGCCCTTTTTGGCAACTGACAGGAAACTCAACTCAGCTTCGCCTGGACCTGAATGTGAGATTGATCCTACCCCGGATGCTTGAACGACAGGGATGGATTTCCAAAGAAAATTCAGGTTATTCTTACCAGAAAGAGAGAAGCGGAAGCACCAAGCAGCCAGCCGTGGAGGTAATACCTCTCATGGTAGCAATATGGCTGCTGTGGCTCTCAAACTCACACCGAATGACCACCAGATTGAGTGGGAAAACAAAGGAGGATTCTCTTTCCCCGAAACTCTGTGAAATATCTCTCTTTCCCCTTGATAGATGTGTTCAGGTTAATCTATAAAAAGCAGGAATTATATATGCTATACAAACATTAATTTATAAAAATGAAAAATTCAAATAAGATCCAGTCAGTTGTATCAATATTAACATTTGGTTGGGATATTATATTGTTTTTAAAATGTCACTATTGCGAAAAACTGGATAAAAGTTACAGGGTATCTCTGTGTATGATTTTCTACTCAACCTAAACTTAGTAAAAATTCCAGTTGAAAATATAGAAAGAGAGAGTGATAGTAAAACCCTTACTAGTCTGAGTGCCAGTTAGAAAGCCCTTACCACCCTTGAACCAGTCCAGTGGGAACACTGCTCAGCGTAGGCGGCCCTTAACCAGTGAGAGAGAGAAGAATCTGAGATTAAACCCTAGGTGCCTACAATGGAAAACTTCTCGGGGACGCACATTTTAATGCCCTTTCTGCTCAACTCATTTGTCTCACGGTCTTGGCTTCCTAGGGCTGCCGTAACAAAGAACCACAGACTGGGGAGCATAAACAACAGAAATGTGTTTTCTTACAATTTTGGGGGGTGGAGGCCTGAGATTAAGGGGGCAGCAGGATTGGAGTCACACGAGGTCTCTCCCCTTGGTTTACAGATGGCTGCCTTCTTGCTGTGCCTTCATATGTAACTTCCTCTGTGCTCACACACGCCTGTGTTTAATGTTTTCTTCTTATGAGGACACCCATTGTATTGATTACAATACAATACCCATTGTATTGTAATCACCTCTTTAAAGGCCCCATCTTCACATATGGTCATATTCTGATGTGCAAGGGGTCAAGACCTCAACATATAAATTTGGGGGACATAATTCAGTCTATGACACTTACGGTTTCTGTAATCACCTGTTCCCAAGTGTTTGACTTGGGGTCTGCTTTCAGGAGAGCCTAACCTAAGAGAAAAACAGTCGGTCTACCACGGGCTCTCTTTGCGTCTCATATCCAGATTGATCTGTCCCCACCCTCATCTGTACCTGTCAGCACGCAGGCCTGTTCTCCGGTGCCCCTACCCCAAATTTTGCTCTATCTTTCAAAAAGGATTTGACCACTGTATGCTGATTACAGCACGCTCATTTCAAATTCAACAACATAAGTAGGTTGAAGTTAAAAGGATGGAAATATATCATGCAAACATTAATTTACAAAAAGCATTGCTTTATAAAAAGCAGGAGATAAATATTATGCTATGCAAATATTAATTTTTAAAAACAGCAAACGTGAATAAGATTCAGTGCGTTGTATCCTTGTCAATATCCTCATGAAGATACTGTATTATTTTACCAAATGTTACTATTGGGGAAAACTGGATAAAAGTTACAGGGCATCTTTCTGGATTATTTGTTACAACTTCATCTGAACCAATTCCAATTAAAAAAAAAAAAAAGAAAGGTGCTAGAAAACCCCCTGGAAATTACTGTGCTAGTGACAGAATGCTCGTTAGTCATTATTTCTGACCCCAGTGCCACCTCTGAGCATCTCTACAGCGCTCAGTGCTACATAATGTGTAGCACTGAGCGGAATACGTACGGTCCCTTGACCTGAGCAATATGGCCCTGCCCCTCCCCATACTATTTTCTTCAGAATGTACCTATTTCATATCTGTTTCTTTGCAGCTTTGCCTTAAAGTAGGATGAGTGAATCAGATAACTAATCCCTGCTCAGCTGGTAACTTCCAGATAACATTATGCCTTCACCTCATTTACAAGTCCCTTAAAGACCCATCAATGCAGGGGCCCTGGCTTGTTTTATTATGTAAGGACATAAAATGGAAGTAAGAACAAGGCTAATAAAGACACAGAGTTTGGGTCCTCTCTACTCGTTGTATTGGTGGTGAGCAAGCCTGGCTTTTGCTTTTTTAGCGGCCCAAGGAGGAAAAACAGATCTGCCATGCAATGCTCAGTGTCCACGATCATTAAAATAATATAGCCCTGGCTGGCATAGCTCAGTGGATTGAGCGTGGGCCTGCGAACCAAAGGATCGCAGTTCGATTCCCAGTCAGGGCACATGCCTGGGTTGCAGGCCAGTTCCCAGCAGGGGACACACGAGAGGCAACCATACATTGATATTTCTCTCCCTCTCTCCTTCCTTTCCCTTCTAAAGATAAATCAATAAAATTAAAACAACAACAACAAAATAATAGGAGAAGAACCTCCTGTACTAATTACCTAATAGAAGTAACCACCTGAAGAGTGTTCTGGGCAATGTGATGAACGCACTCAACAGCATCTGATTGACATGGAGACAGAGTGGAAGGGGCATCTCCTAATGCCACAGTAGCATTTCCCTAAACGTGCCTTAGCTCTTCTCTACCCACCAGTAGAGTGAGGGGTAGTAGGGGCACAAGATACAGTGGTTTAGCTTCCTTGAGGGCTAGATAGGTGGATTCATTCATTGAATGTCTTTCAGACAATCCCCATAAACACTATTTCTTTGATGAGTTTTTGGTGAATAGTATGCAGCTGCAGAGTTTAGGCAGTGCCGGCACAGAGCGGTTTTCTGGGTGAATGGGAAAGATCGTGCTGTCACCGTCACTGTTCCTGGGGAACTCACCTGGCTGGGGCCTCCAGGAGGACCAATGTCTGCCAGCGGATTCCTTCTCTCCAGTTTACCCAGGCCGCTGATGTCTCAAGCTGAAACGACCACAGCAGCATTTCCTGAGCTTCCACCACCTCTGTCTTTCTTGTTTACAACAAGTGATATGTTCTCTATTCTAAGATTTATTTATTTTTATTGTTTAAACTGTTACAGTTGTTTCCATTTTCTCCCTTCCCTTGCCTCACCCAACCCTATCCTCACCTCACCCCAAGCCAATCCCCACAGTGTTTTCTGTGTTTATGGGTTGTGCACACACACTTTTCTGGTTAATCTCTTCACCATCTTTCATCCCATCCCCCACCTCCCACCTTTTCAGCAGCCGTCAATTGGTTCTATGTATGTAAGTTCTGTTACTGTCTTGTTTGTTAGTTTATTGTGTCCATAAGATTCCACGTATTGGTGGGATCATGTGGTATCTTTCTTTCACTGACTGGCTTAATTCACTTACCATAATTTTATCCAGGTCCATCTTATGCTGTTGCAAAATGTAAGTTTCATCTTTTTTACTGCTGCATAGTATTCCACCATGTAAATATACCACAGCTTTTTTATTCACTCATCTACTGATGTGTACTTAGGCTGTTTTGAAATCTTGGCTATTGTAAATAGCAATAGGGATGCATAAACACAGGGGTGCATATGTATTTTGTATTGGTGTTTCGGAATCACTGGGGTATATTTCTAGAAGTGGAATCACTGGGTCAAAAGGGAGTCCCATTTTTAATTCTTTAATTATACTTGGTACTGTTTTCCACAGTGGCTGGATCAATCTGCATCCCCACCAATGGTGTATTAGCGCTCCCTTTTCTCCACCTGATCACCAACATTTGTTTTCCATCTATTGATGGCAGTCATTCTAAAATTTAGACAGAGGGACCCATGCTCCCAAATTCCACTTATGGTGCTTTTATGTTTCTTCTTATCTTTTTGATTTCATACCCACCATTAGAATATTGCCTTCTAATTTAATCTCAGGTTCATGAATTTTTTTATTTTATTTATTTTTGTATTTTAGATTTTATTTATTTATCTTTAGCGGGGAAAGGAAGGAGAGAGGGAGAGAAACATCAGTGTATGGTTGCCTCTCGTAGGTTCCCTGCCGGGAACGGGCCTGCAACCCAGGGAATCGATCATCTGGTTTGAAGGCCCGCACTCAATCCACTGAGCTACACCAGCCAGGCCCATGGATTTTTTTTTTAAAGATTTTATTTATACATTTTTAGAGAGAGAGTAAGGGAGAGAGAAAGAGAGGGAGAAAAGCATCAGTGTGTGGTTGCCTCTTACACACCCCCTACTGGGGAGCTGGCCTGCAACCCAGGCATGTGCCCTGACTGGGAATCAAACCTGCAACCTTTGGTTTGCAGGTTCGTGCTCAATCCACTGAGCTACACCAGCCAGGGCCATGGATTTTTTAATTGGTTAGGACAGAGAGTAAGAAGCAACTGGCCAATTTCTTTAAAATGCAGATTCCTGGGTTCTAATCATATGGAATCTGAATCAGTACCATAGGCGGTAGGAGTCCCAAATCTGCATTTCAGGAAGCAAACCTACTTGTTTGACACAGAGCACCCGGTTAAGCTATGCCTGGTGCTTTTTCTCCAATTCGAACCCTCCTCCAAATTCCATGTTAGTCAATGAAGTCAACTCCCTTTCAGCTTTTAACACTCTATGATAAAACCATGGTTTAAGTCAGTATTTCTCAGCCTATGGTTCATTAGTGGCCCCTCTGAGGAGCTTTTTAAGTTATTTTTTCCTACTTCCCTCTTTTCTCTTCCCCTCCCATCATGAAATTTTAATACCACAGATATACTAAAAATATTTTTGTGTAACTGAGGCTCTTGAAGAGCCACAGACCATTGTAATGTTTAAGTGTTTTTGCCCCCCTTCCTGCCAGGAATAAATTTTCGCTCTCTTGGGAGAGTTGTTGGCTGTATTGGGGATACACAGTGTAAGCCAAAGGCTTTTGGGAGCTCACCAATTTCGTGCCCAATGGCCCTGCACCCACTGTGCCAGCGGACATCGAACTCAACTTCACCTCCCTGCCACTGATCCATACCACAAATCTGGGAATTGTCCTAGCCTTGCCCTTCTCCTGATCCTGTGAACTTTCCTGCCACTCATTGGAAGGACATGACTCTCTCTCCACAAGCTTACCACCCAATCCCTCATTCTGAATGTCATTCTTTCTTCTCGGAATGATTGCAGCAGTCCACTAACCAGTCTCTCATCTCCAGGCTTCACATATTTTTACACAAAGATCTAACTGAATTCAGATTTGGTCCCGGCCCACCCCTGCTGGGAACCTTTCAGTGGTTCCCTGACCGCCTCAAGGTGAAGGGCAGATACTCTCGTGGTGGCTAGACCCTCCACAGTTTGCTTCCAGATCCTTTTTCTCCACACGCCCTCTTTTTCTGTCCTCACATTTTATGCTTCAGCCCTACTACGCTGCCAGTCCCACGGTGTGCACTTCTTTGCCTTTCCCCGTGGGTTGGTCCCCACTTCCCAGATCCTTTTCTCATTCTTTGTTAACTGGCTTATTCCCCTGTGTCCTTTAAAACTCAGCCCAGTCTTCGTCACCTCGCAAAGCCATTTTTGACAGCCCTAAACCGCGCTAAAGGCTTCCCCCGGTGGTCCCAAACCACTCTGAGCTCCTTTTAGTATCAGTGCTTTGAAATCACGTGTGTCTCACATTCAGAACCAAGACTGTTGATGACAGCACCCGCTTTACTTCCTTCCATCTCTAGCAGCTACTGGAACGTTTGGCACACGACGCATATTCAATAAAATGTTTGTTGAAGTAAGCCGAGCTACCCTTCCCAGGTCAGGGGTATTAATTAGTATTAAAATAGATTTTGAAAAGCAGGTGCCCAGGAAGGAAATAGAAAGAAAACACAGGCCTTGAGAAGCCACCAATGTGATAATTACTTCTAAATAATTCAGACTGCACCAGAGTTGTTCCTGAAAAATGCCAAAACAACTGGTCAGTTCACTGGGAAAGTCAGCCAGTTGGCATCACGGAGGCCAAAACATTCAACCAGTCATTTCATTATACTTGTAGCATTTCAGCAGGTGTCCACACAGCCTGTGATGGAAGAAGTTACTGATCCCTCTTTGTTGATTTCTACTTTCTCTCCCTCCCCAATCTATGCCGGTGTTTTAACATCCATGTGAAAATACAAACATTTTAAACCATTTGTATTTGAGAAAATCCTTAAACTGGCCAGAGAAAAATATGGTCCACATGGAAAATCCTACATGAAAAAAAAAGCAAGTTTAACCAAGTTATTGTACAGCACGAGGCCCTTTCAGGTTTTGGACACGTGGCCTCTCTGGCTGAATGGACAGAAAGTCTGAATGTGTAAGAGCAGCTAAAAACAACAGCCCAAACAAGAAAGCCATTCTCACTCACTCAGACCACCGCTCGGAGAAGCTCACCCTCCCGACGGGTTCTACATGCTAAATAACTCCTATTCTCAGTTCCTGGGGACTTGGTGGCCAGGGCCAGGTGAAAAGACAATAGACCCAAACAGCCCAATCAGGCTCCAAACTTCACTAACGAGGTGCAGGTTTTCTAATCCTGGTCAGCATTGTCCGCCTCCAAGTGCCACTTACTAGAAATATGTCTTTCACGTAAAAGAAAAATTATTAAAAGAAGATGGGGGTGGGCAGAAAAGGAGCTCTTTAGTGGACCGTTTTTATACTTTTGTTGTGTTGTGCGCTTTCTTGCAGGCGACTTTTTGGCAAATACTGCATCTTCAGCCAGGAGAAGTTGGCTGAGTACAAAAGGGCTTTTGAAGCGGTGAGTGTAAATTCAGACTCCCTTTCTTTCTTCCTTCCTTTCTTCACCCTCTCTCTTCTCCTGTGTCTGCAGACCACTAAGCAGAAATAATAAGCACCGTAGCTTGCAGGACACGTCCCATGAATTACTCAAACATCAAATGTAACTTTAGAATGGAGGCACGCTTTATTCTTTTTTTGCAAAAGTTTCCCTATCCCGTCTTTATTTACATGTCATGGTGAGGCTAAGCGATGTACAGCCTGTCAGAACACACACGCACACACACACTTGCACACACAGAGGAGACCATTAAAGAAATTAAAAGGGATGGAGATGACTAATACAGTACTCTTGGAATCCTCAATTTGATTAGTCTGCATTTAATACACAGAAGCAGCGCCGGAGAAAGAGGGGAGGTGAACTGATCTTTAATAACCTGTACAATTAAATTATGGTGATGAACTTAACTAGTCTGTGCTTCTTAAAGGAGTCTTACTATCTGATGGCTTGTACAAGAAAGTCAGATTTTCAGCAGAGTTTCTGAGTGTCCCGAGAAGTCTCCTGGTGGCAGCTCTGTGATTTAAAAGCCGTTTCTTTCCCTTTTTGGAAGTGCTTGTTTTTTGAGCTTTGTCTCCCCAAATTATTCAGACAATTTTAACGCCATGGTGGGGCTTAGCTTTCTTCAGCCCTTTGGAAAATGGGAGTCAGGAAGTCTAATGTCAGGGACGGGGGCTGGCTTTCCCTTTCACAGCCATAGGCAGATGCTTTGGGAGGACTTTTGGTCCAGAAAAGCCCTACTCTGTTTTTGGTTGTGGAGAGCATCTTGTCTCTTTGTGGAGGCCGATTTTACCTCGAGTGTAGAGACATCTCGGCAGACATCAGGGCGCGTGGTGTTTGAAACTGACATTATGCGACTTGGTTTTTCTAGGGACCAGGCACTATACGGGTTCCCCTCCCGGGAGTCTTTGTTCTACTGTGAAGCAACATGTGTGCAAAAGCCCGTCCCGCAGTTCTTCACAGCAGCGTGCCTTCCCCCTGCCTTTACCTAAAGATTATAGTTTGGACATCGCTGTTCCAATAGAAGGATACTCTGTACAGCTCAGGATACATTCCTGTAAACTGTTGAATGGTGAACTATTTAAAAAAGCAAAGGGCAGGGCTGGGGTGGAGTCTTGTACCTACCCACCCCTGGCCTGAAGTGCAGCTGCCACTGGACCTCAGCTGCTCTTAGAGAGTAGGCCTCTCTGTTCCCCCCTCCAAGGGTAGGGGCTGAATAGCCATTGTTGAGAGTGACATCATTGTCCAAAGTAAATAGTGGCGGTTTCTTATTGGCATCTGAGTCCTAAAATAGTTGGATATAATATTCTAGTGTGGTTACTAGACTAGACTGTTTTGACCTAGTGCATCCCGGGGGCTAAGAGGACAGATTCTGGGGCCAGACAGCCTGGCTTCAAACCCTAGTTCCGCATTACTGGCTTCAAAACCTTGAGCATGTTAGACACTTCTTTGTGCCTCCGTTTCTTCGTTGCAAAATGAGGATGCTAACGATACCACGAAAAGTTGTTCCAAGAGTTAAATGATACATGTAAAGCCATAGACTGAGGTCAGATGTGGAAGCTGTGGCCTTGTTCATTGTTGAGCCTTTCCTGTGTGCCAGGCACTCTGCTAAACCACTCTGTGCACTGTTATCTCATTGACATAACAGACCTAAAGTGAAGTTGTTTTCTCCCTTTTAAAGATGAGAAAGTGAGGCTTAGGGACGCTTAGCAACTTACCCCAGGTCACAAGTAAATCACAGAGTTAAGGCTATGAGTGTGGGTATTCTAACTCTAAAACATGTGGCATCAACCAACCTTTATACAATGTATATTTGAAAATATTTACTGGTCCCCAAGAGTGCATTATCCAGGAGGGGAGAAAACAATGAAACTATTAGCCAGTATGTCCAAGAGGTAGCACTAAGCGAATGAGGTGGGGGGGAATATAGGATGACAGGAGGGAGTGGAGAAAAGGAAGCACCGCCGGGGTTGGTGGAGCTACAGGACATGAAGCACCGGCATGTGGAGTGGTGGTGAGCGGGTTAAGTGGTCTCAGTGGAGGATCCGTGTCCAGGATGCTGATCTAAGGTGGTCAAAGTTTTAGGATGGGAAAATGAACTACCTGTAGTCATCTGGCTGCTTTATCCTGCCTGGAGTCTCAATATGTATTTATTAACTGGCTGACTTAATCATCCACTTGGCTTGGGTCATGGTGCCCGGTCACCTTGCCAGCAATCAGCATTGAAAAGGTATTCCAGGGCAGAGTCAACTGATAAGCATGGCCTTTCTCTGATAAGGTATTCCAGGCAGAGTCAACTGATAAACATGGTCATACATGGTCATACATGGCCTCTCTCTCAAAAGGTATTCCAGGGCAGAGTCAACTGATGAATTTCCTTTTCATTGGGTACATAAAACAACTATCAATAAAAACAATGCATATGTCATGTTGGTTCATTCAGAGTAAAATTCAAGGTGCTGTGAACACTTGGCGAGATCTTGCAACATTTTCTCATAACTAGTCATTGCATTTATTAATATCCTTATAAATGGATAGAAGATACTTTGAAAATAAATTAAGTCTACCTTCTTGTACTAAGATGGAAAAAGAATCAACTTTTACATACTTTGTGTATCCATCGGTGCTCAAATTTATTAAAGCATTTGAACATTGTTCTTAAGTAAGAAATAGGTTTGCGAGGGAATGTTGACTGGTGGTTGGAATCAGTCTTGGAAACAGACTTTGGGGTTGAACCCTGTCTGTCACCTACCAGCTGTGTGATTTGGGCAAATCCCTGACCCCTCTGCCACCCTTCCTCATCTGGAAAGTGGAGGCGTTGATGCTGGTTCCTACCCCACGAGTTGCTTGTAGAATTATGTTATTACTACTGCAACATACGTAGACCAGGGTTTGTCACATGGTGCTCAAGTTAACCTTGAGCCTTGTCCCTTAAGGCACAGTTTGACCTACACTGGCTGGTCTTTTCATTCTAACTTCTGGTCAGTATTTCTGAAAGGCCATTGTTAAAAATGTAGTCTGTTTTGATTCTGAATCTCAGTATAGGCTCTGTTGTTGCCTGTGTGAACTTTGGCAACGTACTTAAATTATGAGTTTCTACATCTATGAAATGGGAATAACAGTAGTTACCTTATGGAACTGGTAGGGTAATGAGATTAGATAATGTAAATGAAGCACTAGACACAATAACTAAAAACCAGTAAACGCTCAACAATTGACGAGTGGAGATTTTTTTTTAAGGAGGCATTTTTTTGAAGATTTATTTCTCCACAGTAGTAAGTACCACAAAAGCAGAGGTTTTCTCAGGTGGCTTTAAGCTTCCTGACCAGCAAGTGTTCAAGAAAATGATGATGGTGAGACTGCAGGAGCCCTTGGTACTCCTCACAGGGTTAGGAGTTAAAGATTGTATCAGTCACTACATCGTGAGAAGCTGATTGTTGCCCTTTGTTCCAAGGACATTACTTTTGTTGATTCTTTTTTCTTATTTATATTACTATCTTTTGTTTTTTTCTGCAACCACAGACTAGAACATCCTTGAAGACAGGAGACTTATTTATCAATTTCAGTAGCCTCCTTCCTGCCTTAAATTTGGGCAATTAATAAAGGAATGAATGAACGGTGTACCTTTTTAGAAATAGACTAGACTTGATCTTCAGCTCTGGACTCTTCATTCTGCCCCGTCTCGAGCCCTGCATTGTGATTGGTCATTCGGGTCATCCACACAAGCACTTTCCTCATGTCGTGGTCCTGTAGAGCTCAGCAGAAAGACACCAGTCTTTCGCATTTCTTTTCTGAGTTTTCCCCACCAATGTAACCATTCGGTGTACCTTACACTGGGCTTCCTTTGTCATCCCTGACCCGCCAGTTAACTCACTGCAGTCGGGTACATTCTCCAACCCCATGTACTACCTACAAAGAAATAAGAAGCTGGTTTTTCAAATCAGGGGCTGGGCTACATTCGCCATGCCATGCGGAACAGTTTCCTATATGTACATGTGAACATGGAAACAATTTAAAACATGATTATTTAGAATTCAATTCTACGAGAGAGCTGTTTATGAGAAGGTCCATATTCTCTCTCACACATGTATGCACTCAGCCCTCAGGGAGCTTTGTTACCTAAATACTTCTTTTTGTTTTTAGCTAATTTTTGTTTTAAATTATGACAAAGTTAAATTTATTCCAAGGATACATTCAATATTAAAAAGGCTGTGAACAGCCCTGGCCGGTGTAGCTCAGTGGATTGAGCACGGGCCTGGGAAGCAGAGGATCGTGGATTTGATTCCCAGTCAGGGCACATGCCTGGGGTGCAGATGATTCCCAGCAGGGGACTTACAAGAGGCAACCATACATTGATATTTCTCTCCCTTTCTCCTTCCCCTCCCTTCTAAAGATAAATAAATAAAAATTTTTAAAAAAGGCTGTGAACATAATCCATTACCATTAAGAAGAAAAAGGGAGAAAATGAGCCCTGGCTGGTGTAGCTCAGTGGATTGAGCACAGGCCTATGAACCACATGATCGCGGTTCGATTCCCAGTCAGGGCACATGCCTGGGTTGCAGGCCAGTTCCCGGCAGGGGACTCACAAGAAGCAACCATACATTGATATTTCTCTCCTTCTCTCCTTCCTCTCTAAAGATAAATAAATAAAATCTTTTAAAAAATAAAAAAAAGAAAAAGAAAAAAGGGAGAAAATGATATTTTATAACCTCAACCCCACAGATGGACAAAGTAAGGTGATTAATTCTACATATATAAGCATATTTATAACAGTGACAGTTATAATAGCTCCAAAATGTACACCAAATCTAAAATAATTTGTGAAATGTTAATATAACGACATCTTGAAAATAAACAAACTACCACTAAATTCAACAGCAAAGATGAATATTGAAGACATACTTTTGAACTCAGATGGAGGAATATAATAATGTGTACTCGTTTGCTAGGCCTCCTGGGGATCTCTGCGGGTAATATTCTACCGTCTGACCTAGGTAGTGATTATAGGTAGTGGTTACTTAAGTATGTGCCCAGTATGGCATTTCATAGAGCTTCATCCCTTACCCTCTTAATCATGCATGCTATCATTCAATTAAAAGCTTTATAAATAGTTGGAAGACAGAATATCACATATTCATGATACAGAAAGATAGTGATAGATAAATATTGTATAGGTGTGTTTTAATATGTGTACCATCATCTTGAAGAGGATTATAACAATATTTACTTGCTTGGCAGCTAAACAAATAAAATTGATTAGTTAAAGATCTGCCAACCTTTTTAATTAAAGAGTTAGACAGTGAATATCTGTGGCCCTTTGGGCCTTAGAGTTTTTGTTACAGCTACTCAAAGCTGCCGTGAAAGCAGCCATCGATTACATGTAAAGAAACGTGTGACTAAGTTGCAGTTAAACGTGACTTACAAAGTGGTGGCAGCCAACATTTGGCCTTAATGCCCTAGTTTTCAGTCCCTGGTTAGATGATTAAACAGATATGTTTTTAGCTTATTTTTTTAGACCTCCCCTTAAAACATATTTTTTTCACTTACTTCTGGCTTTTCCATGACTCAAATTTCCTCAGGAATATGTTTAACTTATTATTTTATGCTCTTCAGTGCTTAAGCCCAGAGATGACACTTACTAAATGATTATGGAAATGAAATTTCAAAATCTCATCCAACAGGTAGAAAAAAATGCAACAGGGGATTTTGGGCAATAGTGGGTGAGGGGCAGCATAATTCTTCCAAAGGAATTCATTGGATGGAAGCAGGAACCCAGCTAGTGGCTAGGGTTCCTCAGACTGAGGAAGCTGCGTGAGCTAGAAATTTATCAGGGCATTGGTGGGTTCAAAATAGGACTCAGCTTCCAGAGATTAGTGTACAAATCAGAGACTAGAGCTTTCTGGTCTAAGCTATGGTAGAGGGGACTAATGAGAGAAGCCTCAATTTTGGGGAACAAAATTTTTCAGTTATTCTTCAGGTAGTATATGCATGACTTACTGGTGGAGATAAAGCTTCTAATTTCTTACCAGACGTGATTCTCTTTGAAAAGGGCCTTGGTGATGCTGACTTGAGCCCGGAGATCTGTGGTGTCTGGAACTAGGCCCAATTGAAGCAGGTCAGGACACACACCTGGAAGGATTTGCATGTGGAAATGACCACGATTGCACCACCAACACTACTGGGGCAGAGTGACCTGCCAAACCAGAGATGTAACATGGTGATACCCAGAAAATTTATTTCATTGGGGGAACAAAAGGAAGAAACCTATTTTAGAACTAGAAATGTCAAAACATTGCTGAGGTAGAGGTTTTTAAAGAGTCAGGACAAAGTAATAGTTATAATAGCCAATTTCCTGAGCCATTAATAAGCACAAACCTATGTCCTGAGCTCTCTATCTAAAAAGCAATTGAAAGAAACAAATCAACATATGAAACTTTGCCCCAAGAAATTAATGAGCATGTTGAGAAGGGGAAATTTACCCATCACCAACATAAAACTAGATCAGATGGATATAAAGAAAGAGATTGAAGACAGTTTGAGAAGAAAAAAATGATAAATATAAAATGAAATCTCTCCATTCATCTCAGGTGAGAGTTTTAAAAATGGAAGAAGTCTCTATTGCCTTTGAATTGAAGGGTTTAGTAAATAAGATTGAAGAGCTGAAAGAGCATGACCTTGGGAAACAAATAGACTTGGATCAGATCCTGACTTCATTTATTAGGGGACCATAATTATTTTAAATTCTCTGAAGTTTTGTATTCATAAAGAGGGGGTACTAATGCCTATTTCACTGGGCTTTTGTGAGTCAGGCAGAATGAGATAAAATACCCAAAATGTTTATTAGAGTGTCTGATTCTCCAAGCTAAGAACCTTTCTTTTATTTAATTCTAATAATAGCTGATATCTTTTGATAGGAGTGTCACTAAGTTCTGCCCGTATAATATAAAATATTCAGAGCAACCAACCTGTGAAACCCATCTTAGCTTTTCCACTGTACAGATGAGGAAACTGAGGCACAGAGGCATTTACATTTCTAGTGCAAGGACTCAGAGCCAGCTTCCTGGGGAGCTAGGTTCAAACCCAGTAAGGCTGGCTGCAGGGCCCAAGTTTCCGACCACGATGCTGTGTGACTTCTTCAGAGAATGAGCTCTTTATGGGCAGCAATCTGATGGCCTTAGCACTGCTAAGTCCCTAGCTGTTACCAGTCTATGTGGTTTTTTATTGTTGTTCAAGTACAGTTGTCTTCATTTCCCCCACCCCACTCTCTCCCCCACTCTCCCCCACCTCCCCCACCCCCACCTCTAACTCTCAGTCCTACCTACCTTTGGCTTTGCCCGTGGGGTCTTCATACACGTTCCTCGACAGACCTTCCCCTTTTCTCCCCTGTTACCCTCCTCACCTCTAGTTACTGTCAGTTTGTTCTTTATTTCTATGTGGTTTTTTTAAAGACAGCTTTTGTGAATGAAAGACAGGAAGGAAATAGTACATTTATTGGCTACGTTATATGAGCTTGAGGCTCTATCTACTGTTTGTTTCCATATGCCTCTTTCAGACCTTTTAGACCTGCCGTTACCCTTGACATACACTTGCAACCCTCTCCCTCACCTCACAAGTGTATTTCGCATGAAGAAAATGCACTGGATTATATGCATTGGGTGGTAAACCTTACTGGCTTTGTCTCAAGACACTTGTCCTAAGTTTCATGGGTCCCATTACCCCAATCTACTTTAACTCTGAGCCTATCTCATCTCAATACCTTATTATTCCACATTTGGGAGTATATTTGTAGATTCATGTTACCTGCCAATTTATTTAGTCTGTCCTACTAAGCCAATAATTCAATTCCATATAACTCAATGTAAGTCTATTCCTATGCAGGGAGCTGAATGGAGTAAATGAATGGTTACCTCTCTCCAAGAGCTTAGAATCTGGATGGGAAAAGAAAGGCTTACAAAAATGACACAAAAAAACTGTGCAAGCATGAAAAGATGAGTAGAGATGGTCCCCAACTTTTGATGGTTCAACTTAATGATTTTTCAACTTTATGATAGTGTGAAAGCAATGTGCATTCAACAGAAAGCACACATGAAATTTTGACCTTTTCCTAGGCTAGCTGTATGCAGTTTGATACTCTCTCCTGGTTGCAGACAACAGCAGTTGCTTCAGCTCCCAGCCTGCCAAAAGGGTGGACAATGGATGTGCTACAGTGTGTTGTATTGCCAGTGTTTGGGGATGCAGTGTCTTGCGTTTTTGCACCCCATCATGTCTACAAAATGTCCCTCTGGGTATTTTGCTTTTGGTGAGAAGAAGAGGAAGGCAATGAGACTTGAGATGAAACCCCAGATAACTGCCAATTATAAGCTAATGCAAGTGTTCTCAGTACCCCAGAAGGTAGGCTAGGCTAAGCTATGCAGTTTTGTAGGTTAGGTGTATTAAGTGCATTTTTGACTCATAATACATTAACTTCCAATGGGTTTATTGAGACATAACCCATTTGTATATGAAAGCACCTATATATGGAAGATATCAATATGATATGTAAATGTTTTAAGACAGTGTCTTAAAGACACTGTCTTAAAGACACTGATAAGACACTGATACCACGCTGGACCTAGACAGGAGTTATATAAGCAGTGTCTAACCCTTCCGCAGAAGGTAAAGGAATAAATTTTATTTATTTCTTCATTCATCCAATATCTGTTTGCTCAGCACTTACCATATTTAAGACACTGTGCAAGTACAGGAAATTCAGATATGATCTTCTCATAAGACTTGCATTCAAGAAGCTGCTTCCCAAGAGGAAAAAAAGAGTGTAAATGGACTGTTTCTATGAAATGGGAGGTAACGTTCCAAGGTATATACGTACAGCCCTGGTGGCAGAGCAAGAAGGGACTACTCAGCATTCCCCAGACTCCAGGCTGGTTGTGTGGGATCATGTGGAGATACAAATAGTATTGTCAAGGTCTGTGGTGACAAGGGGTCTAAGTGGACATTTATTTGGCTTATGGTCAGAGCTAAACATTAGTGCTCATTGTCTGGACTGCTTTTGAGAAGAGAAGTAATGTTTTAGATACCTTTGTTTTCCTTTATTGATATTAGCACAGAGAATATACCACAGGGATTACCACAAACACTTTTCGTCATGGCTGCATGACATGATGGAAGGTGCATGCACTTTGGTGTCCAGTAAATCTAGCTGGGACCCCTCCGCTTTGTGACTCACAAGCAGTGAGGTCTGCGGCAAGCCAACTTCTCTGAGTCCCTTTCCCCATCTGTATGTAAATTGGGAAGAAGAGTCACAACAGCTGTATAAAGTGGGGTTTTTTGAGGATTGTCCTATTTAATTTTCTCCATGATTCTAAGGAATGGGCACTTTCACTATCGTAATTTTATGGATGAGAAAACTGAGGTTCAAGGAGCTTAAGTAATTTGCCCCAAATCACATAGTTAATCCCCGGGCACTATACTTTATAGCTGACTTTTCACGTCTATGGTCTGAAAAATAATTTTATGAAACATCTAGCTCAGTGACAGAAACATCGCAGGGCCTCTCTGCTGGCGGTGTCTCACTAATTGATGATGGAGGGTCAAATGCAGATTGGCAAAGCTGTGGACAAAACAAAAGGCAATGTCTAGATTGAATTTCTCTGCCTCTCCCTTGCTGAGCCTACTGCCATCTATCCCTGTGCGCAGAAGAGAGGGCAGTCCCAGAGCCACGATTCAACAGCTCTGGTGTTCAGGGGGTAACAAAGCCAACATGGAGCAGAGGTGTTTTTGCAGCTTGAAGTCTAACTCCCACCCCAGAAACGGTGGACTGCCTGATTCCTTCTCCTCGTCTCACATCACACCTCAATCTGCCCCCGAATGGCCTTTAGATGAAGCATCCTTTCTCTGAAGCAGGATCAATTTAGCCAATTTGTCTGATTTAGATGCTGCTGAGATCAGTTCCTTGAAGCCCAGGATTGGCCATGAACAAACCTCTTTATGTGAATTTATATTTAATTAAACGGCTTCTGGTCCGATTAGTAAAATTCTCCCCCTGGTTTCCAGGCACAGGTGTGAGCAAAAGTGACTGTGAGTTTGGACAAGTGGCATTAAATGGTGCCATCAGGCAAAAAAAAAAGTGTTTTCTAGGGAAGAGAAGAATTATTTTCCCCTTGCATAGAAATGGATTGCAAATATAATTTACTGCTTGTACCTGGGGAAAGGCCATCTCTCCCCATGAATCCACAGGATGCTGAGATGTGCACCGGTTCTGTCCAGAAGGCCGTGTTTCCAAATTGACTTGTTCAGATGCTGAGCAGAGAAGCAGTGTGCTGCTAGGAAGAGCAATTACTTCCCCTGGGTTGCCTACATGCTGGTTCATTCAACTCTCTTCTTGTTCCAAGTCTTGGCTGGCTCTGGAGTAGTGGTTCAATACCGTGGGGACCCTGAGTGTTTATTTCAGCCTAACTGGAGGAACAAAATACGAGAGCCTGGTGAGAATTTCCTAATGTGCCAACTTTGCGCAACTTGTCTTTAGGATCATCTGGGCAGACATTGTCTGCCTACGTGTGTACACACACAGAGGCACATCCGTTTGAACACCAGTGTAGCCTCAGTGTTGTAACTGAAGGTGTCTCTGAATGAATGGAAGGCCATTTTTGCTATCCTTACAGCTTGCCCCTGGCCAGCCTTGCAAAGCGGGCTCTCTGGGAGGTTTGGACTTGGACGCTCCTTGCCTGGCATGGTCTGGTGGGGCAGCAGCCTGCCCTGGTAAATACTGAGCTCAAGACACAGGATGGCCAGGACCATGGGCGGTAGTGTTGCCCCTGCCCACCTGCTCCACACTGTTGCATTTACTGCTCATGCTCCCAAAGGTGCCACCTCTTTACCGAGTACCTTTGATGACGATTCACCGAGGGGGAAACAGGACAAAGACACGTGCTGGATCTGCGCGTTGAGAATGAGGATAATCAATCTCACCCCATGTATAGAATGAAGCCAATGTGAGGGAAGGGCAGTAAACCCTACCAGCTGCTCAGGGGCATTGGGAGGCAAAGGGGAAAGGGGGCTGGCGGACTGGGGGTGTTTTTTCTCCCCTAAACCTGTGGGAACAGATTCTAGAGTAGATTACCACGACAGACAGTGGAAGGAGAAAAGATGTTAATGTAGAATGAAGCTGAATGATCTATTTTGAATGAAGACAACTTTCTTCTGAAAACCGAAATCAAGCTATTTGTTCTTAATAAGCACATGAAGTTTTTCACAAATGAACAGGCCATCAATGAGCACAGGAGCCCTGTAACCAGCCCTGAGTCTGCACGATCTCATTCACGTGGCCGGGCAATGTCATTTTGCAAAATGAGAACTTAACTGTGTCACCACTAGCCAGAGAGCATTTAATATTTTTTTTCTGAGAATTTCTGAAAATGGAATGGTGGCTGTTTCCAGTAGCATTATTTTATTGTTGCTTTTGACATCTTCCTCCATTTCCAACTTGTTTCCCTAAGAATGCAAGCTCCAGGATATTAACCAAGGGTCTGATAAAATATATGGCAGAAATACTATGTGATATCAAGTCCAATAAGTTTCTTTACTTATTGAGCCTTTATGTGTCAGTGCACATGAGAATGTCCAAGAGACAGAGGTGGTAGCAGTGTTTTAAAAAATGTATTTAGTCAGAGAAGCCTTTTCTTGATGAGGGCCTCACAGAACCGGTGTGGGGCAGAACCAGCCTTGGAACATGTTAGTGTGAGGGCTGCTTCCCCCAGAATTACTTTCAAAGGACTCACCTCCCAGTCGATCTGTACAGAGCTTAAATATTTGGAGGTCATAAGATCCCTCTTCTAGTTTGGGGTGCAGGTTAAGAGATGGAAACATTCTACAAGAATTGGGGGAAACTTCAAAATCATCCCCATAAGTTAGAATCCTTGCTGGGGCAAGAGTGGGGAGCCCACCCCACCCTGGAAGGAGATGGTATTCATTACACATTTCGATTCTGAGGTCTAGAGGAGGGGACAAATAAGGATTGAGCACTCAGGTGTGCCAGGTGTTGTGCTCAACGTTTCACCCGGATTGTGAAGTGCAGTGGTCCAGATAGCTCACTGAGGGTTGTCACTAGCACGTTGCTGCTGAGGAAACTGAAGTTAGGAAAATTGCTCCGCGTTGTAATTGTTTAATGAGTGGTGGAGCCAAGATGCAAACTCCGATACGGTGTCCAGAACAAAATGAGGCAATCTGACTTTTAGCCACTCCGGCGCTATTGACATACCTGGATATCCTCATCCAAGTCACAGTTTACCTGAGTCCTAGCACTTTATTTTTCCAAGGACGTGGAAGTTGTCTGGGTTATTAAGGCTAGCTTGGCAGGAGTAGGACTGCCATTGAAGATATGGGTTAGTGACCGGTAAGGGCTTGGGGATCATGACTGTGTCCTGGCTACCCAGCATTTCTTAGTACAAATGAAACAGTGATGAATAAGAAGGATTTGAGAGTGAAAGTAAAATACAATTTTATTGAATTACAGTTTCTAAATTTTCATGCCGTTTAGCACGTAGAAATGACCTATTTTACTTTTTATTGGAGTGCAATGCTGATACATAAAGATGCCCTTGTAAGCACACAGTGTGGTGGACTTTTACAAGCAGAACTCGCTCGTGTAGTCAATGCTCACGCTGAGGAAGAGGAACATCCGGCAGCCCAGAGCACTGCCCCACTTCCTGCCCCTTCCCAGTTACTGCTGCCCCAGCTGTGTCACCACCCTGACCTACCACACTGTAGGATAGTTTGTCCTGTTTTTATACCTACACAGATGGACTCATACATTGGCTACGTTTCTGTGGCTGGATTGAACAAGTTATGCTTTTGAACGTCCAAAGAAATGGTGGACTGGCCATTGAAATGCTCAAACTGGTACAGAAACAATGATTTGTTTTTTCAGATTCACCCTGCCTAGAAGGTCATAAGCCCTAGTCTATGAACAACCTAGGTGCTCACCAGTAAATGAGTGGATCAAAAAAAAATATGATATGTTTACACAATAGAATACTACACAGCAGAAAGGAACTCCTATCCTGCACTTTGAGACACCGTGGAGGGATCTGGAGAGCATTGGGCTAAGTAAGAAAAGCCAGGTGGGGAAAGACAAATGCCACATTATCTCACCTTTGAGTGGAACCTAATCAACAAAACAAATAAGCGAGCAAAATAGAACCAGAGATATTGAAATAAAGAACAAACTGACAGTCATCAGAGGGGGTGGGAGAGGAAAGGTCATCAAGGAACGTGTATGAGGGACACTTGGACAAAGCCAAAGTGGGTAGGATCAAAGGTGGGAGGTGGGGGTGGCTGAGGCCGGGGGCAGTGGTGGGGGAAAAATGGAGACAACTGCACCCGAACAACAGTAAAATAAAATAAAATAAGAAACCTCAAAAAAACCCAAATAGGCAATAGGAATTACAATGATCATAACACTTAATATCATCATCGCTATTATTAATAGTCATTGATGATTAATATATTGTTGATGAATATTAATAATAAATTAGAAAATATCTATTTCATACTAATGAAACAGAAATCTTCAGATGTGGAAGACAGCAAAGGGCAACTTTCTTCAAAACAGACATCCATGTCATTGTGACCAACTCATGAGCAGTCGGAAATAATCTGCCAGAGCAACCTGTGCTTTCTCCTGGGGTCCCTGGGAGAAGGAGGGGCTATGAAACCAGGGACAGCAGTTCTGACGTGGCCCCACTGTGTCCCTGCCAAGCCCACCACACCCGTCACAAAATCAGCTCACAATTTCTCTTTAATTGAAACTGATTTTGAACGACCTTTGATATCAGTGCCCTTGTGGTTCATCTAGAAGGTATAGTTGAAGGTCCAAATCAACATTTGTAGCTAGGCTTTACTGTGGCTTGAGGTCCCATGGCAACTGGACATGCCCGCCTGCGACCCCCAGTCCCACCCACTCAGATGCGGTTCCCTACGCAGTAGTGTTTGACCATGGACTGGAGGAAGGAGATACTTCTGGCAAAAATATATATATAGGGAGAGATATAAATAAATTATATAGATAATTTAAGAGGTTATTGTCCAAGCATGATTCTAAAGGACCTGAACTAATAAGAACAAAGCAGACATTGTATTCAAATTGCTAATTCTAGGCCAATTTTTGTGGTAGAATAGAGGGCTTATACTATGCTGATTGGGAGGTGGGGAGAGAGAGAGAGAGAGAGAGGTGAAAGTTTTCAGCTTTGGGAACCCATTCACGGGCAGAACAGAGGCTGAAGCATTTTTGCACTGTGGCAGCGGTGTGGGGACAGTGAACTACCTCCACCCCTACCTCCCACCCCCAATCTAGCCCCCTTTGGCCTTGTCCACGGGTCCTTCATACACGTTCCTTGATGACCCTTCCCCTTCTTTGCCCCCATGACCCCCCTCCCCCCTTCCCTCTGGTTACTGCCAGTTTGTTCTTGGAAACTTTCCAATTTGAGAAGTAGAAATGATATTTCTTAACTTAATTTGAATTTCTCTGGTGACTAATTAGGCTGAAACATTTTTTCATGTATTTGCATTTCTGCGGATACTTGGATAGAATTTAACACTAGGGGGTCCTGTCACCCCGCGTGAGTGAGCTGCTTCCTTCTGCTAGAACCATCCATCTAGGCTGATCATGATGCCTTTGGTACCTGGACTGCCTGCGAGGGGTTGGGTTGTTGTTGCTTGTTTATTGAGCAAATTATTTCTTGAGGAAAAATGCACCTATAATTATATAGCTTGATGAGTTTCCACAAACAAAACCCAGCTGAATAACCAGCACCTAGATTAAGCAAGAGAACATTACCAGCACTCAGAAACCCCTCCCCCAGCTTCACGCTCCAGTCCTGTCCCTTCGCCCCAAGGGTAGCCACTGTCTTCATATCTGTCAGCAGCGGTTTTGCCTATTTTGTGGTTTTTGTATAAATAGAGTCATGTAGCATGACCTCATGTGTCTGGCTTCTCTTTTAAAGTTTATTTTTCTGAGATCCATCCACATTTGTGTACGTCCTTGTAGATTCCTCACTCTCACTGCTGTGTAGTATTCTGTTGTGTGATCGCAGCACCATTTACTTACTACTGTGATGGAGATAGAGGCATTTCCCGGTTGTCTGTTATAAATAGTGATGCTACGAAATATTCTAGTACTTGTGTTCAGTGGACACATGTTTTAATTTCCATTAGGCTCATATCTAGGAGTGGAAATGTGGGATCATGGAATATGCACATAATCAGATGTTATGAATACTTTCAGTTTTCCAAAATGGTTGTACCAATTTACACTCGTCATCTGTACATGAAAATTTGGGTTATTCAATATGTTTGCCAGTACTTGTTCTTTCTGATACTTTTGTTTTAATCATTCCATTGGGGGTGTGATAGTTTTAGTATGAATTTCCCTGGTGACAAATGAATTCAAACATCTTTTCACCAATTTATTGACCATTCACATATCCACTTTTGTGAAGTATTTGTTTACGTTTTTTAACATTATGTTTCTATTTGGAAGTCTTCTTTTTTCTAAATCATTTGTTGATGTTTTTTATATATTTAGGATATGAGTTCATTTTTTGATATGAGTTCTTTTATGGAAGACATTAAAAATATCTTCCATTCTGTAGGTGTTTAAAAAACTGTTCGTAGATTTGAGAAACACAAAATTTTAACTATAGTATAGTTTAATTTAACAAATATTTTCCTCTTATGCCATATGCCTTATATTTCATATTTAAAAAATGCTACACCTAACTCAGAAATATATTTTCCTGCAACTTTTCTCTAAAGGTTTATTGCTTTATTATTCATAATTGATTCTGCATTTTATCTGCAATTATTTTAAATTCGGTATGCAGTGTAAGATAGGAATTAAGATACATTTCCTGTAGAGTAATAGTCAATGAACACCATACTATTTATTGGAAGAAATTATTCTTTTCTTACTTAGGTGAGATGCCACAGTAACCTTTCCTTGGCTGTTCTGGGACCATCGCACTTGTTTCCTGGCTTTACTGAAGTGTAATTGACAAATAAAAACTACCAATACATATATCTAGGGAATACAGACCGATGATTTAATATATGAATGCATTGCGAAGTGATCATCACAATCACTTCCATCATCACCTCATATAATTATCAGTTTTTTGGTATGTGCTTCAAAACATTGAATATGTACTCTCTTGGCAAGTTTTTAGTGTACAATACAGTACAACCACAGTCACCATGCTGTACATGAGGGCTCCAGAATGTGTTCATCTTGTAACTGAGCTTTTGGACTCATTGAGCAGCATTGCCCCATCCCTCCCTGCCACCCCCAGCTCCCAGCAACCACTGCTGTACCCGCTGTTTCTATGAGCTCAGTTTCTTTAGACTCTACATATAAGTGAGATCTTACAGTATTTGTTTTTCTGTGTCTGGTTGGTTTCATTTAATATAATGTCCTCTGGGTTGCAAATGGCAGCATAGTTTCTTTTTACTGTTGTATGTGTGCCTATACATTTTCTGTATCTATTTGTGCATTGAAACTTAGATTATTTCCAAGTCTTGGCTATTGTGAATACTGCTGCAATAAGCACAGGATACTTCAGTATCGCTGAGATGTTGATTGTGTGTCCTCTGGGTACGTACTCAGACGTGGATTCCTGGATCATACAGAACTTCTGTTTTTAGTTTCTTGAGTGGCCTTCAAACTATTTTCCACAATGGCTATAATATTTTTCATAATACTAATTGAAATTCCCATGGACGGTGCATGAGGGCTCCATTTTCTCCACATTTGCCAACACTTGTTATCTCTTCTTGATAACAGCCAGTCTGACAGGTGTGAGGTGACATCCCATCTGGTTTTGATTTCCATCTCCCTGATAATTACTGGTCGTTGAGTGCCTTTCCATTTACCTGCTGGTCTTCTTTGGAAAAATGTATATTCAGGTCCCTTGCTCATTTTTTAATTTGGTTGTTTATCTATGTATTTTTTGCTATGGATTTATATGAGTTCCCCACACATTTTGAATATTAACCCTTCACTGGATATACGTTTACAATTATTTTCTGTGATTCTGTGCTTTTGTGTTTTGTTGATTATTCTCTTTGTTAAAGGCATCCAAACTGGAAAGTAAGAAGTTAAATTTTCTTTGTTTGTAGGTGACATTGCCTTATATTTACTACATGAAACCCTAACCATTCCACCAAAAAACTAGAACTAATAAATGATTTCTGTAAAGTTGCCAAATATGAAGCTAATATACAAAAATATGTTGTACTTTTATATATGAACGATGAACCCTCTGAAATAGAAATTAAGCAAAAAATTCTCATATACTATAGCATCAAAAAGAAGAATATGCTTATGGATAAATTTAACCAGAAAGTGAAATATCTATACACTGAAAACTATAAGACATTGATGAAGGAAATTGAGGCAGACACCATAAATGGAAAGAGCATGTATGTATGGTCTAGAAGAACTAATATTGTTAAAATACACATACCACCTAACACTATCTACCGATTCTGTGCAATCCATATGAAAATTCCAATGGTGTTCTTCACAGAAGTATAAAAAAAAAATCTAAAATTCGTAGGGACCAACAAAAGACCACAAATAGCCAAGTTAATCTTGAGGAAGAATAACAAAGCTGCATGTACCACATTTTCTACTTTCAAACCATATTACAAAGCTATAGTAATTGAATCAGCATGAAACTGGCATAGAACTAGACACAGAGACCAATGGAACAGAATAGAAAGCCCAGAAATAAACCCACCCATATATAATCAACTAGTTTTAGACACGATTACCAAGAATACACAATGGAAAAGGATAGTTTTTTTCAATAAATGGTGTTGGGAAAACAGGGTATCCACATGGAAAAAAATGAAATTGACATTTATCTTAGATCGATAACCAAAAATTAAGTTTAAATGGATTAAAGACTTAATTGTAATGCCCCAAACTGTAAAAGTCCTAAAAGAAAACACAGGAAAAACTCTTTTTGACATTGATCTAAGGCAATAATTTTTTGGATATGACCCAAACCACAGACCATAAAAGGAAAAAATGAACAAGTTAAACTACAACTTGTTTATTTTATTTAAAAGAATAAAAAACTGCTTGTCTCAGTGACCTCAGGCTGCATTAACAAATTACTGTAGACAGGTGGCTTAAGCAACAGCAATTTATTTCTCACAGTTGTGGAGGCTAGAAGGCCCAAGATCGAGGGGCTGGCAGATCAGTTGTCTGATGAGGGCCCTCTCCCCGGTCTGTAGGAAGTCTCCTTGTTACAGTCTCACGTGGCAGGGAGAGTGAGAGATTAATCTACAGGGACTGGATATCTTCACTACATTGAACCAATTCATGAACAGGGTATTTCTCTATGTTTATTTAGGACTCCTTTCATTTCTCTCTATGGTATTTTTGTAGCTTTTAGTATAAAAATCTTACACATCTTTTATTAGATTTCTTACATGTATTTGATTATGTTCATGCTATTGTAAATGATATTATTAAAATTTTATTTTCTATTTTTTATTGCTTACTAGCCACAAAATACAATTACTATAGTGTATAAAATAGAATAAAACTATTGTTAAATTTTGACTTTTCTCCTATCCAGCAACCTTGCTACATTTATTTGTCAATTAGAAAAGTTGAAGATTTTTTTGAATAATCCAGGTCCACAGTCATGTAATCTATAAACAACGCCAGTTCTATCCATTTGTTTTTAATTCTTATGCCTTTTACTTCTTTTTTTGTTTGTTTTGTTGCCTTTGCTGGGGCAGCCTGTAGAGTATTGAATAGAAATGGTGAAAGTGGGAAAGTTCTCAATATTTGT
The DNA here is from genome assembly GCF_014824575.4 of Sturnira hondurensis. Taxonomy (NCBI): domain Eukaryota; kingdom Metazoa; phylum Chordata; class Mammalia; order Chiroptera; family Phyllostomidae; genus Sturnira; species Sturnira hondurensis. Next base: position 9,627,489 of record NW_028090067.1, on the reverse strand, counting down.
CATTGAATGTGATGTTTTCTGTAGGTTTTAAAAAATACATATATGCCTTGATTTTTATTGCTGCATCACAAATTCAGCAACTTAAAGCAACACAAATTTATTACCTCAGAGTTTTGCAAGTCAGAAGTCTGGGAAAAGTCCAACTATATTCTCTCTTCAGGGTCTCACAAGGCTGAAATCACAGTCTCATCAGGGGCTGGGTTTTCACTTGTAGCTTTGGGTTCTCTTCTAACTTTATTCATTGGCTAAATTCAGTTCCTGTGGTTGTAGGACTGAGGTTTCTGTTTTGTTTTCTTTTTCTTTCCCGTTAGTCAGCTGGGGATTTCTCTTAGTTCAGAGTGGCTACACTCATGTCCTGGCCATTTGGCCTCCTCCATTTTCAAAGCCAGCAGTAGAGAATCTCCTTCACATCAAATCTCTCTGACTCGAGCTTTTTAATGGCTCATTGGGCCAGGCCCCCTTAAGTAAGCTGCCTTTTCATTAACCGGACACTAACTGATTTGTAACTTAATCATGGGAGTGTTATCCTATCATATTTGTAGGTTCTTCCCATGCTCAAAGAGAGAGAATTATACATAGAATACATGGCATTGGACAGGTACTGGGGGATCATCTTAGACTTCTGCCTACTGCCATATTCTTTATTAATTAATAAATCTACACCTGGTTGGCCAAGAGCTATTACATGAATGGGTGCTAAATCTTATCAAATCTGTTTATGCATCTCTTAGGATGACTGATAATTTTTGTCTTTTTAATGTGTGAATTATATTGATCTCTTTGAACCTCACTTGACTATGATGCTATACTTCTTAAAAATAGCTCAATTCAATTTGCTAATGTTAGTGTGAACCATGTGAATTGCTGACATTTGAGCAGATTTGACCTACAAATGGCAGTTTATATAGTTCAACCTCATATTTTATATGTGCTTTATATCTATTTTTATGAGAGAGAGTGAACTGTAATATTTCTTTCTTAAAATAGTTTTGTCAGGTCATAGAATTGAGGATATTCTGGTCTCCTAAAGTGTTAGAAAGTATTCTGTCTTTTTTTTATCCTCTGGAAGAGTTTGTGCAGATTGGTATTATTTCATTCTTAAATGTTTAAAGGAACTCACGGGTGAAGCCATCTGGGTGTCCACCTGGTATTAATCACCTTGAAAGATCATCTCCATTCAGATGATTTAAGTAATATTCAGGGAATATAACACATAAACACACAGGTTAAGACTTCTAGGCTGTAAATTAGGATGATTTTAGGGAGCAAAGTGATGGTGATGGAAAAAATAGTGGGTCAATCCAGCAGAGAAAAACTCAGATATAATCAGGTATTGGTCTAACAATTCTGACTATCCCAGTATTTTGCTTTGAAAATGGATTCTCCACTATTGGTGACCTCTCAGTGAAGAAATAAAAACAATTTGACTTAATCCTGCAGTGTGGTTTCTGTGACTCATAGTGACATCATTTGGGCTGCCTTTCAGATGTGTGTGCTGTCTCCCTGTGCTTTGGTTTCCTCACCTGCAAAAAGTGAATAAAAAATAATCTACGTCACAGAATTAGGAGGATTCTTTTAGATTATGGATTGACCTAAATAAGCACACTGACTATCCCACAATAAGCACTCAATAAAAAACCAACTTGAAAAATGCTTTATTCAGGCACTGTTTTAGAAGCTTCAGTTTTCTGGAGCATGAATTTTTAGCAGAAGTGACACATTTGCAGGTGATATTCCTGAGGTATTATAGCAACTATGACACTTTCTTGCACTTAGTTATGTCTTCCTTGGCCTATATGACTGTGACATTCTGAAAGGAGGGGATGTCACCTCACTTATATTTAAATATCCAGTGCCTGGCATAAAACAGATGCTCAATAATCTCAATAATACTAAATTATCAAATGAAAAATATCCCAAAGTAGCAGTGACCAGGCTTTATTAAATTATGTTCTTGTCTTAAATTTTAGGAGCACATATTCCTGAAAACTTTGATTTAACAATTCATCCCCCAAGATTTACCTCTACAAATTCTTTAGATTTAGGATATCTTGACATTTTTAACATAGGGGCAAACAAAAGCCATTTCATAAGGGAAGATACTTTGCAAAAGTTGTTATCAATATTTTATTGATATGAGACAAAATACACATACCCAGGTTTATTATTTTCAAACTTAAAAATCCTTTTTCACTAAAGGAACTGAAATCACAAAAAGTAAGTAAAAGCTGAAATTTTAATTTCATAACTAAATTTGTTCTTGGATATTTTTAGAAGTCAGAAGGCTACACCTATATTTTTATACTAGGGTTCACTTCGGCAGCACATGTACTGTGTATTTTTATTCTAAGAAAACTTTTATTTTTTATCTGAAATTTAAATTTAACTAAGTGTCATGCATTTATTTGCTAAGCTGGAGACCCTAACTATACCGTTTCTAATAGGGAAGACTGTAGGACAAACCTATGTCATACAGTGGTCTGTGGGAAGACAGTTTAGGAATCACTACTTTTCTAGTCCCATATCTAGAATGAAAATTTTAGTTGCTATACTTAAAAAAAATCTAAGTGAAGGTTTTCTTTTGAAAATCAGTGAAAGGACGATGCAATTTAAGCCAAATCTTTGAAAATGGTTTTGTTTCAGCTGAACCCTGGATTTTTGAAGACAAGAAAACATTCAGGTAGCAGGTAATTAGGTATTGGGGTTCCCTGATCCAGTACAAAGGAAACATGCCTTTCAAGGTTAACGAGAACAGAGGATTAGACACCAACTATTCTCAGAGCCAAGCCATGTAGTCTTCACATAAATCTGTATCTGGAAGTGCTGTGATATACAAATGCCTTCTTGAGCGATGTTGGACCAAGGAACAATAATTCTCCGGCTATGTACCCATCTCAGCCAGCTTGTTCTTAAGTTTCCTTGGCCCTGATTTTTAACCAGGTGCAAGAAAGCATGATTTATTTTTTATAACATAGAACCATTATAAAAAATAAATCATGAGCAGTTTTATACATGGGAAATGAAACCGTTGTATACTCCCATGTACATTACAGAGATAATTAGAGAAATTAACTGAAATCATATAAAACTAATGACAATTTAGTTCTTGGTTCATTTTATTAAAATGAACAATATTGTTTACATCTGCTAATGAATCCCAATAACCAAAATGAGCCTAATTTACCCTCTGCTCAGTTCATAGTCCATGGACCCAGAAAACATAACATAGGGCTAAAGAAAGAAATAAAAAAAAGGCCTTCATGATAAAAATCCAGGCCCTGGCTGGTGTAGCTCAGTGGATTGAGCGCGGGCCTGCGAACCAGAGGATCGCGGTTCGATTCCCAGCCAGGGCACATGCCTGGGTTGCAGGCTGGTTCCCTGCAGGCCAACTCCCAGCAGGGGACACATGAAAGGCAACCATACATTGATATTTCTCTCCCTCTCTCCTTCCTCTCTGAAGATAAATAAAAAAAATCTTTAAAAAAAATCCAACTATCAAAACAAGAGAAGCCCTCTTTATTCATGATCTCCAAAAGTACTCATATTTTTCAGAACAAAAAGCACTAAAATATAGTGAGATTTGCTGAGAATCTCCAACTAGGTGTTCCTGTTAGTATAGGAAAGGCCAGACAAGGGCATAACAGATCAAGGGTATTAACTAGATCTTTTAGAACATAATTAGAACTCTGGGAGTGGTTTGAATTAAAGCAAAACATGCTTTGGTCTGAGATTGGTGACACTGAAGTTATGTTCAAGAACTTGACTTTTGATATAGGCAGACTGTAATAACTCGTAATAACTTTGATTAATTAAAAAGGCCCATTAGGTACAAGAATCTAAAATAACCTACTTTCTTTTGATGGTTAGATTAGACTTTCAGCAGACCCATACATAAACCTGATCGTGCTGTTGGTGTATTACAATGGGGCTCCAACTCCCAAACCTAGGTAATTTGCTTTTATTGAATGAAGCAACTTCATCTTTCATCTGTCTGTGTTATTGTCACTCGCCAATGATACACAGAAAAAGATGTGATTCTGTTATCCATGCTTACCCTTTTTAACTTAATGGCCTTTTTGTATGACAATAAGGGAGGGGATGCTACCAATGTTTCTCTTTTCCATTGATCCCTGTGGGCTTTGTCCTGCGGTTTTTACTTTTGGAAAAGTTAAACCACAAAGTTGGTCAGACTATTTTGGCTGCTGGTCCATGCACCTTGCGTAAACAGATTCTCTACAGTCTTTCTCCTCATCTTGCTGAGTATTTTGTTTTCCCTTGTACCAGCTGAACAAAGGTTTTCAAAGCCAAGTAGAAAAGGGGGCCGGGGATCTAAACAAGATGACATGCACTGTACCAACACTCCAAGCGAACACCAGCCTTGCACAATTGCAGCTCTACAGAGCGCACTTTGTGTGGTAGTTACTGTAGGGCGATGCAGAAAAGGGAGGGAACCAGCCGCGAAGTCTGGTGGATCGTATTCATTCCAAGACACAAAGACAACTGGCAGGGAAAGAAAAAAAAGAAAGAGAAAGTTTTATTATAAAAAACACCCCCGCCCCCAAGGAAAAGAAGAAGAAAAAGAAGAGAAAAATAGCCTCTGCACTGCCCTGGGTCATAGCCATGGATTTGTATATAGAAAATGGTTCACTCATTCATTCCAAAAGCCCAAACTTGAATTTGGCATAATGCTTGTTCTTCATTTTACAAAGTGTCTTTCATCATATTGACCTGAGGGTTCTTATTAAGCATCTGAATTAGAAAATAATTGTTGAGAAAAATGAAAGCTAGAAGCTACAAAAGGGGGGAAAGAAGTAGGACCAATTGCTTTCCTCCTTTGAGACTTCGTTTTGACCACAGCACAGGGAGCGTGTTAATACTTGCTTTTCTGCCTCCTTTATGGGGCTCCTTAGTCGCAGAAACCATCAGTAAGGTTGCATTGGAATAAAAAGTGGACAAATGCATCCTGAGATGCACTAGATGAGTATGCTTTTTGCATCCTTCGGGCCCTCTGACATATGCTCCATGAGTCAACCTTGCCCTTCTAGAAATAAAGGACTAGAGCCACTTGGCTTGGCACTTTATCTATTGATTTCACATCTAAATACCTGACTGGCATCTAGGAGGAAGAGTTCTGGATGCTTTGGTGGGCTTTCTGTTTATTTGGCAAATGCAGGAGTTTTCTTCCTCCTACTTAGCTTCTCTTCATGCCCCACAATTTATGTAAACCACATCAGTGGATAATTTTTGGAAAAAAAATGTTAGCATCTTGATGCAAAGACATAAGGGAGAACATTGTGATGTGGCTCATACACACGTAAAAATGTTTTCAAGATATTCTTAGCTTGTGCATAGAGGCATTTTTTTCCTTTAAAATGCACACTTTACACAAAGCATATTTCTGAAATAGCATCTGTGACAGTGGTCTTGCCTCTGCATGTTCACTGATGTTCGTCTCTATTTTCTTAACACAAAAAGCCTTCTAAATAACTTTTTTATGTTTCAATTCCATATGCAGTACCTAAAGACAAAAATATCAAACAGAAAACGCAGAGAAAAACATAAAAATTACCCATAATCGCACCACTTGAGATTGCTATTATAATTTTGATGTATGACTTTCCAGGCTTGGTCTTTTTCTATGTGTTTATCGATATGGACCCGCATAAACTATATTTGCTTTATTAAATCAAAGTTAGTGTACTTAACATACTCTTTTGCAACCTATGGTTTTTGGCTCTTCAAAAACACATTATAAATATCTTAAAATGTTAGCAATTAATTCCATAACTCTTTTAATGACTGCAAAGCATTTCCTTACATGGTAGTATCACCGTTTAATCAACCAAGCTACTTTTTGATGAATATTTTTGTGGCTTTGAATGTTTCGCAATTGTAGACAATATTACAATGAATACCTTGGTGCTTACACTATTTTTTCCTTGAAGAGACATTTCTAGAGATGAGATTGTTAGCTTGCCGGATGTAAATATTTTTAAGGGTTTTGATACATTACGACCAACTGCCCTTCAGAAGGGCTGCCCAAATTCCATCTACCAACAATGTGTGAGGTTGCCTGGTGTTCTAGGCCCCCATCGCCACTGGCTGTTGTCCCATTTTTATATCGGTCAGTTTCATGTACAAAATAGTAAATTTAGCTCATTCTTTCCAAAGCCATGGAGTGAGCCTGGACTGTGACTGTATACACAGTTTCACAAGGACTCTGGGATTAATGAAGGTCCATACTTCATGAAATTGAAAGTTGAAAAGTCAGAACTCTAAGAATTAACTTTTTGGAGTAGAAATACAAATTACTTTTAAATGTATAGAAGATGACAACCATAATTAAAGAGAACAGAGCTGAATTGTAAGCTTTTTGGGATGTTTAGAGAAGTGCAGTTGTGAAAGGGCCTTTCTGGACGTCCAACAGCCAATAGTAACCCTCGCAGCATCCTGATCTTTTCTAGATAAACCCCTTCTGTGTGTGGTCCTGGGGAGATGGTGCCTACTCCCAGTACTGGCGTCCTAACACAATCAGGAGTAGGTCACAGGACCAATCCCAGCCAATTAGATATCCAAAGTAGGATTTTGAATCTTGAGGAAAAGATACAATGATATGGAGATGTCAATCATACATAGAAAGCAGCAAACATTCGCTTCTTACACCTTAGCCTCCCAGAGTCCCCATGGTTCTCTCTCATTTGAAGCCTGGTCCTCCTAAGAAGTCTCCATATCCTTCCAAAATATTCCCTTCTGCTTAAACTATCCAAGTCATTTTCTGCTACCTGCAACCAAGAACCCTGACTACATACAAATGGACAACATGATATATCCTTGCAAAGTTGTGAATGCTAAGTAACTTTTCTTTACCCTTCAAAATTATATCACCCTCATAAGCTTCTTTTTAGCATCATGAGGAATGCATGTTAAAGCTCAACCCTCAAATGCAATACAGTCTCGTGGGAGACTTTTCTCCTCGCCTTGTAGTAGTGAAAGCTGATACCAACAACTACTTTGCCCAGTTGCAAAATCAGGAAATTGCACTCTACCTCCATGGCATCTCATTTTTCATTAAGGGACTTACCTTATTCACTTCAAATATGGCTTAAGAATGAAAAAAATACCTTGGGACTTTCCTCAGTCTAGGTAAGGTGACTGCAAATGGCCACTCATCTCTGGAGAGATAAAAAGCCTTGTTTTCAGAGCCAAGGTCACCTACCAGTGTACTCTCTTAGCTTTATTCTTTATCTCCTCTTCCTTTAACTTTTAAAAACTGGGTTAAACCAAAGAAACTTGTTGAAGAGCACTTCAAGCCAAGGCTCAAAAATACAGATCATGGACTCCAGCCAGGAGTCTCCCAACACACAGGTATTACCCAAGTTTTTATTTTCTTTCTACCAAGAAGATCATGTAATAATAATGATGAACAAAAAAGTAATTGACTTATCAAGAAATTATTCAGCACTTAATAGTGAAGCACTGTGTTATATGCTGTGTTTGGATTAGCTCGTTTAATCCTCACAACAATAATCATGATTATTATTATGCTGTTATTATCCTCATTTTACAGACAAGAAAGCTGAGACTAGAGGTATAAAAACCTGATTCAGCCCTGGCTAGTGCAGCTCGGTGGATTGAGCGTGGGCCTGCGAACCACACGATCGCGGTTCGATTCCCAGTCAGGGCACATGCCTGGGTTGCAGGCCAGTTCCCAGCAGGGGACTTACAAGAGGCAACCATACAGTGATAGTTCTCTCCTTCTCTCCTTCCCTTCCCCTCTAAAGATAAACAAACAAATAAATAAATAATAAAAAATATAAAAACAGGAGATGTGTGAAAGGAAAACATTTAAAAAAAAACCTGATTAAATATACACATGCAGAAGCAGCAGGGCTGGGATTCATACTTAGGCAGCCTGACTCTTAACAAGTGTTTGGTTTGTTTGTGTTCCAGAGGCTACCATTACATAAAAATTTCCCCAAACATTGTTGTTATTTCATCTGATGAATTCTTCAAAGCCCTTTTCTCCTATTAGAGGAAGGCTTTATAAACACCATTTGGAAATGCAAGCCTTGGTGGGTACTTGCTGTCCTACCATGTAAATTGGGTGGGGTTTTGCAATGAGTATGCAGAAATAGGCAGCTGGGAGCCAGTTTCTGCTGCTCGAAAGAGAACAATTTTCCTGGGTTCTTGATGTCTCACCTGTACCCCACCGACTTCCCAGGCCTGGGGTGTTACCCAAGCCAGGAGGAAGGAGTGACAGAGGCCAGAGTGCCGTGCAGCGTAACAATCGGAGAGCCGGCCTCCTCCAGACCCTGCACCTTATTTTGCTCTTATAAAGGGCATGTACTTCTACCCAGTAATTTTCTAATACTGAACTTTAAACCCACCATTTGGTGGACAGTGAGCTACCAATGTCTCCTTTTGTGGGTCATGGGTTGATTGCTGCCTTGGAAAAAAGACACTCCCCAGCGTCCACTATTTATAGTTTTACACTTTTTTCTTCTCTTTTTTATCCCCTGGGGTGAAAACTTGCAGACAACAACCTTGTTGCCTGGCACATTCCCGTGTAAACTGTGCTGCTCACAAGCAGATATTCTTGAACCAACCTGAGCCTCTATGCGTTTTCATCCCCAGGGGATGTTACCCCCCAGGGCGCTGTTCTATATTGAGTGGAATCACTTATGTTTTCATTTTAAATTCCAATGCTTTGTGCTTAAAAATTTGACTTGAATGCACTAAGTAGTCTTGATTAAAATAAATACATTTCTATTTTTTGGTATTACTTATTACTGAAAACGTGGTCTGCTGCCCATGTTGGGTTAGACTTACAATGCCCTGAGTGTGGAGGTTGAGACCTTTCTGTCAAACACATGCAGAGGAATGAATGAATGCATTTGAAGGTTTCCTTAGCCTCTGGATTTCTTCTCCTTTTCGATTCCTCCCCTCAGAGACTCAAAATGTTGATTTCATAATTTAGTTCAAAGAGATGGGCAAAATGAAAGTTTTAGAAATGAAAGTTCTCTCACTCTCTTTGATACACAAGAACCGGAAATTTGAGACCACCCTCTCAGTGAAAAAATACACCTAACAAGTCTATTAGGTCCACTGAAGGCTTGCAAGAAAGATGAACCCGATATAATGATCTTAACTGCAGTGAAATTTGCCATAATCGTTCCAAATCCGTACTCTGAAATATCTGAGATTTTAAACCAGCTTTATTTGTTTTTACATGATTATCTGTCAGAAGGAGCTTGTGAGGAGGAATGAAGAATTTGCAGTTTATTTCAAAGAGTGTCTATTTGTGAGATGGGGACAAATCTACTTTTTCCCCTCCAAATTACGACTTTTACCAGTCTCATTCATTTCAGTTTGCTGAAAATGAAAACAAAGTAACAGAAGCAGCAAAACTAGTCACGCAAGCTTTGTAGTCACGTTCTTTAATCCATTTCTTTCACTTCCACCTCCAGTTACATGTTTGGAAACAGTACCGTGTGAAAGAAAAATGGTAATTAAAGAGATGGTTAATTATACATTTTTAACTATCTAGGATTTTTATTTCCGTGTTAATTTTCTACTTTAATTTTTTGAGACACAATGTTCACTTATTTTTTTCCCAAAATTTTGTTGTGGACATTTTCAAAACACTGGCAAGTTGAAAGAATTGTACAGTACGTATTTATACACCCACCACCTAGATTGCACAATGAGCACTTATCAATATTGGTTCCATCGTAGAACAATTCGATTATCTACCCATCAATCTACTTTATTTTTGGATGTCTTTCAACATAAGTTGTGACTAGACTTCCCTCCAAACACTTCAGACTGCACACCATTTACTAGAGTTCAATTTTAATTTGTCAATTAAGTGTTTTCTTGATATACTTTATTTTTGCCCTATATTTTGTGGCTCTTTACTGGCATTATGCCTTTTCCAGTCCTTCTTCTTTTTGTTGCTCCTTCTCTTTTTCTCAATTGTCCTCATCTCTTTCATTTCTTACTCTGTGTTACCTCCAGTTTCATTTCTGTTTTTTAGAAACAGTATTTCTCAGACTGAATGTTATAGGTCACTGCTAAAAACCGACTTGTGCCTGGGGAAGATTACAGAGTTTATAGGGGAGCTTAAGAGTCTAGTGTTAGTCAAATGTAAGCCCTGTGCTTTGTAGAAATAGTCAAAGCAGGTCCCGACTCCTCTGGGCCATAATGAAGGGGTTTGCTCGGAAGGTGATTAAGGCAGTGTGCCTCTCCCAGGCCTGTAGGATTTTGAAGTTCGTGTATATGCTTGTGTTTAGCATTTGAATCCCACAGCAATTTTTCAGAGGCTTCTCTCTGTGTGCCCGTCTGTGTACGAGTGCATACATTGTGTGTTTGTGTGTGCGTCTTCCCGTCACATTCGGGGCCCTTGTAACCTCCAATTCAACATGGGGTTTGTCACCAAGCCTCTTTAGACTGTCAGCTTTATTGGTGCCATTTTTTTAAGTTTGTTTTGTTCCCTATGCTAATAAAGCTTGTCTCTGCCTCAATCAAAGCATATTATCTCTCCTTTTTTTCCCCTCTGTAAGTAAGGCAGCAATCTGTTCTGTTTAAATGTCTCATCATCTTCCCTCTCCCCATCCCTGTTTCCCTAGATTTTCGAGATTGTTGACTATTATGTAACAGATGGCCCGACAGACCTCCGACTCTTTGCAATGTTGGCCAGCTTGGCTCAGAAAAATTGCGGCACTCGAGTAAATTTTCCCAGGCCTGGGACGCTCATGAATTTTAACTCCTCCACAACAAAGGAATTCAGAGGGGGTAGGAGCCAATCTATCAGGAGCCGAGGCAATTAAAAGATGTGGGTTGGCATTCTGCGGCGGAGGATCCCCTTCTCAGGGTCTGAATGTTTAGACTAGATTAGGTTAGCCCGGCTTCCATTCACTGCTGCCCCGCCACAAGGCATCCAAACAATGAGGTGACTCAAAAACAGAAGCCGGTGGGGTTTTAGCTCTAATGATAAAATGTTTGTATTGTTGTGTGAGAATGGGGGTGGGGGGACAGAGGGGCCATAAACAAGATCCCACCTGATCTTCCCAAGGACCAATCCATTGACAGCCAGAAGAGGCCACCCTTTCTGGCTTGGATTTGCCTCCCTAGGCCCCTGGATTTAGTATTTTAGCCACAAGGAGGTTGGGATGAGCACTCAGGTTGCTCTGTGGTGATTTCAGGACACGGACATAGACTTGTAGAGCAATGAGAGAAAGACATGGAGTGGCTGTTATTTGTCTGCGTTTTAACTTAAAAATACAGAACTAGACAAAGAGGAAAATAGCTATTTTTCATAGTCCCACTGTTACAAAACATTTTGGGTATATATTTGCTTCCTGACCTACATTTACATTTTATATTAAATTGCTAATATTATTAGTAGTAATAATTATTACTAATTATGTTAAATTACTAATGTAACACTAGTTTCATTGTCTCTTTTAAAAAGTTAGACCCTTAGGAAAACTTCACAGATTCAGCGCTGGAGCCCCTCCAGTGCGGCCCAGCTCCGTGTCCAGCCATCTCTGTGCCTCAACGTCAGCCCAGACTCACTTCTGAGTTTTCTATGTGCCACCTTTTCTCTTCTGTTTTCTTTTCTTTTATCTTCTTCCCTTTTCTTTTCGTGTCTTGTCTTTCTCGCAACAGAGACATACACACCATAACTCCTTTGGTCAGTAGAAATCTCTTTTCACTATTGTTACTGAGCTCAGCTATATATTCATGAGTATTTTTAAAATATTTTATTTCTTTAATTTTAGAGAGGGTAAGGGAAGGAGAGAGGGAGAGAAACATCAATGTGTGACTGTCTCTCACATGTGCCCCCTGTTGGGGACCTGGCCCACAACCCAGGCATGTGCCCTGACTGGGAATCAAACCAGCAACCCTTTGGTTAGCAGGCCCTCACTCAATCCACTGAGCTACACCAGCCAGGGCTCATTAGTATTTTTAAATATTATTTTTAAATACCCAGAAATACTGATTTCTAAGAGTGTAGAAGCCAAATGGTGTGATTCCACGGGTGTTTAAACCACCATCTAGAACATTTGGAACAAAAACTCCAACATTACTTTTTAGTTTGGAATAATAAATCCTCAATTCAAAAGTTATATTTTTTGGACAGATACATGCAGAAAAATGAAACTAGACTACTTTCTTATACTACACACAAGAATAAATTCAAAATGGGTCAGAGACTTAAATGTTAGACCCGAAACCATAAAAATCCTAGAAGGAAACATAGGGAGCAAAATCTTGGACATCGCTCGTAGCAACATTTTATTGGACCTATCTCCCCAAGGAAGGGAAAAAAGAAAAAATAAACAAATGGGGCTATATCAAACTAAACAAAGGCTGCACACAAAGGACATTATCAACAAAATAAAAAAACAACCAAAAGAACGAGAGACCATAGTCACCGATACATGTGGTAAGGGGTTAATATCCAAAATTTGTAATACTTACAAAACTCAACACCAAAAAACCCCAAACAACCCAATTAAAAAATGAGCAAAGGACCTGAGTAGACACTTCTACAAAGAGGACAGACAGATGGCCAATACACATATGAAAAGATGTTCAACATGACTAATCATCAGAGAAATGCAAATTAAAACCACAATGAGATATCAGCTCACACCTGTCTGAATGGCTATAATCAATAAATCAATAGACCTGGCTGGTGTAGCTCAGTGGATTGAGCGCAGGCCTGCGAACCACACGATCATGGTTTGATTCCCAGTCAGGGTACATGCCTGGATTGCAGGCCAGTTCCCAGCAGGGGACTCACAAGAGGCAACCAAACATTGATATTTCTCTCCTTCTCTCCTCCCCTTCCCCTCTAAAGATAAATAAATAAAATCTTAAAAAAAGAAAAAAAATAAATCAACAAACAACAAGTGCTGGAGAGGATGTGGGGAAAGGGGCACTCTTTTGCACTGTTGGTGAGAATGCAGATTGGTGTAGCCACTATGGAAAGCAGTATAGAGATACCTCAGAAAATTAAAAATGGATCTGTCCTTTGACCCAGCTACCCCACTTCTGGAAGTATATCAGAAGGAACCCCAAATACTAATTTGGAAGAACATAACAACCCCTATGTTCATTACAGCATTATTTACAATCACCAAGATTTGGAAGCAGCCCAAGTGTCCATCAGTAGATGAGTGGATACAACAACAATGGGACATTTATACAATGGAATACTCCTTGGCTATAAAAAAGAAAAAATTGCCCTTCACCACAATATAGATAGACCTGGAGAACATTATGCTAAGTGAACTAGTGAGTCAGAGAAAGACAAATACCATATGATTTCACTCACATGTGGAATCTAATGAATACACTGAACTAACAAGGAAAATGGGAACAGAATCATAGAGGGAGAGCAGATGACAGCTGAGGTGGGGGGAGGTTGGGGGTGGAAGGACTGAGCAAAAAGGGAAAAGGACTCATGGACATGGACAAGAGTGTGGTAACTGCTTGGGGGAGGGATTATAAGGGGACTAAATGGTAAGGGAAAAATACAGTAAAGATTAAATTTAAAAAACAGAAAACACAGGAGAAATTTTTTTAGTTATATTTGCAATTAACTGGATAATATTGTGTGATAATGTGAAAAAATGTATATATTAGCCACATGGTTGGAAATAGTCTTGGTAGCACCAACGTCAACATCATTACCATCATCATCACCACCACCACGAGGTTCAATCACATTCTGTTTTGGTGAAGAAACTGAGGGCCAGAGAAGCGAAACAGACGTAAAGTCGTGGCATGGATTAAGGGCAGAGTTTGGATGAATCTCGTTTCCACTTTGATGTTCCTTGTTTGTGCTTCACACTAAGTATGGCATTCAGTGAAGTGTCTAATGAGTGTTGGACACTACGGGGACACAAACACAGTGCAAGGGCACTAGTCTTGTAGAACTGGAAATCTACCTGGGGAGACCAGACGAACGTATGTGGCCTCATCTAAGAGCAGCACAAATATGTGATTGTGCTCAATGGTGTGATATTGATGGCAAGAGAAATAAGAATTCTATGAAGGTAGAGGGTTAGCCCCATACAAGAGTTTAACTAAGCTGACTCTTGCAGGAACCAATTGAAAAAAAGCATGGCAGGGGATAGGCTGATGTAAGACAGAGGCAAGAGGAGAGCAAAGACAAAGTGGAGAGTGACTTGGCGTATCAGGGTTGGGGGATGGAGACAGTCTGAGGAGCTCAGAGGTGAGCTGCAGTGTCAGTCGGGAGTGAAATGGAGAAGATAGGGAGAATGATGATACAGGTTTCTCAGGAAGTGTGGGAGATTTTCTTTCCAATCTTAGTTTCTTCTGGAGAATACGCCATCTTCTTGGAAAGAGTTTTGAATGAGCATCTCAGAAAAAGATTTTTTCTAATACCAATCACCCTAGTTTGGTGTACATTTTGAAAGAGCAGGACAGAAAACAGATACACCTAATTCTTTTTTTGCCCCTTTTTGATAGATGTTTTAAAGCATGGCTTAATCAATATGAGAACTCCTCACCATCACCACCAACAACAATACACTCTTCCACCACCACAGCCTGGAACATCGCCCACCGACAACATCACCCACCAATATTACCCCACCCCTAACAATTCCTCGCTCCCAACGCCCCCACCATTACCAGTAACACCCCTATCAGAACCCCAATTTATATGGTTCAAATTTTCTGAGAAAAAATTTTAGAAGAAAGTCTTTCTGAATTGAGTTTCTAGTAGGTTTCTACTGAGAAAAGATAAGAATGAACAGAAATAGTACAGATAGTTCAAAGAATTTGATAAATTCAAACTAATATGGGGCTTTAAACCAAATGATTTGATTAAAACCATCAAGGTGAAATCTGACAAGCTATACCATGTGAAAGTAAATGAAAATGCATCCTTCCCAGATTATGAGTTTTGGACTGAAATGTGGTTTTGGGTTGAAAAAGCAAGTGCTTAAATGCAATTTTGATTAGAGAACTATAGGAAATGTATGGCTCTTAACAAGCTCAAAGCCGAGACTGATCGTATACATGCATCAGATTTGGTATGTATTCCCAAAGAATTCAAAATCCTCTCTTTCTGTATGAATTCTCAAAGACAGCAAATAATTCACCAATGCCTCCCAGTTACTTCTAAGTGAGGAAAGCTTATTTTTCTCCTGTAAAACACGGTGGCACAGGTCACCCTTGTACCTCTTTTGTTGTGCTATGGGCTGCCCCCATCGTTCCTCTTAGCACGGTCACCAATGTCTGCACAGGTACCCATGGAGGCTGCCATATGTAGCAACACAAATGGGTTCTGACTTAGCTTCCGAATCCACAAAGAACCATCAATGCTCAACCAGCAATGCCGCAGTCTGTCTAGAGAGGTGCATGGGCAAGGGTGTCTGAGGAAGAGATTCTTACTCTGGCTGTACCATCGACTAGTTGGTAGTTGTGGGGGAAAAGGCGATGTACCACCCAGGTTCCCCTCAGCTGCCAGGGTTGTGGCAACAGCAGCAGCAAAGAGGTGCCTAGCAAAAGGCGTGTGACCTTCCGGAGGCAGTTCGCACCCAGTGACGGATCTCTGTGAGGTAATTAGGCCCAGTATTTTACTTGATCTTTCTGCTTCCACCCTTGCCCCTCTTCAGTATATTCCCCACACAGCAATCAGATTGATCCCGTTAGGATGCAAGGCAGCTCACACCACTCCTCCATCTACTCCCTCTAATGCTTCCCATCTCACTCACAGTAAAAAGCCCAAGTCCTTCTGTTGGCCTAGATGACCCTTGGTGATCCGGCCCATCATGATTCTTTCTTAGTACTCCACCTGCCCACTTCCATACTCTGCTCTGGACCTTCCTGCTGTTCCTTCAGATGCCAGACAGGCTCCTCACTCAGAGCCTTGACCCTTGTGTTCCCCTGCCTGGAACACATCTCCAGGACCGCCACACGGCTTGCTTTCTCATCTCCAAGTTTTTAGTCGAATGTTATCTTACCAGGGAGAGTGCTCCTTATAGTAATCCTATTAAAAATTGCAACCCTCTGCCAATACTCTCCATCTTTCTTCCCTGCTTTTTAAAATTTCTTTACATAGACCTTTTACCACCTTCTATCATTCTATACATTTTACTTCTATATTCGTATGTTTTTTTCTTGTCTGTTTCATTTTCTTCTATACTCCCAGTGACCTTGTATGTTTGGTTTACTCCAGAATTCCCAGAAGCTGCACAGTGCTTGGCACATAGAAGGTGCTCAATAAATATTTGTTGAATGAGTGAATACAAATATTTGCTGAAACCTTGCTTTAAATTGACCTCCCAGGTCACAAAGAAAACAAAAATGCCCTGCTAAGCGCAGAAAGCCTCATGACCCAATTCGAGATTCTCCTCCTCTGGGAGGCCTTCCACAGTGCTCGCCTTCAGAATTAATCACCCTCTCCTCAGTGTTCCCATTGTGTCTTGTACGGCCTTCTATTACGACCTTATCACGCTGTCCTAGAATGATGCTCCGTGGCCGTCTCTTGAATTCAACTTTCCATCGGACAGCTTGTCTTACTCACTTCTTGTCTTTAATGTGTGGTACAGTGCTCAGGGCCTAGCAGGCACTGCACAAAGATGGCTTTATAAATTAAGTGTGTTTTTTCTGGAAACATAGGAAATGGCTCTTTGTGTCTTCTGTTCTTCCCTGCCATCCCTTCTCCCCAGTCCTCTTGTGCTGTGAGGACTCCCCAGTTGAAAATTGAGTGAGATGGACAATGGCCAATTTGCAGAAATACCCCAGGGCTGTATCACCACATTAAGGATCTTCAGCCAACAGCAAGGCCAAAGCCCAAGTTTGGGGTGAGATGACAGAATCTACTTCCTCCCTCTTCCTATCATGAAAGGTGGTAGTTGGCCTTGGTGTGAAAGGTCAGAAATGATGATCACATGTATGGATATATATATCGCCATTCCCTTCAGCTTAGTTTATTTATCTTTTCAACTAATATTTATTAAATGTCATCTCTATTCCATGTGGTGAGCTCAGTCCTAGGAATACAATTTTTCTAAATGGTAAGAAGGTCAGATACAGTCTCTGTGTTCATGGAACATAAAGCTGCCTAGGGAAGGGTGGGCAGAGGAGACAGACGGTGAACAACAATTCTATTATCTGAAAGGTGATACGGATCTGTCCGATCACATTTCTTCATTACTCAAAGGCTTCCATACTTTCCTCCACCACCAGGGTCTCTGCGCTGGGCTTTTCTTCCAGGGTGAAGGCTGGATATGACCAAGTACATTTAGTGGCTGTGCTGCACCTCAGTGAGACAAAAAATGGGTGTGAAGGGGACATTCATGGGTGATACCCAATATTTATTGAGTGATTATTGAACACAAGGCCTTTTACTTCTCTTTATTTATTACATCATTTAATTATCACAGTGATCGCCAAGTTGGATGTTCTTTTTTTTTAAGGCTTTTATTTATTTTTTTTTAGATTTTATTTATTTATCTTTAGAGGGGAAGGGAAGGAAAAAGGGAGAGAAATATCAATGTATGGTTGCCTCTGCTGGGGACACACAATGTATTGTGTGTCCCCTGCCAGGAACTGGCCTGCAACCCAAGCACGTGCCCTGACTGGGAATCGAACTGCGATCCTCTGGTTCGCAGGCCTGCGCTCAATCCACTGAGCTACACCAGCCAGGGTGGATGTTCTTATCAACCCTGTTTTAATAACAGTATTTCCTGATGACATCTTGAGAGGTTAGGTAACTTGTCCAAGATTACACAGCTAGTAAATTAAGGGGATGGAGTTCAGACCCAGGTTGTTAGAGCCAAAAGCCCATATGCTCTCAGTCACTTAACTACATTGCTTCTCTTGGTTGTAGTAGTAACAAGGAAACCAGCAAGCTTCATCCATGTGAGTGTACCTTAACTTTTCAAAACAGAATAAAAGAGTAGGCTATTAATAACTACCCTTGGGGCAATAGATATAAACTAGGACTTTCTGAGCAAATTGGGGCATATGGCCACCTATTTTATATGTATTTTTATAGGCTGAATTTTTAGGGATGTGTTCGTTTAAATCACAGCAATGTACACTAAAGCATAACTTATGATAGTATAAAAACTAGTGTTTTTATAGTTCCAGGTACTTAAAGAGATCTAATGTTTAGAGAGGCAAGTAAATTACAAATTATGCAAAAGGTCCACATATGATCTTGGACCAATTCCGATTGCTGCTGACATTCATGTCATTGAGTTAACAGTGGAACCTGATGATGGAGCACGGGGCCTCATGTTGCATTCACGTTCTAACCCCCCAGCAGACAGTTGAATTAACTCATTCATTCATTCATTCTTCAAAATATTTACTAAGTGCTTAAGTGCTACTTTGTGTGTGTGTGTCAGGAGCTGGAGACAAAGTGACTAAGTCATGGTGCCTGCCCTCAAGCGACAGAGGCAGACAATTGCCAATGACAGTGGCATGATTCTCCTCCAGCCATGAGTCCCTCTAAGCCTCTGGAGTTATGAAAACACTAGCCTTTACCATAAAAAACCTATGTCCCTAAATTAAAAATGTCAGGACACCAAAGTATTTCATGCTTCACTTCCCTTTGTGACTTATAATTTATAAAATGTTTGCATACATTATCTCATTTAATCCTTATAATGACAATAGAAAAGGGTATCCTAGTTTCATTTGGTAGATGAGGAAACTGAACCTGAAGTTTTCTAAGACCATAGGGTGAATAGGTTGGGGAGTCAGAGTTTGAAACATCAGGGTTTTTATTTACAAATCAAGTCTATACCCAGATTGCATTCATAGAATGCACCAGAAGGAAATAGAGAACTTTCCAGAATCTAAATAGACTCCTACAGAATTAAATTAGACCCTTCGAACTATTCTCTTCCATCCACTTGGGGATTATCCTTACATATTAAAATAGTCATTATCAACCACTTACCTATAAACCGATTTTAGTGACCGACCGACTCTTAGCGCAATATAAATGGCAGATCTCAGTATTAGCCAGGAATACCCGTTTGTTAAAGGAGAGAAATCACTGCAGTGACAGAGACGTGATTTGTTTACCTGTATCATTTATTCACATATGCACCAACAGCCACACAATAGCATCACTCTTGCAGGAGTCACTTGTCACTGCCCCTGTGACCGTTCAGGATAGAAGACCAACACAGTGCACTAAGTCACTGGTTTGAATGCTAACTTTTCCACTTCCTTAACACTGGGATGTCAGTTTCCTCCCCTGCACGTGGGGATAATAACAGGGAAGAGCCCTTCCGCCTTTGATTGTTGCAAAAGTTAAGCAGGAAAATGTAAGCAAAGCATCCATGGGGTAAGTAACAAGTAACCTGAACATGAATGGCAGCCATTGTTTAAAGCTTGAGACATGGTTTAAACAAAATCAGGTGCACAGAGTTATTCTGGATTTGCAACTGCTCAATTAAAAGGGTTCTTAGAGTTTGTGATTCTCCTGGGAAAAAAGGGGGCTAAACGTTAAACGTAGTTAAAGACAGCATGGCATTGTAAAAATAAGAAGGGATGAAGAGTCAGGCAGACCTGGATTTGAACCAGTCTATGACATGCATTCACAATGTGATCTTAAGCAAGTTACTCAGACCTCTGAGCCTCGTTATTCCCATCTGTGAAATGAGGCTAAAATGTCTTCCCTATAGTAAAGACTGTTATATGTACATAAAAAACCTAATGGGGAACCCAGTGAGGGCGGGGACTGGTTTTGTTGTGTGTACTGTTGAATCCCAGCGTGTAGCCCTGTGTGTCCACACAGTGGAGGTTTGCTAGTTGAATCAATGAAAGAACTTTGCCAGCACAAGGTGAATGCTTAGTATATCATCACTATTTCCATTAACAGCTCTTAATGCTGTTAGAGATTTGGGGCTGAGGAAGAGCAGGGCATGTCAATGCTCACAGTGTAATGGGACAATTGGGCTTGGCCAAGAATCACTGTGACACACTGATCAAGGCAGGCACCTTATCACCCGGATTTCAATGTCATCATGACATCAAGGACATCTCTATCGGCACCCCATTAGGGTTCTGTTGGACTCTTCTTGTCAGCATATTGATCCCTTGTTTCACAAATGTCCTTTAATAACCCAAACACCAAGTCTAGAGCACTCCAGGTTTGAAATCCTCTTCATCTTTGCTACCCAGGTGGGCAGCTAGACAGAGAAAGCTATAGTTTTTGTAAAACCTGTCACTGTGTTCACAATTTTTAGTTGTGTTTGCCAAGAAAATCTGAATGCTGTAGGTGGAATTGGAAGAGTTACTGATATGTTTGCAAAAGCAAGCCTGGGTCTTTGAACTGAATTTTGGAGGTAAATATATATGTGCTTCAATGAACACTTACTTTGTGCCAACCACTGAATTAAATTCTTTACCTGTACTAAGCATCTTATTATCTCAATAAATTATCCCAACAACTCTGATGTATAATATGATCTCGCTTTTACAGATGGGTACCAGAACCGGAATCAGCTGTGAATAAATGACTAACTTCTCTATACGTTTTAAATAAAAATAACATGTACTATGACTTTACTTTAGTGCTCACACAATTTTCTCAGATGCTCTTTTGACTTTATGAGATAAAGGAAATAAAATAGCTTAGAATTCTTAATGGCTAGTAAATAGAGGCTTCACTAAGTTGTACTTGGGGTGGGGGTGGGGCAAATACTTTCATAATATCACATTGGAACCTCCACTAGAACACTAAAGATTTTCAAATTGTTTTCTAGTCAATAAAAAATATAGTCCATTGAAGATTCAGGGATCCAGCTGATATTTCACAACTTGTGTTGTTCTGAGAGTATTTGCCTCTGTGGCAGCTTAGCAATGAAGGAGGAATGAGAGTCTGAGAGATTAATTTATGAATTATTAATATAAAGGTAAAGCCTTCATTCCTTCTTTGCAAGGTGTTGGATGACCAAGCAGAGCCCAGTGCCATTTCCATCATGTGTTTTTAGTTCTCAGACTTTATCAGTGAGACTGAAGTTCAGTGTACAATTTGTTATCAACAAGGACCAATTATGCCAGGATACAAACACATGTTAAATGTTCTGAGATGTGTTTTTTTGCGTGGTTTGCAAGTTTCCTTGCTTGACCTGGTAAACACTGACTGATTGCCATGAATCTCTGTCTGATTGTTAAATGCCCTGAGCCAATTGACCCGGTCTGAACATCTCTGCTTTGAGGATAACGAGCAGAAGTACTCAAGGGCACGTTTGTTAGTGAGGTCCAGGCCCTCACTACCAAGAGCATTGATCGTATTTGTCCAGGTTAATAATATTACCATCGTGCTTTGCAATTGATGAAGCCCCTTTATATCCAAGTCATGTTTTCATCTAGGGAGGCAAATACACAAAGAAACTTAGGGTCCCAGAAGGTAACTGACTTGCCCAAGTTAGATAAGTAGGAAGTAAAGGTTTTGATCTGTGGTTCTCCCACTTGAGTGTGCGTGAGAGTTACTTAAAGAGCTTATTTGAGTGTGTGAGTCAGCAGAACTGGGTGGGGCCCGAGAACATGCATTTCTCACACATTCCCTGGTGATGCTGATGCGGTGCTACTGGCCTTCTGATTCCTGAGCCAGGTCTCGACTCTCCAGGTCACACTTTCCATGGCACTGGCTCCAATCTGCCTTCTCCTGTAGCCATTTCAAATTCACTTTTCTTTAACACGTAATGATACAAAGTCTTATTGGGACAATTCAAATCTTTGAAGTTGAATGTCTTTCACCTTACTGAAACATCTTAACAAAAATGGAAAATTTTTTTTTTCTATTGACAGCGGAAGGAACAATTACTAATCGTGGTATTAAAGACTATTTTAAGTAGAACTGATTTGACGAAAAAACTTAAACTGTTGAATATTTTGTGGCATTCGTGTTAATGGCCTCCTTTGCTGAAAAGAGACGTATAATACACAAAGTACATGTGTAGACTGGTTGGTATTTCCGTGCCCCAGATCCCATATAACTGTTCATGTATTTGAAGGATCCCATAGTATTTGGGAAACTAACCATTATTTTCATTTAAAAAGCGATTAGCTTGTTCCAAACATCCAATATTAAACTTCCATTCACTTTAAGCCACTCTCTAATTTCAACACTCGTGGCAGTTGGGCCAGATATTTCTTTGCTGGGACAGAAGGATGCCAGCCTGGGCTTTGTGGGTGGTCAGCAACATTGCTGACCTCTACCCGCTGGATTCCTGGAGAACTTCCTTAGTTGTGACAACCACAACCGTCTCCAGACACGGCTCTAAGAGGAGGAAGCTCAATTTGAGGGTCTCACATGTGGATTCATTCTTTTTACTCTTCTTGGTACTAATGTGTCTCTTTCATCCGTAAGATTCATGCTTCCAATAAATTCTGAATAAATCACTATAACTGAATATTTTCTCTCATCCATATCAAATGTCCTCCTCCATGCCTATTAAAAAGTTATTATATCACTATGTTCTATCTTCTCATTACTAGTATATATCCCTTTCAAATTTCTTTGTTTTGTTTTATTTTTTTATTGTTGTTGAAGTACAGTTGTCTCCATTTTCATCTCACCATGTCCCCCCAGCCCACCCATCCCCGCCTCCCACCCTGGAACCTACCTCCTTTGGCTTTGTCCATGTGTCCTTTATACACGTTCTTTAATGGCCCTTCCCTTATTTAAAATAATTTATTGTTTCATTCCTTATATTCGGCTCCAGCTAATTACTTTTTTCTTCTTATATCCAATCTGCTGTTACTTTGTGCATGTAGTTTTTAATTTAAATAAGACAAATTAAGTTTTAGGCTGTTCCACTTAGTTCTTCTTCAAATTTCATTGTGTTTTAGTTTTCAATCTGTTTTAAAATAAGGTTTTATTTCTTATCATCTTTTTCAGATACAATGTCTGAAATTCTGGAGGTTCTTGACCTCCTCTTTATTGTGTCTGCTGATTCGCCCTTATAGTGGACCATCCCTTCATATGGTATGGAATTTGTGACCGCGAGTTCATCTTCGTCTGTATTTTCTTCCTGTAGTGTCCTACTTGCCAGGATACAAGTGTCTACATAGACCACAGTAGATCCATTCGCTTCTGGGTTCTACCTAAGACAAAGCCTGAATGTGCATCCCAAGGCCACACCTGCAGACAGTTCAGACTTGAGTTTTCACATTGTATGTAGAAGGTGGGGGCTTTTTTGTTCTGCGGACGGCCTCCAGCAGAGACAAACATCCTTGCTGCTTCCGTGACCTTGTACTTGGAAGTTTTCTCTCCAATTTTTTTATGTCGAGGCAGCCCCAGCAGGGTTAGAATCTTATGCAAATGTCTTAGCTCCAGCCTTGCATTTTGGGCAGGCCCAAGGCACATCTTCCCTGACTTCTTTCCCTCCGTGAACATGAAACCCCACCTCGTAGCTGCTGGGATATGTCTCTGAACCTGACTTTTCCCTGGAGTGTTGTAGTCTTCACTTGTTTAGTCTTTGGCTATTCATTGTGGTATCTAGGATCTTTTCTTTCTTTATTTTAAATGCATGTGTGTTTAACCACACCGTGTGACGTCTATCCCGTGTACGTGTGTGTGTTAGTCCAGGTAGGGGATCTTTACTGAGTCTGTCCACCATGTTGCCAGAACAGTAAGTACTCATGTATAACCTTACTTAGGTAAGTTTTTGCTGTGATCTACCTAACTTCCTTCGGCCTCAGTTTCCTCATCCAAAAAAAAAAAAATAGGGTTAATCATACCTACTGCCTAGAACTGTCATGAAGATGAAATGAAATGATGCATATAAGCTAGGCAGAGTAGCCCCATAATAAATGTGAGCTAGCAGTTGTGGGATTGAGTACTGCTGACAAACTTATGTTGTTGCCTCTCTGTACCTCTGCAAATTTTAGATATTTTTGCACTCAATTTTTTGGCTGTTTATTTTTAAGAAACACAAACTTCCGTTCATATGCAGTGTGCTTATTTTATTCTCCAGCATCTTACAAAAATAAATAATGGCCTCCAGGGGGAAAGCCCATGTGGCCCACAGTATCTGTTGGGTGATTTTTTTCAATATCCATAGGATCTATGATTAAATAAAGTCCAAAAATTAAACAGAAGGTGTGATTTGAGCCCAAATAATTTATATACCTGCCCCTTGTCTACTAGTCCAGCCATCTCTCTGACTCTGTGCTGCATCCAAAACTGAGGACCCTTTGCCTGTGTCCTGGCTTATGTAAGAAAGATTTTCAAGGGAAAGTTTAATCTGTCACGAACAATGTTATCTAATGGGCAATAGGAATCCATGAAAGAACAAAGTCAAGGAATGGCATCATCCAATTTGTATTCCAAAGAGATGGTTATTTTGGGAAGATGGAGTGGAGAAAGATGTAGTAGACAGAATTCTAAATGGTCCATGAGATTCCCTCCCCCTGGCATGCACAATTTATATAATCTCTACCCTTGAATGTGAGGGGAACCTGTGAGTATGATGCGTTAGCCACTCCTTTGATTCAATTACATTATATGGCAAATAATGGTAAGCCACTCCTGTGATTAAGTTATATTATATATAAGATTCTGTCTTAAGCATACTGGGATGGGAAAAGGAAGAAAGTAAGTGAGATGTGTTCTTACTGATCTAGAAGAAAGCAGCTTCCCTGTTTATGGAGTGAATCTGCGTCAGGAATAGCAGGTGGCTATAAGTGGCCCAAGAGGATGGCTAGCAAGACAGCAGAAACTTTAGCTGTACCACTGCATGGAATTAAATTCTGCTAACAGCCCCATGAGTTTGGTAAAGGGTCTGAGTTCCTGAAAAGACATAATCCAGCCCTGGCTGGTGTAGCTCAGTGGATTGAGTGTGGGCCTGCGAACCACACGATCGTGGTTCGATTCCCAGTCAGGGCACATGCCTGGGTTGCAGGCCAGTTCCCAGCAGGGGACTCATGAGAGGCAACCATACATTGATATTTATCTCCTTCTCTCTTTCCCTTCCCCTCTAAAGATGAATAAAATCTTTAAAAAAAGACATAATCCAGCCAATATCTTAATCTCAGCCTTGTGAAACTCTGAGTAAAGAATCCAGCTACCCTGTCCTTGAACTTCTGACCTATAGACACTGTGAGATAATAAGTGGGTGTCTTTTAAGCTGATAAATTTGTGATAACATGTTACATAGCAATACAAAACTAATACAGAAGGTAAAACTGGAAGCAAAGATAACAGCTAGATTATCAGAATTATCTAGGCCAAAATGATAATACTCTATAATAATAGATACTCTACAATAATAATAATAAAGCTCTATATTAATACTGAGTCTGTTGAAATGGAGATGATGAGAGCATTGAATAAAGAACTATTAACAAAGTAAACATAATAAAGCTCAGTCCTATTAAATGTCATCATGGAATGTCCCTGAATAACCTTATTGCTTTGGTCCTAACCAAACTGAGGAAAACAAAGATGGGGAAAATGTGATTGGTAACAATGAGTTCAGTTTGAGACAGTTTGGGATTATTAGAAAAATGACATAATCATTTCCCTTCATGTATCCACACTTCTTTGCAGTGAAACTTTGCAGTTTTTACCTCCAGGGAATGAAATCTGTCCACCCCTCTTCCACTATCCGTTGGATCTGGGCTGGCTTTGAGGCTTGCTGTGGCCAACACAATGCAGAGGAAGTAATGATGTGCTAGTTCTAAGTCTAGACCTCAAGAGGCTCTGAACACTTCTGCCTTTTATCTTGGTGCCATGTAGACTAATGTAAACAAACCTAGGCTAGTCTACTGCATGATGGAAGACCATATGTAACAGACAAACCATCTTGACTGAAGCCATCTTGGAAGAGCCAGCTCCTACCTTAGCAAGCAGCTGACCACAGGCTTATGAGTGAGGCCAACCAACACCAGAAGAGCCACCCAACTGAACCCAGACCAAATTTCCACCCTACAGATTCATGAGCTAAACTAATAATTATTGCTTCAAACCACTAAGTTTTGGAATAGTTTATTATCTAACAGGAGCCAGCTTTTATAAAATAAATTACATTTGAGATACCTGTAAAATATCCGTGTGGAGAAAGTTTGGGTTCTAGACCGGCATCTTGTTAGAACAGATGAAGTTCTAGGTTGAAATTTAAGAATGATAAATGTAAGAATGGTCACTGATGTCAAGCATGTACCTAAGAATATTTTTTATTTTCTCAATAAGATGTCAATTTTATGATGATAATGACTACTGTAAAATATTGCTCTTCATTCAACTCTGCTACCATTATTTCTGCGAAGAAACTATCATGAGATGCATAATTGGGATAAATGCCTTTTACAGAATAATTGATTTTCTCTTAAGCATGTTTGATGTCTTATGAAGCTCAAATCATTTGTCTCAGAATTAAATATTTAGAAAACAAAGTTGAAATTTGCCCTTTTATTTGAACTGTTTTACCTTTATCTTTCCTAGTAGACCTGCCTACCTGATGTAGAGGTCATGTCCAACCATAATGTATGTAACTCAAAAATGAAAAATAACCAAGAGGTGTGTGATTGGATCTAGCTTACAAGTTTATTCCTCGTGTAACCCTTGCAATAACACTGTGAGGTTGAGATTATGACTCTCCCCATTTTACAGGTGGAGAAATAGAAATTCCTGAGTTTAAAAAATATCTCAATGTCACTCAACAAATAAACTTAAGAGCCAAGCTTCAAACCTGGTTTTCTGACTCAAAGTCTGTCACACTTCCCACCCTGTGACCACATCCTAGAAGAGTTTGCACAACTATAATTGAATTCATTTCTTACCATTATTTTTAAGGTATTACTAATCATTCAAAAGGCTCCTGAGTCTTATAAAGCTTTTATCTTATCCTCCCAACACAGTATTATGTAAGTTATTTACCCTGTCTAGAATCCCATGGGTGCCACTCCACATGGCCCAAGAAATAGGGCAACACCAGACTGGGTTGTGCTCCCAAGTGAGTTACGCTAACCTATCTTGTCATTAGAAATGGCTCTGAGTCTTTATCTGCCCACAAACTCTAATTAATGATCATTTAACTGTACTGTCAACTTTGTTTAAATTTGAGTGATACCAGTTGTTTCTTCCTTGGGTCAACCAATGGTAACAGGGGAAGCCATTCATGCATGCCATTGTCCGGGTGGCTCTGGGCCTATAGCAGCCCAGTTTAATGGGCATTCAGAGCTCATTAGTGAGGAAACACATCAGGAGTGACCGCTCCGGTGCCACACGTTGCAACTAATAGCCCTGCTGAACAGAATCGTTTCTGTTTCTGCTCACTTGTTGTGAAATCCTTTCAATGTCAACAAGTGGTCGTGTCGGCAGGAGCCCGCCATCCTGCCCAGCAGTTGTATCCGTTGCTCTCCTGAGCCAGACTTGTGTCCTCCTCCATTGTCTGGTCCCACAAAGGAGCCTGAGCAATCACAAAGCCTTCACAGCCATTCATCATCAGCTCACCGATTCTGCGGGCAAGAGTGCCCACCAAAGTTTGGGCCAGTCCCGTGGGCATGGCATGTGTGGAACCAGAGGCAGGACACCAGGCCTGTGCCCCACTGCCTTGGGGATCTGAACTACAAAGACATACAAGGTTCAATTTCCTTAGCCAAGAGGAAACCAGAATTGAAAGTGATGTACAGGACTGGGTTAGAACATACTAGAAGTGTAGTAGAAACATTAAAGGTGTGGCACGAATGGGTTAATTATTTTATCAAACAAAATTTTTCTATACTTTGGAAAAGAGGAAGCTCTCTGATCAAAAGGGAGGTTGCACCCATTAGATAGGTTTATTTACCCAAAAGATGTATGTTCTTTTATTCCTGAAAGACTTGGTACATTTGCCCAGGCTGTAGAAATGAATGTTGTCTATCAAATGGCATGTAAACTTTCTAAGCTATATTAGGATTTTAGAAACAAAGGTGATAATTCTGTTTGTGCAATGTTTTAACAACCAGGTGGTTGAAAATTGGTCATATTCTCCAAATAGAGAATCTCCAAATAGAGATTCTCAAAAATGATTCTCCAGATAGAGAATCTCATAGCGCAGGAAAAATGCATTAGATTTTAACTAAAAGAATAAAATTTTCTCTCCTAAAAGACAATACTTTTTTCATTCTTTCAGAGCTCTCCCGGAAACTGTTGCAATTTGTTTTGTATATGACAAAGTAAGCAATGATCAAGATGGTAAAGATTCTGAACCACCCAACTCACTCTCCAAGCCCTACACTTAGCCTCCCAATGTCCTCTGTGACCAGCTTCTGTCTGCTCTTCTATATAATTCCTTTCTAGCCCAGAAACTACTGGACTTTGAAATTACTGGTTTGTGTGTCTGCATCCCTTGCTAGACTCGGAGCTGTTTCTACTTCTTGCCTATTTTGGTTGAATCAGCACTCATAAATGAATACATGAGCAACAATTAAGTAACCGTGTCACAAAATTGTCAACAAGTGAAACTATGCCTTTGCACTTTCCCGATGACACCACACAAAGTAATCAGCCTGTAAAATATTTTGGAACATTATATCCAGACCACATTGCTTGCAGATTTAGGGTGTTGGGATATAATACATAAAAATCACTTATTGATCAAAATATTTGCAGTAGGGTGAGCAAATTTTTAAATATCGATGTTCTAACTGACAAAATGTCACTGAATCCTTTTCATTTCTTTTTAAGATGTGCTTTCTCCTCATTATCACCACCATAGCTTCCAATAATTGAGCACCTACTATGTGGTAGACACAAACTAATGAATCTGCCTACCTGCCTTTACCAATTCCATGAATATGCAGGGTTGCATGATGGTTGTGCAACTCTTCTGTGAATTGTTGTAGCTGCAGTCCCAGGCGAAGTCTGCGTGTTTATAAAATATTCTGAAATGCTTCTATGGTTGTTTTGTTTCAGCTCTTAAAGCGATGGTAAAAGGGAAGGAAGTTTTGTTTCCTAATGGCCACTGTAGTTTTCTCTTTGCTGTTTCTTTTACTCAGCCCTGTCTCACCCAGGGGGTCTACCTCTGTGAATGAAGATGCACAATGCCAAGGTTGAGCACATGGCCCTTGCCATGTGCTTTTTAGGATGAGAGATGACATGCATTAAGTTCAAAGGAAGTGCCCAGATGATGGTTAAAATCTCACACTTCAAAATGTTTTGCCATGATTAAAATTAGGAAAACAAAAAATAATGATTTTTTTAGGGTTTGCTCTTTTCAAAAAGTTTCTTCGGTATTCATTGAAGGTTGGCTCTGACTTTCACAATTTCACAAATTTCACAAGTGCAATTTGGTTATAAATGGTTTATGTGAATTATCTCATTTAATCCTTCTAAGCATCGTAAGAGGTAAGTCTTACTATCATCTCCATGTTGCACATGGAAAAATTGAGGCATAGAAGAGCTTAACAATCTGCTTAAGGTTAGGGAGCTACCAGGCCATGGAACTAGGGTTGAGCCTTTTTTCTAGTGCATGTGCCCTTGTTAAGACGATATACCTCCTTTGGTTCCCTGTATGAGGCCATAGCCTTGCATTTTTAAATTTACCTTGCATTTTTTTTTGACTGTTGCAGATGGAAATTCCCTTAAGTAAGTCTTTTGAGATGCTGGAGTTATTCTAGCAGTAATGGCATAGCATTCTTAGCAGGATGTCGCTAAGAAGTCTGGTCTACATGCAACTTGCTACGTCCTGTTCGTGCAAGAGCTGCTCTCGGTGCCTGCCTGACCAGGTCTAACAATTTAAAGCAGGGCACACTGGAGATTGTTTTATTTTTGTCTTGCAATCCTCACAGCATGCCGCAGAGGAAGTGTTATAGAACTGTTGGCAAGAGCAGCTTTCCTGTCCCCATGTGTATGGGTGGGGAATGGAGGGCTCTGCAGCACATTTCTTTGGGGGACTTTAAAAAGGGTAATTGAATTGTTTAAATCAAATTTGGGGCCCCTTGTCACAAATCATTACCTTGTCTTTCCTCTATCTATCTACTTGTTGTTCAAATTAATGGCACATACCATATACCGACCCCCATTAAGCTTAATTTGGTTGAGACATTTTCCAGCCCATATCTTCAAAAGGAGAGAGAAAATTAGTATGTTGGCCAGGGGACCATCTGTGGAGTGCAAAATATTAAAGAAGCAGGTGTTTTTCTGCATCTTCTCATTTTTCATGTGTAAAATTTTTCTATATACAACTCCAGTTTCTTGTATTTACTAACTCAACACATTGGTCAGATTACCGACTTGGATTTGGTCAACTGGATTTCCATCATCTAGGATGAAATTTAAAGTATTCTTATCCTCAAATCCTAACACATGAGTTACATAATGAAGGATTAAGGCTTTGGCTTCTTGTAACTCAGAGTACCATGTGTAGCTCTTGGTGCCGTATTCGCTGCAGCATGTCACAGGCAGTGCTGCGAAATGCACTCATCTCCCAGCACCCCTGCTCAATAGACTTGGTTTTAATGCCTTGATGCGTTAACTGTCACTGATTCCTTCCTTCCGCAAACTTAGTGTTTCTAGCCTAGTTTCTCTTAACTAGGGTTTTGACTCAGGTATTTAAATATAACTAGATTTTTCTAACTTTGCTGTTGGGTTAATTATCATTTATATATCTGAGATTGAGACATGTGATCTACAGATCGAATAGTCACTGTATAATTAAATTAAGCATGCATTTTAAAAATATGTTGCAGGAATCAAGCCAGAACCAAAGAAAATGGCCTGGAGTAGAAAGCATACTCCTTACTAGAACGCAGGTAGAGCAAACACTTACGTATCAAAACTTCAGTGCATTCAAAAATCCCCCCACCAGCTTCATATAGACCTAGGGAGGAAGTCTGGTGAAGTACATTAGAAAAGGGACAGAGACTAAGTGATGACCATGACACCTCCTTAAACAGCTGCGTGACTTTGGTGATGTCACTCAATCTTGACAGGTCTTAGCTTCCTCGTGTGTTAAACCAAAGTCTTGGAGAAAATTTAAGCTCCCTATCCACACCCCAACCAGGACCCTATAAGTGTCTTTTCCTTTGGTTCCTTACATTTTGAAAGACTTAATCTAAAAAAATTATTAATGTTTAATTTGTTCATTTATGATTTACTCTCTATTAAAAACATCCATAGTATTACCAACAAGACCTTTTTTATAAAGATGAGGCAGTTAGATTGCTACACTAATTTTATGATTTTATGTGAAATAAATAGAATAATATTTCCTTAAGTGTATGTCAGAGATGCTCAGACTTGCTCAATTCATGGCATCTGTAGGGTGTCAACTTTTTTTCACGGTGATCCCTACTAAAAGAAATAAAAAAAAACAGTTCTGTTTATTAAGTATTTAGACCCAAAGGACTTAGCAGTATTTATGGGTTGATAGCATAATAGCTGCTTGGAAAAAATAAATTTAAAAAGATATTTTAGTTTTATTCTTATAAAGCCACAATTATTTACTAACAGGATACATGTACCTGTTGGCACTGCACACCTTTGCAAATCTTGAAATTAGATCTGTAAATATGAATTTAACAGATAATTATACATTCATTCCTGTTGGGCACTGACCTGCTTTTTATTACAGCAATTATGAAAAACTCAGTTCCACAAAGATAGGACGTTATCAAAAGAAATGTAGCACAAGCTATGTTGGAACTGTGAACTACCTTGAGCTAGAAATTTCCCTGGTGTCTGACAGATGTTGAGTTGTGCTGTTTTTCATAAATTTATCCTGCAGTGTTCCTGTTCTCTGAGGTCCCACATCCCCCCTACTCTCGTATTCTTTAATACAACTGGGAACCACAGGACTAGCCAATTTTATCATGGCCCAATATTGAATTATCACTTAGGCTTTCTAAAAATTATGGGAAGAGCTTAGAGATGCCACTATTCCTTTCAGAGGCCCTAAGTCAGGCACCACTTGACTAGAGAATCCCTAGAGTCCTCCCTTTTAACTCTAATAGTGTACCACTCATCTGTTGAGTATTTAGTGAGCACCTACTATGTGTCAGAAATTGATTTAAGGTCTAATGATATATAATTGATTAAAACACACACAAAAAAATC
The DNA here is from genome assembly GCF_014824575.4 of Sturnira hondurensis. Lineage (NCBI taxonomy): Eukaryota > Metazoa > Chordata > Mammalia > Chiroptera > Phyllostomidae > Sturnira > Sturnira hondurensis. The sequence goes on along the minus strand of NW_028090067.1, from coordinate 9,595,433 downwards.
TCTGCACCCTGGCTGGTGTGGTTCAGTAGACTGAGTGCCAGACTATGAACCAAAGGGTCACTGGATTGATTCCAAGTCAGGGCACATTGCTTGGTTGTAGGCCAGATTGCCAGCAGGGCATTCAAGAGGCAACCACACATTGATGTTTCTCTCCCTCTTTTTCTCCCTCCCTTCCCCCACTCTAAAAATAAATAAATAAAACAAAAAAATCTTTAAAAATGTCTGCTTTCATAAAAATTGCATTCTAATGAAGGAAGACAGAAAATAATATAAACATTATAAATAAGTGAATTATGTTGTTTGTGGGAAGGTGATAAGTGGGGGAATCGCAAAAGTCCCCAGGGCAACTATAATTTTAAACAAGGTTGTTGGAAATTGATCTTATTGAAAAAGTGACATCTAAAAGAAGAGGCACATCCCCTCTGACTGGTGTGGCTCAGTATGTGGGAGGTTGTCCCACAAACTGAAAGGTCACTGGTTTGATTCCTGGTTAGGGCACACACCTGAGTTGTGGGCCAGCCCTCTGGTTAGGGTCATGCAAGAGACAACCAGTCAATTTTTCCCTTGCGCACTGATATTTCTTTCCCTCTCTTTCTCCCTCCCTTCCCTTCTCTCTAAAAACAGATTAAATAAATAAGAGCAGAGACTTGGAGATAAGATGTTAGTCCGACACAAATCTGGGAGAAGACTGTCTCACACAATGGGCAGTTGGGCACAGGCTCTGAGGCAGAAGAGTATTTGGGGGGCTCAGAGACCAGTAAGGACATGGAGTGGTAGGAAACAGAGCTGGGGGCATAACCAGTGAGGCTGGTACACTTTTATGAGGCAACTATGTTTTCTACTGAATGAGATGGGGAGCTACTGGAGGTTCTGAGGGGACTGTGACAAGATCTGACTTACATTATAACAAAGCCACTTCAGCTGCTATATTGAAATAGACTATAAGGGCAAGACATCAGTTAAAGGGCTTGTGCAATAATCTAGGTGGGAATAATTATGATAATATGTAACATATGAAATGCATAATTATCATATAGTATATTGCACCATATTGTATAATATAAACATATAGAATATAGTCAAAAGTCAATGACAGCTTAAATGAAAATAGTAGTAGAAGTGGTAAGAATGGCTGGGATTCTAGGTAGGTTTTGAAGGTGGAGACAAAGGGACGTCTTGGTGAATTTGGGGATGTGAAAGAGTGGAGTCAAACAGACTCCAAGATTTGGGACACAAGACAAAAATTTAAAATGTTGGTATTGCCCTGGCTGGTGTAGCTCAGTGGATTGAGCATGAGCCTGCGAATCAAAGGATCACGGTTTGAGTTCCAGTCAGGGCGCATGCCTGGGCTGCAGGCCAGTTCCCAGCAGAGGATGGACAAAAGGCAACCATACATTGATATTTCTCTCTCTCTCTCTCTCTCTCTCCTTCCCTTCCCCTCTAAAGATAAATAAATAAAATCTTTTAAAAAATTTAAAAAACATGTTGATATTACTCAGTTGATAAAATAAAATTAACTTTGATGGTTGATTTTGAGTGTTTCTTTTTTTCCATCCTTTGCAACCAATACTACTTAATTCAGATATAAAGCAATTTTACTACGAAATTAATGCATAACCCAAAACAGAAAAACTTTAACACATATGCATCTCGAGCTTATGTAGCAGGCAAGGTCCAGGATTTCTGGGTGGCTTACAGATAAATGATACTTTTTTCTTGCTCTCAAGAAACATACAAGCTAAGATAGTAAATAATATATGTAAATATGAAATATTTTAAAATAAAGAGCTCATACAATGGTTCAAATAAAGTACTGTGAAAAGTAAGAAGAGAAAGAGATAACTTCTAGCTTTTGATGTGGAAGGAAGATATCAGGGAAAAGGACTCTCGAATTAAGTGGGCCTCTAACAATGGATGGAACTTAATTCTATCACAATAAGAAAGAAAGGAACCCCTATGGTCTATGAGTTAAAACAAAGCCAGGAATGGATAGTTCACTTTAAGTCTTTTTGGAGGTAAGATTGGTCTCGTTACCAATATTGAGAAGCCATGAATGGGGCTGGAATTTCATTCAATAGAAAATGGAGAACCACCCAAGATGATCCAACGAGGAACTAACTTGAAGAACCTAACGTGTAAGACAGATGAGAGGGATGAGGAATCAATAACATATGGCATAAGTAAGAAGGTAATAAAAGACCTCCTATAGGCTAGAGGCAGGGAAAGTAGAGAAGAGATCACAGATTTCAGAGACTGTAGGATGGACTGTTTTTTCCAACACTGCCTTGACTAAGAGAGAACCTTGGGGAGATCTCCCTCATGTCTACCAAAGCGCCTGTGCTGGAGGGCTTCTCTCTGCACCATCATACCCTCTCGAATATGCAGGAAAGAGCCCATTCTCCTCCATCTGAACAGATGTGTGGGAGGGGGAACCTTGGTTAAGTCAATGAAAGGAGATGTCCCATACATAGCAAATTGAATGAAGACTAAGCAAAGAAAGTCTCAGGATGTCTGTCACTTGGGACTTAGACTTCCCAAGTTATTTCTGCTGGTAAATGTTCACCGATGGGCACCAGATACCATCATGAAGGATCCTTAGCAGAACTGCACTGTATGGCCATGCACATTGCTCACTGAAATGAAGCTTGGGCTGTGAGTACTGGCTTAGCCCCTCAAGGTTCATGGACCTGGCTAAGGATGAGGTCCACAGGACTGGAGGCTGTGCAGGCCCTGAGAGGGGTCAATCCTGGTCTCCTTGTCCTGGATCCCACCAACTTCTCTCTCTATTCACATTCCCTCTGGTCCTCTCATTTTTTCCTCCAAGATAAGATTCTTCTGTAGTGGATGTAGGGGAGCCCGAACTAAGGACAGATTTCTCCAAATACGACGTTTACATACTGAGTATTTTGGAGTCCTAGATTTTAAACTCAAAAGCCCAACATTGTTTTCTTCTGTTACATCCAAGACTTCATGAATTGTGGTCATTTTTAAGATGACCACATATGTATAAAAGCACTGGGTGGTGGGGCTAAAGTGGTCAGTGAGAAAGGGGCTAATGTTGGGAGAGAAACACATTGTCTAGTTTATCAAATAACATCCTGTTATAAGATGCTGTGGAGTTTGAATCTATGGGCTTGGTGACCACTTAGATGGGAGACTGCTTCAGAAATGGGAACAGGTTTAGCAACTATTTCAGATGCCATCAAACTGAGTTGGAGACTCATGAGACATCCTTGGGGAGTGACTCTGCTTTAAAGGAGTCTCTGCATGAGGTTAAGACTTGAGGTTGTTTTTATAAAAGAGATAACTAGGAATCATGGGAGAAGATGAGCTGCTAAGAAAAAATGTGTGGAAAGAAAAGAGAAGTAATGCCAAAAACAGAACCTCACAGAAGATCTCTAGTTTCCCACACAATTAGAGTGATGCTTAAGGAGATGTAACAAAGGCTTTTACTTTATATATGGAGTAAGAAATGCCAGATGTTCAAGCTTGAGGAGGAGGAGGATTGGGAGGGAGGAGGGGAAGACGAAGAAGGAGGGGGAGGAGGAAGAGAGAAGAAGAAGAGGAACTTAGATGTAATTGTGCATTGTTTGCATACTGGAGTGCTCCAAACAGTTTCAGGAGAAGGTTAGTGTATGTTTTACAGACTCCAGTAAAGCCTTTGCCTGCATAGATCACGAAAAGCTATGGGTTGCTCTGAAAGAAATGGAAGTGCCTCAACACTTGATTGTCCTGATGGATAGTCTGCATTGTGGAGAGGAAGCCACTGTCAGGACACAATATGGAGGGACTGAATGGCTTCCTATAGGCAGATGTGCTGGACAAAGGTACATTCTATCTCTCTGTTTAATTAAGTTGCATGCAGAACATATCATATGAAAAACTGGGTAGACTCACAGAAAGTAGGAGTGAAAATTGGTAGAAGAAACATCGATAATTAAAGATATACAGGTGACAGCAGCTTACTGGAAGTGTAACTGGGCAGACAGGGGCCCATCCATGTGGTGCCTTGGCGAATTACCCAAAAATTAATGCTGGAAGGAACAGGTTTGTATTTACAATGTTCTAACCTTGAGGGGTGCTCAGAGCACTAATGCTCACAGCTTTCCTTTCCCACAAGACCTAGCATGTCCCTTCTTCCCCAAAGGCTATAAGCCAAAACCCCCAAAAGTTACCCATCTCCTTATCTTAAACTTATCTTAAAGCTGTCACAGCAGCTTTCTCCTTCAAGATCTGGGTACATTTTCATCAGCCTCCATGTTATAGTCCAGGAAAGCATGTGCCAAGGTGCACTGATCATGGTGAAGTTCAGGAAAAACACAAGTCCCAAGAGTCCAGATAGAGTTCAGGTTTGCAAAGCAGCAGATCAGCATCCTGTAAGGGAGAGTCTCTGGAGTCAGCTCACGATCAGAGCAGTCACTGTCTGGGCAGCAACACGTCCCCTTCCTTAGTACAGCAGGCCACGTGGCTGGACCCTGACTACTAACTGTATAGTTGCTTGCTTACTATCTCTCATGGCTGCTCCGTCATTCCTCCCTCATGGTTCCTCTCCTCTCTTCCAGGCTGCATGGCCAAATCCCCGCATGGCTGCTGCCCTTAGTTTAAATCCTGATCAGGAGCCTCCTGTGTGACCTCATCTCTGACTCCTCCCACAATTAGCTACCTTTGCCAGTTTTCTGAGTGGTTTACATTCGCTCAGCTGCCATTTCCAGTCAGGGCAAATGTGACACAGTGATCCACGGGCCTCGGCCTCCCCAGCTGTGTCAGGAGTCAGGATACTCCCTTAAAGTCACATGCATGCCTTTTGCACCTTTTTCCTGGATGGTAGCACATCTTTCCTTTAGGGAAGACATGGCTATCCATGTGCCATTGTCATGAAAAGTATCTTAAGCTGTATCATCTGCTTCTCCCCTTCCCCCAACCATGAACTGTGGGGGAACACGTTCTGTACCCCACTTCAGAAGCACCTAGGAATGATTTACAATGACTTCTCATGAAAATGAAAGAAGAAAGTGCCAAAGCAGGACTGCATCCGAACATCAAGAGGACAAAAATTATGAGTACAGGGGAAATACACCATTTTAACATAGATGATAAAGACGTAGAAATTGTTAAAGATTTTGCTTATGTTGCTTCAGTTATCAATCAAATAGAGACTGAAATCAAGAGAAGGCTGGGACTCAGAGGGCAGCAATAGAAGAATTAGGAAAGATCACCAAGAGCTACGATGTGTCATTAGAGATCAACGCTAAGTTCATCCACACCCTCCTATCCCCAATTACTATGTACAGATATAAAAGTTGGACAATGAAGAAGGCTGATGAAAAATTGATTCACTTGAAATATGGTGTTGGAGGAGAGCACTATGGATGCCCTGGATGACCAGAGAAATGAATAAATGGGTCCTAAAGCAAATTGAGCCTGAAACATCAATATAGGCAAAAGTGGCAAAACTAAAGTCTTATTCTGAGCATATCATGAGAAGGCAGGGTTCTTTGGGAAATACAATAATCTTAGGCAAATAGAAGGCAGCAGAAAAGAGGAAGATCCCAAATGAGAGGGACTGACTCTATAACGGAAGCCAGGGGCATGAGTTTACAGGAGCTGAGTGGGGCTGATGAGGACAGGCCATTGTGGCCATCACGCATTCACAGAGTGGCCAGAAGTTGGAGCTGACTCAATGGCACATACCACTCACAGGGAAGCTTCAAAAAGGGAGAAGATGCCAGAGACATAACCCTAAGAAAGGTGTACATTTGGGGCCAGGAAGTAGGAAGTAGAGCCAGAGAAGAACTAGATGGAGAAGTAGGAAGAGACCAAGAATGATGACTCATCACAAAGGTGTCATGCCGAGTGGTTTTGGAGAGAGGGACAAAGTTGTTCATGCTATAGCAAGGTCAAGGGGCTTGAGTACTATAAAAAAAGATTTGGCCACCCAGACATCCTGGTAATAGTCCTGGCTATATAGTAATCAATTATTTCAATACGTAATTCTCCTATGATCCAACCTTTAAAAAAAGAAATTGTGGTAACAAAGCCTTGAGAATTTATTTAGTAGGTATTTCATCATATTCAATCAATATTGGCTAGGTGGGGATGGGTAGATTTGGTCATGAGGGTGGGGAGGCAAGAAAATACATTGCACTAAAGTCTTTTCATAAATAAGTCACATTCTGAGAAAGAATGTCTCGGATGAGTTGTGAATTGCTGTAAAAATGTATTCTTTTGTTGTTAACAATAATAGAAACTATAGTTCAAAGTAATTAAGAATTCTCTGTTAACTTAGACCTGGTTGGGAATATTTTCATGGGGTAATATCAAAGAGACAGGAAATTCAAAGTACTTTCAGCTGGGATAGTGTCACAAAATCCCAAATTTGAGTCCTGTTTTTCTTCCTGCAAATTAACACAAGAGTCTAAATAAGGAATTTTGAAATTCTATTCTCTCTGTTGTTCGTTTCCTGCATTTTCAGAGCTCATCCATGAGCACACCCTACCAAAAAGCCACAATTTGTGTGTTTCTGGCTCTGTTCTCCAAGCACCAAGGCTTGTGACTGACAAGTAACAGAACTTTCTTCTGTCCAGTAGCTATTACGAGACACTAGCATCTTTTCTGGTGCCCAGCAAGAAAAGCTAGGAATCAGAGCAAGCTATTCTCTAATAAACAAAAACAAACCAAACAAAAAAAACTGCTTTTCTTTGTACACTGGTTCTTCTCTGCAAGTCCTCTGATCAGTTAGCACCAGACCATCTGTCCCAAATACTCTTGATGGCACCCAACCTGCCACTGCTCTCTCTCAGCAAGGTTCTCTTACACTGCAGAATTTGACAGACAACTAGATAAAATACCTTAAAGGACAACTTATCCTCATAATGAGGGCAGAATTCAGGGTTGTAGGAATTAAACACTAAATGGTATAGTTCACCTAAAGGGAAAAAAGTCATTTCAACTGAAATACTTTATTGTTTTTTGTTCTTTTAAAAGCAAAAGGTAGGCTAAAACCCCAAAATGTCTTTTAAATGAAGGGCAACAGATCACCAGGCTTGGCAAATGAGACATGAGTAACGAGCATCTATGTCTTGATCACAGTGTTTATAACCAACAATTGAATAATCCCAGTCTCCAGATTAATTATAGATTTGCATTTTCTTTTACTAACATCACAATTTTTATCAGGGTGAGATTTTACATTTCTTCTGTTTCTTTCTCTCATTTATATCTCAAACCAGAGAGAGGACAGTTTCCATATCACGTTACCATAGGAGATACAAAAAGCAGAAAATAAGGAGAAGATATAATGAGCTACAAGAGTGTTCTGTAACTCCAGGGAAATGTGTGTTCTTGTATCTTTTTTTTTATTATTTTAATTTAAGATGGGGGTGGGGGTGGAGAGGGAAACTTCACAGAGAAGTAAACCTGAGACATTGATTCAAGAGCCAGACAGTTCAATGAACAGGATAATCGGGGTAGTTTTTGACAGGTGCGGCTGCCTGCCTATAGCTGGCATATAATCATTACCATTTTAATAAGGCTCTAATAGGGGGGCTGATCATTCAATGGGGTGTGAGGATCCTAATTCAGCTCCCAATCCCACATGAATGTGCTAGAATTTGCAAGCTTTGTTTTCGTCTTTTGTACCTCTGAATGCCAATAATTACTGGCTATAGATTCAAAAATTCTTAGAACTGGAAGCTAAATTAGCTCTCCTAATACTGCACAAAAATGTCAATACTCATAAAAAGGAAGCAAGTGGTTTTTTTGTATTCTTTTTTTTATTATTATTATTACACTTGTAAGCATTGTGAAGACCAGCAGTTTAAGTGGGCTAGTTACAGCATAATAATGACATGACTGTCTCTTGGCCTGAAAAGGCCCCCCCTTTCAGACACAAAAAGTTACCCACTGGGCCACGTTAAATAAGTCTGCTAAAAATCATACACGCTTTTAGCTTTCTGCTTTGGTTGTTGTGAAAGCTATCTCGCTGGTCTGGTTTAGAAAAAATATTTGTAAGTGTTCTAGAATTCCCACTTGAAAGGTAGATATCTCCTTGGAAGGCAAAGAAGAACTCGGATCACAGGTGGAATGTAATAATAATTATTATGACATTGGGTGTTATTAATTAGATAGAACAACATTCTAGACATGGTGCCTGATGCTTTATGTGTATTACTATATTTAATCCTTCGACACCTCTGTAAAGAAGATATTTTTCTTTACACCCATTTACCAAAAAATGACGCTTAGAATGATTACATAATTTATCCAAAGTCATACATCAGTAACAGGTGGAGGAAAGATTCAAACTGTCTATATAATAAATTTTTAGCTTGTGTTCCTTACAGGTGGCACTCCTCTAAAGCTTCTTAATTAAGTTTCGTGCATTTAATTCAGTGGTGGCTGTGCCTCACCCCATGTCCCCCACCCAGTGCCCTGAGGTCCCACAGTCATTCACTCCCGAGCATCGGCAGAAATGTTCTTCCACGGAGCTAAAAAACCTGGCTGAGGTCCCACTCTGGCTGAGGCAAGAAACAGTTTTTCAGGGACACCTGAATTCACCCTCCTTCATGGGTCAGACCACACTCTTTCCAAACAAGTGGTAGTCAGAAATAAAATCTTCATTTTTGATAGGTTATCTCCAAAATGCAGTTTGTCTACACTGACTACTTGCTACATTGCTCTTCTTTGGGAGTCATGCCAGGGGTTCTGCTAGATTCTAACACAGTGTGGGGGCAGCACCGTGACAAAATCCTCTTGAATAACATCACACTCATGCTTACCTGAAGGCAAAGTCTCTTCTTTGTCAATCAGTGACATCCTGAAGTTTCACGTGCTTGTCTTTAGAGTCTGAGAATACCTATTACCATGGTCAGGTCCTGTTCTTTTTAGTCAATATACTTTACTCCTAAAATTTTAACTAAAATCCATAGGTTTACAATTCATAGAGCTAATGTGTCCTGCCCATTGTCACCTTGTAGACCTACCACCAAAATCTAATTTTTATGATGTTTCAGAATCATTTTCACTATGAATCATGAACACACACACACACACACACACATCTTGACAAGCTGTATCCTGGCCCAAGTGAAACATCCCTAGGAACATATATCATTAGGCCTATTTCTTATGTGAAAGACTGGAGTCTCATTAACTGCTTTCTAATGGACCAATATGAATAGAAAGATGATAAACATTAGAAAGAGGTGCCAATAGGTATTTTATATTTATTTTCTTAACTCTCTGAATCTAATTCTGTGTCATTCAATACAACTCTGTATTAGCTATCACTGCAGAAGAAGTTATCTTAAACTTTAGCAGCTGAAGGCCACAACAGTTCCTATCTCACTGTTCTTGTGGGCCCGGAGCTCAGGGGCCACTGAGGTGAGTGGTTTGGGCTCATTTGTCTCCTGAGTGGTGATTGTTAAGGTGTTAGCTGAGCTATAGTCATCCAAAGGCTTGCCTGGGGCCGGAAGACCTGTTTGGAAGATCGCTCACTCAGACGGCTGTCTAGTGACCCTTCAGGGGCAAGCCCAGTGGATCTCTCTGTTGGGATGCTTAAATGTCTTTGCATGGTGACTATTGCCCACAGGACAGGTGACCCAAGAGAGAACAAGGTAGAAGCTATAATGTCTTTTCTGACCTAGTCTCAGAAGTCACATTCCATCATTTCTCCAACGTCTTTTTGGTACATAGATCAGTCCTAATCAATGCAGGAGGGGACTGCAAAAGGGCAGGAAGACCAGAAGAGAAAACCAGCAGAGCCCTCTGGGAGCCAGGTACCACCACCTCCATGGCAGAACTCTTGACTAGCAGGCTTTTGTAGAGAAAAAAGAAAGAAACCACTCCCACTTAGCTAAAAGCCAATTGGTAAACTCTTCACACATAAGTCTATACATAAGCAGAGGCCTCAGGGACAAAAATTACAAGCTACCTCCTGAGAGTTTTCTATTAGTATAAAGACTTCTATTTCTTATTTAGTCGCTTATTCATCTTTTCATTGAACAGAAATTTACTAAGGACCTGCCACCTGCCAAGCACTGTGCTAGGTGTTGGGTGACCACAGTGAAAGATGTATCTAGAACTCACCCTCTGGAGTTCAACTGCCACCTTCACAAGGGTGTATCATGGGCGTACTGGGCCCTCATGGAAAAGTCTCCTCATATTCTAGGTCTGAGGACTCTTATTTCATAATTGTGGGGAACCTGACTTATTTGTGAGTCACATCTCAAATACCATGCCCCTCAGGAAGGTGGCAACTAAGATCTATTTTCCAACCAGTGCAGGAAAAGACATTTTGGCAAAGGTCAACTGCACAAGGATATACCTGCCAAAGTGCCATGCGGCATTTAATATCGTCACAATAGAGTTCATAGCTGGTCCTTGGCATGATATCCAACTCGTAACATTACTCGGAACACTTATGTGCAAACTTTACACTATTCATAAGGCGGAAAATGTTAATCATATCCTGTTGGATAAAAATGTTGCAATAATATAAGAACTGACTGAAACAACCAAACCTGACCTGATAAATAATCTTTCTTTAAACCTCATTTTACTTCTTAGAAAAAAAATGAACATAAATTAATAGTACCTACTTCATAGGATTACATAAGAACTGAATGAAATAATTTACATGTTGCTCTTAGCACAGTTACCTGAACTATAAGTGCTCAGTAACTATTATTATATACCAGGATATTATTACAAACCACTCACAGATAACTGGCTTGACTTGGGTGTTGGTCTTTCTTAACACCATTGCAGAGAATGTCAGTGATCAATCAAGAACTGGAAACAGCCTAAGTGCCCATCAATAATGAGTGGATCAATAAACATCTACACAAAGGATACTGTACAGCAGAAAGAAAGTAGGCACTCCTACCCTTTGCAACAGCATGGATGGAACTGTAGAATAGTATGCTAAGTGATAAGCCAGTCAGTGAAAGACAAATACCATGTGATTTCACTTATAATAGGAATCTGATGAATAAAATAAATGAATGAGCAAAATAGAAACAGAGACATGGAAACATGTAACAGAATGATAGTGGCCAAAGGGAAAGAGAGGGTGGATAATAGTGGAAAGAAGAGGAAGGGACTAGTCAAAGAACATGTGTGAATGACCCATGGACAATGGACAGCGGTGTGAGGATTGACCTTGGGAGTGAAGGTGGGCTGAGCAGGAGGGCAAAGGGCGAAAACTTGGGACAACTGTAATAGAATAACAATAAAATATTTTTTCACAATTCAAATTTTAAACTTTGAACCTTCCCTCTAAAGCAGTAGTTCACAACCATTTTCATCTCATGGCACACACATAAACCAATTACTAAAATTCCGTGGCACACCAAAGAATGTGTTATCTAATTTTTTTACTGCTCTGACAAAAATAGGTATAATTTTTATTCATTCACACAAGATGGCTATTGCATTTTTTTCTCTGACAATCTAAACGAAAAGAGGTCAGTGCCCTGACTAAATAGTCAGGTATTGCATGTTTTAAAATTCTTGTGGCACACTGGTTGAAAATATCTGCTCTAAAGCAAACCCTGTCATACGGTTAATGGGTTGTCATCTAAAGTACGTGTATGTTCTACAGAGTTTTCACTGGTGTTATATGACTCAGGAACTGGTTATATGACTTAGCATACCTAGACCTTATAACAAATTGCAGTAACATTCTGGACTAAAACAAGCATCACTTTAGTCTGTGACATGTGTTTCCATCTGTAAAATGGGATGAACTTGGTTAGCAGTCTTCCGTCATTTGATATGTGATGATTAGCATCTTAGAAAGCAGGAGCATACATCTTCATTAAATATGGACTAATCAGTGAAATTAACCTGTGGCATCCTACTTTTGATAATATACTGGAGTTTTTCATCTGTCAGATTTTTGGCTTGTCTGGTGGTGGAACACAGGATAGCAACGTAATTTGCCAAGATCCAAACTCAGGCTGATTTTGTGAGTAGGAACAAATCTAGGCCTTTCCTGCTTCCAATTCTGCTGAACACGAAGAAAATATGACTTCCTGGAGCGAAATAAAAGACTTAGAATAAAGACTGAGAAGGCTTCTTGGGTATCAAATAGCTGTTACGAAACACCGTTTTGATGAAGCAGGGTAAGCGAATCAGAAATATATGTATTAGATTTCTGTTGAGTTATTTGGGGTTTCAAAACTAAGGGATTAAGAAAGTAGCAGGGGCTGCCCTTCGGTTGCACAGTGCCTTTCAAAACCCCCAACACACGTTTGGGAGGAAAGATTTAGTCAGTCCCTCAAAAATTCAGGATATTCTCCACCCGACCAGGAAGTACCCAGAATTCCCGAGACCGTCTCTTGTTGCTGGATCCCCGGTCCCACGTCCAGATCAAAGAAGGAGAGTTAAGCACCCAGAGGCTGAGAGGTTTATCCGTTCTAAAGTCATGATCCTCTCTTTAGGTTTTCCACAAATTAGAAATAAGCCTCACCTTTTCTCATCTTAAATCAGAAAAGAAATATTAGACACATTTTTCTTGACCAAACTCCCACTCTGAAGATATTACCCTCAGGAAAAAAATATTCAATTAAGAAGTATGATAGCTCATCTTTCAGTTAGCTTAATTGAGTAAAGTAACTCTTTAGTTCTCTAATTGTTTTGTTATTAGGGGGTGTCAACAGTTGTCTCCAAAGGGTGTTGGGGAATGTTTTAAAATGCTCCAGTTATATTATTAAACTATATTTTTAAAAACAGATTTCTAACCTCACTATTTAAAACCAATGAAGAAACGGGGTGTCCAAAAATCTGACAACAAAAGGTAAGCTCTGAGGTGTTGGAGTTCTGTGTGTTGAACAAATTCAGATAAATTTAAATCCAGCAAGGTTTGGAGGCCATTCTCTTTGGAGCTTGGCAAAATTGGCAACTCAGCTATTAAAAAAAATAGAACTGAAGTGTTTTATCTGTGTTGTCCTTTGTAATTAGGCTGCTGAATAACAGAAGTATTATCACACCAGGGTTAGTGCCAGAGGATTATCCAAAGTTTCACAAATGGGATGCTAAAGTGGCCTGAACAGGTGCACACACAAAGACTAAGGGAGGGGAAAAGTAAGAGAATGAAAGCTGAGGCCTACTACTTTCAGCCACACAGTAAAATTAATGGTTTCTGTAAATGAATGGCACAGTTAGATTACCATTGAACTTGTAAAATTAGAGGAAGGAGTCAGATTCTTCATTACACTCCTTTTTCTCGTTTTTAATTTGAACGAAGGAGGTCGACCTTAATTGTCGTTTTACCTAAAAAAAAAATCTTTTCATTCGAATAATTTTGCAGCAGGCACAGTGACTCCTCAAAAGAATTGTGCTCTCTGAAATCTTTTTTTTTTTTCATGGTCTACTCATGTGACCGGTGTGCTGCAGAGAAAAGTGAGTTACATCTGAATGAGCTCATATCTCAGACACTGGTGAATTGAATTTACAGAGAAGAACAGCTACTGCCTTAAAAACAACAGTTAAAATTCAGAGTCAGTTGGGCTTTATGTAAGCAAATGAATGGTATAGGAGGTCTGTCCGGAAAAAGTCCAGCCATTGTTAATATAACAAGCATGATTTGCATGACTTCAATGTAACATGGCAGCCAAGGAGAGTGGACTGGAATGTGCATGTGTAAACAATGACGACTTCACTGTACTAGTCAGTGGAGGCAGTAAATGCTGTTGAATGAGCTGTGTACCGTGTGGCCATCCCATTCAAAATGACTAAACAAGTAGAGCAACTAATCCGAATCAAATTTTGTGTTAAGCTTGAACAATCCTCCATGAAAACTATTTGAATGATTCAGGAGGCCATAGCTATGGGAAACTGATGTTTGGCATCTTCATCGTGACAACGTGCCTGTTCAGACATTATGACTCATGCAGAGTTTTTGATGAATCATCAAATCACCCAGGTGACTGAGCTCCACTAAAGCCCAGATTTGGTGCTCTGTGACTTCTGGCTTTTGCCCAAACTAAAATGACCTTTGAAAGGGAAGAGACTTCAGACCATGAATGAGATTCAGGAAAATATGATGGGGCAGCTGATGGTGATTGGGAGAACTGTGTGAGGTCCCAAGGTGCCTACTTTGAAGGGGACTGAAACATCATTGACCAATGACAATGTACAATGTTTCTTGTATCTTGTATCTCCTTCAATAAATGTCCCTATTTTTCATATTACATGGTTGGAAGCCTTCTGAAGAGACCATATATTCATAAGAGACTTTATATTAATATTCTAAAAGAGTATCTATTTTTCCTATAATAGTAGTCTCATTCATTTAACACTGAGTCACTTTTTTGTTATGATTTACTTGCAAAAAAAATCTCTAGATTATTTCACTTTGGAAATTTAAATGTTCTGAGGCTGCTATACAAAGATGATTCCTTTTCATTTCCACCAGCTCTTCAACAGTCTTTCATGCAGTTCCCCTCTTATTTGGCCATCTGGTTACCCTGAAGCCTTGACTCTGCTTGAATGGTTTTACATTCCAGGATGCTGACAGTGCTACCAAGTTCCCAGGCCTCCCCAGAGCACCACAAGTACATCTTTCTTGTTAGCCAATACAATATAAGGTATATAAAACTTAGCTCCTGACAAATGACAATGTTCTAATACATATTTAGCTGCCACTGCTGCTGTAGTTATTGCTATTATTATTATTATTATCATTATGCCAACACATCGTCAAACATATCCCATAACATAAATGCTGCTGGTAGATGCAGGCCAGTGATTCCCGTACAACCACAGAATCCAGTTTATAAGCCTAACCTGTGACCATGCAGCCATATCACTGACAACCCATTCTGAGAATAAAATGTACAGCCTGAATTTTGTCATACACTAATCCTGTGATCTTGTCAGCTGTGTCCGTACTCACTTTCTTTCATATAATCCCTCCCCCCCTAATTTATGAATGTCCAATTTGGGCTTCTGTTTATGCCTTTGGTAATATCATCCATCATTGTTTGTATCTTTCTAGTTCTCTTTAGTTTAGTTTTCCTTGATAAATTATTTGATCAAATGATCCCAGAGATGTATGTCAGACAACTTTGCCTCCGCTGATTACAAATTGTTGTGATGATCCATTTTATTCCCATTCTTTCTCGGAAGTCATCAAAAGTTTTGGCTTTGTTATTCCTATCTGAAACCCCCATCTCTGAGACAGTAATCGCTGTGTATGACAGAAGATGTTTAAACACTTGGGTATCTGATGGCCATTTTATAGAAATGAAAGAAGACAAAGTGAATGAGAGGATGTGCTCACAGAAGTCTTCGCCTCCTCTGGGAGCAACATGAGGAAGCACACTGGAGCTGACCTCGGTCTTCAAACCAGATATACATTCCTATAGCTGAGTCGTTTGAAGTTTTCCCCGTGTGGTTTCGTGTGCAGTGTAAGATGTCAAATAAAACATAGGATAGGATGTCAGTGTCCTTCTGGACAAAGCAACTTCTGAATTTTCAGCAGGGCCAAAATTACACTCATAAGAATGGAAAACGCCCACTGCTGAAAACGGGTCCCTTCTTGTCTTTAAGTCTTTTCAAATATTTCAAGATTAAATAGACCGTGCAAACTATACCTATAATCAAATTTTCTTCCCCAATACCTGTTACTCCCTAGACATGAGTTAACCTCCTAAGGAAATGCATTCAAGATTTTCACTTTAATAGATTACCATAAACCCACTCTATGAAGCACAGGACATGCAGTCATTATGGAGTTGACTAAATCAAAATTTTGATCTTGAGAATAAATACACTTTTCTATTGTATTTAACTATTAACTCAGAATCCTAGAAGAACTCCCAAGAGATAGAAGTAAAGGTAAATTAACATGATGGCCAGCTAGGCAATACCACTAGAGTTTATAGAATAGCAACAATAGTGTATCTCCTTGTGACTTCTAAAATTCTGGAATAATACGTTTGCAGTAATGGCAGGAAGGTAAAATGCAAAGAGAAAAATTGTAAAAACCACATAAACTTTGATGCTCTGAATATCATTAGTTGATTCACTTTAGGTAAGTTCTTAATTTCTCTAAACCTCTCCTCAACCTTGAAAATGGGCACAATGTATCAATTAATAATATTATAAGAATTAAAAAACCAACATATATAAGTTCCACCATTTACTTGCTAAGTGACCTTGGGCAAGTAACATCTATGTGCTTTGGTTTCTCCACCTATAAACTTAATTCCTGTGTCCAAAGTCTTTTAAAAGTACATCTAGAACACAGTAAGTGTTTGCTGTTACTAACATTATCAGGCTTCCTCCAAAGCATGGGTCTATCTTGACTTTATAATCCCCAATCTCAAATTGTATGTACCTTTCTTCTTTGTTGCTTGATCAATGTAATAGTGATAGCCCATATTTTTCTGCCTCTTGCCCTCATCTGAGCACATAGATCATGAACTTCATTTAAATTACCCAACAAGTGCCTTAGGGAGTTTCAACACAAGACATTACTAGTATTTGAGAAGTTTGTCTGATACTGATGCGTGTTCCAAATGTGTTTCTTGAAGACAACCCGACCTTTGGAAATCACATAGGTGTCTCAAAGCATTTTAAAATTAATCTGTTCCATCCAACTCTTGGCTATCGTAAATTGTGCTGTTATGAACATCGGGGTGCATGGGTTCTTTTGGATTGGCGTTTCAGGGTTCTTAGAATATACTCCTAATAGTGGAATTGCTGGGTCAAAAGGCACGTTCATTTTTAGTTTTCTTAGAAAATTCCATACTGTTTTCTATAGTGGTTGTACCAGTCTGCAATCCCACCGACAGTGAACTAGGGTCCCCTTTTCCCCACAACCTCTCCAGCACTTGTTGTTTGCTTCTTTGTTTATGATAGCCATTCTAACTAGTGTAAAGTGGTATCTCATTGTGGTTCTAATTTGCATCTCTCTGATAGCTAGCGATATCTAGCATCTTTTCATGAGTCTCTGGATCCTCTGTATGTCCTCTTTGGAGAGTTGCCCATTGGTAAATGACTGGATCAAAAAGCTATGGTACATTTACACAATGGAATTCTATGCTGCAGAAAGGAAGAAGGAGCTCCTACCCTTTGCAACATCATGGATGGAACGGGAAAGCATTATGCTGAGTGAAATAAGCCAGGCAGTGAAAGACAAATACCATATGATATCACCGTTAACAGGAATCTAAACAACAAAACAAACAAGCACGCAAAATATGACCAATGACACTCAAATACGGAACAGGCTGACAGGCTCCAGAGGGGAGAGGGGAGAGAATCATAGGGGAAAAGGAGATGGACTCACATGAACAAGTATAAAGGACACATGAACAAGAACTAAGGTGGGGGGTGGAAATGGGAGGGAGGTGGGGAGCACTGGGGGGGCAGGGCTGGGAATATAAGACAGAAAACTGTATTTGAACAAGAATTAAATTTAAATTAAAATTAAAAAAAAATAAAATAAAATTAATCTGTTCCAAACCAAACTCTTTGACTTCCCTTCTTTTCATGCTCCAGTAGCTCCTCCCGAGTTCTCCATGCGTCCTCACCCAGACTGGAAAATGAGGAGTCTTTTTCAACATCTCACACTTTCTCATTGCCCCCTTCACCCCAATCATGCATGGAATCCTAATAATTATACTTCTAAAATATCCTGTAGGATTTCTTCTCTCCCATAGCCACTACTCTGAGCAGACTTTTCACTGTTCACTAAATGAAGAGGCAACACTGACACTTCATTCTTACTTGCCTGGTTGGATGGTCAAAATGAATTGGTTGAGGTTAATAGAAACAGCCGTATTAAAGAATTGGCCAAACAAGTTTGAGGGAACCATAGGGGATCTACAAAATGAGTAAAAGGCTTGAATTAGTACAGAATGTAAAACAGATCAGGATTTGATGAAATTGCAATATAACCTATGGTTATACTATACAGTTTGCATGCATACACTATCTACTCTCCTCCATGGAAAGCCCTAAGTCTGATTAAGCTCTGTATTAACCAGTATTTTTCATGGTGTCTAAACAAAAAAAAGTACTTGTAATATCAAATGAAAGTAGTGACACTTAGAGCCACTGTCATTAGGAATTGGTCGAGTTCCTTCTAGACAAAGAGTTCTGTGATTGTCAGCTCTTCAGATACTTTTTCCCTGGCGCTATAATTTTCAGCTCACAGAGCTTCCTCACGGAGTTTCACTTAGGCTATGTCTCCTTAAACACATTACCTATTTTTTGCTTGCCTATAGAGAAGCCCTTTTGTCTCAGTTATAGTTGCTTATGAGATTTTAGGAGGGCTTCAGACTGGAAGGTGATGTGTTGTAGGCGAGGGTGATATATGGCTGGCTCTTGCTGGGTTCAAATCCTGCTCAAGCAGAATTAACTATGCGACCTGAAGCGAATATTGTATTCTTACCTCTGTAACCCCCACTTTTCTCTGTGGCAATACCACTAGAGTTTATATTCTTCTAGAATATAGGAGTTTCTAAATTATTCAAATTTAGAATAGAGTTGCATTCTTACCTCTGTACCCCCCACTTTTCTCATCTCTAAAAATGGCCAGGATTGAGAACGTTCCTGTTGGAAATGCATTGGGAAATGAGTGCTTGACCGTGTTTGATGTTTTTAAGAGGCCCCCGCTTGAGACTCAATCAATGTTAGCTGCTTTTCTTTTAGACAGAAGGGTCGGCAGGTTTTATTTCCCTTAAAAATAGTTCACTTATTTTTTATGAGGAAGCCCATGTCTTCTTTTTAGAGGTCTTCCTAAGTTTACACAAATGTGGTCCCTCCCACCACCCCCAATAACTATACACAGATTTCAAGGGGTCATAAATCATATCTGGGGAGAATCTCCCTAAAAATTCCCTCAACTCTGCCACTCTTTTGACTAAAACACGTCTGGCTTTTGCATTCCTAGAATCCTCTTCCATATTCTTACAGGGAATGAAAGTAGATGTGTCCTCACACTTAGTTTCAAGCTAATCAACCAAATTATCACATAGAATGTCGGGTCTGGAGAGGAGTCATGCACACACACATTGACACACACACTCTGCCATTTATAGATCATTGACCATTGAAGGGAGGGGCAATACTTTTCTAATGGTTTCCATTTGGCAGGACAGTCTCCCTTACCCAGAGGGCACTGCTGTTAAGGGACTGGTGGGCTGGTGACCAAAACTGCTTATTTCAAGAAATGATATGGCTTGCACAGGCTTCTCACAAAAGGAGATTCTAAATGACTGGTAACACATGTAAAGATGCTAAAGATGATTAGTTATGAGAGAAATGCAAAGATAAAACCACTCTATGTCTATCAGAATGCCTAAAATACAATGTGTAAAAATACCAAGGATTAGCAAGGGTTCAGGGGTCCTGAACCCTGCTAAATTGCTGGTGGTCATGTAAATTATGGAAACCACTGCGAAAAGTTGTTTGGAAACATCTGTAAAACCAGTTTTATGCAGACCCTGTGATTAATAAATTCACCCCTGGGTGCATACCCAATAAAAAGTACGTGCATAAGTGCGCACACACACACACAGAAACATCCAAAGTATTCATCGCACCCTTATTTTTAATAATCTGACACCAGAAACAGAACATAATTCCATCAACATTAAAGTGGAGAAGTTGTGAGTATTCATAAACGGAATATTAAAAGAAATGAAAAAGATAGACTGCTATATACAACAACATACTAAACGTCGTGTACAACATGTGGAGGGCAAGAGCCAATAGAATTCATATTGCGTCATTCCATTTAATAGAGTTTAAAGACAGGCGAAATTAGAGCCATGGTTGTCCTTTGCGTAATGACAGGGAAGCAGCGGAGTGAGGCTTCTAGGATGCTGGTCGTATCCCACGGCTTGCTCTGGGTTTGGGCTACACGGGTGTACACACTTTTTAGAATTCATTGACCTGCTCACTTCAGAATTGCTGTATGTATTTTATGCTTCAATGAAATGTTTTCAAAGAGAATTAGGATTTGGTCCTTGGTTAGGCACAGGTACTAAAAAGGGACACCAGGTCTCCAGCAGGAAGGACCTGGGGAACAGCAGTGCTTCAGTGTGAAAGCCACCTGAGGGGCAGTGTTGCCCAGCAGCTCAGTGCGCGGGTTGTACTGCCAGAACGCCTGGGTGAATGCCACCTCTGTTACTAACTCTAGGAGTTTGGGCGAGTTCTGTAACCTCTTGTGCCTCCATTTCTGTAACTGTAAGAAAGGTGGAGATAATAGTACCACTTCAGTCCTAGGGCCAGTGCGATGATTAAATTATTGCATATTTGTTTAGAGTTTAACGCTTTATAGACAGTAAATGTTATTATGGGTGTTTGTTAAATGAAATAAGAACTGAGGGATCCAGTTCAACAAGGAACTGGGAGAGTTCGGTTTTGGACAAGTTGAGTCTGAAACATACATGTATGTATCTAAATATGTGCATCTATATTTATTTATCTATGTATGGTAGAGGTCATGAGCATATAGGTGTAAATGAAACCCTGACATCACATGGGAGTCCTCCAGGGAAGGCCTGTGTTAGAAAGATTCATAGAAATGGGTTCAAGGGCTGACATTCACTGAAGCTTTTGTCACTGATTAGTGGGTGTACGGATCCCATAGCCATACCTGGGAGGCCAGCCAGCTCACATTAAATGCTGATGGCTTTTACGACTGGTTTTGGCTGTGCTCCTCTGGTGCTTGAACACATACATCTCTAAGAGGAGAATATTTATTTTCCATGTGGCACAAGTTAAGTCCTAAAAGGGAGCAAAGGGGGTTGTGAAACGTAAACGAGATGGTGTAGTTCTGGGTCTCTGGGGACAGCTGGTTCTGATAGCTGTCATTACCTCTCCTGAGCTAATGGCAGGGGTGAGCCTGTCTATCCTGGCCTGAGAATATTGGTTCTTATCCCCTTAAGGTTCAGAGCCTCTGTTTCTGAATCTCAAACTCCAAGGTCAACCAGGGAGTGGGATACAGGTATCTTTGGGAAATGAGTCTTCTCCTCACCACCTCTTCAGAAGCTTTACCAGCAAGAAATGTGGTTTCATTCATTAGCAATGTCAATGCTTAATTGGTTTTCTGGCCCCTTTCAGCATAAACTTGCTGGGTTTTGTTTTCATTGTTTTTCTTTCCTCAGATTTCTTTCTGTCATCTCATTACTGCACATTATAGGACTCTTAGTTTTGTATTCTTTCATGAAAATTATCATTTTAAAGCCTCAGAAGGAACCTCACTTTAAGTACTGTAACATAACAAATGGTCCATTCATTAATGTACAGAAAGTATTTGTCAGTATAGGAGCAGAGCTGGGTAAGGGGGAAGAGAATGGTCAAAAGAACAGGTAAGTATTTAAGTCTCATTTCCTTGCCTTTCTAAGGCTCCTTGTAGTATGTAGATAAAAATCCCATTTCTGATATTTTTGGAATTCATATAAATTGATTTTGTAAAAGATTTTATTCATTTATCTTTAGAGGGGAAGGGAAGGAGAGAGGGAGAGAAATACCAATGTATTGTTGCCTTTCGTGCATCCCCTGCTGGGAACTGGCCTGCTATCCAGGCATGTGCCCTGACTGGGAATTGAACTGTGATTCTTTGGTTTGCAGGCCCACGCTCAATCCACTGAGCTACACCAGCCAGGGCTGGATTGATTATTTAGAGGCTTGAAACATACTCATAAGATTCAAAAACAAGTTTTCATAAAATTGTGAATATTTGGTGTGAAAATATCTTCCTAAATATATTACATTTCTCCCTCTTTCATACCTAGGATAACCAGGCCTCCCGGCTTTTCCCAAAGGCTGAGCTTTGTTTATCTAGGTTTCTATGGTGATTGATACCTCAGAGCTGGTGCAGTGTCCGGGCCTGCTTGCCCTGACACCGCCCCGCTTCGGCTGGCCATGCTTTTTGCACCCTGGAGTCTATTCTGCATAAATTTATCTCTTATATACAGCCAGCAGAACACAATAAAAGCATTTAGTCTCATTTGAAACATAATTAAAATTGTTCGGTGGTCTGGATTTCTAGCCCACAACAGATAAGAAGCTGTGACGGTCCCAACATCTGTTTTTGGCAACGATCTCATCTCAGCCTCTGCACAAAATCCATGTGGGCTAAACGGGAGACTGTGATAAACATAGCCGTATAGGTGGTAGGGCCTGAGAACCATGCAGCGTTTTCTAGAAATACATCTTTTTCTCTTTTCGTTACACTATTTGATCCTCACAAAAACCTTATGGGAAATAAAAATCTGCTGTGGGTCAGGAACAGTATGAAGCTTGTTCTATGCATGAATTCATTTATTCACTCAACAAATTTTCACTGATTGGCTACTCCATGCTGAACACTGTTCTCAGCCCCGGAAATACTGCAGGGGGGAAAATGAGCCCCTCCCCTTGTGTAGCTCTTATTTGAGTGCAGTGATGGATAACAACCAACCAACCAACCAACGAAATAAATAGTTAAATATGTACACATTAGATGGAAGGAGCATGTAGGAGAAAAATAAAACAGGGAAGGAGGTAAGGCGTGTGGGGGTGGGAGTCTAAATTTTAAGCAGGATGGTTGGGAAGGACCCACGGAGAAGGTGTTATCTGAGCAAAGAACTGAAGGTGATTAGGGAACCAACCAAGCAGATTACCTAGGGGAAAAGCATTCCGGTCAGAGGAAACAGCAGGTGCAAAGGGCCTGAGGTGGAAGTAAGATTTCTGTGTCCCGGGAAAAGTAGAGAGCCACCATGACTAAAATAGAGAAAACAAGGGAAGTATATTGAGATGAAGTCCTAGATTACTAAGGGCCATTGAGAGGATGTGGATTTTAATCTAAAAAAAAAGGAAAACATTGGAAGGTTATTTAACAGGAGAATGATAAGACCTGACCATATTTACATATTTACATTCTCATCATAATTGCTGTGATGAGAATAGGCCTAGTGAGCAAGGATGGAAGCAGAGAAGCTGGTTCAGAAGGCACTACCTTAATCCAGGTGAGAGAGGATGGAAACTTGAACTCAGAGGGTTGTGATAGAAATGAGAAGAAATAGGATTCAGGTGCACTTTGAAGATAAGAGTCAAGAGAATTTGTTGGTGGATTAGATGTGAGATTTGAGGGGGGAGAGAAAGAGGTAATGGGCACTCCAAGTTGTGTGACCTGCTCCATTAAAAGAATAACATTGCTGTTCAGGGATATGGTGAAGCAAATGGGGAATAACAATTTTGGGGAAAGCATAAGACTTTTTTGACATGTTCACTTTGATTATGGCTTTCTATTACCAAATGGAAATGTCAAGGAGGCAGTGGCTGTGTGCATATGGAATTTTAATTTTTTCAGATTAGGGGCAGATGGGAAAGAATTGAATCAAGGATGGAAGAGGAGAAGTTAACTTTGGAGGGGAAAAAATTTCTTTTTTCTTAAAAGATAACCACAATGAGATACCACTTTACACCAGTCAGAACGGCTATCATAAACAAAGAAACAAACAACAAGTGCTAGAGAGGTTGTGGGGGAAAGGGGACCCTAGTTCACTGTCGGTGGGATTGCAGACTGGTACAACCACTATGGAAAACAGTATGGAATTTTCTAAGAAAACTAAAAATGAGCGTGCCTTTTGACCCAGCAATTCCACTATTAGGAGTATATCCTAAGAACCTTGAAGCACCAATCCAAAAGAACCCATGCACCCCGATGTTCATAGCAGCACAATTTACGATAGCCAAGAGTTGGAAGCAACCTAGATGCCCATCAGTAAATGAATGGATCAAAAATCTATGGTACATTTACACAATGGAATTCTATGCTGCAGAAAGGAAGAAGGAGCGCCTACCCTTTGCAACATCATGGATGGAACTGGAAAGCATTATGCTGAGCGAAATAAGCCAGGCAGTGAAAGACAAATACCATATGATATCACTGTTAACAGGAATCTAAACAACAGAACAAACAAGCAAGCAAAATATGACCAAAGACACTGAAATACAGAACAGGCTGACAGGGACCAGAGGGGAGAGGGGGGAGAGAATCACAGGGGAAAAGGGGATGGACTCACATGAACAAGTATAAAGAACACATGGACAATAACTAAGGTGGGGGGAAGAAATGGGAGGGAGGTGGGGAGCACTGGGGGGGGGCAGGGCTGGGAATATAAGACAGAAAACTGTACTTGAACAAGAATTAAATTTAAAAAAATTAAAAAAGATAGTTGCTTAGTAAAGGATGGTCGTGAAAATACAAGGAAATAATGAGGTGGAGGAGAGGGAGTGTTGGGGAAGCTCCCTTGGGGTGACCTCAGACTTCTAAACAAAACATCTGGCAAGTGTTAGGACCACATTATAACCTCTCAGGCAGGGTTCGCATAAACGTAGCCAGAGTGCAAGTGCTCTTCCTTCCAGCACTCATTGCAGACATCACTTGTGAACCATTGCACTCTTTCCTGCAGATCCTAGATGCAGTTTCAGTCTGGCAGTCCTCCGTTCACCCCTTCTCAGTCCAGCCACTGAGATCTTGAAATGAAATCAGTTGCCAAATCTACTGGAGAGTGAGTTCAAGGCTTCCCCTCCCCTCATTTCATATTGAAAAAAAAAGTGCCTCTGATAAGAATCAAATACAAAAGGAAGTTAAGGACACAAAGCTAGGTTTCCTTAATAAGGGGGTCACACTTGCTGGGGGAGGATAGAAGATATTTTAAACAGAAATGGATGCCTCCTCTTTCCCTGTATCTTCACATTCTGCTCTATCCAAAGGGCAGAACGATTGCCACCCCCCTCCCCGCCCCTTGGAAAGCCCGTTGGAACCTAATTTTCATTCCTCTCTCGAAATTCGTTCTTGCTGTAAGTAGATCCACTTTAAGAGGCTTTGGGTCTGGGTCACTTACCCTTGGGCATCTAGAAACTTATGTAGGAACCCAAGAAGAGGCAGGAAATTCTTCTGCAGAGCTCCAGGAGGCCTTCCCAGAGGAAAGGCCTTTTCAGCATTTGTTCACCAGGTGGACAAGTAAGAGAGGAAAAGCTTAGACGGGAAGGATGCACACAAGACTGTGTTCAAGGCCAGGGCCAAAGCAAGGAGGCATCAAGGAACAATGGGCCACCATTGTACGTGAACTGCAAAGTATGAGAAGGACAGAGCATTGTGGCATGGAGGTGCAAAAGCAAAGCTAGGAAGGTAGCTGGTAGTCAGATTGTTTTTTTTAAAAAGAGCCAAGGCTGTGATGGACTTGCATCCGGATGCTGTAACTTCTGCAAAGCCAGAGAATGGCAAAAAGATGTTTCATTTTCCTGTAACAATGCCAATATTCACTCGTGTAAAGGTTTGCTATAAATACTAAGTGCTTAACTTATAATACTCATTCCCTCCCACAAAAACCTTACCATGTGAGTTGTTATTATTCCTGTTTTTCACATGAGGGAACGGAGGCACTGAAAAGTGTATCAATACATTGCAACCCAGTTGGTAACTGAGTCAGGATTTATAGCTGGGTCATCTAGCTCAATATTCAATCAGTTTTTTTTTTGTGACAAGATCCATGTGGGATTGATTATTTTTAATAACTCCTCCCACCAAAAGAAAAAAGTGTACTAAGGTACCTGGTATATATCACGCCCTCGGTAGTTGTTGCTGATATCAGCTGGAGACCACTGGGTCTGACATTCACATGCAATCCTCACCCGCCCCCCCCCGCCCCCCCCCCCCCAATATCCTCAGGTAGCCTTGCAGCACCGGTTTTCTGTGGGGACTGGTGACGACGATCCCAGCAAATTTTGACTGTGTGTTGAGCGAGTGCCAGGCACAGGATTAATCTGTTAATGTCCATTAACACACTGAATCACCGCAACCCTATGTGATATTTACTTCTCTATAGCAGAGGCTCAGAAAGAGCCAGAGCTCCGTCACAGCCACAGCAAGTTGTCCTTCAAGGTCTGACTGTCTCCAGCGCCCATTCCCCCTACTTCCTCCCTTATAGCTTGCCTCCTGACGGTCCCGTGCCCCGCTGCCCCCGCCCCCCACCCCCAGAAACACACACAGTGGAGGATGGATTTGCTAGGCTCTGGCTGGGCTGTTTTGTGCAGTGACCAAGGGCACACATTTTGTTAGACATTCGGCCTGAATAAGGGGCTCAGGCCTTTAGTCTGTGGCTGGGGAACAGAGAAAAGCCAACTGACCCAGAAGGGGATTGAACTTGTGACCTAGATTTCAGAGCACCAGGCTCTAACCGCTGGGCTGCAGACAGCATCTCCAGTGGGACGCTTTACAAGACACTTGCTTTGCATTTTAAAATCTTGTGCCACGTCTCCCTAATGCCCTCTCCCCCTTGCTGAAGATTTAAAAAACGGAGGCTCATGTGAGAGCAGAGTGAGAAGAAAATAAATTGTGATTTAAATTCATGCTTCTGGACGCGCAGCTTAGCCCGTTGAACTCCGCTCGCGTCATCTCTGCCACCTCTATTCTGTGATTTATTTCAGGCGGTGGCCCTCTGTGTATGTGTAAAAATGCCCCTGAATGCTTTCCCCTGAGGGCAGTCAATGCGTCTCTCTGAAGTTTAGCGCCAATGCTGATGTGTGCGAAGGGATGAAAAACGTACATTTTCAAGTCTCCCCAAAGCTTCGAGCCAAAAGGAAAAAAAAAAGAAAAAGGAAAAAAAGTTGTCCATTCCCCTTTTTCAGCCCTCGCACTTCAAATGCTAATGAAAAGTGTGTTGTCTTGGGCCCTGAATAGGTCTAAAATCTCTGGTTTGGAAGTATTTGCATACCCTTCTGAATAGGGAGGCAGCCAGCAGACAGGATTAGCGCTACACATCACCTCCTCCGAAAAGGAGCTGACAGGGGTGGAGAAAATTGAGTGTGGGCAAAAGGCTGACTGTAAGGTGAGGGGGGGAGAAGGGTCTTCTCTAGATACTCAGCCTTTCCTTCTTCCTTGAATAAAAACATAAAGGGAGAAAATACATAGCAAATGTCTAAGCCAAGTAAAGGAATTTTGCAAAAATGTGGGGGAAAATCTTAACCCATCACTCAAAAACAGCTTGCATATTTTAAGTTTTGCAATTCACCAAAGACACAATATTTTTTTTAAATAGGTAGAACTGTTTTTGCATTTTTATGTTCATTTTATGTGATATAATCACCATTGTTTTTAGCTTTCGATGTAGCTTTGAAGTTTATTTGTATTGACTACTTAACCTTCCTTCATTTTACAAGACTCTTTCTTTATTTACAGTGTCTTCAGGCTTATAGTTTTTTGATTCTGTTGAGTTGTGCCCTTAGAATAAACATCTCGATGGTTTTTTTCAGGCCCAAATAGTATAAATATCTTTACAGTTTTTTTCCATGTTTTCTCAATTGGTGAATTGCCTGTTTAGCAGAAGGGTGAGAATTGTGCCATTTCCCTTCAAACATGCAATTTGTTTGAATGTTAATTTTTAATGAATTTAAATTTCTAAGGTCAACATTTTATACAGCTTGACATTCCTAAGTTGGTGCATTTTACTGTCCATTTCTTTCATTTACATTTCTTTGATCACTAGCAAAAATTACCTTTATTTTTTAGATTTGTGTCCTATTTGTATTATCTCTTGGATTTGGGACCTGTTCTTTGCCCATATATTGATTGGGAGGTAGGTAGGCTTCCTGCATAAACTCGAATGAATTTTTGCAATTTATCATATGAGCATTTCAGATGCAAATATATTGTTCCAGCCAATTCCTGCTTTACTGTAGCTTTGTTATCATTGTATAAGCACCTTTGAATCTTTATGTTTTCCAACAAATCTGTTTTCCTGTTGGTGATCTCAACAAATATTTGGTACGGGACCCTGAGCTGCAGTCCAAACACAAGACAGTGGATCAACTCATCCCGAAGTGGGAGTGGAGGAAGTAGAGATGGAACAGTGGTGAAGAAAGAGTTGGATGGAGCGCATCTCCAAGCTCAGTATCCTAGATTCTAGGACGCACCTGCCCTCCCTCATCCTGCTGGAGAGCCTGGTCATCAGCAACCCATTGGCTGTTTGTGGGGCAGTCTTGAGTGGCAGCTCTCGGGCAACTGCTTTCCTCCCACAAGAAGGGTTCATTTCCACAGCCATCTTTTCACTAACATAACTCTGTTGATGTAAAAGACGGTAACCACATTGCACTAAAAATTATTTCTTCCTATTAACAAACCACAAATTAACTCGTTAGAGATCCTTCTGCTTTTCATATGCCTGGAAAAAAGGGCGATCAGCTTGGTGAAAATTGCATTAGACTTAGGACGGCATTTTGCCATTAGAGCTGCGTAGATGAATCAGGAAAACACCCGACTCTTAAAAGCAAATGAATCAGTCATCTCTCTTTTTTTATTTTTTGAGTCTTAGAATTGAATTTTGAATTTCTTTTTGAGAAAATGACTTTTGATGTAAATTCATCCATGACTGAGACAATTATGGAGAGTTTGGAATCTCTGTTCCCAGAGATCTTTCAAAGCAAGACAGCTACATTCCAGATTGTTAATGTACAACAACAATATAAATAACAACAAACATTCTGGAAAAATATAAGAAACAATTACCTGAGAGCACTGGAAAGTCACCCGAAGTAGGCAGATTCTGGAGGACAGTTGACACTTAGAAAACGGAAATGGCACCATGTGAGTTTCCTGTTTTCATGGAGAGATGCCACAGGGTCACTGGCTTGAAGGGCTAGAGAACAGGTTTCAGAGCAATCACAGGAAGAGAAGGGATTCCCTCGTGGACACAACAGAGACAGACCACTGAATTGTGTGTGTGCACTTGGCTGAAATCTCCGGCTGAGCTCTAAACCACAGATTCATGGTCTAGGGCCAAACTCCTAATAGCTCATCCAAAGCTGGAAGAATGGAACTTAAATTTCCAAGTTCACCCATTTGTATGTTAATTTCACCCAAGAACACCCTCCAGGTTTACACATACAATTAACCATTACACATGGCAACCTGTATCTTCACTGGTTTCAAGAGTCTTGGTGTCACTTGAGAACAACATTGGCATTATCCCAAAGTGTGGTGACAGTGTGAGGGAGGACTCCGGGGCCAGGCCATCCTGGCCTTAAATTCTGACCCTGTGGGACTTTCAGCAAGTTTATGAAGCCCTCTGACTCACTTGTTCCATCTGAATGACTGACATGGAAATGTCCTTTAGAGGCAGAGATGCTGAAAAGATGAAGACATTACACACCTGACACCATTTCTGGTACCTGGAACACATTTAATAAATATTATATCCCTTTCTTCCTTATTCCCAATTTTCTATAGTCTTCTAATGCCAAGAATGTTATCTTTAAATACTTGGGGCTTTTTTTTTTCTCATGGGAGAATTAATTAGCTATAAACTTATTGAAGATAGCTCAACTGAAAAAAGAAAAGTAGGGGAAATGAGGAGTATTACGATGTTAGGAGAACACTCTTACATATTTGTTTAAAGAGGAAATCTGGTTGAGCTGAACCTCCCTGGGAAGGAACTGGAAACTGGACTCTGTCTCTGTGGGTGGGTGTCACCCCACTAATTTGTCTGTGGAGGAGCTGCCTCTCACTTGCACTTCACCCATCACTCTGTCTCATCTTCAGTTCAGTTTGCATCTAGTTTTGGTCAGGACGAAGAAGAGCCAGTGTTTGTACGGTGGAGTATAAGGCACATGACACAATAGTGAACATACTGTGATGCTTTCACTTACAGAAGTCTTTTTTCCTACCATCCTCTTCTCTGGCAGGCAACACTAAGTGGTCCTGTTTGTACCACCTTATAGCTCTGATTGGACCAGGATGGATACTTGAATCTGTGTTAGAAAATATATTGGCTGGCCAAAAACTGGAATAATAAAGTGGCTAATAGGTGTGACAGGGAAAACTGTGGGAGGAATGAGTTTTAGAAAAAAGATTGGATGTTTTCTTTTGGACATATTAAGCTTGAAAATATGGAGTACACACCGGGATGCAAACATTAGGACTCAGGGGCCATGCTGTTGCTGACACACAGAAACTTGAAAGTAGGCAATGAACAGCTTCTGTTTAAACCATGGGATTGGAAGAGATTTCAAGGGAAGTGGGACACAGGTCTGAGCCTTGGGACTTTCTAATGTGAAGTGACCAGGACGATGAGAACATACTTGCAAAGGAGGCTAAGAATTTTCAGGAATACCAAGAATTAGCACCTTTTCAATCATCCTCATCTTTTGATACTATTATATAAATAATACTTACCTTGTAAGGATTTTAGGGCATAATATAACTATTTAGAACAATCTCTGGCCTGCAGTAAGCACTCAATCAATTATAACTACTTATTATAACCTTCTAAGGATTGCTCTTTTTATTCCACCAACAAGGAAACTGAGGTTTTAGTAATTTCCAGTTCTCTTAGCTAATAACTGACAGGAGCAGAGTCAAACACAAGTTGTTTTGTCTCTAAAAAGCTGTGCTTTTCCCACTAATTATCCTGTATGACTTTGCTTCCAAATATTTTTATCTAAGCCAACAAAGAAATAGAATTTCAAATTCATAATCACCAAAGACTTACCGAATGTTCTGATATCCAAAAATCAGATTGGACTGGCAATAATAACTGCTACCATTTATTGAGCACTTAATGTGTGGCAAGCTTTGTATTATCTCATTTAATACTCACAACAGTCTTATGAAAGAGGAAATGCTATAACCCCTTTTCACAAATAAAGAATGTCAGTCTTGGAGCAGGTCAGTAAATATCTGCAGAGCTGTGTGATTAGACTACAAAAGAAAGTAAGAATTAGAGTCGCATGGCTGAACATGGGTGGGCTGTTTCAGGTGTATAGTTTCAGGGTTAGATCTTGGCGATCCTCCGTATTGGCATTTAGTATTTACCAGCTTGCCTGGGGACACCAGCTGCTGGTCAAAAGATTTTTTTCAGGAGTGTCTGTCCTTTTCTTCCAGCTTTATTAATGTCTGATTGAGAAATAAATGTTGTATATATTTAAGGTGTACAATGTGATCTAAAGAAAGTATAACTACAGAGAGGAAATAAATTTTATCAAGAATTTTCCTTGAAATTTTCCTCTTTCCTTCCCTTCCTCTTTTCCTTTCTTCCTTCCTCTCTTGCAGAGAAAAGGCTTTAATTCAGACCCATGGCAGCTTTGTACAGGGTTATTAAGGACTGCAAGAAGACTCACTGCAGGGTTTACACAGGCAAGCAGAAATAACTCCAGCACAAATAACAGGTGGTGAATTTTTTTGTGTTCCTTTGTTTAGTCAACTTACAGTGTAAATTGTGCAGGATGCCTTCAGTTCCATGTCCCCATAGACCTTTGTTATAAAACCTACTGTCTTATATTGAATTTTATCTATTTATATGATCACTACTACACTACATGCACCTCAAGGGTGGGCATAATTAGAAGCATAGAGAATATTTATCGTGTGAAAAATGGTGAAGAATCCACTGAATAGATAATAGCAGAGTGGTCAAGAGGGTGGGGTTGAAGACAGTACCTAAGATTGAAACTCAGCTCTGTTGTTTACCAGTTTTATGACAATAAACAAATTATTTAACCTCCGCGAGCCTCGGTTTTCACGTCTCTACAATAGAAAGGATAGCACCTCTGTCTCGAGGTTATTGAGATTAAGTATGCACCACTAAGTCCATGTAGTATATGATGTTGTTCTCTCATTCTGGACCACTGTGTCCCCAGACATGTGCAAAACAAATTCCTTAAATCCTTCCAGAATCTACTTGTATGTCATTTCTTCAATGAGCCACACCCTAACCATCTATTTTATTTAAATCGCAAAGCCCTCTGCCCTAACTCCCGATTCCCAACAATGATTTTACTTTTTATAGCATGTATCACCTTCTAACATGCTATGTAATGTACTCACTCATTGTGTGCTACTTAGTAAGCTAGGAATTTGATACTTGGTATGTAAGGAAATTCCAGTTTAGAAGAGCTTGTGTCTGGTTACTTGCTTGACCACTCATTGAAGTGTGACATTAGCATGTAATGACTGAGGTTACTTCATTTGAAATAAGTTCTTGAACACTAAGTCTTCTTAATATTTGTTCCTGAAAAGCTGAAAAAACACTTCCCAAGAAGTTTGTGTTCGTGAATACCTGCAAATCTCAGTCTCAAGCAGTCCAGCCAGCCTGACACTTTTGGTCCTGACTGGGTAGCTCCTGTATGAATGACCCTCCTGAAAATAACAGCATAAACTCTGTAAAAAATAATAAGAAGTAATTACCTGAGAGCACTGGAAAGTCACCCGAAGTAGGCAGATTCTGGAGGACAGCTGACACTTAGAAAATGGAAATGGCACCATGTGAGTTTCCTGTTTTCATGGAGAAATGCCACAGGGTCGCTGGCTTGAAGGGCTAGAGAACAGGTTTCAGAGCAATCACAGGAAGAGAAGGGATTCCCTCGTGGACACAACAGAGACAGACCACTGAATTCTGTGTGTGCACTTGGCTGAAATCTCCGGCTGAGCTCTAAACCACAGATTCATGGTCTAGGGCCAAACTCCTAATAGCTCATCCAAAGCTGGAAGAATGGAACTAAAATTTCCAAGTTCACCCATTTGTATGTTAATTTCACCCAAGAACACCCTCCAGGTTTACACATACAATTAACCATTACACATGGCAACCTGTATCTTCACTGGTTTCAAGAGTCTTGGTGTCACTTGAGAACAACATTGGCATTATCCCAAAGTGTGGTGACAGTGTGAGGGAGGACTCCGGGGCCAGGCCATCCTGGCCTTAAATTCTGACCCTGTGGGACTTTCAGCAAGTTTATGAAGCCCTCTGGCTCACTTGTTCCATCTGAATGACTGACATGGAAATGTCCTTTAGAGGCAGAGATGCTGAAAAGATGAAGACATTACACACCTGACACCATTTCTGGTACCTGGAACACATTTAATAAATATTATATCCCTTTCTTCCTTATTCCCAATTTTCTATAGTCTTCTAATGCCAAGAATGTTATCTTTAAATACTTGGGGCTTTTTTTTGTCTCATGGGAGAATTAATTAGCTATAAACTTATTGAAGATAGCTCAACTGAAAAAAGAAAAGTAGGGGAAATGAGGAGTATTACAATGTTATGAGAACACTCTTACATATTTGTTTAAAAAGGGAATCTGGTTGAGCTGAACCTCCCTGGGAAGGAACTGGAAACTGGACTCTGCCTCTGTGGGTGGGTGTCACCCCACTAATTTGTCTGTGGAGGAGCTGCCTCTCACTTGTACTTCACCCATCACTCTGTCTCATCTTCAGTTCAGTTTGCATCTAGTTCTGCTCAGGACTGGCTGACTGCCCTAGCTTGGGATGACTTTAGTTCTTTCAAAAGTGAAATTTGATTGGTTGTTGGTCTGCCAATAGATTTTTTAGCATAGATTCAAGTATCCATCCTGGTTCAATCATGACTATGACAGAGTACAAGCATGACCACTTAGTTTTGCCCGCCAGAGAAGAGGGTGGTAGAAAAAACGACTTCATTAGGTGAAAGCACCCACATTACATTTACTATCACCCTGTCTTCCTCACTTTCTACCCCACAAACACTGGCTATTTTCCTTAAATTTCAGAAGGATGGGTATTCTTTACTCCCCCAAAGAGGTTTTCCTGATGCTTCTCCCAGAAAATTACCCCTCCCAAAGGAAATAAGTTTTATTTCCCCAAGCTAAGATGACTTTAGTTTATTGACCCCTTTTTTAAATAAGACATCTTTAAAAGTGTTTGAGCTGACATTCTCTCAAGAGACAGAGGCTTGTGGGCTTACTTTCTTATTGCTGTGCCACTTAATTTAATTATGTCATCTTGTCATTGCTACATGTAATCTCAGGGGCCCTGGGAAACTGGACCATGCTGAATGCTTTGCAGCCCAAGCATCTCATTCTCTTCTCCTCAAGTCATAATTCTCTTCACCTTGATGCTGGTTATGCAAAAGGAATATCCCAACATGGCTATGGCCCCATCAATAAAATCAAATAAGCATTTAACGTATGATTTGATCGATTTTATCAGTTT
Source organism: Sturnira hondurensis (assembly GCF_014824575.4). NCBI lineage: Eukaryota > Metazoa > Chordata > Mammalia > Chiroptera > Phyllostomidae > Sturnira > Sturnira hondurensis. The sequence goes on along the minus strand of NW_028090067.1, from coordinate 9,561,454 downwards.
TCCCAGCCAGTTCAGATAATGAGAGCAGGAAGAAAAACATCTAGCTTTCTCCAAGTTCTAAATTGGTCTAAATTTAGACCAATTGGTCTAAATTGTTTTGGTCTAAATTGTTCATATCACCGCTTTGCATCTTCTGTTCACTTGATGGGTGCATTTCTTTTCCCTCTTAAGCCACAGAGCTGATTAGTTGGCAAGTTTAGCAATTTTTTCAGCTTTAGCCACCATTTCTTACTGGGAAGAAAATTTTCTTGGGTGAAAGTATTCATTCTACAGCCCACAAGATCAGAATTGAATCTGACATTTTCCTCTGTAAGACCAAAGGTTACATGGGAAAGATCTACCTACTATGCAAATGTATTTTTAATTTTTCTGTTTAGCCTTCACACAGCTTGACCCCCTTAAGTAATGTGCTGTGTTTAAGATAGGTTAATTCAATGAAAGCTCTATTTTCTTTTGGGAAAGCATCTGTACTGGGCATTCGGAGTGGCCAAACGATGATGTGTTATTGACACTGCCTCGGAGCAGTGTAATCTGACTCATTTATCAGTTTTTTGCTCAGGAGGACTTGGAGTTGAGCTAATTCAGAGGCTGAATTATCTCGGGCCCTCAGAGCCAGATGGCAAGTTCCTGTGAAGGTGGGGAAAACTGCTTCTAGGCATTATTGGAAAGTAATCTCCACACCTGCCACAGCCTCCCGGAGCAGGTTGATAAAAACAGAGCCTGTTACATTCCTCCCACTAAGTCACGGCCCCAAACAAACACTCGACAGCCAGAATCAAATTCAGCAGGAAACGTAGAAGTTATCACCCCCTTTGCTTACAAGTCCCATTTGACCCGAACTCTCTCAAATACTAACTCTCTATTTTCAAAAAGAAAAATTGAGTTGGCTATCGCTTTCCATCCAGGTGCGTAAGTAAATCTTTTCTTTTCTTGTCGTTATGAAACAGCATGGTCAAAGACAGAGAAGAATGGGAAAACACTCATGTGTAGGTTTACAAGAGTATTATTCAGAAAAAGGAACTACTTTGCTTCAAAGGTGGAGATTTACAATACCTGTATAATGTTTCCAAAGGGGATAATGAAAGGTTTGGCCAGAGCTCTGCTTCTCATACTTACAGGGGGTTTTTGACTTGCACATTTATGTTACCGCACATATGTAAACACATATACACAAATGCACACATGAAGTCTATCTGTAATATTGGGTTGCCCCAAAAAGTCTGTTCAGTTTTTTCCATGAAATAAAAGACATATTTTTCATTTTCACCAATAACTTTATTGATTTGAGTATTTTGAGCATGTCGGCTCTCTTCCCTGTGGTATAACATTGATTGTTCTCAATTAATGTCTTGACTTGATGGCTATCAACTTCAACTGGTCACCTGACCCCAACTGTGAAGTATTGTCTAGTGAGAAACTTCCAGCATGAAACTTCACAAACAATTTTGACATGTTTTATCGGTCACAACCCCTTCTCCATAGAGTGCACAAACCTATTTTTGTGGTTCAGTTGTATTTTTACCTTTCTTGAAATAATAAAGCATAATATGCTGAAAATGTTTCATATTTTCTTCCACCTTCAATATCAAAATGGCTACACAAAAACTCACCAATTTTGATCTTTTTAAAATGCACACTGATATGACAGCTGTCACAATACAATCTGACAAAATTGTTTCAAATGAAGTTAAAGGCAACTAAGCACTACTAGAGTCATCTCACAGAAAAAAAACAAATGAAACTTTTGGCCAACCCAATGTATGGATTTGACACATCCAGCCTGCCTCTTGGACTCATTAAGAGTGTGATTCAGAGCCCTGGCTGGTGTAGCTCAGTGGAGTAAGTGAGGGCCTGTGAAGCAAAGGGTCGCAGTTTGATTCCCAGTCAGGGCACATGCCTGGGTTGCAGGCCAGGTCCCCAGTGGGGGAAACATGAGAGGCAACCACACATTGATGTTTCTCTCCCACTTTCTCCTTCCCCTCCCCTCTCTCTAAAAATAAATAAATAAAATATTTTTTAAAAAACAGTGTGATTCATTCATTGTTTCTACTTAATAACTATGTTTTGTTGAAAGGATATAAACATATAGAAGACATGGTCTAGCTCCCAAAGGAATCCATGTTGCAGAAAGGATTAAATTATGTAATGATATAGATAGTAACATATTATTAAGAAGTTGTCATTCTACTAATATGTTTTGTAATTGTGGAACTTTTATTTTTTTTATCCAGAAATGTTAAATATAGGCTCTTTTGGAATTATTGGAGCAGGATGGTTTATAGCAAAGACATTTGCTCAGTTGACATTTTTCTTATGTCTATCGATAGCACTTTATCATTTTTAATATAAATTGCTTCTTATTATTTTCCCTTGGCTATATTAAGTTAATAAGAAAAAAGTGCTAGAGGTATAAGAGAAGATAGGCTTCAGAGCCAACCAGACCTGGAATTGACTCTTGGTTTCGCCAAGGAGTCACCAAGTGATCTTGGGAAAATCACACAAGTTCTTTGACCTTTATTGTCCTCATCTACTGAATGGGCATAACAATCCCTAATTCTCAAAGTTTTAAAATAAGAATTGTATGCAATTTTGTATTTAACAAGTACTTAAGAGAAGCCCTGGCAGTTGTTGCTCAGTGGATTGAGTGCCGGCCTGCAAACCAAAACATCATAGGTTCGATTCCCAGTCAAAGCACATGCCTGCGTTGCCGGGCCAGGGCCCCAGCCGGGGGTGTGCAAGAGGCAATGGATTGATGTTTCTCTCTCTCTTTCTCTCTCCCTTTCCATCTCTCTAAAATAAATAAATAAAATATTTTTAAAATAAATAAGTAAAAATAAAGACACCTTAGAGAGTGTTTCTCTAAGTGACAAAAATAAGTGGTGGTCAGATTTTGCTCTGTAGAAAACTTAGCCACTATAATACGATAAATCAATTAAAGTCCTCAGACAAATTGGTACCTTTTCAAACCCAGCTCTAGAGAATCATCTTAAGGAAGTCCTAAAAAATTTAAAGCCATACATAAATTCCCTAGGAGATTTTCTCATATTAAGTAAGTCCAGAAAGTCATTAATATGACATTCTTCTCAGCTTGTTAGAAGAAAACAAAATGTTCAACCCAACATGAAGATGAGGACTTCAGGCTGCTAGTTTTTTTTTTCCCAAGAGGGATAGCTCTTAATCAGAGTGTATTCTCCATTCAAAAATAAATCTGTGAAGATTGGCATGAAAATACAGATTCTTAATTGAACAAAGACAATTATTTGCAGATTGGAGTACAGTGGTGAATAGCTCTGTGCTCCAATTATCGTCAGACTTTTATTTCAAATGGGAGGCTGAAATCACAGATGAGTTAGCCTTAATTGGGAGAAATGGCTGAAACTGTACTTTTAATACCCTACTGTAACATTGTATATGTAGGTCATCTTTCTTTATGTATACATGACAGTGCCCTGTTTATGCCTATTTGGGACAACAAGCTGTAATGGTGAGGGGCACAGCCCTCTCTCAATCAAAGGTGATAGTATCTAGCAGTTAATCAAAGCCATAAAACTACCACTTTTAAATTAAAAAATTGAAGAGTAAATTTTTTATCATAACTGTGTGTTAAATCATAGACTAACATGAAAATCTAACTCAAGGTATTGTTCGTTCAAGCAAGATTATTCCTTCATAATATATCCACTTAAAAACTATCAAAGGGTAGCTCACCCGTGAATACATGCGCTTCCCAAATTAGGACAGGTCTAACAGGTTAAGAAAAGATGGTTGCAAAAACACAAAGGAGATATAAATTCTGTGCTTCTCAGGCAACCAGCTGGCACTCTTTTTGCTGTGTGGTTGAGTTGGAGGTGGTTTGGGGACAGAAGAGGCAAGGACACAGACACTTCGCTAGTCACGATCCTTCTCCAGTTCTTCATCCTCTCGAGGGGAGTCTAGACTCGGCGCATGCGCCATGTCACCAACCACCACGAATCATCCGCGTTGGTATAGAATTTCCCAGTTTTCAAGGGAATGTCACAATCAGCATTTCATTTTATCATCATCCCTCCAGAGACAAACTGAGGCCCAGATCCTTGCTTAGGGTGACAGAGCTAATACATGCAGAGCTGGAGTGAGGACCCAACCTTTGGTTAATGATAACTAACCCAGTGTGGGGCATGTCGATAGAGGAACTTCAAATGACTTCAACACCTTGGGGTGAGGACAGCGACCCACCACTGTTTATCTGGCCATAGAAACAGTGAAGATACCTGTGTGGCTGTCTTCTTACATTTAATTAGCTTTTGCAATTAGTGACATGTTTATTATTATCCCATTTGACAGATGTGGAAAGTGAGGTGCACAAGAGATAGGTGATTTTTCTACAGTCACACAACCCGTGAAGCATTGGGGTAGACCCAACCCAGACTTGCTGACTGCAGATCCTGTGCTTTTTGTAATGTCATCGGGACAGTCCCAGGTTTCTCTCCATCCCTCCTGCTACTATTGACAGAATTTAATCATTCATTCAACAAACAATCACAGCAGTGCACAGAACAGACCCAAATCCCTGCCCCCATAGAGCTTACCATCTGGTGGGGTAGGCGGACAACACATGAAATGAGTGAAAAGCACTGTATGTTTGATAGTGATAAGAGGTATAGAGAAAAGATTTGCTGGGGACTCAGAAATTGCAGTTTTCAATTGGGTTGTCTGTGGACGTATCTCTGAAAGATGGCATTTGAGCAAGGACCTGAAGGAGGGGAAGGAGTAAACCAGCATGTCAAGCAGAAGGAGGAGCAAGTCACCCTGAGCTCCTGCTTATCTGTCTTATTCTAGGAATAACACTGAACCCTGGTGTGACTGGAGCAAGGTGAGCAAGGGGAGAAGTAACAAGGGAGGAGGTCCTACGATGATGGAAGGTCAAACAGAGTGGGGTGTCAGGCCCGCAGGAGGACTTTTCTGAGTGAAATAGAAGCTTTTGATGGGTTTTGAGGAAAGGCTGTTACTATCTGACTTATGTCTAATGGACAACTCTAGATCTGCGCTGAGAATACACCAAACAAGTAAGGGTCCGGGGCAAAAGCAGGAAAATCAGTTAGGAGGCTGATAATAATAATAATAAGCAAAAGGTGGCATTGACTTCAGCTAGGAAGAGGGTCAGAAGCTGTCAGAAAAATGAGAAACAGGGCTGGCTCTAGCCCTGTTGCCATCTATTTGCCTTGGTTGCTAAGTACTCGGAGATAACGAGAGGGAAAGAGCTTTCCCAGAAAATGCTCCTAGGAGTGGCAGGCAGCCACGGGAGTGAGTTGCTCAGATCTGCCTTCCAGAGAGAACCCGCTGTGAGGAGTGGAGTTCACTGACAGCCTCCAGCTGCTGTGCCTTTGTGACACAGGGCAGTGGCACTCTCACCAGGCCACACTTGCCAGGCTGCTCCTGGCCAATGACGGCACCCAGCAGGGACGCTGGAGCCAGGTTCCGGCCTAACACAGGGCTCTCCTAACAAACCGTGGTTGCTCCGGGCTTCGACTTCCTCAGGGCCGCCTTGTGGTCTGAGGCTCTTTCCTGCCCCATCCTTCTTTATCTCTAGGTGGGAAGTCTGATGATAGGGAGGTACTAGGATACTAGAAAACTAAGGTCCTACAGTCTTTTGCTGAGCTGTCAGCATAAGGTTGGTCAAAAATCTAATGATGTTTGCAAGCTGATGTCAAATAACCAAGAAGCATGAAGCCAGCAGGGCAGGCCAGTGGGAGGGCCCTGTCCTGAGATGGATGGATGTCACACCTGGGCTGTCTTTCCACCTATTTCTGTTTCCTCCTGAAGGTCTTTCCACCTATTCCTATTCCATCTCCCCTTTTTCATTTCATGGGCATCCCTCTGTCTCCAGTGAATCTCTTGCACTTCAAATTCTATTTTGGCATCTGCTTCTCAAAGGACCCAACTGACGCACTTGGCCTCTGTCATCAGCCTTAGTCTTCCACAGTTCTGTCTTTCTCTCAGCGGAGTTTGTGGGAACTCCAATTGCCACATCCAATTGCTTGATCTAGCCAATAGCAGCACTGATACTCCTAATAAATAGAAACTGAGCTCTTGCTATGTGCCTAAAACTGGCCTCAATGCTTTGCGTGAAATATAGCTCTTTAATCTTTACCGCAACCCAGTGAGAAATGTACTCTTTTCTATATGAGGAAGCTGTGTCTTACAAAGGTTAATGGGTTTGCCCTAGTTTAAACAACTGATAAATAAAGGAGTTGCCGTTGAACTCAGGCGGTTTCATACATGATCTTGACTCTTGCTACCGTCACTCTCCGGATAGGGTCCTCCCACTGCCTTGCCCCACTGGTTTCCTGCTTCTTGGTCATTTGGTGGCAGTTTGCAAATATCATCACACGATTTTGAGCAAATTTATTTTAGAGCCTCAGCAAGAAGCTAATACCTTAGTGCCCTGGTATTCTAGTAACTCCCTGTAATTAGACTTCCCACCAACTCACCAGGGTCACACAATTTCACCTCTCTCAGAGAAACTGTTCTCATTTTTTTTGCAAATATTGGTCTGATGCCTGGTTAGTGTGTTTATTGCTACATTTCATCATTAATGTTTTTTTAAATTAATTTGAAGTGACAACTATTTTATGAGCTATCAAGGTGAACTTCACAAGATGAAGAAAAGAGCCCTGAATCGGGATCAGAAGACCTGAGTTGTCGTCCTAACTCCAGCAAAAAGGCAGTTCAAGGTGTTTTCCACTGTAACTTACGAAAGTCCCTCTGAACTACTGAAGGAAAAGAGGGAATTAATTGATTTGCTATTCAAACTGGGAATTCCAAAGGGTGGATTTAATTTCAGATGGAGCCAAGAGGCTCAAGCAACAAGGACCGTTTCTCTCACTACATCTATTAGCTATGCCTGCCACTGTTTGGCCTGTATTCTTGATAAGCTCGTTTATTTCACAATAAAAATGGTACCCCTCACTCTACTCTATGCTACCTTTCCTTGAACACTGAAGATCAGAAAAGAAATGGGATTCTCTCTTTCTTTACCTGTATTAATCCATAAATAATGACTTGATTGGCTCTGTCTGGGACAGGTGCTGGAACTGGTCACTGGGTCTAGAATGATGATGTATTCTGATGGGTCATCTTGAGGCACAGGTCACCTCTCTAGTAAGAAATGAGGGGCCAAGTAATAAATCATCACATCATGGGAGACACATACTTCTGTAATAAAAATGAAAAAGATGCTGGCTAAGTAAATGTAACAACTATACACAACAGCCCCCAGGGGTCTTCCAAATATACTTTATTTTTCAGACTATAAGATGCACCCCCACCCATTTGGGAGGAATAATGGTTGTTAATGTTGCTGTTGAGTTCTGTTTACTTTTACATTGGTCATATATTATGTTATTTATGTTATTAAATATTTTACCACATTCCTTCAAAAATTTTTTTCTATTTTCCTCTTCTAAAACCTAGGTGTGTCTTATGGTCTGAAAAACATGATAAATCACACACCTGTCCCTCCCCAGGGCAGGAAACCAAAAGCTTCATTTATTTGTCATCGCCAGCTCGAAATGCCAAATTCCAAGTCCCATCCAGTCCTCTTCATCAGGTCCAGGTGTGGCTTCTGGTGATCCAGCAAACTAAACTAAAATAAGTTATCTGACCCCATATTCTCTGACCCCCCCCCCATATACAAACACATAAAACAGGATACAATAGTGAAACAAGGACAAGCTATTTGGAGTAAAAGCTTCCATTCAAGACAGAGAAGAACAGCAAACTGGCAGCCTCTGATCTTTAACAAGCACAAAACCATGACGTGGTGGTAGGGGACGTTTCCTGATTTGACCCTGGGTATACGATTTAGGATCTATTTGTTATCAGCCATTTCTAACAGCAAGTAAACCAGCCCAAAGTTCTTTCCTAGATACACTCTTAAAACTTGATTGATTTATTCATTCATTGTCTCGCCTTCTCCCTCTCTCTTCTCAACTTGCTGTTCACTAACTGGAGGTCATCGTAAGCAACAGCCATGGTTAGGAAGGCAGCTCAAGCTGAATTCTGCTGGAAACCCTAGTCTTTCTGGGTAACTGAGAAGTCTCTGGGGTTGATTGTCATTTAACATCGTCCTGTTATTTATTGCTATTTAAGGTCCAGAGGTAAATAACTAATTTCTATTAGGTTCCCTTTTTCTGGTTCCCTTTTTCTCTTTGTTCTCTCTCTCTCTCTCTCTCTTTCTGTCTCTCACTCTCTTTTCTCTATTCTTCTCTGAGGGTATCTCTTTCTTGGAGTACTTGGAGACTACCCAGAATCAGTCAACATGCACAGACATCTGGCTCTTCTCCATTTTCACCCAAAGATACAGGCTCCGGAGGTTTTTCTTCTGCCTTCCAATTGCTGCAGGCAACAGCTTTGTCAGGCATTTTCTTTTAACATCAAAGACTTCTGGTCTCTGGCAGGTGTGTTTCCTCACCATTTGACAACCAAGTGCTAAGCCATTGCCATATATTTTAGTTTTTGATTATAATATTACACCACTTCAATTATTAGTAGGTAAGCTGCACTGCTGTGACAAATACATCTAAAAATAAACAGAGATTTGTGTTTCACTTATAAATCAGTCTGGATCAAGGTTCCTAGTTCTTGGGTTGCTCTCCTCCATGTGGTCATTCAGGGACCCAGGTTCTTTAGATTAACTGTATCTCAGGCTCTACTGTCCCTTAAAGCTTTGTTACCATCTTCATTCAGCCAATAGAATTGGGAAGGAAAAAAGGATCATGAAGGACTTGCCTGCTTCTTAAAAACCTTGACTCAGAAATGGCACATATCACTCCCACTTATATTCTAGAAAGTAGCCACTAACACTGATTCAACTGCAAGAGAGACTGGGAAATGCAGTCCAGCTCTATGTTGAGGAAGAAAAGGAAATGTTATTGATAAACAACTAGGAGCCTCTGTCATGCTGAGCAAAGATACATCGAGCCTACAGGGAGAAAGTGTTGAACTCTGTCAGTTGAAGCTTAAGGACCAAATAACTGGAGAGCGATATGTAACGGAGTGACGTGGATAGTTGGTGATTCTAATGAGAGTTTCTATGGGATTCACAGGATACAAGCTGCGAAAAACATGAGTAGAGAAATCAAGAGGCAGCTCAACCAGAGGTTGAGAAATGTGTGGGAGGCAAAGCAATGGAAGCAGCAAGTGTAGTTAACATTTTCAAGACACTTGAGTGTGAAGAAAAAAGCTGGAAAAAGTGGAAGTGGAGATAAACAGAGGATTTTAATGTACGTATATGTAAACATTGATGGGAGTGATACCAACAGAGAGGGAGATTATTATAACTTAGCCCCCCAAAAGTGAGTAACAGATGGTGTCAGGATCTTGAATGAAGGTAGCAGTAACTTTACACAATGGGAGATATCTCACTCATTCACTCCTAGTCATATTCTCATTCTAAGCCTTGCTTTCTTTTATATGCATTTTTCTTGCAATTCTTGGTAAAAAGTACACAATGCCTTCCTTATCAGATGAGAAAAGGATGACAGTAGAGGTCATTTTCCACCTGTCTTCATTTACTAGGGCTGCCATTCAAATGCATGCAATGAACTCTTTAGTGGCTCCTCCTCTAGCTAAAATAAGGAAGGAACAGGAAAATCAAATTAGCACTCCTTAACGATATCATGTCATATTAGAAGAATCCCTTTTACTGAACATCCGCTGTAGAAAAGGTACAGATCTAAGCATTATCTCATGGACCCTCTCAGTAAATCCTCAAAAAGAATATTATTCACTCTAATACCTTGGGATACTTACGTAACCATTCCCCCACAATATGCTAATATGTATTATAATTCTTCAAGAGTGAGATAATAAATGAAGCACTTTCAAAATGTATTTGACTAGGGAACACTCTTTTGGAGAATCTCCTGGGAACACCGATTTGGGGGAAAATATGGTAAAGTTAACTTGTACACATTTATTCATATATCACACCCTTTTCCCCAAACTCATATCTGCATTTTTAAGAGAAACAAGAAAAATGGTTTCCTTTAAATGATTTATGTTGTACTCTTTGGGCTTGGAGAGCATAGTGCTGGAGAACCATGCTAACTGTTACCAACAGGTAGCAGACTTTCTGGGTGAATTGACATTCTCTATAACAACAGGTTAAATCAAAAGAGTAGAGATGAGCTAGACGAGGAATAAAGTATATCTAGTGTAGGAGCATGTTGTGAGTTAAACTGTGTCTCCCTAAAAATCATACATTAGAATCCTAGCCCCCAGTGCCCCAGAATGTGACCTTATTTGAGGACAGGGTCTTCACAGCAAAGTGAAGTTAAAATGAAGTCATCTGAGTGTGTTCTACTTCAATATAGTGCTCTTCTAAAGATAAAAAATTTGGACACAGACAGATATACAGGGAGAATGCCAAGTGAACATGAAGATGGCCATGTATAAGCCAAGGAGAGAGGCCTGGAACAGCTCTTGCCCTCACAGCCCCCAGAAGGACCCACCCCTGCTGAGACCATGACTTTGGACTTCTAATCTCCGGAAATGAGATAGTAAATTTTTGTTGTTTAAGTCATCCACTTTGTAGTATTTTGTTATGGCAGCCCTAGCAAGGGAATACAGAACATCTATTGTTTTTGCCTGCCTTTCATCTATTCCTTTCATGGTTTGGTGGAAGAACCTCTCCTCCTCCCCTCTCAGCCCATGTGGTCCTTCCAGATCTGATCCAGTCTGTAGCTCCAAGAGTAAGCACATGATCAACCACACCTAACCAATCACTGTGTCCCATCCCATGGCCACAGTCACTGGTCGGTGAAAATGGGCCAGGGTTGTTACTAAAATGTTTCTTAGAAGTCGCTATGCTAATAGGCTATAGGCCTGGAGCTAGGGGTGGCCATCTTGCTTATATGAGGGTATAACTTTCCTGAAAGTGAAGCCAATGCAGGAAAATAAAAGCCAATCTGAGAGACGGGGAGGAAAAGAGTTCTGATAATACACAATTTGAGCACCTGGATGCAACTGTTCCTGAAGATGCAAACTCTTCTACTTTTCCATATATGACAAACGACTTCTCCCTTATTTGGATTTCTTTCACTAGCAACTGATAGAATTTTGATTAAATGACACAGCTAGTATTCCGATCTTCATTGAACTGCCTCTTGATTTTCTCTAATCATGTTTTTCTTTGCCTCCTAATCCCGTCCTGAATTCTCCATCCAGGAGGTCTTCCCCTCTGTACCTGTGGAGAGATTCCACTACAGAGGTGAGAGTTACGTGGCGATTATACACTTCCTATCTTCATTAGTCTACATAAAACTTGAAAGAAAAGGTAACCCTAAAGTGATCTTTTGCACTCTCCTCTTCCCTATATCTCCCTTTTCAAACATGCATTCAATTAAAGGAAGTATTACTTTAAAGCATCAAGAACATTTTGAAAGAAGGTTTGAGAAAAAGCTCGATCTTGGTAAATTTTCTCATTCATTGTTAAGCAACACCAAGTGAGTAATTAAAATTGAGAATGGAATCCAAAAATGAGCGAGTGGATAAAATTAACTAAAGAATTAGTGTTCCCAGACATGCCTTCTTCCTTTAGAGTAAAAGTATAAATTTAAAAATAAAGACTATACAAGTACAATGCATATCTAATTATGCTTTCGACCATGAAATGAAAATATATTGGACAGGAGGCAGACCTAAAATGTTGAACAGTCTGTGGTCCTGAAAATCCAATTATTAAAAAACACGGATACTTTTTATTATTTACTTTTATTATAAGTAATGCTGAGATTTTTTAAAAGATTGTATTTATTTATTCTTAGAGAGAGGGGAAGGGAGGGAGAAAGAGAGGGAGAGAGGCATCAGTGTGTGGTTGCTTCTCACATGACACCCACTGGGGACCTGGCCCACAACCCAGGTGTATGCCCTGACTGGGAATCAAACCAGTGACACTTTGCTTGGCAGGATGGCACTGAGCTGCACCAGCCAGGGTGATGAGATGTATTTCCATCAAGACTCTGTGATCCTTAAAGAATTCTGAACAGAGGCAGAGAATTTAATCTCATCTTCACTGACCTTACTCCTAAGCAGATAAATTAATGTAGCAAAATGCTTTTCTTATTCTGGCAGATAACTTTAAATGACAATAATGTACACCTACAAAGTATTAATAAATAAATGCAAACAGGGGAAAAATTACTAAACAGGAACTAGTATGTCTAATCTTTTTCTTGGTCTTAATTATGGTTTTCTTACAAAGAAAACCTCCTACTCTCTTATCAAAGCTTAAATATTGTCACATAATCTTCCTTGTAAGATTTTTTCTAATATTTATAAACGAGAGTTTTTCTATAACTATATCATTTCTTTTTACAAATGCTTTAACAAGTAAATACAGTTGTGTGTTCTAGATGCTCTTTCTATTTGCAACACATTTTAGAGTCTGGTTTGTTCTATTTGGAAACTATTTCAATGCAAAAAGTTTACGTGTCCTTACTGTTAACGTTCAAGGGAAAAGAAACATTTCTGCCATGTGGGTGTCAATGTTAGTCACTGGGCTTTCTATAACATCGTTTCCCACAGGGTGGAAGGCAGAGTGTGCCTCTGAAGAGGCATTACTAACTCAAATTGTCAATGAGGAAAACTGAGATTCACAGCACTTGACATTGTACAATAAATTAATTGCAGTATCGAAACGTAAGGCTGTCTGACTCTGTATCTAGTTAGCCTTCTTCAAGCAGGCTTCCTGGTATCTTACCAATATTGCACACCCTTGCTTACTTCACACTTTATCGTTCTTCTCCATCATCACCAGGGGATGTTGAATCTCCGTAGCCAGGTGGTATGGAGTTCAACTCACATTGCCTCTTCTTTGATAAAGAGAAACCATGTGACCTATGGTTCACCGCATGGGCATTGCATTGAGACAGGCCTGGTTTCAAATCATGGACTGCTACACTTCTCTGAACTTCAGTTTCTTCATTTACAAAACAGAGCAAACAGTACCTGCCTTGTATAATTGTGTGTAAAGTAACTGATGCATCATAATGTTTATAAATGTTAGCTTGTATATATGTTGTATATGTGTAAGATATACCGATGGATGGATGTAATAATGAATGCCTAGTACAGAGCTTGAATTCTTAGTAAAAAAAGAGTGACTGGAGGGCCATCGTGGAAGGTACATTTGTGCTGAGATACTCAATTAATAGCAAATTGCAATAAAATAAAGTATCATATAATAGTTTCCCTAATATTCAGTAGGGACCCAGTATATATTTTTTGAACTTGACTTAAATATTTGTTTGCATCCACACACTTCTTTTTGCCTTATTCTACACCTTCTCTTGGCAATTTTTTTATTCCTGTACTTCAACATTTTTTTTTTCTAAATGAATGTATAAATCCAGCTGGGTTATTTTTCTCAGAGCTCTAAATGCATACATCTAACTGCCTAATAGACTTTTATGTGCCCTTGAGGTCAGCATATCACAAAATGAGCTAATTTATTCTCCTCCCCCAACCTTGCACTTCATTCCCATTCCTTGTCCCAGCAAATGAGACTCAAGTTGACTTTACAGAAATCCAGATTCTTCTTACCCTAAGATGCAACCAACCTTCAACAGCTATTACTTCTGTGTTTTGAATATCTCTCCCTCCAAATCCTTTTTCTTTCTCCACTCAAATCCCCCACTGCTATTTCTTTCTAATTAAGATCCTCATCATATCTTTTCTTCTAATTGTGTTTACTCTCTCCAATCCAGCTCCTACCCACCTGTACAAGTGACCTTTTTTTTTTTTTTTACATAAAACTAATTCCGCTGCCCATACTCTTCTGATGGCCATCTTTCTCCAGGGTAGATTCTAAGTCTTTAGTTTGTCTTGACATGTGAAGGGGTTAAAAATAGTACTCCTGTTCTCTGTTCACTGAGAGGAACCAGAGCTGGACAAAGATCAAAACATCATGCTCTTTTAATGAAAATACATTCAAAGAACCAGGCTTAGGTTTAGGAAAACAATAGCTTCCTAATCCCACAACCCAGAGTCAGACTACCTAACAGCGGGACACTCACAGATAGGTCTCACCCTGTAAAGAGAGACTTCTTTTATAGCATGGCCAAGAACAGACCAGCAAGATTGCTCTGTACAAGACAAAAGGAAAATGGTCTGAAATTCCTGCTCCTGGGCAGGAGTAGGGAGGTGGAGAAGCCAGGAGAGCATCGCTCATAGAGGTCCATATTCAGGGAAACATGAAACCAGCAGAAATAAGGTTTCTGCTCATCACCCCATACTGTAGAGTAGCCACAGCAACAAAGCCTTTTCTGTGGTCACTGATTACTTTCCCAGCACCTTTCCTCCCAGCCTCTCTTCTCTGACCCGCGCATACCCTGAAGCCATGCTTGCTAAAGGACTTGCAGGGGCCTGAACACACCAGGCCTTCTCTTCCTTCCACGCCTGGGTGCATGGGCTTTTCTCTGCTGGGAGTACTTCCACTCTAGGATTCTACCCAGTAAAATTTTCTCTGCTACTCATCCTTCAAGTCACAGCTGCCTCCTCCTGAAGTCTCCTTCGCCTCACTCTGTCAGAGCCCTTCTCTCGTGCTTCCATTGTATACTGGAAGGTTAGAAGCCTTTTAAGGACTTGAATCTGCACTTTGGCCTTTGAATTCCCAGGGCCTAGGATGGTACTTGGTACACAGAGTAACCTCTAATAAACATGCAGTGATTGAATGCATGCTTACTGGACCTCCATTATTTGTCCTCGTCAGCATTCCATTCTCCCTTCTTATAGAAACAGCAGCTTGATTTGCCTTTGGGGAGCTAACACCCTCCTCCCCTGCCCCATACAGGACCAAAACAAGATCCAATATGAATCTTGCACAGAGGGTCACAAAACTCAAGAAAGGCTGCATTTATTCATTTTAATAATGGTACCCAAGTGCACCTAGTTGATCATGAATAATGGATGTTTGTTGAAGGAAAAAAGAGAGACAAAGGAAGGGAAGTAGGGAGGATGGAAAAGAGGGAGGACAGGAGGGAAAGAGCAGTTTAGGGCAGCAGCAACCTGGTCAGGACCCCAGGAACAAGCTAGAATCAGTCCTGCTGAGCTACAGACAGGGAGCTGCTGACCTTGGGGTCTCAATGCCTCACACCTTCTCTCCCCAACAGCTCTGTATTTGAACGACTGATTGATTCCTGCCTGGACTATTTTGGTACATCTATTATGGGCCCCATTTAATGTCTGTTTATTTAACTCTGCTCTCAACTGGAACATAATTCTCTTGATTATCAGTTGATGCTTTGACACAGTGGGAATACAGATAATTGTCACTGTGCACGTGCTGCTGGAAATATAAAATTATTCTCTTTAGAGAGGCTGAGTAGGGTATTTGAGCATGGATGTTATGCAGCCAGGGCACGTGGAATTTCTAGAGCGTTAATTTGTTGGCTCCTTTGCTCTCCTCCAGGGATGTCATCTGAGCGACCCCAGGGGACTCAGACACGTGCACTTCCCAGCATCCTAAGGTTTACTCAGCTGTGAGGAGCCCGCTGTCTCCACTCACTCCAAAGCTTGGTTCTTCCTTCATGGTTATCGGGGACCCAGAGGCTGAAGGGACAGACCCTGGGTGCCAGTCAGTGTCTCAGGCTCCACTGCCTTGGTGGGGCTGGAGGTGGGAGCGGGGGAGCGCCTGAACTGGAGGACAATATCTGAGCGAAGAGGACAACTGCACAACCCAAATAGCAACCGAAGGCAAGTGGTTAGAGAGGGGACTGGGTGGCTCCATTTCCACCCTTCCACTCCTCACTCTTCACTCACCTCCTTTTGCCCGCTCTGGACCTCGACCCTGTTCCTCACCTGCTCCCATCCCCCCACCACCACTTCTTACCTGCCTGCCGCTCCCTCCCATGCCCCTGTGCACCTACCTCCAGCCCTCAGCTCCCCACCCCAGGTGAGCGGCTGCAGCATTTACCAGCGGCATCACTAATTGCTTTTTAGGGTCCCTTCTCCGCTCTGTTCAAAATGCACGGGGCGTTTCCCAGCCCCTTTTATGCTATTTTCTGAACCTTTTCAGCTTCTTTTACAAACTTAGCACTTTCTGTGCCTCTTTTAGTCCTTGCATGAAGAAAGAGACTTGAGAGGGATTTTTTTTTTGGCAGTAAAGCTCCTTCTCCCGTACCCCCTCCTCCCCGCCTTCTCCCCACCCCCTGTCTCCACCTCCATCCCCAAAAGCACACGCATTGACCCTCCTCCCACTGAATGGGGCTTTGTGCAGAGAATTTCCGGAACATAGCCCAGTGCCCAGGCCTCTGTGTGAGGAGAGGAGGGGCCCAGCCGGGCAAGGAGACCCTTAAGCCCACCCCATTACCACGGTCACTGTTTGCCCCGGATTCTCTAAAAGGCCTATTGTTGCTGGTTGCCAGGTATTCCTTAGCAACACTTAAGCCAAGCTGCCTACCCTATTTAGGCCCAAAACTTTTCAATGGCCTCCAAAACCCATGCTTGTCAGAGCTGCAGACCCTGCAGACCGCTCCTCAAACAGCCTCAGAGGGAAGGGAGAAGCCACACCATCCCCCAGCCGGCTCTGCCTTTCAAATATCTGTGTTTGAGGCTGCTTGGGGGCTTCTTGTCCTTTGCTTGGGATCAGCAGGCCAAACAATCGCAATTAAAATTTCTCTCTCCCCAACCCTGTCATCTCCCTCTCTCTCCACTCTCCCCCCACCCAGTTGCAGACCTCCCTCTAACTCAATATTCAGCTGGGACTGGGTTTCATCATATTCTGCACGGGCCTCCCGACTTTCCTGCTCAACCATTTCAAAGGAAGTTGCTTTATTATTTTAGGGGAGCTTGGGTGCACTGGCAGGCAGGGTGTTATGTTCCTCCCCATCTCTGGTGAAAAGCGAAATAATAGAATCATAGAGTCTGTATTCTAGAAGGAATCTTAATGATGGCCCCAGATGAGGGTCTGGAGGCCCAGATCCTGGAATGGACTTGCTCATGTCACAGACTTATTTAATAACAGACGTGGCTCCAGAGCCCCAGGTCCTGGCCCCCAATCCTGTGCTTTCCCCCACTGCATAGCCCCAGAGTGACAGGAGAAGCAGATTGGCAGAGAAGGAAAAACAGTCTGTGCACCTCAAAAACTGCAAGTGGAAAGAGGGCTGGTTATGGTTTCAGATATGATGTCCTAGCCCTCAGTTCTTCTCACTCCTTTCTTTCCAGAGAAACATGAATTTGTCTTAGCCCAGTGACTCACCTCTCTGCAGTTGAGTTTTATTTGCTTCCTTACTTTCTTCATTGTAAAGATGGGAAGCATCCCTCCCAGGTTCTGAATTAGATGGGGCTCAACTTTGCATTCTAGAACCATTCAGCTGCCTCGCCCCCTCACCCCACACTCACCATTTGATGGAAGTTGCATGAGTTGCTCAAAATTAAAGAGCATTTATTTTAGAAGAAAATCAAGCTCCTCCCCACAGCTCGCAGGGCCCTGCATGATCTGGTCTGGCCCATCAGCTGCCTCACGTTGTTCCTCTCCCCCTGGACTCAGTTCAGCCACATCCTTCTGTCCCTTGTACCCGACAAGCTTGCTCCTGCCTCTGAACTTCCATCCTTGCGCTTCTCTCTTCCTGAAATGTTCTGCTCCCAAATCTTTGGGGGCTGAATCCTCCTTACCACTGGACACTCGGCTCCTGTATCACTGTCACAGGGGGACCATCTCTGCTTGCGTTCTGCCAGCTTGCCTTTTCCGGTGGCCCTTTCCAAATTTCTTTATAGCGTGTATTATTATAAAAATGCTAAACTAATTATTGCATACCATGACCTCTTTATAATTATATTTATTAGCATTCTTATTTATAAACATTTGGAGCATATTTATTATCTGTTCCATTCCCAAACATAAACTCCATGAGAATGCAATGCCTTGGTTTTGATTCCACTTCCAGAGTCTACACAGTGCCCAGCCCATAGAAGGTACTCAATAAATATTTGATAAATAAATAAATGGAAGAATGCACTCATTGGTGATAAATCTAAAAATTAGATCCCTGGCTGGTGTTGCTCAGTGGACTGAATGCTGACCTGTGAAACAAAAGATCACAGGTCGATTCCCTGGCCAGAGCCCCAGTTGGGGACATGCAAGAGGCAACTGGATGATGTTTCTCTCATACATCACATGTCGATGTTTCTCTCCCTCGCTTTCTCCCTCCCTTCCCCCTCTCTGAAAAATAAATAAATAAAATCTTTTTAAAAATTTAGGACTCAACTCTCCTAACTCCCAATATGATATCCTTTTTCTTAGGGATGAGAAAAGGAACAACGTTAGTGTGTTTTTAAGCATTTTCTTATAACCAGTGTTTCTGGCCCTTTAAAAAATCTATGTATTATTATTATTATTCCTGTAAAGAGCTGGTTTGGACAGTGTTTGCCTCCTCGGCCTTATGAAATTATTGGGCATATACTGCATATCTGTTTCTGTACTGTGGGCACACAAAGTCCCCACCCCCAAGAGCAATTTTTGCTTCATTGAGAGTGGTATCTCCTCCCTTGAGAATACGACATGGTCAGTCGGGGTAAAAGCACACAGATCGCTGATGGTGCTGTCAAACCAGGGCATGAATTCTTTTCCACATTAAAATAAAGGACAGTCGTCTCAGAAGCTGGGTGCAGAAGGCTTTGGACCATAGAAAGTGACCAGAATGGGCAGAAAGGACGGTGGGTATGTTAACTTTGGGCTTTAAGCCCAGCCCTCCCATTACACACTTCACAAAGGTCTTTTTTTTTCTTAACAATCTTTAGAAAAACCCTTTCAACTTAGGTAAACGTGGTGTTAAACGACTCACCGTTAACCCTTTGCCTCTTCTTATTCAGCTCATAATCAGATTATACAAAAGCTTTCAGATGTTCTTCGTCTGCAACGCCAGTGTGTGAGGATGAGGTAGAGATTCAAAACTGCTGGCTTGGAAGTCTGAATTTTAAGCTTTTACTGCTGGTTATCAGTCCACAAAATAAACTCCTCATTAAAAAGAAATCAGCCCCGCATCCTGAAAGTACTTGTATATTAAAGGCTTGCATACCTAGAGTTAGTGTGTTCATTTATACGTTCGTTAGTTCAACAAGTGTTCACCGAGTCCCTCCTATGTGCCGTTCTTGGGCTCTGTCACGCTCCCTGTGCTTACCCATCACTCCAGCTGCCCTGGTCCAGACCTCCAGAAAAGCAGGTCAACCTCAACTCCTCTTACCTGCTTCTTGGCCTCTGGTCCCTCCCCAACGACTCATATGCAACCACGCCAACCTGAGCATCTCTGATGGATGAGCCTCTTCTCTCCCTTGAAAACATTAGTTGGCTACATCACCGAGGGCCAAAGCACCTACAAAACCAAGCCCAAATGTTTTAGCATATTCAAATATCTGTGCCCTCTTGTTCTATCCTTTTAAAAACACTTTTAATTTAATTATTGTTCAAGTACAGTTTTCTGCCTTTTACTCCCATCCCAGCCCACCCTGCCCCAGTGCTCCCCACCTCCCTCCCATTTCCACCCCTGTTCGTTTTTGTCCATGTGTCCTTTATGCTTGTTCCTGTGCTTTTTAATCTCACCCTTTGTCACTTGTTCCCCAGCAAATGCACACTCACACACACTCATACCTATAACTGTATAGGCTACACATAATTCCCTCACTCACCATTCCCCACTCAAATGTTTCTATATTTTTGTACATTCAATTTTTTGAGCCTTGCACACTCAAAAAATTGATTGTAGAAAATAGTGCTTTGGCACTATTTCTCTTTACCAGCAAGCCTCTTCTGATCGTTCACTGTCGATGTCAGTGGGAAGCCCTCCCCAGCCCCTCCATGTTTCCCGCGGGAATGAAGGGTTCATTCCATCATCCCTCACCATTTGGTTCATATTCTTTTGTGGTATTTATCACACTGAATTTGTACAGCTGCATTTTTCCAAATAAAAAGCGAGCTCCTCAATAAGAGAGACTGTGTTTCATTTCATCTTTCGGGTCTCACCAACTGAATCCCAGTTTGCTGCGATGTCTGGACCTGCTTTCGAGAGAGGCCAAAGAGGCGAGAGGGACCAGCAGTGTGCCTGTTTCTAAGCCTGGAAGGCACGAAGGGATGTAACTTAGAAGCAATGGGGTGAAATTCGGCTTCCTGCAGAGCAATGAAACCTTCTGGCCCCACAGCTAAAGGTTCCTTGCAAGGTGTAAGACCATGGAGTAAACATTTTATTCCTCCTTAGGGGTTTGAGGTTTTACTGGCACTAAGAATTCATGTTTGTCCTTCCAAGATATATTTATGTGCTCAATGAAATAGATTAATGATTTTTAACCTGCAAAGCATCAAATAGAATAAATAGATGGGACTGTAATTTTTATCAAAGGGGAGATCTCAAAGGAGGCTATTCCTGGAAGGCTTCTGCAATTTTCTGCGAAAGCTTGGAGCCCCAAACCTATCTTAGCCCAGCCAGACTCTTTGGCAGGATCCAGGCAGGTGTGGAAGGTCACAAACATATTGCTGAAAAGCCCCCATCTCCCCAGTACCTAGTCTAGAGTGAGCCTGAAACAGAATGACACCAAACTGGAGGGAAGAACAATAGAAGGCAGGGTGCCAGGGAATAGGATTCCTCCTGAATATCACAGAGCAGATGTTCACATTAGGAAGCTTAAAAGATGTGTTTTGGGGGAGAGATTAAAAACTGACTAGGAGAGCCCAACTAAAGTCATGGGATGTGTCTGTCCCCTTTCTACATGGGCCAAATACCATGCCTAGCATAGAGACAGTTCTTGAAATTAAAAAGTATAGCACTTACTGTTTCCTATATGCTTTCCCTTCCCTTGGACCCTGGAAAGTCATTGTTGTAGCACTGCTTTTAGATTTTTTTCCTTTCAACATTGTAGTTTTCTCTAATTACTCATCCACTATTCATTAACGCCCTGGTCACTCCTGCAGCTCCGTGTGGAGTGAGACAGGGAGGTTAAAGGATGGTTAGAGAGGAGAGTGGTGCGCCCGCATCCACTTCTGTGGTGTCCTGTAGTAAGTCAAGCAGTCACCCAAGGCAGAACCAGGAGTGACAGAGAGCCCAGGATACTGATGAACGGCTTCTAAAGGTCAGCACCAGGAAAACATCAGAGAAAAACTCCCCCTTTTGCAACTATATACTCAAGGAAGAATGTCCTAGAAAGGTGAGCTGGGGAAGTGGGAGACGAAACACAATGGCGTATTGGAATTGGCTGGTACTGACTTAAAAGAACCAACTGCTGAATTTTCCTGAATTTTGCAAGTCAGTTTTTAAATATAGCCATTAGTAAAAATTAAATTAACTTACAAGAAAATAAATGACATTAAAAACAAAAGTAATAATGCCCAAAACTCATTACTTCCTATTGTACTATGCCTTATCATTATGTATGCTTTTGAAGTGATCTCCATCTCTCGTGTCTGCAGCTGTCTGTTGGGTAATGGTGTGGTACTACTCATCCCCTCCCAGCCCTGTGTTCAGTGATGTCATGTTGGTTGCTTGAAATCAGCTGTGGCAAGAGGATTTCCACTCGGGTTATGGCAAATACTACAACTTAGGGCAGGGTTTTCTCCCTACAGAGCCAGTCGGTAATGTTCTCCAGCACAGCACAGTGCAATCTGACTGCAGAGCTATAGAAATATTACTAGAGCACTTGCTATGCCTGAGAGAAAAGGGGGCTCATATTTGTTAAGACCATAGTGTGTTAAAGGCACCAGAACGTACTTTAGATTATGACAATTTAATGGTTCTCGCAATAATTTGATAATATCATCTCTATTTTTATAGACAAGACAATAGGAGGGATTCTTGTGGTGATGTGACTGGTCAGTCTCTTGACTGTGGTGGTGGATACAAAAACCTACCCGTGTGAGAAGGTTGCATGGGATCGAACACACACACAGCTGTGTACAAGAATGAGCACACTTCCAAATGAGTACACTGAGTAAGATTAGTGGGCTGCATCAATGTCATCAATATCTTGATTATGATATTATACTATCGTTTTGCAAAATGTTACCATTGGGGGAAAGTGTACAAGGGATTACCTCTCTGAATTATCTTTATACAACTGCCTGGGAATCTCTCATTATCTCAGTAAAAATTTCAATTAAAGATAAAATGACAGCCTACACTTGCCTTGCAAGCTAGTCATTCTACACTTAGGTATTTGCCCAAGAGAAATTAAAGAGGTTGTCATAAAAAGACTTTTACATTAATATTAATAGACTTTATTTGTAATAGTCAACATTGGTTAAGACCAATAGGTTAATGAATAAACAAATTGTGTCTATTTCCATACAATGAAATACTACTTAGAAGTAAAAAAGAATGAAGTATTGAAGTAGTGATACCACCACGTGGATGAATCTTAAAGTAATTGTGCCTACTGAAAAAAATCAATACAAATAATATGATTATATACTATATGTTTCCATCTCAATAACATTCTAGAAAAAAAATGCAAGCTAGTCTACACTGACAGAGAACAGACCAGTGCTTACCTGAGGATGGGAGTGAGGTGGGGGGGAGGAAAGGAAAAAAATAACAAAAAGTCACCAGGAAACTTTTCCAGGTGGTGGATACACTTATTATCTTAACTGTGATGATGGTTCATGGCTACACATATATGTCAAGGTTATGATATACACAATAAGCACATGTAACTTATAGTATGTCTGTTATTCCCCAATAATGCTGCCTTAAAAAGATACTTTTTAGGAAAAGGGAAATGAAAAAAGGATGATTTCCATTAGCCTAATAACTGAGGCTCAAAGGGTTTTTTTCCCCCAAAGTCCTATAGCGAATAAATATTGGATCCAGGATTTCAGTCCAAGTCTATCTCATTCCCAAACCTGTATTATTCCCATTCTACCTTACTGCATGGCAAGATGGATGTGTTAGCAATTACCATCATACTGCTGTGTAATGAACCATCCCCACGTCAAACATATATTCCTGATCATTCATGTGCAGGTCAGCTGGAGGTCTGCTAATCCAGGTTGAGGTGCAGCTGGGCTTGGTTCCCAAGGACAGGTTATGTCCAGGTGTGTTCCATGGAGCTGTCAATGCCCTGGAACCAGGGGGTTGCCTAGAGCGTGTTGTTCTCTTGGCTGTGTCAGAGGTGCACGTGAGCAAAGGCCAACTGATTAAGAACAACTCAAGTCTCTGCTTCCGTCACATCTGCAAACATTGGCTGAAGCAAGTTACAGGGTTGATCCCAAACTCAAGGGACAGGGAGGTATACTCAGCCTCTAGTGGAAGGAACTGGAAAGTCATGGTAATTGTAGTAAAGACAAAAAGGAGCAATGAAATGGAACAATAAGACAGCCTTCCAACCACTGACTCATAAGAGAAAGACAAAATGAATGCCATTTCAGAACGGGAAGGTCTGCAAGACTGGAGATGATAGAGGAGCCCCACTTCTGTGAGACGGGGTCAGGTGAGCCCGGGAGACAGGAGCTTGCCATTGGAAAGATGAAAGTGTGAGTAGTGGTATCAGCAGCCTCACAACCAGCCGTCAGAGGACAAGATAACCACTTTTTTTGACTCTACCAGCATCCAGGCCCCCCTTATTTTAGGTAAAGGAGCTTAATTTCTGTCAAACAAGATTTCCTACAATTCTCTAACTACAGGCAGTCCAGATGAGACATTCAGACTAGCTCAGTGATTTTCTCTGAGTGAAGTTGAAGTCGAACTTGACTCATCACAGAAGCAGAACTCAGGGGAGCCTTGCTTCCCAGATTCCTAGAGATGTCTGTCTCCTGCTCTTTGCCAAGCCTGCTGCTTCAGCTACTCTGGTTCTAAGAGCTTTCCCACATTTTCCCAACACACTTCTCTCCACCCCGTTACCAGACCTGATTTTTGTTGTGCGCAGTCTAAGAACAAAATAGTAATGTCCACAATACTGTTTGGGATGCTTCAAAAATCCAGCTGTCTGGGTCTCTGGTGACATTATTAACAGAACCCTCAGTGGGTCCTCCTCGCAGCTTTTCCATGCTCAGGACTCCTTCCCTTTCTGCCTGCTTCTTTCTTACTTTCTGCTTCCTAGAGGCTTCTGTCTACTGCTTTCCCTCAGCTGATCAACATCTCGGGGTGTGTCCTACCCAGCCTCCTCAAGAAAAGAGTTGCCTGGGTGCTGTGGTCACATGACGCTGAGCTCCCCTGCGGACCAGGAGTCTTAAGTTACACTGCTTCTTCAACTGCCTGCAGATCACTTCACTTGGGGTAGCCCTGATCCCCGGTCTAAAGAGCTGGGGTCAAATTTATGTGGCTAGAGAGCGTGAAGATTGATGTATAAAGTGACTTCCCTCCAAAAGGTCAGTGGGTATGACAGCCTCTCTAAACACCAGCCTTTGTGTGAGGGAGGGAGAAGGAGGAGAGAGAGGGGAGATGGGAACGGAGCCGAAAAGGCTAAGCTGACAAATGAGAGGTCCTCAGGGGTTTCAGCAGAGGGAGCCAGGCAGATGTTTTCAGGACTGATTAGAAATCTCAGTGAATACCTTGATAGACATTTGTCATGCCCTGAGTTACTCAAGCTGACATGGGTCTAGAGAAGCTGGCCACGTGACAACTTGGAACAGCCACAGACTGATGCAGGCTGGGCAGGTCACGGAGTGCATGAGCAAGGATGAGTTAATGAGGGACTTGTCAGAGACCCTGAGACCTCACAGAGCCTAAAACAGGCTGACGGCCCTCCCCTCCTGCAGGAGTGGAACATTCAGGAAGTCGGAGGCAGCGGTTTGCCTTTCTTTGTGGCAAATCTCCAACCTTTTAGAGTTGTGCAGACGTTAGGATTGCCTTCAATGGTCAAACCTGGGTGATTTTCATTTGAAAGGGAAAACAAAACAGAGAAATGATGATTTCATAAAAACCGAAACAAATGCAATTTTAAAAACCGGCATTAATGAGACTTTGCACTTTCGAAAATGCTGTTAAATTCAGAACTATAGGTCACCTTTGAGGGCTTCTTATGGTGGGACACTGAGCTAAGTGTGTTAAGAGTATGAAGCTACTGAATCTTTGCAGCAAACCTTTGACGTAGGGGAGATTATCCCTCTTTTACAGACACAGAAATTTAGGCTAAGTAAGCCTATGGGACAGTCCTCACACCAAGCTACGACTCCACCTTCAGGCTGTTGAAACCCCAAAGCCAGCCCTTACCGTCATATTTTACTTCATCGTTCTAGATACTCATAAAAACCCATGAAGATAACATTTATTAGTTCCGTTGTAAAGTGAAAGGATTTCAGCAGAATTCGTGGATTAAGAGACTTAGTCCAGGCCACAGCACTCAGTAGAAATGGACCAATACTGGAACTCAGATTTTCTGACACCGGAGGTGAGGCACCAGGGAACTGTTGAAAGACAATGTCTTTGACATCTGACAAATTTGCATTTAAATGCCTGCTGCTGAACGTGTATACTGTGTGACTTAGTCAAATTTCTCAACTTTTCTGAGTTATAAAATGGAATTTTGATACCTACGCAAAAGAGTAATGATAAGGATTCAATGAGGTAGGTTCTGTGCTCTCAGTATTAGCTTCCTCCTTTCCTTTCAAAATCTCTTCTCTTTCCATCAAGCTAGATAAAGTGGGACACTCCCAGTTCAAACCCATAAATATATACATAAAGAGCAGAAGCCCATCCAGGAACATGTATAAAGCACCCATGAACATGGACAATAGGGTGGGGATTGACCGGGGGACTGGGAACAGGGGACAGGGAGGAGAGGCTCAACCTACCAATGGATGGTGTTCCAAAGATTCCCGTAGCAGGTGTTACGTGGTAACCTGAATGAATTTTCCAATACAAGTAATTTGATCGTGTGTGTTGTGGGTTGGATTGTACCTCCCTAAAAAAGATACATCATAAGATACTTAACCTTCTGGAAACTGTGCACGTGACCGTATATGGAAATAGACTTTTTGGAAGAGGTAATCAAGTTGAGATCATACTGGATTGGGGTGGATCCCAGTCCAGTGATGGGTGTTCTTATAAGGTGGGGGACAGATGCCCAGCAAAGAGAATGCCCTGTGTTGACAGAGACAGACCTTGGAGCGGGAAGGGAACTGAGGAACAGGTTCTCCCTCCGAGTCTCTGGAAGGAACTGACCCTGCCGACACCTGGGGTTCAGACTTCTGGCTCCAGAAGCATGAGAGAACAAGTTTCTGCTGCTTCAACCCACCCTGTATGTGGTACTTTGTCGCAGAAGTTCTAGGAAACTATTGTAAAGATTAAATGAGTTGATGAGAACACAGCAATTCCCATAATGCTTTGCACATCAAACAGTCACCTTATAAAAACAAGGCTGAAATGTTTAGATCTACATAAAAAGCATTATGCAAAAAGGATAATATGTGAGAACCCTCCTCCCCACATTTCCGATGTGAAAAAATAATCTCTGAATTCTGGCTGAAAACACAGGGACACAGGCTTTTGCTCCACTGTCTCTGTTACAGCCACAGGTGCCATCAGAAAGGACCTATCAGAGGGGCTTCTTGAGTAGGACAGTGGGGACATCAGCCACTAAGCTGAAGTGTGCCAGGTGCGTAGTACCCTGCAGGCATAAGGGGTGCTCCATAAATGGCACATTTTATACCCCAGTATTAATTTACCACATGTCCTCTCCCAGACGCTTCCTATAAATGTCAGTGAGTCAAATCTACCCTTATTCTTGGCTTTCTGAGTAGAACGAAAATCCAGATTCCAGATTCTAAAACCATCCTATTTACCCAGAGCCTCCGTTACACATGTTGGGGTACAAGGAGGGAAGAAGAGAAGGGTTGCCTGCTTATCTAGTTGTTGCTAGATTTCGTGACATTTGCATTGGTCTGCTTACGTAAATAAAACATGCTTTCACAGAGAAAATGTTGTTTCAAAGATAATTAAAACTACTTGAAATCCTCCTACCCAAGAGTGGAGCATGCGGCTTCTTTCGTTTCAAACTCTTTCTAAAAGGGTGTATATACTGTAATTACAGAATTGGATTTGGGTGCACACTGCACATGGGGTTTATGGATTCTGCTTTTAAAATTTTACCTAACACTTTACTGTGGTCCTTTTCGTATCAATGAACAGACTTCATGAAAATACTTTTATATGAAGATGCCAATGGTTCCCATTATGGCGCCTCCATTATTTATATTATTATTCCTCTGGGTTTGGTCATTTTGATTATTCTGAAGATTTTGATATTACAGGTAGTACTTCAGTTATAGATCATTTATTTCTGATAGTTTCTTTATGGTTGTTTTCCTGAATGTCAATCCCCGTGAATGGTATTTCTGGTTTAAAGGACATGAAATTGTCGAAATTCTTCATAAGCATTGTAAAATTACTTCCCAAAAGGTTGTTGTATCAATCTGGATTTCCATCAGCCATTGTAAAATATTTATTTCCATGGCCTACATTGAGTATTACCAATTCTTTTGATTTTTTTTAAAAAATTGCTAAAGTATAGTTGACATACAACATTGTATTAACTTGAGGTGTACAACATAATGATTCAACATTTATACCTTATGATGTATTCACCACGGTAGGTCTATTAACTGCCTACAGCCATGCAAACTTATTATGATATTATTGACTATATTCCCTGTGTTGCACACTATATCCCAGTAGCCTATTTGTTTTATAACTGGAAGTTTATCCCTTTTATGACGCCCCTTCACCTTTTCATTCATCCTCCCCCAATGCCCTCCTGTCTGACAACAATCACTTTGTTCTGTGTATCAGTGAATCTCTGTATCTATATTTTGTTCAGTTTGTTCACTTGTTTTGGAGGGGCTTTTTATTTGTTGGAGGGATTTGGGGTTTTTTTCTACTTATGTATGAAATTACACCATATTTATCTTTCTCCATCTGACCTATTTCATTTAGAATGCTATCTTCTAAGTCCATCCATGTTGTAAATGACAAGATTTCATTCATTTTTTTATTGTTGCATCTAAGCATCTCACTTAAAATTTTTTTTCTTTAATTATTGTGAAGTTAAATATTTTTCTAATCTTTCTTGACCTTGTCATAGTTCGTAAATTATCTGTTTGTTTCTTTTCCTATTTTTTATTATAAAATGTTGCTATATTCTATGAATTTATAAAATTTTTTATTATTAAAAATGCTAAATATTTGTGATATGTGTTGCAAATATTTTTCCAGTTACTCCTTCATTTTTTAATTTAATTATAACAATTTAATGTATTAACTCTAAAGTTGTCTTTACAGTGTAATCTATTTTTTCTCTTTTGTGGTTCTCTTCATTCATTGTTTTTATGCTTAAAGTTGTGTTCACCTTCCCACAGATTAGTTAGGACCTGTGTTCTCTTCTAATTGTTCATGGCTTTATTTTTGTATACTCAATCCCTCATTCAAGCCAGACTTTATTTTGCAGTGTACAGCAACTAACGTTAAAACCAAGTAACTGCTTTCTGTTCAAATAACTAATTTTACCAACATCATTTGCTGAATAAATTTACTCATTCTCGCTTGGTTTATAACAGCTCCATTATCTTGTACTACTTTGGGGGAAATATTGTTTCAAGATGTTGTATTCTGTTCCATTGATTCATCTACTGGTTCATGAATTATTACCATACTGTTTTAATTATTACAATTTTCTAGGACCCTAGAACTTTGGGAGGTTGCACCTAAATTACTCTGTTAGGACTCCTCCACATTCTGGTTACACGTAAAAATGTCATTCACCACTAACTACTTGAGCCATCAGAGCCCTTGTATCTTACACATATCATTAAACAGACAAGGATGTTCGCATCATAAATGCTTGAAGTGACTTACCCAGGATTTCTCAGCTCCCTGGAAGCGAGGCCAGAAAGTGATCCCAGGCCTCCATACCCAGTGTGCAGCACGTTCCAATGCAGCACACTGTTTTTTCCTTACTGAGCTTCAACAAAACCCAGCATTGGCGGATTCACTTCAGCAAAGCATGAGTATCAGCCAGGATGCAAACCCCGNGATTATGATATTATTGACTATATTCCCTGTGTTGCACACTATATCCCAGTGGCCTATTTGTTTTATAACTGGAAGTTTATCCCTTTTATGACGCCCCTTCACCTTTTCATTCATCCTCCCCCAATGCCCTCCTGTCTGACAACAATCACTTTGTTCTGTGTATCAGTGAATCTCTGTATCTATATTTTGTTCAGTTTGCTCACTTGTTTTGGGGGGGCTGTTTATTTGTTGGAGGGATTTGGGGTTTTTCCTACTTATGTATGAAATTACACCATATTTATCTTTCTCCATCTGACTTATTTCATTTAGAATGCTATCTTCTAAGTCCATCCATGTTGTAAATGACAAGATTTCATTCATTTTTTTTATTGTTGCATCTAAGCATCTCACTTGAAATTTTATTTCTTTAATTATTGTGAAGTTAAATATTTTTCTAATCTTTCTTGATCTTGTCATAGTTCATAAATTATCTGTTTGTTTCTTTTCCTATTTTTATTATAAAATGTTGCTATATTCCATGAATTTATAAAATTTTTATTATTAAAAATGCTAAATATTTGTGATATGTGTTGCAAATATTTTTTCCAGTTACTCCTTCATTTTTTAATTTAATTATAACAATTTAATGTATTAACTCTTAAGTTGTCTTTACAGTGTAATCTATTTTTTCTCTTTTGTGGTTCTCTTTATTCATTGTTTTTATGCTTAAAGTTGTGTTCACCTTCCCACAGATTAGTTAGCACCTGTGTTCTCTTCTAATTGTTCATGGCTTTATTTTTGTATACTCAATCTCTCATTCAAGCCAGACTTTATTTTGCAGTATACAGCAACTAACGTTAAAACCAAGTAACTGCTTTCTGTTCAAATAACTAATTTTACTAACATCATTTGTTGAATAAATTTACTCATTCTCGCTTGGTTTATAACAGCTCCATTATCTTGTACTATTTTGGGGGAAATACTGTTTCAAGATGTTGTATTCTGTTCCATTGATTCATCTACTGGTTCATGAATTATTACCATACTGTTTTAATTATTACAATTTTCTAGGACCCTAGAACTTTGGGAGGTTGCACCTAAATTACTCTGTTAGGACTCCTCCACATTCTGGTTACACGTAAAAATGTCATTCACCACTAACTACTTGAGCCATCAGAGCCCTTGTATCTTACACATATCATTAAACAGACAAGGATGTTCGCATCATAAATGCTTGAAGTGACTTACCCAGGATTTCTCAGCTCCCTGGAAGCGAGGCCAGAAAGTGATCCCAGGCCTCCACACCCAGTGTGCAGCACGTTCCAATGCAGCACACTGTTTTTTCCTTACTGAGCTTCAACAAAACCCAGCATTGGCAGATTCACTTCAGCAAAGCATGAACATCAGCCAGGATGCAAACCCTGTGCTTACCCAGCAGGTGCTGTCATAAGGTTCCTGACACTGACGACGTTAACATGCTACAGATGGCTAGCTTTCTGTCCTTACTTAGTGTTTGGCTCCGTGCCTTGGGGTCCTGAGATGACCGCTCCACCCCAGACCCTGTCCGCTTTGCAGACAAGAAAGGGAAGGACACGGAACAGAAGGGTTGTGCCGGCTAAAGCCACTGTCCTCTGAAGTGCTTTCTTCTAAGTCCCCTTAGTGAGTTCCAAATACAGCTCTTTGGTCAGAGGTATATCACTAGATGCTATGTTTTGCTTTTTTGCCTTCTATTCATAAAAGCAAAAGTCTTCTCTTGATTTCTTCCAGTTAGAGAAAACAGGTACTAATGTAGGCCTTTTGTAAAAGTGAAGCGGAGTTAATGCAAACTTTTGAAAAGCAGAAGAAACTGGTACTTGGTTTGACATTGTGAGTTATATGTCATTTTCAATGACAAACAGGCCCTGGGAAGGTTATGGTGGAGTTGACCTGCTTGCTCTATCTAGATCAGCATTTCTCAGTTTGACAGCATGTAAGCAAGCAAAATATAACCAGAGACATTGAAATTAAGAACAAACTGACAGTAACCAGAGGGGAGGTGGGAGGGGATAAAGGGAGGAAAAAGGGGGAAGCGTTTTTAGGAACATGTATTAAGGACACACCGACAAAACCAAAGGGGGTAGGATCAAGGGTGGGAAGTGGGGGTGGCTGTAGTTGGGGGGTGGGAATGGTGGGGAGAAAATGGAGACAACTGTACTTGAACAACAATAAAATATATTCAAAAGAAATATATTCAAAGCTCCTTGGGAGCTTTGTAAACTCTCAATGCCCAGGCTGCACCCCAGAGAAATAAAATTTGAATCTCTGGATGTGGGATCCCAGACCTCTGTATTTTTCTAGTCTCTGGGGTACTTTCAACATGCTGCCAAAGTTGAAACAACTGAACAGGGTGATAAAGTTGCCACCAGTTAGTTAAGTGACTGAAAACCAGTCCATCAGATGGTCCAGAGATGCTCTCTCTGCCAGGTTGCTTCCCACTTGGGTATGTGCTTGGCTGGCTCTCTCATCACCTAAATGTCACTGCCAAGTCCCACTTCTCGCCAAGGCCTACTTTGACCGCCCTGTTATGTTCTGTATTGCAATCTGCCTCCAACTCCCTGCCCGCAGCTCTCCTGTACCCCTTACTCTGCTCTACTTTCTCCTCCACAGTACTTATTGTCTGCTAACACACACAATTTATATGCCAATTATTTTTATTATTGGCAGAGATAAAAATAATTATTATTTTTATTATTGTCTCACCCCTCCAGAATGTAAGATTCTTAGGCACAGAGGTCTTTGTCTGCTTTCTTCCCTAAATATCTCGAGAGCCTGAAAAAGTGCCAAATACATACTGGGCACTGAATAAATATCTGCTAAATGGATAAAAATTAGAACCAGAAAATGCCTGCTCGATTGTTTGCTACATTCAGCCTTGCCATTGTGCTGATGTGAACATTGCAGCCCAGAGAGGAGAAGAAATGCACCCGGGGTCACACAGCAAGGCAGTAGCTGGACTGAGACTAGGCCTCAGTCCCCCGATTCCCAGCCCAACACCCTTCCCTTCCAACACGCAGATCTCCTGTTTAGAAGTGTGCACACGCGCAGTTCCAAACAGCAAACCTTGAAGAGCTTAGCTTTTGTTAAGCCTAGCGTTTTCCAAACCTCACTCTTTGCTTTTGGAGGGCATTATGAACATTAGTCCTGGATGAAGCTGATTCAAAATTGGGGAACATCACTGTACGCTGTTTTATGTGATTGCTCAGAGCCTAGAGACCATATAGAGAGATCGCTTTTTACCAGGCTTTTTTTTTTTCCCAGAGAATTTCCCCTCCTAATCTGTGCTGAAATAAAGAAGCGGCAAGATCTCTGCTTTGGATTTGGTCAATGAGCCCACTGTGCACTGCACTTTTCAGCAAGATAAGGCCCACATAGCATCTGCAGAAATGCTTCGCTATCTCTCGAGCAATCCGGCTCCTGTGCAGGCCCCTTGGTAACAGCTTGGCAAATCCGCAAAAGGAATGCGACTATATAGTTTGTGCGTGGACCGCGGAGTTATTATGGCTTCCAAATTGCCTAGCAGGTCATTAATCATAGGCCAAGATAGGCCATCGTCGCGGCAGCAGTGTGAAAGTGCCCGCATAATGCCAGCAAAATCATGTTTAACATGCAGCCCTTGCCAGCGTAGATATGGAAGGGGGAGAGGGAAGGGAAAAATCGTTCCCCTTTTAGGAAAGAAAACTTCTACTTATCTTCGATTTGCATTCAGTCCTCCCTCAATAGTCCTTAAGCCTGTTATTTAATTCATTTTGGTGCCAGGGTTCATCACAAAGCAAAAACCCTAAGCGAGACCTATGCAGTCTGTGACCTCCAAACCCCCTGTCTTTTCTTGTCAGTTCTATGTCATTTGTGCAGTTGAACTCCACCAATTTGAAATGCTGACCTCTTCCGCAGACAACCTTATTCTCCTCCAGTGAAAGAAAGGCCCAGGGCCGACCAACCACTCAAGCGGGAGACGGCGAGAAAAGAGAAAAGTGGTTGACTCGTAAATCAATTTCCACAGCCCACCCAAAACCCACACAACACATTGAATTTGTATAAATTAAAATTTTTCTTTGCTGAATGGATTTATAAAGAAGAGGACTCTAAGAACTAAATAAAAAAATTATGAATTGGGGCCAGAAAGAATGGAAGACGAAACCTTGCCCCCAGTGGCCCAGAACAGCGCCGAGGGCCCCCCATATTCTTTTACACCTGGACTCCCTGAGGTTGTTTGAAAAGAAAAGTTGAAAATAAAATGCATGAATAAAGTTCTATGTCACTGGCAAAGGCAACAAAAGAAAAGGGGGTGGAAGGAGACTACCAGAAACACAGGACTTAAGTGATGGATCCTATGCGTTGCTAGGCAACTTGTATATGTGGCCCATCTGAGTTGTGCTGTGTTTGTGTGCCTATATGTTGCCTGAAAATATAAGACTAGACAATCCTCTGTGACCAGTGGTTTTACACAGCCAGTGCTTTTTTCACGTCATGTGTATCCATTCTCTTAGATTTTAGATCTTTTCCTACCAAAACCAGCCATCAACTATATAATTGTTTAATTTAATTGGAATTTGCATTTATTGAGCCACTACTATGTTTCTCATGAAGCAATGAGGATACAATGCACACAGTCTCTTTACCAAATACCTAACAATTTAATTTGAAAACAAAACATAAAAGCCCTCTCTTATAGGAAAACAAAATTATGAGAATAGAAATATGAATTTCTCTGTTAACGCCTGAAGCAGTTTCCCTTAGTTTTTCTCTCTATGTCCCCTTTCTCTTGCTACCTGGATTTTTTTAGACTGAAAAGAAAAGATCCAAGTCAATTTGCATATTGCTATGGCCTGTTCTTTCTGTTCCCTAGGCCTTCTGACACCTAGAGAGTAAATAAAGAATAGTTCTCCTCTTGTGTTCAGGAAATTGAGAGTTTCTTCCTATTATGAAGCGCCCACTGAGGACCTCTTTTATTTCAGCTACTTTCAAGACTTGTGAAACATTGTTGGACAATTAATGAGGATTCACAAATTGTTACAGTTGAGTGAGATGAAGCATCATGGAGTTTCCTGGCTCCTTTTCTTAAGAGCTATTGTTCTGAGAGCTACAAAATGCTCATTGTAACTCCTGGTGGTCAATGTGAAAATTGTCATCATTTCTCTTCTTGATAAGCAGTCCACTAATAAAAGTGAGCCTGGCAGTTTTTCTGAATTTTAAACACAATTCAAAGTCCTTTTGTTTTGATCGTTTCTCCACCCTAGGGGGAAAAAAGAAAAGGAAAGCCTGTAATTAAATAAGTAAAAATCAAATAAATCACATTGTGATAAGGAGAACTAAAAAAACACCAGAATATGTAAAAGTTCCTGAGGAAAAAAATGGCCAAGGGAGGAAGTGATGTCTGAGCTTGAATTTAAAGGGTAAATAAATATACTAGATCAACAAAGAGAGTGTGCACAAAGGTAGTGAGAGGAGACAAAGCAGGGTGTGTGCAAGCAAATGTAACCTGTTCGGTATTGCTGGGATCTAAGTGATCAACAGGGACGGTTGGAGATGGGGACCGGGCTGCAGACAGCAGCTAGGTTATCAACACCCTTTCCACCATGCATCAGAGTGGAAGTTCCAGGAGAATAGCCGCGTGTTTGCCTTACTCAGCAGCACGTCGACATTGCCTAGCACAGTACTGGCACAGAGCAGGAGCTCCGCATGTACTTATGGAGCCAATAAAGTAACTTCTATCATGGGCCCTGAGGACACAATAGGAGTGTTTTAAACAAGAGAGATGTATGATCACACTTCAGAAAGATAACTCTGGGGGCGGTGTTACGGTCTGCATATTATTGTTAAAGTACTCAGGTGGCCGGCCACCATGTGGAGGGTGGATTAGAGTGACATGAACAAGGAGATTATTTAAGAGGCAGGGGTTCAGGGAGAAATAACAAGGTCCTGAGCAGAGTGGAAGCAATAAGGTTGAGAACGTAGGAGCTGAATGTAAGAGTACTCAAAGTCTGGAAACAGAGAAACAATATTTTTTAGACAATTCATTTATTATATTTTCAAATAGCATGCTCTGTATGTTTCCTTCAACTTCCAGACACCTCGACAAGCAAAATACCCCTAAATGTAAAGCCTAATTTGTTACATTCCTTAATCATTAACCTGGGGAAAGAGTTCAGCAAATCACTTGAATATTTTCCTGTTTTTATAGAATTTTCAGACATTATAGAGAATCCTTTGGATTTGGTCCTGCTCACTGGGTGCCAGTGGAGAGAATGAGAAAGGATT
The DNA here is from genome assembly GCF_014824575.4 of Sturnira hondurensis. Classification (NCBI taxonomy): domain Eukaryota; kingdom Metazoa; phylum Chordata; class Mammalia; order Chiroptera; family Phyllostomidae; genus Sturnira; species Sturnira hondurensis. Next base: position 9,526,190 of record NW_028090067.1, on the reverse strand, counting down.
AGACATGATTCTTGGGTTTCTTGTTGAAGACACTGGGTGGGTGGCAATATCTGAAACCAAGATTTGAAAACAAGTTTGGCATGTTTTTTCAACCGATATATTCAGAACCTGCTAAATACCTGATGAAGCCTGGATTGAGATCTTTAGAGGCTCTACAAATGAAAAAAAAAGTAGGAGGGACTGAAAACATAGTCCAAACACCAATGCTGGTGCTATTAGCTTAAATGCAGATTCCAGTAATGAAATGAACTCGTTAGAAAAGATTCTAACTCGTTCTGATGGTTTGCAATTTGTGCAACTTTGAAATCTGACTCAGAACACAATCATTTGAAGGAACATACCCAGCATTCTCTCCGTGTGTTCTAATCCTGGCTACGCCCCTTACTAGCTGTGTGCTGTGGGGAAGTCATTGAATACCTCTGGGCCTCTATTCCATCATATGTGCTCAGGGGGTTGAAAGAGAATACCTTTCAGGAACTTCTACCTTTAGACATTTAGTGACTCTATAAATGAAATTGATGACACTGTGTGGGGAAATATGACCTAATTTCTGACTTAAAAGTATGCACAAATAAAGAAGACTGAACAGATTAGGAGCAGATGCCAGCTTGTTGGTGGGGCCCGTGAGTTGGTGCAAAGCAACTCCTGAGGTCAATCTACTGTAGAGGGACCCCAAGTCTCTTTGAGACCCGATGCTCATCCATCCCTTCTTCCTTGTTAGCAGAACCTCACCTCTGTTCGAAACAGTGACACCCCTGGCTGAACAAGTCCATTCCTGGCTTCTTTTGCTTATTCCATTAGTCATTTGTTATAATTCTGACCAGAGAGACGTATTTGGGACTTTTTGAGGGGACTTACAGGAAAGCACTTTAGAGGCCAGTAGCTTCAGCTGGCACAACACTCCTGCCCCTTATCTTCCCCCTTCTTGCCTGGAGAGCAGACATAATCTGGAAATGGGGCAGTCACCCTGGGACCCCAGGGCACCAAGCCAGTAAGTGAAGGTGGAAAGATGGTCAGCACCTGTGGCCTAAGAGCATTGTGAATCGTCATGCTAATCCCAGTTCCTGCCCCCAGACTTCTTGCTTAGAGAGAGGCAGAGAAGGAGGGAGGGAGAGAGAGAGGAAGAAAGGAAGGAAGAGAGGGAGGAAGGAAAATGAATAAAGAAAGAAGGAAAGGAAGGAAGGAGAGAGGTCAGGAAGGAAAGGAGGAAGGGAGGGAGGAAGGAAGGAAGGAAGGAGGAAGGAAGGAAGGAAGGAAGGACGGACGGACAGGGAACAAATCCCCCTGTTTTGTTCACCATCACAGGTTGGGTTTTCTGCACGTGCCATTGAACCTATTTCTGATCAAAGTCATGACCAATCTCTCTCAGATAATGATGAAAAAGCCCATTTCCCTACAACATTTAGCATATTTGGGAGGAACAGATATAACGAATGAGTGATTTCAGGAAAAAAAGGTATTGTTTATAAGGGCAAACAAAACCAACTGAACGTCCTCTAGGATGTTCACTTTATAGTCTCACTGCCCAGCGCAGACAAGGCATACTTCGGGGTCACAATTCCTATGAGTTAAATGAATGACAGAAAGAAGGACACGCTCTTTTTCCATCTGATGATTTCACATCTGATGAGCTGTCATGAAGTCCATTGACTTGACTGTCCTCTGTCCCCAGGTCGCATGAACCAGTTTATGGCAACATCACATAGAAAAGGGAAGAAGCTATGGATTATTTCACCAATATGGCTGACATGCACTTGGGAAAAAACTCCAGGTTCCTGGAGTAAACTCAGCCCCCTTCTGATACCAGCCATGGCAGACAAGGATGGTACGGCCCTAAAAGGTGTAGCAGGGCAGCAAGGAGCGCCTGGGGAACCCAGGGGAGACCTGGAGTGATCATGCCAGAGGGCAGAGTGGAAGACATCTCCCTCTCCACCACACCTCTCACCTGTAGGGGGATTCAGCTACTGCTCAGATGTAAACTGTGATTCAAATAATGTATCTATCGTTAACGACCCAACTAGGAAACTATCTGCACAGTGAAAGCCACAGTCACCATGGGCGAATCGCTGCTATCTCCACCTGCCAGGACTCAAAAGACAGTTTTTAAAGTTGCCCTAGTTGTCACCATCATCACCATTCTAGAACAAGAATCTGCAAACTATGACCTGAAGGCCAAATCCTGTTTTTGTAAATAAAGTTTGATTGGAACACAGCCATATATTTAATTGGAACACAGCTCTCTCATTTACATATTGCTCCTGCTGGTCATCCATGACAATTGCGAAAATATTCACTTGCTGCCTTTACAGTAATAGTTTGCTGATCCCTGCTCTACAAACTCTTTGCCTTGTTTTGTTGTTTGTTGTTTTGTTTTGTTTTGTTTTAGGCTGCCCAGCATCTGAGCATCCTTCCCTTGGATGTTCTTGAGCATTTAGGTAGAAAGCAGAGCCCACCTCTTAGTATGAAAGTGGGCGAGGCCAGACACCTCTTTCCTGGTCTCCCTTGTATCTGTGTCTCAGCCAATCAGAAGCTCCCACCTGCAGGTGTGGATTTGGTCGCTATTGGCCCAAGGAAGCAGAGAATCCATCTCTGTCACAATAGCAGCTGGGGCTGTGGCTACAGCCAACCAGTTTCCAGCTGACACTGTCAGCCCCAGGAGGACATCCAGTGTCTAGTGCTGGAGACAGTGGCAGCACAAATCATGGCGTCCAGAGTTTGAAGGCTGAAGTAGCTGCAACTTTGCCCAGCTAAGGGTTCCGTCATGATTTTGGCTGCTGCTCAGCCTTGCTGTTACTGTTTTCTGACCCTGGAATCAGCCTTTCTTGTAATTCTATGAGTGACTTAAAGCCTTTCACTAAGTTTATTCTAGTTTAAATCAGCCAACGTTTATTTCTGTTGCTTGCAACACAGAACCCTGACTGATAAAACCATCTATTTTTTTGTTACATGTGTGGAGCAGCTAGCAGCTTACAGATCATATAACCTACTCTGTTCTTCTTCTGCCCACTTAACAGATGAAGAAACTGAGGCTAGGTGAGGTTAAGCAGTCTCTTTGATCCAACACTGGAAACCCTTTTGATGAAAATACATCTCTTTCTGACGAGAAATGAGATGTATTTCTCATCAGAGAAATGAAAGAGAGCAGCCCGAACTCTCTTTCAAACACTAGGCTCGTGCTCATTAGCTTTCATTTATAAATGAACAACACCATCTCTTCTTCAAAGCCCACAGATTTTAAGAGTTCTGTTAGTGCTTATCACCCTCTTGTCATTTTTTCGCTTCCTTTATTCCAGTCCAGGTGGCTTTATTTTTCCACTGGAAAGTGTCATCACCACGTCATTAGCAATGTGCTGCTACCGGACAGTAGGAAGGAGCATCCCCAGGCCATATGGCTGAGTTTAATCTACATGGTCACGGTGTAATCCCATTGAAGTGGCTTCCCTTTGCAATCAAAACCGAATTTCACACTTTACCAAGATGAGGACAGCTCTTGCCCTCCCCGGAGTAATATAGATCTCCCCAGGCAGCCAAGGCCAATGGAAGTGGCTTTCTTTTCTAGGGCAGCAGCAGGTGGGGGGCAGGGCTGGGAGGTCAGCAAGAATAGGAATAGGAGGAGGCTGGAAAAAGACAGACAGGAATGCTTGGGGAATCAGAGTCCAATGTAATCCTCTTCTACATTCCCCCACCTAAGGGTTACCCCTGGGGACCTTAAGCCCCGGTACTTTGGAAAAGTGAATTGAGAATATGAGTCACCTTTATAAGATTGATGGTTTTATCTTATCCATAAGTTTCTGTTTCTGATTTATCTGGCTCATCTCCCCAGAAGGCCTAAAATTAAAACCAAAATGGCCTTATATCAGAACCACTTAGTTCATCAGAGTCTTCAAGAATATGAATAAGCAAATACTGTCCCCCCACTTATTAAAATGTAGCTCATCCCAGTCCACCCCATGTGTAAGAATTGGTAGTGTAAATAAATATGAAAAAATTGCATGTCACTAGTGATACAGGAGAAATGAGAGACCTCAATTTTTTTAACTTACCAATTGGTAACGTTATTTCTTTGTATAATAATACGCATCATTAAGTACAGCATGTATTGGTACGCACATCGCCGCTTCAGAAATCATTTCTGAAGGCAATTAGTAGTGTGAATCCCAAAACCTCCGGAAAGCACATCTCGGAACAAAGCAGTTCCTCTTCAAATGTACCCTGAGGGTATAATCATGCAGAATTGTTTGGCTAGGAGGCTTTTCATCACAGGATCGATTCATAAACAGCAAAAACTAAAAACAAAGAGAAAGAAGCCTCTTTGCGGGAAAATGTACTGATTAGTTAGGAGGTTGCTGTACACTCAGTCAGCATTTAAAACTGTGTTGTGGAAGACGGTGTGATGACTCAGAGATGTGTAACCAGTAGGTGTTCCATGTCTTCCTTACTCCACAAACGTTAAGGGCTGACATCATGTTGGTCTTTTTCATCGCTGTGTCCTGAGGGCCTGGAATAGGGCTTGGGAAAATACATGTTGAATGAATAATTAAACTGACCAGTGTCCATATTTTCAGTAAAATATGAATGAAACATGTATGAAACACATATATGTTGAATTATATGATATTCTGTCAAGAAACATTTAGATTAAAGATTGACTGGTTTTCTCTCGTTAGTAGAGTTATAGGTAATAGCTGTTTTTTTCTTTTCACTGATGTGTAATGTATCACATACATATTCCATGTTAGTAAACACACATCTATATTCCATTAAAATTATTTACAATATATACTATTATATAAGACTGCTAATATTTATTTGAACCAATACTCCAACATTAAAAGTTAAAGCTGTTTTATAGTTTTCGACATTAATTTAAAAGTGATAATATTACAACAAACACTCTTTTCTGGGTGTCTTTTGAACATGTCTCATCTTTTTCCTTAGAAAAAGTACCTAGAATTAAAATGAGTATGTCTATTTCTATCTGTAGAGGATCCCTAGCAACAAATTAACCATTCACTGAAATGGATAACTTACGAAGATGCCACAAAATTAATCCTCTTCATTAGTGTGTTCAAGTGAAGCAAGGTAATATTCTAGAGAGTGGGGAGGTGACTGTGAGCGGGCCTCCTGTGGCTGCTCCAACAGGTGCAGGTGCTGAATTCTCTCCTGAGCTTGGTGTCCATCTCCTCGGGAAGTGGAGGCACTGAACCGTCTGAAGATGAAGCTGGACTGGTCCAGCCCGGCTCCCTCCCAGGGCTGCGACGTTCACTCATTCTGTTTTTCCGTGGAAAAGATAGCATCAGTAGTTTCCATGAACCATCACTGACTGCATCACAGCAGTTACACAAATACAGGTTTCACTTCAGCGGTCTTCCATCACATGCTGGTGGGGAGAGGGAGTTATTCATAAGACTGGCCTGCATGGCTGCATTCTGAACATCTTCAGACAGTGGAATACCTCCCTAAAATGTCTCCCCAGGTGGACCTCATGTTTACATTCCTTTTTCTTTTCAGCCAGCAGTCAGTGAAGGAATGCACATCTATCAAGCACAGAATCTATCTTTTGGAAGATGAAGAAGGTTGCTTGGAGGAGGAGGAAAAAGGGAAAAAGTGGGAGGACAGAGGAGGAGTCACCCCCATTGTTTGGAAGCCAAAACATTCACAAGAGGCATCAGTGGAAGCACGGTGACTGAGAAGCCGACCAACTGTGGCAGAATTATTCAATATTCCTGGAATCATAAGCTAGAGCTTTTCTTGTTTCCGTTTCTTTTCGTTGGTGTTTGGGCACTTGGAAGAGCTGACTGGAGAGTGGAATCAGAGTGAGGTGGGCACACACAATCCTGGAGGTTCCGGAGGCGATGTCAATTTGCATAATCTTACCAGTGTCAGAGACAATGGGGGTCATGGGCAACCCTTGAGTTTCTACAAATGGTTTTCTAAAAATTTTCTTTCTGAGGCCTGTGGAAGAGCCTAAAGTTCTGAATCCCTCCAGAATGCTGAGAGACTAAGGTTCCTAAAGGGGCGCATTGAGGCCAATTCTAATTTCTGATGCTTACTGTCTCCTGGCAAAGTAACCACTTCTTGGTGCTTCATTTTTGTCTGACAAAAGGATGACTGCTCACATCTGGGAGGCCCTGCAGCTCTTCTATGACACTAGGCAACCCCCCTCAGAACCATGAACTTGGACTCTGCTTTATCTCATAGCATCTCAATGACACAGACACCACAGAACAGAAGAGTACAAAATTCCATGGTGACTTCACCATACACAGCATTTTTGTCTTGGAGATGTAATTGTATGTGTGGCATGTAGTTTCCTGATACACAAAAATGAATGACTAAATCCTGTTTTACTTTCAACTACGTAATTTGTCTTGAGTACGCACCATGTGTTGGATACCATGCTAGATGCTTTGGCGTAGTCCATCCTACTCTGTCTTCATTATTACGCTCATCATTAGCCGTTATCTCCACTTACACAGAGGAGGAGACAAAGTTTCAACTCCCTAACTAACTGATGGTACACGGAGAATTACAACCAGATCTCTTGACCCAAACATCAAACGTCTTTCAGGACAAAGTTGTGTTCAAAGAAAATCAAAAGAATCTTTCTTTAGAGGGAATCTTTCCTCCCCCCTTCCTTTTGTTTCTCCTTTTCTTCCCTCTTTTCTCCCCTTCTGCAAGTTATTGAGCATCAAACCTGTGCCAGATAACTGTTCTAGAAGCAAGAAATCATCTTTGTAATACAACAAGGATGACAAAGAACATTCTCACCTAGTGGTAAAGTTTTCAGAAGCAGAAAAGCACAGAGTTGGTCTCTGGATCTTGTAGGAAAAACCACGGGCCTGGTTACAGTGGAAAGAACATGAAATCGGGGGTCAGGCAAACCTGAGGTCAACCCCTGCCTCTGCCACTACCTAGCTGCGTGTTCACGGACAAGCCATATAGTTCCTGGAGCCCTCCTTGTATTTTATCTATAAGGTAAACATGGTAATACACTTTCTAATGGGATCGCTCAGATTATGAACAACATAAGATGCCTGGCACTTGGAAAATGCCCAGTAAGCGGGCGATGAGGGTGTAGCCACGTGCATACATTTTAACTATGTCCATTGCGGGGAAATTTTTCTGCCGTACTGCTCTGCGCTAAGGGGGTCTGTCAGTCTGCCCATCCCCTGGATGGCCCCCTGGATGTAGGGCTATCTCTGATGTCCCTTCCCATGTATCTAGTCCAGACTCCTGGGAAGGAGAAGCTGGGGCCATCTCCCCACATCCTAACACTACAGACACCACACTTAGGCAGGCTCCATCCCCTTTGGCTTTCAAGTCCCTGCTCCTTTGGCTGGCGGGGGCCTTCACGGGGTGGAGGGACAATTCGCCATGGCAGTCTGTGTCTGCAGCAGGCCTGACAGGCTGGGAGAGGAAGGCGTTAATGTTTTCTGACAGGCGACCCCTAATTGTGGGCCCTTTTCTTCTGGGTCTTTCTGTGAAATTCTGACTTAGGCGAGCAGCATAACAAAGTGGTAGGACATTGATCAGGGCTTGCACTACATTGAGCTGGGGGGTGGGGGGGCACTTGAGGGGGGGTCGGCCCAGCATTATTCATGGAGACTTTCAGCTGTTTTTGTCTTTTAACTAACCTTTGAGTTTGATCAGAGGGCTGGCCGGCCTCCCTCTTGCCAAAGGCCCTGCTGGCACCTGGACAATGGAGACAGACTGCTTTCCCTAGTGTAAAGCTATAGCTGGGGGAGGCCAAAGACTGTGTGTTCTGGACGCGGGAGGGTGGGGCTGAATGGGGTTGGGGAGAGCTTTACTTCTTTCTTGGTCTTGGGGACAGGGGTGGTTATTGATAGAATTTTCAGCTCCCCAAACACAAGCAGCTGACTCTGACTGTTGACTCTCTGGGCCCAACAACTTTATCCAGAAAGATGCAGTGGGCTGGTTTTCCCATCTGATTTTCAAATGCCGCATCCCCTTCCCCTCCACATCCCCTTTCTCCCTACCCACACACTCCTTCCAAAGGGCCCATTGGCTGGAGTAGGGCCCCAGGGTAGAAGTGCTTGGGTTTTGTTTTTTGGTCCAAAATGATGACAAAACGGGAGGAGAGCAAATGAGTGAAGAAAGAAGAGGGGAAGGAAGGAAAGGGAGAATGAGAGGAGAGGGAGAAGTGGACTCAGAGGACAGTGAGAGAAAGACCCAAGGAAAGGTGGGCAGAAGTGCTTTGGTCCAGAGAGGATTTAGGAGGGAATTCAGCAGCAGTGGGGTCCAGGGGCAGCAGTGCTGGGCAGCGCCCAGCGGAGGCCTGCAGCTTCCCCTGGCCCAAAGGACCGCAGGGGGACAGGGAGGGGGTGAGCCGCGAGGTGCTCTCCAAGCGTTCTTCTTTTGGCCGGTGCTGAGCTTTTTGTCCCAGCATCCACTTCCTGCAGCGACCGCCCAGACCCAGGACCCAGTCCTCTCCAGCGTACTTTGCAGAAAGTGACTCCTTTCAAGGAGTGTGGATTGGCGCCTTCCCCCCATTTCGTCCCCAAAATAGCCCTGGTAGCCAGCATCAAAGGCCGCTTTGTGAGCGGCTGCCTGCAGGCTGCCTGGAGGGGAGGGCGCACGCGGGACATTCTGGAAACTGGTCCCACTTCCCACTCCAACCTCTCTCTCTCTAGTCTCTCATTATAATTTTACCCCATTTGTCACGTTCTTCCTCCTGTTTTTCTCTCCTCTCTCTCTCTCCCCCTCTCCTCCTTTCTCTCCTTCCCTACCTTATCCTCAACATTTTTCTTCCTCCCTCCATACATTCTGTCCCCTCTATCCATTCCTTCTCCTCAAATCCTTTTCTGTCCCTCATCTCTCTCTTCCCCACCTCCATCTCTTTCTCCTCCCCTCTCTCACCTCCTACCTCTTCCTTCTTTTCCCACCGCTCTCCTCCAGGACGGTTGCCCACGCCTCCGCCCGCTACCCCTGCGCCACCCCTGCGGTCAGGTAGCCCCGCGAGGCCGTGCACGGCGCGCGCAGCTGACAGCAGACGCACGCCTGCAGCCAATCAACGGGGGGATGCGCTGCAGCTTGAATAAATCATTAAACCTGACACGCGCTCCAGGCCCGCGTCAGCTCGGCAACTTGCTTCCTGCCATTAACCTATACGCCCTCTTTTGTAACAACCTAATCTTGCATACAAAGGAAGAAAGAATATAAGTTGGACCTGCGCTGGAACCCAGCCCTTTGCCTTGGCCGACGGAAGAGAACTTTAGTGTCAATGAATCCACTTCCCTCCCTACCTTTGACCCCGGACGACCTGGAGTTTCTGGGGAAATCCGAAAATGAATCATTTCTTGGCCCAGGAGTGAAGAGAGAGAGAAAAGTTCAGACTTATCAACAGTAGAATAAGGGAAACAGGAATGAAGACATTAGTACATCAGAGAAGCATCCGTAGTGTTTTTAAAAGAGGTTGCAATAACACAAGCTTCTTGGAGCTCANAATCCACTTCCCTCCCTACCTTTGACCCCGGACGACCTGGAGTTTCTGGGGAAATCCGAAAATGAATCATTTCTTGGCCCAGGAGTGAAGGGAGAGAAAAGTTCAGACTTATCAACAGTAGAATAAGGGAAACAGGAATGAAGACATTAGTACATCAGCGAAGCATCCGTAGTGTTTTTAAAAGAGGTTGCAATAACACAAGCTTCTTGGAGCTCACTCTAGAAAATAAAAATTAATCCTAGAAATGTTGAGTAAACTTCATCATGTTCCCTCCCTTTTTGAAATGAGTGCGTAAATGGTGAGTGAATGAATGCATGAAGGCATGAATGACTCCTCAACAGCAGCATGGTCTTGTTTAGTTTGGTGGCAAGTCCCCAGCACCACCTCTTGTCTGGTCCTGGAAGGTCATGAGAAGAAATGACCTCTTGCACTGATACAGTCATTAACAGCTACAAAGCTCTTTCCTCTTCAATTTATCAGTTGACCTATAAAAGGGAAGATAATCCTCATTTTCCAGAAGAGAAGACTGTAACTGATATCTTTTGCAAACTTGCAAGTAAGTCATTCTCTGCTCAAAAAGCTGGACGCGATTTCCCAGAGTTAGGTTTTGAACAGAGCTAGGTTCACGTCTGCCCTAGGAAGTTTCTCACTGATTGCCAAGAGTCCCTGCAAATCTTACCCAAAGCTAATACATCCCTAAGCACCTGTGGGAGAATAGCCTGTGGACTAGCCAGGGTCAGCAGGAGCAGATGACACACTTGAAATGGTCAATGAAAAGAGGTTAACAGAGAGACAGAGATGTGCATGGGGCTAGGGGAATCCGAATGATGCAGCAGCAGAGCCCTTGCTACCTCTGGGACTGAAGGAACAAGAAGAGGAAGCCGTTGCTGCATCTGTAACAGCTGCAGTAACAAGAGCTGGTGCCGTGGGAGAGAAGCCTCCTGACCAAGCTGTGGCCTTAGACAAAGGAGCAGAGCCACTGCCAAAGCAACTGAGCCTGAGCAATGAGGAGCAAGGATGTGAAGGTCCCACCTACCTGTCCTCCTACCTCACAGTCTCTTATTAGTGTCTTCCAGGGGCCACACCTAACAGGAAGCCAGAAGGCAAGGAAGCCCTAGTGATGAGGTGCATGGGGTTCAACTTTGGAGATGCAGAGCAGGGCAGAGAGGGCAGAGAGTGGATCTGGGAAAAGAAGGGAAGAACAGGGAACACAGCTATCAATGCACCACCCATTCAGTTAACAAATACGTATCTCCCCAAGGGCTAGGGAGGTACCAGTGAACATGATAGGTAAGGCCACAGTCTCCACGTAGTTTTCCATCTAGCAGGGGCTATTGACAGCAACTGCAAATGCCAAGAAGGAGAAACAGCATAGTGAATGGGGAGTGACTATGGCCTATGAAGAGCCCTGCTTTAGATGGAGTGGACAAGTAAAGCTTCTCAGAGAAGGTGGGGTTTGAAGTAAGGTGACCTGGGCTCCCCGGGAAGGTCTAACTTCCGCAACTACTTCCAGACTTCTCTGTGGTTTGTGGGTAAACCTCAAAGCTAGTCTGTGATTGAGAGGCATCAACTCTCCTGACCCTGGGAAAATGAGAGACGGAACTGAAAGATAAGAATAACGAGGGGCACTCACATTTACATATAGCTCATCACCTCCCCCACAAGGCCCTGTGCTAACTCCTTTACATTGTCTCCTCTTGCTGCTATGGGTACCACCCAGCCCATGTTACAAAGGAGAAGACTGAAGCTCAGGAGGAAGTGGCCCCCTGATTCTGGGTTCTAACATCCCCAGCCCTGACCGAACAGCAGGGCAGAGAAGCATCTTCTACTCCCTCTTCCTCACTGCATCTCAGGCCTATTCTTTTGATGACCAATGCAAAGAGCTTCTTCTCTCTCCCTTGGTGGGCCCGCCTGATGCAAACAGGAGAGAGAGATTCTTCTCCATACACCACACCCTCTTACTTCCAATTTAAAAAAAAAGAAAGTGAAAGGCTGTGAGGCCGTGTCAGGGAGGTGATACATGTGCCCCAGGAGCTCCTACCCAGCCTCAGCTAACACTCGCATTCAGTGGTTCTGCGGTCTGTTTGCTCCTTTGCCGTCTGCACTCCCCGCTCCTCCTCGTCAATTTCATGCGTGTCTCCAGTCTTAAATCGGTGGTCTTCGGGTCATTTGTTGAATAGGTAAGATTTCTCAGTCAATAAAGTCAGGGCAGTTTTCTTCCCCAGCACCCCCCACCCCCTGAAGAAAGTGGGGTGGGGGCTGGACCGGGGAGAGGCCATGATTGCTGGCCGCTGGGGTCTACATTTTGTATTTCGCTGACAGCCCAGGGCCGCTGCAAAGCCCGCCGCGCAGCCAATGGGCAGCGGTGATTTATGGAGCTGACTAATGCTGGCTGAATGCGGCCTGTCACAGCGCTGTGAATGGCTTCCCTTTGCCGCACAAGCCCCGGCTTTGTGTTGCTAAGCGATTAGAGCAGATGTAATGAGATTTTGCCCAATCCCCGCTTTGCCCTTTCCTAGCTTCGGCAAAATTGTGTGTGTTTCTGTGAATTTTTAGAGTTTGCCTTCGCATTGTGGCAAACAACGGCTAACTTTGCCTCGAGTTTAACGAGACTGGAAATTTCCCATTCAGAAATGAGTAAAAGAACACCTGTCTTTTACCCCCCCCCCTCAGGAGAAGGGGGGTAAAATCCCCTTTGTGGGGGCTGAAACATTACCCTAATGTTATATTCATAGCGATAAATGACTTGCTACACTTTCTTTACCCACCTTATCTGAAAACTCGCAAAGGGGCTAAGTTAAAAGAAAAATGAGTGTGTGTGTTGGGGGGGGGGGGGCGCAGCTCTGGTCCTTTAAATGAGAAGATAAAAATAAAAGCAGGCATCACAAAAGCATTGCTTCCCTCAAGTAAGCTCTAAATTGGCCCACTGCTGGCAGAAAGTCCGATTATTTATGGCGATGAGGAATTTACTGATTTTTTTCCCCTTAATTACGCTCATCTCTTTGAAAGGGACTGAAGCCTCAATGTGCATTCTATAGAGGGTCATTTAGCAAAATGACATCAGACGCTGTGGCGTGCTCCGCTCATCGCAGCTTTAAAAAATGATTATTCTGTGCCTCTAAATGGTATAGATGTACCAACACAGACTAGATTTTTAACTCTGGAAGACGTGCTGGCTCCCCGTTCTTTGTTGGGTTTTGTAAGACGCATTTTGCGCTCGGCTTTCCGCTTGGCTGGAGACACGCAAACTGAATGTGCAAGTAACGCAGGAGGCGAGCGAGGCGCCGGCGAGAGGCGGAGTGGCATTCTGATCACGTCGTTGCTAACTGACAAGAAGCGAGCCAGCCAAAAACCCCACCAATTTCTTTTTGAATCTTGGTAATTGGGTACTTTTACACGCAGCTCACGCTATTGGGATAGAGTCACCAGCTTAGATGGGCCAGTGTCTCTGAAGCAACCGCACATTTCTAAGGCTTTTATTTCTTTCCATCTAATTCCTTCCTCAAGGAATTCATCTGAAACGTGCCCTTCACTTGAAATCAATATGGAAAGTGTGCATCCTGGGGAAAAGAAGTAGAAAACGTGTGCCTGGGAGTGAAGGAGGAACACACTCATCACTGGGAGTGTGGACACAGCTACTTCTGTTGGCCAGTCCTGCCTAACCCAGTAAGGCCGTCCTTCCTCCCAACCCTGAGCCTATTTATTTCATCCAGCCCTTCTGCAATCTCGCAGTGAGCCACTCAGAAATGTGGGTCAAGGTTAGAACAGGGAGCGAGGGCCCTCTTTTTGCCAGTTTACTTTTGGGGGCATTTTCTAAAATACGAAGTCATTTTATCCAAAGACAATGCAGCCATCAATCACCACCTGTTCTCTTGGTGTGTGAGTCTATGGGCAGCTTAAAGGGAAAGAAAGCATTGGTCACAGAGCCTCCTCAGGTAGGACTGGTCTAGGCTCCTGTCCTTGTCACGTCTACCAGTTTGCAGGCTTTGCAGGCCCCTCCCCTCCCTCACCCATCCCTTCCCTTTGGCATTTCCATAACTTGGACAAGGCAGGGGAGTCAAAGAAGACTTTTTCACTTGTTAAAAAAAAAAGAAACATGTTTTATTACGAAACTAGTTTGTATAAAACAGGGTTATACATGGGGTTTTTTGTAAGTTTGTAATAAAACAGTAAGAAAAAAAAGGCAGTGATAGAAATTTCCCAAAAGGCAACCTATCAAACACACTGGCTGCCACTTTGCGTTTGGACAGTAGCTGCATAAACTTTGTTCTGGAACAGTATTGAATAACGTCATTAATACATTAACAAAGTTTCTATGAAGTAAGACACATTGGTGCTTAAGTACATCTGGTGGCCTTTCGATCTCACCTGTGAGGAGAGTTCTTTACAAAACCACATGGGGAAAATGGCAGTTGTAAGGTGAACTACACGTCTAAAATATGAGGAGGTAATATCATTACATGTTAAAGTATCAAGATATACACATTTTAAACCATTTGTACAAAACTCTATAAATTTTTTTCTTTCTCTCTTATGTACAAAAATATCTTAATATATCCCCAAACTGGTTAGGATAGATACAAATAGATTTTTTTATAATAAAAAAATTCACCAAAGATTGGAAGCATCCTATGATGAACATGGTAGGAAAGCTGGCGTGAGGGAGTGGGGCTTGGGGAAGGGGCCTGAGGACGGGCTGTCCAAGGACTGAGTATAGAGCATAGTTTCGCTGCAGACAAATGTCCACAGCTTATTGAGATGGAGGGTACTGAGAGGACAGACACCAACCCGTTGCTAGAGAGTTAGGAACTGCGCTTTCAAAGAGGGCGGGGAGGTGAGGACACCCAGCAAGCGCCTCCAGCTCTGCCTGTTAGTTCGGGTGGGAGTCGCTATGGGATGTGTGACGCTCTCTTCTGCCAGGAGCCTGCTGCCTGTGCACACAAGCAGCACTTTGCACACTGACTCAGGTCCTAGTCACTCTTCTTCTCTCCGTGAATGACTGGAGTGCAAAGACACGGTTCTGAACGCATCCCTGTTTTGTGAGAGCCTCCCTTAGCAGGCCAGGGTCGCTTGGTTGGTATTGGAGTTGGTTGCCTTTTTTTCCCTTCTTTTTTTTTTCCGTTTTCCTCCCCTCCAGCGTCACTGGCGAGAAAGCACTAAAGATGCAGGTGGTGCGGTTACCCTAGAACACAAGGGGAAGAACAGGAAAGGTTAAAGTGAACTCGGAGGCCCGCGTTGCGGGGAATGGAGGTTTAGGGGGGAGAGGTAAGGCTCCTCATTTGACAGGTCTTAGGACTCGGTTCTTCAGCGTGCGTCCACCTCACCCCATCTCCAGTCCTTGCAGACCTGGGCAAAGCCACTCTCAGAGGCCAATGCTGAGAGTAACAAATCAGGGTTTCAAACAGACTATCTTGAACAAGTCCCTGAAATCAATCCCTGTCCCCCCACCCCGTCTCCGTGGAGACAGTCCCCCTCCTAGAGACTAAGGGGAAGGAAAAAAGATGAAGACCAGGAAACCCCTTTCACCCCCTTCACTCCAAAATGCAACCTACCTGCTTCGAAAGTCCGTCGCACCAGGCCCCTCAGAACCAGTTGGTGAAATCGAGCAGTTCTTGCTCCTCGGGACTGAGGGGGTCGTAAGAGCCCTCGTCCGACGAGTAGGATGAGACCGGAGAGCCGGCCATGGAGTTCATGTCGTTGGAGTAGTTGGGGGAGATGGTGGGGGACAGGACGCCCGCCTGGAAGGCCGCGCTCACCGCGTCGTGCTCGTCCAGCAGCTGCTGCAGCGCGCGGATGTACTCGACCGCGGAGCGCAGTGTCTCCACCTTGCTCATCTTCTTGTTGGCGGCGCCGTTGGGGACGTGCTCGCGAAGGGTGGCGAAGCCCAGGTTGACCAGCTTGACGCGGTTGCGCTCGCGCTCGTTGCGGCGCGCTACGGCAGCTGGCTGCTGCTGCGGCAGGCTGTAGCCAAAACCGCTGAAGTTGAGCCGGCGTTTGCAGCGCATCAGTTCGGGCGAGGACGAGCGCTGTCGCTTGACTTGCTTGGGCACGGGCTTGTGACCGCCCCCTGAGGGTTGGCCGTCGGCCGCTGGGCTCAGCTGCGGCCCCTGCGGCTGCTGCTGCGCGCTCTGCGCCGCCGCCGCTGCCGCTGCCGCCGCCGCAGCCGTGGCGAAGAAGCAGGCTGCGGGCGGCAGGAAGGGCTGCTGGGGCTGCGTCTGGGGCTGCTGGCCGGCGGCGCCGCTCTCCATCTTGGCAGAGCTCTCCATGCGCAGCGGCTGCCAAGGAGTCGCGGGATCGGAGCGAGCCGGGGCGCGAGGTGCGGGGCGCGTGAGGGAGGCGCAGACAGGACTGGGGTGCACGAACAGAGAGGGAAAGAAGGAGAGAGATGAAGAGGGGGTCCGCAGGGGAGTTTAAAATATTACAGAATCCCCGGGAGACTTCGTAGATTGGGAGCAAAGAAAGTGCAAATGCTTTTCCTCCTCCCTCCACTCCTCCTCCTCACTCCCCTCCTCCCTTCGCGGGTTGGCTTCGGGAGCCTCGCGTGGCGCTCGCGTGTGAGGCTGCCGCTAGCGCCTTCTTGTTTTAAAAGAAAAAAAGCAGAAGAAGCAAAAGTCAGTGATGAGCGCGCTCTGCTGAGTCTCCCGTTCCTCTCCCCCTAGGGCTGCGCTTTCTTGCGCCAGGTCTTGATCTCTCCAGCCGAGGGGCAAGCAGTTTTTATTATTTTGTTAACCTCCTTTCTTTCTTATTTCCTTCTTTCGCTCGCCCTCCCTGGCCGGCTCCCTGTCGGTGCGCCGTCCACGTTCCCTGGCCAGAAGTGAGAATGCTGGGCGGCCGGAGTGCGGCTCCCTTTTCAATGGGACACCAAGCCCCACGCGCAGCCCTGGCCCCGCCTTGCCCCCCACTCCCCGCTGCTGCAGCGAGCGGCTGCAGCCCCCCACTTCCCCCCTCCTCTTACCTCCTCCTCCTCCCACCCACTCCCTAAACTCCCCTCCTCCTCTCCTCTTCTCCCCCACCCCCCACCCGTTCCCTGCGGCCGCTCCGTGCAAACTCCCCATTCAGCAGGGTTTGTTGTTGCAGTGCGTGCGCCTGGCGCGTGCCGGGCTCCCGGCTGAATAAACAGGCGGCGCGCTCGGGGCGGGCCGCAGCCGGGGGTGGCTCTAGAAAGGGGGGGGCGGCCCCACAGGAGGGGCGAAAACGCTCTGGGATTTGGGGTGTAAGGGTTGACAGTTTGGGGTGTAGTGCCCTGGGATTCTCCTAAGAACTTGGAGCTAAGCACAGGGGAGGATTTGGACGGAAAAAGCGGCACGGGCTGTGTGGAAGTTAGAGGGGAGTGAGGCTGCATGTTTCCTGTTTTCTTCTCCTACCCACTGTCCTTCTCTGGTGTGTGTGTGTGGGGGGGGGGGGTCTTCACTGTCCTCGCAATGCAAATTTGCGATTGAAGTTCAGAAAGATGGGGACAGCATCTCCCAAAGTACTGACTCCTAAAAAAAGAAAAGTAGTGCAAAGACTTCTGTTCCAACCTCAAAGCGTTCTCTCAGTAGCTCTGTGGCCCTCGGTAAGTGGCATCCTCTCTGAGCCTCCGTTTTCTTGTCTGTAACAACAGAGGTTGGATTAGCTGGTCTGTAATGTTCCATCCAGGTCTAAAAATTGGGAGGTGCTCCCCACAACTGAGCCAGAGTGGTAGTTCCCGAGGAGAAGGAAATGATGGCATGGCGACCTGGTTGTTACCAGCCCCGGGATAGGTTTGTTCACATCAAGAATGACCCCCACCCCCGCCGCTCACCGCCCATGATCTCCGGCTGCATGTATCATTGCACCTCCAAAGGATAATTTCCGATCCGGCTGGGGGTGGTGGTGCATAAAGGGAGTTCTCTGGGATATTCTCGGCTGGATCTGAGGGAAAAGATGTGGGGCGCGGGGTGCAGGGGAGGGTAATGAATCTCACTGGGGGGCTGGAGGAGCTTCCCTGGTTGTTCGGAGCCGCCGCAGGCACCTCGGCGGCCTTGGCGCAGCCTCCATCCCGCCCCAGGCGTGTGCCGGGCGGGCTGGTGGCAGGCGACTGGGAGCCGAGCCCGGCCGAGCCGCGTGTTGGCCCGGCGAAGGAGGGGGAGGCGCTTGCAGCAGTCTCTCAGCCGCTGGGACAGCGCCCGCCCAGGCGCCCTCCCTGGGCCCTCGGCCCTGTCGCGCTGTGGCTGGAGCCTGGTCCAACTTCGGGGCGTCTTGGGACACGGCGCTTGGGGGAAAAGCGGACCGAGCAACGGGTCCCATCTCGTACCGCTATGTAGTGGACAGAGGCTGGGGGCGTGTCTCTAATCGCGTCCATGTAGGCAGAAGGAAATAGAGGGTACCCATCTGGGCGCGGGGATGACTGCGGTGAATCATTTAGGTAATGACTTCTCAGTGGACTTCCCTTTGTGGAGTTGGGGCCTTCGAAGGGATACGTGGGAGCGCCTCAGATTGCCCCCTTGGTACGTGCGCTGGCTATGGGTGTTGGGGGAGCAATAACGGTGGCGATGCGGTGGGCGCTGAGGACGGATGGCTCCCAAGGTGAATGAATCACTTCCATTCTCTGCTACAGTTTTCTCTTTTAAAATAGACGGGTTTGGGGACTATAACACTGAATCATGCCAAAAGACTTTATAGTTCTGTAAATCTCCCCACCCACACAACCCCTTCGCGTGCTTGCTGACCCCACAGGACGTTGCCGAACCAGCGGGGTTTACACCCCCACGCCTTGCTCCAGGAAAGGAGCTAAGGGGTCTCCAAATTCACCTCGTCTCCATTTCCGGGAACTGTAGGAGGCGTTGAGGCCTAAAGTAGAACCACGCCACCTGCTTTCCAACCCGAGGGAGACTCGCCACCTGGCGAAAGACGGTATTCAGGCGCTTCCTGCCGCTCAGCTCCTATCTCTGGGTGTTGCCGCTAGGAGGCGCCCAGGAAAGGCCTCCTGGGTCCCTCCACTCCTCTCTAGCAAAATAGTGCAGGCGTTGGGGGGCGGGGGGAGGCACTACCATCGAGGCATCTAAGTGCGCTTTCTTTCACGTTGGGCTGAACCACGTGCCCTGAGATCTCGTCCAACTCAGACTCTAAGCGTCCACGTAAAGGTCCGTAGTTCTGGCTGCGACCCCCTATTTTGAGTTGTAATCATGAACAAGTCCCTCTTCCTCTACCGCCCTTAGTTTTCGGATCTGTGCTTGACGGGCGTACACTCGCTAATTTCGAAATGGATCTAGGAGCAGGGAAAATCTTCAGATGGACCCCAGGTGTTCTCGGTTTCCTTTTTGGGTGCTGACTCTTGTGCGTGGAAACCCTAATTATCATGGACTTCAAGGCCAGAGCCTACTCGCAACCCTCACGGACACACACGCACACATACACGCACACATGCACACGGGCCAGGCCGTGTAACCCGCGGTCAAATAAAAGCGCCAAGCAATGAAGCTGTGCATTGTAGCGGCCCTACTCGTTGGCCACCGCCCAGGAGAAAAGACAGCGGACGCGGGGATCCTTCCGGTCAAAGCCACCGGCAGCATTTGTCTCTATTCTTCCGGCTCCAGCTCCGAGCCAAAATTCTGGCCTCACGCTCCGGATTCCCGCATCCTAAGCGTACTTCCTTACATGTTTGCAAAACTCTTCAAGAACCCAGGCATTTTCCTCCTCCGACTGGAGTG
Source organism: Sturnira hondurensis (assembly GCF_014824575.4). Taxonomy (NCBI): domain Eukaryota; kingdom Metazoa; phylum Chordata; class Mammalia; order Chiroptera; family Phyllostomidae; genus Sturnira; species Sturnira hondurensis. Next base: position 9,507,053 of record NW_028090067.1, on the reverse strand, counting down.
AATAAATACGAAAAGCGTTCCTGGCACCAGCCCAGCCCAGCACTGTGGGCTCCACCTTGTTCTCCAACTGGAAAGTAGAGCGATCTAGAATCTTTTGGGGAGTTTGCGCCTCTGCTTTTAGGATTGTGTATTACCAAGGGGAGTTTTCTTGGTACACCTAGAAAAAGACATCTTGGTACAAAAGACATCTATAGATGTCATAGATGTCATATATAATATATTATATATATTAAGATTTTATTTATTTATTTTTAGAGGGGAAAGGAAGGAGAGAGAGAGAAATATCAATGTATGGTTGCCTCTGGTGTGTCCCCTGCCTGCAGGGGAACTGGCCTGCAACCCAGACATGTGCCCTGACTGGGAAAGAACAGCCTTTCTAAAACAACAAGGAAGCCTGCTGCTGCTCACGCAGCCCACCCAGTACAGGGTGTATAGGAGGTGGGGGACCAGATCTTGCCTTTCCTGGAACCACACTCTGGTAGTTGTTACAGCCACTGGGGGTCCTGTGCCCCCCTCTCACTGTCTCAGGACCTGGGAATGGGTAATCCCTGTTATTTTTGAGGAATGGTGGTGATGCTTTGAAGTCGAGGTGATGGGAGATAACAACTAAATGTTTAACAGAAACAGTAGAAAAGCAGAGGAAATGCAGGCAAGCACCATGGCTGGCACATGGAAGGAACTTCAGCAGAGTCACTGGTTCTGATCTCCCTTGCCACCAGTGGGCCTGACTCTGAGCAACACCCCGGGATTTACTTGACCGGGACACTCAAGGGTCCATTCATCTAGATGTGAAGGGACAAAGAACAACTCACCAAGGAGTGTTGACCTCATCCCTAATGGAGTGGTAGTGTTCTCTCTGGTCACCTGCTCAGGCTGTCAGGAGAATTAAATGGGACGTTGTTTCTGAATTCGCTTTGGGAATCCCTCCATACACACCAGGGACTGTCAGTCTTGTGATGGGGAGGCAGGACGCTGCTCGCCTTTGGTGTGTGTTGCCCAGAACATAGACATGCTAGAAAAGTGGGGAGGCTTCTCATTACATTACAATAAGGGCCTTCGTTTCTGGGCCTTCAGGCCCCTCTTCTATTTAGGGAATTCAGGAGCTCTCATACTTGAGATAAAACTTTATCCACATTCAGCACCAAAATCTACGTGGAAAACTGGCTTTCCTAGTGACACATAGGGCTCGTTGCCCTGGAGACATGAGAGTCTGGCGTCCTGAGTCCCCTGCCACCTTAGTTCCCACTCACAATGGAAGGCCAGGCCGGGGCCACCTCTGCTCACACACTACCCTCATGCCCTAGAACTGTGCTCCCCTCTCTGCAGAAAGGTGATAGGCCTCATCTCTGTTTTGAAAAGTTTCCTCGGTGCTTTTCTTTTTTGAGGAAAGTGACGTTAACATGAAAAGTGAAATTAGGTTTTTCATTGAAGAAGTAAGATTATATTTATAGTGGATCCTGAATAAGAGGCAAGGAGAACACAAAGATGAACACAGGCCTTAGATTTCTGAGTGGACGCAAGAGTTTTAGTGCAGCCCTCAATTTCGGTGAGCTCTAAGCCCCAGCACCCACGGGTGTGTCGAGAAAAATGACGTGCCAGGCATTCCAGTATCTGGGTTCCAGTAGCCCCTGCCCTGGGTGGAGGCTGCTTTAAGCCCGTGCTTGACTCACGCTATCCTTACCCAAGGAAATGAAAAGTGCGTTACTGCACGATCTACTGTCTCCAGGGCGCCCTCCCCAAGGTAACTTTAGAAACAGCTGCTGCCCAGCCTGAGTTAAGTCTGAGCAGGCGGGGATGGCCTGTTCATGGGGACAGAATAGCACAAAGTACAGATTTGGCTCAGCTTCTTGGTCACAGCAGCCAGGCCTGCACCTGCATTAAGGAATCCAGGCTTCTAACAAATATATTTGCTTTTTTTTCAATATGCCTGAAAAAAGAAAAGCTGGAAAACAAAACAAAAAAAAGCACAAAGTATTATTTTACTGTGGCGTTTTGGTTAGGGAGTGGAGGGAGGGGCGGGGGGAGGGGGTAGTTTGCACCCACCCTCACCAGTCCTTTTGAAGTTCTCCAAATAAGGAGAAGTAACGCGAAGTCTTTATTTTTTCTAAAGCCCCATTTACATTATGATTAAATACCTTCCTCGGTTAAGCATAAAGAAAGTCGTTAATCTATATAGCTCTCCAAAGAATCAATACATTCTAAACTTTTGTAGGATTTGTTACACTCTATTTTGTTACAGTAGGCCAGCTCCTCTCTGCCTAGGCACATGGCTTCCCTTCCCTCCCTCCTCCCCACCTTCTCCAAGAATGAAAATAAAGTAAAGGTCTTTCACGGTAAACAAAACCAGCTGATTCTTCACAGAGATCCCATGAATAGCTGGAGAAGAAAAAAAAAACTTACAATAAATGGTGCATTTTTTTCTCTGCTGGGTATAGTATTCAAGGATCAGGGCAGTATTCAAACAGAGGCCCATTTTTTGCTCACAAGAGAGTTTAGAAAAGAAGCGTGGGGTCCATTCAGCGCTTTCCCCCTTCACAATCGCAGGGTTCTATGAAACCTATCTTCCATGCCTTGTCGGAGTGTTTCTGGGGACCAATTAGTGCTTTGTTGCACGGCTTCTTTGCTGAATCTTTGAGCAGCAAGAAAAAGCGCTCTCGAGTCTCCCCTTATTTTGACCATTTCAGTCATTACTCAGTGTAATAATTAATATGACAACTGGACGCTCGAGTTTGTATAGAAACACCTCAGCTACAGGAGCGAGTGTGCAGTGGGTGGTAAGGAGCCGCATATCAGCCGGAGAAGCCACACACACAAAAAGGAATGAATGGCCAGAGAGAAAGAGAAGGAATAAAGATAAAATAGTTGGCACAACGCAGAGGAACATAAAACAGACTCGAATGGAGAGAGGGAGGGGAAGGGGGACAATTAGAAGGGGAGGGAAAAACACCCTACAGAGGTTAACTTATTTTGAAACTGTTTTTCTGAAAAGAACCGTGGGCGTGATTGGCCGGCTTTCAGCCCAGGGCGGTCCACGATCTCCCCCCAGCCCCAACTTTGTGAACTCTCTTGGAACGCGGCGTGGGGGTGGGGGAGAGGGAGGGAAGGCAACCGCTGAGGTCTTTCCGGGGTGGTGCACTCATCACGCAACCCCGCCCAAGTCTGGCTCCCATTTGTGCAAAAATTCTGTTCCTCTTCCCTCCAACTTCGGAGCTGGCGATAGGGAAGATCGGCGCAAATGTAGAAGATAGACATGTGTACTGCGCTACCTCCCTGGGCGGTGAGTGTTGGGGAGGACGTTTCTCATGCACCCCAACAACTCTGCAACCTTGCCTTGAGGAACAGTGTTCTGCCTCGCTCGTGGGGGGAAAGGTCTCCCCTGGCAGCGGGCAGCCTGGCTGGGCGCTGCGCCCCAGCCCCCCGCGCTGTGCCCGCTTCTGCCTTTCCTCGCAAGTGCGCCCCGGGGTTGTGACCCGCTCCGTGACGGCATAATAAATAATTACAGAGTTTAAGCGTATTAGGCACAGCTCATGCTAATGAGCTAGATAAGGGCTCACGCTAACCCGAAGTGACAGTTTGCATATAGGACGGGAGAAAAAAAAAAACCTTCTATTTTCCCTCAACTTGATTGCTCCTTCTCGAATTCCCTTCCCCCATTCCTCTGGATTTCCCTCTTTCCATATTCCTCTACATCCCACCACACAAACGCGCGCGCACGCGCACGCACACACACACACACACACACCACACTTCTTTGACCCTTCTTCCTCGGTCTATTTCCCTGCCCACTGCATTGTGATGTCACAAAGTCTCGCTGCCTACGTGTGACCTGCCAGGAGAGTTCACTACCAGTGCGTCCTGGCCAGTCTCAGCGACCAGCAGGTTCCTGTGGCATTCCTTACACAGTATGCAACGCACCAAGGCTCCCATTCTTCAGAAATAACTTTGAAGCTCAGTCAGGGACTTCCGAGAGCTCCAGGGCTCTGGCGCGCCCTTGGGTGCTCTGTGTGCTCTCCACGGATAGCAGCGCTGTCCCCTGGGGCGATGACCACAGGCACCGGAGCCGAGGAGCTCCTAAAACTCTCCAGCCGCCTCCTGAAAGCAGAGGCAGTTTGCCGAAGTGACTGAGGTCAGTCGTGTGTCCCCATTGTGTGGCCACGTGTCCCGTGTCCATCATCACCTCCCCAAAGTCCGAGCTCAGCCCGACTCCTTTCGGCGCGGCCAGGGAATGCTCTGGCCTATAAATCAGTCGGCGGCGGCAAGTTCTCTCTCCACCTCCTCGCAGACCCCAACGCGGGCTCTGGGCCGAGGAGAAAGTTTGCTGGAACCAAGTTAGGAAGAAGCAGCCTGCCACAGCTTGATGTCGAAGTGGAAAACTGTGCGCCCCCAGGTCGTCGTATGCACCACTGTCAGGGGCTTTTTCTTTGGAAAAGTCAGGGAAGGACTAAGGTGATTGTTCATACATGGATCCTTCTTGATGTGGAATCTTAAAGAAACAGCAAGAAACCAAAATTAAATGATTTAATATTTGTAAAATGAGAGAACAGTGTCTGGCACACAGTAAACACTATATTTGTGTTAGTTAATAAATGCAAGGGTATGGAATACATGAAAGGAGGTACAGGCTATCCATCTAAGACAGCAGTTTTCAACCAGAGTGCTGCAAGAATTTTTAACCATGCAGTATCTGACTACTTAGGGTCACTGACCTCTTTCCCTTTAGATTGTCAAATAAAAAAAAAATGACAACAGCCCTGACTGGTGTGACTCAGTGGGATGGGTGTCTTCCCTCAAACTGAAAGGGCAGATACAGATTCCCTGTCAGGGCATATGCCTGAGTTTTGGGCCAGGTCCAAAACTGGTCCAACCAGGTCCAACCAGGTCCAATCACCTGGTTGGTGGCCAGAGAGAGGCAACCACTCCATGTTTCTCCCATGCATGGATGTTTCTCTTTTCCCTTTCTCCCTCCTTTCCCCTTTCTCCCCCCCCAAAAAAATCATTTAAAAATGACAACAGCTAACAACAATAGTCATCTGGTATGAGTGATAAAAAGTTATGCTTATTTTTGGTCAGATTGGCAAAAAATTGGGGGGGATGCCACAGAATTTTAGGAATTAATGTATGTATGCCATAAGGTGAAAAAGGTTGAAAATTGCTGACCTAACAGGTTAGAAAATACCACTTAGATGTAAAATGCTCAAGGTTGATAATGCTCATTGATTCACCAAACACTATTGAATATAATCTGAGGTAAACAAAATAACTATTGCCTTCGACAAATTTGCAATTTGGTGGGCAGAAAAGGAAGTATAAGGAAAATTAACACACAGTGGGGACAATTGGAGAGCCTTCCTGCCCTGTGCTCCATTGGTCCTCGGACTCCCCCTTCCCCCCATCTGCCAGGTAACCCCCCAATAAGTATACGACCCACATTAAAAAGGTGGACTTCTTACGCAAACACATCCTAAAGTCATCCAACCCCTCTTCTCCCACCAGAGGGTCATCCCTAAGTTTCTGCTGTATGACAATTCCGGAGCAAGCGCTAATGAACTACACACACTTTAAACACCGATTAGTGTTAGGTGCAGTGAAAAGGCAGGCCCTTTGAAATTAAGACAGGCTCCACGTTTTAGAACTTCCTGGCTGTGCGTCTCCGGGCAAAGGGCTCACCTTCTCCCAGGCTCTCTGTCTACAAAATGAGGGGCTGAGACGCCTCCTCTCCAGCTCTGACTGCAGCGACAACACAGACATAACCATATGACCGTCTAGTGGCAATGCCCTTCCCTTTTGAGCAAACGTCTTAGTTCTCCGCCCGTTCTGGGGCCGCGCACCCCCCCCCCCCGCGCCATCCTAAGAACCTTTAGCGGGTAAGTCTCCAGACTGCTTCATGAGGAAGACCAGTCCTTGCTGGTGCCAGGATTTTGGCTCCCGAGGGCCAGAGGCGGTGTTAGGGTTCAGCATGGATTTAGCCCGGGGAACCGGGGTGAGAAGTGTGCCATGGGCTCATTCGAATTCACAAGCAAAGGGAAGACACTCACTACTCTCGCCGAACAACTTTACTTGGGAAACAGGATTCCTCACTACTTGCCTGAGCAGTTTTAAATTTTGAGATTTGGGGGCTGGAAAATGCTCAAATATTTTCTTTTGAGCATTGTGGGAATCGCTTGCCACCTGCCGGTCGTTCCTCAAACTGCTGCGGGATTTATGCAAAAACCTCACTTAACACTAGTTATCTATGCCACCCAATTCAGTTCAACTGTGAAGCACGGGGCTGCTTGTATTGCGTCCTACAAAATGCCCACGGCAGGAATATATGAGGTGCCTGTTAGTATTCAGGTTCTTCATCTTCATCCAGACCCACCAAATCAGAATCGGGCCCATCTGGCTTTATAGCGAATTAGAGTAGTTCTTTTGTACAGTCAAGATGAGGAACTAGCACTCGAGGTATTTGGGGGTGATAAGACAGTTTCTGTTACTCAGACCTGTGAAGAACAAATCTCCCCTGATAACAGAAGTTGCACTAGACTCATAAAGATACTTTCTTTGGGTAAAGGGTGCCCTGGTGACTTCTAAAGGGAGCGAAGAGAATTGGTGAGTTATTACAAGGTGGTCTTTGGAGGTGGACGGTTGGAAATTCACAGTAGAAAGAAAACAGTTGAGGGAACAGCTTGCCCAGCCTGGAGCCTTTTGCTTCCTGACTTACAGACTCCCACACTCCCCTTTGACCTAACCTCACTCCCCTTTGACCACCCTTTCCAAGGCTCTACCTCAGGATTTTTCTGCAGCCATAACAGCTCCACCTTGGAAGTGCTACCTTTCCACCCTCCACTGGGATTCCTTCTCGTTCTCTCTTGTGCTGTACTTCTCTCTAACCTCCTTTCCCAAGCTCTGTTTCTTAGCAACCTACAATGTCTCTCCCTACAATTCATTTTGGGCAGTGTGATTGATTATTCCGTCTATAACCTATAAAATTCTTACCCTTCCATTAAAAAAACAAAACAAAACAAGATGGCCAACTAATTTCTTGATCTTATGACCTTCACTCAGTCCTATGTTTAACTTCAGCCCACCCCTCTGAAGTTCATGACTGCTGGAGTTCCTAACGGCAACAGTTAGATTTATGTGCCATCTTGACTGGGCCCACACTGTTCATTTGGTGAAACAGTTTTCTGAGCACGTCTCTGAGTGTTCTAGGGAAGTTAGCACTTGAATTGTACACTTTGTAGAGCAGATGGACCTCCCTCGTATGGGACAGCCTCGTTCATTCCGTTGAAGGCAAGAACAGAACCGAAAGGATGGATAAAGGAGAATCTACACACACTTGCTCTCTCTTATTGTCTTCCAGCTGGAACGGTGGTCTTCTCCTGCCTTCAGACTGGGACTCAGACTGGAATGACACCATCCACCCTCTCCTGTCTCCAGCTTGTTGATTGAAGATTTTGGTACTTCTCAGCTGTCAAAACCAAGGGAGCCATTTTTATTATCTCTTGATAGATAGATAGATGAGATATAGATAGTGATAGAGCTCCAATCGGCTCTGTTTCTCTGAGGAACCCAAACTAACACACTCACCAGCGGCTCCATTCTGTGATAGCTGATAGCTACTTCAGGCCCTACCTCATTCATCAGTGCATTTGACATTGGTAACTGCTCACCTCTTATTGGTGTTCTCCTCTTCACTGCCTGCCATGACACTTATCCCTTGAACATGTTCTTTTCAGTATTGTCTTTTAATTTCCCATTTCCCATAAAGTCATCCAATGACACATGTCTTTAAGTTTTAGCTTCTTTCTTTCTTTTTTTTTTTTTGCTGATGATTCGTTATTTCTAGTCTGGACCTCTCCTTGGAATCTCAAACTGTGTGACCAGCACCCCTCCTAAGTTGTTCCACTGGATAGCAAGTGCAACAAATTTGAAACTGGGCTCATTATTTAACTCCCTTGAATCTTTCCCTTCCTTGTGTTTTTTAATTCAGAGCTTGCCATCATCTGCCCACACTTTCAAAACAAAATTCTGGGAGTTATCTTACACTCCTCCTGTCCCTCATACCTCTCCACAATTACCAAGTCTTAAAAAATACACAATACACACACATATACACAATGTATGTATATCATTTCCTTCCTGTCTGTCACTCATATCATTGCTCTATTTCTTTAGTCTCCCGGTTTCACCTCCGTCAAATATCTTCTCCTCACTGACACCAGAAAGATCTAACTAAATGGCACAATCAATATCAAAAGCATCAGGGTGTAAAGAAATGACGCTTTATATCACAGCCCAGGCAAAACTCTCTTTTCAAAGTATAACATACTCTATTGTTCCTCTATTCAAAATCTATCAATGGCCTCCCATTTTCTTGTAAGAGTCCACTGCCCCTGAAACCCCGTAATAGCAGGGATTCCGCTTTGCCTCATTTTGTGTATCTAGTTCTCGGTATGGAGTCTGGAATAGGGCAGGTGCTCAATGAACACTTGTTGTCTGAGTGAATAGTCTTGGTGGAACTAAAATTATGTTGATGGTATAAGATGTATGCATCTGTGATGCAGAAAGTGGCATGCAAAAAGCTTTTAGTGAAGAATTTAAAAAACTTATAAAAAACTGTTCACCCCTCTGGACATGTCCCCCTCATTTACCACAGGCTTAGGCATTTACCATATGACACAGGCTCTCTAAGATCAGTAGTGACCTTTCCATGTGTATCTTCCCAACCTCAAGGTCTTCTCTCCAAGGGACATTGAAAGCCTAGTACATAGCAGATACTTAATCAAGATTAATTCTAGTTGATACTGATGGTATCATGCAATGCATGTTATTAACTTGTGAGAACTCTTTGTGTATATTTTTACAGACGTGTGAAATGGGAGAAGCAGGGGCCATGAATTGGTGAGCGAACTCTGGTGCGTGTCTCAGTCCTTCAAGAGCACAGATGAAGCCATCTCTGAAAATGGCACTGTCTCCATCTACTCAGTAGCCTATGAGCCATCTTTGACCTGTTTCTCCCCTTACCTACCACATCTGAACCAATTCCTTTTTCCAACCTCAGTGAATAATGACTGCAGCCACCTGGGTGACTAATGACTGAAGAACCTGGCTTTCAAATACTCAAACCTATCAAGGCTCTGCAGGTGCCAGGAGTCTCTGAGTGGGCGGGGTTGTTTATTCCACCCTATCCTTCAGGAGAGGGCTCTGTTTTTTTTTCAACAGCCAGAAGGAAAGGATGACAGTGCTTTTCCCAACATCACTATCCCAGGTCTTTTGCCTCCTTTCCCACAAGACCACAATTTTTCCAATTTCTCATCCATACAATGGGAATAGGAAAATTTTATCTCATTAGATTTTAGAGTGGAGTAAATAAGATGGCCCCTGTGATATGCCTGGTGCTGAGTAAATATTTGAGTACTGAATAAATATTTGTCCTTCTTTCCCACCAGAGAGGATGATGGAAAAATAAGGCTGAGGAATAGCTCATTTATATCTCATAGAAGTTTAGTATGGCTCTGGGCAAATTCTCTAGGCAAGCCGCTTTCCCCCCCAACTTTCCTTCTTTACATGCATTTAAATGGAAAAAATAAAAGATGACAAAAAATCTCTCTTCTAATCCCACTGTCTATAGAAAATGACTGTCATTCTTTGTTATTGTTGTATGACTCAACATATCTGCGCAATGGGAAATGCAAGATTTTGCATGTTATTTTAATCAATACCTAGTTTGATTTTGTATGTTCAAAATATAATTTTTTATGATTCAAAAATAATTTTCTCTGTATGTATAATGTGAATTATCTGTTATTAATTTGATTGTTCCCCTATTGCTGAGATTCTTTGTCTGAATTTTTAAATAATGTTGCTTTGAACAGTTTTTGAATATTTTTCTACATTTCTGCTTAGAGTTATACGAATTGAGTACTATGTATCAGGCATGAGGATGAGTTTAGAAAGGCTAATATTGTAGCTGCTGGTCTGAGAGCTCTTAATCCAAGAGACAAGAAAGAGAAAACAAAACCAAAAGAGGGTTGCTGAGTCTGGTTATAGAATTTAGTCTGGCTGTAAAGTTTAGTTATTCTGCGATGTGAGCCAAGGTGGGGTAACCACTTTTGACTGGGGCCAGTGAGTCAGAGAAGAAGATGTGGTACTTGCGTTGACCAATTGAGTACCAGCCCTAACTCCTAAGCCTCACCATTGTGGTGGCCTCCCCTAGCAGTGACCTTGGATTGTCCTTCAGACAGACTCTCACCCTGATTTGCTTGGATTTGATGTTGGTGCTCTATTGACCAGAGGCTGAACCCAGGCCCTGGGTGACATGTTTTTTTCTGCCCTCTGAGGCACGTGGTTTTAATTCAGTCCTACTTATGGCTTTGCAGCCCTAGTTACAGCAGGTGAAATGATGGTCTGTGTTTAGCAACCCACTGACTTCACAGTTGTAGGGTTTGATGATGTTCATGGGATACATATTCCCATCGTGGCAGATTTCAAGCCACCAGTGTGAAAAAGGAGTTGAGAAGAGATAGGCAGTATCATATTATTGTGTAGTAGTTGTACCACACAGATATAATGGGCATAGACAACCTTAGGAACATGCATTGTGAAACTTAGCAAAATAATTTTAAAGTGAATTTTGAGTATTATCTTTCTTTTTGATGGCATTTGTTTAATTGTAAGTTTGTATAATTTAGTTAATAATCATAGAAGTGTTCAGCCAAAGGCTCACTGAACTCCTGAAAGATCAACCCTAGGTATTCCTTATACATCTAACTTAAATCCATCTCCCCAAACCAGTTTATCTCTTTTTAACACATCTTTTTAAAACTTTATTTCTTACAACCACATCAAAATTACAACTAAAATATAGAATAATCAACTATCAGAATTATCAGAAATCAAATTGTATGGAAATCTGACAACTATGGAATTAAAGAAACCACATTCATTCAGACTGGTAGGAGGGGCAGAGATGTGAAATGGGCTGGTCCTACATCCCTGCACGGTGGATAAAAATTTGGGAAGGACAGGTCAGGAGTGAGGACTCCTAGCCCCATACCAGCACCCCCACAGCCTAGGGTTCCAGTGTCAGAAAAATAAGTCCCAACACTTCCTAGGTGCAAAAACAAAACAAAACAAAACAACAACAAAAAAAACCAACCACTGGGGATGAGTCAGTGGAAGAAACTTCTAGAGTTCCCAGTAGTTTCTCATACAGACCCCACACACAGGGTACCAGCTTGAAAGGCACCAATGGCATATAGAAAGGGACTGAAGTGCGTGGCATCAAGGCTAGAGCTGGAGGACAGCTTTCTCCCAGACAGGAAGGCAGGCAGAGGCCCTTTTCCCTTTTCTGAGTCCTACCCTCAGAAATTCTTTTTGCTCTGAAAAGCGTGGCTCCCATTCTTAAATCTACCTCATAATCCAAAATGGCTGCTCCAGCTGCAGTCGGCATTTCTACATTCTGACCTGCAAGAAGGAGAATGTAGAGAGACAAGGGTGTACTTTCTTTAAGGACACTTCTCAGATGTTGCACAGACTTCTTGTATTTATTTGGTCAAATATTAGACCTTTAGTTATACCTAGTTGCGAAAAAATGCAACTAGGGAAATGTAGTTTTCATTTTGGGAAGGCTTGGGGCTGGATAGCTACCACTCAGAGCTTCTATTTCCATGAGAGAGAAAGAGAGAAAGAAGGAAAACAGGCTGATGAGCCACATATGCCACATCCCTTTTTCTTCTTCCTCAGGTGGGCCAAGCAGTTCCTCAGCATCAGTGTAACAACTAGGCTGACTCACCACACTTCTGTGCAATTAGCCAGTAAGGAAAGACCAAGCTCAAATGGATTTAGACAGTTTAGTGCTCAGAGCACAATAGGCAACGCGAGTTTCAGGTATGCATTGGTTCCCCTTGTCCACCAAGTCCCATGGGAGTCAGTGGCAGTGGACTTCACAGGGTGGGAAAGAGTGAATCCAGGTAGATGCTGAGCACACATTGAATCTGTTTCACAGCTGAGGAACCTGGGCTTAGGGGACTCTGACCTTGTATTGGGACTATCACAAGTTCTCCGTCCTTCTCTCCAAAAGAAGGACATTGTCTTTATCCTGAAACATCAGCAAAGTTTGTCTGGGGAGAGAAGGCATTATCATGGAGCATCTTCAGAGACGGAGATGTTCTCTGTAGTACTGACCAAGAAACAAATATGAACTTTGACCAAGGTTCAGATCGTGCAAACCCCAAATAAAGTCCTTGAAAAAGTAGCCCAAGAAATGTGGAAGTGCCCTGAAAATTGCCTCCCTGCATACCCCATTTCTAAATTCTGCAGAAATGCACAGGCCTAGTTAAATATTGAGGGGAATATCTCAAAAATTTTGAAACCCATAGATTTAGTTTCCTATCCTAAGAGTATGATAAATTCCCACAGGTCTATAAGGGGACAAGGATCAGGATGTTTAGCTCACCACTATTTACAGGTGATGGAAAGTTAGACACAGCTTAGGTGTCCATCACAGGGAATGGAGACATCGAATGGAATAGATACACACTATGGAATACTCTACAGCAGTAAAAAACAAAACAAAACAAAAGCTAAGAACTAGATGCACAGTTAACGGCATAGCAAGATTCTAAGAACATAGTTGAAAGAAAAAAGTTAGAAACTATAAAATCTGTTAATACCTCTATAGACTGTAATAAACCTATACTATAATATCACCTATATACCTAAAATAATAAATACATACACCATTCTATCAATGCATTTTAAAAATCCAAGGCTAAATAGAAACCGTATTAGGGACATTGACTCTGGAGGATGGAACTGAGAGTCAGGAATAAGATAAAAGAGAATACATAAATCAATCAATCAATCAAGAGAGGGGCCTTGGAGACTTCATGTGCTATGAACTCATAGGTTATGATTAACTCAACCTCTCTAGAAAAGAGGTTAAGTGAAAAGGGACTGATAACCAGCAGTGATTTGGAAATCTTTAACTTCCAAATCAGTGAAGGTCAGCTTCAAGTGTACAAGGTTCACAATCATACATCTTGCGACATGGTACCAGCTCTTCATGGCCATTGGCACTATCTCTTTGGTTTATGAGCAGAATTCTTGAACCCCTTCTATATTTACCCTACAGAACAATTTTCTTAGGGCTCAGTACCACCCTCATCAGTAACAGCAACACGTCAGGCTTCATCCAAACTAAAAAGAGTTTAAAAATCACCTATAAGATTTATGTTACAAGCAATCTCATCTTAGGTGAGGTTTTGTCTTAGTGTATGAATACATTTCATTTTCTTTTTTCTCTTGTGTTTTTAAACCAGAATAAAAAAATTTTAAGAAACTGTTAGTGTTTTTCCCCGAATAGTGGACAATTAAGTATGCTCTCCTCCCAACCCAGATCCGGGGCTTTTCTTTTTTTTGGTCTGAGGTGGGGTTTTAAGTTCTATTTGTAGCTGATGTGAAGGGACAGAGAAGTGCTATTATTTGGTTGTCCTAAAAAGAAATCACTATTTCAAAAAGGGAAGAAAGAGTATTTAAGAGTCAACGCTTTGGAATCAGGTGAAATGTAGTGTGACTTGGGACTACTTATGTAAACTTCCCGGGCCTTAGTTTCCTTATGTATAAAGTAGGGAGGCATAATTCATAGGGATGTTGAGCCCCCCAAAAATGAAATTACGCTCACAGAGAACTTGGCACAGTGTCTAACATACAGTGTTCATGGAAATAAGTAGGTGCTTTTGCTTGCTTATTTATTGCATGCTTTTATATTGGTGGTGGTCATATTTATTTCTTTGCTTCCTATACCAGCCACATCGAGGGAGGAAATGATATTTATAAGGCAATCCTGGGTCAGAGGAAAACTCTTAGTTTTCTGTCTACCACACTGAAAAAATACTGGACTCAGAGGGAGGACACGGGTTCTCCTGAGGGTGGAAGTCAAGGTCTTGCCCTTCCTGTTCAACAATACTGAACATTTAATTTACCATACAAAATATTAATCACACACCCAAGGACTCTTGGACAAAAATTATATTTACAAAATCATGTCTGTATTCTTCGCAGGCCAGATAGAAAACATGGCACATTAGAGATGCTCAAGAAATTCTAAACAACAGCCCTTAGAACTCCCATTTTAAAGACAAAGAAGTAGAGGCAGGGGCCTGACCAAAGCTACACAGCTAATTGGTCAGTGGTGAAATCCATTTGCTTTGCATCTCATATCTGACATTTTCCTTTTTCTTTTTTGGCAGATGCTTAGTCATTCTGTCAAAGCATTGTGGGAGGGGAGGGGTGGACGCCTAGCAACCTCTATTACTGGCTTGTTTTCTTGCAGTCCATTACCCCTCCTGGGCAAATATTAGGCAGCCACTCAAGGCCTTGATGTCCCTGATTTTTCACATCCTTCTAGAACTTCCAAGTGTGTGACGTTCTTTTATTTTTTCTGTTTTGCTCCCAATGGAAACCAATACCTCATCTTAGTTCGCTGATCTGAACGGGATGGGGTGAACGACATCCTCTTGTGTACTCAAAAGAGTCCACTGTCCAACACTCACCAGCTCACTCCTTGCCCTTTTCTTTATTTTCTTTGGTAAGCTTAGCTCTGCCTAAACATATTTACTTTTTGCCTCCTCCCCAAGATTGGCAGCATGGGAGGCAGGATCCTCCATTCATTTACTGCTGTATCCCCTATGACTACTGGCCCACACTACCCATCCTCAATTATTATTATTTGCGTTCACATACTTTTCAACACTATCTTCCATTTACTAAGTGTTTAACATATGGCAAGATCCGTAGTGAACATTTAATGCATCGCCTTATTATTCACAGTTTTCATATTCTATAAACACCCTGGCAGGGGGGCCCTGCTGTCCTCCTGTCAGGGGCTCCCAGCAGTTAGGTAAACAGCTCCAGGACACAGGACTGGATTTCAATCCAGGCCTCTCTTTCTTACCTTTGCTCTTTAGCAACTGTGCTCAGCGTTCACAGCGTCATCTGGTATGTCTGAAGTCAAAGTCTAGAAAGGCAGTGTGCTTAGTGGTCAACACTAGGGACAGCAAAAAATCTAAATTAGGGATCCTGGCTCTGCTTCCGTCGAGTGGGGGCGGGGCGGAGCGGAGAAAGGATTGTTCCTGGGAACTGGAATCCTGATCAGGAGGTCACAGGTTTACTCCGATGCAGAAAATCTGCTTCCGTGCTTCTGAGGGTCTTGGAAAGGCCGTCTTTCTAACCACCAGCTCACAGGTGGCCCGGCGCCTGGGCGGTGGGGCTGCTTCCTCCAGCGAGGGCAAGCAGCCAAGTGTGGACTCCTAACCCCAGGGCGGTGACCCGGAGCTCCCCGCGTCAGAACAACGCCCACGGGGGGCGTTACTGTGGCCGGTGCATGGCATCAGACACCTCTGCAACCCGTCCTTCCCGCTCTAACCTCAGGTTAAAAACCTCAGCACCACGTGCTGCTGGCGAACCTGCCTGTGACGGACAGCCCAGAGCTAGAGGCCTCACTCGCGGGAGCCAGCATGTCTGCTGTGGTCCTGGAGAGAGGAGGCTTGACCGGGAAACACTCCGACTTCGGCCAGGTGAGCCAGCTGTGCAGGGAGGGGAGTTTGACCCCCGCCCCCCCCTTGTGAAGGGAGGCCGAGGAATGTTGGTGTTTCCTGCTTCCATAAGCACACCGGGAAGTCTGAATCCATTTGAAGATGATGCAATTTTACAGGGAATCATCAGATAACCCAGGTCCTCAACAATTGTTTCCCAGGGTGGACTTCTGGCCTGTGTGGGTGTCAGGGGAAAAAGCATCGCTTTACAAGTTGGGGATCTGGCTTCCAGAGCTGCCCCTAACTAGCTGTGTGTCTCTGGACAGGTCACCCTTCCTCTGTGTTGATGGCTTTCCCTTCTGTTCATTGAAGGGGCTGTTCTGTAACCATGTGGGATGGGAGATGAGGTTCTCCTTTATCTGCTTTTCTGTGATGTTTATAAAATGCTTTCNGCAATTTTATGGGGAATCATCAGATAACCCAGGTCCTCAACAATTGTTTCCCAGGGTGGACTTCTGGCCTGTGTGGATGTCAGGGGAAAAAGCATCGCTTTACAAGTTGGGGATCTGGCTTCCAGAGCTGCCCCTAACTAGCTGTGTGTCTCTGGACAGGTCACCCTTCCTCTGTGTTGATGGCTTTCCCTTCTGTTCATTGAAGGGGCTGTTCTGTAACCATGTGGGATGGGAGATGAGGTTCTCCTTTATCTGCTTTTCTGTGATGTTTATAAAATGCTTTCAGCCATGTATTGAAATAACAACACTGTGAAAAGTTGCATTCTCTTGTTACCTTTGGGAGAAAAACAAGGCATCAAAAACGTGTCAGGCTTACTCAGACCTGGGAAGGGAGACAATAAACAGAAAGGAAAATGAAAGAGAATTAGCCTTGGACTTGGAATGTGGGAGACCCCTAAATGTGATTTGGGGATGATATCCAGGGTGTGGCCCATTGTCTGAGATGTGTTGCATTTCTTTCGAGGTGAACAATTGCAGAATACCTTTTTTTTTTTTACTTACTGCACTCCTAGACTCTCCAGTTCTCAAGTAAAGCCCTGTTCGGGGAGATACATTACTCACTCCGTGGGCACCTGTCGTCTGTAGGTTTAGTGAGAACCAACTAGAGAACAGGAAGGCTGGAGAGGATGCGTGCTTGATACTTTAGTATAACTAGAGAAACTGCAGAACTTTGCACTGACTTGTTTTTTAGTCCTGAGAAGAAGACTTCCTTTGAAAATGGCATGTAATGCTTGGGAGATAGGAGAACTTGGGATTGAAGAGGGACCGTGTGGGGGTCAGACAGATCCCAGGACAGATCCTGACTTTGTCTTCATCTGGTTTCTGTATTGTTGGTCACAGGACCCCCACAACCATGGGAGGAAGTTAGGGGCAGCCATCTGGTTAGGGGGCCATAGAGTGTAAAGTGTTATCAGGTGGGGATCCACAAATGGTCAGTCTTGATGACTAGGGGTGAAGAGCAGGGTTTAGAGCATGCCCTGGTACCTCCTGTGCATGGAAGTCAGGGTGTTTCCCGTTACGGAGCCTCAGCTTTCTTCATTTGAAAAATTGGAATAGAAATATCCATGTCCTCGTGTTAGTACGAGAATTGGGTGAAATAATGTCTCTACAGCTCTTAGCACAGTTCCTGGATGATAGGAGAGTGCCAGGGATGTCTGGCTGTAATTAGTTTAGTTTTCCAACAATATGTGTCTGGAACATTGGTTGGAGGGACAAACATTGAGTTGGGCCCAGTGACTGGGACAGATTTGTTATGGAATGAGGCTGGACATGAAGTCAGAGGACCTGGGCTCTCATTTTCGGGTTACTTAAGCTATGTGTTGGGAAAGTAACCTAATTGGGGCGAGGAAAGGCTCCGTTTGGGATCTGTAAAATTGTTGGGGGTTGGGGGCATTGAACTAGAATAAACTTAAGGATCCCTTCCAGCTCTGACAGTCTGCAAAAGCGACATGGTTTATGTCTTTGCAAAATGCCCAGCTCCGATGAGGAGAATACACTGGGCATAGTTCTGGCACGAGGCTGAAAGGCACATGGTGTGGCAAGTGCTCTGCACATGCAACAAGCACACAGTGCTGGAAGAGATGTTGACACATTTGTTCACCCAACGAAGACTTCCTGAGCACCTACTGTGTGCCAGGCACAGCAGAGTTTCTGCCCTGGAGAAACTTACATTCTACTGTAGGAGACAGACAAAAAAGAACCACATGAACATATAATTTCATGTAGAGATAGTGCTGTGAAGGAAAATAGAGCGGGGAATGGAACTGAAGATCAGGGGAACTCAGAAAACACACTGTGAGTGGCGAAGTCCGGGTTCAAAACCAGATCTGACTGCAACCCCCTGCAAGATCCTCTACCTCACTGCTTTCTCCTGTAGATAAATGCTGGAACATGGTATAGTGTGTCTATGGCAGGATGTTTGCATCTTGTTTTCAGTTCTCTTACCACTGTAGCTATGTGTGTCTTTAACCACACGGGCAAATAAGCACCTCCTATTGTGGTCCCCCCAAAACACTAAGATTACTGTGGTAGAACATCAATAAAAAAAGTTTTAAAAACCCACTAAAATGAAAAGGCAATGTCCCCTGGAATATTCTTGCTAAACAATATTACTACTTGTAGTTTGGAAAAGTGTTCTTTTCCAAAGATAATGAATGTATTCCTTAGATACAGCTAAACAAAATATATTTCTATTGTTAAATGTATTGCTCAGTGTTCAAAATAACTCACCCTGGTTCGTAGTAAAGTTCTTTCTCCTTGCTCTGTTTCTTCTTATTTAGTTTCTGAGCTACTCTTCTCTATCTCTACTCACCTTGGAGGCACCCATGTTTCTAAGTCAACTCATGTGGTCGCTGGAAAGAAATAAGGAATAGATTATGAGCCAATAAAAACACATTCTAAAAGAGATTTTCCCAAGGTCCCTGCCAGGTCAACAGAGTAAAATTGAAGTCAGTATGTACCCAAGACCACACCATTTCATAAACTTCCATGAGCTTCCTTTCGTTTAGAGTCTCTCCGGCTTTGAAAAGAGGAGCTCTAGTCCCAGTTGAGTCTCCCACTGGCAGACAGAATAAAGACCCTGGAGTTGTTGGACCTGAGTTCAAGTCCACTTATGAGCTGGGTGTCCACGTAACCTTGCTGAGTCCATTTCCTCATTTGCAATACTGCCGCACCCACTTCACGGGGCTATCATGAAGACATGGAAACTCTTAGAACAGTGCTAGTTGCTGCCAGTGACGGTGTTTATTAACTGTGAAAAGTACCAAGTGCGGCTCCTGGCGGGGAGTGGGACACTCAGGCAGTGGCAGGTGCTACTGTCCATGTTACTAACACCAAAGAGTAGTGACTTATCGTAGGGTAAATGTGAGTTTGCAGACACATTTGAGAAAAGTCATGACTTTAAAAAGTAAGCTGTGTATTTTTGTCAGTGGTTTCAAAATATTCCATGGTTAAGTATCATCTGGGATGCTTTTGAAAATGCAGATTCTAAGATCCTACCCCAGATATTCTTATTTGATTGGTTTGGGAGCAGCCCAGGAATCTGCATTTAAACAAGGAATCACCAGGTAATTTTGGAACAAAGGTCCAAGGAACACCCACAGAGAAACCTGGATTTAGAGAGTTCGTGGGAGAGAATGGAGGAATAAAAGGGCACCGTCACAGGGACAGAGTGGTATGGAATAAACTAGTAATGAGACCAGAGAAAAGCCCTTGCTTTGCAAGAAACCAAGGCCTTACTAGGGGCATACGTTCACAGCAGAGGGAGCTGCATAGCATGACTGATATTTAGGAGCTGCGTTCCTCACCTGGACCGCTCTCTGTGTGACCCCGGACCATAGTTTCTCCATCTGAAAAATGAGGCCTTGAGCTGCGTGAACTCAGTTATTATCAAGTTCCACGTGGACAGCAGCAGCCAAAGAAATGCCCACACTGAAGAGGGGGTGCTTCTGAGAGAAGTGAGACCCCAGAGGGCTTTTGAGGAAGGGTGAGTCATTCGAAAGAATGAGAGAAAGAGGGGTGCGGGGCATTTCCTACAATGAGGAGTTGAAAGAGCAAGGAAGAAACCAGTTCACTGGTGTGGAGGGGGGCATTTTTTGTTGGGGACCTCAGGAGACTCTTGAATATCAGAAGGAGATATTTGGTCCTTCTGGCCATGGGAAGCCTCTGAAGAACTCTGAGTTGGGGGAGGACATGAGCGAAATTCTGTTAGGGCTGGATCACTGAGCTGGATTCGTGCCAGGAAGGCAGGAACCAAAGCAGGTGCTGATGCTGAGAGCCTCCTCCATCGGACTGGACTCCGTGATTGGCTGGGTGTGCGCAGGAGGGAGAAGTGGGTGGTGATGGAGTTTTGAGCGTGGAGCATTCATGTCCGCATTGAAAGGTTCCAACTGTGGGGATGCACCAGGAATATGTTTCTGGGTTGGCCAAGAAGTCTGTTGGATTTTCCCCATAAGATGGCTCTAGTAGCCCTTAGTCATTTTTAACTTCATTTGAAACAATTTTGCTAGACTGTATGGTGACAGATGTCACATCAGGAACCATTTAAAAACACTTATCAAAATTAGTGGATTTTTGTGCAGCCATTTAATATTGAAGATAGAAGAAAATATGCAACATTTTTGGTGTATTATGCTTTATTATTTTGAGAAAGGTAAAAATGTAAAAAAAAGATTTGTGCAGTGTGTAGAGAAGGTTCTGTGACTGATCAAACGTGGCAAAAGTGGTTTGTGAAGTTTCATACTGGAGATTTCTGCCATGATTGGATGAACCAGCTGAAGTTAATTGTGATCAAATTAAGATATTAATTTAGAACAATCAGCTTTATACCATGCAGGAAATAGGCAACATACTCAAAATATCCAAATTAATAAAGTTATTGGCGAAAGTGAAAACTATGCCTTTTATTTTATGGCAAAACTAAACGGGCCTTTGGGCCAACCCTTTTCTTGGAGGCCAACGGGATAAGAGAATGTTGCCAAGGGAACTAAGAACAGGGAAACTCTTTGTCATTTCAAGGAAACCAGAAAGGACTAAGGGCTCAGTGTTCTCGGTAGGAAGAAGAAGACTGACGTCAGAAACTCATCTGCATATCTTTGGCAGGGCTTAAAAGAGGGAGCAGGCAGGGTAGAGTCTGCAAAAAGTCCCGATTCATAGACAGTATCCTGGGATCAAATAGTGTTGGTTCTTATTCTTGCTTCACCCTATAACTATGGGTAAACTACTTAATTTCTCTAGGCCTTAATTTTGTCGTCAGTAAAAGGAGGTGCTTGGAAATTAATCAAACCTACCTACTCAATCAACAATTTTTAACCTTTATTATGTTCTGGCACACATAAACTAATCACTAAAATTCTGTGGCAACCAAAAAAATATCTTTCCTTTTGTGCAGATTTGACAAAAATAGGTATAATTTTGATTCATTCACACCAGGTAGCTATTGTGTTGGTGGTTGTCATTTTTTTAATGTGACAATCTAAGGGGAATTGGTCAGTGCCCCTGACCAAATAGTCCTGTATTGCATGTTTTCAAAATTCTTGCAGCACGCAGGAGGAAAATCACTGTTCCATATTATTACAAAAATTAGATAAGATCATCTAAATCAAGCATTGATAATGCCTGCAACGTTATAGGCTCTTAATAAATGATGGATTCAACATTTTTTTAGAAAGCTGACATCTTGATCCCTATAGAGATAGTTAACAGTTCGGTTCTTCTCATTCATCTGAAACTCCTTCTAATCACACTAGCTGATAATTTAGGTTCTCTCTCCACACCTGTTTCAGGCGAGGTTCTGGGAAAATGGGAATTTTCTGAATTAAAAGAAGTTCATCCGGAAGGTCACCAGTGTTTATGCAAGGCTTATTATTATACCAAGTCACTGATAGAACCCACCCGACAGGGCCTTCTCACTGGGATAATGTAGCGTCCATGCCTCTAGTTCTTTATCTTGCTTATAAGAGAGTAAATTTCTGCACCTTTTCTTCTTCCTGGTTTTAGGTATATGCTATTTAGTGGTGGGCACACGTGGAATTTTGTATATTATTATAAAACTGCATTTTAAAAATTCAAAAGATTTCAGCAAACTCTTCCTGGAATGCCAGCCCTAATCCCACCTTAATTTGCTGTCACATGTGTGTAGAAAGTGCTAGATCCTTGGCATCCTTTCCTGTTTTAAGACATCCACCTTCCAATGGATTATTTGTGTACTTTTACGTATTTTGTAACAATTTTTCTACAACTACATGTCCAAGATCCCAGTATACGAAAGCAAGTCAGTGCTTCCCTGAGGTCTATGTCAAAGGCCAAGAGGCCATTCTTATATATTTAAAATATTTCCATCATTTTTGTAGACGCCTCTTAATATTCTATTTAAACTATTTTTATTTTTTTCTTTTTCCATCATCTGAATACTGTTTAGACAGGGCTTATTGTTAGCATGATTTTACAGATGAGGAAACTCTGAAAGCTAAATGATTTGCCTCAAGTAGCCCATATGGGAGGGTCCCAACCCACGTCCTCAGACTCGAAAGCTTACGTGTGTTCTATTTTTAGAACTTTCCACCCTGTATTTTTCAATGTTTTCCTCGGAAACTTTTTGAACCACCTCTGAGGATCTTTTTTTCCCCAGCTGTTTGGTTTGTTGTGTGTCTATTAAGCCAAATTTTGAATTTCTTCATCTTTGTATGTAGATCTCAGAGCCCCTATTACCTGGCACTTGGTAGGTTCTCATTAAAATGTATTGGATCTATAGGGCGACTGGTGACATCAGTGAATAATTGAAGGTCCTAAAGTCAAAATCTGACCTAGGAGTGTTATTGAAAATGTCCCTGCCCTTGACGGACTCGCTTCCCACCATGCTATGTACCTCTGTGTAGAATATATGTAGCTCATTGTACCCCCAGGCTTCACCAGGAAAAACAGTTCATGATGGCCTGTCCCGGAGGTTTAACAGGAATGAACTGCTGAACCACGGAGAACATTCTGACCAAGTGTATTTAATCCTCTAGGAAACAAGCTATGTTGAAGACAAGTCCAATCAAAGCGGTGACATATCACTGATTTTCTCACTTAAAGAAGAGGTTGGTGCACTGTCCAAAGTCTTGCGTTTATTTGAGGTAAGGGCTTTATTCGTTTCTGCCTGGGAGACTTGATTCTCAGCTTAGGCTCTTCTTAACATTAACCGACTGTATGACTTCAGGTGAGTGTTTCGTTCTCTCCGAACTTCAGCTGCTGTGTTCATAGTCAGATCCGTCGGAATCACTGGTTGCATACCCAGGAAACCAGCCCTGGCCTCAGACATCTTTCACCAAATTCTTCTTGAATTAATCACTTCTTAGCAGTGTCCTCAAAACACTTTTTACTTTTAAGAGTAGCACCTATGTGCCGTACATGTACACATTTCTATCTGGCCCTGAGGGTGCTTTCAACCTTGGCTCAGTCATCTTATATTTTCTACAGAGGAAAATCTCATTGTAGTATACGTGGAACCACATTTTTATATATCAAGTGTTCAATTAAGAACAAAATTAAATTTAAATACAGTCAAAGGAAATTGATTTTTGTTTTACTCTTTTGCCCTGGGATTTAAGAAGGAATATTTTTGAAGCAATTCACTTTTACCTCGAATTTTTAATAAAATTACATTTGGTGGGTTATCAGTGGGGAGAGGGAACAGGGAGAATGGGGGAAAAGGTACAGGGAATAAGAAACATAAATAGTAGGTACAAAATAGACTGGGGGAGGTTAAGAATAGTATAGGAAATGCAGAAGCCAAAGAACTGATATGTACGACCCATGGACACGAACTAAGTGGGGGGAATGTGGGTGGGAAGGAGGGTGCAATGAGGAGGGGAATAAAGGGGGGATAGGATAACCATAATAGCATAATCGATAAAACACACTAAAAATTAAATCTGGTGACTGAATACATAAACAAATGGAGAAGACCCAAAGCTACCATTCAGAAGAGTTCTAGATCATTTAAGTAGTTACTCTACTCAAAGAAGGAGAGCAGGACTCCACTACGCTTTAGTGCAGGTGGCATAGAGTGACTTCCAAAGCAGACAATATGAACAGGCGAGGGAAGAGCGACTTCGGCGAAGTTGCTCTGGTGTTCCTCATGGGATCCCAGAGCAGAAAAAGACATTTGACAGAAACCAAAGAAATTCAAATTCAGCGTTGTATTTGGTTTATGAACATGCACGAATGGTTCCTCAGTGTAAGACATTAACGGTAGGGGAAACTGGGTGCAGAGAATATTGGAATTTTCTGTACTGTCCTTTCTATTTTTCTGTAAATTTACAATTGATCTAAAGTAGTTTATTGAAAAAAAAGAAAACTTGGTCATTCAAAAAGGGGGTTGAGGGTTGGGGAAATGCCCACCTGAGTGAGAGCAAGCTGTAAGGGGAGAAGAGAGAGAGTGTGCCTTCTGAGTGGCAGACTGCTTAAGGGAAATAATATGCCTGTAAAATGCTCCTTTGTAACAATGTAGCATTTTCCCCTTGCCAGGTCTGGATTTAGAGTTAATAAATTAACTAATAGTCAATTAATAGGATGTTTTCAACTTAACTAAACCACAGGTAACTTAATTACCTGGACTGGGTAGAATGTATGTACCCAAGGAGTGTGTGTGTATGTGTGTCTGGGCATGTATGCACTCTAGATAAACCTTTTAAAATGACATTTATTGGGGTGATATTGGTTACTAAAGTTACATAAGTTTCAAGTATGCAATTCCAGAATACACCATCTGTATATTACATTGTGTGCTCCCCACCCAGGCGAACTTTTTAACGCATTCTCCAATATCTCCATTGCCCTGGTCAGTAAGTGGCGTTATTATACCCATGTACAGAGAAGAAAACAGAGGTTGATGTACTGGCTGACTGGTGGAAGGGTTGGTGTGAGTATGTACTGATTTTGTTCAGATGTACTTCAGCTGCCCTGAACATTATGCAAGCCAGCCTGCCTTCCGCCCTTCTTACCAGCCTAGGACATGCAGCGTTACGTTATAATTACTCAAAGTGCCAAGGCAGTGAGGAACATCTCATTGTAGTAGATGTGGAACCACATCAGGCAATAAGCCAGGCATGGATGGTGCTTGATTGAATCCTCACTCAACGTGGTAGAAACGGTATTACTCCAGTTTGTGGATGGAGAGACCGATGTTCTGTAAGGCAGCCGCACAGCCAACGGGTGGCGCAGGTGGGATTGAACTTGGGATCTCAGGTCCAAAACCCATCCGCTCTCTCTGAACCCCCACCCCTCTGCCAAATACAGCTGTCCCTGCACATCTGAGCACCTCTGGGGTTGTGTAAAAGTGCAGATATTCTGGCCCCAGCCTCCCCCCTTTTATGGGGTGAGGAGGATCCCTTACCAGGTATTCTTTCTTTTTTCCAAATTGAAAAATGCTTCAAAATACAGGAAAAATGATATCCATAATTCCACCATCCATGATAATCCCCTGTCAGCACTTTGACACATTCACTTTCTTTTTTTCAAGTATGATTATGTTTTCCAAAATTACACATCGACATACTGTTCTTTAAAATACATATAGACCATATGAGATACAGCTGTAGCCCTTTCTGACAATCCTGTCATCCTGCAAACTTTCCGGCCAAGGCAACATTGCTATCGGTTTAGTGTCTTTCCTTCCAGGCCTTAAAGAAGCTTTATGGATGTTGACAGGTGCTGTGCGGTGCACACGGTCCTGCAGCCTCTCTGAGTCAGTTCGGTGCGGTGGCTTTGGGAGAGCTGTTTGATTTCTCTGTGCATCGGTTCCTCGTCTGTAAAATGGGAATAACAACTGCGTCTGCTTCAAAGGGTAGTTCTGAGGATTAAATGATTTCATACATGTAAAACGCTCAGAGTGCTTCCATAGTAAGTGTTCAGTAAGACTCCCCATGTACTTTTTTTTCTGAATGCAATGTTTTTTGCGATATATACTTGTTAATACAAAACTCATGACCTTTAAATTCTGAAGAGCAGCTCTTGATGTGTGTACTCCATGTGGTGGAAGATTTCTTAGCCTCTATCCACCTAGCGCATGTACTAGGCACCTTAGCTCCTCAAAGAAAATGCGAGGTCTGCTGGGGAGGGCAGACTTCTCCCAGCAGAGCCCGGACAGCCCCTCTTTTCCTTGGGTGAGTAGCACCCAAGTCATCGTCCCATTAAGAGAGGATGTTGCTTGCCCAAGGGCCTGGTAGCTTTGTAGACCTCAGCCAGTGACCACATCAGAATGCAGCACCACAGGTTTGATGTTGATAACAGGTACAGAGGCGCTGTGGTTGCCTGTGTTGCACAGAGGAGGGAGGGGGAGCAAAGAAGCAGATGTCGTAGTGAACTGAAGCCACGTGATTAGGAATATAACCAAACCCCATACCTGCTAACTCACAAATGTCCCACTATCCTCGGTAATTTGTCCTGCCAGTTCTTCAGGCATTTATTTTAACAGTTGTCACAGCGCTTTGGTTTTTAGCCTCTACAACTTCATGTTCCATGCCTTCTTAAAAAATATAGGGTCCTGCAAGTCTCCACCGCAAGTGGTTCAGTGAAGGGCTATCGAACTCCAAGCAGGCTTTTCGGGGAAGTTGTACCCCAGAGGTCTCTCCCTCCACCAGCCCTCCCCACTAGTCACCTTCCTGTGTACTCTCCAGGGAAGGGAGCACACAGTCAGCAGATATACAGAGCTCTTAAGTGATGAGTATGCTTTTTTGCATCACTTAGTTGATGGAGACACAGAGGCTCCGATGAAGCTGTGCAAGGCTAGACACTTGGAGACAAAAGCTGCTTTCAGACGTCACTCTCCCTGTTCACAGTAGACTGGTCTTTTGAAAACAAATGGAAAAGGCACTGTCTGTGTTTGTCACATTCACTTTCTGCACCCAATGCACCTCTGCCCAGATGGCCCATGCCTTCCCTTCAGCAGACATTCAGGGGGCTCATCCTCTCTCATTGATGCATTCAGCTAATATTTTGTGTAAGTGTCTACTGGTTTCAGACCTATATAGGTGCCGGGGGGACTGGGGTGAGTCAGAGAGTCATTCTGTGCCCCTCTCAACCTTAGGAGAGCTCAAGGTTCCATGAGCTTCCTTAACCCATACTTGAGACAGAGTTAGGGGAGGTTTCTTTTAGATACAGTGTTTAAGCTGTACTAAAAGGTGATTATGATAGTAATCAGGTTTGGAGGTTCATTTCTAAAGCCATGCTTACCAACCAAAATTATCTAAGTACCCATATTGATCAGCCGGAAAAACTTCAACCCAGAAATTACATGCCAAACAAGACAGTTAGTTACTAACAACTTGATTCAAATGGGAAAGAAATAGTTCAAAGAATTAGGCTGTGTGCTCTTAGCCAGAAACTTCTTTCACATTTAAAAGATACATTTTTCTTTTCATTATATGGCTACCATAATAAGACTTTTGAGAAATGAATAGAAATTATGCATAATCTTGTCATAACTCATTTTGATGCATTTCATTCTAGTCTATTTTAATTAATTAATTAATTAATTAATTGCCTGGTCATATTTTTTAAAGTATGTTTTAATTATCACACACCTATATCCATCATAAGCATTTTCTCAAGGGCTTGCATTATAATCCTGTAAGACATAAAGTGAATTTTTTCACTTTATGACATGAAAGCAATAAATGTTGTTTTAGAAAAGTTGGACCATGACAAAAATGAAAAAAGAAAGAAGGAAACAAAATCACCTCCAGGCCCATTATCTAGAGACCGCCTCCGCTGACGTATCTTGCACCGATCCATGACACTTTATTTTACATAAGGTGTTGTTGCTTTTCCATAGGTGTGTCATCGTCACTGAGTGATTATACTACAGTCTCTCTAACCATTCCTCTACAGTGGAAATTTAGTTTACAAATTTTGGTTAAAAAGTTTCCCTGGAAGATAGGTCTCTAGAATAATAAAAACTGAGTTTGGGGGTATACCTTGTTTTGTGGCTTTTCCCAAAAGAAGTGCTGTTCCCAGGGTCGGGGTGTGGATGGTGATAACCAGTAGCCTACGGTCAGCTTTCCAGCCCTTCTTCCCCCTTCTGCCTCCTGCCCCACGCCCCTCCCTCTTCCCTTAGCACTGAGTTTGCCAGAGGTGTGGCTTAGTCCTGGCTCGTGGCCTGGCTGTGCTCTCTGGCCTCCACAAGGCAGAAATCTGGTTCCTTCTTTTTTTGAAGTTTCATCTGATGTAACTGAGGTGGAACTCAGTCGCCCTCTCTCTCTCCTCTGAGCCAAAGTGGTGATTCTTTGCTTTGTTTCAGAAGTTACCTTTCTTTGCTTAAACAGCGTCCGAGCAGCCACTGTGTCCCTGGCCTTGCCTCCTCTCTCTCTCTCTCTCTAGCCCATGTCCTCCGGGCAGAGAACCTGGGGTCACAGTCAGGACTGAGTTCCCCACAGCGGCTGCCACCAGTAACAACCCCGTCACAATGACCCCGAAGTCGCAAAACACTGGGCCCCTGTTTCCTACCATTTTGGCAAATCCCCTCCATCTCTGATTTCACTTTTTTATATCACTTTTCACATTCTCAAATGGTTGTTGGGAAGATCACAGAAAATAATTCTAAACTGTGAAATGCTAATCATAATATTGTAATTATCACATTCTCGTCACCCACGTACCATTAACCATCGAGGGAAAAATATATACACTTCTTGAACTACAAAGTTGATGAATTTTTGTTCTTGAACATTGTTGAGCCACTCAAGTTACACATTATTTTTCCAGGGTACATTTTGTCTATTTAAATGTTTGGGATAACCCTGGTTATTTGGTTATTTTAACACAGGGTAGAGCGCTGCCAATGAAGTCACAGACTTTCTTACAGAGTAGCAGATGACTTACCACATGTCGAAATTTGAGGACCAATTTAAATAAATGACTTTTAATGACAAATCCAGGATAGCTACAATATCACCAGCTAAAGGCATTGAGTTTGAGTAGGCACAGAGAGTGGTTATTATTTTTGTGGCATTTAGGAAAAGCAGCCAGTACACAACTCTGTCCTTCTCAACCAGACCTCGTGTGCCCACCCTGTTAAATGCTGCGGTCTGCCCACACGGCACCCCAGGACTGCCTGCCCCCTTCGCCCTCAGCCGCCATCATTATAAAATAATATATAAATTAGTTCTCTTTTATGCTTGTTGTTTATTTCCCTGCAGCTTGAATGTGAGCTTTTATAAAGGGAAGTATCTTTGTTTTGTTCACTGTTGCATCCCAACCACCCAGAAGAGTAATCGGTACCTGGTAGATGCTTTGTGCACGTTGGTTGCATATTTGAATAAAAAAGTAATTATGCAAAAATATGAGCAGTAATTATGTTAAATAATTTTTACTGAGCACTTACCACCTACCTGGCAGTGTACATGTGTCATTTCATTCAGTGTTCCCCCAAAATGTCTGAAGTAGGTGTCACTGTCATCACCAAATTAGAGACAGGGAAATCAAAGGTTAGAAACATGGAGATAAATTGTCGCAGGTCTTGTCGCCCATATAGTTAAGAACGTGGATTTAAATCCAGTAAGCTAAAAAAAAAAGCTTAAAAAAAAATAAATCCAGTAAGCTTGACTCCTGTGGACCCTTTTCAAGCAGAACTCTGTTGTTTCTACGGATTTATTTGTTGAGATGTTAATATTTAGATTCTATGGAGTTTCACTTGGAAAAGATTTTTTTTGTTCCTGTGTAAATACTTTTGGCATACTCTGTCCTGGACATAGTGTCCAGATCAACATTTTACACACGTGGCCCTGGCATTCGGCTGCTCCCCATGTGGTTAAGTTCTCTGGCGTTTGAACTGCACCCCCACCTCTTGCCATTTGTTACTGGGATTTGAGAAAGAAAGCAGAGTGGAGGTGGGCAAAGTGGCGTGAGGGGATACTGGGGACATCTGTAATAGTGTCAACAATAAAAATGAAGGAAAAAACAAAAAGTAAAAAAAAAAATCCTGTAATTTTAAGGACTTTTTTCTGCTCTAATTTAAAAAATCCTATTTCTCATCTGTCTGCATTTCGTGTGCTGTGGGTTTTGCTCTGTTTTTGCGTGTTTGGTCTGTGTTAATGCCAATAACGATCCCCTTCACACGTCCAATTCTGTTTTCTAGGAGAATGGCATAAATCTGACCCACATTGAATCAAGACCTTCACTTTTGAAGAAAGATGAGTATGAATTCTTTACCAACCTGGATAAAGGCAGCATGCCTGTTCTGGCCAACATCATCAAGATCTTGAAACACGAGATTGGTGCCACGGTGCATGAACTTTCCCGAGACAAGAAGAAAGACACAGGTAAGGAGGCAAGCAATTTTGCAACCCGGGCCACTCTACATTCTGTTTACAAAACAGTGGCAAAAATAATACCCGCCCTGGAAGATCATTGGGGGATTAAGCGAGAAGATGTAAGTGAGAGACCCAGATGAGTGCCTGGCATATTGTAGATGTTTAACAAATGTTAGCTTTTTTTTTTTTCTTCCTCGGGATAGCTATTTCTCCTAGTAGTTGTTATAGTTCTGTCGCTGCGATTTTTTAGGTATTTTTCCTTCTTGGGTCGTCAGGCTCTCGACTTCCTGCCTCCAGAGGCGGGGCGGTTAGGGTGTCCAGGGTGCTATCTACGTAGATACAACTTCAAGACAAATCCTGTACTTATCTCCACTCCAGCCAGAGGCTGCCCACACATCCTTCATAGTTCCTCGGCTCCATCGCTGGAGGCCGCCTGCCCTTGTCCTAGTGTTTCCACTGTCACCGTCCACCTCTCTGCCTGTCTCTTCCACCACATTGTGAGTTTCTTATAGGCAAGGGCAGTCTTTTATATATACGTCCTAGGAGTTCAGCCCCGTGTGGAGGATGCAAGTGCTGAGCAAATATTTGGGAGTGAGTGATTAAGTGAAGGAGTTGTGGAGAGTTGCTCTCTCTGTTTCCTCATGGAGCTGCTGCATGCTTCCCGTTGATGTCCCCTGAACAGTAAGGCAGTGACGGGGGCGGTACAGTGCAGGCATTGTAAGTGGGTTGGGGTTGAACAGACTTCGGTTCAAGTCCTGCCTCTTCTACTTAATGACTTTGACACCCCTGACAAGTCCTTTTAACTGCTCTGACCTCAATTTTTAAAAAAGATTTTATTTATTTATCTTTAGAGGGGAAGGAAAGGAGAGAGGGAGAGAAATATAAATGTACAGATGCCTCCCATGTGTCCCCTGCTGGGAACTAGCCTGCAACCCAGGCATGTGCCCTGACTGGGAATCGAACCGCAATCGTGTGGTTCACAGGCCCGCGCTCAATCCACTGAGCTACACCAGCCAGGTGACTTCTGTTTTTCATAGGGTTTTTGTGAGGGTTAAATGAGATACATAAACAGTGCCTAGATTGGAGAAATGATAGCATGTAGTTGTTGTTACTATTATGATTATCCTAAAAAAATGCAGAGGGACAAAGGGATAGCTTTTTTAGGGTGCAAAGTATATTCAGATAAACTATTTGAATAAACTCTTTATTTGTAAAAGCAGTTTCAGGCTTACAGAAAAACTTGTGCAGAAACTGTAGAGAGTTTCTATGTGCCCTCCTTCTCCTCCCCCTACCCCACCCCAATTTCTCCTGTTATTAACATCCTGCGTTAGACTGCTACATTCTTTATCATTGGTGAGCCATAGTGTTATGGTATAATTAACTAAAGTCCATTGTTTGCATTAGAGATCATGCTTTGTATTGTATGGTTCATTTGGTTTTGATAAATGCGGGTAAGGACACGGTGATTGACAATGATGGATAATATCACGTATGCATCGTTACAGCGGCATGTAGATGGTTCAGCTGCCTCTCCGATGCTCTGTGCTCCACCGATTGATGTCTCTTTCCTTACTTGGTCCCTCTGGCAACCACTGATATTTTTACTGTCTTCATGATTTTGACTTTTCCAGAATGTCATATTGTTGGAATCAGGGTATGTAGCTTTTTTAGACTGGTGTCTTTATTTTATTTTATTTTTTTAGAGAGGGGAAGGGAGAGAGCAAGAGAAGGAGAGAAACATTAATATGTGGTTGTCTCTTGTATGCCCCCTACTGGGGACCTGGCCTACAACCCAGGCATGTGCCCTTGACTGGGAATTGAACTGGTGACCTTTTGATTCGAAGGCAAGAACTCAACCACTGAGCCACACCAGCCAGGGCTAGACTGGTTTGTTTCACTTCCATGTCTTTTTGTGACTCAATAGCTCATTTCCTTTTAGTGCTGAATAATGTTCCACGGCATGGATGTACCACAATTTGTTTATCCATTCGCCTGTTGAAGGACATTTTGGTTGCTTCCAAATTGTGGTGACTTTGAATGCTGCTAACACATTCACATGCAGGTCTTTGTGTGGACCTGAGTTTCCAGCTCGTTTGAATGAATACTTAGGAGAGCCACTGCTGAGATGAAATGTTTTTTCCTAAATAATTTAAAATTTGTTTTATTACAAAATGAAAGGGTTGAGTTTTTTTGTTTGTTTGTTTTTGTTTTTTTTGTAAAAAACACTAAAGACTTTAGGTCAAGAGCATTTCAGGCTCCATAGCTGAGAGTAGTGTTTTCATAGTCAGAGATGCTTTAAAACAAGGCAAGACCCACCTCTTAGCACAAGCCATTGAAACAGCAAGAGATACCTCCAAGGCCTTCCTGGGAGATCTCACTTCTTTTTCTGTCCTCGTCCTCCTGTGGCCGTCTCGCAGACAAGAAAATCCATCCAGGACTCTGCTCTTGCCCAGGGTATACAGCCACACTCGCGGGCTCAAGTCACTGGGGGTAGACACTTGGCATTCCTCCTCAGATCAACCCTGTCTGCCTGCCCCCCTTCCACCTTCCAAGCTGCTTCCCAGATGATCATCTTCTTTTGCTTTTCCGGCCACCTGTTCCCCACAGGAGCTGCAGGCTCTCAGGACAAAGGCCCTGCTGGACCCGGGGCCAAGCTCTGCTTCTGCCTGGAGCAGGTGGAGGCCTGGCCAGCTGGGGCCCTGGGGGAGGAAATCAAAGCAATTGACAGGCAGGCCCATGGCCCCTTGGGGAGCCAGGGAAGATGTATGTAGACCAGATGAAGGGCTGGCAGCCTGAACTGGAGGCTTAGAAAGGAGGTTCTTAATGGTCTGGGGAAGAATAGTTAGGAGCCCAGACTTTAAAGCCAGGGCACACCATAGTTAGTGTAACTTTGGGCGAATTGCTGACCTTTACAATATCCCAGGGTATCCCATGGGAGTAACAAGTGTCTCTGTCTCCTGGGATTAATGAAATAATAGCAGCGGAGCATTGGGAACAGTGCAGAGCACGTTCAAGGGCGTAATAGATGTCTCTCTTGGGACCGTGATCACAGTTGCTATAAATAACAGCCCGAGCACAGGAGCCACGAAACGCCAGCTTACAAAAGGCAACCCGGTCAATGTTCCTCTCCCTCTCTTTCTCCCTCCCTCCCTAGAAATAAAACACAATTTTTAAAGAAGTGAAAAAAAAACACCCAATGTTTTCACGCAGGGGAATCACGTCATCAGTGTTGGGCTGAACGTAGCACAGGTTCGATTCCCTGGCTGGGCTCAAAATGGCAGGGCTTTGAGATTTGAAGTTGAGTGAACATTCTACCTGATGGAGGAAAAACTTCTAAGACTAACCATTTAAAATACGCGTTTGGGGGCCCTTATTAGTACGGGTGCTCAGTCACTACCCCATCCTGGCTGCCCCAACCTGACACGGTTTCTGACCTTGGCTCTCCTCTCCTCTGACCTCTGTTTCTGGCCGTAACAGAACGGCTGCGAGGGATGTGGGTGATGCGGAAACAACACAGCTTTGCACGAGCGGAGAAAGACGGGCCCTTTGGGCATCTGGGTGGATTTTGTGAAGATGTCAGGGCCCAGAGACAGCTCTTTTGGGGGTAAACACTCACTGTTGCTGAGTTGCTCTTTCTGTAGAGCTCAGTGGGAGGATGACCAGAGGAAGGAAGGCATTGCGGAGGATCTGAACCTTTGATTCTTTTCACTCCACAAAATTCCCTTTCTGGGGAGGGTCTCAGCTCTCAGGGGCAAGTCTGACAGCAGGTTGGAGTGGGAGAGCTGAGCCCCTCAAGTCAATTAGGCTAAACCACTTGTCACTCTAGTTTTTAAACCATTCAAAGGGCCATGCGAGTGATAGAAAATGAAACTTTTCGGTTTCTTCATTGCTAAAAAAATTCCCCACCCAAGGCAGCTTAAGGGAAGGTTAATTACAGTGACAAGTTAAAAATAAACCCCAACCTGCTAAAATGCCTCCTGGAGAAAGCGGTGTGAGTTTAATAGGATTTTAATCCAGAGAGTCTTTTGAATACTTGAGGTCTATTCTCCTGCTACGCTCTCTCCTGATGACCTCAAATCCTTCTTCAACCCAACATAAAAGAGCATTAATATCTGCCATCGATCCATCGCCTAATCCCTTTACCTTCCCCTTTGAGTCTTCTGCAGGACACTGCATTGGGAGGGGGGCGGAAAATTCCTGTATGGAGACAGACTGCAGCCAAGAGGAACAGACGGACCAAATAGCTCGGCTAGACAGACGTACAGGGTTATCACCTTTGGAGAAAATGATCGGTTGGGAGTCATTTTCCAGAAGCATTTAGTGCATTTTGTTCAAATGGTGCTGATTATAATGGTCCTGATGTGGAAGCAGAGGGAATCCAGATTGCTTTATAGAGGCAGAAGGGCTCTTTTTATCTATCTGTCTGTCTGTCTGTCTGTCTGTCTACTTATCTATCTAGCCTCGGGGCAACTAGGATTTTATTTGTCTTTTTTATTTGGGTCAATTCATGAACCCACAGTTTAAGGGGAAAAATCACTGTGAGAAAAGAAAGCAACATCACTATACTCGTTTCTTCCCTCTCTGGCCTGCCTCCCCGCTCCCAGCCCTCCGGAGTTTTCTCTTTTCGGCTGCAGTGTTGCTGCCCTGAGGAGCAGAACCATGGCAAGGCTCAAGTTTCAGATCCCTTGTTGGGAGCGGAAGGACAGGGTTCCTTGGAGGAAGCTGAAAAGACTCTGAATTTTGGGCAAAATGACACCCGTGTGTGTGCATGCGTATCGTTGAGAGAGAAGGGTGATAAAGCTGTCTTGACTCCCAAAGAGATGATGAGAATCTTGACAGAGAAGCTGCTTAAGGCTACCAGGGGGG
Organism: Sturnira hondurensis; assembly: GCF_014824575.4. Taxonomy (NCBI): domain Eukaryota; kingdom Metazoa; phylum Chordata; class Mammalia; order Chiroptera; family Phyllostomidae; genus Sturnira; species Sturnira hondurensis. The sequence goes on along the minus strand of NW_028090067.1, from coordinate 9,472,367 downwards.
TTCCAGACGTTTGGGGTTGTCTCCATTCCCACCCCCCGGGCCCCCCTTTCTTCTCTCTCTTTTCCTCTGCTCCTCTGTCTGTGTCCCTTCCTCCCTTTGCCTCCTCAGCTCCAGAACTCCCCCCGGGCACTTGACTTGGCCCCCTGCGTGCCTCTCAGGGCCGTAGGTGCCCATGGCCCCTGGCCTGCAGGAGCTGCGGATCCGAATGTTTCCAGGCTGCCTCCTGCAGTCGACCTGGATGCTTGTCCGAGGTGCTGGCATCTGGGGTTGGGACTTTCATCTCAATAGGCCCCATCTCCCCCAGCACCCAGAACTTGCCTCTCCTGGGTCTCATTTCCTTAAGCCTTGTCCCTGATCTTCAAGGTGACAGCTGGTGAAGCCCTTCTCTTAATCCTTAGGCCTGGCCTGGGCCCTCTGAAGCCAGCAGGGCCAGGGAAGGGCTCCTGGAGGGAGATGGGCATTCTCTGGAAGGGGCTTTCCATGTCTTCTTATTGACCCGGTGGAGGGTGACCACAAGTCCAGCTGTAAGTGGCAGGCATTAGACCTCAGTGCAAAGTGAGTGCTCAGAGCCCAGAATTTGGTGTAAACATGTTTCTAACACAGTGACATTTTTTAAAAGGGCATTGGGAGCACAGTCCCAGTTTAGATTGGTGATTGGAATAAATGACCTTCAGGTTTATTAAAAATTGTATTCATCATTTCATTCGTATGCATTTACTTATTCCGTTCATTTACTTCAATACATTTTTACTCTGGGCTTCGTGGCTGGATCCCCTTTATTCTCCTGCTTTGCATTCTCATTTTAACATGTGGGCAGACTGAGAGCAAACGCTTTGCCTGTCATGCCAGCCAGCGATGGGAGCAGGAGCCGAACCCACCTGGCCTGGCCCTCTGGGAGGGGGTGGGGAAAGCTGGGCATCGTCGGCCTGCATCATGCTGAGACTTTCCTGAAGAGCATCTCTTCTCTAGAAAGAAAATAGATGCTCCTTAAAAGAGGAAAATAAAACCACCCAAAGCCTTCAGCTTTCAGGATGTTGGCACGCCATCCTTTCCCTCACAGGGAGAGATGGGATGAGTACAGGGACTGCTTTTCTTGGGGGCTGGAGGCCATAGCCTCAGAGGAGAGACACCCAGGAGCCTGGGAGGAGGGGGTGAGAGCATCCTTCTATTTTGGGCCAGAGAAATGGAGAATTTATTGCTCTCCCGGAGACAGGCTGGAGGCAGAAGTCTGGGGCAAGCCTGGGTGCCTCTTCGACTAAACCCTGGGGCTGCTGAGAGGCTGGTGGAGGGAAAGGGTGAGATGGGACTCAGCCTGCACCTTGAACTGCTATAAATTTAAGAGGCCTGCTCTGACCCGCTGGCCTGGAAGCAGGCTCCAGCCAGGCCTGTGGGGCCCTTTTGCTCAGGAGCACTCCCAAGCCAGCAGCCCCTTGGTCTGAGCTGAGCTGTTGACCTCTGACCTAATGAGACCACAACGTGGGTGTCCAAAGCCAGCTCCCCGCCCCCCCCTTGCTTCCCTTGGAGCCAAATCAATATTCATTAACGATCTGCCCCACCCCCGGGGAGCCTCTGGCTTTACAGAGGGCCTCTGTATCACCACGCTGTCCCGAGTCATTCATTAACCACTGAGCCTGGCAGCCCTTGAGGCCACGGAGGGGCTCACGGAGGCCAGCCCACCACCGAGGTATTTGCAAAGGTCATTAATGAACTAATCTGATTTAACTTTTCAAAACAGAGGCCTGGGTCACTGGGTTCCCAGCATTGTGAGTGAGACTCAGTGGGGAGAGAGGCCTGTGACCTTCACTAAAGAGGAGAAAATGCAAAGGTGTGTGTGAGGAGCTGAGGACTCAGATACCAGACAGTCACTACCCCTAAATCCAGGGAGGCCTGGCGTGAAGGGCGGGAAGACCCAGGGCTGTCCTAGGGGTTATTCTCAAGAGCCTGTAGACTCCTCGTTCAGTTTGCTCCCTCCTTCCCCTCTGCTGGCGGGAGAGCAGGAACCTCAAACCCAGGACCCCCACACATCCTCCCTTATTCTAAGCCGGCCCAGCAGAGCGGGTGAGTGCCCGCGCCGCGGAGTTCTAAGCCCAGTGCGTCAAGCCTCACGATCTTGAGCAAATCCTTTCCTCTCTCTGAGCCTCAGTTGGCTTATCAGTGAAGCAGAAATAATAATAGCACTGCCTAGGATTTCTTTGAGAATTAAAGCAGCCAGTGAAAGTAAAAAGTGCTCAGTACAGGATCGGGTGCACTGTAAGCGCTTCAAAAAATATACCTTAAAAATGTACCTGTCATTTTTGGTGGCTGGGAAACTTGGGAGATCCCAGTCATAGAGGAGGGGGACACAGGTGTGAACTCCAGTCCTGCCACCAGTGGCCTGTGTGACCTTACTTACCTAGACAGGTGTCTGTGTTTGTGTGCACGGGCGTGGGTGGTTCAAGTGTACTGACGACACAGATTGGCCTGCATGTTGGTTGCTTCTCGCCCCAGCCCAGGAGGCCAGTGAGGTATTGGCTGCCTCACCCATTTCGCAGATGAGAAGCCAGAGGCTCAGGCATCAAGTACGTGCTCAGAGTCACGCAGTTTGGGGTGGGAGAGGGAAAACGTGCACACAGACCTGCTGGCTTCCAGGCAGCATGTGCACACCCGTCAAGCAGCATAAAGCAGAGGGGCACACAGAAAGGCTTGGTCCTCACTCTGCCAGGGTCCTCTGCAGCCTTCTCCCTGAGCATTTGGTGGCCCCACGCTGCTTGGTGTACGGCCCTGCCCCGGTGGGTCTCTTCCTCAGAAAGTGAGGCATGTCAGGCCCTCCAGACTGTGTTCCTAACACCCAGAACCTTCCTCTCCTGGGTCTCATTTCCTTAAGCCTTGTCTCTGTTCCCCAGAGTGACAGCTGGTGAACTCTTCTTAATCATTAGGCCTGGCTTGGGGCCTCTTTCTACCCAGATGATACACGGGCTACACTCTCAAGCTTTGCCAACATTTGAATCCTATGCGTCCTTGAAAACTTCTCAAGTTCCCCAGTTTTTCTTTTTCCCACCCAGAGTCTGAACTAAGTCATGTCACCCAACTAATGGTTTTCCTTTGCAAGACAAAAACCAAACCAAACCAAACCAAAAACAAAAAAAAAAGGAAACCAGAGCTGAAAAATATGCTGCTTCTGCTGCCCTCTGGCGTTCGGTTGGGAAACAGCCAACGTGCCCATCTTCCATCTGTGGAGTGAGAACCCTATTTCTTCTGTGAGAGGAGAACGGAATATGGTAGAGGCAATGAAGTTTGGAAATCGAAGAAATGTAGTGACTATACTGTCAGAAACAAGTGAGGTTGACACACTGATTGAACTGGAACTATATTTTCATGTGTCTTGGCCAGGCTCAGCCTTTCACAGGCATTCCGCAGGTCTCAGAATATGAAAGCCCAGAGGGATTGCAGCAACAAGTGAATCCAACATCCCACATTTTATGGAAGTAAACTGAGGCCTGAGATCAGAAAGCCTGTTAATCTTGCTGGACTTGAGAAGAAAGAAAAGCATGGGTGGAAGTTCAGGTGATGCAGTGGGAAGCCAGGTTCCAGGCTCGGTGAGCAGAGTGTGGGGCAGAGTCTGCTGGCAGCTGGCCCCCCAGGAGGCTGTGACGAGACGACGCTCTCTGTCACTCAGTCCATCTGTAAAGTGGTGATAATAATATCACCTCCAGCATGAAGCTGCTGTGTGGACTGGGCGACGCAGTGCATGGAACGGTTAGGGACCATGCCTGGCATGCAGCTCACGGTGCATGTGATACAAGCGATAGCCTGACCTACCACCACCACGTCTGTTCCTGTTCCTGGTATCATAGGGAGCCTGTCCGGAGAAGTGGGCTGGGCTTCAGGGGCACGGAAACCTCCAGGCGGGAAGCTGCAGAGACAGCCAGGCAGTCAGCCCCCAGGGCCAGCCCCCCAGACTCAGGTGTTCTGCACATCAGGAAAGTGGTGGGACCGATTCTCAATCAACACCTGAGAGCAGAGTCAGCCAGGCCTGCATTAGAACCCTGACTCTGCTGTGTTCTGGCAGTGTGTGCGCGGGTTTGCCGCTCAACCTCTCTGTGCCTTAGTTTCTTCATTTGTAATATGGGGAGACCAAAAGTACCCACCTCAGAGGTAGAATACTTAGAACAGCACTCAGTATTAGCTTTTATTACTCACATAGACAGTAAAGAGCTTAGCACCTCAGACCTATGGAAACAAGGTTCTAAATGAACTTTTATTTTCTTATTATTAAAAAATGAACCTTTATTAATGCCGTCAATGTAACCATCTTTTTTCGGTGGCTGGTTCTTGCCTGGTGCTCCCGTCTAGATCATAGATGACATTTCCCAAATATGGCCACTAGATGGCACACATGTTCTTTCCTGCCCCACCTGAGCCTTTGAGCCAGAATCAGAAATAACCTGCTTAGTGACAGAAAGATACCTTTTATGGGCCAGACACTGGGCTGTGCCCTTTTTCTAAAGCTTCATTTATTCCTCACAGCAATTCACATATTTAAAGAGACATTCCACCTAAAGTGCTAAGCATAGTGCCAGACACATGGTAAGGCCTCCAACAATGTTTGCTATTCTTCCTATTGTTGTTGCTATTATTCCCGTTTTCCCCTTGAGAACTGAGGCACGGAGAGGACAAGGAGCCTGGATTCGAAGCCACACCTGGTTCAGCATCTTTCCCCCTAAATCTTTTTTTCCCAGAAGACAAGGGGTGCCGTGAGCTCACGTCACATGCCCACCCACCCCCATGTCTACTTTTGCTCTCCGGTATTTNCAACAATGTTTGCTATTCTTCCTATTGTTGTTGCTATTATTCCCGTTTTCCCCTTGAGAACTGAGGCACGGAGAGGACAAGGAGCCTGGATTTGAAGCCACACCTGGTTCAGCATCTTTCCCCCTAAATCTTTTTTTCCCAGAAGACAAGGGGTGCCGTGAGCTCACGTCACATGCCCACCCACCCCCATGTCTACTTTTGCTCTCCGGTATTTTCTGAATACCCCTTTCTTACTTCCTGTGTGATCTGAAAAGTCATTTAGGCGTTCGGAGCCTCAGTTTCTCATCTGTGTAAGCAGATTCTTAGTACTTTCCTAATTTGGGGGATACTTCAGACATGGCAACTAAACCAGAGCGGACGCTGGGCATGGTGGTTAGTTATTAATGCCTTACATGTTAACATGACCAGACTTCCTTCCTCCCCCCTCTTCCTTCCTTTCTTCCTTTTTTCTTTTCTCCTTCCCTCCTTTCCTCCTTCTATGCACCTGGAACTACAGTGCACTCCAGGCCCCTGCCCCATTTGGGAGTCCAAAATGTTTTAGTCTCTGTTCATTCCTGGGACAATTCCCCCCCCCCCCGCAAGGTGTCTTCTTTCTTGTAGGCCACAGGCATTTGGAGGCCACCCCCTGCTCTCCCCCGCAGGGGCCCTCTCTATGGGGGCCCCATATCTGTAGGCCACACACCGCAGACCCCATCTTGTCCCTTGCTGCGCTGCTTCAAAAGCTCCCAAGTCCACTGGTTCTTTGGGATCTTCCAGGCACCTGCTACCTGACTCCACTCACGTCACCAGTGGCTTTCAAGTTGGTTTTGGAATCACAAGATTCTACCAGGATGCCTGGGGGCCTTTGTGGGGAGACACATGGTAGGAGGAGGGGGTCACGTGGGTTCATCCTTGCCGACAATGAAACAAGCTCTGGTTTTTATCTGATGTATATTCTGGGGTTACCTGTAATATTTTGCTGCTAAAAAAAACAGAAAAATGACTCCACTCTCCCCTGATAGGTAAGAGGGAGATGAGTTTTTGGATAATTCAGAGAAAATCTCCAGGAAAGAGAATATGTGTGTGAATGTGTTTTAAAATTAGTTTCCAAGGTGCTAAGTGAAATAAAGCCAGAGACAGACAAATACTGCGTGGTATCACTTATGTATGGACCCTGAAAAAACTAAACCCATAGAGATAGAGAGTAGATAAGTAGTTGCCAGGGGCTGGGGGAGGGGGGAACGGAGAAGGTGGCACGGCACAGCCTTTCAGTTATAGGTGAGTAGGGTTTGAGGATGTAACGTACAACGTGGTGAGTATAGTTAGGAACCCTGCGTTGTATAATTGAAAGGAGCTCAGAGAGTGGAACTTAAATGTTCTTACCCCTCCCCACTCCCAAAAGAGAGATGTGTGTGAGATGACAGATGTGTGAATTAGCACATGATGGCGGGCGGGGGGGGGGGGAGGCGGGGGGTGGAAAGCCTTTCACGATGTTTGTGGCTATCCAGTCACAATCACGGACATTTTAAATATCTTACAACGTTGTCAGTTACACCTCAACAAAGCTGAACTAAAAATAAAATTAGTTTTCCAGGAAAATGGGCTTTCATGTGTGCATGGGCAATTTGGTGATTACCTGGCTCCTTAACTTTCCCCACCGTTGACTAGTTAGGGCTGACGACGCGCCTCCGCCCGCGGTGGGTCTCCGCCCGCCGCGCCCTGCCGACCTGCTAACCCGCTGCTCAGGACTCTGCCCTCTGCGTGTTGCAGTGCCCTGGTTCCCGAGAACCATTCAGGACCTAGACCGATTTGCCAACCAGATTCTCAGCTACGGAGCGGAACTGGACGCAGACCACCCGGTGAGTGCAGGGCCGTGCCCTGGCTATTCTTTCGGCTCCCCCCACCCCCACCGACTCCCAGCACCCCCTTTAGCGCAGGGCGTCCTGGCGCAGCAGTCACTGGCCCGGGGCCTGCTTAACGACATGGTGACGTCATCACTGTATGGTCACTGTCGTCGGAGCGACCGTGGGTTACCCTCCAGAAACTATTGTTTCTGGACAACACAGGTGTGGGAGCGTGCACCCCCCAATGCACACATGTGCAAGCCATCTTCGTTTCTCTGACTTCCTCCAGTGCCAGAGCCTAAAGTCCAAATGCCCTGGAGACAGTAAGCTGTTCTAATGGCTCTGCCGGGTGCCCTGGGAGGTGGGGAGTGGTCACCTGGGGACAGGATCTTGGAAACTGAGTGGAAGATGCTGGTCAAACAGGGAAAACGAGGCCTTCCAGTGCGAGGGAACTGCATGTACGAGGCTCGGAGGCCGAAAGCACCCCGGGGCGCCCAGAGTGGCTGCTGGGTGTGAGGGTCCGAAGGAAACTGGCCTGAGGCCCCGGAGGGAGAGCTCAGACTGTGTCGTGTGTCCTGGGACAGGGAAGTGGGTCCTTCCGTGGTTTCTGGATAGGGGGCCAGCGTGGGGAGATTTTACCCGCCTTTCCTCCGGGGCCGAGGGCCCTGGCAACTGCAGCCCAGCCCGGGTGGGAAGCCCGTTCTGATGGCCCCTGTAGGTGAGGCGTGTCACCACTGGGGTGACTGTCCTTCCTGTTCACCCAGGAAAATGCCTTCCTTAATAGACCTTTAAATGACTTAAGGCTACTTTTGGTTGCAGGGTTTAATAGGACTCTAACAGAAGTGTCTGCATGTCGTCCAGTGTCTGTTTTTCTTTCTTCACATCGTGGGTGGGTCCTCACTGTTGAGTGTGTTGTGGACAAGCCCCTTGGACACCTCTGTCCTGGGCCCCTGGAGCCTGGGAACAAAGCACCTCCAAAGACGCCGTTTCTCTGAAAAGCTGTCTGGTTGCCTCTGACCCCGTCCTGGGATCAGCCCGTCTTTGTCCCTTCTGCTCTCACCAACCTCCAGTCCCCTGGCCTGACCTCGTCCCTTCCGTTGGCTGCACTCCTGTCATCCGAGGGTGTGGGAGGAGAGGCAGGTCTGCGTGCTGATCTTAAAACTCTGGAATTAATTTATCCTGACAGACCCAGCCCACATCTTTGGCTCCCTGGCCCCTCAGGGTCATGGATTTTGTCATAAAACTGCAATTTATCAGGTACACAGTCCCCCTGATGAGGAGGCCAGGCTCGCTCTGTTCCTTCCTGTGACTTCTCATCAGATGTGGGAACTGACAGGCCAAGGACAGAGCAAACCCTCCAGGGTGTGAGGAGGGGGGCGGACGTTCCTCCGATGGGGACCCTCTGTTCCACGCCATCCGCAGCGCTCAGGATGAGCTTGCCTTTCCCTGACCCATGCTCTTGGCCGTAGGTGCTGATGTTTGACCCAATACCCTGTGTCTGGGCCTCCAACACAGCTGCTCTGAGGATGAGGCCAGGGAAGGATTGTCCCCGAAACAGAGGTCAAGGGCATCTGCCTTGGGGTGTTGCTGGAGTGGGAGAATGAGCTAGGATAGCTGCATTCCACTCTGTCCACCCCGCCTTCCCTCCATCCCTGCTCTCTTTCCTCTGTGCACACACATTTATTAAGCAAATGATATTCAGACTCAACATTTCTTGAGCACGGATGGAATGCTAGGTACTGTGGGAAATGCTTTACCTGCATTTAAAACATTTACATGTTCTGACCCGTGGGAGGGTTGTACTTTCTCGATTTCAGATGAGAAATCTCGGCCTGAGAGGGCTGTGTGGCCTCATGTGTCTGTGACCAGTGTCCCATGTGCCGGGGGAGGGGGTTGAAATGGTTCCTGGAACCTGAGCCCTGCCCTCCCAGAGCCTCGGGGGAGGAGGGGTGACTCCTCTTCCCAGAGGGATGGCCAAGGGGACTGGGACACCCCTGTGGGCCTGGCAATGTGTGTGTGTGTGTGTGTGTGTGTGTGTGTGTGTGTGTGTGTGTTGGGGGTGTATGTGGCATGTTTGAAGAATTAAAATAAGACCAATCTGGACCAATTTGGAGACATAATATGTGGGCAGCTGTAGGTCAGCACAGAGCTGGAAATGTAAGCAGGGCAAGAACACATAAAGCCTTGTGGACTATCTTAAGGATTTTGGAGTACATCCTGAAAGTGGTGAGAAGCCTTGAAAGTTGTTAAGGAGGGGAGTGCAGGCAAGAGCAGGGGTCAGGGGCAGCACTGCCTGTCTCCTTTGGGTTGCAGGCCTTTGGCCTGTGTCTCCAGGATGGCAGTGGTAGGTATTGAAAAAATGTCGCTTTGATCCTCTCGTCTCCTATTGTTGGCTTGGGACTGATAGGATGCGAAAAGGCCCTCTTTCCTGGCCCACGTGGAGTATAAACAGCAAGGGGAGGATTCTCTAGGTGCTGTTTACAAAGCCCAAGGGTGGGTGATGGGGCCTCGTGACCCTTCCAGAGGGTATCCTTTTGGGTTCTGAGCAAGATGTCTCCGCTTCTGGACTTCCCACCATTGTGTACAAATGCATTGTTTTTTATTGTCTCCTTTTAAAAAAAAGATTTTATATATTTAGTTTTAGAGATAGAGGAAGGGAGGGAGAAAGAGAGGGAGGGAAACGTCAGTGCAAGGGAGAAACATGATTGGTTGTCTTTCGCAGGTGCCCCGACTGGGGACTGAACCCACAACCCAATCACATGCCCTGACCAGGAATCGAGCTGGTGGCCTTTTGTCTTGCGGGATAATGCCCGACCAACTGAGCCACACTGGTCATGGTGAATGCTCCTTTATAATCAGGATTTTACTTGATCTATCCACCCAACACTGCATGGTCGCTACCATGAACTGTCTCTTTTTACTGACCAACCTGTGGCCATGCTCCTAGCAATCAAATGGGTTAAAAATCCAACCCAGCCCAGCAGACATTTTTTAGGTTAAAATTTGCCTTTAGTCATTTTATTTTTTAATTTTATTTTTTCAACGGGAGTTAACATTCAATATTATTTTATATTAGTTCCAGCCTGTCTGATTAAAGATGGCATTTCTGAGGTTTAACCTTGGCCATGATAATGACACGCAGGCGTCTGTCTAGAAAAATACTCAGAAGGCTTTTTCATACAGCTACCCTTTACCCCAAACCCCCGCAAAAACAAAATCACACTCTTCCACACCGTCAAGTAACAGAGATCCGGAGAGTAAGGGAAGTGATCGCATGTCGACTTTGCATCCTGTAGAATTCTCTCTGCCTCTTCCATCTGCCCTCCCCCTCCCCTCATCACTTCTTCACCAGCAATATAATTTCCTGTCAAAACATACTTGGTTCCCCACAGTGCAACCAAAATTGCTGCTATTAGCTTAATTGAGACAGGGTTATTATAAATAAATTACATGCAGCGCCACCGACATTGCCGCTATTAGCGTAAACTGACACAAGACGATCCTTCGCCTCCAACTGCAGCTTCATTCAGAATGCGTGCCACGGGCTGCGGAGCCCTGCGGTCACCCGGCAGCCCAGAGGACACTCCCCACGAGACAGACTTCAAGGTTACATCTCTCGGGTAACTGAGAAAGCAAAAGCCTCAAGTCCTTGCAGCCTCTTGGTGGGGTCCACTTGCAGGCTAGTAGTGAACTTTTTAGCAACTCTGAGCTGAAAAGGACCGTGGTTAGAAACCACCCCGTGGAGAAAATCTGTGTGATACAGTACGTGTGTGTGTGGGTGCATCTCAGTGAATGAATCCGCTACCGCTTTCCATGATGAATAGGTGGGTTTTTACCAGCATTTTACTTTTTTCTAACTGTAACCCCCCAACACACACACATCAGAAAACTTCAAAAGCATAAACAATACACAAGAATAAAACTGTTGCTCTTTCTCCTTTCCATGACACTGTTAGACTCTGGTGTATGCCATCATTTCATTTGCGTCTTTATATATTCCCTCTGACATGGTTGACACCTGTGGGATCCACAATTTTATATTAAGCTGTTTTTTTCACGGATGGAAAGATATTTACAACGTACATTGCAGATTAAAGATAAGGAGTCCACCAGGGAGGAGAAGCCATCGTGGGCACCCATTTCTGGAGGCAGCATGAGGAGCTGGAAGTCCACGGGTGAAGGGAGTTTTTTTCTTGTCTTCCCAGTTTTGTGCTGCGACCCTCGACCCTCCACTCACCAGCCTGGGCAGGACCGGAAAACCCTAGTGGAGGTTCTTGTTCTGTAGTGAAGGATTCTTGGGCAAATGATCCTCTGCACTTGACCTTCCTCAGACAGATGTTCTGTTCTCCACGGCACCTTGCAAGGCAGAAGTCTACACTTCATGCTTCGGAGCTGTTGAAAGCCATTTACCACTGACTGTTAACTAAGACTAGGAGGGGAGGGTGACTGTCACGACTGAGCCTTCATGACTGACAACCATTAAATTTACATTTTGAGTTCGAAGTATGGGGGTGTGTTCTTTCTTAGCCCAGCAGACAGGCTTCCAAAAGAATATGCTGGTGCTGCTTGGAAGTCAAATCATGGTGCACAGTTTCCTTATCACGGCATCTCAAAGCAACTTATCTTCTTCCCCCAGAAGAAGCAGACCCGATGGTAGTTGTAATTTTTCAGATTCCTAAGCTTTCCTACCTGCAATTAATGATTCAAAACCACTCAATGCTCTAAGGAAAATGAGTTATACTTTGTAATAATCACACCATAGACTATTTTCTAAACTAATCATCTTAACTTATCTGGCGTTTAGGTTTGGAATGAAAAAAATGTATGGTAATTTTACTTCACTTTTCCAGTGTGAAACATTTACATTTCTTTACTTCTCAAAATGTACACATATCAGTGAGCTCATACAGTATTTGTTTTCACTGACTGACTGACTTCTCCTGGCCTGATACCGTCAAAGTCAGAAGATTTTCCCTTCTTTTTTTTACGGCTGAATAATACTCATATATCCTGGAAATTACTGATTCACCCATCAGTGAGACCTTAGGCTGTTTCATGTCTTGGCTATGGTGAATTATGCTGCAGTTAACATGGGGGGGTGCAGACACCCCATTAAAATGGTCTACCTTACAAGTTTGCTGTAGGAGTTGTAAATAAACTAAGTTTCTAGCACACACAGACTGGGACATAGTAGGCAGTGAATAAAGGGCGTTTTTAAAAATTGCAGCAACGGTAAGCATACGCTGATCGTCTTTCGAGAAGTTAGGAGGCAGCGTCAGATGCCGTCAGTCAAGGGTTTCGTGGATATTATGTATCTTCATCGTAGTAGACGACTGTCCTACCAGCTCGGCCTAATTTAGCAAGGGTCCACTGGACAAATGCTCTCTATGGCTGAGATTTGTTAAAAACCTACACACTCTTTTCCACTTTGAAACCCCGTGGCACAGAGGCTGACACCGAGTTGAAGGTGTTGCGAATAATATGCCACTCAGCAGGTGGTGGGAGAGCTTGCCCTCGGTCTCCCTGAGTCTTTATTTTCAGCGTACAATCCAGGCAAGGAGGGGCACACTGTCGGAGCTCAAGGGCTCCTGTCCACACTGTGCATAAGTGTGCAAGGCCTCTCGCTCCAAAGCCTTAAGATTAGCAAGTGTCTCCTTTCTCCTAGGGTTTTAAAGATCCTGTGTACCGAGCAAGACGGAAGCAATTTGCTGACATAGCCTACAACTACCGACAGTAAGTGTGCTGTGATTGGTGGGGGGAAGAAAGAGGAGCATGTCGCTCGCTACCCTGCCTCTCCCTCAGCCAAGGCTGGAAAACACCAGCATGGAGAGCCCTGCCAGGAACACGTGTGTGTGTGTGCAGAGACCCCCCCTTTAATAACACCTGTGAAAAAAAGTCCTGCTAGACAAAAACAAATTACCCACTGGCTGGGGCCCAGCTCCCCTCCCAGGCTTTGTTGTGTAATTACGCAGTAATGTCTGAAGTAATTATAAAGGGCGTCAGTCCTGAATAAAGGAGCTGCTGGTATTGTCCATATTAAACATGGAAGAAGGAAAGAGAGAATCATTTACATTCAAGAAGCACTTGGCTGCTTTACTGAAATAATGGATCGTGTGAGGTTCCAGGCGAGCTGGCCTCCGTGTTCTCCTTTCATCCCACCCGCCCTGCCTGCGGAGGGCAGTTTTCCCACGAGTGCCTTTTCTCCTCTCTGGTATTCTGTGCTCCTCCTCCACCTTCTCTTGGCCAAAGGAAAAGGCAAACACGGAATATGTTATTTGGAAGAGAACTGGTGTGCTGTTTCAAGTCACAAGGAGCCTCAGAGATGCTCCCGTGGGAAGCTTGGCGTCTGGAGCTCGGAGCCCCATTCCTGAGTTCAGGGCATGAGAAAAGAGGTGCATGAGAAGAAACTTAGCAATTGGCCAGAACACCGAGTAATGGTTCTTTAAGAACTTAGACTGTGAAGGTGATAATGGAGATGATGACAGGGCTCTGTACTGAAGGCAAAGTCACCTTTCAAATGAGCAAATTTCCTTCTCTGAATGACTCCTGGTAGCGGAAGGATCCAGAACTGTGCTGACCTTGGCCTGGCACGTGTGGGGTTTGGCCTGTGGCAAGCAGGAATCAGAGAATACGGGGACCTCTCCCTTCTGTTTCTACCTTTGCCCCAGCAAGGCAAGTGGACGCCATCACAGCAGGTGTGGATAAGAGTCTTTTTCAGCTAATCCACAAGAATGGATCACATTATTATCTTCCTGCTATGTCTGGGGCTTTGCTAAATGCTTTGTTTATATTATTTCATTTAGTCTTAACAGTAACTCCCCATTTTCCCGATGGGAAAGCTAAAGCTTAAACTAGTTAAGTAACTGGTTAAAGACACACTCTCGTAAGTGGCATGCTCTGGTTTTGAACTCAGGCTTGTTTCACTCCAAAGTCATGCTCAATCATTTCCCTGAGTGTCTGGGAACTCTCAAAGTCAGGAGACTGTACTTCTCCATCTATTTTACTTTCTGTTGGTTTTTCTCCTTCCTTTCCCACATTTCTTCTCAGTCTCCTCTGGCCAGTTCCTCCCACCCCAGACACTGTGACATCTTTCAGGACACAACTGTGGCCCTCTTCCTTGACTTGTGCCTCCCTGCCTGCCAACAGCCCCCACATTTGGGTCTCTAGCATCTTCCCCCAAATTGTTCCACATTTGGATCAAACTCCTGCATCATGAATCATAGAATCTCAGTATATGAATCCGTTGATAAAACGTGTCTCTGACTAGTTAGCCCATGTAACAGCTGCACAGGCTAGGCTTAGACAGGCACTAAATTGCCTAAGGCCACTCAGCTGTGAAACGGCACAGCCAAGTATTGAACCCGACTCTGTTCATTTCCAAAGCCCGTTCTTTTCCTTCATCAGCACTTAGCCCTGAAACAATGGTGCATCTTCAGGCAGGGCCTTACCTGATGTTCTTTTTACGATCCCTGCTGGTCATTACCAGACCTTGTCTTGCTTTTAATACTTAAGCAATCTAACAGTGACTTTGCTTTCCTGTCCTCGGATGAGCTACGATTCTGAAAAGGCAGGAGTGACCTAGTTTGGAGATGGTGATGAGCTGTTATTCTGAGATAAGCAGTCTCGCCTGGTCCTAGACACTGTGCAGCCTGTTGGAAAACAGGCCCGCAGCCCACAGAACAGTCACTCGTGTTTGACATCAGGCTTTCTTTGGTTTTATTTTATTTCACTGCTCAGAACACAGCTCATGCTTCGTTTTTAAAAGGACCTTGGAAACGAATGACCCCTAAACAACAGCATGTCACCCAGGAGCTTATTGGAATCCAGATGCCTGGACCCGCCCCTCCCCACAGATTCATGGCCTACAGGGCACAGCCAAGTATGTACTTCACCAAGCTCCCTGTGGTTCTGCCACGTCATAGCAGAAGATGCTGGGTGAGCAGATTGTATACGTAGCATGCGTTTCAGTGCCTTTGTGATACCTTTCTGCTGCGGGGCAGAAATAACCAATGCAGAAAGTGCAAGCCCACTCAGCAAGGGTCTCAGGCTCATGGTGCACATAGTAAATCCACTGTAGCCCACAGATGTAACTGTCTTAGTTGACGTAATACAAAACACTAGTTGAACTTGATGCCTTTGTTTAGAAGGAGGATGCACTCCTCAGTAGTCTCACCCCCTCCCCACTGTCTATACCTACTGGTTTACACGTTTACCTTACCTGTCTGGCCTCTGAAGGTAAGTGAATTTCCATCTCACCTGAACAGCTGGAGGGATAAGAGAGCAGGAAGGCCAAGTGACTTCCCTACGTGACAGCAAGTCCTTGGTGCAGTGGATGAGGCGAGACCTTGTATCATTGCTTAACCAAACCAGTCGAATGTTTTCTACATCAAGAAGCGGAGTTCCCCTCTTTCAAATGACTTATGGGGTCCAGGTGGTGGCAGCTCAAGGACCCTGGACCACCTCCCTCTGCTGGGGCGCCTTCATCCACCACTGTGCCCCTGCCCTGTCAGAGACCAGTAACTCATGCCTGTATTCTAGTGGGCAGCCCATCCCGCGAGTGGAGTACACAGAGGAGGAAAAGAAAACATGGGGGATGGTGTTCAGCACCCTGAAGACCTTGTACAAAACCCACGCTTGCTACGAGCACAATCACATTTTCCCGCTGCTGGAGAAGTACTGCGGCTTCCGAGAAGATAACATTCCGCAGCTGGAAGAGGTTTCTCAGTTCCTGCAGTGTGAGTCCGCAGCGGGCCGAGGGTGAAGCGGCGGGAGGGGAAGTGCGCCTGTGGCGATGCACTCAGGTTGACCCTCCCGGGAAAAATAAAACGTCCGTGCTGAGCACGGCCTCCCCACAGAGGCACCCGGCATGAATTTTGCCTTATCAATGCCCCTGGAGAGTGTTTTATTTTTTCATACTCAAAGCCCAGGGCTCTCCTTGCACCTCTGCCATGCTATGAGATGGCTGCGGCCTGCCTTTGTGTAAGAGATGTGTTTTTGTGGGGCAGTGTTGAGAGCCCTGTGCTCTAAGTCCGTGTACATCCATCTGGTGGGAGTCCTGCTCTGACTTTCTCTCGTTGGGTGAGCTGACCTCAGCTTGTCCCCTGTCCGATGGGGCCTGTGCCAGCCTCTTAGCCTTTCTCATGGGGACATTGTGAGAATAAAATAAGGCGTGGCGTGGGAAAGCACCGCCATAGTGATGCACCCAGAGTAGGTGCTCAGTGCTTTTGGGCTCCGAGCACCTCAGTGGGGAAGTCCGTTATTGGGGTGACTGGCCTCTTCACGCCGTTTCCAGGAAGATGAGTGTTTCTCATCTTCCAGGAGGGTCGTTGATTCAGCACAAACTCTCCGCTTTATTTCTGATCAAAGCATCTGAGAGAATGTGGTAGAGATGTGCAGCGCCCGTGGGCTTCCTGGTGTTGCGCCCCTGGGTTGGCTGTGCTTACCTGACAGTTCACTGGCGCAGTGTGTATGTAGTCCACTGCATGCCCGAGAGCGGGCCAGAGTGTGCGCCTCTGTGGACACACGGGCAATAAGAAAGGAAAGACAGTGTGGAATTGAGAATATTCATTCCTCTCCCCAGAGGCTCCAGTGAGAGAAGTCATTGCCCCTCACGGGGTGGTCTGCGTAGGTGCAATAGGGCAGCCAGGGCGCTCCTTTCATGTTTTCCTCCCTGGGAAGGGAGGCGAAAATTTCCTCTGCGCTCTGGAAACAAGAGGAGGCGGGGAGAACCGTTTCAACTTAACTAACAATGAATTTATCAGATGTTTTCAAAGTGCTAGGTGTGTGAATTACCTTATTAGCTCTGTTGGTTCTTAGAATAATCTTAAGAAGTATTCATCTGCCTGTTGCAGGAGAGGAAACTGAGGCTTAGAGAAGTGAAGAGACTTGGCCCATGTCACCCGGCTAGACAGCACTGGGGCAGGCATTTGAAGCCCAGTCTACCTGGCATTGGCACCCGTCCCGCTGGGCAGCTGGGTGTGTTGCTTCCCTACCTAAAGCTCCAGGCCTCTCTGGTTCTTCTGCGGTGGGCATTGAGTTTTCTCTCTCCCTTGCTCCCTAGCTTGCACTGGCTTCCGCCTCCGACCTGTGGCTGGCCTGCTTTCCTCTCGAGATTTCCTGGGTGGCCTGGCCTTCCGAGTCTTCCACTGTACCCAGTACATCAGACATGGGTCCAAACCCATGTATACACCTGAACCGTGAGTATTGTCCCCCCACCACCAGTTGCCAGCAACAGAGTACGCCGCTCCCCCCTCATTCGGGAATGTGGTTTGGGTTCATTGTGGACCAATCCGTAAAACAAGTTGCCGAGGTGATTTGATTGTTTGATGCTAAGAGAAAAACCCATCTCTTCCAGGGATTCTCTCTGTCTGAACAGGAAGACCATACTGATTGGAAATTTGGGTGTCTTGGGAGCCCAAGATTCAGACTTCCCCTGGCCGTGGGAATGAAAGGTCACATTCAAATTCTGAAGGGATCGTAGAAGTCTGAGTTATGAGGTTTCAAATAAGAACAGGAAATGGGAAAGAGGCAGCAAGTTCCCTCAACACCTCCTAAATGTGTGCCTAGATGAATCTAGGCTTTCTGTGCCTGATTATGTTTTAGCTGGAGGTACAGAATGGCTGGCTGCTATGCTGCTTACTTTTGAATTTAGCTATCTTCTTAGGCAGCTAGATATTAAGCAATTTATACAAAAAGTCAGCAAGACCCCCCAAATAGTTTTTCCCTGCCCTCGAAGTTCATTACTATAAATCAGAAAAGATCTGTTCTTAATGGGTCTGGCACATAAAGTGTTAAATCAATGTGTTTTCTTCTCTGACTGACTGCTGCCAATTCCATAATAAGAGAGGAACAGTACTATAACTGAGCAGATTGGATCTGCCCAGGAATGTCAATGCCAAGGTGAAGACCTGAGATGGGAAGTATTCATGATCCACAGCTCACTCAGGGGTATGGGAGGATGCCCATGGGGATATTCGCTCCTCTGCACCTCAGTGGGCATACCCCTAAGACTCGCTGGCTGTTGTGCCCTGCCCTGTCTCTTACTTTTCCTTTCCCTTCCTTCTTTTCTCTTACACCCTGCCTCATCTGATCCCAAGGTTTGCATACCACTTATTCTTGGAAGTGAGGCCCTAAACCTGGAAGAATTACTTCATTTCTTTCTACCCATTCCTCCTATGGAAAGACTGAGTCCAGCTTGGTTTGTAACCCTTCTTTATTCCCAAACTCCATGCTTTCTGTCTTTCAGTGACATCTGCCATGAGCTGTTGGGACATGTGCCCTTGTTTTCAGATCGCAACTTTGCCCAGTTTTCTCAGGTGAGGAATGAATCTCTCTAGCCTTCTAGCTACAGGGGTGAGACCCGGATTGCTCAAATAATTCGATACCGTAGAGGTACCCTCTTATCTTCTGGAAGATACAGTTCTGTGCTCACACCTGAGATGGGTGTGTGGTCTCATGGAGATGGCTAACTACCCATTTGAGAGACCACAGTGCGGGATTGGTGAATTGCTTATCCTCTGAATAATATTGCATTTGCTAATCTCACTTGTCCTTGTAGTTGAAGGGACTTTTGGTCCATGAAAGCCTCCCTGATCCATATGTAGAAATAGCCCTACCTACTCAAGCAGACATTTGGTACCTATGTTCATTAAGTAAGACATTTGCCAAGAATCCAATGCCAATAGAATCCAAAGCCAACTCAGAATTGCCAAAAAATAATAAGCTTGTAATCTTTCTACTATAATCAAAATAACAGGCTAGATCTTGATTCATCCATCACAGTGGTGACCAGGTTGAAAAATGCTTTTGGGGGTCAGTGAAAGAATCCCCAAAGCCTTTTTTCTCTCATGCTCTTTGGGCACTTAAGGGCAGCCTAGAACTATGGTTGGGTAAGGTGGTCGTGAGGTTGTTGAATGATGTACTCATAGGTCCCACTGTGCCACCAATCAGCTTGCCAGGCCCCCCTGTGTTTTAGTCTCCACAGATACGGACCAATAAAAAGCCCTCCTGACCCCCCCACCACACACACACACACACACACACACACACACACACACACACTCACACAATGAGTATCACGTGGACTGACCCACAAGCAAATGCTGGACTATAGATAAATTTCACAATAATGGGATTGCATGTGAACTTTAAGCAGCTGAAAGAAATAAATATTTCTACTGTGGAATGAAGAGGCTACTACTTAATATCTAAAACAGATAAACAAAGAGCTGAATTAACTACTTGCTAAGTGAGGGAGAATTGTACTTGCAAGACTCAGCCTTCTCCAAGCAAACTGTTGCTTTTCTGTAAGGTTCTGGGAATTGTGGAGTACAGAGATTGCTGGGCCTTTAGAAGTAGGAGAGTTTAAAGAGTCATTCAACTTTAACTGTGGAGGCGGCAAGACTGGACTGAAGTTACTGCTGACCGTCTGTCTTTCAGAAGCGTGATTCTTGCTGCCAGGATGTCATTAATTGTTTGGGAAGCTTTAAAACTGGGTTTTATTACTATGACCAAAGGTAAATCAGTGTTCTTCCCAGAGACTAGGGACATTTTGTTCTTGCCACCAGAAGCTACTCTGCCCAATCAGAGGCTGAGCACAAATCCTCCTTAAGCCATTTGCATTTTGTGGAGCCCCACAGAGGAATTAACCCGAGCCAAGGGGTGGGAGCTGTGGGCACATGGTTTCAGCTTCGATCTGGACAGTCCCCAGGCAGAGAACCATACTGAAGCTTCCCTGAGTACACTCCTTATTGATCTATAAGCCGGATTTACTTCCCACTAGAGTGAAAGATGAGGTGAAGATGGAACACATGGAAATCTTGGGACCCCATGTTCTACGCAAGCTCTGGGCCCACAGAGAATGCTGCCTACTACAGCAGGGTTATCATTGTGATCTCGGATTTAAGATAGACTTAGGACTGTGGTGTGTCTGGAGCAGAGATGGGGAAGGAGCAGGAGAGTAGAGCCAGCTTAAGCCAGTCTCTAAATCTGTTTTTTTCTAAGTAGGCAGCATTTTCCCAGCATGTCATCTGGGCTAGTTACTGGGTTTGACCCAGGTGGGAATACAGGGCTGATGGCTACCATGTGGCCTTTTGCTACATAATGGACCCAATCCTTAGTCTTTCTCTCTGTCTATATTAATTCATTGATTATCTCACCCAGTTTCATAGCTTTGAATACTAGCCTGAGCCTTTATGATGAACACTTATATCTTCACCACAGACTTTAATCCTAAAACTTAGATTTACATATCCAACCACCTACTCAATATCCCACTTGGATGTGTAGCAGACACCTCTGTTTACCCTATCCAAAATTAAATTTCTAACTTTCCTTTTCAAACCATCTCCCCACATCCCTCCCTATATTAATTCATGCAACTCTGTCCTTACAGTTTCTCAAACCAAAAGCATTTGGGGCACATGACAGACTACTTTCACCTTTCAGAATACTCTAAGTGTTTTACCTTCAAAACATGTGTAGAGCCCTGGCTGGTGTAGCTCAGTGGATTGAGTGTGGGCCTGTGAACCACATGATCGTGGTTCGATTCCCAGTCAGGGCACATGCCTGAGTTGCAGGCCAGTCCCCAGCAGGGGACTCACGAGAGGTAACCATACATTGATGTTTCTCTCCTTCTC
This sequence comes from Sturnira hondurensis, assembly GCF_014824575.4. Lineage (NCBI taxonomy): Eukaryota > Metazoa > Chordata > Mammalia > Chiroptera > Phyllostomidae > Sturnira > Sturnira hondurensis. The sequence goes on along the minus strand of NW_028090067.1, from coordinate 9,452,116 downwards.
TCCTTCCCTTCCTCTCTAAATAAATAAAATCTTTAAAAAAAACGTGGAGAGTCTGGCCATTGCCCATCATGTTCACTGCTACCAGCCTGGTCTCAGCTGTTAGCATTTCTCACCTGGTGACTGCAGCAGCCTCCTAACTGGTCTCTCTACCTCTACCCTTGGCCCCTATAGTCGATGCTCACACAGCATCCACAGTGGATCTTTGATGACATAAATAGGATCTTGCCACTTCTCTGCTCAAAACCTTATAATGGTTCCCCATTTCACTGAGAGAATAATCTTAAGCCCTAAATAATCAAAAAGGTCCTACATGATTGGGCTCCAGATTCCTCTTTGATATCATCTGTCATGCCCCCACCCTCTTATTCTGCTGGAACCACACTGGTCCCTCTCTGTTCCTTGAACCAACTGAATTACCACCCCTTAGAGAGATTTTCATTGGCTGTACGCTTGGTGTATACAATGTTCTTCCTTCAGATGTCAGCAGAGCCAATGACCTCACTTGCATCCAGTTTTTGCTCAAATATCTCAACAGTGGTTATCCTGGGACCCTATTTAAAATCACTCCCAGTACCTCCCCCCACTCCTGGCACTTTCAATTCCCCTTTCTCTTTTTGTTAATCCTTCCAAAGAACTTACAACCTTCTAACATACCCATATGTTGTGCTTATAATATATACTTATTATTTATTGTCTGCTTCTACCTACTCAAAGGGAAACACAATAAGATAAAGGATAATTATCAATTTTGTATACCTCCAGCCACACAGAGGGGATTCAATGAATATTTTTGCAATGAATGAATGCGTGCCACAGGGAAGACACACATATACGTATATATTTGTATATATACACTGATACAAGGCTGGCTGCAGCAAATGCTGTAACAGGTCAAGAGAACACTGGAGACATTTTACAGTTGGAGCTGTGATGAGAAGCGGACCGTGACATTTCATACTCTCCAACTGTATGACTGTACACCTGGATGGATGCCCGGCACGTCTCCTGTGGTGTCTTCAGGGTATACGATCAAGACTCACCCAGCACTCAGGAATGTTTCACTTCTGCCGTGGGAGAATAATCACTGAGCTAGAATCAAGAGATGAAGTTTTAGACGCAAAGTACTGTGTAGTCTTGAGCAGGTCATCTCCCTTTTTTATGCCACAGTTTACTCATCTTTAAGTGAATACAAAGGACCAATCGTTTCTCCCATGCTAAGGGTCAGAGATTCCATGATGTGTGGTTGGGGCAGAACAATCAGGGTCTCTCTGGGCCCTTCTGAGGGCATCTGGCTCTCTATCACCTTTCTGTGGACCATTACAAGCTTGAAACTGAGGGTAAAGGTTGAAGATAGGCAGACCCCAGTCATGGCAATGACTCTGTTTCTCCACAATTACAGGAAATTGGCCTCGCCTCTTTGGGTGCCCCTGATGAGTATGTTGAGAAACTCGCCACAGTAAGTTCCTGCTTTCCCTGATGGGTAGTAGGAGTGTTACGGGCTCTAGCCCTCCGGTTTTTGAAATTTCTATCCTTCCCTGAAAGCCAGGTCATTTGGAAAGAGAATCAACATGTGCTGGGTTATATTTGCACAAGTGAGATTTTACATTTGTATTTCTCTTTGATGGTTTGATTTTGAAATCAGCTTCATGCCGATATTTACATGTGATTTTAAACAAAGTTCCTTGAAAACGTTGACAAGCTGTAATAATCACCCTTGGGAATTCTTGGGCATAAAGTGTGTGTGTGGAATCAGTGACTGAGGGGGTAATTCAGAAACATCCCAAGTTTAACACAGTTGAGGGGATGACCCCTGATTGGTTCCACCACTGTCCAATCCCTGCTTCCCACTGCTGAGCCTGATGGCCTTGCCTGGTAGGTTCAACCAACTTAAAGGGGACATCTTACTCTCATTGATGCCATGGAGAAGAAAGAACAAGGGGTGGAGGAGTTCCTGTCCTAAAGAGAGAAATTTGTTAGGGGTATACTTTTGGGGCTCCCTCAGTACTCTTCCCCCCTACCATTGCTTCCTGTTGTATCCTGCACTCAGCCAACTCCTGGTTCAACAGGTTATGGCTTAATGTGAGACACAGGAGACAGAGAGGTAACCCCAGGTCATGCTGATTCCAAGAACAGACCTATACAAACTCTCACCTGGGCAGCCCGTCCTTGATCCTGGGGCATCTGCTGCCTTCACCTCCCTTGGGGTATGTTCTCAACTTGACTTTCCATTCCAGATTTACTGGTTTACTGTGGAGTTTGGGATCTGCAAAGAAGGAGACTCCATAAAGGCATATGGCGCTGGGCTCTTGTCATCTTTCGGTGAATTACAGGTATGGCCCTAACAGGAACCAATGATATAGATTTGGAAGTGGGGGGGGGGGGGAAACAGCTGATAATTCTTATTTCTCTTGGGCCTGTGGAAGACCCATTTATATCCATTTTGTGACTCAATCCTGAGGATTAACCTCAAGTGATTGGTACCTTAGCAGGTATGATTTGATTATGAATGTGGGTGTTAGACATCGAACTGCAAGTACACAGGTCTCCAGGACGGAGGGGCTTCCTGATTCCAAGGCTGAACTATGCATACTGATGTACGAAAACCCCTGCCAGAAAATGTGGTTGGCTCCCACATCATCTGTTGATCGATGGTTAGAGTGAATTATTCCTTTCTTAAAAATGTTTGGAGTGAATTGTTCCTTTCTATCTTGACTGTGGGTTTTAGATGAACTATAAAGGGTAGGGTCTAGTTGATGCAAAATAATGTAGCCTCCTCCCCTGGCCCGAGGTGTGGAAGGAATCAGGATGAGGTGAGAGCAGGTGTACGAATGGCCTGCAGGATGCAACAGGGGCTGTTGGCTCTGATTTGTCTCTGAAAACTCTCTACTTGGGGTTTGCAGTATTGCTTGTCTGGCAAGCCAAAGCTCCTCTCCCTGGACCTGGAGAAGACAGCTGTCCAGAAGTACACAGTCACAGAGTTCCAGCCCCTGTATTACGTGGCTGAAAGTTTTGATGATGCCAAGGAGAAAGTAAGGTGAGGTGGCAACTAGGGTGAGTCAACAGCTCTCGGGACCTCCTGACTTGGTCTGATGAGGCCACTGATCTGTGGGTGGTGGGTCGAAAGGTGCCCAGTGCCCACAGTAACAGGGCACAGCAGACAGAGCCTTCCACCCTCGTCCCTTCCCACCCTCTGTTGGCAGGGGTTCCTTAGTGGGACCTGTTTCACAGCTTATTGTCTAGGCAAGCTGATCCCTGCAGACTGCTCAGCCATGTGATTCTTGTTTGATGCAGCCACCAATTGAACCTTCCTGTATATGGAGTGGCCACCGAGATCCTTCCATCCAATCAGCCAATGAAATCTTATAACCTTTGTTCACTTTATTTTCCCAGACACCTGCATAACTCTTTTCCTGATTTCCTGTAAATCTTCACCCACGTTTAACCTTTGTGTGCCTTTTTCTAACCAGCATATTCAAATTCACTACTCAGCCCCACCCCAGCATCCCTTGCCCTCTCCTGTGATTTATTTTCCTCTTTACTACTCATTAATGTCTACTACTCATGTATTATATTTTTAAATCTGTAAAGATAGGGATTTTGTCATTTCTGTTTTCTGTTCTTCCCCCAGGGCTTAGGGTGTCCAAACTGCAGCCCACAGGCCACATGGGGCCCAGGACAGCTACGAACGTGGCCTAACACAAAATTATAAGTTTACTTAAAACCCTTTTTTGGGCTCATTAGTTTTCATTAGTGTTTGTGTATTTAATACGTGGCCCAAGACAACTCTTCTTTTCCCAGTGTGGCCCAGAGATGCCAAAATGTTGGATACCCTTGTTTGCCTGACGCATCGTAGGCACTCAATAAGTAATTAGCAAATGCACCAATCTCAAGTGGTGGCCAGCAAGGAGCAAGGACTCTGAAACTCTCAGCCCACTGAGCTGACAGCCCTGCAGTTAACCCACCTGAGCAACTCTCTTCCTAACCAGAGACAGGCTAGACATGGCTATCCTGATACTCACCATTTGTTATCACATCTTTCTTTACGTATCATTAGTGATGGATAATAGTCATGAAGTATGTAGGCCTATGGGATTCTGTGATGCTGAGGATATCAGCTTTCAGTGCTTTGGACTTAGGTCATAAAAGGTAAAATTCTTGCTATGAACATACACATTTGGCCTAAAATGACTCCCTTTCTCCCTCTCCCTCCAGGTTCTGATGTTCTTCCTAACACTCTCTTCCAATTCTCTCCTAAGCCTCTACCGCTTACTATGAGCCTAGCCTCCCATGAGCCCCTAAAGGTCCCACTCTGCCAGTCCTGTGACCTCTTTAGGGTTATGGAATTTAGTATATTAGTGCAGTGGAATAATAATGATAATAATAATACTAACAGCAACAACAGGTGAGATGCCTATTACTTATTATTGCTAGATACTACTCTGAGTACTTGCTGTGTGTTGCTTCATTTAATCTTCAAGTAAGACTACAAAGTTTGCAGATGAAGTTGCAGAAACATACAGGGGTATAAGTAACTCACCTGGGGTCATGCAGCTAGCAAGTGACTTGGCCAGGATTTGGACCTGGGCAGTGGGGCTCAGAGCCAGTACCTCTCACACTGGGATCACATTGGGATGGGCCCTACTGGAGAGGAGTCCCTCATTCAGCAAGTAATCAGTCCCAGAGGCACAGGGAAGAGATTGCCAGACCCTGGGCCTTTCAGGCCTTTAAAACCCACCTGCTTTGCTAGTGTTCAGGGTCCAGAGGAGACATCCACAAAAGCTCCATGCCACAGAGGGGTATTGTGCAGAACCAAAGAGAGTTCTGAGAAGAAGACTCAAATAGCAAGGGACCTGGGCATCTCTGGGACTCTCACAGTGCCTTCCAGTTAAGAGAAACCAACATGAACCTCTGACCAGTTTCAAATTTCAAGCTCTAGGCAGAGACGAGGATCAGTACAGTCATGTTCCTACTCTTTGGCCAAAGGAGGCCTCGGCCCTGAGACTGATTGCTCAACTGAGATACATGAGTAGGGCAGAGGTAGGTGACCCAAAGCACAAATGAGGTGCACTGTGGGAATCAGAAGGAAGAGGTGCAGAATAAAATCAGATGTGCATGACACGGTTTATGTCAGCAACTGGGCTGAGAAAGCTCTTTTCAGAGAAGAGGTATACTTAACCATTTATTCTTCACGAGTCTCCTGTCACTAATAAATGATAACAGCTAGCACGCATGTAGTACTTACTCTGTACTATAACTGCGCTTGCTACAACCCTCTGAGATACCTTTGCTGTTGTTCCAATTTAATGGAGGAATAAGGATACTGAGAGGTAGAGGACCCTTTGGTCATGGCCACAGGGGTGGTCATTGGAAGAAGCAGATGTGAGCCCAGGCATTCCAGCTTTGGAGCTAGGTTATCCAGCGACTACATTCGACCACTCTTGCTAAACTTGAAGAACCCTGCTAGCCTCCCTTATCATTGGCTTCTCAGTGTGGCAGCTTCTATGGTTACCAGAAGCCAACTTAGAAATATCATTTGTGATATCTTTGCATTTTATAGGTCATTTTGGAATATCTTGTTAATTATATTGCTTGATGTCCCTCATAAAGCTCTTATGGTGCATTTCCCTCAGACCCAGAAGTAATGAAGAACACACTTAGTGAAGGATCAGATTATCTGGCTTTCTTTCCAGATTCACAATTGTCAGTGTGGCCTTGGTAGTCACTTAGCCTTCCCAAGCCTCAGTTTTGTCGACTGTAAAATAGGAATAATAATAGTACCTTCCTACTAGTGTTTCTATGAAAATTAAAATTGGAATAATAATTATAAAGAGTATAGAACATTAAGAACTCAACGTAGTTCTTGGTACACAGGACGACTCGAACCACACTAAATTTCATTAATAATGTAGTATTTTCTTCAGCCTTTGAGAGATATATTTCCCTTCTTTCCCTTCAAGTACCTCAGCGCTTAATTTTTCCTGTAACATTTTTGAGCTCTATTTTATTTATTCTTTTTATTTCATTTTATGTAACAATGAGAATTTTGGTCTTATTATAATCTGTGCTTTTAAGCTGCCTCTGTCTTTTTGGAGGTAATGACCCAAAATATGTGCGTACATGTATTTCTATATTTGTACAGACATAAAAACAGCAAAGGGTTCCCAAAGAGGACCCCATTAAAACTCCACTTTACTTCTCAGCCTGGCTTCTAATGAGTTTTCAGCAACACTACTGGTGGTCGGGTGAAACACCACTGAGAAATCTTTCAGAATTACATTTTCCCCAAATGGTGCCCTTCACTCAGACCTATGGTTTGGGTTTCAGGAGCTTTGCTGCTACAATTCCGCGGCCCTTCTCTGTTCATTATGACCCATACACCCAAAGGATTGAGATCTTGGACAATACCCAGCAACTGAAGATTTTGGCTGACAGCATCAATAGTAAGTAACACACCTTTTAGGTCTACCTTCTTTCCAAGAAACAGAGGGTTGTGTTTCTTACCTTCACAATAAGAATGGTGAGAAATTTATTAAATATTGATGTAAGGAGAAAAGCATCTCCATGTAAGAACAAGGCATGAATGGGAGTGGCTTCATCATACCTTAGTCCAGTGGTCTAGGCTACATTATCTGCTTGGACTGTGCATCCTCAAACCTAGTGTGCGTCAGAACCACTTCAGGTGATAGTTAAAAATGAATAGTCACGAGTCACAGCCCCAGACTAAATTTACTAAATTTGTTGTGGGGCTTGGGAGTTTGTATTTGTAATAAGATCCCAGGTGATTCTGACACAGGAGGTTTTTATGAACCACATGTTTAGGGTCAATAGCTCAGCTCCTTGGAAGCATCAATAGAGGTCATGGAAAAGAGAAACGGAACAGCTGGTGATTATCCTGGGAGAGAAAACTGTTAACTCCTTTGCTGAGAACCAGCCTATGGAAGGAGGAAGCTAACTGCATTAGTGACTCTAGCACTTCCTAGAACTTATAATTACCTGCCCATAACTGCCCAGGTTCTATCTCCATAGCTAAGCCATGAGCTTCTTGAGGACTGGGGTGGTCTCTGGCATCTCCATGCATCCTGATGATTTCCCAGTGCTCTTTACATTGTGGACATTTGAAGGGTGTTTGTTCATGGTGTGAATGGCTATCTGTTTATTTATTGATCTTTTGTAGGTGAAGTTGGAATCCTTTGCAGTGCCCTCCAGAAAATAAAGTGAAGCCATAGACAGAACTGGGTCTGTCAACTGAGAATCTGTTCATGGAAATCCAGCTACTTCTTTTATCTGAAAAAGTCTGAAAATCAAACTTTAATTTGATATGAAATGATAACTTTAAGTCATTTTTTGAACAAGATGAGGATTAACAAATAAGTCTAAATTATCTGAAATGACAGTATATTATTAATACATACCCAGGGGGTTATCTTTGACTTAGAGATGATAACCACATACTCTCAATTGAGTTAACATTAATAATCTGTCACACTTTATCAAAGTTAATTAAAATTTGTGACTTGCTTCTTCCAACCTTCATATTCACCATGGAAAATTCCTAAAGGAGCAACTATCACTTGGTGATTGAACTTTTGGATTTAATATAAATCTTAGCCTACAAAGGTCTTTTTCTATTTCAGTAAACTGTGATTCTAATAACTGCTTTGTCATGTTATGTTACCTGTGAAGATTTTCTTTAATGCAGAATCCTATTAAATAGTTATAAACATTAAAGTTCATTGTGTAATATCAAAACATATCTGTGTTTTATTGTGACCATAAATACTGCTGCGGGAGGTAATGGAACTCCCCACCTGACTCTCACCGCTTGCACAATCATTTTCCAGTAATTGTAAAATTTGCTTTGGGAGAAATTTTGAAGACACTTAAGATAAAACAGATGTTAACTAAAAGCCTGGCTGGTAGATATTCAATAAATATTCATTGAATGACTAAGGGAATATGTTATTGAATAGCAAATGAGAGTTTTTAATTATGTTTAAAAACTTAAGTGGTTACAAAATTTTGCACTTCCAAATATTTCTTGGAATGAAATGTTTCTCTCATTGCCTTAGAAATATATTAGCTGCATAATCTTGTGACATGAAAGAATAACCAAAGCCTCTAATTTCCAACCCATTGCAGAGGCTCATTGTGATCACCTAAGTCATGTCTGGATAGGTCAACAGACTCCGGTTTTTGTTGGTTGTGCATTTTGCACGAACCCTGGATATCTGCAAGAGTGGGGAGAACAACGATGTCTGAAGAAAGTATGCTTTAACATTTTGTTTTGGAAATAGTTAAATCTTACAGGATTCTCATAGCATTTCTTTCAGTGCGATCCTCAGACCAGCGGTGTCGTCATCAACAGTGACTCTTGGCCACCACCTGAGTTCTCTGCTACATTGGATTTGAGAAAACAGGACTTCTGGTGGTCCCGCCCTGCCACTGGCCAATTACATCACCTTGCACGGATCACTTCCTCTCATTGGACCTCCATTTTACTCTAACAATAAGGAAGTTAAATGGGCTGAATTAAGGTCCCTCCCTGCCATGAATAGAATTCAAATATTAGCATGTGTCTTTAAACAGGTGTCACTCATTCACTAATAGGGTGTAATAATACCTGCCTAAATATGCCAGCTAGGTGGAAAGAGCAATTCGGTCTGCACCTGTCTGAGGTTTCATTGCTTTGAAGTTGGGACTCTGGTGTCTGTACATTCTTCCTCCTGCCTGTGTAGAACCCACCGACAAGCACCAATTCTACAAATGGAAACGGACTTTTTCACTGGTGTTCCTCGAGAGCCCATATACTCCGCAAAGGGACTATTTTGGTAAATGTTTTTTATGTCACATTAAATATAAATTGGATAATTTTTTGACTTTGGAACTAAAATATTTATAGTTTTTTAGACTGGATATTTTATTATATAGTGACTTCTAGTCCTACTGAAGATAATTTAGTGTGTTTGTTGTCAAAGCTTAGGTTAAGTTGTAATTTCGTCAGGAAAAAATTAGATCCCAAATGAAAGATCATCTTTGAATTTGTAGTAATGTGCCAATCAGTACTTAGTCTTTTTATCTGGTTATAAAAGCCCAGTCTACACCAATAAGATTCAATACATTTCCATATGACAGGATTAGCATCTGTTTAATATCCAGTGAATGAGCAGTTTCTTAGAAATAATAGTAATGTTTTACTGCCAGCTAACCCTGCTGTGTCTAAACAAAATAAATACATGTAAGAACACTACCAATGTGTAGTATCAGCAAACAGTAAGTTTCTGAAAGGAGGTATCTAACTTTTAATTCTAGGTTCCTAAGTTATGTAATTTAGTTGTGCTTCATAAAAACAAGAACTTTGACTATGTTTTTCACCTCTGAAAGCCTTAGTATGTAGCACACAGTAGATGCTCAATAATTTTTAAAAATTTCTCTGTGAGTTGAATTACAGGGAATGTAGTGAAGAGTATCTCTCACAACTATTTTACAAGAACAAGTTGAGAAACAACTAACGTCACAATTCTCCCTTTTAAGGGCTATTGAAAATTTTGTGTCTTAGTTTAAGTTATGATTTTTAAAACAAAGTTATTCCTTTCACTAAGTTTAGACCAGATTATGCCTAGGTAGTTTGTATTTACATTGCTTCAATAATAACTGACATATGGGAGTGCTTAGTACATATTTGTTAATTAATAAAGGGAAATGCATCAATGAAACTTCTTTGTTATCTATAGTGGGGCTGAAATGGTCAGAAAGTAATGAGTGACTTCCCCCACAATTTCGAAAAAAATCACAGGGGAGACAACATAAGAAAGCCTATAAAAATGGACTTTGACAAATACCATATGATCTCGCCTTTAAGTGGAACCTAATCAACAAAACAAACAAGCAAGCAAAAATATAACCAGGGACATTGAACTGAAGAACAAACTGACAGTAACCAGAGAGGAGGTGGGAGGGAAGAGTGGGGGGAAAGGGGGAAGCGTTTTAAGGAACAACTATAAAGGACACATGGACAAAACCAAGGTGGGGATGGAAGCGAGGGAGGTGGGGATGGCTGGGGTGGGAGGGAGGTGGGGGAAGAAAATGGAGACAACTGTACTTGAACAACAGTTTAAAAAAAGAAAAAACAAACAAAAAATGGGCTTTGCGAAGAAAGAAAAAAATTGATCAAAGTGTCCTCTTCCCAGTGGAGTACTCTCTCTCCTTCTCACACACACACACACACACACACACACACACACACACACACACACATCTTTCCTTTGAAATCCAAGAGGCCACAGGATGAGTTGGGACTGAGTTGAGGACTCTGTCAGCAAACACACAAAGTGGCTGGCTCTTTCCTTCAGTCTCCACCTACTGTATTTGGGGGAGAAAACACTTTAAAGCTTTCCCATAGGGGATCTGCAGGCATTGGCACCACCCAGAAGTAAAGAATTAACCTGGAAAAACATTACTTGCAAAGGGTAACTGTCAGCCTAGGAAGTTTTTCGAGCTCCTCCAATGCCCAAATACTCCTGGTGGCCACCAACCTTGAGGCTGTGGGTGGAATTTGACCAGCTCCCCTTCCTTGGCCAAACCAAAATAATGCAATGTCTGAATAGACAAGGAGAAAATGTTTCCCAAATGTTTCATTCCCAGACTCTCATTAGGAAAGCCAAGGAGACAATAGACTCCCCGCAGAGCCCCTCTTGAAGGGGTGGATCTATTTTTTAGTGCAGAGAGCAGCCTGGGATTACAAACTAGAGGTTTTGTGACCATGGCGTGGCTCCTAAAAGAGCATTCCAGAGGCTGGAGATGAGAGAGAATGGACCAGACTATCTGTGCCTCCTGCATTGGAGTTTCTCAGCATGGAAGACAGCACCACACCCTCCTACCCCCACCCTGGGGGTACCACCTGCAGGGAAGAGGGTGGTAGAGCCCTAAAGCCTATCCTTTCATAGAGCAAAAGTTAGGAGGGGTTAAGTGTCCAGAGGAGTTGATACACAGACAAGGAGACACGACTCTTACTCACTACAGTCTTGGAACGAATTTTGACTGAATGAAGACAGAATGGACTAGTGCAACATTTACTCCCTTGGTGATAACATCTGGTGTTTATAAAGATGAAAGCCAGGTACCCTATTTGGTTAGTGGCGCATGCCCCCATGACACTGTTTGAGATGGATGGTATAGCATCTTTGAATAGCACTTTGAATAGCACTGCTCTGACGATCTTGATTTAAATGCTGGTTTTCCATCAAGCTGAACCTACTTGTTCAGCTTGAGACTTTCAATCTCCGAAGTCTCAAATTCCTGTCTGTAAAATGTAGAAATGTCATGCCTACCTCATAAGATTGTTACAAGGATCAAATAATATCTTGTGTGTATAGAAACCTCTCAATGATTTTTAGTCGTATCTAACAATTTAGGATGAATATATGAAAAGGGAGCTGAGTCTGTGGGAGAACATATTTGCCAATGATATGTCAGACAAGGGTTTGATCTCCAAAATATATAAACAACTCATACAACTCAACACCAAAAAAAGCAAACAATCCAACTGAAAAATGGGCAAAGGATCTGAATACACATTTCTCCAAGGAGGGCATAAAGATGGCCCATAGGCATATGAAAAGATATAAATATCATTAGCCAGCAGAGAGATGCAAATTGAAACCACAATGAGATAGCATCTCACACCAGTCAGAATGGCTGTAATTAATAAATCTACAAACAAGTGTTGGCAAGGATATGGAGAAAAGGAAACCTCAGTGCACTGTTGGTGGGAATACAGACTGGTGCAGCCACTGTGGAAAACAGTATAGAATTTCCTCAGAAAACTAGAAAAGTGGAGCTGCTGTTTGATCCAGTGATTCCACTGCTGGGAATATACCCTAGAATCCTGAAAATCACCAATTCAAAAGAACTGATGCACCCCTATGTTGTGGTTTTTACAATAGCCAAATGGTGGAAATAGCTTAAGTGCTCATCACTGTATGAGTGGGTGGAAAAACTGTGGTACATTTACACAATGGAATACTACACAGCAGAAAGAAAGAACGAACTCCTACCTTTCATGAAAGGATGGATGGAACTGGAGAATATTGTGCTAGCTAAGTAAAATAAACCAGTCAGTAAAAGACAAATACTGTATGATCTCACCTATTAGCGGAATGTAATGAACAAAATAAACTAATGAACAAAATAGAACCATAGGCATGGAAACATAGAACAGACTGACAGAGACCAAAGTGGAGGGGAGGGTGGAAAAGGGTGAGAAGAAGGGGAAATGACTAGTTAAAGGGCATTTATGGGACTTCAGCCAAGATGGAGGCATAGGTGGAAACAATGTGCCTTCTCCCACAACCAAGTTTGAATACAACAAAGGTTTGGAGAACAAAGATGCGGCCAAAGAACAGAAAATTGAACTATATGGAAGTTTGACAACAACCAACTGTCCAACTGGACTGGTAAGAGGGGCAGAGCCAGCAGTGGAGCGGGACAGGCAAGAAAGATCCCTCTGACCCAGGCACCGAGGTAGCCTTGAGTCAGGCTGACCCAGTGAGGGCGTGGGGCGGTGGGCTGGCTGCGGTCACACGTTTGCGTGCAGATAAACCAGCAGAGTGAGCAGTGGGACAGACCGCCTGGGCCCCAACAGCGAACTCAGCAGCAGCGAACTGACCATGGTCGCACATTCCTGTGCAGTGGGATGGACTGTGCAGGCCCCAGCGGCCGCCATTGCTTTCCTCTAACTCCGCCCCCCCATACAGTGTCACAACCCAGCGACTGAGTGGCCCGGCCCTGGTGAACACCTAGGGCTCTGCTCCTCATACCTAACAGGCATGAGCAGTCCAAGATATGGCTCAAGAAGAACTCAAAGTCCCAGAGCCAATAACTCTAAGTGACCAGGAAATAGTGAACCTCTCAAATGCACAATTCAAAACACTGGTGATCAGGGTGCTCGCAGAACTGGTTGATTTTAGCCACAAATTAAAGGAACATATGAAAGCTAAACTAATTGAAATGAAGGGAAATGCACAGGAAACCAATAGTGATGGAAAGAAAACTGGGACTCAAATCAAGGGGTGGACCAGAAGGAAGGAAGAAATGATCAAACAGAAAAAAGTGAAGTTACAAGAATTTAAAAAAAAATGAGGAGAGGCTTAGGAACCTCCAGGACATCTTTAAATGTTCCAACATCCAAATTATAGGAGTACCAGAAGGGGAAAAGAAACAGCCAAGAGTGGAAAACTTATTTGAACAAATAATAAAGGAGAACTTCCCCAGTCTGGCAAAGGAAATAGACTTCCAGGAAATTCAGGAAGCTCAGAGAGTCCCAAAGAAGTTGGACCCAAGAAGGAACACACCACAGCACATCATCATTATATTAGCCAAGATTAAAATGAAGGAGAGAATTCTAGAAGCAGCAAGAGATAAGGGGACAGTCACCCATAAAGAAGTTCCCACCAGGCTGTCAGCGGATTTCTCAAAAGAGACCTTACAGGCAAGAAGGAGCTGGAAGGAAGTATTCCGAGTCATGAAATCCAAAGACCTACATCTAAGACTGCTCAATCCAGCAAAGCTTTCATTTAGAATGGAAGGACAGATAAAGTGCTTCTCAGATAAGATCAAATTCAAGGAGTTCATCATCACCAAGCCCTTATTATATGAAATGTTAAAAGGACTTATATAAGAAAAAGAAGATGAAAAATATGAACAGTGAAATGACAGCAAACTCACAGTTATGAACAACCACATCTAAAACAAAAGCAAACCAAGAGGACAGCTAGATCAGGAGTGGAACTATAGAAATGAAGACCACATGGAGGGTTAGCAACAGGGGAGTGGGAGGAGGAGAAGGGGGAGAAGATACAGAAAATAAGTAGCATAGATAGTAGGTAAAAAAAATAGATAGGGGGGAGGTCAAGAATAGTAGGGGAAATATAAAATCTAAAGAACTTGAGAGACATGGTCATAAACTAAAGGGGGAAAATGGTGGGGGAGGGGGTGTGCAGGGTGGAGGGGAATGAAGGGGGTGGAATAGAACAACTGTAATGGTATAATCAATAAAATACATTTTTTTAAAAAAGAGCATTTATGAATGACCCATGAACATGAACAACAGTGTGGGAGTGGAGAGTGGGATGAGGAGAGGAGGGCAAACGGGAAAAATTGGGACAACTGTAATAGAGTAATAATAAAAAATGATTTAAAATCTTTTCTAAAAGATGAGTATTCATCTCCTATAAATCACTGATGAGCTCCCATAAAAATAGTTATTATTATTATGATGATCATTTTGGTTCAGCAACATGATCCCAGTTGATCCCTCTTTCCAAAGAGATGGACAGTTGTGTGGCCATCCTGCATAGAGACACTCTGGTTTCCATTTGAGAAAAGACTGGCTAAAGCAGAATGTAAATCTTTCAACACATCCCAAATATATATGCACACAAATTAATATTGTAAGTGGTATAATAATGACATGTTTCTAAGTGAAGTTAAAACTGTATCTTGAAAAAGATAATTTGGGGAACTGAAGTGAAATTTCCTCTTTGGAGCTAAAAGCAATGGACCCTCACTTCTCTATCCCTATTTCTGACATTCACACCAGTTTGCAGTTTTTTTCTTTCTAGAGCTTTTAAATTCTAAACTACAAAGAGTCAGAACCCTACTGCTAATGGCATTTCTTTCATTTGGGAATATCATGATGATGATTTGAACATTGTCATCACTCCCAGACGTGTTATTTGACTGAGGAGCCAACACAAGAACACACTGCTTCCCTCTCCTGTCACCAAGTTTAAGGTCACCTTGGGAAGTGACAGTGGTCAGACCTTTTGTCTTTCAAGGGGAAGAAAGTGGAGAGTAGTTTTAAAAATAAAACCCATTGGTACCATGGTCAAATCATTTCCCCCTCTGAGCACTGCACTCCAAAGCTAACCTTAGGGGAAAAAAAACAATGTAAAAGGCCAAATGGAAATAATTCTTGTGAAATCAAGCAGGACAAATTGGTCTCTCAAGGATGGATGTGAAAAGAAAGCATCTTGTTCCTTTGAGAGTACCGATCTATCCCCACTCATCAAAGGACTGTAGAATAAATGTCAGCAAAATCAGCCATTAGCTCCATAGTGTAACAGAAGGAAGAGAATAACAACTAACATACAATGCTTAAGAATGCAATTTATTGCATTTTGGGGGTTTAATTCAGCAAATATTTATTTGATCATCTACTTCCTTGCCAGTGTGGGACCAGGCCCAATATAATGATTGCTCGGAGGGCCATGGGGCAGTAGCTCTGTGGCCCAACCCAGCTGAGTTGATTCAGCAAGTTCCTGTTTCCATCTATGCACCACCCCACTGCTGAACCTCCTTTTCTCCTCCCTCTCCCAGAGTTCTTTGACCTAAAAGGGAGAGTATTTCACTTTGTAGTCCTGGCTCAGAATTAGATCAGAAGGAACCATGGACACAAGCTCCATTTTTTTTAAGATTTTATTTATTTATCTTTAGAGGGGAAAGGAAGGAGAGAAGGAGAGAAATATCAATGTATGGTTGCTTCTTGTGAGTCCCCTGCTGGGAACTGGCCTGCAGCCCAGGCATGTGCCCTGACTGGGAATCGAACCGCGATCGT
This sequence comes from Sturnira hondurensis, assembly GCF_014824575.4. Taxonomy (NCBI): domain Eukaryota; kingdom Metazoa; phylum Chordata; class Mammalia; order Chiroptera; family Phyllostomidae; genus Sturnira; species Sturnira hondurensis. The sequence continues at coordinate 9,436,503 of NW_028090067.1, read as the reverse complement.
CTGGTTCGCAGGCCCACGCTCAATCCACTGAGCTACACCAGCCAGGATTTACAAGCTCCATTTTAAAAGGCTCAGACCTCAGTGTTCCAAAGATCGAGTTTCTATTTGATGAAGTTATAAGTTCTATCTCCTCAACCTACAGTCCAGGGCAGTGCTTTTAAGCCAATCCCAGTATTAGCCTGCCCTGGATTTATGAGGTCCAGTCTGATAGCTTGGCGATTAGAAGTAAAGCTGAAAATGACCACATCCTATGCAGCCCACACCGGGCACTTTTCCACCTAGATCTGGAGGTGGGGAAGAGGAGGGAAGTGGAGGAGAGAGAGATTCTGAGAGGGGGAAGCGTGAGAGACATCAAATTAGTTGAAGTGTGTTAAGTCCAAAAAGGGAGATGGCACTGAGGGGGGACATGAAAAGAAACTTTCATATGCAGCCAGGCAATGACATACTCTCTGGAGTGTGTGGAAATGCAGCTCTCAGATCTTGCCAGTGAGTAGGTCAATTAAATCAATTCCAGGTCCATCTGTGCCATTGTAAAGGGTAAAACTTTCTTCTTTCTTATGGCCAAGCCATACTCCACTGTGTAAATGTCCTGTATTGTTTTAGCCACTTGTCTGCTGATGGACACTTGGGCCTCCTCCGTACCTTGGTAATTGACATAACACTGCAATGAATATAGGAGTGCTTGTGTTCTTTCTTTCTTTTTTTTTAGCTTAAAAAAATGTAATTCTTGTTCAAGTACAGTTTTCTTTCTTGTATCCCAGCCCTGCCCCCCCCTCAGTGCTCCCCACCTCCCTCCTATCTCTGCACCCCACCTTAGTTATTGTTCATGTGTCCTTTATACTTGTTCATGTGAGTCCATCTCCTTTCCCCCTGTGATTCTCTCCCCTCTCCCCTCTGGACCCTGTCAACCTGTTCCGTATTTGAGTGTCATTGGTCACATTTTTCTTGCTTGTTTGTTTTGTTGTTTAGATTCCTGTTAACGGTGATATCATATGGTATTTGTCTTTCACCGCCTGGCTTATTTCTCTCAGCATAAAGCTTTCTTTCTTTCTTTCAAACTAGTATTGAAATAAGCCAGTCAGAAAAAGACAAATACCATATGATTTCACTCCTTTGTGAAATCTAATGAACAAACTGAACTAACAAGGAAAATGGAGACAGACTCATAGATGGAGAGTAGCAGGATGACAGCTAGTGGGTGGGGGAGGTGAGGGGGTGGAGGAATTGAGCAAAAAGGAAAAAGGACTCATGAATGTGGACAACTGTGTGGTGATTGCTTGGGGGAGGGGGTATAAGGGGACTAAATGGTAATGGAAAACTACAATAAAAATTAAATAAATTTAAAAAATCATCAAGTATGTTAATTAAAACCAGTTTCTGCTCCATAACCCCGGACTCCTCCAATCCTTTAGCAGAAGATGGGCAGATTACTCTTGACCTTAATTGTTTAGGTGTCAATGTTAGCCAGAACCACGGACAGCTCCAGCCCCGTGTCCTCTGCCCTGCTTGGTCTGGGCAGGCTCCAGTTCCATCCGGGTTGACCAGGAGTGTGGCTGCCTGGACTGGCCTCCTCTTGCTCTCCATGCCCCCATCCCCTGGTGTCTTGTTAAGGGCCTGGAGTCCTGTCTTGATCTAGGAGCCCCAACAAGGGTTAGAGCCCTAGAACCAAGAAAGGGGTTCCAGATGAAGACCAAGGTCTGCCACCCTGGAAACTCAGCTTCTGCATCTGAGAGGCAGCACCCATGGAGATCACAGTGGGGAGAAGGCAACCGAGGGCCCTGGGAGAGTCAGGGCAGAGATGACGTTGCTTTTCTCTCTGAGAGAGGCTGGCATTGCAAACCAGCCCGTCTGGGAGGTACAGCTTTGCTTTGGGTCTGGTATTGTCTTCCAAGGTAGGGAAAGAGGAAAGAGACCTCTGAGAAGCCTCTTTGTTTGCACAGTGAAGCTGATATTTCCCAGGATCACAGGCCCAGTCATCCTGCTTTCTCCTTCACACCCCATCTCCAACCCCTCCTAACCTGGCTCTTTGGGAAAAAATTTTGGCCAGATATGGAATTTCTTCACCCGTGGTGACACTTTTTTCCCAGTTTTGCCAACCACTGAGTGGTCTCCACACTCCATAGCTCTTCCCTTTCCTGATATGCCAATCTCCAGGTCCTGTACAAGGGGTTCTTGCTTTCTGTTGGAAATGGGGAGCAAATGTGAGATCCTTCTGCTTCAGGTTGGTCTTCTCTGCTGGCTTCCATTCTAAGTGTAGGGGTAAAAAGCTCAAGCAGAAAAAGTCTTCCTGTTCCTCCAAGAAGCTTTTCACAGACACAGCCTTTGTTAAAGGAACTGGACCTTCCTGACTGTGTGAGCACACAACACGTGTGTCTCTGTGTGCACGTGCATTGGGGGGTGCTATCGAGAGCATATTTCAATTCAACTGAATGACATCTTCTAAGGCTTTGATTTCTGTAAACCCCCAAATGAATCCTTTCCTCGGGGTCTACCTCTGGGAGAACCCAAATGAAGACAGAGATGCACAGTGTTTTGTGGTGATCATGACGGTGGTATGTGTTGCTTCTGAATTACTTCCTTCAAAGACTATTGTTCAGGAGAGCATATTGTATGAAATCTTAACTGTTATCACCTAGTAACCAAGTATGGATCCAATTGGGACCCTTATTACCCTGTAAGTAAAATGGCCTTGTCTGTCTGAATTCCACTCCATAACATGCTATTTGCACTTTTCCAACTTCCAAAAGAGGATTCCAAGCAAGCTTTTCATCTGAACTGAAAATAAATACCATCATTTTTATTGTCATGCATGAATCTTACAGACTGACCTCTATTTCCTAAGAATATGTCTGGGAATCTGATTATGGATTTAGGTCAATGTACATGTAGAGCAAAAACTGTAACCCCAGATGTGCGTACAAGATAAATTGAACTCTCCTGTTCATGAGTACCTTGGTAAGAGCAACTTCCATAGTAGAGTGGGTAGCCCAGGGTCAGACAGGCTGGATTCTCAACCTGGCCCCTCCATTATAAACTGTGTAACTTTGAGAAATGTATTTAATCTTGCTATACTTTGGTTTTCTCATTTGCAACTTGGGAATGATAATAATACATATGCACCTTACAGATTATTTTCCTAGAGATTAAAGATTCTATTGCATATCAAGTACTTAACACAATGCCATAAGTGTTCAAGAAATGTTAGCCCTCACTCTAACTATTGATAATAATAGCAACAGCATTTAGTAGAGAAACCATAAAAGATCATGCAGCACACATTGAAAGTTTAGAATCTGGAAGCTGAAAAGAGACCACAGACATCCTGCAGCATAGCGATCTCCTAACCAAGGTAGGTGAGGTGACATTCTACAAACACACAACTGGTTTCAGAAAGCAAACCAGTAATTTGTAGTAATTTGTAGTAATCTGTTCAGTGTATGGGAGATATGATTGTTGCTATTGGTGTTGTTGCTGTTGGGAGTACTGGCAAAGGGAAGAACTGGTTGTTGGAAGACATTAAGGTTGTGAGTCAGTGCAGAGTCTATTTATTGTCACCTAGGAAGTACCACTGGTAACACCTAACATCCGCTGAAAAGAGGAAACCTTATCTTTTCTCCAAGCCAAGAATGTGGACAGAGACTTCTCTCCCCTGGAGGAGGAGGTTGGACTTCTGTATTCAGTTTAACCAGAAGGAAGAGTGAGTTTAATTAGTGTGGCCCTGAGATGAAAGTACATAGAAACAGAGAAGGGAGCGTGGATTCTGTCTGGATGTTCTCAGTGGGTCAATATCTAGATTGGCCAGTTGACCAGTTCCTCAGATGGAGTGAGTATCCACAGTATACAGGATACATTGTTGCTAGGTGAACACACGCTATCATTTGCCTTAGAAGCACCTGCCTCTTATCTGTAAGCTCCCACATTGGAGGCCCTACCATAAAGTGAAATGCTGCCATTCCTTCGGAAATGTTAATCCAAGTAAAGCCAGGCTGCCTTGTTGCCTATCTGAGTACTGCTTTCCCAAGAAACATCATCCTCATGGCAAAGAAGCATTGTTGAGCATATATACCTTTGCATCTCTTTCTGATTTTCTGACTATAAATATAACTTAGCTTTATGGTTCAGAGCATGGTCTCTAGAATCAGATTGACTTGCTTTGAATCTGAGCTCTGCCCTTGTTTGTTTGTGGCCTTGGAAAAGTTGCCTAATAATATTAATTGATGTATATTGGCCTTTATCTTGTGCTAGGCTGGTATTAATTAATGCGCCTGAAGTCACTTAGCCAATTAGTGACAGGGCAGGACTTGAGCTCAGACAACTTGACTCTCAAGTCCACACTCTCAGAGACTATACAATTCTGCTATGTATGCCTCGGTTTTCTCATCTTTAAAATGAAGATATTAATAATATCTCCTCACAGCAGAAAATGCAATGTATTTGCAAGTGGTAAGGCTATAAATATTAATTTCCCCTGACATCAGATGTTTTTAATGGTGCTATTTTACTGAGTAAACTTAAATTCAGAGAAGTTAAGGTACTTCCCTACAGTATATATCTGAAGCAGGCTGGATTTAAGTTCAAATCTATATTACTTCTAGACTTGGCATTCAAACCTATACTCAGCCCTGTGCTCATGATGTGATGATCTTGGGCATGTTTCTGTACTTCCCTGTACTTCCTCACCTTTGAATCAAGGAGTGATAATACCTGTTCTTCCCACCTCACAAAGCTGGGGTAAGAATAAAAATTAAGTATGGAAGCACAATTTGTAGACCTTCAAATGGCATGGAACTGTAAGCAAAAGTGTCATTGGACACTTCCCTAATGTGTCCCTAAGTAGCACACCCTAAGTAGGGTGTGCTTTCCCCTAAGTAGCACACATCTCGGGAATAAAGGTTCAAGGACAAAACAGACACACTAAAATTGCCCAAAGACACCATAGATGGCCATTTAACTACTGCAGAGTCTATTAGGAGAACCTGCTGAGTAGAGAACAGGGGGGTGACTGCCAAGGTGTGCCTGGGGCTAGAGGTGTAGGAGAACTGGACAGTTACCTTTTTTTGCACTTTTGGAGGCGAGAAGAGAATCTGTGTTTTACTGAAACAACTGTGTACTTCATAGAGGCTATTTGTAGAGAAGAAGAAAGCTTTAACAGTTGAGCTCATGGAAACCTGGTCAACGACACATCCAATCTTTCCCCATCCCCTGTCCTGAGAGAGTCTGGCAGGATTGCCTGCCACACACTCTTCCAAGAAAACAATCAAGTTTCTTGCTTCTGTGACATCTGCATCCCAATATATGGGTAAGGAGGTGGGAGGGGAGGCATGAAAAAAGAAATAAAGAATATAATTATTTTGCGATAAAGGCTATGAAGAAAATAAACATCTAGTTGTTCATTAAAATTTTGATATATTTCTGTATACTTTTGGCAAGTAATCTGGTGTATGAATAATTGAATAGCATTACTATAATAAACCTTATATTCACATTTTTCATTTTTCTCAATAAGCTTTCTCAGCACCTACAGCTATAACACTTTTTCAAAAAACACACACATAGAGTAAATGCTGGTTTCTGACTCATTATATCAATAAGTAAATTCTATATGAACTATAGAGGTAAAAAAATCCCTATTTAACTAATTAAGAAATGCATTTCTAATTAATACAAACTTTAGTAACTATTCGTAAATTGTGTACTAATAATATCTGTACATTTTACTCAATCCACAGAAACTAACATTTTAATCCTTAAGAACTTATGGTCACAGGGAATTTTTAAAAAGCAACTTAGTTTTGCCCTGGCTGGTGTAGCTCAGTGGATTGAGCGTGCGCCTGCGAACCACATGATCGCGGTTCGATTCCCAGTCAGGGCACATGCCTGGGTTGCAGGCCAGTTCCCTGAAGGGGACACACCAGAGGCAACCATACATTGATATTTCTCTCCTTCCCTTCCCCTCTAAAGATAAATAAATAAAATCTTTAAAAAATTTAAAAAAAATAAAAAGCAACTTAGTTTTAATTTATATTCATATTTTTATTACAAAGATTAATATAATGCTTTTAGGAATAAGATATATTACATTCGGATACATTTTTGTGCATAATATAGAATGGCAATAGAGTTTAAGAAAAAACATAAAATCTTAACTATTAGCTAAGTTCTTATTCACATGTTTTGAATGGATAGTGGTGAATCTCAGATTGTAATGAAGTTCAGATTTCATTGGATATCTATAGAAGAATGAGCTACAGTTTTATTTTATTATTTATTTAATTAGCTTTAAATGGCAGTATTATTTTAAATTTTTAAAAATTGTTTATGCTATTTCCAATCTACCCCTACCCTCTTCCTCACAGTCAATCCCCACACAGTTGTCCATGTACATGGGTGATGCACATATGTTCTTTGTCTAGTTCCTTCACCTTTCAGCCAGTCCCAATCTCCTCTGTTCCCTCTTCTAGCTACCAGTCTGTCTTTGTTTCTGTGCTTCTGATTCTATTTTGCATGTTAGGTTATTTTGCTCCTTAGATTCCAGTTACAAGTAAGATCATATGGCATTTGTCTTTCATTGCCTGGCTTATTTCACTTAGCACAATAGTCTCCAGTTCCATCCATGCTGTCATAAAAGTTAAGAATTGCTTCTTTTTTACTGCTGCATAGTTTTCCACCATGCAAATGTACCACAGTGGGTCAATAAATCCTGCTTGACCATGCTGTATGATATTTTTGAGGTATTGCTGGATCCAGTTTGCTAATATTTTGTTGAGGATCTTAGCACCTATGCTCATTAGAAATACTGGCCTGTAATGTTCTTTCTTTGTTTCTGTCTTTACATGGTTTTGGAATTAGGATAATGCTGGCATTATAAAAAGAGTTTGGAAGTCTTCCCTCTTCTCGAAGTTTTTGAAAAGTTTGAGAAGGATAGATGTTATTTCTTCTTTGAATGGTTGGCAAAATTTGCCTGTGAAGCCATTTGGTCCAGGACTTTTGTTTACTGGGAGATTTTTTTATTACTGCTTTAATTTCATTTGTCATTATTAGTCTATTTAAGTATTTGGCTTCTTCTTGATTCAGTATTGGGAAATTGTATGATTCTAGAAATGTGTCCATTTTGCCCAGGTTGTCCAATTTCTTTGTACATAGTTGTTCATGGTATTTTCTTACAATCCTTTGTATTTATGTGGTATCCATTGTTATTTCTTCTCTTTCTTTAGTGATTTTATTAATTTGAGTTCTCCTTTTTTTCTTGACGAGTCTCATTAAAGGTTCATCAATTTTTAAAAATCTTTTCAAAAAAGCAGCTCCTGGATTCATTGACCTTCTGAATGTTTTTTATTTGTTTGTTTTGTTTTTACTCTCTATGTCATGTATTTCTGCTCTTGATTATTTCCTTTCTTCTACCCTCTTTGGGCTTTGCATGTTGTTGTTTTTCCAGGCCTTTTAAGTATAAGGTTAGAGCATTTATTTGAGAGCCTCTGATCTTCTTTAGGTTTGCTTGTAATGCTATAAACTTCCTTCTCAGGGGTGATTTTGCTATTTCCCATAAGTTTTGTGTTGTTGTGTGTTCATTTTCATTTGTTTTCAGGTAATTTTTTTTTGGTTTTTTCCTTGAGCTCATTGATTACCCAGTCATTATTTAATAGCATGCTGTTTAGACTCCATGTATCTAAATGACTTTGGAATTTTTTTTCACTGAGATAGATTTCTAGTTTCATGTCATTGTGATCCAAAAAATGTTTGATATAATTACAATTTTCCTGAGTTTGTTAAGACTTATTTTGTTTTCTATCATGTGTTCTATCTTTGAGAATGATCAATGTGCATTTGAGAAGAATGTGTATTCTGATGGTTTGGGATGGATTGTTCTGCAAATATCAATTAAATCCATTCAATCTAATGTGTCATTCAGGACCTCTAATTTGGAAGTCTGTTTACTTGTTGATTTTTTTTCTGAGAGATCTATCTATTCAATGCTGACAATTGAGTGCTAAAATCCCCTACAATAACTGCATTGGTGTTGATCTCTTCCTTAAAGTGAACCAAGATTTTATTTATATATTCAGGTGCTGCTATATTGGGTGCATATATGTTATAAGGGCTATACTATAGTCTCTTGTTGGATAGTTCCCTTTAGTATTACGTAGTGACCTTGTTTGTCTCCTTTTGTGGTCTTTGTTTTGAAGTCTATTTTGTGAAATATAAGTATTGCTTCCCTAGCTTTTTTTTTATCTCCATTTGCATGGAATATTTCTTCCATCCCTTCACTTTCAGCCCTTGTAAATCTTTTGTTCTGAGGTAGGTCTCCTATAGACAGCATATATATATATGTGTGTGTGTGTGTGTGTGTGTGTGTCAAGTTTTCTTATCCACTCAGCTACCCCTTGTCTTTTGTTTGGAGCATTTAATCTATTTGCATTTAAGGTTATTATGGATAGGTATGTGTTCATTGCCATTTTATTCCTTTATACATATGTTTCTCTCTCTGTATCATTTTTTTTCTTCTAAAAGCAGTCCATTAAACATCTCTTGCAATGCTGGTTTGGTGTTCATGAACTCTTTTAGCCATTTTATTTGTCTGGGAAGCTCTGAATTTCACCTTCAATTTTAAATGATAGCCTTGATGGATAGAGTTGTCTTGGTTGCAGATTTTTGCTTTTCATTACTTTGAATATTTCATCCAAAGTCCTTCTGGCCTGAAGTGTTTGTGTTGAGAAATCAGCTGACAGTCGTATTGGAGCTCCCTTATAGGTAACTGACTATTTCTCTCTTACTGCCTTTAAGATTCTCTCTTTGTCTTTAAACTTCACCAATTTAATTATGGTGTGTCTTGGTGTGGATCCCTTTGGGTTCTTCTTGATTGGAATTCTCTGTACTTCCTGAGATTGTGTGACTTTTTCCTTCACTGGGTTAGGAAAGTTTTCTGTCGTTATTTCTTCTAGTAGGTTTTCTATCCTTTGCTTACTTGTTTTTCCTCCTTCTGTTTTCTCTATGATTCAGATATTGCTGTTTTATGTTGTCCCAAAGTTCCCTTAAACCATTCGTGTTAGTTTGAAGTGTTTTTTCTTTATGTTGCATTGATTGGGTGTTTTTTCTACCTTGTCTTTCTAATCACTGATTCAATCATTTGTTTCATCTAGCCTGCTTTTAATTCCTTCTAGTGTATTCTTTATTTCAGATATTGGATTTCTCATTTCCAGTTGGTTCTTATTTATGGTTTCTATATCTTTTTTCATGCTGATGTAGTTATTTCTAAGTTCCTAGAATTCTTACTATGTTCCTTGAGCATCTTTAGAACTATTACTTTGAACTCTATGTCCAATAAATTGCTTGCTTCAACTTCAATTAGCTCTTTTTCTGGGGATTTCTCTTTTTCTTTCTATAGGGGGTTATTTCTTTGTCTCCCCATTTTAACAGTTTTTTTTTTTTGCTTCTATGTATTAGACAGATGTAGTTTGAGTTCCTATCTCCATGGGGTGGCCTTATGTGGTAGGAGTCCAGAGTGACTCAGTGGTGCTGTCTCCTTGAACTTCTGAACCTCATGCTCTAGGAATGCCCCTTGTGCAGTTTATGTGGGCTCTTCTGTTGTGTTTGGGTCTTGATTGTTTTTGGCCCGCTGGGTTTTTCTCTTTGGCTGTCTGGCTGAGTGGCTCAACCCCAATCATGTCTTGTATGTTGTTGTACCAGTGTTGACAGAACAAAGCAAAACAATACAGAAAACAAAATCCACACAAGCAAAACAAAAACAAAAAACCCACCCCTGGACAACAGTAAAATCAGGGATGAAAGAGCAAAGAATTATAAAAATGGAAAGTGAAATATAATATTATAAGAAAGACAATAATGATAAGACTGAAGGAAAGAAAAATGATTATAAGAAGATAGAGTGAGAAGGTACCGTAAGAGTAAAGCTAGTAACAGGGAATTGCTACAAAAGAACAAAAGAACAAAAAAAGAGAAAAATAAAATAAAAAAGATAAGAGAATGAAGGAAAAAGGCAAAATGAAGTAAGAAAACAGTAAAATATGGGATTTGAAAGAAAAAATATAGGTAAACAGGAAAAAATGAAGAAAATAAAAAATATGATGAAAGGTAATGGGAAGGAAAAACAATGAAAATAATGGAAAAGAATAAAGTGGAGTTTGTCTCAGCAGAGTTTAGTACTTGCCTACTGGGTTCTCCCTCTTGACATGATTCTGATATTGTCTGAAACTGTGCAAGCCTGTGTCAGACACTGTCCATGTCTAGCTCTACGCAGCCTGTTGGAAGCTACAAGCAATCCACAGTTTGTAGTGATGCCTCCCAGCTTGGCTGCATCTCAGAGGGCCTTACTGTTCTGTAAGTCTGGCATTTTCGCAGCACAGGACTCATGGATGGGTCAACTAAAGACTGAAGCCACCGTAGGCATAGCCTCCACCTGTCTCTGCCTGCTGTCCTGACATTAGTCTTAGTCTAGTCTCTGACCTGTCTGTTTCTGAGAGGGCTACTGGTGGAACTGGAGGGATGGGACCTCTAGCTCTCCTGTGGGAGGTGCTGTTCATACTTCAGGGAAGATTGTGGTGTGTTCTTCCATCACTGCACCTCACGTCTGAGTCTGTTCCTGGAACTCTGCAAGGTGAAACCCCTAGTAGGATAATGGGTGGGGCCTCCAGAGTCCACAGTTTGGGTCTTCTGGAAATGGGAGGGTGGTCCCTGGCCTGTCTCATGAGGGGGAAGTTCCAGTCTGGTTTTCAGGAACCTGTATGAAGAAGCCATGCCCTAAAGGCAGTTTCTAATGCCCCTGAGTCCACTTGTGTTTTTATCTTCTCAGCAGGGCATAAGACACAGGGTGGGGGAAAGTAAGAAACAAGGAAAAATTGTAAAAGATGAAGCAGGGTGGGGTGGGTAGTATTGCAAAAGGCGAAGCAAGCGAGATTCCAGAGAATAGGGGTAGGACGCTCCAGAGGGTAGGGTGTGCAGTTTCCCACTGAGTGGGATAGTTGTTTTTACCTTAGGAGGGGCTTGCTTTTCTCATGAGAACTGTCTACGGTGGAATGGTGTTCTGCCCTGGCACCGGGACCCCAGCATCCATTCCCCCACTCCCAGCCTCTCCCTGAAGCCTGCCCCTCCAGACTCTCCTCGTGCGACTGCAGACCACGCTGCCCTCGCTTTGCCCGAGCGCCTGCGAACACAAAACCTGTATGTTGGCCCCTTAGAACAGAAGAAAAGAGGGGGAAATTAAAAAGGTGCCTTTGTCTCCAGCGGACTCCATCTCTCTCAGTGGTCAAAGTACCCGCGGCCTTTCACCATTAGCTGCTGCATGGGCGGGAGACCCCAGCACTAGCACCCTTTGCTCCGGGGCCCAGTGGGAGGTCTGGGCTTCACTCCCCTCCGGGCAGCTCCTGCAGCCCTGTGGCAACCTCAGCCTGAAAGCAGCCTCTGCCCCTTTTCGCATTCCTGTCCTCTCTACTCTTCTTGCCGCGATTTCTGCCCATCCGTGGTTAAGTATCTCCTCTTCAGCTAGTCTTCAGTTGTTTATTTCGGGTGGATGTCACCCTCTTTATTTTTATTTTCAACTTGGTCTGGGAGACGGTGCGAGATAAATCTCCTACTCTGCTGGCATCTTGCTGCTTCCCTGTTTTATTTTAAATGTCAGTATTTTAATACACCAGAAATTATATTCTCTGAAAAATTTACAGGATCAAATTTTCAGATTATACTTTCAAATATATGAGGGGTATATAGTTTTATGAAATTCTTTAGGGGGTGTGTGAGCTAGAAGTTTGGATACCCTGTGTGTAATAGGTAGGCTGCACTGTGTTTAGTGGCCCCTAGAGGGAGTCTCTTCTCACACATCGCTCCAGTCCTACTTCAAGGGCAATTTAAAGTGGAGGGCTCTCATTTGCATTGATTGCTCCATTAATTATTAGAAAAGCCTTGGATGGAAAGCTCACTGGAAGGGAAATGCCGAATGGTGCAGATAGCACTAGATCTAATGTGAGTCCTGGGGTTTCTCTGAAGTAGCTCATTGCCTCTCTAAACCATAGTCGTCTTATTTGATACAGGGATGTAAGAAAACCTGCCCTCCCTAATCCACAGCGTGGTACAGTATAGTGATACAGAACACAGACTCTGGGATTATTCTACTCGGGTTCAAATTCCAGCTTTGCCACTTAGCAGTTGGGTGACGTAATGTGTTTGATTTCACTGTACCTTCTGTTTGTCATCTAATACTAACCATAATAGGAATTACAGTACCTCCTGAATAGAGATGTGATGACCAAGCTAATATTTACAAAGTACTTTCAGTAGTGCCCAGCACATAGCTCTTATTATTACTCACTGCCTTAGCTATTACTATTGTTACAGGCACTCACTCGGCTGTTGAGGAAATCAAATGTACTAGAAATGCTTTAAACACTTTGGCTGCTACAAAAATAAAAGAAACACTGATAAAACTACATTGGTCATGGTGCTTTCAGCAGCAAATCACCGCCCCCCTTAAAAAACCCCAGGAAAAGCTTTACTAAAATTACCTTAACTTACAAAAAGATTTTTTTATTTCCCATAACAGGAAGTCCATAGTTGCCACAACCAGGGTTCCAGGGTCACTATCCTGGGCTGTGTCCTGTGAGTGTGCTGTCTTTGTCTTCACAGTGACTTCCTTCTTGCTCAGAGGATGGCTAGTGGCAGGAGCCAAAGCTAGGGATTGCCCTTTTGTTATGTAGTCTGTATGCTTGTGCGCCCCCCACCCCAGATTCCTATGTTGAAACCCTCACCCCTAAAGATGATATAGTATTCGGAGCTTTGAGAAGTGCTGGTGTCAGAAATTGGGTGCTCACCAGAACTCAACCCTGCTGATGCCTTAATCTTGAACTTGCTAGACTCCATCACTGCTGTTTAAAGCCACCCAGCCTGTGGTGTTACATTATAGTCACCCAAATGGACTAAATAACTTCCATCTAATTGGTCTTCCTAAGCCAGGTGCTAATCTCTGGATCAAAAATGTTAAGAAAATACCATGCAGACCGCCTTAATCCTGGGCGTCTAAACTGATTATTGGCAAGTAGAATGTTGTGACTAGTTTGTTTAGAGTGATCAGGATCCAGCCTGGAAACTGGGGACATGAGTCACATGCTGTCTTAGGGTCCCAGAAAGAAGCAGACGACATATGAAAGCTAGTTAAATGAAGAGAGTTTAATAAAGTGACTACATGGAGTTGTGGGCAAAGTTTGGATGACGCAACAAGGAACGGTGCAGCCCAGGGGCAGCAACGAGAAGGAGCCTGCATCAGCACCCCTCACTTTGAGGACAGGAAGCGTCTCCTAGAACACACGCACCGAGCATCAGAGGGAGAGGCCTGCCCAAGGCAATCTCCGTCCATTCCTAGAGAGATGCTGTCAAGGCAACTACTTCGCCATGTGAAGGAAGCTAGCAAAATACAGACCCAGCCTTGCTTTTTAACCACTTGCTGGGAACCTCAGAGCAAGGGAGTCATTAATGCCATCAGTGACCCAGCGCCAAGTCAGGCACCCCGGCCCTAGGTCAGAGTGGAAAAAAGGGAAGGTGTGCTTGGAGGAGGAGCAAATAGAATGGCGAGCACGAACAAATATCATCGCACCTGGGCTGCACAGGAGAGGGAGTGTGGTACCTAAACAAGAGCATGTCCTGGTAGGCAAGAGGAAGGAACTGCTGGATAGGTATCTAACAAAACTCACTGTAGCTATACTCATGCAAAATAAAGTGGTTCTGTTTCTTTCTCAAATAAAATGATCTAAAAGGGTAAACATCTCTTATTTGTATGGAGAATCCGTCCTCCAGGGAGCTGCACACGAAGATAACAAAAGGTTGAGCTGCCACCACTTGAGGAGGGATTCAGGGAAGGCGGGTGTCCGATCTTTCAGGGAAAAATGAAGAAATCCACTCCCATGAGGGACTGTGAAGGGAAGTGGCTGTTCCCTTGATAAAGCCAAAGAGAACGAGCCTAATGAGGCCTAAGCCAGTTATGTGGTGTAATTTACTGAATGGTGTTGGCTGCCTCGCAATGTTTCAAGGCAATTTTTTTGTAAAACATGATTAGTAGGGAAAGATTTGGATGTTGCCATTTTCCAAAAGAAACTTGACTGCACTTAGTAATAGAGAAAAAAAATGTGCTCCTTGGAAAGTCTCATATTTCTATGCAAAGTGGTATCCTAAGTCAGAGTTTGCACAATGTATTATTGCCTAATGTATGAGGATCAGCTAATTAGTTCTGAACTAAATGTCAAGATAAACAAACCCAATCCCTAAAGGACTTCAAGAAGCTCTATGACTAAGTGGCACTGTCAAGGGTAAAGAGAGTCTACCCCTGTGGTTCTTAACACTGGTTGCCTATTAAAACTGTGGGTAGTTTTTAAAAAATACTGTGTATCCAGACTTCACTCAAGAGCAATTAAGAAAATCTTTGAGTGAGGTCTAGGCCGGGGTACTTTTTGAAATGCTCCCTAAGCAATTCTAACCTTCTACAAGGGTTGAGAATCTCTAGCTTATAGGATACTTACATCTCTGATAGGTGCAGCATGCCGAAACCAAGTGGATCATTGGTATTGCCGATTAAACTCCTCGGTTCAATCCAAGTGGCCATCCTGTCATGTGGGGCCTGGGGCTCGGCTCTGCCGTGTCTTTCAGCCAGAGACTGGGGCAGCACGACAGAAGGGCTAGGAATGGGGGCTGTGCAGTCAGGCTGCCTGGGTCAAGTTCTGAGTCCACTCCTGGGCTACCCTTGTGGTGAATAGTTTCATGATCTGTAGCATGAAGGCAATGCTAAGAATGACATAGGTCGTATTGAAGATTGATTTAGCATCCACTTCATGCTTACAAGGTCTTAATGTAGTGCCTGGCACAGAGTGTACCCTCAGTAGATGCGAACTATTATTATGTGTCTAGACTTAAGCCAACTGGAATTCCCAGAAGAATGGGCTTCCCTGACTTTGTAGTTCTCTGTGGCATGGGGTGAGGAAACGGGGATGTTTAAGGAGCCGGGTCTTCCTGCCCTTCCAACTCAGATTTTGTGGGTCTATGAGACACTTTGCAGTCACTGTATGAGAAAGACGGGGCATTACCAACAAGTAGAAAGCTACTCCTCCTTTGGCCAGGAATAGCTGCTATTTATTGAGCATGCCAGGCACCATGCTAGACACTTTATGTATTCTCTCACTGAATTTCCCTAAGCGCCCTACAAAAATAAAAAGTATCCCCCACTTTCATGATGAAGGTCCTCTGGCCCAGAAAGGATGAACGACTTTCCCAAAATATTCCAGCTAATGTCTGACGAGATTAGGGTTCAAACTGGGTCTCTCTGGCTTCAGCGCTCATGTTTTGTCAACCAAGCCGTACTGCCTGTCTTCAATAACAGCCCTCATGTTAGGAGTGCTGTAACTTCTCTTGGAGAGGGAAAAAACCAAAACCCTTGCTGAACAGATGCGGCCATGTCCCAGAGGGCGGATCCTCCTCAACTAATTTTTTTTTCTAGGACAACACAGATTTAGAGTACAGAAGTTAGGGGAAAATTCATGTTGGCCAGGGGGAAATGGGATCACTATGGCTTTGCCGTGCTGCCCTGGAGCGGGTAAGTAGCAGGTTCTGAGTGGTGACACATGGACTTACGTGAGTGTCTTGAATATGGAGTATGACCAGCTCTTCATCTGCTGATGACCTCCCACTGCTGAACACGAGAGCAGGTCCTCAGAAGGGCACCGAAGGCAGGTGCCGCTGTTCTTCTCCAAGAACAACATTATCTGGTGGCCCATGCCATGGGATAAAAAAAAAACAACAACAACTTTCAGAGGGAGAGATAATTCCCTTTCCAGGGAAATCTCTGGGCCCTGGAACACTGACTCAGAGGTTTATTTACTCTCTGCCACCCAAAGCCGATGCAGAGACCTGTGCTCCGGATCTGTGTGAACAGGGGCAGCATGTGTCAGCCGGGCAATGCTCCCATCGGGCACATACAGTCGGAGACACTGGCTTCTCATGGGCACGATGGGCAACCTGAGCTCTTGCCGGTGACTCTCTCTGCTCATGTCTATTTTTTTAGTATCTATTATTTTAATAGGGCTCTTCCTCAAATCATTTTAAAACACACACTATCAGAAAATCGTTTGTTCACTTACTCTTTCGGTTGCATTTAAGTATGATTTTTACTTGTGCTTTTGTACAATGATGGGTTTTAACAGTAACCCAAATCATTTCTCATAACTTTTATTAAAACAACAGACTTGACATTTTCTTCCACATTAAATTAGAAATGAATAGAAGTTTAAATGAAGGAAATTTGAGTTAATAAAAGGGACTGTGTTTTTCTGGTATTTTTGAATGAAGAAGAAAATTATTTGTCTTGAATTAACAAGAGAAACGATTGTCTTGACCTTATTTGTGAGTTGCTTACTCATTTTCCCGTGAGTATATCAGGCTAGTATGTTCACTCACTCTTACCTGCACCTGTGGAGAGCTTGGCATTTTTTGGGATTCCAGGTTTGTGACCAAGACCTTTCTGTCCACCTGGGGGCAGCATATCCCTACCTACAGAAGCAACTCAAAGGAGGAACAACTGTCTTTGTGAGCTCCTGACTTTCAAACATGAGCCTTTGGGATATCGTTTCCCAAATGATTGACCCCATAAATATTAATTCTAAAGAATTGCATTTGAAGAAAGGATCCCACAGTCAAATAAGTTTGGGGAACTCTGGCAAAGTTGAAAGTGTCCTTCCCGCAGGACTTCCCAGAACCCGTAACACACATTTGCGATACAGAATCAGCATTGGAGCGCAGCGTTCCAGCTCCGCCTGGCGCTGTGCTAAGCGCTTTACCTTCATTCACCTGCTTAATCCTCACAAAAGCCTGATGCTCTTCTTCAGGTCGCAAGTGAGGAAACAGACACAGAGCTCAGTCTTTAGCCCAGGCCTCGAAGCCGCAGAACTTGCATACTTGACATTACACTGCCTAATGCTTTGCCACGTGGGACTCCGAAACAGGGACTTTTATGAAGTCAGTGTTTCTCAAATATTTTTGACTTTGGAACTCTTTTCTTCCTCTTACTGACATAAAAAACTCGTGTTGAGTAGAGCATGTTGTGAGAAATACATTCATAATGCGAAAATGAACGCCATCCCTTTTGAAAATGTACCTGAAAATATAAGCCCACGGGCCCATTATGTAGCTGAATGGTTAACATTCAGTTGAATTCTGACGTGGTGGGAAGGAGGCTCCTGCCATGTTCGTCTCTGTTCTCTAAGCTGATGCCACTGAACCCACACTATTCACTAAATTTAAAGTGTGTCACATACCAGTCTAAATTGGTCCTCTCAGAAAGAAAGAAAGAAAAAAGGTGTGCGGTGGAGAAGCAAGACTGGAAATCCACAGGCTTGAGCAGGGAAGCTAAATATAGCGTGGAGTGTTCTAGAAAAATAAGGGAATGTTCACCTCTTCATGAGAGTCCGAAAATAAGACTGAGATTCTAAATACCCTTGGAGAATTAGAACTGAAACAAGAATGGCACCTCTGATCGACCTGAGGTCTTTTTAGATTAAGGTAGAAACAGCTAAGGGGTGATCTTCCAAGAGGCAGAGTGCCAGATAAGCCTGCCGGTTATTTGAAGCTGGATTTTCTAAACTTTAGTCACTTATACACTAACTTTGTGATTTTTTTCTATCAGGGCATTACAACTATTATTTATCTAGTATTCCTTATAAGCTGTCTTATATCTCTGTGTAAATTTATTTTTAAAGCTTAATGTAACTTGTGGTTTAGAAGGCATAATTTTTCTAATGTATACATTTAAAAACAAAGAAATGATTGTCTGTGTTCTGTCTAAAAATACTGTCTGTACCTTTCTTTGAAAATGCTTCCCTAATGACCAAAACATGCTATTGATGTAAAAAAGAAAATGGTAGGATTGAGACTGGCTTAAACAAGGTGAAAATAAATTTGAAGAATAAGATTGGCAGTGAGAGATGAAATACATCTCTCTCTACTTAGAGGAACAATTTCAAAATCTTGTCATACAGTGCTCTAGAAATATCAGTTGTCCTTATTCTTAAATACAGTGATTGACTAAATAGATTATCTACTTTAATAAACAGATTACCTTTTTCTTAGTTCTGTCCAATAACTGCAAAAAAATATCAAATATACTTGATATATGTTATCGAGCCAAAAGAAGGGTCACTGTATGGGATATTTTATTTATGACAATTTGTATTGCAGCTTTATGGTTTTGTACAACAATTTGGATCAATTTTGAATGATTAAAAACTCACCTTTTGCTTCTAGCAAGTTAACAATTCATATATTGTTAATATGTAAATTAACAATATATAAATTGTTGTTCTATAATAATATATGAATTGTTAACTTGCTAGATGAAGTACGCTCAAAGTCCACTTCATCAAAAGCATTTCATCAATTCATAGATTACCCATGGCACCAAACATTCTTCCACACTGGTGTTTGACACAGAAATTGAAACACAGATAATCGAACTTTTTCCAAGAAACTATGGACCAGCAATTATTTGATAAAAACAAGAGACATTCCCTATAGCAAGAGTATACAATAGAATTTTCTATGATGATGGAAAAGCTCAGTATCTACACGTGTAGTGAGTAGCTATTGAATTGGAATGGGCATAATCCATACCCAAAACACAAGCAATGGCAGTCACATACAAATCACACTATGGTATAACCATAACTTTACCAAGTAACCTATATATTTTGCATTATTTTCTGCCTGGACCCCAAATAGGACAAGTGCTAACCTGATTCTGGCAAAATCACATACCTGCCTTTTCATGTCATGCTCAGATTTTCTAACAGGCTTCAATTCTATTTATTATCTTTTTTTCCCACTCAGTAGCAATACAAAAATTGCAAAAGCAACTCGAGTTCACCCATTTGAAAAATAGTTTGCAAGCCTACTCATGGCAGGATCCTGGAGATACAGTACCAAATGGGCAGCTATGATTCCTACCTTCATGGAACTTAGATGCCAGCTGGGTAAGGCTTGCTGGTATCACAGAGCTTCATCAGTGAGACAATAGCTATGTGGGAGCATTGTCCAGATAACCCAGGAACTAAGGCGCACAGAAATCCTTGGTCGTGAGTACTTCACTCAAGTACCTGCATGGAAAGAAACCAGTCTAAACCAGAAAATGAGAATCTGTGTATGAAAAGTGTTTTCTCTTTTCTCCTGCTTTCCAAGTAATGACCACTTTCTGAAAGTGGATTACTTACCCCAGGATTTCAAGTTGGTGAACTCATTTCCTCCCTTCCTTGAAGGAGGAAATTCCTTGAAATTTGTGAAGAAACTTTACGAATCCTCATGAATGTATTTTTTAATATAGCTTCTGGTTGATGGGTCTGCCATGCAGATTTTGGGAATGTGTTGCTCTGTATCAAGTCACTTGGCACTTTAAAGCAACTGAATAGAAGAGCAAAGGCCTGAACCCAGTCAGACATTTACCCTCTACCACAGTTAGATAATCTTAACCAGTCAAATAGAGCCAGCTGTATGACTCAGATATCCTGGCCAATTTGTTGTGCGGGACCAGCGATTTTTAACCTTTTTCATCTCGTGGCACACACAAACTAACTACTAATATTCTGCAGCACACCAAAAAATATGTTTTATTTATCTGACCAAAAAAACAGGTATAGTTTTGATTTATTCATAGTGGGTGATTGTTGTGTTGGCTGTGGCCATTTTTTAATTTGATAATCGAAAGAGAAAGGAGTCTGTGCCCGACTGAATGGTCAGACATGCTTTAAAAATTCCTGCGGTACACCAGTGTGCCTCTTGACAATTGCTATACTGTATATCTGTGCTTTGTAAGTAGGGTATTAATAATTTATAAAATAATCATACATAGGGCTGGAAAACATCTCAAAATCTCCTGGGTAACTGTCCCAGGGATGGACCATACATAAGACCTCAGGGCTAAGCTGTTTGTATTCCAATCAAGCTGACTTCTGGGTAGTTTTCTTTTTGTAAAATTTTTTTTAAATTTTATTTATTTTTGGAGAGAGGGGAAGGGAAGGGATAGAGCAAGAGTGGGAGAGAAACATCAATGTGTGGTTGCCTCTCATGTGTCCCCCACTGGGGACCCGGCCTGCAACCCAGGCATGTGCCCTAATTGGGAATCGACCCAGCAACCCTTTGCTTCACGGGCCCGCGCTCAATCCACTGACCTACACCAGCCATGGCTGGCTAGTTTTATTGCCTGCAAAAAAACTCTGTTAGCTGCCCCCCCCCCCATTAGGGCAATTTCATCTTTAGGTATGAAAGACATAGTATATAGAACCTAAAAAAATTTTAGAGCCTATAAATATATTTGCAACTGGGAAAAATGTTTTGGCTCTAAAACATAAAAATAAAATTATAAAACAAAAGTAATATTTAACTAAGTGCCTACAAAATGTAGCATACCAGCCAGTCAACCATGATTTGACTATTGTGTACCTAATTTGAATTGTATTTAATTTGGAACGTGGAATATGATTGTTTTTAACATGCTTGGTAGATTTGGTGGGTGTGCGAGAGAAAGAGTGCCTATAGCTCTGACAAAAATGGCAATACCAAACTTCTCTGGGTGCTGCACCGAGTCTCCAGGTTGTCAGCTTGCAAGTCCTGAGTCGTGTGCTTGCTGCCTGGAGATGAGGAAGCCGTGTATAGGGAGCTCCAGCGAGTTGGGCAAGTTCCCAGCCCTACACAGAGCCACGTCTCCAACTAGAACTTACATCCCTTGACTCCTGCCTGAAAGCTTTTGCACCCCATGCCATCAGCATCTGATTCATCAGGATGCTTGTAAAATGCGCATTCGTGGGCCGTACCACAGCTTTACTAAACTAGATGCTTTGGGGTTCAAGCCCAGGAATCTGCATTTTGCCCCATATGATCTTGTGATCATTTTACACCTTTCCAGTGACATATTTAGCTATTTAGATAGTCAGCTAGGGTCAGTTCATTGAGCCAGTTGGTTTCCAATGAGTTCCTGAATTGCATTCAGTGGGCCTGTTGGTATAATGTGGAAACAATAAGTCCAACAGTGGTTTCTTTTTTTTAAGTGACCCCAGAATGGAGAAGAAATGATGCTTAGATTTCTTTCTCAATGTTGCCATTGAATAAAGCGTTTCAAGGCTCTCTGGAAAGAACATCCTTGCACTCATGGGTCAAATGCCGGCAGACAATTGTGACGAGGGGAAACTGAAATTGAGGACCAAGAGATATGCCAGCTTGCAAAAGCTCAAGGGTAACGACTGCAGCCCCCAGCCGTCCACGTAAGAACAGCCAGACCCATAGAGGACGTTCATGAGTTTATTTCAGCCACACTGACGACATAGGCTGAGAAGCGAGATCTCAAACACTCCAGAGAACACCAATTTCCCCCCTTCTTGTATCACTTGAAATTAAAGAGGGAACTAAAGGAGATTTCATGGAGGTGAGAGGAGGTAAGGTGGGGACTGGATTATAGGGTAGTTAATAATATTATGTGCCCTCTTGAGGGCGGTAACAATTTATTTCAAAAGGTAAAATAAACTAACCTAGATGCAGAGAAACAATGGACAGGGTTGGCTTAAGGCAAAGATAAAACTTTCGCTTTCCTGGCTGGTGTAGCTCAGTGGATTGAGCTCTGACCAGAGAACCAAAGGGTCACCGGTTTGATTCCCAGTCAGGGCACATGCTTAGGTTGTCGGTCAGGCCCCCAACAACCGCACATTGATGTTTCTCTTCCTCTCTTTCTCCTTCCCTTCCCCGCTCTCTAAAAATAAAAAAATAGAATCTTTAGAAAATTTCACTAAAAAGTTGTATGTCTGGGGTGTGACTACCCACTACGACCAGTCCAGTTAAAAACTTATGATCAGATCACCCTGTCAGATTACTCTCCGTAGAACCTCTTTTTTTTTTCACACAACCTCTTGGTATCCCTGACTTTTGGACTTTTTCCCCCTAAATACATTAGTTTAAAATAATGGATGTAAAGGCATATAGTATGTTCCAAATACATAAGTGCCAGGCACTGTCCTAGGTGCTGAGGAATCCATGGTGAGCCAGTTAGATAATCCTTGTCCTAAATTTGTTCATGGTCTAGCTCAGAACACGGCAACAAGAATTTAACTCCAGCTCTGCCACTAATAATCTGTGTGACCTTCAAAAAGGCAGTTCACTTCTCTAGATTTCTACTTTCTTATTTTAACCACTAGTTCAGCATAGCCCCTTCTAGAAGAGACGATGGTCTGAGAGTGGTGAGTTGCATCTGCATTGACATCTCATTGGTGCCTGTGCCCCTGTCTTTCTACCAGTCACTTCCTGTCTAATTCAGAGCCAGGTTATGCCAAACCAGTAAAAAGGCTGTATTCTTCACATGGTCCCACCTGGAGAACCCTGGGGGGCCGTACTATATCAACCTTTTCTCAAAATGTGCTCTCCAGATGAGCTCTTCTTTGCCCTGGCTCTGAGGGAGGGTCACATCCATGACCTCGTGGGTGTGATGGCTCCAGCAGAGCCCCCCAGGGAGCTGTGTGGCTCACTGTAACCTCTTCTGAGGGCTTTTGGGGTTGGGGGGGGTGAGGGCAGGTGCTCCCCTCTGCACTGCCGCTGGCTCATAAAAAGGAAAACTATAACTTCGGTGTCAAAAGAGTCACTTCCAAAACAGCTCCAGAGCTCAAACAAACTGTGGTGGCAACTAGTGGAAAGAGACAGATGGAATGGTACTCACAGGAAAAAAAAAGCAAAACAAAGAAAAATGAAACAGTGACATTAGTGGGCATTAAGGGAAAATGTGCACCCTTCTAATCATGATCCTAACCCAGGGTCTGGCAAATTCTGATGAGAGCATTTCTGTGAACATTTAGGTTTAACCTGGGATCCTCCATTACTAAATTAGTCTAGAATATACGCTCTGGGCTACATATAGGGAATAATAATAACACAATCACAGTTGATTTAACTAATATACAAGTATACTGAGTACCTCTGCTGTGGTTGGCATCATTGTGGGCATTTGGGACCCAGTGATGAACAAAGCAGTTTGCCCTTATGGTACATCCATTCTAGTTAGAGAAGACAGAACATAAGAACAAGCTAATTAAAGGAAAGAATTTCAGGTAACCAGTGTTATGGAAAAAAGAAAAGTAGGGAAGGGGGTAGAGAATAATGAGAGAAAAGACTGATTTTTATGATGGGGAACAGGGAAAACTTCTTGTCTGAGCTGACATTTGAGCAGAAACCTAAACGAAAAGAGGGGTTGTTCCAGGGCAATAACTAGAGAAATGACATTCCACCACTTGGAAAATGGCCTAGCCAAGTACCTGGCATGGGCTGGTTGTTGTGTATTTTACCAGACATTGTAATTATTTGTTGAATTAGTTCATAAAATATGGGAGAGGCATATTGACTGACATTTGAGAAAACCGAGGTTCAGAGAAGTTAAGTGATATATCCAGGGCCACACAGCAAATTAAGTTGCGGAGCTGAAGGAGCACCTCAGTGCTCTTCATGTCTGTAGTTCTTGGCATTAGTCACTCCCAAGCCTCACTTGAATCCAATTCTCTGCTTCCCTGACATTAGGCACACTCACCCACCTTCCTGAGCTTCTACCAGGTCTGAGTTCTGGAATGTGATGGAAATCTCTAGAGACAGAGCTTGATATTAAGAACTGATTCGTATGAACATTAGGTGAAGAATCTGTGAGGTGTGTGTCGAAAGACCTTTAGGCCTGAAAGCACATGGTGGCGTGGATAGAACTGGTCCTCATGCTGTGGGGAGGCTAACCTCTCCAGGGCACTCTGGCTGCCGACTCCAGTTCTCTTTCTGGGGACAACTGGATGGGGGGCTCTGTTAGTTTCACCCACCCTGACTACGGAAATGTGCAGAATGGAGAGACAGCCATTACCCCAGGCTGGCTATCACCTCCTTAGCAACAATAGCCGTGGACACATTCACACACACACACGGCACCAAAACAAGCAAAGGTCACTCTCTCTGGGCACTTCCAAGAATGATCTCAATTTTTCATAAAACAATGTTTATAAATTAGATAGAACCCTGGAGCAGTCCGGGAATAGAAATAACCATTTTTATGAGGCTTCTTGCCATTACATTATTGCTTGTTTGCTTTGAACGAGCAAAATACAGTGTGCAGCCCACCCCTTTCAGAGCCAAGCAAAGACCTCTTCACAGAGGCTCCAGCCCAGCCCATCTGAATGGGGAGGCATCCCTGGTACTCGCAGGGGCTTCCATTCATGGCCCTTAAAAGGCAGGGGCCGTGCCCCGTTCATCCTTCATCCCAGCACCTAGCACAGTTCCTAGCACAACATAAGCATTACAAAAATTATATTGATTGTTGAGTGAGTGGATGAACATGTGACTGAATCAATGAATGAAAGAATGAATGAATGATATATTCCTGGGGCTAGTACTAAAAAAAAAAAGACAGCAAAGACTACTAAAGTTTTGAGCCCTTGTTACATATCAGAGCTTTAGATGTGATGGCGTTGAAGAAGGCTTCTCTGTTCTTCAACCCTTTTCCAGCTCTTACTGGCTTTTTCTCAGTCCCTTAGGGCCTCCATGCTGCTTGCTATAGCCCCAGACGTAGGCTGCTCTCCAACCCTAATTCCAGAATTTACTTTCCCTCTCTACCTATAAAAATTCCCACTATCTCAGTCTCCTGGAATGTAACTGGTTGGCATGCAGGAAAGCATTTGATAAACTAAGTGTCTTAGTTGAGTTCCCTCAGAAGCAGACCCTCAGGCAAAGATTCAAGTCCATGTGGTTTATCTGGAAAGAGAGGCTAGAAGGGAAGACAGCCAATACAGAGTGCATTATTAAGTGAGTTACCACTATGGGCATCTGTACCTTAGTCCCATGTGGGAACTCTGAAAAATGGTGTGGGGAACACGCCACCTGACTCCAAGTCCTCCCACCCAAGGGCAAGGGAGTTGGGGGCTGTATACACCATTTCATCAGTCATTGTTGAGGGAGTTGATTTCTGGCACTTCCCAGCATCCTTGCGCTTGGTCTGATTGGCCTTTTTCAATTGTGGAGAAATCACTCGGGCAAAACAATGCTGATGTCTAAGGATGGAAGTAACTGGGGAACATTAAAATAGTAAAGCTGAAGGAATGTGGGTAGGCCACCAAAAAAACAGATTAGCCGCTGTAACTCTAACCGGGTGAAATGGCTCACCACATCTACCACAAATACCCTCCTAGAGGGATCTGACTCTCTAAAGAAGAGCTTGGGTGGGATGATGCCTTAACTCAAATGAATGCGTCTCATATTCAGGCTGGAGATGAGAAAGAAAGTTGAAATTTGGTGGCAGAAGAGGGCAAATGAGTCTCCACTTAGATATGGCAGATGCATGAGCTTTTCTTGGGATTCTGGCTGAGGTGAGCTCCACTCTCATAAAGGAATAATAATGCAACTGCTATTCTCTCTGGGAGAGAAGTCTACCCAGAACTGGGCAGTCTCCACCATACCCACACCCACATGCCTTGCAGTTCCTGGCAAAATGCTGTGGCACCCAGAGGACCACATCTCTTAGCTGCAGGACATACCTAGGTTCTTTTTTTTTAAAAAAAATTTTAAAAGATTTTTTTTATTTATCTTTAGAGGGGAAGGGAAGGAGAGAGGGAGAGAAACATCAATGTATGGTTGCCTCTTGAACTGGCCTGCAACCCAGGCACGTGCCCTGACTGGGAATCAAACTGCGATCCTTTGGTTCACAGGCCCATGCTCAATCCACTGAGCTACACCAGCCAGGGCCCATATCTAGATTCTTAAAAAGCAAGCTTTCCTCCCCTCCTCTCCTTTGCTTGCTCACAAGCCTATAAGAGAGGACTGATGGTATTATGGAGTTTTACTGATGTTAAAATCAGAAGGAAGTTTTGAGGTAATTTTCTCCAAATCCTTCATTTCACAGAGCAGAGGCTGCGACCCACCATGGAGAAGTCACTTGCCCCAAATCACACAATGGTGAGTGGCAAACTTGTTTTATCATGCAAAATTCAGAAAATTTATTATAGGTTTGTCAAACAAGGAATTTAACATGGGGGAAATAAGTACTTACAAAACCATTGGAAAGGCTAAAAAAGAAAAAGTTAGGACTGCCACCAGCTTTTAAGCTGTGGTTTCAAGAGTTGTAGAACTTATGAAGCTGTCCGGAGCTTGGAAACTAATTCCTTCTACAAACCTGCTGCATATAGGTTTCAGACTACGTTTCTCTGGCTCAGGCTGGAAATCACATTTAAACAACCCTGGCGGTAAAGGATTCTGGGAAATGTAGTTCTCTGGCTTCTAGTTTCAGGGAGAAGAGAAAATGGATGGAAATGAACACTGATGATAACAAACAAAACAAAACAGTGTTGATCACTGTGGTGAGCCCCAACTTGTAGGGACATGTGCAAACCTAGATAGTAGAAGGGACGCCTGCTTGGTGGTATGTACTTCTCCCATAGATTAAGTGGGGAAGAGGGACAGAAGAGAAGACCAGCACTGGCCAGGGTTCTGTACCCGGTCCCACCCTTAGAAACAGTTCTAGTGACCTTGATGCAAGAGTATTTCTAACGTGGTCATTCAGCCCATCATGTCCATCTATAATGCCGTATTATGGCTGTGGGGTGACAGACCTTTGGAGAAAACTCAGGGTCTTCAGGACCTGTGGTGGCTCCAAGTGAAGCAAGTGGGTATGGGCATCCCAGAAACCGGCCTCGGTGGCCCCTGAAGATGCTCATCGGGAACTCTTGCTAGTGCCGCGTTGGTGTGAGGGCATTTGGAGTAACGTGGCTTGTTGCTATCCACAAATTTGGGCTAACTTGGTTGGGGTTGTGTCTCTTCCACTGATCTGACGTGTGCTTGTGGACAAGTTACCCCAGTTTCCTCATCTCTAGAGGGAATGTGGTTGAGCTACATTATCTGTGTTCCCGGTCCTGACATTCTAGTATCTTGACACCAAAGCATCTGAACTGTAAGGTTGCCAGGTTGTCCTGAACCCCAAAGCATGCTAAAGTTTTACTAGAATCTGGAACTTTCTATCTGAAGAGAAAACATTTTATGTTGATAATTGCCTCCTGATCCTTTAAGCAGAGTGAAGACTGACTCTTTGAGGCCAATAGGGTTACTATAGTGTTTGGTTCACAAACAAGTGGGTGAATTACGACACACAGTGTAAGAATGCAGCACACTGCATTATTCATCAGAAACCACCTCAGGACCTTAAATCCTGTGCTCAGAGCTAACCTTACATTAACCTTTTAGACAGGCATTTGGGATAACAAGATTTTTACTTCCTTTCAGGAATCTCATGCCTTTTTGTTGTTCCCCTTCTTCAGCCCTTACAGTTTGGAGGCATCTCATGTTCTTAGTCTCTTCCTCATGATTCAAAACTTATCAAGTGCTTCCTCAGCTACTGCTCTGCGTTCTCTATGTGGGTAGCATTAGTCAGATAACCAAACCCATAACCTCTTACTACAAAACTAATGTGTTATCTCATCTAATTTATAAAATATTCAAATCAACTTAAAATGTGGCATTGGTGTGGGTTTCCTACTAGTACTATCCTTGTTATTACTACTAAAAACACATTTTTTTTTCATGATGGTGATGATGATAGCACTTTACCTTTGCAGGGTATTATAGTCTTCAAATTGTTTTATTATTAATTTTTCTAATGAGGGAATTAAGACAGATTAGTTGAGACTCATTCAAGATCACTCAACCAGTTAGTGGTAGAGTTGGAAATATAACCCGAGTCCCTTGGCCTCCAGTTCATGCCTTTTTCATTACATATTGCACAGCTGGAAGGGAAGGCCTATGGAAGTCCCACAGTAAGAACGACTGAAAAAGGTGCATGAACCAGGTAAAAGGACTGTCACCCTGAAGTGTCCCAAGGTGACAATAGATGGACTTTTAGTCCATCACAGAAAACTACTCATCCAAGAAGACAACCAAGTGGCTGGTTCATGTTTGGTCTGATTTCCGAGTTTTAGAGAAACTAAGAAAAATAAGTACGTACTTGTTTCCAAATAAGTCAGTCTGGTTTCCCAGCTGGAGCCGCCATCTTTGTGTACATTTGACACTGCACAAACCCAGGTAGCAGCCATCACGTGACAGGCCATGCAAATTTTTATATTAATTAGAAAAACTTCCTGGGAGATGGAAATAAAAGTTCTTGCTCCAACAAAATCTTTGTATTATGATACTTTTCTGAAAGGTGGAAATGAAGAGTCTTCAGAAGAAGAGATCTTTTTTCTAATTCACTGAAAGCCAACAGGTAAGTGAATATTATAGACCTAGTCTAGGCTGTCCATAAATGGAAGGTATAGAATAAAAATTTGGCTTTCATTTGCTTACTTACTTACTTATTTGTTCATAGTTCCTTTACTCATGTGTTATGCATTTAGAACCGAGACTTTGGGGGACAGTCTGTGCTAGACACTGCGCCTGACACTGAGTTGCTTAAGACCAAATTCCTGCTCTCAGAGAACTCAGTCTCTAATGAGAGAGTCGGACAAGTAAATAAGTGTAGGGTTTCATGGGAACCCAGAGGCAGGCAGGAAACATAACCCAGCCTTGCATGGGAGCAGACACAGACAGGCTAGGGAGCGTCAACAAAAGTCATTTTTTTACTCTAGTGGCATGAGGGTATTGAAAGCTGAAGGAGCAGCATGTGCTAAACCCTGGAGGTAATAGTCTGTGTTCTCCCAGAACTTGATATTGGCTAATTGAAACCCCTGGACAACCCCTATTAGGCAATCACTGTTATTATTCCCATTTAACAGATGAGGAAACAAAAACATACAGAGATTGAGTGACTTGTTCAAATAAAGAACAGATGTAGCATTTGAACCCAGAGAACTGAGCTACCGAAATCACCTACTTACTCTCTGCCTCTCCAGAGAAGAGTATGTTGCTTTAGGGGAACCCAGTTTGGTCCCTGAGTGTAATGTCAGGGGCCTCGTGTCTGGGGTCGTCTGGTTCAGGGCAGCTTGTGAGAACTTAGCCCCATCTCTACTTTAGCTCTGGCTGGTGACTCCACCTTTTCCTCTGGCTGCTTCCTGAAATCCACTGCCCAGGCCTCCAGGGAGCACATACCTGACAAACTGTGGGGATCCCAGAAAATTACTCATCTTCCTCATTCCATGTCTCTAATGATTCTAGAGATATTTTCCAGGAGTTGCTTGGTCAATTTTCGAACTAAATTCCCATCCACTTGTTTTGTTGCTATGAGGCGCTTTTCCCTAAAAGTCGAGTGGATGGGAAGGGGATACCTGGAAACTGAATTTCAGTTATTTGAGGGCTCTGGTTCAGGTTGATTCTGGTTCATGGTGAGCTTACTCTACTGTGTTATTGTCTCATTTAAGTTCCAAAACAGCTTGAAGGAATGCATACATTTCGAAAAGTCTGTTACGTACTCTCTCGGAACATTTGGTTTATTTGGTCAAAGTCAAAATTTATCCTGGAGAGATTATTAGGAGAAATTAAAACTTAGCTTAAAAAATAACTTATTCCATATGTGTCATAAGTGTAGCAGCCCATTAACATCACTGTGCTAATTCTTGCCACTGTTCATAGCATTTGGTCAAATGCACAGCGAGCACAATTTTTTTGGTCGGGGGGGAGGACTCCATTCTGGGTTCAACAATTATTTAACCATTAGATACAATGCTCAGCCATTAAAGTACCAGATCATTGTACACACAAGTAACAAAATGTGTGTTAGCAAGTACTAGAGTATTTCCATGCAAAACATAACAAGAAGATCTTAATAAAAAGTCCTCGCTGAAAATCAGTTCACGTGGGTATTTTGCTTTTGATCTTGGAAGGCAGAAACCTGTCCTTGTGGTTCACTTGCTGTGTGGATGAGCTCCTTTGCTGGAGAGGCAGCTAGTGTGGTGGAAAGGGTGCTGGCCTGGAAGGCAGAGGGGCGAGGAGAGAAACCCACGACTACCATTACCTAACCCTGGACGAGGACTGTGCTTTCAGTTTCCTGTCTAGGATAGGTCAGACTCTGGTCTCTGAAGACATTTGTTCACCTGATTCCATGGTGAAATAAGACCACAGCTTTGATACTGATACAGACAGGTAAGCCTCAAGGAACCTTCCATTTTATTTAACGAGGGATCTCCAGACTTTTTGTGTGAAGGACCAGGAGGTAAATAATGTTAGGCTTTGTAGGCCATACTCTTTGTCACAAGCACTCAACCCTAAAGTAGCAGAAAAGCAGCCCTGGATGGTACGTAGGTGAACGGGCATGGCTGTGCCCCAGCAGCTCTCGGTGTACAAAAACAGGCCGTGAGCAGGATTGGAGCAGTGCACCCCTGTGTGTGACCCCTGATGGAGAAGATGGCTGCAGTGCGGGGTTGGGGTGAGCAGTGGGGACACAGCCTTGGCCTGTCTCAGGGATCTGACGGGGACAGGAAAGGCCACGTGAACTTGCTCCAGGCTCACCTTGCAGAGGCCACGAAAGCCGCTCCTCCGACCCCACCCTGGGGGGTCCAGAAAACAGGCACGTGTGTGTTTCTCTCTCAGGACTGAAAGAGTTAAGGAGGCAGGGGCAGACACAATTGTTTCTTTCTAGGGAAACTATGTGGACTTGGGAATTTGCTCTGCCACACAGCTGGAACTCATTACTGCTGAAGTTTTTTAAGTTAAAAAGTTCTATTTAGGCCCCTGCGAAGGTTTTCTCAGGCCAAGAGTGAGAGCCTGTGTTCCCCCTGCAGCTGGCCACAGCCAAGAGCTTTGGTCACTCTTGCCCTTGGGCCACCGTTCCTGTGCCCTCCTTGCCCTCCTGCGGACCCTTTGTCACCTCGCCTCTTCCCTTCTTCTTCTAGCCTCTTCCACGAACCACCCGTCTGTGCAGACCCTCTCTGGCTCACAAGACAAGCCTGCGTCAGCAGTGCAGAAAGTTTCATACCCAAACAATAGAAATGGTCACCTTTCTGGTAGCTGGGATCCCCAAATGCTAATAACTTAGGTGCACTCTAGAATCTGTCACCCAGAGCCTTGGGTACAGACACAGAGGGCGAGGTTCACAGACCAACAAAAGTCAGGTCAATGTACGTCTGGAAAATCGAGTGGAAAAAAATCGACTTTTTTTTCTTATTTCAGGTCATTTCAGACAAAGGGAGCAAAGCAGTGGTTGGCGTGATGTGAGTGACAGTAAACCCCTGAATTAAGTAAAATCTAATAAGGAGTAGCCCTCAGTTAATGAGGCACCTTCTCTCCATTTATTTATTTATTTATTTACTCACTTATTTATTTTTAATTTTTACTTTCAGGCTACAGAAATAAGGGTCAGGAAGCAGCGGGTGCAGGGCTTGGTACACAGCACGTGTACGGTTAAGCCCCTGGAGCCATTATTTCTGGGCTCTGTCAACAGGCCCTGCTCAGCGCCATTGGGTAGAATGGCAGTGATTCAGGTTCAGGGTGACCCCCTTCAGCACTGCAGCTTCAGCATCAGCCACAGTTCAGTGCAGTTCTCCACTCAGTGTGTCAGCAAAGCAGGGAGGGGTAACCCCAGACTCTTAGCAGGATTGTCCATCAGACTCTGGACAGTGGTTTCGTCTGGTGAACCTCCTAGTTCCTCAGAAAACGGCTAAAAGGAGCAGCCCACTCTCCAAGCCCTGTATTTAAATCTACTAACTTTACATAACCTTGGGTAACCCTGGTTGGGTCAGTCGTCCTTTTGGAAGTTCAGTGTCAAAGTTACATGTGGCTGGAGTAAAAACAGGGTACAGAAGATTGAGAGGCAAAGACTTGGCTCTGGGCTATCACTGAGTACACTCAACATTCAGGATGTAAATGTGAGGTCAGCCGACTCAAACATTCCATCCAGAGCTGGGGAGGAGATAATGGCAGTGCCCTGTATCTTAGTGGTGACTGGCATCCCCTAAGTCCTTCCAACCTGTCAGGTGCTGTGCTAAGCACTTTCCAAACATTATGTGAGGCAGATACAGCTGCTTCCATTTTACTGATGAGGAAACTGAGGCCCAGAGAGATGAAGCGGTTTGTTCAGTGACACATCAGAGCAAGGGTTAGGACCAAGAGTTGGCTGGTTGCAAAGCCCCTGCTCCTGCTCTCCGTGCTCTGGGTGGCGAGGAGGGGAGGCACCTGAGTTACAGCCTGAACCTGGATTCTACCTGGAGCTCTGCCACTCAGGGGCTGGGTGAACAACGCAGCAGGCTGTGTTCTAGGTACCAGGGAGACCACAACAAATGAGAGGAGTTCCCCCCCAAATCAGAGCTTCTTTCCTTGTGGGGAAAGACAGACAAGAAACACCAAATGAGTATGTGAATACGTGGCAGAGAGGGGTGGGTGTGATGAAAAAGCTTAAAAGACAGTTAGGGAGCAACTTGAAAGGGAGGGGACTTGAAGCTTCGGCTGTGAAAGGACAACCTCTCTGAGGATGTGCCCTTTGAAATGGATGTGGCCTTAGCCAGGTGGAGGTCTGGCAGAAGTCAGAGGAGCAGGGGGCACTTGCGGTGTCGCTTAATGCCACCAGGGCCCAATGGAGAAGCAAATAACTCTTCCTGGGTGCCATGGCCACAAAGCTGGCACGGGATCTGTGGCATACACTTGGACTATGTCTTAGAGGATGGACTGAGCTCACCAGGAAGAGGAGCTGAAGGGTTTGCGGCTTGGTGAGGGGCAGCAGGGAGCAGAACAGGCCGGCAGAGCCTGGAAACCTATCGTCGCATGGGGTGCTGTCCCGGGTGAGTGGGAACCCCGTGCCTCCTTAGGAGTGGTAATGTTTGTCTTAAACTCACACCAAAGGATGCATTAGTGGTATTAGTTTAACCGAAAGTACTTTTTTAATAATAAAAAACAGAATGTTTCAAGCACTTTGTGGTGTTTGTGTGTGAGGGGTGCTGAGTGGGAGACAGTAATGAAGTGTTAGAAAAGAAAGGGGGGCCCAGAGGTGACATAATCAAATGGCCATCCTCTCAAGTCGTCCTGCTGAGCCCTGTGCAGCCCTTGCCCAGGGCACTGCTGCAGGCCAGGAGGCCACTCTGCACACAGCTGTGTCTTGTCTGGCACACTTGGAGGCTGGGAGGGGACTCAACCTCATGTGCTTAGTCATTGAAGAGTTCACAATTTTTCCCTCTGCAAGGTCTCAAAAATCATTGAACTTTCTCCTACCCAAGAAGGGAAAACAAGCTCAGAGAGGTGAAGCCACTTGCCCGAGATCGGAGAGCCCAGCTTTAGGTGTCTTCCCAACTCCACCCGCACCCCAGCCATAATGCCCCTCCAAGCCACTTGTTACCCAGACTATAGGTTCATTGTTGAAAGCAGTTGTTCTTAGTCTTTTTCCTGCCAAAGCACATGTGGTGAGTGTTTTTTATATTTTTGACAGATGTCCTGGGATGTGCCCGGATTAAGCACTGAGAGATAGACGAGTCCATTGTGGGTTATGTATAATGGATGTGTGATTCAAGGCTGAGAGTCAGCCTCCTCTCCTACCACACTCCAGTAAGCACATTACTATGCAAATAAGTGAGAGGAAGGCTATTATAAAAGGGACCAATTATGAAATTATTAATGTGCTTTTTCTTTGCATTCTAATTGCAGCATTCCTAATTTCTCTTATCTGCAGATGGACATGCTGAGCCATGTACTGGGACAAACAAGAGGAAAGCATATTATTATTTTCAAAATCATACCCTCAACTCACTCTCTCCTTGGTCAAGTTTTGCATACCCACAAATAAATTTTACTTATGTTGAAGGGCTTCTCTATTCAGGTTGGCTGGGCTCAGGGCTCTAAATTCTGTTTTTTTTTTATACGCTCCAAGTCCTTCGATCCTGTTAGCATGCTGCTAGCTTCTAATGCTAACCATTCTTTGACCTGGGCGGTGTCCTGGGGGAGACTTATTTGTTTCCTTCTTTGCTAACTTGGTTTTCTCTTGCTTCCCTGCTGAAAAGGCCCACCCAGCTTTTGCTATAGGATCATTTCACCCACCAACCATAGAAAAGACCCTACTATGGGACTGTTGGCTCTGAACTCCACATATACCCCACATGGGAAAAGAAGGAAGCTTCAAAAAAATCTTAACTCAAGGGCACCTTCAGCCCGGCCACACCACCCTGTCCTACCTACTTTGATATGGCCCAGACTCAGGATGAAACGGAGAAGTCTGTGCCCTGGCACCTTCCCAGAACCTCAAATGGACAGTGAGAGACAGGAAATGCCCTCTGCTTCACTTTCTGCCTCTACTTTGTCTTTTCCCTGAGATGGGTGTCTGGATATATGGAGAGAGACATATGACTTTTATTTGGAGCATATTCTATTACTGTGAATTGGCAGGCCTCTGTCATATGCAAGAGGTGTATATGTACCACCCTACAGGACAAGTCTTAGAGCTGGGTCTTCCAGGAATGGCCCGTGCTAAAAGCAAGACCAGAGGATTAGAAAGCCTCATAAATAAAAACTCCAACTCAACATTTTTCTTGCTCTGAAATCTTGTTTTGAATGATCATCACCCTCATCTTTAATTGTGGACTCCTTTGTGATATTCCCATTTCTCTGTCAACGGATGAACAGGTCAAAGAGAGTGAAGGTCAACTATGTAGAAGGGAAAAAGGAAAAACACATTAAATTTTTAAAAATTATTATCTTTTGTTATTATAAAGATGCTCTTGTATCCACCTTCAATATTTTAACTGTTATTAGTAACAGATGACTGTTAACTGAGAGTGTCTAGCAATGTGACTTGGGGGAAAGTGTCACAGAAGTTTGTCATCTGGCCTTGTAAAATCACATAGACTTCCCAATTATCTCAAGACAGGATGCAAAGTTCTCAATAATAAGCTATGTCTATTACCTTCCTAAAATGCTCGAGGAGTTGGTGCAGGCCTGGATAGCTGATGCCTCTGAGTCATTATGAGCCATAGTTGCTATTATGTCAACTGTACCAAATGCTGAAAGAACAGAAGACTGGGGTGGAAGAGCGTTTGACCCTGGGTGCGCCCTGCAAGAAGTCCCTTTCCCCTTATGACTTTTTTATGTCACTTGTTTTTTTTAAATCACTTCAGTTTTTCTCTTCTTTTTTAAAAAATATAGGGTAAAAATGTCTGTCTAATCGAAAGGTCTTGTTACTCTTGTTCTAGTTAATAAAAATGTTGCTGTAACTCAAATATAAGCAATCTACTTATTCCAAAAGTTGAAGCAAACCTCCTGTACTTTGCTTATGAAAGCTGGTCAGGACTATTGCTCAAAATCTGGCCATAGATGAAACCCACTTGAAAACCATTTAAAATCACAGGGTCAGCTCCAGATGTTGGGCAGAAAGCCCCATTGTCATCCTGGAGCCTCAATATTCACAAAACTCACTTCACTGCTGCTTGATTGTAGCTTTTGTCACACTGGTGCTCCAAAGGGTGCACAGTTCAGTTGATAATCTTAAGAGATTTTTTTTTTTTTTTGCTTCTCTCTGGTTATCTTGATTCCAGAGGGGAGCTTGAGAAGAGGAGGGGCAGTTGGTTCCTCCTGACTGTGAATTTGATTTGACCATTTCTGTGAAAGACAGACCTCAAGTGCCTGGGTTTCCAAAGCAGATTTCCTGTTCTAACAGCATTTCCCTACATGTCTTTGGGCAACTGGATAGGTAGAGCATAGATACAAATCTACGAGCTGTCTGGGACCAAGCTGCAAGTCTCCCCTTGGTAAATGTTCTTTGGAGACAGGTAAAGAACACTACTGGGCAAGGCAAGACCTAAGAGAAAAAATTTTAAGTGGACAGACTTTCTGCATTCTAAAAATTCCTGAGATTTTGGCTGTCTGTAGGAAATGGAGATTTTCTTTCAAGACCACCAAACCTGGGATGAGTATTCCCTTTCTTGACAGCTACTTCGAGACACGGGGAAAGTATACTTGTTCACTCATCTGGATACAACATTCTATTTTTGTAATGTGCAGAGGCATGATCTGTAATACAACTGGGAGTGCATTTTTACTACTTATTTCTTTTTGTAAATATTGGAATTATTCAATAAATATTTTTTGAATGCTAACTCTATGCCAATGCTGATTCTATACTGAAGATTCTCAAACTTTTTGGTCTCAGTATTGCCTTAAACTTTTAATATTGTTGAGGACCCCAAAAAACTTTTGTTTATGATGGTTATATCTAGCGATGTTCATCAGCTTACAAATGAAAACTAAGAAACTCAAAAAATATTGATCAATTGATTTTAAATTGACAATAGTAAAGCCACTACATAGTAACACAAATGACATTTATAAGTGTTATAAAATAGCTTTATTTTATTTTAAAAAAGAATAAAAATTAGTGAGAAAAGTGACACTGTTTTACATTTTGCAATTATTTTTAGTATCCGGCTTTATTCAACAGCTGGGCTATGATTGCATTTAATCTATGATGATATATATTTTGATTAAAGTATATAAAGAAAATCTGTTGTTTATATAGCTATGTAGTTGGAAAAGGAAAAGCATTTTAATAGTCTTTATTTTTTATAATATTTTATTTTAAATGTTGTTAATAGTCTTTTTTAGATCATTGTGGATAATCTTTGATGATGCTTATATAAAACTCAGCAGTAAGCTCTTACAAGTTAGGTGCAATTAGAAATTTGAAACCATATCAATTAACTCTGTTACATTAAAATCTACTGGTTTATCTTGCATTTGGAATGAATCCTTTAATGGTGCACGATTTTGTACCTTCATGCATTGTTCATTTGCAAAATGGTAGTTTACATAGTTATTCAGGTAGTCTAAGAGTTGATGCATTACATTATAACGTATATACTATATATTTTTTTAAATCCCACATTTGTTAACATCACCATCAATTTCATCAGAAAAGTCTCCAAATATTGAGAAGCTGTCAAAATGGTGGTGGGAGATGCAAGTTTTCTCAAATTTGAATTTTCACTTGAAATTTTTAATTCTATTGTGGACAACCATACTGTCAGCTATATTTTCCTCAAAGTGACATTTTCATTCATTTTCGAGTAAGGGTCTGCCAGATACCCAGTGTTAGATATCCATAGCTTGGCTGTTGCTGGTTCTTTCAAGTAACAGTAGTGTTTTATGAAAAATGCAGCTCGTAACCAAACAGTCACACAAATGCTTTTCCTCAAGATAATCGGTGCACTTCGTTACGCAGGGAGTGCTTTACGGTGCTTTACCTTCATCCCAAGGAATGTTAAATGGATGCGTACCCAAGAGTTACAATTTTAAAACAATACTTTCTTTTGTCTACAAGAGGAGCTTCTTTAATGAAGGTCTGACTTTTTTCTGCAAGGATGTGACAGTGAGGAATGCAATGATTTTTGTACAGTTTGATGTCACTGCCAGATTCATGCTAAGGATCCAGAAGTTTAACCCACTCCACCTTTCACACAATCACTTCAAAATGCCAACACGGTGAAAAAGACATCGAATGTCTTAGTATGAAAGTCATTTAGTCAGGGGTCCATGTAGGTCCATTTTGAGAACCACTGCTCAAAGCACTGAGAAAACTCACAATATTTGTGCTCTCCAGTCTCTGCTCTAAAGAGGGAAAAGAAAAACACAAAGAAACGAAGTTTCATTTCAGCAGCCTACAGCTTTGGCTAGAGGAATGGGGACCTTATTGCTATCAGGAATCTGGGGACCACATCACAACACCCACCATGCTTAGCCTCTCCGAATTTTCTTTTCCTTATCTATAAGCTGGAGATAAAAATCAGAATAGCTGAGTGACTAAAATATGAGAATGTATAAGGAAGGACTTTGTTAGCAAAATGGTCACGCAAATGGCGATTGTTGCTATTGCAGGGAATTTATGGGACTAGTGCATGTGCCATGCATCCTGTATAATATCTGAAACTAAATAAACAAGTGCAGTGATATTTGTGTTATATAGGAATTTATCTTTAGAATAGCTGAACTTTCTGAGATCACTTTTTTTTTTCCTGAAGGAGCTAGCAGGTGAGCTACCCTGGAATCATTTCTGAATGTCAAAGCATACATCATGGGTAGTGTTTTCCACAGCTACCCCTCCATATAGCCTTTTTCTATGTGACTATAAATCATATTTATCACCTCCTGTTTTCTTCCTCTAGAGAATGCTGTCATGAATCACTGAATCATGTTCCTGTGTTTGCAGATAAGGAATCTGCCTCATTCTTATAGGTAATTATTCTTTCATTTTTCATTCATTGTTGTCTTGCTTATCAATTTAGAAAACCACACTAGCAAATTCTTGGGAGACAAGAAACAATTACATTGTAAACTAAGTTTGGGCAACAGTTATTCATGGAAAGTCTACTTAGTACAAGATTTCTTGGGGCTTTTAACAAGGTAAAATATTGTCATCTCTAAGTACAAGATATACTATGAGGCATAAGGCCATGTAGAGTGCAAGAGTGCATAGACTTCTTTCTCCTAGTGACTAGAATTCCGAAAACTTGACTCTGAGTCATTTTGGTTAACACTGAATCACGTGATTCTAGGGCTTCAGCGTGTCCCAAAGTTCATCCTCTCATCGAGCTCACCACACCTATTTACCCACCCTCATGTTATAGATGGACAAACGAAGGTATACCCAAGAGTTTAATACAGTGAGACAATTTTGTTTCCAGGAAGTACTTTCTAGAGAAACATATCTTGTGTCCTAGACTGATCAGCCTCCAGCATCCAACCCATCACACCATCAGGCCCATCATCACCTCCTGGTCCAGGAAAATCACACTCCCATGTGGTTCCTGGGCTGCGTGGAGGGACAACAATTTCGCTATCAATTTATTATTTGGCTCCTCTCAATACAACCTGTAGAAGTTTAAATTTCATTTCAGGATGTGAATTGTAAAAACAAATTCTATTCCAATCAGGGCCCAGTCAATTCTAGTTTCTTAAGGAAACGCTTGGCTGTTGGTGAGCCAGGCTCAACATGGTGTGGACAGAACCCGGGATAAGAACTTCTGATTGAATAATGAGTGAGGGGAAGAAGTGGGATTTAAAGGGAAAGTGGAGCAAGTGTGAAAAAAAAGCAGGTTCTATATGATTTCTCTATATAATTTCAGGCTATACAAAAGCCCGGCTTTTGTTCACTAGAATGTTGGACTGTATTCTTTTAGATCATCTAATGCTGATATTAAAATTTAGCAACAGTAGCCCTGGCTGGAGTGGTTCGATTGGTGGAGCTTGGTCCCATCACTGAAAGCCCGTGGGCTTGATTCGCAATCAGGGCACATACCGGGGTTGCAGGTTTGATCTCTGATCTGAGCACGTAGGATCCCCAGTCTGGGCGTGTGTGGGAGGCCACCAATCGATGCTTCCTTCACACCGATGTTTTTCTCTCTCCCTTCCTCTCTCTAAAAGCGATGAAAAAATGTCCTTGGGTGAGGATAAAAATAATAAAAATTTAGCAACAGTAAGTGTACAGTGCACATTCATAGTTAATTCCCATGTAAGGAAATAGGATAAGAGATATAAAACTTATTTGGTTTTATGACCCATAAAATTAATCATGGGTCTGCTGTCATTTTGTAAAGATGGCACGGTAGAGAGAGTAACAGACTAGGAGTCACAGACCTGAGGTAAAGTCTTGGTTTGGTGATGGATCAGCTAATCTCC
Organism: Sturnira hondurensis; assembly: GCF_014824575.4. Taxonomy (NCBI): domain Eukaryota; kingdom Metazoa; phylum Chordata; class Mammalia; order Chiroptera; family Phyllostomidae; genus Sturnira; species Sturnira hondurensis. Next base: position 9,396,909 of record NW_028090067.1, on the reverse strand, counting down.
TGGGCAAGTCATTTCCGCTTTCTGGACCTCTGTGTCTTCCTTAGTGCCAAGTGGAGGCTGAACTACATGAGGTACCTTCCAAGTCTAACAGTCCAGATTCTTTGACTCTACTTCATTCTTATGTTCTGAAACTCTGACCCATTCCCCCAGTTCTTGCAGGATCGAGGCCAAAGTTTTTAAACTGTTATTCAAGGCCTTCTGCTTCCTAACTCTGTCTCTCCTTTTCAGCCTCACCTGTCAAGATCACCTATTTCTCCAATGACACATCCAGTTCACATGCAAGGGCGGCCCCAAGTACCACCTCCCTCTGAGTCCTCCTTGGTTCCTTTTCTGAGAAAGCTTTCTCCTCCAATGTTCATGGCCGTTGCTGTGCCTGTGGCCCCACCCACTGACCATAGACTACCCTTAGTTCTTCTTTCCTGCATAAGTGTTTATCTCCACAAATATATTACTAATATATTGATAAGATACATGGGGACCTTTTTATTATTGCTTTTTTAAATATCAGGACATGGTAATGAAAAGAATATAGTGGAAGTTTGTTAACTAGTGTTTTTGATTGATGAGTCTTATTTGTCTGTAACTACAGTGATAAATTGATTCACACATTTTAACTTGGGCCAATGTATCAACAGTGGGTTTATTTATTAGATGGGTTTTCTGGCATTGGTTTTCTGGTTGTGACTATAGAGTGGTGACAAATCACTCAGCTCACATGGGCCACTTACAATGCCCACTCTCAGCAATCATGCCAACATCTTTTCATCACATCTAAATGTTCTAGGCCAGGGGAGTCCAACCCGCAGCCTATGGGCCTCATGCAGCCCAGGATGGCTGTAAATGCAGCCCAACACAAAATCATAAATGTACTTAAAACATTATGAGATTGCTTTTATGATTACATGTCACAATTATTTAATGTGTGGCCTAAGACCACTCTTCTTCCAGTGCGGTGTTTTGGTGTCCAAAACATTGGACACCCCTGTTTCTCATCGTACTCGCCGATGCTTCGTACACATAATCTCATTCACTCCTCACAATCGCCTTCTGCAGTAGGAACTCTTTTATAAATCAAGAAATCTTCCCAAAGAGATATTTAAGTAGGTTGCTCTTGGTCACGCAGAGAACACACAGGAGAGTTTATCTGTAAACTAGGACTTTCTGAGTCAGGGGTTAAAATTCTGGCTTAGAGGGGTCAGGAAGAGCGCGTAATAAAAAAGCTTAGTGAAGCACATTTCATAGCCAATATGCTATAGAAATTCTACTTAAAATATTCTAATTACCAAGATTTCATTTCAGTACTGGACTAGACTGGGCTAAAGAAGACCTCGTTATCCTATTAACTCCCTCTGGGCAGAGAGTGAGTGAGTGAGTTCTACATGTTCCATGTAGAACATGGAAAAATAATGGCCCTTCTGCTTTGGAAGTCCTAAGAGGAATCATGGTGGGAATGCTGATAACTTTAGCCTATAGAAATTGATGTAGAAGGGGCTAGAGATTATTAGAGATAGTAGGATGATGCATTATTATAGCAGGAGAAGGGTTATAATGGTGCTCTGTACTAACAGGTCAGGCCAAAAACACAGTAGTGAACATAGTATGACTGCGGGCAAGTTACCTAATGTCTCTAACCCCTGTTTTCTTCATCTCCAAAAATGGACGTAGAAGAATCTGCTTCACAAGTTATTAAGAAGATTAAATGATATAATTCACTTACTAAATACATATTTGCGGAGTGCTTATTTTGTATCAGACACACTTTAGATCTTGGGGGCCCAACAGGGAACAAATCTTCGCTTTTAGAGATTGTTTATCCAGAAGCGACAAGCAGTACAGGCGATACATAAGTAAACCTTGTGGCCTGTTTGACATTGATAAATGCCAGGGATAAGCATCAGTCAAGGAAGTAGAGGCAGGGGTGCTAAGAGGTTAGGAGGAGTCAGAGAGAGTCTCGCCAAGAAGATTCTATTGGAGCAAATCTGGAGGCTACTAAGGAAGTAAGTCATGCAGTTTGGCAGAGAAAAAGTAAGTGCAGGTACCCCAAGGCAGAAATGTGCCCGAGGAAGAGCAAGGAGGCCAGCGAGGCTGAGCAAGGTGGGAAAAGAGGAAAGTAGTACATTGTATTGACTCATACAATGAAGTTAGAGTCAATAAGGTATGCAGGTTATCATAAAGACTTTGACCTTTAATTTACTCTGAGTGAGTTACGAAGACTTGAAAGGTTCTGAGCAGAGCAGTGACACGATGGGACTTAGATCTGAAGGGCAGGACTTTGGCTACCATGTTGCGAACAGTCTGAGGGGGCACCATTAGGAGACTATGGAAATATTTCAAGCCGGAGACAGGGAAGAGCATCCGAGCAATTGCTTTGCAAAAGCATGTACTTTTTCTCACCGTCTTATGGGAACGCCTTCCCAGTACAACCTAATTCCCAAGTGCATCAAGGCACACTGGGCAGCTGTGGCGACAGATTTCCTCTGCGATTTGATTGGGGTTTAGATATGGAATCCCAACTGCCAATCCCCACAGGCCAAATAAACAAAGTTCTATGAGCCACCTAGCCATTTTCAAGACATGTTGGTAGCTTCAGACACATCCATTCAAAGCAGGGAAGGTTTACTTTACTGAGTGGAAGAGCCACACCCAGAGAGATGCCAACCCAAGCCTTTCTCACACTGGGACCCTGGGAGAGCCTTTTGTTTGTTCTAGCAGTCAAGCAGATCACATTATAACCCACAGGTTTCCGATTCTCTGGGGCTCCAGGTTGGCACTGGCATCGTTGTTGTAGTTTGTCCCGGGATGCCTCGGCCTGAGGTCTCTTGGAAGCATAGTTACCTGGACCACAGAAGAAAACAACATGTGCAAGATAGCTTCTGCTGTAATGAAGTCTCCCTAGTTATATAGACTTGGCTTCTCTGCTATTTAGAAGCAGGTGAAAAGGGTTTTTTTAAAGAAATTATTATTTAAAAGTGTTTCAGATTCCCTTAAACAAGGATTGGTAGACATCTGGCTCCCTCCCATGCTGAGCAGCCATCTGGACACACCTTGCATGAGGTCTTTGACATGCAGCTACACAGCTGCCTTTGCCAACCCCGACAGAAGAGCCAGGCAAGTTCACCCTGTGTTCTGTTGCTGAAGCACTTTCTTTAAGGATTTGGTGAGCAATGCAGCCTGCCCCAGGTTATCCCAGACCTAGCAACCCACAACCATGCAAAAACACAGAGGCTCCTCCAGAGGCCTTCTGCAACAATTTTCATGGCCAAGTGCATTTTTTGGCAGCTGGAAGCACAGCCTTCTACTGGAAAAGTTTGCTTGCAACTCACCCTTTAAGAGCTAGGAAATAGGGCCAAGGTTGCCGAGAGGCTGTATCTCAATTCCCTGAAGTTCATACGGCATAGTCACTCGTCTGTCTTTCCATTGGAGCCAATAGTCTCCTACATCACTATGAAATGTTTCCCTTGTTGCGTGGCCCTCTGTAGCCTTTGTAGGATACGGCGAAGAATGCAATTCTAGGACAGCAACCCTTAAGAGAACAGAGCTGGATCTCTAATGTGTCCATGGACATGGTTAGAAAAGTCCTGGGGTTAGAGAGGACATTGCTGTGTTACTCATCCAGTAGGAGCAAGACAGTGGTAGCTACAGCGGCAGCAGCTGCAGGATTAGGGGATTTATCTAGACAACATTTATTTCTTCTTCCTATGGAGTTGTGCCACAGTTAAAGACCACTGATAAGTTCATTTCAAATCCTTTCTGGCTTGGCACATCAACCTTTAGAAGTATCACTTTCGGGTGCAAAACTAAAGTTTGCATCCCTCCTAATGTTGCTGTCTGCTCCTAGCTTCCACAACGAGCCTCCTCACAAGGTCGAAGAATGCCTGACCTTCACTTCTGTATGAGTCGCTCTTGTATGCAGATCATGTGACTACGGTTTTTAGTGTTTCCAAATCAAAGCCCTCAGCAGAGGATTTCATCTTTTCCTAAGATAGCTGTTACATAGTTGCTTGGCAAATGCCAGCACCCTACCCAGCACACACCAAAGCAGTCATGTCTATCTGCTCAGTACCATTTTCCATTCTGAGCCTACAATCTTAGAATGAAAATGGATTGTGCTTTGATGTCAGACAGACCTGAGTTTGAATTTTAGCTTCTCTATCTACTAGCTGGTTTACTGTGATGGTTTTACAACCTTTTAAGAACATCTTCCCTGTATTTTAAGGACATAGAACCTACGATTATGAGCATGAGGTCTTTTATTTGGTTTAGATATAGAACCTCAATGCCAGTCCCCACTATATTATAAAATGCTCACTATATATCAAGTGTTTGATGCTATGAATGGATAACTAGGTGCTCAATAATCTTTATTTTAACTTCTAAAGGTGAGTAATATTTAAAGAATTCTTTAAGAATCTTTCAACAATCGAAACTGTCCACGTGGAGCAGTATTTAAGTATGTCAAAAGTAATTAATTACCAGAGTGTTACATAGGCCATATTAAATGACAGAAATCACTGGAGGATTAATGATGGAGAAACTTGGATTAGATTATAGAAACTAGTTACCAAAGCAAGCAGATTGATGGATTATTACCAACCTGGAAACAGGTTTCTAGGTCCATATGCTTGTCAATAATTTGGATGAAGATACAGACGTGTTTATCAAATCTGTAGGTAGCTGTAAGCTGGAAGAGAGAGTGGATATTTTAGTTAACACATTAGAATGATTATAGTTAACAACACTGATATACCTAAGAGTAGCTAAGAGACTAGATTTTAAATGTGCTCACCACAAAAAGATTTTAATTATGTGAGATGGTTGGAAGTATTAACTAATATTACTGTGGCAATTATTTGGCAATATATAACTNTCAATAATTTGGATGAAGATACAGACGTGTTATAAAATCTGTAGGTAGCTGTAAGCTGGAAGAGAGAGTGGATATTTTAGTTAACACATTAGAATGATTATAGTTAACAACACTGATATACCTAAGAGTAGCTAAGAGACTAGATTTTAAATGTGCTCACCACAAAAAGATTTTAATTATGTGAGATGGTTGGAAGTATTAACTAATATTACTGTGGCAATTATTTGGCAATATATAACTGTATCAAAGCAACATATTGTCTACCTTAACCTCACACAATATTATGCATCAGTTATATCTCAATAAATCTGTAAAATAAAAAAAGAACATTGTCTTCTGGCCAAAAATGAAAGAACAACATGGGAAAAGATGGAATAACATTGGTGTAGATAAAAAAATTAAGATTTAAGCCCTGGCTGGTGTAGCTCAGTGGATTGAGCACAGGCCTGTGAACCAAAGGGTCATGGTTCGATTCCCAGTCAGGCATATGCCTGGGTTGCAGGCCAGTTCCCAGTATGGGGCACACAAGAGGCAACCATATATTGATGTTTCTCTCCCTCTCCTTCTCTTCCCCTTTAGAAAAGATAAATAAATAAAATATTTTTAAAAAGATTTAAAGGTGTTAGGGACTGGTGAATTCTTTAGAAATACATGTAGTATGTATCCACTTGGCTTGATTGCCAAGAAAGCTAATAAAAATACAGATTGTATTAATAAAATCACAGCATCTATATTGAGAAAATTATATTTGAGAGTTCCCACACAACCTAAATAAGGGTATAGACAAATTGGAGGCAAATAACCAGAGTAGTAAATTAATTTTGCATAATATAAATATGATTGAAAGTACCGGGTATGTTTGTCCTAATGAAGTTAGCTGTGGTTATTTTCAAATACTGTATATAAAGAAGGGACATGTACTGTGTTTCCCCAAATGAGGTAGCCATCCCACCATTGATAAATGAATAACACATTAATAATAATGCTAATTATTAAAATACCAATACACACAATATCTGTAATTAATAATACATTGATAACAGAATTAATATTTATTAGAAAAATATAAATGAGCACACCAAACCTATGAGTTCGCAGATATTGTTATTTAGTTTTGAGATTGGCAGAGGTGTTTAAGTTACAGTGAATTGAAGAAAAAAGCATTAAGTATATAATAAGTGTATGGTATTACAGTATCAGGCATGCAGTATTGAAGCACTAACCATGTGCAAAGCAGATCAGATTTCTGGGTGACCTTATGGGAGAAAATTAAAACCAGTGAGCAGAAATTTCTGAAGCATATTTCAGCTCCATGTATATCAGGCTTTCCAATCAACTCATTGCAGTGATAAAATGGGCCACCCCAAGCATGACGTTCTCCAGCCCCAGGGGAGCTAGAGCTCAGGCTAGAGGGCACTTGGTGGGGACAGAGTAAAGGAGACGCAGGCATCAAGCAAGAGGTTGGACTAGGTGACTTGCAGGCCCCCTCTGGCCCTGTCACTGTGAGACTGAGTTTTGCATCAAGTCTCACTCAGCACAGAGACTCCCGGCCTCTTCGTGTCAAGAAAATCTGTTGTTTGTTTCACTCTATCTGGAAAATGTTGGTAGAAAACCAACACTGCATTATCAGAGATGCCCTGGGTTTCTGTTAGGCGGGGGCTGGTGATAATTGCCTCCAAGGAATGCATTTCAGCTAATAGCCATGGTCCCTATTTCCAGCTGTGACACATTAGGTAGAACTCATCACCTCATCCATTCTCACTTCGTTTTTCTGTAAAAGAAGACTGTGTTCCCCAATAATAAAAATTGGATCTGGGGAAAGAATGAAAATTCCCCTGAAAGGAGAAGGAAAATGTAAGTGTGTCTCAGGCCACTGGGTCCTTTACTATATGTGCTTATAGTTTTGAAGCCCCAAGCAAGTTACTTAATACCCCTGACCATGGCTTATTCCTCCTCATTTCTAAAATGGGAGTATAATACCAGTGCATGGTTGCTAGGAGGACAATGATTATAAAGTGCATAATATCGTATTTATTACGTAACGGCAGTTCGTTAACTCACATGTATTCTTATTGACCATTTCTTTTCACCACGATTACTGCCTGTGTAGCAAAGGGAGTTTCAGTAACAATGCTTTTAATTAATTTCTCCACTTATTAATTTGTTCAGCAGACATTTCTGAAAGTGCCTACAAAACCAGGCACAGTGCCTGGTGAGCACATGATCGTCTCCATTCCAGAGATCGGAGGCCACGCTTGGCAATAGAGCTTAAGTTGTTATAATTCTCTACATTTTCCCATCGCTACGTGTCAAAAAATACATGTAGATAACATAATACAATTTAAATGATCTCCTATACATGGGATAAAGAAAGATCCAAGAGGCAGAGACCATATCTGTCTTGTTTTTTACTAAATTCCCCCTCCCTAGCACCATATGAGGATCCATCAGTATTAGTTGTAAGAATAAAGGAATTGATGAATCAATGGAATTAGCCAAAGGACAGTCATTGATAGCATCACTTTACAGGCAGAGAAATAAAGTGTCATTGGTTTGGTAGTTACCAGTCATTAGGTAAAGAAATACTTTCACCAACTACACCACTTTTGGAGCAGCTGGCCTCTTACCCTTCAATTTTCTTAGGCAGAAAAACGATAATAAAGTAATGGAACACAAATGTAATGTATAATAGCAATAGTAGTAATCACAGCAACAATACAAGCGAGTGTCCATAGAGTGTTTACCATGAGCCCAGCTTGGTCCTAGGCACTCCGTGCAATCATGGTGAGAACCCTATTGGATGTGCTCTACAGGCAAACATATCGGCAACTTACGGTATCTTCCTCAGCTGCCGTCTTTCTTGGAGGGGAGCCTGTGCTCTTTCCTCTTCACATCTCCCTCCAGGGGTAGAAACTGCAAGCTCCCGAGGGGAGGCTCTTTGCTTTTTCTTGATCTGCGTTCCCAGCACCGTGTTGTGCATGTAGCAGGTATTGAATGTGTCTTTGATGAATGAATAATAGGATGACCTCATTGAAGGTCAGAGAAGGAAATGTTCAATGGGGCCTAGAGTCATGAGGAAATTTGAAGATGGGGACACTTGAACTAAGCCTCGGATGAACTTTGATCCACGTAGAGTGAGTATGACGCACGAGGTGGACCGTAAGTGGGTTATGTGTCCTGTTTAAAGACTGGACCGGGCTGGTTGTGGGGAGGGGCAGAACTGGGTTAGCTCTCAGCCTCTTGTGGAGTCTTCCTGTCCTTGACACCAGTAGGTATTTGGTATCAGCTGTTATCCTGGCCTTCTGCCTTTTGCTTTGGTCAGCTCTATTGATTTACTTTTGAGTTCGATCTTTGCGAGAAAAGTGGAGCCACCAGCACCTATGGGACAGACTTTCTTTCATCATATGGCGAGCTTAAGGTAAGAACCTTGTGTTTTTTCCCACTGGCCTGGTCCAAATCATGCTCCACAGGCAAACATCCCAGGGAAATGGCATGGATGTATGAGAAAAAAAAAGTTCCGTGGTCAAAAACATGTGGAAAGTGGAATTTCGTCACTGCATAACTTTCCAGAGCCTTTACTATTCCAGCCTTTACTAAACACTCTGATTTTGTGACAGGGGTCTGGGGAACCTCGTGTGCAGAGGGCTCCTAACTTATTTAATGATGGCCCTTAGAGGGGCTGGGGGAAGGGACAACCACACAGGACTGGTGCTTTGTAGCACATTCTAATCCATGGGAAGCACCATTTTAGAAATTTTTTTTTTATTATGGGAGGATTTGTCTACTTCTTAAGACACTTAGATATTTATAAATTCATGGATCTCCTGCAGATACAAGAGCATTTCTTTCCTCTCACCTTCTCCAGTCCACCCAGCGGGCTTTGTCATGAATGCTCTCTAATCCCCACGTCTGCCCAGTTTGAACACTAGAGGGAGGTGTTGAGCCTGTTTAGAATTCCCACACTTGAGAAAAAGTATGATGAAATTGTTCTTCCTTTTTACATAAATCAGGGGACCAGGTACCCAGCAGCTGTTGCTCTTACGGTAAGAGCCATTGTGATGGGCAGCATTCTTTTCAAAATTCTTTAATTCAGAAGTTCTCAAAATTCACAGGCCAGCTCTCCTCAGAAATTCCTCTGTCTGGATGTGCAGTGCCTAAGACGTTCAAGTCCTCACTCAGGCCCTCTAGGCATTTGTGAATGGATGCAAAATAATGACAGAGTATGCAAAATGTCAAACAAAAAGGATATTTGCCTGTGTTATCCCATCTAGAGTATAATAAAGGTTGGAGTGGAGTTGAAACATCGAAGTTCAGTCACAAAGACCGCCCCCCCAGAGTCTTTCTTTAATTTCTGAGTAAAATCTTTGTCTTTTTTGAAGCTACCCTCAATTCTAGCCTTTTCATCTTATACACAAGCTTCAAGACTCAGTTTGAGCCCCATTCACCCTTAGACATTGAAAACTGGAGAGAGTCACCATCTCTGGACTCCTGTGCTCAGCCCAAGTTATTCAGACTTCGTGTGACCTTTCCAGAGTTTTCATTTATGTTCTTTTTTTCTCTATCAACTATATTATGAGAGCTTCAAGAATCAGGGCTCTATGCTACCCCTGAGTATATTCCCCAGTTGAACTTGACAGAAGGAAACAGACATGTGCTGAGCTCCTACCACAGAGCAGGCACGAAGCAAAGTCCCGTTTGCTTCCACTGTGGGAGTTTGACTGCAAAGTCCATGCCCTTTTCCTGAAATTGCAGAGCACTCAAAGAGTACATTTGGAGTGGGAGAATACATAGGGAGATTTTAGGTCCTGGTTGGCCTACAATAGTTGTGGTTTACATCTGTTGTCCTGATGTTGTTATTAATAGTGTCTCCTTTCACTCTTGAAAGTGTGCCAGCTTAGTTGGTAAGTAGTATGATAAACAGACTCTGGAATCAGGCATTTTGACTTTAGATCCTGGCTCTTCCACTCACTAACTGCGTGATCTTGGGCAAGTTACTTAACTTCAGTTCTCTCATGTAGGAATTGCAGATGATAATGCCTTTCTAATAGGGTTGCAACAAAGATTAAAGTTAGTACAGCAAAGTGCTTAGACAAAAGCCTTTGGTTTTCCCAGCAAGGGAACAGCAGAGACGCTGCAACCAGTGACAGGACAACTTATTCAACCAGGGAGGTTCTGGGGCAAGTGTCTAAGAATCCTCATGCTGAAGGCAACCCTACGGAGCTCTTGTCCAGAGGTTGCAAAAGTGGACTCACAGCCACTTTTGTAAATTATCTTCCTGTTCTGCTACTCGAGTCCCTGCCTGGATTCTGAAGCAGATAGTCCAGGGAACACACTTCGGGAAACACTGAGCTGTTTGTACATTTGCAGGTGGGATCTGTACTGTGGTTGGAGAGTGAGGTATGGAAAGTACAGCACGAGACTGATCACTGGCTGGGTGCAGAGGGGGGACCCCAAGGCATGGGGGTAAGCAGACTTAAAGAGATTTAAGTGTGGTGGGTCAGATAAAGTTGGGTTCTAAAGGCCTGAGAAAGCTTTTCTTTTAACTGAGCTATATGTGAAGCACAACATTGTATACATCTAAGGTGTAAAACGTAGGTTTCACACATGAATATACTGTAATATGATAGCCATTGTAGTGATGACGAGCACCTCTGTCATATCACACAGAATTATCATTTCTTTTTAGCCAAACTTGTAGAAACAGAGTAAAGTGGTGGGTACCAGGGGATGCAGGGTGCGGGGACAGGACAGATGCTGTCCGAGGGTTAGCTCTGTACATCCCAGAGAGCTAACGCACAGAATAGTAAGTATAGGCAACACTGTTATATTATAACCACCAAACTTACTAAGAGGCTAGGTCTTAATGATTTCAGTAAAAAGTAAAAAAAGTTTTCACCCATAAAATGTAAACCCCACCCTGAGCCGGACAGCCTAGGCTTTGACAGAAAGGGAAAGCCTGATGGTGGCAGGAAAACCGTAAAGTGGTGAGAGTCCACGGTGAGAGCAGGCAGTGGGTCATCAGGGCTGAAGGGGGAGCCCCCATATGTTAGTTTTGCGCCCCTTGTCGGGCTTAATAGACAAACTATGTCAGTACCTTTGAAGGCTATATGGACTCTCCTTGAGAACAAGGAGCCAAAATGAAGGTGGAACTCAGCCTCGAATCCTCCCACCCTCCCTCCTCGTCTGATGTCCCGTTCCTTTCCTTAGTATCGCCTGCTCTTTTCCATCCATTCTTTCTCTTCCCCTCTCCATCTCTTTGTCTCTGTGCGTCTCTCCCTGTCTCTTTCTCTCTCTATTCCTCTCCCTCCTGAAGCCCTCTCAGTATGTAACTCGCAAACCACACAGAGTCATAGCATCAAAAAGTATTCCAGTTGGGGGGAGACATCCATCACCACTCGAGGAGAATCCAGGGAAAGAAACCAGAGCCTTGAAAAAAGTTTCTAAAGTAATAAGTCCTTGTCGGATTCCAACCAGCCTGGGCTCCCAAACGGACAGGCAGAGGTATTTTTCTCCTGTTCCAAAGGCATGAGCAACGTCCCCCAGAGCAGTTCCGCTCCTGCTGTGCTTTTGCTTTTGACCATTACTGTCAATTGCGCTTTATCATGTCATTTTAGCACCAGGCCTGGCGCATTGCTCTGTATAGTAAAAGCTAATGGCCCGTATGTTTTTTGGCAGCACTGGGCCATATACATGCTCCATTTGGAGCGGAGTAAGTCCTTGGAGTCTATAGCTGTGTGAACAACCTCTGTGCTTCATGGGTCTGTAAATATCATAGCTGTGGTCACTGCTCTGAATTATTAATATTCCAGAGGCCTGCTTTGACCCTACCCCCTACCGAGCAGGCTTGGGTAATACACAGCTTTGCATTGGACCCCATCCAACTGGAATTTATGACTGGAAGTGGCAGAGGGCCCGCATTATAGCAATGTCTCACCTTCAACTGGATCCACAGCTTGGACCCTGAGGACATCACGGTATTTATTCCATTCAAAACCCATTTATTGTGCCCCTAATGTGCTGACCACTGTGTTTTGATGGTAGAGGTGGAGAGATGACAGTATCCCAGTGCCTGCCCTGAGGACAGTGAACCGGGCATATAAATAAGGTCCCCCCATATGCAAATAGAGTTTGAGCATAACCCTTGGCAGATTTTAGAGAGAGCCTTCCTCCCATTCTTTTGCTTGCATCCCCTGAACCCTCGCTACTAGGACATGTGACCCTCGGATAGCCACGGCACCATGGACCTTGTCGAAGAACTGCAGAATCTCAGGCCCTAATCCAGACTAAGTCAGATTAAAGTTTGGGATGCCCTGATCCAAATCTGGTCTCACTAAACCTGGATAGGTTCAAAAATCACCTATTGTTTCCATTTTTGTTTTGTGTCAAGAGAATTTTCAAGTGACCATTCTTGGGCTTCACCCTTAGGAATCCTGACATGCTAGGTTTCATGTTAAGGGCTGGAGATTTCCTTATAAACCCTCCAGGTACTTCTGATACAGCTAATCTGTGCACTGGCGTTTGGGAACTAGCCTCTCCAACCGTGATTCTCAAACTTGGTTGAACATTAGAATCAGTTTGGGAGCTTTCCATAGTCTTGATGCTCAGTCTGCATTCTGAGCAATGAAGTCTGAGGCCATCGGTGTGGGGCTAAGGCAGCAGTATTGTAATGCTCCTCCAGGTTACTCGAATGTGCAGCTAAGGTTGAAGACCACAGCTCTAAACCAGAGCTGCAAACAGTTTTAACCCAAGAAACACCCGAGACACAATTACAGAGGGCCAGCAGAGCCCCAGTGGTTCCTAACTGAAAAAGAGGTAGAACAAGGGCTTAAACCCAATTTTCTTGGCCCCTAAGCAGAGTACTTGTTACCTGCAAATCTGCTAGAAAGTATGGTGAGGGCTCGAATGGGACTGACTGCGTTCCTAGTAAGGGTCAAGTTGAGGAAGCTCAGACCTGCAGCTCAACAGCTTTAATCTTTCTGGTCTTAGCTTAGACGTAAGTTACCACAGCTCATTCCCTGTTGTGTTGTCCAGGGTACAAGCCCCACTCATAACTCCTGGCCAGAGCCCTCACTATTACCAGGCAGAGGCATTTTTTTCTCAACATACTGGGGTCTACACATACTGGCTTCCTTTCATTTTTTTCAAATGCATCCTCTTCCTTCCACCTCAGGGTCTTTGCATAAGCTCCCTCTGCCAGGAAGGTTCACTCTCCTTCCTCCTCCATGTACCCCCCGGATAAGATCAGATTTCCCTATTGTTTACTCGTGTAGCACCTTGTAGCTTTCCTTTATCACACTGGTCACAGTTTTAAATTGTGCATTATGTTACTATTTGAATAATTTCTCTAAACAATTCCAGTTAAGACAGACATCACATCTCTTTGGCTCAGAACTGTATTCTAGCCTCTTGTGTTGTGCCTAGAACACAGGAGGGACTCCATGAATACTTCTGTAATCAGGTGCCACGTTCCCCAGGCTTTAGAGGGCCCAGGCTCCTTATATATTCTTCCTGCCCCACCCAAGATGACCACTATTTGCCTCAAACAGACGGGCATTATTGTCATTCATTTGCCTAGACAAACACTTTAGTTCCTGCTAATCTTCTGGGCATATACCACCTGCTTCCTAGATCTCCACCCACTCCCCAATTCCAGGCACTGTCCGTCTACCTGAGACCTCTCCTCCGCATCCAGATACAGGTATTAGCTTCCCCCCGCCCCATCCAAGCGTTCTAAGCCTACACGGGCCCTTTGTTTTGGTGCCATGCTGACGCCTGCCCGACAGAGTCCCCTGGGTGTTCAGGCTTCATCACAGGATTAGCCAGAAAATATTACCAGTGTTCTAGAAGGTGCTCCTCATGTGTACAATGGGAATAACAGCACCTATCTAAAAGGGCTGATGGAGAATTAAATGAAATCATCTGCATCCACACTACACTGCCAAGTTAGTAAATAGTTAGAATTTTTATTACTACTAATAACTTAAAAAATCCCGCTGGACCCCACAAAATATATCAGTGCAGCTATTTGTACTTATTAAGTAAGAGGATGGGAAGCTAATATGGATTTGATGATAATTTTAAATGAACTCATGTTTTCTCAGTTATGATAGCATTACCATCCAACAGCACATTCAGGAGTGAAGAATGATGCTTATCTCCATTTTCAGAAAATGTGTGATCTGTCTAAGGATTTCAGGATCCTTGCAATAATCCCATGTGTTACTCTCCCCACACTGGGTCCTCACTCTTAAGACTGGGAAATAGCTTGAGACCATATAACCTGAAAGTACACACTTTGAGAAATGCAACACATATACATCTCTCCTCTTATTTTATTTTTCTTTAAGCATGCTCTGTCAAATAAGCCAGAATACAAGCCCTTTGATGCAGAAGTTGATTCTGATCAGCTATATGAAGTTCAGAACTTTCAGCCCTTCCATCCTGTAGCAGAGAACTTGGAAGAGGTCAAGGCTGAGCCTCAGTAAATATAGGGTTGGCGGGTGGGGAACAGGGGAAGGAAATTTCAGTGTGGGTTCAATCTCAGAGAGCGTGTGAGCAGATTGAAAAGGAAGGCAGCCCATGCATTTATTCTTTCACTCAACAAATCTTTATTAAACACCCTACAATGTACTGGGAACTGAATTTGGTACTAAGGGCTTCCTAGCAGTGTGACCTAGGCAAGTTAATTAATTTTCCCATCCTTAGATTGTCACTTGTGAAATGGAGATGATGAGAGGGTTGTAATAGGTATTAACTAAGACAATAGGCTGAGGGTGACACGTGGCCAGTGTGTGATGCAATGAATGAGAACTGCTTCTGCGGCTGTTGTTCAGGACAAACAAGGTGGAGGCTGTGTTGCCATCACAACGTTTTGAGTCAGATGGGTTGTGGAGAAAAGTACACAGAAAATTATAACAGCGATTGATAGGAGGAGTGGAGAGGAGGGATGTGAGCACATAGGAGGGGCACCCAACTCAGACTTCTTAGAGAAAACAAAATTTAAGGTTTTAAGTGAGACATTAATGGTTAGTAGTGCTAAAGATAAAAAATATGTTGACACTTGTTGAAGATGGCAAGGAAGACCTTTTAAAAGAGGGATTCGGTATAAAGGAAAGAGATCAGGCTGAACTCTGAATACCTAAGGGAGAGGGATTTATAGCCAAGAAGCTGGGTGGAGGGAGGGTCAGTGCATGGAAAATTATTAAGAAGGTGAGGAATTATGGCTAAATCTACTTGAGACAATTCTTGCTAAACATAACTCTACAAGACTAGCCCATGTTTAGGCCTCCCTAAGCAGAGGACTCAGAGGACTCGAATAAACCTTAGTCAAGGAGAGAATCTCTCTTAGAAGTGACATAAGAGAAGAAGGTCAAGGTAGAAACATTATGTCATGGGAAATGCTCAAAGCAAACAGAAGCATATTCACTCCTCCCAAACAATGAACAGCTCATTTCCAAGAGAGGGATTAACTTTTGCTGCACGTTGGAATCACTCAAGGTCTTTAAAAATACTTACATCCTAGATCCCACCCTTTGAGATTCTGAGCTAATTTTGTATGGTAAGCAGCCTGGGCTCTGGGTTTTTCAAATTTATGTTCCAACTTGATTGAGATGTAATTGATGTATTACCTTGTGTTATACGTGTAAGCAGTACAATGTGATGATTTGAAACACATATATGTTGTGAAATGTTTGTCACCAGAAAGTTGGTTAACACATCCTTCACCTCGTAATTATGATTTTGTTGTTCTTATGGTGAGAACATTTAAAATTTACTTCTTAACATCTTTCAATTCTACAATACAAGATTGCTAACTAGAGTCACAGAGCTGTACATTACATGCCCAGAACTTATTTATTTGGTCATTTCCCCAGCCCCCCCAAAACACCATTCTACTGTTTCTACAAGTTCAGCTTTTTTCAGACTCCACATGTAAATGAGATCATACAGTGTTTGTCTTTCTCCCTCCGACTTATTTTACTTAGAATAATATGTTCATGGCTCATCCATGTTGTGGTAAATGGCAGAATTTCCTTCTCCTTAATGGCTGAGTAATATTTCATTCATTGTACATATATGTCACATCATTTATATCCATTTTTTTCTGGCAATGAACACACAGGTTGTTTCCAAGTCTTGACTATTGTGAATAATGCTGCAATGAACACGGGGTGCAGATATGTCTGTGAGATAGTGATTTCATTTCTTTCGGGTAAATAGCCAGAGGTAAGATTTCTAGATCAAATGGTAGTTCTATATTAGATTTTTGGAGGATTCTCCAAACTGTTTTCCACAGTTGCTACATTTTACCAAAGTGACCCCAGTTTTCTTTTGTCTTCAAATCCCCTCTTTTGCAATTGTTATCTCTTGTGCTTTTGATGACAGCCATTCTAATAGGTATGGGGTGATACCTTATTGTGATTTTGATTTGTATTTCCATGATGATTTGTGCTATTGAGCACTTTTTCATGTAGTTACTGGCCAGTGGTAAATCTTCTTTGGAAAATGTCTGTTCAGTTCCTTTGTCCATTTTTAAATCAGGTTATTATAATTACTTGCTATTGAGTTAAGTTCCTCATATATTTTGGATATTAACCCCTTATTAGACGAATGACTTGCAAATATTTTCTCCTATTCCATAGGTTGCCTTTACGTTTGGTTGGTTGGTTCTTTCACTGTGCAGAAGCCTTTGAGTTTCATGTAGTCTCATTTGTTGATTTTTACTTTTGTTGTTTGTACTTTTGTCATCAAATCCAAAAATACCATTGCCAGTATCAATGTTAAGGAGTTTTCCTCCCCTTGTTTTCTTCTAGGAGTTCTGTAATTGTAGGTCTTACTTTGAAGTCCTTAATCCATTTCAAATTATTTTTTGTGACTGTTGTAAGAGAGGGATCCACTTTTACTCTTTTTGATGTGAATATCCAGTTTTCCCAACATCACTATTGAAGAGAGTTAAATATTTGTTGACAGTATATTCATAGGTTTATATCTGGGGGTCTCAATTCTGTCCATGGGAACATGTCTGTTTTTATGCAAGACAGTACCTTTTGATCATGACAGATTTACAGTATGACAGATTTATCTGATCAGATTTATTTGATCATGACAGATTTACATGTCTGTTTTTATGCAGGACAGTACCTTTTGATCATGACATATTTACAGTATAGTTTTAAATCAGGAAGTGTGATGTGTCCAGCTTTGTCCTTTCTCAAGTAATATTCATCGGATTTATCCTTAGAAGGCAATGGTGGTTCAAAATGTTCAAGACACTAAATATAATACTCCATATAAACAGAAAAAAATCATGTGATTATCTCATTAAACATAGAAAAAGCACTTAAAATTGAACATCATTTTATAATAATAATAATAATAATAAAGAACTTCTTAACAAATCAAGTATAAAAGAAACACACCTAAACATAATAAGGTCTTCATTGACAAACCCACAGCTAACACCCTTCTCAATGGTTGAAAGCTGAAAGCCGTCCTGAACATTAGGAACAAGGTAAGAAGAGTGTTCACCCTACTCTCTCCTCAGCCTTGTACTGAAAGTCCAAGTCAGAGCAATGAGAAAGAAAAAGAAATAAAAGGCACCCAAATTTGAAAAGAAGTAAAACTACCTCTGAAGATGGCAGAGATATAGAAAATGCTAAAGACTCCACTCAAAAAATGGTCAGAGCTAATAAATAAATTCAGTATAGCTTCAGGGCTCAAAATCAATATACAAAAATCATCTGTGTTTGTCTAAACTAACAATTAATTGTCTGAAAAAATAAAGAGCCATTGATAGATTCAAGGAAATCCTATCAAAATTGCACTGACTTTTTTTTTTTATAGAAATCAGATAATCCTAAAATTTGTACAAAACCAAAAAAGACCTTGAACAGAGCTGGAGTTTGTAGAAATGCCCCAGGTGACTCTACCATCCATTATGTGTGCACCAAAGACTGTGAACCGCTAGGTCTTTGGTTTTTCTTTTTATTGAATTTATTGAGAAGACACTGGTCAACGAATGTATACAGGTTTCAGGTGCACAACTCCACAACACATCATTTGTACATGGTAGTGTGTGTTCACCACCTCAATTCAAGTCTCCTTCCATCATCATTTACCTCCCCAAATCCTCCTCTACCTCCCACCACCCACCACAGGCCAATCACCACACTATTGTCCATGTCCATAAGTTTTTTTCTCTTTTTTTCCAGCTGTTGGGGAGGGGTTTGGTATTGGCAGCTGCTTGGGGGAGGGAGGTAGAGGAATCGAACAAAAAAGACCACTAGGCCTTTTCACAGGTAGGATGAAGTCTTCCCCTTTAGCATATCGAGCTTTTATCAGCAAGACTCTCATAGCCTCTGAACCAGAGGTACAAATTACTATTCTTTTGGGGGAGTCAATGATAATTCTGTAGTGGCAGAGTCCATGCTCCTCAGACTTTAAACTGCATGGGAGTCACCAGGTCATCTTGCTCAAATGCAGGGTCTGACTCAGTAGTTCTGCCCTGAAGCCTGAGACCCTGCGTTTCTAACAAACTCCCAGGTGATGCTGACGTGACTGGACCTCAGAGTGGGATTTAAGTAGAAAGGATCTATAGCTAAAGCTTTTCTAGTTTTTACACATTTAAAATAATATATTTTAAATGACACAGAAAGCATAACTAAGATAGAACAATTCTCGAAAGGTGCTGGAAATACAAAGACAATAGAGTATGTAGATGATAGACTATCCCTGTTCAATACGCTTTCTTTTACAGAAGCCAGTTGCTATCCTCAGTTGGCTGTAAAATAAACAACTGTCAAAAAAAAACTAAGTTTGGGTTATGGGTATTCAATAGAAACGCGGAAACATACCTCAGGTTACAGCTCCCCATAGAACGTCTTGAAAACTACGGAGGAGACCAATATAGCATTATTATTATTACAAGTTTTTGTCTCCGGATCCAAACTGCTTGGGTTTAAGACCTCCTACTTATGAAATAAATAGAATAACCTATTTCTCTGCGTTCCTATGATGATTAATAAAATGAATGTTTGGAAGAAGCTGAGCAGAGTGTGTCCCTGGAACATGATGATAAGGACAAGTCAGATGAGTACCTGGCTCACTGTGAGCTGTGTTGCACTTTGGTACGGCAGCGATGCTGTGATGTGTGTGAGTTCACTGCTGGGCTGCCCCATCTTTGAGCAGCACTCTGCCCAAACTCCCCTGTATTGGGGCTGCTCCGCTAGGCTCGGATCCTTCGACATTCAGCCACACAGCTCTTCATTCAGCTGTTACTATGTGCTCACTCTGTACCAATCATTGCTAAGAACCAGGCTACAAAGGGCACATCTGCTTTTTAAAAAACTCCAGCAGGGAAGGTGAAACAAGGATAATCATGATAATGACTTGTGATTAGAGCTAACAGACAGGGTGGAGATTTGGAGGATCACAGAACCGCTACTCATTCCACCCTATTTAAGTATTGCCTTTGGCTTCAAATTCAGAACGGCAACAATGCTTTATCATAAATGTTTGCCATACGACCAGCAACCCCCCCCCTTATTTGCAGTTTTGGTTTATACAAGACTAAACAATGTCAAATTTTATTAACACTATCACTAAAGTCCTGCATTTTCAGTCGACTGAAAACAATGGATTTAGGTTTAGAGTCTATTGCACCCACTGTCAGAACATAATTCTATTTTTTTCACTGTCATTTAAGACAGGTGTTAGCGAGCTTTTTTGTTTGCAAGAGCCAAATAGTAAATATTATAGACTTTGAGGGTCATATTATTGAATCAATTGGGGGTGAAATTCAATAAATTATTNTCCGCTGGGCTCGGATCCTTCGACATTCAGCCACACAGCTCTTCATTCAGCTGTTACTATATGCTCACTCTGTACCAATCATTGCTAAGAACCAGGCTACAAAGGGCACATCTGCTTTTTAAAAACTCCAGCAGGGAAGGTGAAACAAGGATAATCATGATAATGACTTGTGATTAGAGCTAACAGACAGGGTGGAGATTTGGAGGATCACAGAGCCGCTACTCATTCCACCCTATTTAAGTATTGCCTTTGGCTTCAAATTCAGAACGGCAACAATGCTTTATCATAAATGTTTGCCATATGACCAGCAACCCCCCCCTTATTTGCAGTTTTGGTTTATATAAGACTAAACAATGTCAAATTTCATTAACACTATCACTAAAGTCCTGCATTTTCAGTCGACTGAAAACAATGGATTTAGGTTTAGAGTCTATTGCACCCACTGTCAGAACATAATTCTATTTTTTCACTGTCATTTAAGACAGGTGTTAGCGAGCTTTTTTGTCTGCAAGAGCCAAATAGTAAATATTATAGACTTTGAGGGTCATATTATTGAATCAATTGGGGGTGAAATTCAATAAATTATTGCATGTGGTTGTGTTCCAAAACTTTATTTACAAAAACAGGCAGCTGGCCTGCACACAGGTCTTAGTTTGCTGACCCTCCCACCTCAGTTCTCATAGTTGCTTGACAATTTCTTCACTCAAACTTTGAAGATGAAATGGTACTGCACCTTTAAAGGTAAAATGATCTCACTGTCTCATTTACATTCGTTGTCCTTATTTATTCATGAAATGCTTGTTTATATAAATTCATAGGTTACCTTATCTAGGAAGCAATGTTTTCATCATTTTTTAATCCTATAATTTTCTTAAACATACAGAGTTGTTTCCTACAGTGACCAGAAAAACTGCAGAAGGAAACCCCTCCATATTGTAAAAGAATTCAAATTTGTTGAAGCTAAATGAGGAAACTGCAGAGATGACTTACCCCACTTACCCCACATGCCTCAGAGAACTGTGGTTAAGAACGTGAACTTTTGTTAGACCACCCAGGGTTAAGTCCTGGCACCACTATTTGCTAGGTCATGACCTTGGGTGAGTTCTTAACTATTCAGTGCCTCAATTCTTCACCTGTAGAATGGGGATACTAATGTTTTCACTTCGTAAGTTTATAGTGGAAATTATTGAGTGACCTGTGTAATATGAGTAAAATGATGTACATAATAAACATTCGATAAACATAGCAATTGCTTTTGTTCTTTTCACCTCTGCATGTGAAGGGCAACCTCCCTCTACTTATTCTCTGCCAAGAAATGTTCTCTGAAGATCAGGGAGGCCTCCTTGTCAGGCTCTAATCTCGTCAGTTGCAGCACAGATGTGTTGGACTCACCCTAGAAAGTCAAGATTATCTTCAACCAAATGAAAGTGAATTTGTAACAACTCTGCCTTGACTTTGAGAACCTTTCATAAGTTTCAGCTACACATCTTGGGGTGGCTTTCATCTACCCTGAGATTTTCCAAGGAAGATAAATGAACCACTAGGGGAGTTATACACATGTTAACACAAGCTTATGTTGCGTATTTGATGGATATTCTTCACAGGTTTATTTGTTTTTATTGTTATTGTTTTCAATTCCACTTCATCTCTGCTCTCATTATCATCTCTACTGAGATATATGTTGTGCTTGGAGTCGAGCCCTCTTTTACCTGCATTTGCTATCTTTTTTTTTCTTTTCACCCATCCCCCTTGCCTTCTTCCCGTTGGCAGCCATCATTTTGTTCTCTGTATCAATGGGTCTGTTTGGTTTTGTTCAGTTTGTTCATTTTTTGGTTCTTTTTAGATTCCACATATAAGAGACATGTTATGGTATTTATTTTTCTCAGTCTGGCTTACTTCATTCAACATCATACCCTCTTAGTCCATACATGTTGTCTCAAATGGCAAGATTTAATTCTTTTCTAAATATTCCATTGTGGAGGTGTGTATCTCACATCCTTATTCATTCATCTATCAGTGGACACCTACACTGCATCCATATCTTAGCTATTGCAAATCATGCTGCAGTGAACATTGGGCACATTTGATATCTTTTGACTAAAGTTCCAGAAATCCTCCCTCAGTATACTCTCCAATTTCTCAGCAATCTCCCTATTTTGTAGGTTTAGCCAGATCAGAACACCACATGGAGAAATAGTCTTGTCCAAGAGACTGTNTTCTCAGTCTGGCTTACTTCATTCAACATCATACCCTCTTAGTCCATACATGTTGTCTCAAATGGCAAGATTTCATTCTTTTCTAAATATTCCATTGTGGAGGTGTGTATCTCACATCCTTATTCATTCATCTATCAATGGACACCTACATTGCGTCCATATCTTAGCTATTGCAAATAATGCTGCAGTGAACATCGGGCACATTTGATATCTTTTGACTAAAGTTCCAGAAATCCTCCCTCAGTATACTCTCCAATTTCTCAGCAATCTCCCTATTTTGTAGGTTTAGCCAGATCAGAACACCACATGGAGAAATAGTCTTGTCCAAGAGACTGTCAAAGGGTATTTCAAATTTGCTGGTTAGAGAGCCCTTCCATCAGGCGCTAGGCACAGCAGTGCTTTGACGACTATGACGCAGGAGGCAACACTCATGGATAAAGTACCTGCTTTGTGACTGGCATGTTGTGGGGCAGCACTGTTCAGTAAAACTTTCCACAGTAATGGAAATGCCAAATGCAGTAGCCACGAGTCTCATGTGGTTATGGGCACTTGCAATGTAGCTAATGTGACTGAGGAACTAAAGTGTCCATTGCATTTAATTTAGTTTAATTCATTTAAATTTAATTGGTCACAATGCTGTTAGTTATAGAGTATGTTACATGTGTTAAAAAAAAAACCACCCAAATCTGCAAGGTAAGTAGCATATGCCTGTCCCCCTTTATAAAAGAAGAAGAAATCTCAGAGAAGCTGAACTTTCTAAGAGTCACGGAGTTAGCAAATGGCACCTGGTCAGGTAGGATTTACATGCCCCACCTCTCTCTGATGCCCAGGGGTTTTTCCTCCATATCAAACTACACAACATGTGCTATATTATGAAATGTTATATTATATATTAATATTCTTTCCAAATCTATCATCACATCAACTAGATGTTGCTACACGCAGATAGAATCACTCTAACCCACTCTCTCCAGTAAAACAAGGTGAGCTAACGCGACTTGTACCTATGGGGAGAACTCACAATTGCCTGTGGAGAACCCAGGATCCCCTTCCCTTTGAAGGGGCTTCAGAGGAGGTCTTTCTCTTGTTTTTGCATTCTTACCACTGAGGCCAGGGACAATGACCTCAAAAAAAAACACAGTCAGCTATCAAAGCAAGCTGGTAGTTTGGGGGCAGCAGCTCATTTCTTCCAGCAAAGCGAGACGGAGTTGATTTCCCAACCCATGTTTATAGATGTGCTCTCCTGAGCTCCACACACACAGAGCCATTTCCCTTTTGAATCGCTTGTCTGGTTACATCTTGTAGTAATTTATCTGCACGCTCCCTGCCAACTGGTTCGCGGGGAAAACATGTTTCATGCATAACAATAGATCATTTGGGGATAAATCAAACTCCTAATGAAGTCCTGCTTCTCTTCAGCCAGGCAGTTCACTCGGAAGAGTCTCTCTTGGGCTCTATTGACTTGGAGAGAGGGACTGCGGGTGCCCCAATCTGCGAGACAAGTAGGCGCACAGAAAGTTGATTTTCTCCAAGACAAGACTAACGACACAGCATCCCTGGGGTCCCTTTCCATGGAGTCCAACTGAAACCACTGAAGTTGGACTGAAGACTAGAGCCTGGAGAGAGTTCAGATTAGACCTATGTTTGGAAGAAATGAGAGATCTATTTTGCCCAAAGCCTCACACTTTCCTTGGAGGGACGCCATGGCCGCCCACACACCCTTGTCTTTCCCAGTTCCTGTAAGAAAAAAAGAAAGTTACAAGGAGATAGAAAGTAGAAAAGAAGGAGGAGGGAGGGAGGAAAGAGAGAAGAATGAACTGAACCGAAAATCTCAAAGAAAAGGGAGGAAAGAAAAATGAAGAAATAGTGAGAATGTAGTGAGCAGGAAGAATGGGAGAAAGAAAAGGAGAAATACATGAAAAGTTTCCCTTTAAAACATGTGAACCATAGCATGGTAACTAATTAGTTCTTGTTGAGTCTTTGCCATGTGCCAGACACTATGCTAGGTGTTGCCACACACTGCTACCAACCAAGTGAGACTTAGAAAGCTTGAGAAAACAGTAGTTAATTCCTGCAAAGGCCTTATCCTGCACAGCTACACCATGCATGCATGCTACTAAGCATACGATCTGTCTTACAGCCATTTTCTTTTCAGGATCTCCTTCAGTGGAGGAGTCAGAGGCTGATCAGTGGAGGGGAACGGCATTAAGAGAGAGTCAGAATAACTGATATACAACTTTTAATCATATCTCTCTGTCCTCATTTGAGGACATGCATCACCCATAGACATGCTTCAATGCCAAGGAAAACACATCTTGTGCTTTGAGTCTGAACTCGTGAACTCCCCCTGGGAGCCCTGCAGGGGCTGGTATATGCTTTTCACGGAGCTGGGGGGAAGTGCATTTAAAGCTAAACTCTGCGATTGTTTTCTAAGGAGAAAAATGAGCTGTGCTGGTGCTTTTCTTTAATGAATGAGGAACTCTTTCATCAAGTCACCCCCTCTCCCCAGTCTTCTCTGGCTCCCACTGCCTCCAGGATCAAGGCCAAACCGTTTGTCCTGAACTCCAAGGCCTTCCACAGGCTGGCTCCAGACGGTCTTATCAACAGTGTTTTTCCACCACCCTCCACTGTGAACTATCCACTCCTGTGAGGCTGCTCTGCTCTCTCTTCCCTCCCCCCAAACACACACATATGGACCCTCAAAAGGACAAAGGACTGCTCCTTTACCTTCCTGTGCCTTTGGTTTCTTTCACCTGAAATTCCCTTGCTGCCTCTTACCCTTTTTAAAACTCTACGTGAACTTCAAGGCCACTCACCCTGAGAAGGATTCCTTGACCATCCAAGTCCACAGGACCCTCTTCCTGCCCTTCTCCTTCATGCTATCCAGTTTGGTGCCACTGTGATGACAACTATGGGTTGTCATTCCATGCTGTCATTCAGCCAAGTCCCCGTGAAGGGGCTACTCTCTCTGTCCCCAGTATTCCTTTTCTCTCCTGCCTTTGTGTTCATCAACAATGTCCCATTGTCAGCGCCTCCTTGTAAGTTGCTCTCCCTCAGTCACCTCTCCTTCTCATTTGCTAGGACACCAGGTCACCAAACCGCACCCCCCAACACATCTGTTCCCTAAGGACTGTGGTGATCAACAGTTCTTTAGTGCTTATTTCATTCTGTTGTCGTATTATAGCAGTTTGTGTACATTTGCTCCTCTCCATTGGATTATGAGCTCCTTGAACATAGGGGTTTGGGTCACCTTTGTTGCTCTCTCAATGCTTTACCATGGTGAGTGGTATTCAGAAGATACTCAATAGATGCTTGTGAAATTAATTTTTGTCATTACTGTATGTCTTGATTGTAGCTTAGATAACAGCAAATATGCTGAAACAAGACTTAGACAGACTTCTTATGGGTACTGCCATTTCTGGAGAAATAGCAAACATTTGAAATGTTCACAGTGGGAGTCTTCTCTCCCCTGGGCGCAGACAGCCTTTCTTCTCAAATGGCTTTTCTCTCGTGGTGGGGTTGTTCCCTGAAGGAAATTCAGGGTGTTATTTCAGTAAGATGAAGTCTAGATATAGGACAACTAGGGCAAATTTCCCCTAATGCTTAGCCACCCAAGGATTGGAAACTAAGTACATCATGTCTCACTAAAACTAGAGTTAAGAATCACATCAAGGGACAAAGCTTCATGCTCCACCTTGTGGGGCCCCTTGGTGTTTTCTCTCTGCCTCTTTTGGTGCACAAGGTCCATTCCCCTCCCTCAAAGGGTTCTCCCCACTCCACAGCTCGACTCCACAGGCCTCCGGGTTACTGCAATGCTAAGCAATTTTATAACCTCTTCAGTTTTCTTCCCCAGTAGTTGGCAACAAGCACTCAGTTTTCTAATTCCAGCATTCTCAGTGAAGAATGTGATTACCCTTGCTCATGTTGCCTTGCCAAGCCAGAATCCCTGGCGAGCTTCAGGATGGGCCATCATCGCACCAGGTGCCATCTCTGGTGAAGTCAGCCCAGCTGAGAAGGGAGGGATGGAAGGAGGGATAACTTTGCTGAAAATATGGCTGCCTAAGCCAGTCTCCATCAACAGAGCCTGCAGGCAGCTACAGTGCCCCTTTCATTGGACTTCCCTGTGAAGACAGACACTTTCACAACAGGGTAGGAAACACAGACTCCTACAAAGGGGTCAGACAAGCAGCGTAAGGGAGTAAAGCAGCCTGGTGTGAAGTGATGGGAAATGGTGGGTCCAGCAATTGTTAACATGTGGGAATATTGCCAGATCTTTCCGTTTTTAAAGAAAAGTCATAAGTATAGGTTTTAGTGTGAAGTTCCTGAATTTTAAAACACTGTGCAAGCCAAACCAAACCTATCTGTGAGCCACATTAGGTCTGCAGGCTGTCAGTTTGCAGGTCCCACGTTAAAAACTGATGGATGGAGGCAGATCTTCTAAAAGCAACACAAATGACCACCTAGCTCATTATTATATTTCATTTCTTTTTGCTATAGTTATGTGCATATTAATTCTGCATTTGATAGCTATTGATTGACATTAAAAGAAGCTATTTGCTTTGGATTGTTTTGAGACTAGCCTTTTCATTTGCATCATTTCAAAACCCCTTTCAAGTTTGCATGGCAGTATCAAAATCTAGGAGAAGACAAGGCCCTGGGGAGATTTTTAGCTTGAGTTTTCATAAAAGGCCAACTTGGGGAAGCGGTCTTATGTTAATGACTTCTCCTCAGGTTTCTCAAAGACCACTGGGGACTCCAGCTTGAAGATAAATCCAGAACTAAGGGACAGCAGAATAATCTGAAAAACAGCAAACCCTCATACCTTGGGTGCTGTAAAGATAGATTTTTTCAAGGTTGGCTACCGAGGCCAGAGTAATGGGATGTCTATACCCATAGGGAGGTAGCAGATAGATGGAGAGTGGAAATGTGATAACTGAGTGGACTAAGTTGACCACATGATTGATCATGCTTTGCTAAGAAATCTTTGTGATGCCCAATGGTTAGGGCGAGTCTTCAGAGGCAACGAGTCTTGGCTGTTCCTCCTAATCAAGAATAAAACTACTCCACAGGATTGAGTGATACTTCAATATTTCTCCAAGAGGAAGAAGGATGAGGCATCTAGTTTGGGAAGAATCAGTGTCACGGCCATTTGTCAAACATTACTGCTACCCTTATGATTGGGGAACAGGGAATCCTTGAGTGCCACTTACATGTCAAACCCCAGAGATGAGCCTTGAGAAATGGAGCCAATGCAAACTTGCTGAGGAGCACACTTCTGACTATGGTCTCCCGCTTCTTCTTAAAATCTTGCTGTGTATGCGTGGATGCCCACGTGTCGTTTTTCTTGAAATTTAATATTTGTATAGAAAAGAACACACATCTGTTTCATGTACTGCTGAATGAATTATCGCAAAATGAGCATGTCCATATAATCACTACCCAGTTCAGAAACAGAATACTATCAGTATTTTGGAGGCCCCCTCCCAGACATTAGCCTCCTCCAACTCCCCAAAGAAAGTCACATGTTGATTAACATCATAGATTAGTGTTGCCTGCTTTTGAACTTCATATAAAAGAAACCATATTGCACATATTCTTTTGTGTCTCTTTGTTGCAATAGTTGATTCATTTCATTGCCATATAATATTCCATCAAATGACTATAAAGCAATGTTTCTCTTCTACTAATGATAAAATTCTGACTTATTTCCTGTTTGGGGACATTACAAATCATGTTGCCATAGAATTCTTGTTCAGACTTTAGTTGCCCTTATGCATGCATTTCTGTTTGGTCTGTATCTAGAATAAAATTGTTTGGTCCTAGAATAGGTGGATTTCAACATGGATATGATACCATTAGTTGTCCAAAGTGGTTGTACCAATGTATAAAATCCCTGTTGTCTTGTATTTTCACCAGCACTTGGTAGTCTAAGCCTTTTTAACTTGAACAATTCTGACGTGTTTGAATCTAGTTACTGGGAGCATAGCATTTTTTTAGGTTTATCATATTGTACAAACTTCTGGTGGCATACAGCTTTGGTGTTACTCAAGTATAGACTCAATATTTTTTCCTTTTATAATAACATTTTAGATGACTCGACTAGAACCTGTTTATACAGCATATAAAGCAAAAATATCCCCATGAGGTTAAGTAACTTGCCCAGAGTCACCTGAATATTAAATGGCAGAGCCAAGGTTTGTTCCATGGACTTAAGACCACAAGATATGCAGTACGGTTTCTTTTATACAACACTAATCCATGATGTTAATCAAAATATGACTTTCTTTGGGGAGGTGGAGGAGGCTAATATCTGGGAGGGGGCTTCCAGAACACTGATAGTATTCTGTTTCTGAACTCTTTTTTGTTGGGGGAGGATTAGTAATATTACTACAGAACTATTTTAAAAATGCATAAGATACACTTAGTTTCACTGCAAGAAAACTAACGGACATTCAGAAGTTAGAGGGTTCCACATGCTCTTAATGTTGGAGATGGGAAACCCTTCCATGACTTAATTTTCTTCATGACTTAGGATTCTTTAAAAGCTAAAGAAAACACTATGGCTCTGAGTTGAGGATTTTCACAGAGGAGACTGTAATTCACACAGAGCTATAATTATTGGGTAGGATTGGATAGAAAAGCATTTGAAGAATGCATTCTTATAATACTGTCAGCATTTCAGATACATAATTACATTTTAGTTCTCAAAGTGTGTCCACACACATTCATTCAGGGTTACTAAGATGGAATATTAATTGTCCCTGCCTTGATGATCATAATATCTATAGCTTCTAATGTAATCTTGCAACTACCCTGTGGGTTTGGCATTATCCCTATTTTGCAGATAAGAAAAAGAGACATTTAGTGACTTGCATAAGATAAGGGGGATGGTAGGTAGTGATGCTGAAACCTGTATTCAGATTTTTAGAATCTAAGTCTAAGGAACTTTTATCATTTACTCCTTTAGGAAGATGTAGAGGCTAGAGTGACCACCCAATGGTTTGCTCTAAATGGAAAAATTCCCAGGATGCAAGACTTGTAGAAAGGTCCTGGGTGAGCATGGACTTGAAATTTTTCAGTGGGGAAGTGACTATGTGAGAGGGAAAGAGCCTTCAAGTCATATTATTGATACAAAGGCTTCCTAATGCCCACAAATAAATCCTGACTCCAATAATAAGGGTGCCTTAGATGGGAATGTAAACTAGTACAGCCACTGTAAAAAAAAGTATGGAAATTTTTTTAAACCTAAGAATAGAACTACTACATAATCTATCTGTTTTGTTCCTATTCAGTGGAAGAACACAAAAACACTAACTTGAAAAATATATACATCCCTATGTTCATTGCAGCATTATTTACAACTGAAAAATATAGAAAAAAACATAAGTGTCCATCAGTGGATGAATGGAAAAAGAAGACAAGTTATATATATAAAATTCATCCTTGAACAACACAGGGTTCATAGCCAATCCTCAGTGCAATAGAAAATCCAGGTATAACTTCACACCACCCCCAAATTTAACTACTAATAGCCTTACCAGAAGTCTTATCAATAACATAACCAACCAATTAATACACATGTGTAATTTATATGTATTATATATTGTATTCTTGTAATAAAGTAAGCTAGAGAAAGGACAATGTTAGTAAAAACATCATAAGGAAGAGGAAATACATATACAGTACAGCTGTGTATTAAGTGAACCTGCACAGTTCCATCCCACGCTGTTCAGCTGTGTGATGGAATACTACTTGGCCATAAAAAGGAAATCTTGCTATTTGCAACGATATGGCTAGACCTTGGAGGTATTATGCTGAAGTGAAATAAGTCAGACAGAGAAAGACAGACACCATATGATATAACTTCCGTAAGGCATATAAACAACTCCAAACAAACAAAAGAAAACAAAAACAAACTCACAGATACAGAGAACAGATTGGTGGTTACCACATGGAAAAGGGTAAAGTGGATCAAAAGAAACCATCGTCTGGCGAGGGAAGGTGGCAACTAGATTTACAGTGGTGATCACTATGTAATGTATACAAATATCAAATTAGAATGTTGCAAACTTGAAATATATACAATGTTGATACAATTTTACCACAATTAAAATGATCAGGGGGCCCTTGCATGAAAAGTTACCTTCAGTTGGCCTCATGGTCTGACTATTGAATATTACAATGGAGTAGTCAACAAGACCGACCTTCACCTTCACAATGGCTCATAATAAATATGAGGTGCATATAGTATCTTGACAATGTTGGAAAGGAGCCAGTTCTAGAGAAAATGCTTCTTGGGAGCAAATTCTTTCCCAGTCCTCAGTGCACAACACATGAACATGGGCATGTCCACCCTTACGGGATCTGTTTCCACGTGGGAAATAGCAGGCAGCACTAGCTGATGTGCTAGACAGGGCAGGTGAGCATTGGTACAGGCAGGGGACAGGGAAGAGGACTGCTCAGCAGGAAAGTCAAGCTGTCCTTGTTCCTCTGCCTCCCCCTTTGTTCTGGCCTTAGAAAATGTGAGTCCCACAGTGTCCTTATGGACAATTGATCAAATTCATGCATTACCGGGAGCATCATCCATGAACATCCCGTGGACTTATCTCAGCACACAGAGAGGTTTCATTTCAAGTTCTGTGACCAGCTGATGCTTGGCACTTCCTGACAAATGGATTCCAGCTGGTTTCCGTCCACGGGAGACGATGTGTGTGTGCGCACACACGTTTATTCACCTGTGTGTCAAAGACAACGCACTTGGTAAGCAGGTGAGCTCCATTTCCTCTTCCCTTTGAGGAAGAGAAATCTACCAGGCAGAGAGAAAGATCCATTAAATGTCAGAGAAGATCATAGCTCTGGAAGGTCCAAGCAAATGGGGGAGGTTGCTGTAGGGAATTTAGAAGATTATCAGAACACCTAGTTAGAGCAGATTTTGCCACGCTTTTCCTGCCAACTATCCCATGACTTGATAACAGTCAAGTCGTGGGGCCAGACTCTGAACTGCGAGAGAAGCGGACAGCCCTAGCCACCCCTCAGCCTGATGGACCCTTCAAGTTAGTGGACTCGAAGTAAACAACCAATTTCACTCATCTTGGAGGCCTCCCTCCTCCCTCTGGTGTCTAATAAGTACGGCTCCCTCTCAGCATTTGCCTCTTCTCCATGGCTGCCTTATGAAATGTGATGCTGGCTGTAGAGTTGGAAGGACAAAGGAACACAGTAAGTGTAATTTATTATCCAGGACTGCTTTCAACCTTTTTCCAATTGTCCATATTTTTATTTTGGCTTCGGCAGACCTGGGTATACGAGGCTGTTCTGGTCACTGAAGGCCTGAAAAAACAGGCCCCAAGTATTTCTTAAGGGATGTGTTACTGGCCTTCAGTAACTCTCCATGGCATTAGCCCTTTTGAATTAAATGAGAAAACTAATACTGACTCCTGCTGCTTCCCCTGACTGTCCACCCTCCATGCACAAGAAGGCATAACCTGGGATCATTTCATGTAGGGACCAGAGAGCTGTCAGACTGACAGAGATGCTCTCCTTAAGATGTATTTGCTCTCACCTGCTGCAGAGAGAATAATGGGCCTAGGAAAGACACAAGCTTGTGTGCGAAAGTGGTGGGGGGGCAAAAAGCAATGAGTGGGAGGACAGGGACCCTGGTTCATAACACAAGCTGGATGCTTATTTGGCATGTAACCTGGAATGAGTCACTTATCTTTCTGCATTTCAGATTTCTGATCTGTAAAGAGGGAGGGGTAATGACACCCACCTCTTGTCTGTTGGATAGATCAGAGGCTCATTCTTTATCCCACCCACTTACGTGTGGGCATTCTCCTGGATTCAAGGTTTCTACTGAGTCCTATGTCACCCCTCAGCAATCTCACCCCTTCTCACAGCATTGTGTCTGCCACCTACCCGGTGGCCACAAAATCTTTATCACCAGCTTTATTTCTCTCTGGAGATCCAATCTCACATAGCCAAAACGTTAACTGGACAATTTCTAGCAGGGCGATTTGCTTTAAAAAATTAATTCTTCCACTAAACACACTCACTTAATCGTTACAGAGAGCTGCACACAGGGTGTAAAGAGGCTGCAGACCTTCACAGCCTGTCTAGCATTTCTAACTCTGTGGCTGGGGTGCGGTACACATACGGCCCATCGGCCATGGTGATGGTTGAACTAAAGATGGAAAAAATCTTGGCAGACTACCTGTTATATCACAGATAGTCGATAAATAACATCCCCTCTTCTTGGATTCTTTTTGGAATTTCTAGAATGCCTTTAGTTCTTGGGTTATCTTTTGTGTCAATCACACAATATTTTCAAACACAGAACTGAGATGTAAGAGGCTGGCTGTGTGGTGATGTTCCAGACAAGTCTTGTTTTCCCACTGATCCCCACTATTAATTTGGAGATAAGGTCTTCTGAAGACAAAAATAGGTCTAAGTTATCTTAAAACTATGTATAAGAGTGCAGCAAAGTCTTCTTAAGCATGGAATCCTGAAAATTTTATGATAAAATGTTATTATTAGCATTCACATGAAATTTGTAAAAAGAATCACACTAAAAAATATGTGGAAACTGAAAAGACCTTGTCCAAATTGTGAAAGATAGTACAATATAGAAGGTTTCTCTTTTTTTGGTATCAGATTTGGTGGTTTTATAGCTAATCACAGCACAGTTTATATCAGCTTTTTAAAAAAGTTTCCTTTGACCTTTCAAAGAAAAGGCCTCTTTTCAAAGACTACATTAATACTTTTGGCCACTGACATAATAAAAAAAAATAACTGACAAACTAAAGACTCTCAAAGAGTGAGTTTAGGAAACTCAAAATGCAGACACAAGTGGAGTTAATCCGCAAGGCCCAAGACAGTTGCTCAAGTGTTGGTCAGTACGGTTTCTGACTCTCACCTGTGCTTCTTCGAGCTCCTGCTGGGAGCAAATGCCTGTCCAGACTTTGTTTGCCTTCCTTACTGTCATTGTCATCACTGTCCTTTCATGGTGGTTTCAGAACTTTTCTCTTTTTTCAGAAATTCAGTGCTTCCCTTGACAGTAAAGTGAGGGTGGACATATTTCTTTGAACAGAGGCTCCGCTCTCTACTGCGTCGGCTGTGTTGTAACAGAGATAAATACTGACATTAGTGAACTAAGGAGGGATGATGGGGTATCATCATCTGTGAAATCTCTCCAAGGTGGATAGAGAAGACATACACTACTCCTTTTTATGCAGCGGGGACAGCTATGGAAGACCAATCACAGTTTTTACTCACAACAAAAGTGAATATTCTAAAGCTTCCTTAAGTGGTGCCTGGCCACTCACTAGGTCTAGCTTGTGAGTAAAACACACACACACACACACACACACACACACACACACACACACACGCGCACATTAAAAAAAACCCCTATGGCTTAAAGGAAGAATTGATGGAATAAAACAGAATCTCAACTTGTAGTAGTCATCTTGCTTCTTTAAGACATGAAAAAACTTTTAATACCAGAAAGTTTTAGCTTGAGAAGATCTTCTAAGCACCAGTGGGAATGAGAGCCATTCAGCGAGCTTCAAAGAGGCTAGACCTTCTGCACCAAGGGAGGGACACTGGTATTTACAGAATCTTCCGTAGAGATTCTCTAGTGACCAACCTAATTTTCTAATCTTCCTATCCAGATTGACAAAAAAGGGGCATTTGTACTAGAAATCTCTTGCTTCTTTGTCTTTCGCACGATCGGCACTGCCAGTCCTTTCCTATATTCTGGAAGACGCTCAGCGAGTGCCTGGATATTACGCACGTGATCTAAGCATTAGAAAAGACTTTGGGCTTGGTGAACTTGGAGGCCCTTGTCCGCCCTCAGACACTGTGGTTCCATGACTTCCTCTATTTTTGATTTCACTTCATCTGTGATGATAGTATTCATGCTCCCACATTCTAGAGTGTGGGAAATGCGTGCATATGTGTGGGGGTAAAAATCACGCGGGAGAAAAATAACTAATTTTCACAATCATTGGAAAACAACTAAATCATTTTGCTTGGTAACAGACTACTCGACTTCGCAGGACAATGTGTGAACCTAACCCGGGGAACACCACCCCAAAACCTGTGTGTCTAGTCCAAGATGACCAGAGTTGCCTGGCAGTTATAAAAATGAAATCTAGAGAGGCGAGAATCAACGGAGACCTGAGGTCTCTGGGATTTGACCCACAGTTTTCTTGGTACACTCCCATTTCTTTATGCTGTGCGACACCTGATTTGTTGACAAAGATCATTTAGGGCTGAAATTCCAAACGGCATTGGATGGTCATCAAAATGGCATGTGGGAACACAGGAGAAGAGAGCTATGCATTGTAACGCAAAGTAAGGTAAGCAGACCTGAGTGTATTTCAGTGTTATTTATGCTCTGTCCACAAGATGGTAGCGTACACTTTCCATTTAATGTAAAGCTGGCCTGGGATCCTAATTTCCCGTAAAGGAGAGAGAATGGTTTGTGTTGAACTGGGGTCAGCCACTCTGGATATCATTCGGTATTTTTTCTATTGTGATGAATTATTGATTTGGAATATATTAAGCTGTGCTACAACAAGGTGGGGATTCATTCGAAGTAAAGAAAACCCAGAAATGCATTGCATTCCAGCTTCTTAAAGGGAATTTGAGAAGTGGGAATACTTTGGACATTTAAAAACCACACACCGAGGATCAGATACTGACATTTTTCAAAAACACTACCTTAGTACATCATGCAAAAGACATTCAGGATGTCAAGTTCAATTAATCTTGGGTGGAATTTTGCTCAGTAATGAAGTTCCTTCCATGAAACTGGTTCAAGAGGGCTCTAGGTGGTTTCCCTTCAAATCCAAGGGGACAGATAGACCTTAGATGCTATGAAATTTCCATGAACTAAATAAGAGGGCAGGATCCACAAGCTGGACTGCTCTGCTATGTGCCTCTCTCCCTCACCTAGCCCCCGTGCCAGAAGAGACAAGACACAGATGGGAAAAACATCTGGCCTCCTCTGCCTCCATTGATCAGAGCGCCTTCTTTGAGGTTCAGGTTCTGGGCTCACATCAACTTATTTTTTTAATTCTTTTTAAAATGAGGAGCTCAAGTGGGATTTCCTTTCATCTTACTATATTAATTTCAAATTAAATTAGGTCTAATACTCTGTAGCAGAACGACAAAAGCAAAGCTCCAGGGCATCTAAGTGACCCTTCATTCTGTTGCCCAGGACAGCTGAGCACCCCACCTAAGCAAGAAGGAGAGAGGGTGATGACCCAGGAGCAGAAGTTGGGATAAGATAATGGCAGCGGGGTGGGAGGGGAACTCCTGTGGTCACAATTCTATAGTTGCCTTTCCTTTGGGCTCCAGGACAAAGTCAAGAGTCTTGAGCCCTGCACAGTCTAGTCCCATCCATTTCATGCTCCCTACTCTCCAGCAGGCATCCTTTGATCTAACGTAGAAAGGTCAACTCACAGTCTGTTCAGTTCTCACTGCCTTTATTGTTAGACCTTCTCTCTCATATTCTTTTTAGTTCTAGTATCTCCAACCTGAATCAGAAACCCCATGGCTCCAGCTTGACCAGAAGGAAAGTTTGTGCATCAAACTTTCTCTAAGAAGCAAAGTAAATGGTGGGTGACTATTATTTAGAAGAGAGAGAAGTGTTCTTTAATTTCAAATTAAATTGAAATAAACAACTTTATGCTAAGTGAAATAAGCCAGTCATTTCATAGACAAATACCACATGATCTCAACCTGTAAGAGAAATATAATGAACAAAATAAACTAACAAACAAAATAGAACCACAGGCACGGAAACAGGGAACAGACTGAAAGGGACCAGAGGGGAGGGGGGAGGGAGATAATGTTGGAAAGAAGGGAAAGAAACGAGAGAAAGAACATGTGTGAATGACCCACAGACATGGACAACAGTGTGGGAATTGACTGTGGGAGTGGGAGGTGGGATGGATGGAGGAGAGCAAAAGGGAAAAATTGGGACAACTATAATAGAATAATGATAAAAATGATTTAATAAAAAAGGTAACATAGCAGCAAAGTTTACAATGGCCAAGTGCTGGAAGCAGCCTAAGTGCCCATCAGCAAAAGTGGATCAAATGAGTGGGTCAAAAAACTATGCTACATTTACACAATGGAATTCTACACAGCAGAGAGAAAGCAGGAGCTCCTACCCTTTTTGTGACTCCAGCATGGATGGAACTGGAGAACATTATGCTAAGTGAAATAAGCCAGGTGGTGAGGGACAAATATCATATGATCTCACCTTTAACTGGAACATAATCAACAAAAGAAAAAAGAAAACAAAATATAACCAGAGACATTAAAATTAAGAACAATCTGACAATAGCCAGGGGTGGGAAGGGGACAGTGGGGAGAAGGGTTTTCAGGAACTACTATAAAGGACACATGGACAAAACCAAGGGGGAGGGTGGAAGCAAGGGAGGGAGGTGGGTTTGGCTGGGGTGGGGGGAGTGGTGGGGAGAAAATGCAGACAACTGTAATTGAACAACAATAAAGTAATTAGAAATAAAAATGAAAATAAAGTAACTATGGTTATATGTGAGTAACTTTTCTGTTCTCTGTAAAAACTATGACTATTTTCTCTTCAAGGTTAACACCTTTCATCACTATATTGACTTAATTATATGGCAAATTCAAAGCAACCTAATGGAGTTTTCTGTTTCCCTTACTCCTGTTAGGGTTTTTTTTTACTATGAATAATACCTAAAAAAAGAAGAATGCCTTAAGTTATATGTGATGGACTGAATATTAGCAGTAGGAGTTCATGTCAGTAATGACCGACTCTGAAAGCTCTGGAAGTCCTGTGCTTGCTACTATGAAAAAATGCAAGAACCTATTAATGTCTGGGTGGAGTTGGGATGCTGCAGAAATGTGCAAGGGGATGGAAAACCCATGGAGATGAAGAAACAGTATAGAAGAAAGGAGGCCAGAGGAGGTAGAACTCCCACTGACCATCAGTGATTCAATGAGTGGACTGAAACAAGGGTGGTGCTCTATTCCCTGAATTTTCTGCATTTTTGGGTTTGAGTGTTATTAAGATTGTTTTTCTCTAGAAATGCACCCTGTCTACTTGTCTTCCTAGATAATATAAGGCAAAGCATAAGGTCATAGAAACACAGCTCTTCGGGGTGAGTTAAGTGTTTTTGAATAGCTAATGTTTAGAAGCACTCATTGTACCTCGCACTCACTCATCTCTCTCCCTTCTTTTATCTATCTATCTATCTATCTATCTATCTATCTATCTATCTATCTATCCATCCATCTATCTCTGCTCTTTTTACTTGTAACATATCATAAACATTTTCCCAGGTGATTCAATGTTTTTTCCAAAATACGATATCTAATAGCTACATTACACTCTAACACATGTAAGCATCAATTTTTTTTCAATCACCCCAAATATAAGGGGTGACTGAAAAATACCTATCTAGGGTATTTGGCAGAAAATTTATTTGACCGAAGCTGTCTGAAGATGCAGTGAATGATCTCAAAGACATTGTCATCCCCCTGCCCATGGAAAAGGTAAAATGTAGGCTGAACCACACATGTGGAGGAGGAGTCGGCAATGGGTGATGAGGCCACACCTTCCAACTCTGAAAATCTGAGATTCCAGCCAACTGAATGAGCCTCGAGTCACCCGAGCTGAAATGCTGCAGTGGAAGTAGATAAGCGTTCGAGCTGTTGTTCCGGCCTTTTAAAACTGCGGACTCTTTCTCATTGGGAAAAGGAGTTTTGGTTTTATGCTTGAAAGGATGACGT
The DNA here is from genome assembly GCF_014824575.4 of Sturnira hondurensis. Taxonomy (NCBI): domain Eukaryota; kingdom Metazoa; phylum Chordata; class Mammalia; order Chiroptera; family Phyllostomidae; genus Sturnira; species Sturnira hondurensis. The sequence goes on along the minus strand of NW_028090067.1, from coordinate 9,359,229 downwards.
GTGCGTGGCCTCACAGACACCTATGAAAACAAGTATCAGCTGACCCAAGTCCATACAAAGATTTATCTATGAGAAAGTGGTACTACATGAGGCTGACCCTGAGATTTGCAAATGTTCTGAAATGATCATTTCTCTGTGTGGTGGAAATGAAGAAAATGTTCTATTCTTAACTGACAGTCTAGGTGGAGTCACTCAGTAGGAGATACGCCCCAAAGAGAGGCCATGGGTTTGGGAGGTAGGCCAGTGCCTGGACAGAGTCATTGGGGCAAGGGAGTGCAAGCACACTTAATAAGGCTCCTTGTGCTATACAAGAGGTGTAAAAGATCCTAAACACTACTAGTATCATTAGTAGATGCCCACGTTTCCTCTTTCATCTAAAACTTTGTTTTTCTCAATAAAATATAATTTGTGCCATAGTTCTTGAGGTGAGGCATGCACACAGGAAATCAATAGGTTTCTACTTGTCTATACCACTCTTCCCTGCAAGGACATGCCGAAGAGTAAAGAGAAGCAACGTAGACAAGTTCAGATGGGCTTAAGAAGCTGTTTACACTCATGCTGGGAAGGCTGGGTTAAAGCACCGAGAATAATAAACTGGAAATTGCCTCCTGTGGCCACTCCTGTCTTTTAAATCTGAGCTTCAATTCAAATGAATATTTACCAAGCATCAATTCTATGTCAGGAGCTGCTGTGGACTTCATGATCGTGTCCCCCTAAAATTAATATGTTGAAAACCTAAATCCCAATGTGATGGTGTTTAGAGAGGAGGCCTTTGGCAGATAATTAGGGTTAGATGAGGTCATGAGGGTGGAGCCCCCAAGATGGGATTGGTGCCATAAGAAGTGGAAGACCCAGTGTTTTCTCTATGCCTCTGTGCCAGGTGAGGATACAGGGAGGTGGCTGTCTACAAACCAGGCAGAGGGTCCTCACCAGACACCATCTCTGCAGGCACTTGACCTTAGAATTCCCAGCTTCCAGAATTGGGAAAGATAAACATTTGATATTTAGGGCACCCAGCCTGTGACATTTTTGTTATAGGAATTGATAAGACTAAAACAGGATCTGTACTAAGAAATATCAAAAGATAAATTTTAGTTATTCATTCTACAAATATTCATTGACTGCCTACTGTATGTTAGTCACATTGGGCATTGGGAAGACAAGGTTGAAATAAAAAGATATAGAATACTTTTCATGAGCCTTTCAGTCTAGTAGGCAAGATAGATATTATATTGGAAATAATTTTAGCATTTAAAAATTATATTATTATATACTGTCTTTCTCGCCCAAGTTCTGAATCTCCTGGGAGATTCAGATGAGGAGTCAGATAGGTGTAAGTTACAGTACCAGCTTTATGGTGGATAAAACTGCTTGGGACAAGTGGTTTACTTAATTAAGTGAGCTTTCTGATATGCCCTCAGACTGAATTTTCTCCACAAAACTGTAGATCTTCTTCACAGGAGAAGAGTTCAGTTATCTGACTGAGAGTCCCTACAGGAAGACAGAGCCAAAAATCATTTAGGTTCTCTGCCAATAGCATCCACTGCAAACAATCTATGACAACCTTCACATTCTCCTACCTGCCCAGCAGCTGATCCAGATGGTCCTGCCAGTTGCCTGGTCAACTCCACTGATGGGGAAGGCCACACCCCTGGCACAACCCAGTTGGTTAAAAGGACAAAAAGCTGGCATGGGATAAAAGACCAACAATATTACTTGAGAGGAGACCCTCTCCTGAAAGCCAAAAAATTGAGGGCTAACCATACTCTTGATAATTATGACAAGTTCTTCAGACAGGGAAGCCCAGGGTGTTATGGGAGAGCATAATGTGGAAACCCAGATTATTCCAGAAGGGGAGTACATGAACAAAGTTTGGTTTCTACTCTCAGGAAATTTTTGGCTCACTCACAGAAAGAGAGAATCATCACAAAACAACGAGGGTAAGTTCCATAGTAGCAACATAAGTTAGGTACACAAGGAGCAAGGAGGGGTGAACAATGAGGTTCGGTCACAATTGCTTACTGTTCTTTTAAATACACCCCTCTTCCACATGTTCTCTGCAACATTGAGAGACCTGTTATACAGAGCTATCTCTCTATTATTTCAATATGAGAATAAATTGATTATAAAGATTTTAGTCTTTTTAGGAACAAATTCCAAGTCTGGGTATTTGGGGTTTTTGTTTCTTTTGTGTTGTGTGATTAGATCTTTTAGTCATCTAAGAAACTACCAAATCAACTGAGCTTTATGACATTTTGTAAACAAAATCCTAAATCCCCTCCAAAGTGCAAACTTTAAAAAAAATGCTTTTTAAAAGCTGTTTTTTATTATAAAATTAGTGTGTGTTGCTGGGACTAGAAAAGTCCCACCATTCAAGCTCACCCAGGGTTACCCTTTGAAATATTACTTCCTTTGCCTTTGTTTACTTTTTTCTAGTGTATAGTATTTATTTTGTTTTCTCATTGATTTGGTTTTTTACACAGAACCAACTCTCAATGATCTGCCATGGCTTAATTAATTTGTGGATTAACTATCATTATATCTAAGACAAATAATCTGTAAAAAATATTAAAGCTATCACTAGTCAGCAAAAAAACTTTTTTCAACAGGTATCTACTGAATGTCTATTATATGCCAAGCATATAACTACAAAGCAAATAGCTGGCACCCATGGAGTTAACTGTCCCATGAAGAAGCTCCACCTTCCAGTGGAGGCCTCTCTGCCCCCTCAATCCCATCAGACAGCATTCCTGGGCCCAACAGAGGGTCTGAATTTTATAAATGCAAAGCTAGAAATGGAAGGATTAGGTAAAAGAGGAAGAAGAGAGATGGAACACAACTCAACTGCACTCCAATATCTGAAAACTGGCAAAAAATAGATAAAAATTCCATTATTTAATTAGATAACCTCTTGGCCATTTCCCCCCAAGCAATTAATCTGACATAATTTTAATTTATTTTATAATTCTTAGGATTTCAGATAATATCTAGAGAATGGTAACTGGATTCCTAAACATAGATGGAATTTTAACTAAATACGTTTACATTCAATTCATTTCCTGTTTTTGGTGACTAGTGTAGTTTTAACCCTGATTAGGGGTTCTAATTTCAAGGTATTACAAGTTTATTCCAGGTAATTTTGGAAAATACACTGTAGTGGTGTGTCTGGTAATTTGGAAGTTGGTTTTATTAACTGCTATTTTTTTCTCAAGTGAAAATGTTAATGTTTGGTGCTTGAAGGTGAGTGCAGAGGATGTAAAAAACTTGTACAAGGTGTTCAAAGGCCTTAGTGCAAAGAGAAGATCAAGATCTCAACCACTTCTCCCAAAGATATGGCAATTTTTCAGGTGATCTAAGGAGGCCTCGAATTAGCCCCAGAAGCAGGGAAGTGGTCAAGGAAGACGGGGTTTCAGACTAAGGAGGCTGTGAGTGCTGGCATCTCACCAACCAGCAAGACTTTTTGTACTATGGATGACCATTAGGATCATTTATTTTCTCTCCCCCCTCCCCCCCCAAAAAAAATTGGATTTCAATCTGGTTTATAGTAACTCTACACTAATTTGTAGAGTTAAATGCACTTTTTAAAGTTATATTTTATTATTTATGCCATTATATTTGTCCCCACTTTTTCTCTCCTTTTCCCCAGGATCCCCACTTAGGCCATCCCCACATGTGTCCTTGGGTCAATCATGTATGTTCTTTGGCTAATCCCTTTACCTTCTTTCATCCAGTCCTCCCTCCAACAGCTGTTAGTCTATTCCATGTATCTATGCCTCTGTTTCTATTTTGTTCATTAGTTTTTTTAAAATTAGATCTCACATATATGTGCTGTCATATGGTATTTGTCTTTCAATAGACTGGCTTATTTCACTTAGCATAATAGGCGCCAGGTCCATCCATATTGTCTCAAAAGGTAAGAGTTCCTTCTTTTTAGCTGCTGCATAGTATTCCACTGTGAAAATGTACCACAGCTTTGTTTAAAAAAATTATCTATTTATTTTTAGAGAGAGAGGAATGGAGGGAGAAAAAAGGAGAGAAAAATCAGTGTGAGAGAGAAACATCCATCAGTTGTCTTTCACATGTGCCCGGACGAAACCCGCCACCCAGGCATGTGCACTGACAGGGAACCCAACTGTCAATCCCTTTCACTTTGCAGGATTAGCAAAGCCAATTGAGCCACACTGATCCAGGCTGTACCACAGATTCTGAATCCACTCATCAACTTATGGGCATGTAGGCTGTTTCCAGATCTTAGGTATTGTAAATAAATGCTGCTATGAACATAGGGGTGCATGCATTCTTTTGAATTGGTGTCTTGGGATTCTTAAGATATAGTCCCAGAAGTAGAATTGCTAGGTCAAAAGGCAATTCCAGTTTTTTTCTTAGTTTTTAAAATTATTATTTATTTTTTTAAATTTATTATTGTTCAATTACAGTTGTCCCCATTTTCCCTCATTACTCTCCTCTGCCCTGCCCACCCCTGCCTCCCACATTCAACCCTCACCCCTATTGTCCTTGTCCATGGGTCCTTTATACATGTTCCTTGACTTGACCCTTCCCCTTCTTTCCCCCATTATCCCCCTTCCCTCTCTCCTCTAGTCACTGCCAGTTTGTTCTTTATTTCCATGTCTCTGGTTCTATTTTGCTCACTTGTTTGTTTTATTGATTAGGTTCCACTTATAGGTGAGATCATATGGCATTTGTCTTTCACTGCCTGTCTTATTTCACTTAGCATAATGCTCTCTCGTTCCTCCATGCTGCTGTGAAGGTTAGAATTCCCTTCTTTCTTTCTGTTGTGTAGTATTCCATTTTGTGAAAGTACCAGAATTCTTTAATTCACTCATTTACTGGTGGGCACTTAGGCTGCCCCAGCACTTGGCTATTATAAATAATACTGCTATGAATATTGAATTGCACAGGTGCTTTTGAATTGGTGATTTAAGATTCTTAGGGTATAATTCCAGCAGTGGAATTGCTTGGTCAAAAGGAAATTCCATTTTTAGTGTTTTAAAGAAATTCTGTATTGTCTTCTTCAGCGGCTACATTAGTCTGCATTCCCATCAACAGTGCACTAGGGTTTCCTTTTCTCCACAACCTCACCAGCACTTGTTTGTTGATTTATTGATGATACCAATTCTGACAGGTGTGAGAAGGTACCTCATTGTGTTTTAATGTGCATTTCTCTGATGATTACTGATGTGGAGCATCTTTTCATATGTTTATGGGTCATCTTATCTGTATGTCCTTTTTGGAGAGGTGTTTATTCAGATCCTTTGCCCATTTTTTTAAACCAGGTTGTTTGTCTTCCTAGTGTTAAATTGTATAAGTTATTTACATGTTTTGGAAATTAAACCCTTATCAGATGTGTCATTAACAAATGATCTCCCATACAGTGGGGTCCCCTTTTCATTTTGATGATGGAATGAAAATGATCATTCCATCATTTAACTGTGCAGAAGCTTTTTAATTTGATGTAGTCCCATTTGCTTATTGTAGTCCTTTGTTTCCACTGCTCTGGGAGATATATTGGCAAAAATATTGCTACACGAGATAACTAAAATATTACTGCCTGTGTTTTCTTCTAGAATTTATGCGATTTCATGACTTACATTTAAGTCTTTTATCCATTTTGAGTTTATTCTTATCTATGGTGTACGTTGTTGATCTAGTTTTATTTTTTGGCATGTACTTGTCAAGTTTTCCCAACATCACTTATTGAAGAGGCTGTCTTTACTCCATTGTATGCTCTTGCCACCTTTGTCAAATATTAATTGACCATAAAGTCATGGGTTTATATCTGGGCTCTCTGTTATGTTCCACTGATCTACATGCCTGTTCTTATATCAGTACCAGACTGTTTGGATACAGTGGCCTTACAGTATTGTTTGACGTAAGGTATTATGATACTTCCAACTTTGTTCTTCTATCTCAAGATTGCTGAAACTATTCAGGGTCTTTTTTGGTTCCATATACTTTTTTGACTATTTGTTCTAGAGTTGTGAAATATACTGTTGGTATTCTAGTAGTAATTATATTGAATCTATATGTTGCTTAGGGTAATATGGACATTTTAATGATGTTATTTCTTCCAATCCATGAACATGGTATATGCTTCCACTTATTTGTTTCTTCTTCAGTTTTTTTCTTCAGTGTCTTATAGTTTTCTGAGTACAAGTCTTTTAAGTCCTTGGTTAAATTCATTCCTAAATATCTTAGTTTCATTATTTTTTGTTGCAATAGTAAATGGGATTGTTTTTGTAGTTTCTCTTTCTAATATTTTATTTGTGTATAAATATACCATTAATTTCTGGGTATTGATTTTGTATCTTGCTACTTTGTGGAATCATTTATTAGGCCTAGTAGTTTTTTTGGTATGGTCTTTACAGTTTTCTGTGTACAGTATCATGTCATCTTTGAATATTGACAGTTTTCCTTCTTTTCAATTTGGATGTCTTTTATTTTTTCTTTTTGTTTGATTGCTGTGGCTAAAACTTCCAGTAATATATTGAATAAAAGTAGTGAAAGCCAAACTTTGTTGTGGCATGGCTCATGTGAATGGCCACTGTCTGGACCACCCAGCTGTCCATGGGCAGATTAAGAGACTTCTGGCCAAGATGGAGGCATAGGTAAACATACTTTACCTCCACACACAACTACAGGGGAAATTACAACTCAACTACAAAACAAACATCACCTATATGTGTCAGAAAATTGAGCTGTATGGAAGTCTGAAAACCAAGGTTTTAAAGAAGCCACATTCATCCAGATGAGTGCCTTTTCTATAATCGGCCACGCTAGTGAGACAGGGAGTTGAAGCCGCTCTACCTAATACACAGAAACAAACACAAGGAGGCTGCCAAATTGAGGAGACAAAGAAATATGGCCCAAATGAAAGAACAGAACAAAACTCCAGGAACAGAACTAAATGGAATGGAGATAATAAACCAATCAGATGCAGAGTTCCAAACACTGGTTATCAGGATGCTCAAGGAAATCACTGGGAACTGCAATACCATAAAAAGGCTCAGGCAGAAATGAAAATTGCATTAAGTGAAATAAGAAAAATCCAAAGCAAACCAACATTAGATGGGATGAAGCTGAGATTCAAATCAATGATTTATAACATAAGGAAAAAAAAGCATTCAATCAGAAGAGCAAGAAAAACATTTTTTAAAAAGAGAGAAAATAAGGAGCCTCTGGGACATCTCCAAATGTCCCAACTTCCAAATCATAGGGGTGCCAGAAGGAGAACAGGAAGAGCAAGAACTTGAAAACTTATCTGAAAAAGTAATGAAAGGAAACTTCCTTAATTTGGCAAAGGAAATATACATACAAGTCCAGGAAACTCACAGAGTCCCAAATAAGTTGGACTCAAAGAGGACCACACCAAGACACATCATAACTAAAAGGCCAAAGGTTAAAGATAAAGAGAGAAACTTAAAAGCAGCAAGAGAAAAGCAGATAGTTACTTACAAAGGATTTCCCATAAGACTGTCAGTTGATTTCTCAAAACATATTTCGCAGGCTAGAAGGGACTGGCAAGAAGTATTCAGTGATGAAAAGCAAGGACCTACAATCTAGATTACTCTATCTAGCAAATCTATCATTTAGAATTGAAGGTCAGATGAAGTTCTTCCCAGACAAGGTAAAACTAAAGGGATTCATCATCACCAAGCCATTATTATATGAAACGTGAAATGGAACTATATGAGAGAAACAAGATAAAAACTATGAACATTAAAATAGCAGCAAATATACAACCATCAACAAGTGAATCTAAAAAACAAACTAAGCAAACAGACGGGAAGAGAATCACAGATGTGGAGATCATTTGGAGGGTTATCAGCTTGGAGGGGGAAGTGGGATAACAGAGGAAAAGGTGCAGGGATTAAAAAGTACAAATTGGTACATACAAAACAGACAGTGGGATGTTAACAACAGTATAAGAAATGTAGTAGCCAAAGAACTTATATACATGACCCATGGACATAAAATAAAGAAAGGAATTGTTGGGGGGAATGGGGTACTGGGTTGAGGGGGACAGATGGGGAAAAACTGGGACAATTGTAACAACAAAATCAATAAAATAAAAAAGAGTGGTGAAGGCAGACACCCTTTTCTCATTCCTAATCTTAAGGGAAATGTTTTTAGTTTTTGCCCATTGAGTATGATGCTGGCATTGGGTGTGTCATATATGGATTTTAACATGTTTAGGTGTGTTCCTTGTATTCCCACTTTACTGTGAGATTTCATCATGAATGGGTGCTGGATTTTACCAAATGCTTGTTTTGCATCAATTGATATGATCATATAATTTTTGTCCTTTATTTTGTTTATATGGTGTGTCATACTTATTAATTTACAGATATTGCACCAACATTGCATCCCTGGAATAAGTCCCACTTAATTATGATGTAAGATCTTTTTAATGTATTGCTGGACCTAGTTTTCTAATATTTTGTTGAGGATTTTAGCAGCTATGTTCATCAGGAATATTGGCCTACCATTTTCTTTCTTTGTACTATCTTTATCAAGTTTTGGAATTAGGATAATGCTGGTCTCATAAAATGATCTTGGAAGTCTTTCCTCCTCTTGGAAATTTTTTGGAATAGTTTGAGGGGAATAGGTGTTGACATTGCATTTATTTTAACTGTGCCATGGACTGCTGTTATTTCGCACCCAAAAGAGAAAGCCAAATGTCAGTCTGACCTTTGTAGATTTGTAGATGTGGCAGATACTGCCTGTTGCTGACACAATGTTCATTTTTCTCTTACTAACTGAACCCTGATTTCATTTGGTGTAGAAATATTCAAAATATTCAGAAATGGATAAAACTACGTTTCCAAACCCACCTTGCAGAGAGGGTGGCTTTGTAGCATAGTTCTGGCTAATGAACTAATTTACCAACTGTGGCTTCTCAAAAAGGTGTTTATTAGTGGAAGAATTAGCAAGCAAATGTCCCTTTTTTCTTAACTCGTCTTCTTGCATCCACTCAACGGCTGGAGTCTTGGCAGCCATCATAAGAGGGTCACCATAAGGGTGGCACAGGGGAGAGCTAGAGGAAGCTTCTCGCTTCCTTACATGACATCATGGGCTGCCTTTCCAACTCTGGACTGCTTATCATCATACTTCTTTTACAAGCAAAAAAAAAATAAACCTTATGTTATTTAGGCCATCACTCCTTGGATTGTATGTTTTAGTTAGCCAAACAAGTCCCTAACTGACTAATCAGAGAGCAGTTATTTTTATTATTTTTATCATAATCCTTGTTAGGTTTTTATTATGCTTGTACTTTCAAAAACGTTACAATCTTGGAGTATGTTTTTATATTTGTTTACTTGAAATTTAGTGGAACTTTTGGAACAGTGTGTTAAGACTTTTCTAGGCAAAAAAAGATTTTAATTATCTTTAGTTTGACCTCTATTCTCTGCTTTCTATATCCATCATCTTCATTTTAAAGCATAACTAGAGTGCAGTTAATAGGCACTACTTCTAGCCAGTGCCTACTGGGAGTTCATCTAACAGTTCTGGCCCATAACAGGATGTGTCCTGCCTCTGTTGTGAGGCTTGCTGAAACTCTGAAGTGCACACCTTGTACTGTTTCCTAAGCAACTAGTTAGCTGTTGCTGTCTTCCCTACAACACATTGTTTAAGAGAACTCTACTCCCAGAATGCAAAAGCATGGTGGTAACCAATTCACCACTACCAATATCGCCACCATCCCACAACTTCCTATTCTGATTTCTGGAACACTCTGCAAAATGATACTGAAATATGAATCAGAAGCAAGATAGTATCTTAGCTCAGGCTGCTATAAGAAATACCATAGACTGGGTGGCTTAAATAATAGACATTTATTTCTCACAGTTGTGGAAGCTAAGAAGTCCAAGATCAAAAATACCAACAGTGTCTGGTGAAGGCCCGACTCCAAAAATTCAAGAGGAGGGAGGACTCCCAAGATCATTTTAGGAGGCCAGCATTATCCTAATTCCAAAACTAGATAAAGACAGTACAAAGAAAGAAAATGGTAGGCCAATATTCCTGATTACCTCCCAAAGAGCCACCTCCAAATAACATCATATTATGGCTTCAACATATGGTTTTAGGGGAACACAAATATTTAGTCCATAGCAAATGAAGGAAAAAACAAGTGTGGCTTCCTTGAGACATAGCACTTACCTAACTGAAGCATGGTTACCTAGCTTTCTGATAAGTAAAGGTCTTGAGTCACTGAACCAGAGGTCAGACAGTGGGGAAGAAATGAAATATTATCTTACCTTTTCCCAGGATTCTTTAGTTTTAGTAGATAATGCGTTGGTAGGCCACTGATTGATTTCTCTCATTCTGACACTACCGAAGAGAAAATATTTAGAAAATTAGCAAAGATTCTGGTAATAGATTGCTTGTCGGTAGTCATGTTCAACGCTGTGATTTTTTTCCCTTTGGGCACAACACTATACATTTTTATACTTTATTTCTTGAAAACACATACCACATTAATGCTGTGGTTTTTAAATATGTTGCATAAGTTGTGATTGTATTTTTAAAGATAAGTTAGAAGAAACCTCACTAGAGTCTGTAGAATCATATAACTCACCCCATAAAAATTCACAAAATGTCAGCCTATTTTATTAAATCATTTAGTTAGATATTCATGTTATTTATAATTTTTGCTATCTCAAAATAATCCTAAATACTATATTATTTTCTTAAGAAAGATTTCTAGGAGTGAGATTATTAGGTAAGAGTTAGGACATTTGACTGTCATTAAAATCTTCTCAATCATTTGCTAACCTTAGGGAAAAATGAAATCTTCCTTGGCTACTTTATAATTCTTTGCTTAATTAAATCCTTTTAGTAGATTCATATTATCTCTATGTCTTATTGTTTTATGAATAAGGTAACTGTAGTTCAAAGGGGCCATTTTTCCAAGATCACAGAGTAAATAAGCAGCAAATAAGAGGGAAATGAGTTAGAAGTATCTTGGGAAACCCAATCTACTATGTCTCCATGCTCCCAAATATTCTTATTTTACAGTTGAAGAAACAAATACTCAGAAGGATAAAAGGTATTATCCAAAGACCACACAACTAGGTAATGAAGTAGACCCAGTTCTGCAATTCTTTATAAAGAAAATGAGGCTGTATTCAGAATCAATTTGTCATAGAAAATCATTAGAAATAATATGAAGAAATGGTCAAATGAAGTTCAAATACAATATACTGAAACTTTATAAATTATTATGGAATAACTATGCTTATGATTCTACAGTTACATGTATATATATGTATATTTATTTCTATCTATCTACTTATCCATCCCTAATACCTTTCACCTGCTCCCAGTACACATCTCACTTCACCTTTCTTATTTCAACAGAATGTAATAGAGTTTGAATTTATTCCTCACCTGAGTCCAGAGTTCAAGGAAGAGGCTGTCAAGAAGACAGATTCCTATGGCGAAATAATGCTGAAAAGGGAGCATCTTTCCTGCATGCCAAGTGAGAGGCTATTTACACAGCTATCCAGTGAAAAATCTGTTCTTGGAACATGCCTTCCTACAAAATATTAGCTTCCCACCTTCTGTCCAAAATTCATTTACTTGTCATTTTTATATGACTATGAGGCTGGGTAGGGGGAGGGTGTCTCAAGACATTTCTTCCTTTTTCTTTGTATTTTCTCTTGTGTTGTCCACACAGTGCTTTGAAAAATGAGATTCCTATTGTAACGAATGGCTGGCACATTCAGAGGTTTCAGTTTCCCAATTATACAACATAACTTGGCTATGCAAACATTTTCACAAAGACATAAATTAGAAGGCTAATGTCACAATGACCGGGTCCACCCCTGCTGCTCTCCCCATCTTTACAAGGTTAAAGATAACAATATCAGTTGTTAAAGAGTGAGTCATTCAGAAAGCTGCAGGAGCTCTGATGAGGCTGCAGCAGAGAAAGGGGCTTCCCAAGTCCTCTCTCTAGGACCTACTCACCACCATCCTAACTTGATCCTTCTGTCCCTGCTACGCACCAGATGCTACAGCCAAATTGGGCAACCTAATGAGTAATTACCATTCTATCTACTCACTCTCCTGTCTCCTTTGCTCCTATTAAACCTTCATCTGAAATACCTTTTATCTTATCCACTGGACAAAATGTTACAAGTGGTGATGCTCCACTTAAATTTCATTCCTTCTTCCAACCCTTTTAACAATGTTTCATAGAAAGAACTAACTGTTTCCTTCTTTATAATCTCATTCTCCTGGTTCACACAATTAGGCAGGCAAATTTCTCTAACAGATGGAGGTTGGTATTTTCTCTCCCATCCTCTACCCAGGTCTGTAAACATTTTGAGAGCATCACAATTATTTGTGGCCCAAGTATTTAGCACAGATTTTCTGTAGTGGAGGCACTGTACATTTTCTATAAAGGGCCAGGTAGCAAATATTTTAGGTTCTGTGGGCCAAACAACCTCTGCTGCAGCTACTCCATTCTGCTGTTAGAGCATGAGAGCAGCAGGAATGCAAACAAATGGGTGCGGCACACAACATCGTGCCGCAGCCTGGACACCCAAGCCCACCCATATTCCTCATTCGTTGGATTTGTGAATTGAAAATCAGACTGTCTTATTCAAAATAGGGTTGATAAAACCCTACTCCACAAAGCCAGGTAGGTCCCCATGAAAAGAGGCCGTGGTGTTGGCCACGTTGAAAACTAACATCCTGCCAAGGTTACAATTCTAGAAGAGATGGTTTGAAAGTTTTTGAGTACAAATCTTTGGCACCATGGAGACCAGGACCCACTCTTAGTTGAGTTGAAAGAGGGCCATGACCCCTTAACACTGGGAAGTGAGGGACGACACCCCCAAATGAGCAAGATGGAAGCCATGGCTGGCAAACCAGCTCTCACATCACTGAATAACAACAATAATAATAATAAGGATGAATATAATTATAGCAAACATTTATTGAGTGCTTAGTAGGTGCCAGTCACTGTTCTAAGCATTGATTCATTTAATCCTCACAAGAACACATTATAGAAAGTGTTGCTTCTATCTCCATTTCACAGATGCCGCTGAGGCTCAGAAAAGTTAAATGACATATTCATGGCAACACAGTTAGCAAGTGAGGATGCAAGTGATCTAAAACTGAAGGATCAGTACAAGCAATACACTGTGGTTCCTGAATGCAGGTCTGTGGCCTACATGCATATAAATCACCCAAGAAACTGATATAGATACCTAGACCCCACCCTTAGAAATGCTCTCAGTATACCCAGGGCAAGATCAAGAAATCTCTGTATTTTTTTAAGAGCTGCCCCTATGATCCAAGTGTGTAGCTATAGTGCCTTAACTGGTAGTTCCCCGAAGGACATTTATGTCCACGGTTTAATTCATGGAACCTGTGAGTGTTACCTTGGGAAATGAGTTTATGGAGATGTATTAAGTTAAGAATTTTGACTTAAGGAGGGCCCTATCTTATTAAGAAGGGCCCTATCTTATCAAATGGGGCCTAAATTTTATAACAAGTGTGCTTATAAGAGCACACTGAGGAGACAGAGAGAGAAGAGGAGGAGCCAGTGTGGCCATGAGGCAAAGATTGGAGTGATATGGCCACAAGTCAAGGAACGCTGACAGGCACCGGAATCTGGAAGAGGCAAAAAGAATGGGTTTTCTCCTAGAGCCTCCAGAATGAGTGTGGCACCACCCACACCTTGATTTCAGACGTACAGATTCCAGCAGTAGCAGAGGCTAAATCTCTGTTACCACAGCCCCGGGACACGAATGTAGAGCCACTCTCTTTTCTCCTCCATTCCAGAACTCCTGGGTGTGGCCAATTCAAAAGAAACAACTCCTCAGCTAAAAAGGATCTTTCGGGCCTCCCAGCAGCCACTGAAGTCCTCTCTAGGCCCTGAACTCTGAATCTCCCAAGGGCAGGAAGCACACTTGGTTTGTGTATTCGCGTCCTGAACGCCAGGACGGTTCCTTGGATGGCTGTGCAGGTTGTTCACAGAGGCCCAGCTGGCAACACCTAGCACGCTGCCTTTTACGTAAGAAGCCCTTGATCAATAATTCTCAAATAAATCAGTGACTTTGAATTCACTGATACTGGCATTGTCCTCGATTACTACTGTAATGAACTCAGATTTCAAGACACTGAAGGTTTGTAGGCAGAACCTAAGGAGAAACACAAAAGAGAAATGACACTGAAGGGGACATAAAGTCCTTTTCAGAGGAACTCTGGGGTCTGAACTTTATTTTTAAAAAGAGTCTGATGGAAGCACACCTCCATCACTCACACACACACACACACACACACACACACACACACACACAGAAATAACATGACATATAATACCTCCCTAGTCTTGCACATGGTTCTCTGCCAGGACCATGATGCCATGTGTCATGATGGTCATGCTCTGTCTGCACCAGGCCTGTGCCTGGCCCCACAGTTACCTTGTCTCCTACTCCACCCTACCCACACCCCCCTTCCGGGACCCATGTGGTGTGACTGTAGCCTACCACTCCCATCCTGTAACCAGTACCTGGAAAACTGCTACTAGAAACAACACCCAGTGCCAACCCCATGGCCTCTTTTCATGGGAACCTACCTGGCTTTGTGAAGAAAGGGTTAGAACAGATTGTAATAACAGTAGTCCTGGGAGTCTCCATTGCCAAGAGATCAGATTCTCAGTAGATGAACTGTTTTTGAGTTGGAAGGCTGCCTTGAAACATAGCCTGCTTACTCAACAGAACTTTGCCCCTGAATAGGTATCATGGAGGGAAAACTTAGGTAGATAACAAACCAGTCCTCTCCAAATGAAACCAGGCCCCTGACCACGTTCATTACCTCTTATGTAGCCAACTAAGATGTGTAAACAAACTAAGGAGCCCTATTGGGGTATGGGTGTCACTTCGTATCCAGGTGGCCTGAGTGGTTAGTGCCTCATCTCACTGTTCTCTTGCTGACCTCAGGGCCAGAATTTGGAATGCATCCATCTGTGCGGACAAGTTACACAGAACCTAGTACAAAAAGTGATATTGTTTAGTGCTTCAGGTTTCCACTGTTGAGATGTACAGACTTGGGATTTAATTCTAATCCACTGCTCACAAGGAAAGTTACCTTTCATTCATTCACACTCCACCTTTCGGGGAACGTGCCACCATGTGGTGGGAGGGACTGAGACGAATGTTCCTTCACTCCCACAGGAAAGAGAAGTGATTGCAAGGAGTCATTCTGGAGCCAGATATGTTCAAGCTCCAACCCACCTCTGCCACCTACTCCTGAACTTCTCTAGCTTCAGTTTTCTCATCTATGAAATGGGACTGCTCATAACAGCACCAAGTTCAGAGGTTTCATTGTGAAGGTCAAATATGATAATGTTGATAAAGAATTTGACACAGAAAAGCCCTCAGAAAGTAATAGCTATGATGTAGGACAGACAAATGACACACATTTATATAAACTTCCTTTCCTAAGTACTACTAAATTAGAACTTACACTTCCTCTTTTACTTTTTCAACTAGCTACTTTTAATTTAGAAGGGTAAATATTTCTTTTTTTTTTAAGAATTCTTCTTCATCTCACGCAGTTTCAATACTTACCATGGGCCGGGCCAGGTAACACATTTAACACATTCTCTTTTAGTCCTTACTGTGTATATATGTCTTTGAAGCAGATATTATCATACTTACTTAAAATGTGGGGAAACTGAGACTCAGGGAGGCTAGGTAACTTGCCAAATGCATTAATTAGATATATTTCAATATGAGGATTCTGACTGTGAAGTTTCCTTAGAGCCCAAGACAATCTATGCTACTTAGCCAAAAAGGAACCAAAATGTTGACTTTTTTAATGGCCCAATAAAGTGGAAATTGAGGGTGTCTGGTAAATGGCATTGGGGAACACAAAATGAGACCTTATTTTCTTTCTAAATCTGGACCATAAAATCTTATTTTATGAGAAATAAGTCAGACAGAGAAATACAAACACTGTATGATATCATATGTACAATATGAAAATAATGAACTTAATAGAAACAGAAAAAAAATGATGTTTACCAGGAACAGGGCTGGGAGGACAGAAATGGTTGAAGATAGTCAGAGGGTATAAAACTTCCAGTTTTGAGATGAACAATTTTTGGTGATGTAATGTACAGCATGGTGACAATAGTTAAAAATGCTGTAGTGTATATTTGAAAGTTGATTAGAGAATAAATCTTAAAGTCCTCACCAAACACACACACAGTGCAACTATGTGACATGATGGGTGTGTTATCTAACCGTATTATGGCAACCATTTCACAATACATGGAGTGACCCTAGTGTTTTATAATTTTGGAGGAAAGAAATTCAAAAACTCTCTCACTCGTACTGTGTTCTGAGAATATGCCTCTTTCCAGTAGTTTATAATGCGTATTTCTTCATTTTCCCATTCATTTATGTAAAGCACTCAGACTTATACTAACATTTCCATATAGGTAAAAATAGTGTATCAAATTAAAATGCTTTCTTTGTGCTATAAGCAACAGACAAATGGCTTTAATGCCTAAGCCTCTGTTTCTTTTATGGACCAAGAAGACAAGAGGAAGTTTGTGGTGATATAGTCGTTCCAACAATGCTGTCATGGATTTAACCATTTTCTATCTTTCTGCTGCATGATCCTTAAAGGGATTTTATCAGGGTTATTACCTTCTGGTCATAAGGTGGCTGCTGCCTCAATAGGAGTAAAATGTATCTGCACTTCAGCTGGTAAGTAGGAGATGGAAGAAATTAAATGACAAAGACCCATGCTATCTGGGCAGGGTTCTTTGCAAAAGCTTTTCCAGAAGTCCTGTCTGGCAACTTCCTAAGAGCTATTTGATCGACACATGCAAATCTACTCAAATCTCTGGAAGTTCTCTGGGAAAGTGAATTGTGCATGGGGTTGTGTTCAGCAACCTGACAGTGTCTGCCCTGGATAGTAATATAATCAGAGCCAAGCTACATGGATGTTGAATTATGGCATAAGAAAGGAGGCTTGGAGTCTCCACTTGTAACACAGGAGTCTGAGGATTGTGTATAAGGAGTAATGACAATAAAAAATAATATAATATAGCTAGCAATGACTAATATTAATCTGGGACTCATTGTATACTAGACAATGTTCAAAACACTTATATATTATACATTATTTCATTTAATTCTTGCAATAATCTTAAAAAGTAACTATTATCATTATTCCCATCTACTTATGAGGAAGCTAAAACATAAAGAAATTCCACAACTGAGGAAATTCCCTCAGTAAATAACTACTTCAACTGCAATTGAAAGACAAGGAACAAATATTCTAACTCAGGTTTACTAGTAGACAAGAAAGGGATCTTTTGTTTCTTTACCTCCTGTCGTACTGAGGTTTTCCTCTAGAAGTCAACAAATATTTAACTAGCCAATATGAGTCTGATTCTTAAACTTCCCAACTCACATGATCAGAAATCTTAAGACAAAAATACAAGTCCGCCCATTACTTGGCATGGTGCCTATCTAACTTGTCCTTTTTTATTCAAATGGTCATCCAAGGGAGCGCCATTTGCCTTGACTATAAAATTGCTACGGCTACTAAGATTAGTAATGCCCTGTCTATTGGCCTTCTACACCTACAAGTATGGGGACATTTTAGAGCATAGCAGACACCATGAAGGAAAGGATCACTTTTATTTTAGTGGCCCGACGCGGAGGCATCATCTCTTCACTCACAGAAGAAACGATTCTCATGTCCCGCAGAGCCCTGACTCCCAATAAACACCACCAGCAGCAAGAAATCCAGGTATAAGCTCACCACTCACTGGTTTAAAGCAGTGTTTCTAACCTCTTCTTCATTATTGACCCTTAAGGAGCCTGTGTAGATTTTCTTCTTAATTGCCTCCAATACCACATGTAAATACGACAAATATACTATATATTTGTTAATGCAATATGGCCTTTAGGAAAGCTGAAGATCTAAACTACCCCCCCCACACCCCACCCAATTTTCATCCCCTTGGAATGATACTGCCCTTGTTTAAAGTGATTGATTTATGACTTTAAAAGCCATTCTGAGAAATAGAGCTTCCTCGTGGCCTCATCAAAGTTCTAATAATAGATCAGATCCCATAAAAAACTCCAGCTAAAGTCTTGCTGCTATCGATGTAGCGGTCATTATCACCATCAGTCCTTTCGAAACACATACTAAGCCTGCACACATTCCTGCATGTGGTTTGGGGAAGGTTGTGTGTCTGGTTGTTAGTGAAAGGGTTGCATGTCACTTCCAGGCCAGAATACTCTGTTGCTACTTAGAAACCTAGAATTCTCTTTTCTTCTACCCAGTGATAAGCAATGTTTAAGATGTTGCTCCTTTTGTCAGCCTGGAGGTTGCTAGTTATTGTAGCAGAACCCAGCCTACCCTGACTGATTTACTGGGTCATTCATTTACTCCTTTGAATCAATGAGAACCACTACATGTCACATACTACCCTTGACACTCATGATATAGCAATAAGCTAGACAAGTCCTCACCTTCATGGAACTTACATTCTAATGGAGGAAACGAGTGAGATCATATCCAGCAATTTTTCAGTCCAGAAAGAAAGGGATATGCAGTACAAGAAAACTAACCTTTGTCCTTGAAGACAAGGCTAAAATTAGAAAGTTGTACTCTGTGATATACTCTCAACAATCTTCTCTGAAATGAGGTCAAGCCCAGAGAGCATTGGTCCCTCCATTCCTCCCCGGACACCAAAGTGATGTTGAAATCCTGTTTTAATTCTGAAATTTGAAGTTAAATTATTGGGAATGTCACAGAAAGAAATCACTGGAGAAAGGGCAGAATTTAGGAAAACATAAAGGTGAGAAGGGCATTTTCTAGATTGCAGAAAATAAAAGGCATGGACACACAAACCTACAGATACTTCTCACTCAAACCAAATTGACCACAAAGGTACCAAGTCATCAGATAAACTAATTCACCAAAACATCAGCTTGAGCTCTTGAACGAGTGATTTTCTTCTGCCTAAGACCTTATATTACAGAGAAATGTTCATTTCCCACAGGATGAAGCCCATTCTTCCTTGAGAGGAATCCTGAGCAAATACACAAATAATTAAACCGAAATAGACCATTTTCACCCCACTGCAGTTCAAACACCCCAGCCATCAAAGCTGGCCAGCCAAAACCAGCTGCTTAAGATCATCCTTTGAGGTTCAATGAACCAAGGCTTTGTTAGACCAGGAGTGAG
The DNA here is from genome assembly GCF_014824575.4 of Sturnira hondurensis. Lineage (NCBI taxonomy): Eukaryota > Metazoa > Chordata > Mammalia > Chiroptera > Phyllostomidae > Sturnira > Sturnira hondurensis. The sequence continues at coordinate 9,339,981 of NW_028090067.1, read as the reverse complement.
AAAGGAGTTCAAAGACAAGGGCCATCCTTGGGAAATCATTTCCTGATGACCTCTTTGAATTACATGATTTTTCTCATAAAACAGTTAGCCCCCTAATCCGTCTTCCCTCCACTGTGAATCTCTCCTAAGCCCCCAGCCAGGCTAGGAGAAAATGATGGGAGGAGGGGACACATTTCCCTGACCGATGACAAAATGTTCCTAATTAACCTTACACTTTATAAAGTAAAATCCACAGCAGACAAATTTTCCTCTGTCTCTCACTCTGCAGGTTCTGGATAATTTGAGTCTGTGTCATTATACAGCGGTTTAAATTTAAAAAACAAACAAAAGAATCTAAACTGTAAAACATCACTCTCAGATACCAGCATCATTACTACTGTGTACAGCCATTTCTGAAGATTCTTAGTACTTTGGTAATTCTGTTTGGACGTTTTAGCTAAAAAACATACACACGTGTGTGAATCTTAACATCAGGTGCTGCTTTTTCTGTAAAGTTAAGATAACAGTTTTTAAAAGGAACATACCAAAAACTCAGCTGCCTGGCTTTGAACGAGGGCAGTGATTTTCAACCTTTTTCATCTCATGGCACACATAGCATAATTGCTAAAATTCTGTGGCACACCAATATATATATATATGTTTTGCCTATCTGACCAAAAAATAGGCATAATCTTGATTCATTCACACTGGAAGACTATTGTGTTGATAGTTGTCATTCTTTTAACTTAACAAGCTAAGGGGAAAAAATGTCAGTGCCTCTGACTTTATAATCAGGTATTACATGTTTTAAAAAGTCTCGTGGTGTGCTGGTTAAAAATCATTGACCTAGGGGAATATTATTGCTCAGAAATTTATCCAGGAGCTTTCTTTCTAAGGAGTTAATAGTACAACACTAGAAGAAAAAGAAATAGGTTTCGTGAACATGAGTCAGTTGCTAGAAGCAAACACACACCTTGGGAATCAAATATCAGTGATGTTGAAAGGGTTCATAATTTGTTGTTAAAAAAATTCCCTGGAAGACAAGATGGGAGTGACAATTCTGGGCTCGGACACTGACTAGTTGGATAATCTCAGGAAAGGAAGTGTGCACTGATGCTCTCCCAGGCATCGTGTGCAGAATCTTTCATGAATTGACTCATTTACTCTGCGTGGCAGCAAGTGTTATCATTATTGCCATTTAAGGGATTTGGAATCTGGTGCCCAGAGAAGTTACACAACTTACCCAAAGTAACAAAGTTCAAAAGCAGATCACTTTCCTTCATACTTCCATCTCTGGATGTTCTTTAAAGTTTCACACAGGTTTCTCATTCTAAGCTTCCAAAACCTTTAGTTCTAGAGCCTACTGCTCCATTTCTAAAATTCGTATATATAATCCTACCAGGGACTTTATGTTTTAATAATTTTTTTCTTTAAAAACATTTTCTTCTGAAGATTTCAATCTGAATCTCAAATGAAATCTTTGGCTTGGGTAAAACTTTTAAGAGAGAAGGATGAAGAATCTAGAAGGTAGAAACCCCCACGGATTGTTTCTTGAGAGTTTGGCCACAAGGGAGTCACGTTTAGCTCTACACACAGTCTTCCTGATTTTTTTCAAGGGGATTGGGTGTCATCAATCCACTGGAAGAGGCCTGAAAAGATAGAAACCAATAAAAACATGTCTTACCAGTATTTATTCATTCTGTTGTACTATCTTTGTCTTGAAATAGCCCTATTAAACCAGAAAGGCATTGCACAGCCTGACTCTGGAGGCAAAGGCCTAATTTAAAACCTGTCTCATTCAGTGTCAGAATGGTTTTTAGCATCTCAGCCTCATTGAACTCAGGTATAAGATGGGAACATCAGCACTTCCTTCTCAAGGTTGTTTGAAGCTTAGCAGGCCACAGAATGCCTATTAAGCACCTAGTAATAGGCAATGGTTATTATTCTACCTATTTTATAATTTTGAGAACCCAATTAGAGGTTCTAACCATGAACTTCTAACTCTTCCTGAAGCAAGTCTTTTCTTTCATTAATTCCACACACCCAGAAAAATTGATTACTTAAAAACTATTTTTAAGTATTTTCCATAGAGCACACACTATTCTAAGTGCTTTACAAGTATTATCTCAGGTGTCTTCCATCCAACCCCATTAGGTGGATATTATACCCATTTTTATAGAAAAGGAAACTGAGACATAGTGACAGTAAGAAATCTACTCAAAGTGACTAAGATAATAAGTGATAGATCTGGGGTTCAGATTCAGGGCCTTGGCCCCACAGCTCCCAGTCCTGCCCAACTCTGCTCTGCTCTGAGCTCCTACCACTTGCTTTGCTCCTCCTCTGTCCCCGCTCAGGACCTTTGCATAAACTACCCTGTCTGTACTGATCTTGAGCATCTCTCTTTTTTCAGTTTTCTCTTTTCTAATTTTAAATATATTTTATTGATTATACCATTACAGTTGTTCTATTCTCCCCTTCATTCCCCTCCACCCTGCACACCACTCCCCCACCATTCCCCACCTTTAGTTTATGACCACGTGTCTCAAGTTCTTTAGATTCTGTATTTCCCCTACTATTCTTGCCCTCCCCCCTATCTATTTTCTACCTACCATCTATGCTATTTTCTGTACCTTCTCCTCCCTTTTCCTCCTCCCACTCCCCTGTTGCTAACCCTCCATGTGTTCTTCATTTCAATGGTTCCGCTCCTGATCTAGCTGTCCTCTAGGTTTGCTTTTGTTTTAGGTGTGGTTGTTAATAACTTTGAGTTTGCTGTCCTTTCACTGTTCATATTTTTCATCTTCTTTTTCTTAATATAAGTCCCTTTAATATTTCATATAATAAGGGTTTGGTGATGATGAACTCCTTGAACTTGACCTCATCTGAGAAGCATTTTATCTGTCCTTCCATTCTAAATGAAAGCTTTGATGGATAGAACAATCTTGGATGTAGGTCTTTGGATTTCATGACTTGGAATACTTCTTTCCAGCCCCTTCTTGCCTGTAAGGTCTCTTTTGAGAAATCCGCTGACAGTCTGATGGGTACTCCTTTGTAGGTGACTGTCCCTTATCTCTTGCTGCTTCTTGGATTCTCTCCTTCATTTTCATCTTGGCTAATGTAATTATGATGTGCCTTGGTGTGTTCTTTCTTGGGTCCAACTTCTTTGGGACTCTCTGAGCTTCCTGAATTTCCTGGAAGTCTATTTCCTTTGCCAGACTGGGAAAGGAAATTATTTGTTCAAATAAGTTTTCTACTTGTGGCTGTTTCTTTTTCCCTTCTCGTACCCCTATAATTCAGATGTTGAAATGTTTAAAGATGTCCTGGAGGTTCCTAAGCCTCTTCTCATTTTTTTTAATTCTTATTTCTTCATTCTTTTCTGGTTGGATGTTTTGTTCTTCCTTCTGGTCCACTCCATTGATCTTGAGCATCTCTTTACAGGAATAATTCTGCTTTCCCCTCCCTCAAGATTCCGCTGTCTCCTGTGCCATCTTCTCCTTCCACAAGGATTCATACCTTCTTATTCTTCATTGCTGTTTCCCAGCAGTCTCTCTGCATTATAACTGCTATGCTGTTCACCAGGGTCCCCTGTGGACTATGATCTCTACAAAAGCAGGAGCTGAGCTTTAGTGTTTTAGTGTTCTGGGTGCCTACAACCATAACACCTGAGAGCACAGAGTAAGTGCTTAACAATTATGACTAATGTGAAATTAGTTCATGCATCGCTTATTGAGTACCTACAAGGCACTTGGCCCATGCCAAGTCCTGGGAATATACTAGAAAACTAAACACAACCCAAAAGAATAGCAGGAGATGGATATTAGAGAAGTCATTAAAATTATGGGTTTTAAAGCCAGTTTATCTGGGCTTGCATCCAAGTTCTGCCAAGTTTTGTGAGCTTGGGCAAGTTATTTGACTTTTGTGTGCCTCAGTTTCCTCACTTATAAATTGGTGATGTGCAAATATTATATATATAAATGTAAATATAGGATATATAATATTTAATATTTATAATATATAATGCATATGTATGCAATTGTTACAGGATTGCTCTGAGGAGTAAATGAGTTATTCCATATAATGTGTATGGGATAGACCTGGCCCTTAGTAAGTTCTCAGGAGGTCTGGGGTTGGGATGGGAAGGGGACATCCTGTCTTCCACTACAATACAATAGAATAAAAAGATATTTGGTTAAATAATGTAAATTGTTTTTTGCAGGTCAGCATGGTTAAAAAGAGGCAATTTTATATGATATAAATGAAAATGCTCCAAGAACATAAAGAAGGGAGCAATTACTTTTGCCTGGAGAAGAAAAGCTTCACAAAGAAGTTGTACCTTAGTGGAGCCTCACAGAGTGAGTAGGACAGTCACTGAGCAGAGATGATTCTGAAGGAGAGAAATAGCAGGAGCCAAAGCAAGGACCACAAGAAGACATGGCCATAGGCTTTTAAGGTCAAAATGCAGAATCCATTGTGAGGATCTAGAATTTAGTCTAGGACCCCAATGACAGCTATTACACTAAGCTCATTCACATTCTTGTCTCAATGTTATAAGAGATATTAGTGGTTTTTAAAGAGCTAAGAAGGCATTATGGCATAAAGAACAATGTATAAATGGATTTTGGTGCCAGATAGACCTAGTTCAACCCTAAGCGAGTGAACTTGACCAACTCACTTAACTTCCATGAGCCTCAATTTCTTTATCTGTAAAATGGGTTCAATAGGACTTCTCTTGCAGGATAGTTGTAAAGATTAGAGATGTATATAAAGCACCAGTTAGCAGATTACCTGATACAAATAATTTCAGAGAAGAATGGCCCTTATTAATAGTATTATTAATGCCTGGGAAGATTAAATGCTTCATAGGAACAGATCCACTGGCAATCTGCAGGGACTCCTAAAACTAATTAGAGAAAGCCTAGGCAATTAAAGGTGAATACGATGATTCCGATGATTCCCCAACCAGGCTTAAAAAAGGCCAAGAATTATTGTGCAGAGATGTTTAATCCAAAAAATAACTACACTACCTAATATCCGTCTAGCACATTTGCATGTGCAAAGCACTTTCCTATTAATTCATCTGCTCATTTCAACAACCTTATGAAATAAATTGATATTATTGTCTCCATTTGAAGGGTAATAAACTTCAGAGAAGTCCTTGCTCAAGGTCCCAGGATGGCACGTGGTGGAGTTGGGAAGTCTGATGCTGTTGAAAGTGTATACTGTGCCTTTGTCTTAAAAAACTGAACACAGAATTTGTTTCGAAGGTTTAGGGAGTAGTAACCTTATGGTCTCAGTTAAGAATGATAATGCAAGAGATTATACAATCATAAAAGTGTGTGTGGGGTCCATCAACAATCATCTCTCTCAGCCTTCTCATTTTACAAAAGAGAAAATTGAGAAAAGAGCAATTAAATGCCTCTCCTGTAGTCACTTTGAAAATTCATGGCTGTGCTTCTAGTTAAAGGTGGCAGGTTTAACATATGCTTTACATTCCATTCCATCTCCAAAACCCACTAAAGAGACAGTAAAGGGATTGATTTTAAGGACATTAACCCATCAGAACAAAAAGAGCGAGAAGAAAACAACAACAATAACATTTTGGGAGCTAGAAAGCAGATGGCTCAGGGGTGACTGGCAGAGCAGACCCATGAAGCTGAGATTTAAGTTGACAGTGGGGGAAGCCAAGAAGCAACCTGATTTGCACTTGCAAAACCTCACAGAGGCTCAGAAATTGGCAGGAAAAAGTACCCCTGAAAGCAGCAATGCAGCTGAAGCTGATAGAGGATTTGCTAACAGTGTCTGTGACAGGTAGTCCCTACCCCCCTCCTGGCAGAGACTGAAGACTGACTCTCTGGAGAGAGGCTGGTCAGAAAGATCCCACAGACATGAGTTCCAGGCACTACTGAGGGCAAAGATACTTTACTGAAAACAGGGAGATTTATTTAAAAGTACACATTCTGAACGGTGATAACCCCAACCTTCTGTCCCAGTTGGCTCCCAGAACACGGACAGCCATGTTTTTCGACCCAGGGCTGAATACTGAGTAATTCTGGTCCGAGGACTGTGACCAGCCCAACAGTACAGACCCATTGGCACTGTTGGCCCAGCACTGTCTAGCGAAGGGCTGACAGGTCATCCAGTGTCAGTCAGCCGTCACTGCCCAGGCACACACACCTTGCTTCAGCTGCTCTGTGCCCCTTTCTTTAGGTCAGAGTGAGCACATTAACATGTGACATTGGGACTTGGTTATACAAAAAATGTATTTGTTGTTTATGTAAAATTCAAGTTTAACTGAGTGTTCCGTACCTTATCTGGCAATCTTACCCTCTCTTAAATAAAAATGGATGTCCAAGAATCACCAAGCATTTGAGGAGCACCTCAACCTGAAAGACAGTGACTAAAACATACTAACGAGAGAAAAGGAACATGGAGCAAAGATAAAAATATGCAAAAAAAACCCCCAAACCCTAACTTCAAAAATAGTGCATTGCAGTGCTATTTACAGCAGCTGAGATTTAGAAGCAGTGCAAGTGCCCACCGGTAGACAAGTGGATAAAAAAGCTATGGTGCATTTATACAATGAAATACTGCCTAGCCGTTAAAAGAAGGAAAATCTTACCTTTCACAACAGCGTGGGTGGACCTAGAGGCTACCATGCTAAATGAAATTAGCCAGTCAGAGAAAGACAGCATGCTGTGATTTTACTTACATTGGAATCTAATGAAAAATAAACCAAACAGAAACAAACTCACAGATACAGAGAACAGACTGACAGCTGTCAGAGAGCAGGGAGGAGGGCTGGGTGAAATGGTGAAAGGATTCAGCTAAAAACCCCCTTATAGACACAGACAGCAGACTAGTGATTGCCAGGGGGGAGAGATCAGGGAAAGCAGAAGAGGGTAAACGTGGAACAAATGGTGGTGGAAGGAGACTATACATTAGATGGTGAGTACAGAATACAATACAGAGACAATATGTTATAGAACTGTACACTGAAAAGCTATATAACTTTATTAATGAATGGCACCCCAATAAATTCCTTAAAAATTAAAAAATAGTGCCATTTTTTTCTCAGAAAGTTAAGAAAGGATCTTGGACCTCCGAAACAAGATCAGTTTGTTTCACTTATTTTTAAAATTATTTTGTTGTTGTTCAATTACAGTAAGATCAGTTTGTTCTGAAAAAGAAACAGTCAACGAGTATCAAAGAGGTGTTACTAAAGTTATGATAGCAGAAATAAAAAATTCAGTAGAAGAGTTTAAAGGGAAAGTAGAGTTACAGAAAAGTAAATCACAGAGAATGGATGGAAAAAAAGTAATAAAAGAAATAATTTAACACATTCCCCAAATTGAAGAGTATGAGTTTCCAGATGGAAAAAACCCTCTGAGCACAAAGGATGACAAAATGCCTTCAATAGAGAAAAAGCAGAAAAAAGGGAAGGAAGAGAGGGAAGAAAGAAGGGTGGGGAGAGGGAAGGAAGGAAGGAAGGAAGGGAGGAAGGGAGGGAGGGAGGGAGGGAGGGAGGGAGGGAGGGAGGGAGGAAGGAAGGAAGGAAGGAAGGGAGGAAGGAAGGGAGGGAGGGAGGGAGGGAGGGAGGGAGGAAGGAAGGAAGGAAGGAAGGAAGGAAGGAAGGGAGTAGCCGAGGTATATGTCTATGTTAGTTCTGGGAGGTCAGTACGAAAAGCGATCAATAAATATTAAACAATTGGCAGTCACTCTAGTCTAGAATTCATACAAGAGCTTAATAAACTGACTAGGCTTTAAGAAGTGAGCTCTTATAATAATGATAAACGTGAACAAGCACAAGGTAGTGGAAGGAAGCCTAGATCGAGAGTTAGAGGCACCTGTTCTAGTCTCATGTCTGCCCCATGTGGCCTTAGACACATTGCCTCACATCTTGGGACCTCAGGTTTATTGTCTGCAAAACGAGGGTTTAGATTATAAAATTTCATAAATGTATTTATTAACCATCCATGAAATATATTACATTAACATAATTAAGTACATAATTTAAATAATTAAAAATCTATATCCCAATAATACTTAAGTAAACTACTTCCTCTTTCTCAAACTGTAGTTCCTTCGTTTTTCTTAGATAAAGCGTACTATTTTATTTTTATATAAGAATAGATTTGCATTTCCGTAACACTCCGCAGGTTTTATTCATTCAGATCTTCCCAAAATTTCAACTGATACTATTTACAGGTTTGAGGTATATTGTACTGAATTATACAGTCACAGTACCTGTCTTCTTCTCATGAAGTTTTCATTCTAGTTGGAAAAATAGTTTTTAAATTAAAAAAATACATTTTTATATAGGATAAATGCTATGAAGAAGAATAAGTTTCTATGAAAGAAGATAATAAAGGGAACCAGTTTTAGAGGTGGTGGTTAGCAAAGGAATTTATGAGAAAGTGGCTTTTAAAATGAGACTAAGTAAGAGTTAGGGGGGTGAAGAGTAGAAGGAAATAGGGAGAGGAGAAAGCGTGAGGGCCTTCAGGGAGAAACTGAGCTTCTGAGGAAAAGAAAACCAGTCAGTATGGAGGTCTGAGGTCCTCCAGAGGAAGAATGCTAGGAGCTGAGGTTGAAGAATGCAGAAGCTTGATTATTTGGGGTCCTTGAATCCATGAGAAAAACGTTGTATTTTACATAAAGGGCAATAGGAAGACATTAAATTATTTTAAGCATTAAAATGACATCATCTAATTTACAACATACAATCACTCTTGCTGTTACTTTATCCTGTTGGACCATCCAGACTATGAGATAAGCAAGACAGAGATATACTGCATTGTTGAGAAAATGAGTCACAGAGAGGTTAACCGGCTGCCTCGAGAACAGGTCCAGTGAAACAGGCCCAGATCAGCTAATATGTAGGGATGCAGAGCGAGACTGTGGATTTGCCAACACCAGTTACTTAGTACATGGCCTGACACATAATAGGAACTCAATAAATATTTGTTAAATGAATGTACATCACACTAGGACACTAGCTTCTGAGACCCATGGGTCTTTCAGTAAAGAAAAATGTGTAAAATCAGCCACCAGGGGGAGCTTATACTTCCCCTGTAATAGAAACATTGAACTTGGCAAAGACAGCTGGCAAAAAAAAAATAAAAAATAAAAAAAAAATAAAAATCTTTAACTGAACAAAGTGCTTTCTCCAGTTTATACCAAAAAGATTTCATGAACTAGGATTGGCAACAACACAACAGACCCTTTGTTATGTGCTTGAGCCTGCCATCTGTCCATGAGACTCCGCTATAGACCGCCTTCAGGCTTAGAGTTCTCCTGACTCCGTCAAAAAAAAAAAATGGTTCCTCCAAAGTAAAGGGTAGTAGCACTGTTTCCCGACAAAATTCAAACTGTGCATGCTGAACAAAAGACATCTTATTTTTTCCACCCAGCTCTGTTATTTTGAATTTCCTTGAACCTGCTTAAAAATAAAGTTTGGGAAGAAGAAATCTTTGCCTGTGGCACAGAAAAATTCAAAACATCGAACGAAGCCTACCTGGTGACCAGAGCTCAGTCACCCCAAGTGAGATAGGGCCCCTTGTTTCCATGCTGCAGCCAGGCCCAAAGTTCATGCAAAGAGGGGGAGGGGGAGAAACAAAAGAAACCCTATACATGAACTGTAAAAAAAAAAAATTGTCTTGGAAGACTTGGATCTCCCCTGCCAACCACTTTTTTCTGACTTACCAAGGCTTGAATTTTGCCAACAACTAACTGACAAAATCTTGTGTGGTTAGCTTTCAGTCAATAGTAAGTTTGATCTACACATGTTATTAGCTTTCACCCGAGTTGAGGGATCGGGGAAAGTTTTCAAGAGTCCCTCAAAAGTAAATCAATTATTTGTAATCAATTAATGAGGCCTGATTGGTCATTCAGTGTTGTGCAGAAGTAGATTTAATCCTGTGGGAGAAACAAGCAAGGTATTGTATTGACACACCATCCCTGCACTCAATAAACAACTCTTTTTTGTTGTTGTTAGTGGAGAGTATTTTTTCAAATATTTCTTTTTTAATTTAGAGACCCAATCCAGGGAGTTTAGTGAGTAAATATTTTTTCTGGGTTTACATAATTATTAAAAAACATGTAAATGCCAGTACGGTGCCCTGTTAAGTTTCTGTGGTCAGGTGTATCACCTTATGTTACTCATCTTTCCTCAAATAAATATTCTTAGAGACAGAATGTAATTGAAGAAGGTTGGGTGTTGAAAGAGGATATAGGGGTTTTATGCTTAGCACCTTGAATGTGTATTTATTACAAAGCTTTTAAGACACATTTTTAAGAAGTACCAATTCCATAACTTCATAGCTCAGAAGCTTCTGGGTGCATTACATCAGATATTTATTTTCTCTTTCCACAAAGTTATCTAAATAGAAATTAATTATCACTCTAAAAACATTGGTGAAAGTAGTAACCTTTTAGCAGATATGAGTTTGTTTTGAGAATATTTATGTGAGATGACTAGCTCCTAGTATTTTCCAGTTATTAATTAAGAGAATAAATAGAAAATTTGTTTCTAAACTATAATACAAGAAATGCATTATAAAAGTTTCTACAGTTATAATAATTTCTTTCAAATTCAATATTCAACAAATATATATTGGGCCAACCTGTTGAAGATACTGATCCAGGTGCTATGCAAAATTCTAAGAAGGTCTAGAATGATAAATTCCTTCCATCTAAAGGTCTTACAAACTGGGGAGGAGACAAGTAAAGAAGTCAAACTCTCAAAATAGGCCATAGGACACTGACAACGGTCATGGTCACGAGGAAGTTCAAACTAAGTTTTGTAGGGATTCAGACAAGAAATAAGATTTGACTGCATTTGAGCAAAAGTGCTCTTGGGGGTGCTGGGCAAAAGAAAGACAATAAACAAGGGAGCAGAGACTGAGCCTAACTAGGAAATTGTGTCGTCTCCTTTGGCCAGAACGTAGGTTAATTATAGGACAGTACTGAGAATTAAGTGAAAAGATCTTTCAGGGTGAACATTTGCAAAGCCTTCAGTGGTATTCTAGAGTCCAAGTTTAATTGAACAGAGAAGTGAAACCATGAGAGACTTTCTTGGGAAGCGGGCTTCTTGGGGAACTGATTTGGCTGAGGTGCCTGAGATAAACAGAAAAGGAGCCCAATCACTTCACAGTCTATTGCAGAAGTCCAGATAAGAAGAAACGTGTAAACTGAGTGCTAACCACCCTCAGGGAGATGAGGGAGTGTAGTTAAGAGGCAATCCGGGAAACAGCCAAACATAAAATGTGAATTAGATTAGTTGGGTGAGGCAAAGCAAAGAGTCAAATATTTTTAGTTTGCAAGACTAAGGTAGTGTTTGTACCCTTTACAAAAATAAACAGGCCAGCAGACTGAAAGAGAAGAGGATGAGTCTAGTATTGAGAACTACGTGCTGAGATGCCAGCAGGACACAGAAAAGAAGTCCAGCGAGTTGTTAGAATTATGGGTTTGGAATGCAAGAGGCAAGAGGGTTCTGGACGAAAGGATTCGAAAGTCAGTCTGCAGAGGGAGGATAGTCCCCGAGACCCGGGCCCTGGGTGAGGCTGTAGAAAGAGAGAGAGAAGAGGAGAGGAGAGAAGGGGATAAAGAGGGAGCAGAGGAAAGGAATCTTGGGAACACTTTTCTTTCTCAGCCAAGGAGGAGCTCTTCAGGAAACATGGGAAAAACTGTCTCTTGGTGCAGAAGCACACTACTAGCATAGCGTACAGGGGCCACATCAAGAAAGCAGATGGGGAATGTCAAGTACAGCATAAAGAATATAGTCACTAATACTGTAATAACTATGTGTGGTGCCAGGTGGGGACTAGACTTAGGTGGGGGGCACTTCGTAAATTATATACATGTCTAACCACTGTGCTGTACACCTGAAACTGATATAAAATGACATGGAATGTCAACTGTAATTCACAAATTAAAAAAAAAACAACAGCAGAGAGGCAGAAAGGGGATGTCAGCAAGCCATGGAGGGGGAAAGATGAGGGTAAGTCTGAGAAAGCAAGAAAAAAACCGGACTCAGATGATTTGAGAGTAAATGGTGAAATGTGTATTTCACCAATTACTGTAAGGCTGTTTGAATAACTCCACTCGAGCATAAGTCAGATTGCGAGGATATAAGGACTGAGAGAGGTGGAGAAAGGGAGCCAGCCAGCATAGACCACCAGCTCAAAAGTTCTAATGAGAAGGGAAGGAGGGGATGGTGTGCTACCTTGAGGGTGTTAGAGGGTATTCGTGTCCATTTTACCAGCTGAGGAGGACTAAGGCTCCTTCTTACATGAAGGGGAAAGGAGCTGTAAGAAAGGATGAGACTGCCCCAGGAGGAGAAATTACCAAAGAGACGATCACATGGGTGATGCTTGATCATCCGCACAAGCTGGGCATTCCCTTTGGCAGGGGACCGAACCCTTCTTCAGATCCCACTGGAAAGGACAGGGAGAGGAGAAGGGATGAAGGAACAAGCTCTGAGGTGGAGAGGACTAGTGAGTGGGGAAGACGGACCTTCCCAATGAAGGGGGTGAGCCAGGGACCTTTTTGAAAGGCAGGCGGGGAAGGTAGGCCTGAGGACTTGAGAATCATAAGGAAGCATTGATGTAACCCCTAGGATTGGGTAACGGGATACGGAAGACACAATGGGAATAACAAGGGTGGGATGTTAGGACTGGAAAACAGCAAAGCATTTTTTTCTCTCTGGGCTCTGGGACCCTCAGGCCCCTGGGCCCCTTGACATTCAGATCTGTGGCTGCTCACAGCCAGCCTTCAAAGCCACAGAATTAGGACTCTTAGTTTGCTAATATCTGGCACTAAGACCATGCCACTGGAGACTGCTGTGAGCAGCTTTTCTAGGCCCCTCCTGCAAGAAAGGAGACACCGAGGAACAAGGCAAAGAAATATCACTGAAAAACAAGATTGGAGTCCAGCCATCTTTTCACCACTCGGTACTGACATGTCAAAATCAGGGACCTGCCTGACCTTGATTCTTGGGAAAAGTGAATTGTCTATCAAAATACATAAATCCTAAAAAGTTCATTGTGAAGGACAAAATCCAAATAATTTTTATTTTGATCTCTTTGAAATATTTCAAAATTAAGCACCACCAGGTGTAAATAGTCCCATTTTGTGGAGCATTTGATAAAATTCCAAACATATCAATATTCCAGGGTGTGCCTGGTGACTCTGATACCTTTTGGCAGGTTTGCCAAGAAAGTGCAAAATGTGAGAGGAGCCCTAGTGAAACAAGGAAACTATTCTCCCAGTAGCAAGTAGCAGGGCTGGGCGAAGGGAGAAATGCTCAGACTTTCGTCTCCCCAGCGCCGAGGAGATTAGAATGGAATAAATGAGCGATATGTGCAAGATCTGTGACTATGTAACAATGACACTTTGTGCTGCATTCAAGAAACACCAAGCCCTTTGAGAGGGTTCTTGCATTCTCTTGGTCTCCAGGAAGGGACTTGCTAAGTACATCCAACATCCAGGGAGAAGTGTGTCTCTCCACCCACCTACAATATTATTGCTCTGCTCCTTCTCCAGCAACGTCCTGCCTTCCTTTCCTTTCTGCCCATGTCTGCCCATCCTTTATCACTAAGAAAACTGCCTTTGCTTTTTCTTAATAAAACTGTATTGAGCATCCACTCAGCAGCAGCAACTGTGACATTTGCTTTACTGAGATTATTATGTGATCATCACAAAAACTGTATAGATAAGTGATATTCAAGTGCTGATCAAAAATATTTAACAGTTAGTTTGATACAATCAGAAATGATTTGGAGGTTGCATTGGAGGTGGGTCATGGAGGCACCCACTGAGCCAGGCATTACACCTCCTAGTTGTTGGAACGTAGAAAGGTCCAGGGGTCCCCAAAGAAGAGAGGCCTGGATGCCCAGAGTAGCAAGGAGGGGGGGGGGAAACATTTAAAAGCAGAAACTTTTACCAGCTGGGACAGAAGTATTTCAATATTCAGACAACCAAAACTGTTGAATCTTGAGCCATTTCCATGTGACTGATAAAAATGGAGCCAGAGCTTCGAAATAGCTCGCCCAAGGCCATCCATTTTGCGCAAGGATGGGGACCCAGTGACTCTTGCATGGCCTCTCTGCTCCCCACTCCCCACCTCGACTGCTTGTCCCTTGCTGACCCTGCCTCCTTTCCTTCATCTGTCCCTCGGAGGTTAGAGAGGAGAGTGTAGTATTCTAAAGAGCGGATAGAAGGGTGCCCGAAGATTCCATCCTGGCAAGCTTCTAAAGCTGCATCCTAGCTCTCTGCTGGTCCCATTAGACATCTTCTCAGCTCTGGCAAGGTCAGAAGGGTAGCGAGTAAAGAAAAACTGACTAAAGCTGATTATTCCCTCTTTTCCCTACAAAGAGACTGTTTTGTTCCTTACCATACCCCCAGAGCCCAGCACATAGTTGACGCCCAATACAATCTTGTTCAACGAGTGCATAATAATTGATTCCATTTCTATAACACTTTATATTCTTATAAGTGCCTTTATATCTAATCTTTTACATCGGACCCTCAAGGAGTTCAGCAGGATTACAGGGCAAACACTGCTGTTTCCCTTTACAGATGAAGAAGCTAAGCTGCAGAGAGCTGAGGTGTTTTGCTTTGCCGTGGGGGAGTCAGGAGTGGGCCCTGCCAACTCCTGGTCTGGAGCTCTTTTCCCCGAATTCCAGTGATCCTAAAGATAAATAAAAGTTCATCTGACTGGAATAGTTTATAATTTCCAACCTCTCTGTACTTGGTGACGCAATCAAGGAACCATAGCAAACGAAAGACCCGGATATCCTCTCTCCTGCTCACCCCACTCCCACCCTAACTCACCAGGAAACCCCTCACTCTTTCTGGGGCTCAGCCACATCATCCCCACGAGGCACTTAACTTTATATTTTTGTGTTTTTAAGTGAATCTCCCCTACCCCGAAGAACTATTTTTGTGGCCTGTGCTGGTGACACAGGCCCTTCCTTGCTCAGCTCCCTCACTAAGTCCGAATATGACCTCTAGAGAACAGACAAGACTAACATCCATCTATCTAACTTGAGACTGCCTACTCACCGACTCCTTCTCTGAGACCTCCAGAAGGCGAGGAAACTGGATGACTTTGGGCAATTGTCATCGTTTTCTTCCCTCTTTTTACCTGTTACAAAAGTTCCCCAAGTGTGGTTTCAGGACTAGTAATATTAGCATCACCAGAAATGGTTACCAGACATAGTGTGGTGATGATAAGATGCACAAATGTTGAAGCACTATATTGTACACCTGAAACTAATGTAATCTATACTGCCAACTACACTTTCATTAAAAAAGAAAAAGAAAAAATGGCCTGTTTTGGGAGAACTCTTTGTAAAGTATATGACTGCCTAATCACTATGCTGTACACCTGAAACTAATACAAAGTAATATTGAGTACAAACTCTAACTGAAAAAAAGAATTAAATTTTAAAAAGTAATAGAAAATTCTTGAGCCCCAGACCAACGAGACTCACAGGCTCTGGGAGCAAGGCCCAGTGATTTGGGTTTTAGAAGCTCTCCAGGTCACTCCAGTGCATTCTGGTGCATTCAAAAGTATAAAGACCACTGTCCTTTTATGTCCTGTTGTTTTCCTACCTGAGCCAGGGAGTCACCTATTCCCATTTGGTCCTCTGGGGACCCATCCGTCCACTGAGTCCTCTAATCCTTCTGTTTACATGCAATCCTGCAATACGGTCTCATTAACAACATCATCCACTTACCCCCCTGGAATAAGGGTGAGACTAGATGAGCTACTGAGACTTTTCAAACTGAACAGCTCTGATTCTTCAGGGGAGTCACAACCGAGCAGATGGTTTCAAAGAAGGCGAGGAAAGGTTCTGCCTGGTGAGTTTCCTCTTGCTGCAAGCCCAAAGGCTGGAGTGAAGTGAGGACATCGGCCAGCTGCCAACTCTTAGTTACAACCCCAGGAGATCTTTGATGTTCTCTCCTTGTAGTTTGGGGTCCCTGTTTTCAAGAATGTATCAGAATGACCCAGACTTAGCAAACTTGCTCTATGTACCTTGGACAAAATAACTGCTGAGTCAATTCTGTGAGGAGACTTGGATTGTCAGCCTTAAAACCTGTTGATAGTTGACTTCCTTTGGTGAACTGCTTCAGGTGCAAAAAAAAAAAAAGCACCATGGGTTTGGCATATGTATTGGGTCCCTGCCAGTATTTGCATTAGGAAGATAATGACTGCGAGAACAGGTAGCAAATATCAAAAAGAAATAATGCAATTCCTATCTCCAGGTCTTTCTTATCCTCACCCCTTCCTCCCTTCCCAAGTCCCCACTCCTGAAAGGCCCACACGAGGACTCAAGAGGTTGATTTCTCCACATTTGGGAAATTTTGACAGTTAAGAAAGAAACAACCTAATTCCTGTTCAGTTTCTGAGTTGTGCTATATTTTTCCTGTTTAAGCTTCTCTAATCTATTGCTCTTTGTTTGATTCACCTTGCCAACAACAAAATCTGCTTAACTTCTGACCCTTGTAAATTTACTGTCCTCCATCTTCTAGGTTCTTCAAGTTATGAAAACACGATGAATGAATGAGGAAATGATTGAGTAGGAAAGACAAAAACCTAACAATCTGAACTGAAGACAACAGGCAAAGGCCTTGAGATTGCAGTCATGAGATTTGTGTCCCACCATGGTGTTGCTCCTGACAAGCTGGTAGATTGTGGCACATTGCTGTCCCACTTTTGATCACTGCAAAACGAGGGCTTAAACAAAGCAGATATCTGGGCTGTTTTCTAACTCTTTGGTACTGTGAGTAGATTGATTTATTTCAGGACTTTATTATCCCTGACTGAAAACCCAGGTTGGGGACAGCACAGAGACTTCAACTTGTTTGCTCATTTGAGCACCTGGAATTGACTGTCTGAGATGTGGGCAGGGTGTCACACTGAACTAAAAGGTGTGCCATGAGCGTAATGGGGAGAAATAGCAGGGCCAGGTGGGTGCCTGCGATTCCCGGGGGTGTCTTAGTTTCTTTCGTAACTCTCTCACAAGTAGCAATGGTTTTATGTATATGTCTGTTTCATTGGATCTTGGCTACCTAAAATACAAATACCATCATTTCAAAGAGTACAGTGCCTGGTATAGAGCCTGTTACCTGATAGGTGCTTCCTGATATGTTTTGAATAAATAATGAGTCTAAGTAGCTTAAGAGCACGTCTAGAGCAAAAGAGCAAGAACAGAAGAGGAAGCTTAGTGCTTACACAAACACTAACACATGTAGAGAGAAGAGCCCCATTCTATGTGCCCTCTAAGCATCCTTGCTAACTTGGATTCTCCCTTCTCTAAGACGAAATATCAATCCTTCAACCTGGGGGAGGAGGGATTTTACTGGGATTGGATGAACACTCCTTTTGGATACTGCTTCCTTTTTGAATGTTTTTGCTGAGAGTTTGAGTAGGTGGCAGTTAGCTGGAGAAAAGATTCAAAAGGGCGTCTGCTCTGTAATGCTCTGGTTTTCCAACCACCAGGTGAATTTTCCTGGAGTCCTGAAGCCCTCAGTGTGTTCCCCTTCACTCTTCGTTTATGTTGGAGGGCACATATTATTATAGTTGGGTATTAGGCTTTTCAGAAGGCTGGGAGAGTGGGAGGCTTTCTTGGTAAACTTGGCTCTTTAGCTTGGCACTCACACAATAAAATGACTTTATCCCTAAACCAGATGTTCAAGTTGTTTTAACAATATCTTATGATCCATCCATTAAATTAAACAAAAACAAGCTCTATCAGAATATTTTCTGAGATTGGAAGTTTAATTTCTGCTACCTGGTTTTACCTACCAGAGGGTAGCACCTAGATGAATTTGGAATAGATGTCTAGCAAAATCCAATCTTGGTTTGGGATAATTCACGCTGTATCTTGTGTAAAAGTACCTGAGAACATCAGGATAAGTTCCTCAGTGCCTCATAAAGTTCCTAGGTACATACTTCTAGGTAGGTCTCTATTTATTACCAGGACTAGGGTTGGGACATTGATTAAATTCTCATAAACTGGGATCAATTTGCATTCACTTTGCACAATCAGTTTACCTGGAATCTTAAGGTGAGCTTTTCCAGTATACATAAAGTTGAACTCAGGTATTGTTGGGGTCCCTTTAACTCAGTGATTGTAAGGCTTTTGTAAAGATAACTTATTGACTTGCCCCGACTTTCTAAATTTGCATTCAACTTTCCTGCTATCATCAGTAATGGCTATTGACTCAGGCCCATACCTACACCCTAGGCAGTCAAAGGATGACCTACTTGACCCTTTGGTAGGATCATGGATTTTCCCTGGGACCCAGGGACCCTTCTGTTTGGTTTTACATTATCACATAGTATGGTGTGCCTTTCTCCCATAGCAATAGCCCAATTTTTAATTAGACAATTTTGATGAATGTCTACACCCCAACAGTGAAGATTTCTTGTGAGCAGGAACCATGTTTGTTTTACCACTCCAGCCCCCAGAAGATTGCTTAATGTATAGATAGGTCCTCTCTCAATAAATATCTATTTAAAGAATGAATAAATCAGTCTATGGAGTAATAAATGAAAAAGTAGAGCAATAAGCTTCCTATGCTAAGGCTCTTAAGACGATGGAAGTACAAAACTACAATCTTTTTCTTAAGTAATTAGCTAAACAAATATTTTTTTAGCAACAGGTTCTAGGGACTAAGAGACGAAAGTTTCTGTCCTTAAGTAACTCAGAGACTCATGGGAGAGACAGACAAGAAACTAGGCAATTACAATCGATGCCACCTGGAAAAGACCAGTTTTACAGAAATAGAGAAATCAATCTCTGGCTCAGTCTGGAAGAGCTTAAAGATGACCCCCCACAGGGGATCATGCAAAGTATTGAAGAATAGGTAAAGAAAAATCAGGTCAAGGTATGTCTCTAGCAACAGATCTTTAGTACAAGAGCTGAAGTTTGTTTCTCCCTCTCTTAGGGTCAATAACCAAATAGGGGAGACAATACAGCAAAGAAGTTAAGAGCACAGTTCCCAGAGGCCAACTGGCTGGGCAGGAATCCTGGTCCTACCCCACCCACAAGCTGTGTGACCTTGAGCTAATGACTTAAACTCTTTGTGTCTCTACTTCTTTATTTTAGAATTAAAATAATAGTATCATCCTCATGGGATTGCCTGAGGAGTAAATGAAATGAAACATGCAATGCACTTAGAATAGACCTTGGCACATGGAAGAACTTAATAAATATTAATTATCTTTGTCATTGCTTTTGAGTACTTCTTGGATGTGGCATATACTGAGACATGGCGTGGGGACAACAGGCAAGAGAAAAATGAGTTGGAGAAAGACCACACTGATTTTTTTTTTTAAACCGCATTGACTGTGCCTAAATAATGACCAATAATTTTGGCCCACACACCAGTCCTCCATGGGATAGTTCTGATACTGGAGAAGTTGAAAATCCATAGGTCTCAACATATCACTTTCAATTCTAGTTGAATTCAAATTTCATATGACCTATCTTCCCCAAATGCCCAGAAGACTTTGGTGGTCATAGTTTTCCCAGGAACCTTGCAGCTTCCACAGTCTCAGTTCCTGGAACAGATTGGGAAATTCAATCATCATATTTTAAATATGTGACAACCGAACCACCTTTCCAAATTAAATATTGATTGTGAAATCCATTTACTCAACCTTTATTGAGCACCTTCCATAGGCATGGACGTCAAAGATGACTATGACAGGATCCCTGTCTGCAGACCTCAGAGCCTTATGGGGCAGATGGATGGGTACACAAGGATCAGAAAGTAACAAATGGGATGAGGGCCAGAGAAATCTCCACAAGGGGTTACCAAAGCATAGAGAAAAGAGCAGTATGTCCACCCAGGAGTCAGGAAAGTTACCACAGAAGATAAGTAAGAATATGTCGAGCAAATATGAGAAAGGCAAGGTCTCTTGGATTCATTTTGACATACCCATTAGATTAGGAAAGCAGCTTGCCCACAAAGATGCTCAATTAATAGCTACAAAATTATTGAATAGATGAATAAAGAGGCTAGTTTTTCCTAAGTCCCATTCTTGTCTTCTCTCTCCTCCCAACTACATCTTCCCACACATTCATGGTCTTCAGCCCCAGAGGGAACCTCCAATTCATTACTCATCTCTTTCACTGCCTGGTCTTTTGCAAACCTCTCAAAAGCCTCCTCATTATTGCTCAACAAACACAGGTGTCCCGGGTGAAGTACACAGCATTTAAATCATGAGGGAAGCCTGACACAAATGAACATTTCCCACTCATTTTTTACTGGAGAATGGGAAGTGCTGAGTCAGGGGAGGACAGTGTGTGCTGTGTGGTCATTGTAATAACCATGTCATGTCCCACCTGGCCTCTTCCCTAAAACCCCCCACAGAGAAGATTTTTGGGTCTGCTGGGTTTCATATCTACATCCACAGGCACAAAGCACGCACTCCTCCCAGTACCCGGAGGGCTGAACTCAACATGCTCTGTGTCGCTTACCATCTCATCAGGAGACCCTAAAAAAATCTAGGAAAATGGGACCTCCAAACCATCCCACAGCTGCAAGCAATGTAATGCTTCTCTCAGAGCCAGACCCTGTATCCTGTCCAATCCATCCTTCCACCCAGCATCAGTCCCATCCCCTCTCCATCTTTTCTGCACCCAGATTCTATTCTCCACACTAGACAGCCAACATTCTAAAAGGTCTTCCAAACAAAATCACATTTCCTTCTCTTTTCAGCCCCAGAACATGGTGTATCCAAACCACGTGGCAACTTCACTCCTCATAAATCAATTTTTTAATCGACAGAAGAGAGGATTTGTTTAGAGACTCACAAAACTCAAAATTTCTATGGCCTATCTTCCTCAAATGCCCAGAAGACCTTGATGGTCTATTGTTTTCCCAGGAACTTTGCAACTTTCACAGTCTGGAGAAGGGTCAAGTGCAGACTCCAATTCTTTCTCCATGTCTGTGGTCTGAGAAGACAATATCATCTGGGATTTGTGGTGAAGTATAATCTGTGTGGCCTGTTTGCATGAAGATGAGATGGAATATTTGGATGGGGAGGGTTTTTTTTCCTAATCCATAGATTGCCCACAGCGCTATGCAGAGAACTCTCCAAGGTTGGGAGTTAAAAAAACCAAACAAACAAATTTTCAAATGTTTGAGGAAGCATTTTGGAAAGTGCTGGAAATCATAAAGTGATAAGATTAGAGAGAGAAAGAAATGGAGACAGGAAGAAAATAGAAGCAGAAGGAAAAAGAGGGGGACATGAACAATAATGAGCAAAAGCTTTTATCCAGAAGCTTCTTCCTTGGCAGATCTGTCACCTACGTGCAAATCTAAGTTCAGAGAAAGGGAATGAAAACTCTGCCTGCTGATTTCTGTAGGGTCTTTTAGAACAACATGGAGTAAGTGGGCATCTCAGAGGTAAGAGACATAATGTTTCATGGAGAGGACTGTTCTTCTGTGATCAGAAATGGGGTTTGTTGTCTCCGTTCTGCTGACACCGTGAGTGATTTGGGGTGCATCTTGCACCTGTCTGATGTCAGCTGCACATCTTGCATCCCAGCCCACGTACAACCACGTACCACCTCCCCTGTGACCACCGTGGTACTCATTACCATAATCTCTCTCCTAGGGAGATTATGTAAGGACTGGAAAGATCATCTGGTCCAGGTTCCTCAATACTGGACATGCATTAGAATCACTTGGGCAGCTTTTAAAAATATCAAGACCTGGGCCCCACTGCAGCCCTAGGTGAATAGCTAGATGGCCATCTCTGAATGGGTGGCCCTAGGCACTGTGTTTTTAAAAAGTGCCTTAGGTGATTCTAATGAGCCTGCATGAGGCTGAAAAATCATTGTTCTAGCTCAATCTCTAGGAAACCACTTCTTCACATATTCAGGGTATTCCTGGGTGCCTATAGGGTATCAAGAATTGTGTCGGTTATTTAGCAATGAACATGACAAATTCCTGTGTGCTTTTGACATCAAGAGGGGGAAAGAATACATTAAAAAGTAAGTAAACCACATAGTCCCAGATAGTGCTGTATATTATACAGAATATAACGCAAGGTGATGTAACAGAAAGTAACTGGAGGGGAACTTGAGTGGTCAGAGAAGTTTGCTCCAAGGAAATAATACTTGAACTGTGAAGTGAATGAGAAAAGAATCCTGCCAAAGCATTGAGGAAATGAGCATTCCCAGGCACAGGAGCAGCAAATGCAAAGGCCCTGGGGTGGTGCAGCTGAGAGTCTGAAAGACCAGCCCTGCTGAAACAGAGTTCTCCCGGAAAATGGGGATGGTGACCCCTGCCCCCAAATCATTACACTGTTGTGTTGCAGATAAGTGAGGTGTCAGGAAGCATTTGTGAAAGAAAAGCCCAATAAAAATACAAAGGCTGCGCTGATTCATTGTTATCACACCTTTCTAATGTGACTCAATGGCCCGGACACCAGATGACAGCTGCATAACATCCCGCCGGCTTAGCTGTGCAACCCAGTCATTGCACCATGACGCAATCACAGGATCCGGGCCTGGGCTTTTCTGAGAAGTCCTGGAGAGATTTTTCAGGGATGCAGCTATGTTCCAGGAATCTTCTGTGATAAAATGCCGAGACAGTTTTCCATTTGTTAGACTCCACTCTTCTGACCCAAGAGATCGAGTTCAAAGTAAAACTTGAAATTCCTTAAAGTTCACCAAAGGAAGAAGAGTTATCACGCTGCTAAACTGGGCAATGGGCCGCCCAGAGGACCTTCTCCCAGGGCAACCCGGCTGCTGGTCTTATGCAACATTCTCCACCTTCGCCCAGAGAAGGGACTAAGGTCCGTTTACATGATCACTTCTGACCATCCCTGAGAAAGGGGCTTTGGAAAAAGGAGGTTCATTTTTTTAGATAAAATTTGTTTCTTTGATGTTTTTAATCATCTTTAATTCCATAAGCAATACATGTTTGCATTTTCCTTATTATACAACTAAAATAGAATAGAGAAGGTAATGTTCTCTTTGGATACTTCCTCAGATCCCCAGAAGTAAATACTATTAATGACCATTTGTATTCATTTACATGCCTGTATACGTGCTCATGCTTTCTGCAAACATTTACTGTTAACAGGTAAAAATTCGACACATTGTAGAAAATTCAACCGATGACATCTATGCAGCTGTTCAGAAGAATGATACAGCTCTAAACACACAATTAAAGCTTCGGGAGGCATTGCTAAGTTTCCTTAACTTTTGGGGGGACTTGATTTTGCAGTCATGTCACAGGATTCAGGGAGGTGTGGCCAGTTACACAGAGCAAGTTGAGGCATCTGGAAATAGAAACAGGCTCCAGATCTTCCCAAAGAGGTGAGATGGGGAAACACACAGTGAGAAGGAAGGTGTAGTACTGCAAGCCAAGCAGAGCACCCAAAGATACACAGTAATCTTGCCACGGTGCAGACAAAATTAGTAACAATGGAAGGACAGCAAGGGAAGGCGGTTAGGTGAGGTTAGGTCAGGAGGTAGGTGAGACCCAGTGATAGATAATTCAAAGGAGATGTTACTCTGATATGCTCAACAATGGGCAGCCCTGTTAGTGATAGCTGGGTTTGGAGACTGGACTGGAATGCAAGGTCAGGACTACCAATCCTCAGAGTCTAGGAAGAACAAGGCAGAGCCACCATTCCTCATTCCATTTATGTAGGTACATATGTAGATATGTATCTATCATCAAACGTTTCCTATGTGTTAAGCATTGTCCTAAGTATTCAGATACAGCTCTTAAGAGGACAAGCATAGTCCCTGCCATCATATAAACACATAAAAATATATTTTAAGAGATACATAAATAGATAAGGACTTGGAGAGGGTCAAGGCTACATAAGGTGGGGGTCAGGGCAGTCCTTTCTGAGGAAGAGGCATTGCAATGGAGACCTGAGTGAAGTAAGGGGTGGAGCCAGGTAAACAAATCTCAGAAGAAACAAGGAATGCTTAAAAATAGGGATACTCAAAGTGAACTGAAAGGAGATGGATTACTTCAAGCATCTTGTTTTATTGATTGATTCATTTGTCAAGTATTTGTCAAGGTTCCACCATGTAAAGCCCTGTGTTATGACCTAGGAATACAATGCTAAACAAGGCAGAGAGGGTCCCTCCCTTATGGAGATTATATTCTGTGGAAGAGAAAGAAATGACAGGCATAAGAAACACTGTTTGCAAAAGCCAAAGGTATGAGAGAGCTTGAGTGTTGGAGGAACTGAAAGAAAGCCACTGGAGTTGGGGCTAGTGGGGTGGGTCTGGAAGGGTGACACAGGAAATCAGAGAGCTTGGTAGGAGGAGAGTCTTGCAGGGTCTTATAAATCAGGACAAGGAGTTCATATAAATTCAAAACATAGTGAGAAGTTATTGAAGGCTTCAAGCAAGAGACAGGGAGAAGGGACGACATCCAGTTTCTATTGTAAAAGTATTGCTCTTGTTAAATACAGAGAAGAGATCAGAGACAGGCAATCCGGCACCAGGGTTTTGAGTTGTGGAAATAGTCTGGACCAGGCCCTGGCTGGCATAGCTCAGTGGATTGAGCGTGGGCCTGCGAACCAGACAATCGTGGTTTGATTCCCAGTCAGGGCACATGCCTGGGTTGCAGGCCGGTTCCTTGCAGGCTAACTACCAGCATGGGAGGCACAAAAGGCAACCATACATTGATGTTTCTCTCCCTCTCTCCTTCCCCTCTAAAAAAAATTTTTAAAAAAAGGCAGAGTGCTAATTAAGTTCATTTGCCAAAAATTAATTTGAAAAAAAAAAGAAATAGTCTGGACCACAGCGATGGGAGTGGATACAAAGAGAAGTCGGCATGTCTAGGAGACACTTCAGAGATGGAATCCAAAGTTTGCCAATAGACTGGAGTAAGAAATGAAAGGCAGAGGAGACAGGCTGACTCTGAGATGGGACACTCTGAGATGGGTGTCAGACACGAGAATGCGGTAGATGTTTGTTCCACATCTGCCATGGACAAGGCTTGATGTGCACACATCCTTTCTTCTGTTTCTCTGAATCACACCCTCCTTCACTTTAAAAAGTGCCTTCTGCAATAGCTAGCAGGCTACCCAGGAGCATACTACAGTCCCTTCAGATATGCTTAAAGTCAGTATTATGCTTTATTAGTAAGTAGTACATTCACATGGTTCAAGAAATGAAAATGATACAGGTCTTACAGAATAAGGTCTACCTTGAGAGATCTAGCAACTACCCACGTCCCCATTTACTCCACTATCCACTCCTTTTATCATTTTTAGAATCCGCTTGCATCAACTTTTGCTGTGCGACAAGCTTAGTGGCTTAAAACAACAATCTAGCTTGTGGTTCCTTTGTGAGCTGCCTCCTTTTCCTGACTTGGTGATCTTGGAGTATACAACATGCTCCGGGGGGCAGCTGGCCCCTTGGCTGGAGTTTGGTGATCTAGGCTGGCGTGGTTGGCTACACTGCATTCACTCAACCACAGATACATTTTTCAGGATTCCCTTCCGTTTATACTTCTGGATTAGCATAGGCAACCCCCCACGGTGTGCTTGATATCTGGAGGGTGGCAGTGAAGCAGGGGCCATTCTTTCTGCTGCAGTGTTGGTGCAGGGCCCCAGGCACCAGGGCAGCTTCTGTGCTTTGTTGTCGATCCACGGGCTCAGCCTTTGGCCATGGGGCAGCAGCGAGACTCCCAACTCCTGCAGCTCCCATAGATCTCCTTCTTCTGCTCCCCGGTCCCCAGGCACCCATTCAGCTCCTCAGCAAAGGAATTAGACACCAGGGAAGACAGACACAGGTTTCAGTTTTTCCTCAGTCTGTGTTGTTTTCTCTTTCCCTCCTGCCCTGATGACCTTCAGAGGCATCAGGAACAGCATCAGATGCAAAACAGCAGCCTTCCATAGAATTCTTTTCCACTTAATGACTTCTAATTGTGCAAGATCTAATCCCTATACTAAATCCTTCGTTTCATATCGCTCTGCCGCTGATAAGCTGCCAGCTAGGTTATGGGGGTGGGAAGTGGGTAGACAGCTGGGTCATGTGTCTGTCATCATCCATCATGCTAGCCTGGGCTTCTTCACATGGCAGTCGAGGGTTCCAAGAGCAGCAGGACAAGGCAACTGCCAAGTTCTGCTTGCTTCACACTGGCCGAAGCATATTACACAGCCAAGTCCAGAGACAGTGTGACAAGGCACTACCCAGAGAGAGCGGATAAGTAGAAGTGTGAGCACACGAGCTTGTTCCTGCAACCAGCATGTCACGCCACTTTTGTAGGTTTCCTGTTTCCCTCCAGTACTTCCTCACGGGAACTCAGGCAAACAGAACATACACTCACATGCCACTTTCCCCTTTTCTCATGTAAAACACGGTGTGCTCTACACACTACTGAGTTTTGATTTTTTTCCACTTCATGACAAATCTCAGCAGTATTTGGTTTTCTATTGTGTAATACAACAGCATGGTATTTGTTTAAGTGAAGGCGCTATGGTTTACTTAATCAGAACCTCATGTGTGGACACTTGCTGCTTTAACAACTGGCTATCCAAGCTCTTTAAGGTGGGCATTGGGAAGGACAGTAGGCACTATCTTTGGTGTAATCATTCTCCAACTTTAAGGTACAACACATTGACTTTGGGGAGGGGTGGTTAAATGAACATTTAGATCCCCAGGCCCGATTCCCCAGATCCTCTGAGAAGTAGTTCCAGAGTGGTGTTTGAAGCCTGTATTTTAGACACGCACCACCTCAGATCATCACGAAGCTATGTGATCTGTCACACATGTCAAAGTAGGTTTCCAAATATTCATTACCTGGACTTGGACAATGGCAAAGGCTCACGAGAGACAGATACACTCTCTGGATTAAACAACCCCCAATGCCAGGCAAATGTTACCCTTGTTGATCCATTCTTCCTGTCTCTCTTGCTAAGGCCATTCCCCCATTGTGTATTATAGAGTGGGGGTTGTCATGGTGATGAGGTCTGAACTGGAAGGTGACGGTGAAAGAATGTGTAATTTGGAAAGAATCCCAGCCTATGTCCAAGTGGGCTCTGAGATACCAAGAGGTAGCTTGAGTTCAACAGTCTGTTGCGACTCAGACAAGCCAGACTGGACTTTCTCTTTGCTATGTTTCCCCAGCTACTCCAGGAAAACAACACCATTGGATGAGAAGAGTGGATCCTGGCAGTGGTAACAAAGCTTGAGAACAGGCATTAATAAGAAAGCCCAATGAAAAGGGAAGAGTGAGAAATGAGATTCAGGAATGAGAAAGGGGCTCTGTTGTGCAATCCAGGGCTTTGGCTGGAATCAGACAGGCTTCCTCTGACTACAGCCACACGATCTGGGCCTCTCTGCTGTATGTAAGCATTATCGCTATATAATAATTACTGCTGAGGTTCCTTTCTTGTGCTTTCATCTAAAGAAAGCAGTGTTCCTCTGAAACACTTATCTTGTATATTTTAGCGTGGTAAATTGATTGTTGTCTATTTCTACCTAGCAGGCTGAAAGTGTCATGAAAGCAGGGACGTGTCTGAATGTTGCTTCTACTGCTTGCCAGGCCAACTAGCTGGTGTTACAACACTAAGGTGCAGACTAAGGTTGGATCCAGATAAGGACATAGCACACAGTTGTCTGGGTAGGACAGGAGAAAGCAGGTTTGAACCGTACGGAATCAGAAACTAGTCTGTTGAGAATTTTTCTAATCCTCATGCCATAAAACTATAAGCAGAGAATTCAGTTGTCACAGCAAACTTGAAAATGCAGTCTATATACTTATAAATGCCACAGAAACTGATATGTTTTTCTTTTAGATGAGAAAACAAAGGAAGTGCAATTTATCATTATACTTATGTTTGTGGGGCACAGTCCTATGTTGTGCTATGAATAAAGTTTGATCAACACAGAGCAACATTTTTCTGTGCTCTCTGCAGAAATATGAATGGCTAATATGAATAAACCATTGCCATCTGAAGAAACAATCAAAGAATATGCAATCAAAATGTAATTAGAAAAAATGTTCCATGGATGTTCCATGCAGCTAACAAAGATTTTATTTTGTGATATATGTATATTACCCAGCTTTTTAAAATCTGTAAATTGCTGTGATTTCTTTCCCTAAAATCACAATTTTATATTCTTTTTCTTAATAATGTCCTTCCCGAACCAGGATCTGCCTCTGGACAATGGACACACACCCTAACTTTTCTATACACACTTGGGAAATAAGCAAATTTATGATTAAATTGAAAAAGGGATCTCAGTACAGAAAGTTTAAGGAGAGTCTAAGGACCCCGAATTCATTTAGGGTTACTTCTTTCCTTCATAGTTCGGGTGTATTTCAGAAACAAAGACTGGGCATATTTGGAAAACTGTAGTCATAAAGGGGAAGATTGGTTGATTTCTTTTGTATTTTTCTAACTTAGGTTTGTCTTCCCACCTCCTTCCTCTCTACTGGGCCAGCAGCTTCTGACCCCTCAAACATCAGAAAAGAGTGATAAAGAAAGGTTTTACTAGAACCACATCGACTGGCTCTGTTCTCTGGACCTGGCTGAAGGAAGGTATGGGGGAGTTTTTATAGCCTCACAGGAGATTCTCCACTGGCTTCTTCTCTCCACAATTTGTTGATCAGGGAAGATGGGAATATACATCTCATTTGAGTGGTTACTTTTTATTCCTTCCTCACCAAGATATTCACCTCCAAATTCCTGCTGCTGGATCCCTCTGTAACTCAAGACTCAGAATCAACCCTTCTCTCTCTCTCTCTCTCTCTCTCTCTCTCTCTCTCTCTCTCTCTCTCTCGGTTGATCTCTATTTGATCCTTAGGAAATCCTCCTGCACCAGTTGCTTCAACGTGCCATGGGAGTACAGGCCACTTCCAAGAGTAAATCTCTCCTGACTCCAGCATCAAAACACTGGGGAGTCCTCTTTGTCTCATCGATTTCCCAGGCAGGGGTCAGACTTGGCTCCTGACAGCATAGTGGGGTTTTTTTTCAGTCTTCTCACTAGACTGGAGCTGAAGGAAGAGTCGATCATCTGCTACTTCTCCATTTTTATAATGTTGACCTGGCTGAGGGGTCAACAATTCATCCACCAGTTCTTCAGAACCATTTCCTTTGTCAATGTGCAATTGGCAATTTGGAAATTCTTTTTGGAATTTCCTACCAATCTTATTTTGGGCCTGGTCATAACTTCAGTTTTAATGCCTGCTTACCATCTTCATTGCCTTGGCTTTGTTTTAAGGGATGCAGCCCCTTTGCTCTTTGGACCATTAAATTGACTAGCTGTAAAGAACGGCACCGTCTTTTTAAAATGCTGCATTGTTTATTCCAATGAACTCACACTTCCTCTCACATTTGCTTATTTTTAATTTCTTCGGAAGGAAACAAATTACACTGAAATACATTTTGCCTCATGGGTGAGCCTATATAAATACAAAATTGGTTCATTTCTGTAACATCAATTATGTATCAAGTGTTTCTTTTGTGCAAAGCACTATGCTAGGTACAAAAAATCCAACACGTAACAGAGGTCGTGTGAATTATTCTACGTCTATTTCCAATGCCCTCAACCATCCTTTTCTTTTCGCCTAAATTCCTTCCCAAACCCAAAGATGGCACAGCCAGACTAGTAGTGTCACCAAATGCAGGTCCCGCTGCCTGCTGCTTTGAAAGCCAATACTCCCGAGACAGGTGCTGGTGTAAAGGAAAGTGGTTTTACTTCAGGTGCCGACCACCTGAAAGATGGGTCATTCGTGTCTTAAAATTAAACCCATCTCCACATCTCTGTGCAGGCAGAGGTGTTTATAAGGAGGGAGAGGGGAAGCAGAACAAAGAGATCAAAGGAGGGGGTTGAAAAGTTCTCCCTGTGAAGACAAGCACAGTCTATTCTGATAAGACAAGCGCTGGGAGTCATTCCTGGTTTAGTCATCCTGGCTTCACGTCATCTGGCTTCACAGCATCCCGGCTTCACTGTTGAAGGCCAGCAACTCTTTCCGAGATGGGATGCCTGAGTTTATGTCTTTTGAAGTTATTTCCTAGGATCCTTATCCAAACATGTTGTTTATCTATGAGCTACATATTAGTCAGAGTCAGCATTTACAGAAACAATGTCAAAAATGGTGGCATGGGTTACAATTCTCCACAGTTACAATACCCCATTGTTATAGTATGAGGAGGGTATTGCTAATGACATGTCAATGCTTCCCTTCAGCGTGGTGTTACACTCTGAGCAGACTGAAATTGAAAAATCTGTCTTCCTCACATTCCCCAGAGTTAACTATTTTGCAGCTTTTGTTCATCATCTCATAGGTGCTAGAATCCCATGTGGTAGCCCTACTGCCTGGGTGTGTGTAATACATCCAACGTGAATTTCCATCTCTCTGTTCCTCTTGAATCTTCTCCTTGACTTCTCACCTGGACTCACATTTTGAAATTGCCTATTTTTGATGACAGTAGGCCCCTTTGGCTGTACGATTTGATGGCATCTTTCACAGGTTTCATAAACTGGTTGCATCTTTCATAAAATTAATGCAAGTTTATGACTAATTCCCAAGTCTTACAAAAAGGACTTTTTCTATCTGGGGGTTGGATTTGGCAAGGATGTGTTTCAAGAGCCCTGAAAGAAGACAGAACCCTTTTCTTGAAGTGTTCACTTCCGCCATCAACACAGGCTCTCTTGAAAGTTGGATCTCTTCCCAACATTCTTTGCTTTAGATGGGGTCTGGGTGGGAAGAGTGGGTAAATGGCTTTCCTGGAACCTAGGAGAACAAGAAGTGACCTTAGGCATCTCCTCCCAGACACTTCTGAGAAGAAGTTGCAGCTGCCATTTTAATTTTCTTACAGAGAGTATCGTGTGTGTTTTTTCTCTTCTTCTTTTTTTATGGCTTCAAGAAGTAAAATCAAATTTATCATTTTTATGACCATGCCAGGTTCTACATTTTGCTAAGCACTAAAGGTTTTCTTGGGTCTTAAAAGAAGTGTCAGGGGTTTTAATTCTATAAAAAAGAAAGAACTGGATGTTCCAAAGGCAGACCACATGGTTGCCACTTAAAAGTACAAGTTTATAGCAAATGGCTAAAACTTTCTAGTAATGCTGAAATAATTTTGTATAAGTGTACTGTTTCCAAATATTTTTCAAGATTCATTTGGGAATGATTAAGCTAATGTTACATCTTTTCAGTGTTATGAAAAAGATGACTTTCAATTGGAGAGAGATTTCAGCAGATCACTAAGGAAATAAAACCAACCTGGTCTCCTTCTCCCCCTGGTACGTGAAGGGAAAGGGCCTTTGTTATTAGGGCACCTCAGGACACTCTGGGTGTCTGCTATGCATCCAAAAGGATTAGAACATGCACCCTCTGGAACTCCCTGGGGAGTTTAGAACTGACTTTTACTAAATCAGAGTATTGCTATCATCCCCATGACAAACTTGGAACTCTCAGAAGGCATGCCACCAATTTGCTCTGCAATCTAAGTAAAGATATGCTTCATTGCCTTATACAAATATACAAGTGAAATGAAAAGGCCTTGTCAGAACCATCTGAGAATCGGTCAAAAGAATAATCTTCAAGGCATAACCAGCCAACTGCTAAATGGGTGTTATGAGGACAGTGTGCCTGTTGGGGGGACCTTTGCATGTATTTAGACAACCCCATGCTGACAGGGAGGTCTCCTGAATGTTTTATGTACTGGCTACATTCCTGGGAATGCTAGCTTAAAGTCGGTGAAACAAGATGGAGAGAGACACGGATCACCCAAGACAAGATCCAAGAGACATGAAACCAAAGCAGTTACAGATAAAAGATAATTTATAAGTCTCTGGGTTGGTGTCCCCATTGGTTCAAGAAGGAAAGGAGACAGAGCTGCAAAGAGATTTCTTTGGAAACCATGGAGAAATCCAGGATTTCCAGAAGACATTTATAGACTAATGCTATTGACTATGTTGACCTAATTCCAACTTAATATGGTCATGTAAATCTTAAGGACATACTATTTTATGGATTCATATAAAGTGTGTGTGTGTGCGTGTGTGCGGTGTGTAAGAGATTTATTATAAAAAATTGACTCACACAATTATGGAGGGAAGTCCCAAGATCCGTATGGCGAGTCAGCAGGCTACAGACCTATGAAAGCCAATGACTTGGTTTGCGTCCTATCTGAAGGGAAGCAGGCCTGAGACCCAGGAATAGCAAATGTTTTAGTCCGAGTCCAAAGGCAGAAAACTAAGCCAAATTCTAGTTTGAATGTATTCAGCCAGGAAAAATTCTATCTTACTCAGAGGAAAGTCAGCCTTTTTGTTCTATTCAGGCCTTTAACTGATTGGATGAGGCCCACCCTTGTAAGGGGGAACAATCTGCTTTACTCATTCTATCAGTTAAAATAGTAATCTCACCCCAAAACCACAATCACAGAAATGGCTGGTAGAATACTTGACCAAATCTGTGGTTATCCTGTGGCCCAGTCAAGTTCACACATAAAATTAACCATCCAAACTTCAACCCTTGTCAACTTGGTACCCCCACGCATCAACTTGACTGGGCCAAGTTGAAGATATGAAGACATTAATAAGTTCATAATTCCATCTAATATCCTGTATACAACTATCCTGCATACAACTGAAAATGTATTATACTAACCCCTCCCCCAAAATACACACACACAAAAATGTATTAATGACAAAACAGGGAAGTACTCATGACTACTGCAGTCTTCATATCTATAACTGGTCATGTGGTTGTAACTGGTATTAATAAGCACCATCACCTACTACCCATCCTGTATTTCCTCTACCTTCATCCAGTATTGCCTGGGAGCCAAGGAGAGTGGACCTGAATGAGTATGCATGTACTTTACGAAATGAAGACTTCACTGTACTAGTCAGTGGGGGCAATAGATGCCACTGAGTGAGCAGGTGTACTATGTGGCTATTGCACTAAAAAATGACTGAGCATTTACAGCAATGAATCTGCATCAAATTTTGTGTTAAGCTTGAACATTCCTCCACAGAAACTACTCAGATGATTCAAAAGGCCACAGCTATGGGCAACTGGTGATTGACAGCTTCATCACGACAGTGTGCCCACTCATACATCACATCTTATACAGAGTTTTTTTGCAAAACATCAAACCACCCAGGTGACTCAGCCTTATTACAGCCCAGATTTGGTGCTCTGCAACTTCTGGCTTTTCGCAAAACTAAAATTATGTTTGAAAAGGAAGAGACTTCAGACCATTGATGAGATTCAAAAAAATATGATGGGGCAGCTGATGGACATTGGGAGAACCGTGTGAGGTCCCAAGATACCCACTTTGAAAGGGACCGAGGTGTCGTTGTCCTATGTACAATGTTCTTGTATCTTCAATGAATGTTCGTATGACATGGATGTAATTTCTGAACAGACCATTTTACACACGAGGACACAAAAGCTCAGAGAGATTAAGTGACTATTTCAGGTTCGCACTGCTAACAAGTGGCAGAGCTTGGGTTTAAACCCACATCAGCCTGGCCCTTCACACAATCCATGTGCTCAGTCATTGGTTCAGTCTAGATAACTTGGAAAGTTGGGCATTTCCAGGCTTGAGAGAATGGGGAGTCTAGCTTCTCTGAGTGGGCATTTGAGCCATCTTTCTCCAAAGGAAACTAATAAGGCAACTGAGAATTTCTGAAGCTCAATCTATTACCAGAGTCTGTTACTTACTTAATTCACCTGGTGTGCATCTGATTGTGTTCTAAAGGACGTGAACAGGCAAAGGCCTTTAAAAACAATAACAACAAGAAAAAGTTCCCCAGGCCATACTTACACTTGACAGCCTGAGCCCTGGCCTGGGGCAGGATGTGAGAAAAAATATAATTAGCCTCCACTCTGCCATTGACTCTCAGGCCACAGTTTCTTACCCTGGTATTAATAAATGCACATTTAGCACTAGCCAGTATACACAACCATAGGGCTCAGAGCTTCTCTCTCCTCTACACCCATCCCCTGGCTCAGATGCACGATGGAACTATAAAGAGCTTTCAGGTAGAGAGAACCCTCGTCCTATTAGCTCACTCCACAGCAACAGCATGGGAAAGTGTTTGGGATGGCAGGTTTTCCAACACTTTAAGAATACAAATCTAGACAGACACCCAGAAAGCAGCCAAGCATTTTTTGGTGAGGAGGGTTCCAGCAGGCAGTTACCTTGCTTAGTAATTGTTCAGGCGCCATGCCAGGCAACTCAAGCTGAGCTAGAACTCCCTCACTGTAACTGCACTGTGATCTTCTCAGTCTAGACAGATGGGGCAGACAGTCCTTCCTCAGCACTCCAGGAACCCAGCACCCAAGACTGAGCCCAGGCCCCAGCAGAGGTCCTTCACTTTTTAGTCCCCATGGCCATCACAGTTTGAAAGGCTTAAAATAAAGTGTATAGGATCACAAAGAAAACCAATTATATTAAAATAATCACCAAATATTTGAAAAATCAAATTTGTTATGCAGAAATATATGTGCTGAATATGTGTTTAATAGTGAATTTAAATATATTTATGAAATATATTTTTATGAAAATACAACACACTTAAAGAAGTACACAAATCATAGGTGGACATCTTGATGCATTTTTACAAAGCAAATGTTCCCATGTAACCACCACCCAGACCAGGAACCTTACCTGCACCCCAGAATCTCCTCTCCCTCCTCCTCAAGACCATTGCTTACATGGATTAGTTATCTTTTAAAAACTTTATATCACCCTTAGTAGTGGGCTTGAATTCACATATGTTTATGAGATTCATCCATGTTGTTGCATGTAACAATAGTTTATTTTCATTATCGTATAATATTTCTAATACATAAACATGATACAATTACTTTATCCATTCTATTATTGAAATGTGTTTGAAGCGTGTTCTCTTTGGGGCCACTATGGACAGTGCTGCTATAAAGATCCTTGTGTCTGTTATTTGATATACAACTGTATGCATTTCAGATAGAAATGAAATTGCTGAGTTTTAGAATATGCATCTTCAGCTTTTTGGATATGGACAAACAGTTTTGCAAAGATGTTATGCCAATTTACACTTCCTCAAGGAACACACAAAAGGTCTAGTTGCTCCCTGTTGTCGCAATGGAGAAGGTCGGTACTTTTCATTTTAGCCATCCTGGCAGATATTAGTAGTATATCGCTGCAGATTAATCTGCACTTAACTAGTGAATGAGACAGCATCTTTTTATGTATTTATCATGTGGGTTCCCTCCTATATATTTTTCTATTGGTTGCCTGCTACACAGGTTCTTAATATAGTCTACATACAAGCACTTTATCCAATCTGTGTAGAATGCATTATCTTATCTCTCTTTGACTTGCTTTTCCATTTTCTTAAAGTTATCTTCTGAGGATAAAAATTCCTAATATCAATGTAGCTGAATCTCTCAGTCGCTTTCTTTGCCGTTAGCACCGTTTGTATCCTGTTTAAGAAATGTGGATTTTAAAATACCAAAAACGTCTTTAGGAATGGCCTTGATCTCCCCTGCCCATTCATCTTGGAGATGCTTCCTAGCCCCGGACGAAAGCCCTTGTTCCTAGTGTGCATATGGCCTTGATAAATTTTATCCTCCTCCTCGGAACCACTGTGTGAATCACTCAAGGTCCAAGAGCATTTAAACAGTAAACCAAAAAGAAGCAGATGTGAAAGACGGAGGTGTAGGTGGAAATACCGTACCTCCTTGCACAACCAAGTTTAAGGACAACAAAGATTTAGAAACAAAAACACAACCAAAACAGACAGAAAATTGAACTGTACCAAAGTC
Organism: Sturnira hondurensis; assembly: GCF_014824575.4. Lineage (NCBI taxonomy): Eukaryota > Metazoa > Chordata > Mammalia > Chiroptera > Phyllostomidae > Sturnira > Sturnira hondurensis. The sequence continues at coordinate 9,304,233 of NW_028090067.1, read as the reverse complement.
CGACAACAATGAACCATCCATCCAGACCGGTGGTAAGAGGGGTGGAATTGGTGGCTGGCAGAGAGGGGTCATGGCAGAGAAAAGAGGTGGCTGCTGAATCTACCCAGGGATGCAGGCGGCAGTTGGTGGGGTGGCAATGGGCAGACCCAGTGAAAGTGCAAGGTGGTTGGCTGACTGCAATCACACATTCACGTGTAGATAAATCAGGCAAAAAAACAAGGAGTAAGACAGACCACACAACCTAGGGCTCCAGCGATGAGAATTAAAGCCTAAAAGCACCGACTGGAAAAACTTTCAGAAGTTGAGGTGCCGGGAAAGGCTCCCAGCCTCACAGAAGAGTTCGTTGGAGAGGCCCACAGGGTCCTAGAATGTACACAAGCCCACACACCCAGGAACCAGGGGACCGAAATCCAAGAAAGAGTGGAACAAATGCCATTACTTCCTCTCTGACTCTGCCCCCAGTCACAACCCATTAACTGGGTTGACCTGCCCTGGTGAACACCTAAGCTTTTGCCCCTCATGTGTAACAGGTGCAAACAGACCAAAACATTAAAGCAGAAGAACAACTCAAAGCCCCAGAGTCAATACTTCGAAGCGACCAAGAGATAGCCAACCTATTGGATGCACAGTTCAAAACACTGGTGATCAGGATGCTCACAGAACTGGTTGATTTTAGTCACAAATTAGATGAACATATGAAGGCCAAACTGATTGAAATGAAGGGAAATGCACAGGAAACCAATAGTGATGGAAAGGAAACCGGAACTCAAATAAAGGGAGTGGACCAGAAGGAAGAAAAAAGTGACCAAACAGAAAAGAATGAAGAAACAAGAATTCCAAAAAATGAGGAGAGGCTTAGGAACTTCCATGACATCTTTAAACGTTCCAACATATGAATTATAGGGGTACCAGAAGGGGAAGAGGAACAGCAACAAGTGAAAAAGTCATTTGAACAAATAATAAAGGAGAACTTCCCTAGTCTGGCAAAGGAAATAGACTTCCAGGAAATTCAGGAAGCTCAGAGATTCCCAAAGAAGTTGGACCCAAGGAAAAACACACATAATTACATTAACCAAGATTAAAATTAAGGAGAGAATCCTAGAAACAGCAAGAGATAAGGGACAGTTACCTACAAAGGAGTTCCCATCAGACTGTGAGCGGATTTCTCAAAAGAGACCTTACAGGCAAGAAGGGGCTGGAAAGAAGTATTCCAACTGATGAAATCCAAAGACCTACATCCAAGATTGCTTTATCCAGCAAAGCTTTCATTTAGAATGGAAGGGCAGATAAAGTGCTTCTCAGATGAGGTCAAGTTCAAGGAGTTCATCATCACCAAGCCCTTATTATATGAAATGTTAAAGGGACTTATCTAAGAAAAAGAAGATGAAAAATATGAAAAGTGAAAGGACAGCAAACTCACAGTTATTAACAACCACACCTAAAACAAAAGCAAAATAAGCAGACAGCTAGATCAGGAGTGGAACCATAGAAATGGAGATCACATGGAGGGTTAGCAACAGGGGAGTGGGAGGAGGAGAAGGGGGGAGAAGGTACAGAGAATAAGTAGCATAGATGGTAGGTAGGAAATAGACAGGGGGAGGGCAAGAATAGTATGGGAAATGTAGAAGCTAAAGAACTTGTGACACATGGACATGAACTAAAGGGGAAAGTCAGGGAGAGGGGTGTACAGGGTGGAGGGAAATGAATGGGGGGAAATGGGACAACTGTAATGGCATAATCAATAAAATATATTTTAAAAAAGGAAATGTTCACCCTCACCAATGTCATAAAAATATACTTCTGTGTTACTTTTTAGATGTTTCATTACTTTATTCTTAACAATTAGATATGCATTGCATCTAGAATTGATCTTTGTGTGCAGCGTGAGCTGAAGGAGTCAAGTTTTTTTTCCCCTATGGATAGCCAACTAACCCAGTGACATTTATTGGGAATATTCTTTCTACCCTCATACAGTGCTGTATTTGTTGGTATTGTGGCAATACACCTGTGGGTCTGGGACTGGAGCCCTCATTTTGTTTCACTTGTTTAATTATCTACCCATGAGAACAGCACATCTTTTTACTTAGGTCTCCTTTAATTTCTCTAAAATTATTTTGTAATTTTCTCTATAGAGGTTTCATGCACCTTTTGTTAAATGTAGTTCCAGATAGTTGCTGTCATTTGATGCTATTGCAAATGGCATCTTTTAAAATTCATCATTGTTTCCAGAATATAGAAATACAATACATTTTTATATATTGATCTTGCATTCAGTAACCTGCTGAATTTACTTACTGGATAACTAAAACATGAACAAATTCCTGACCGAAATTTTCTTCCTGCCGCCATCAGCACAGACACTTGACATGTGACTGAAGCACAACTGGATTCCAAGGACTCCACCAGATGTTCTCAATGCCCCTTGGAGCCAACAATTGTAACACCTTGTGTAATAACAAAACAGTTCTAATCCAAGTGCAGTGTGACCTCAAGTTATTAATAACTATGTCTATGTTTACAGGTATTTTTAATTTCAAGGAAAAACCACTTTGCCTAATCACAAAATTGAATAATCAATAAAGCAAAGAATGTTTTTTGATGGTTTGGTGTGCTTTTTTTACTTTCTTAAGGAGTTTCCTCAGTGGAGAGTATCATTAAGTAAGTGGCAAAAACTACTCATGAAATTTCCTTTAGCTCAGGTGTCCCCAACCTTTTTGGCTCCAGGGTCTGGTTTTGTGGAAAACAATTCTTCCACGGACCAGGGAGGGGGCCTGGCTTCGGGATGATTCAAGCACATTACATTTATTGTGCACTTATTTCTATTATTATTGTATTCTAATAGATAACGTAATAATTATACAACTCACCATAGTGCAGAATCAGTGGGAGCCCTGAGCTTGTCTCCCTGCAACTAGACGGGCCCCTCTGGCAGTGACGGGAGACAGTGACACCCGAAGTGTGTTGCTTCTGTCCAGTCTACTCCGTAATCTCGTTTCGGTTGCAGTCACTGTAGAAAACCCTCCTTCCCACAGACGGGATGTTGGGAATGGAAGCAGGCTTTTCAGTGCGTCTGTGGCAATCTCGGGATATTCTCTTGGTATTCAAAAATATTGCAATGTTCAAGATTTTACTGCCTATGTTTTATTCTAGGACTTTTGTAGTTTTGAGTTTAATCTTTAATTCTTTAGTCCATTATTGAATTTATTATTGTATTATAGCATCAGAGAAGGTGGTCTACTTTCATTTTTCTGCATGTATCTATCCAATTTTCCCAACACTATTTATTGAATAAACTATCTTTAATCCAAAAAATAAATAAATAAAGGCGGCTTTCTGTTTGCTGGCAGTCTTAGAGTGCTCTGCTGTCCCATCACTGGGTCTTTGCCCCTTTTCAAAGAAGCTCTCCAGTGATGTCTATTGTTTACTCATTTTGGGTAGGGTTGGCTTGTGAGCTTATCAAGACTGTAACTGAGACAAGTGCACGGTGCAAGCAGGAGACATGGACAGAAGTGGTAAATAAAATAATGGTGGGCTACCTGCAGACTAAAATAAAAGTGTCTCATTCTGACTTAAAGTCGGCCACTGGAGGTGGCTGTACAATTGAAGTACATCAACTCGCTTGCCTCTATAAAGCCTGTCACTAGATGAAGCTAAAAATTGTTACTTGCCACTCACTGATAGGGTTTTGGTATGAGTGTACAAGTAATTGATTTATTATGGTCTCTGAGCAGTCAAACCTCTTCGCTAATAATAATCTGTGTTTGCAGCTGCTCCCCAGCACTAGCATCACCGCCTCAGCTCCACCTCGGTCCTCAGGCATCAGATTCTTATAAGGTGTGTGCAACCCAGATCTTTTGCCTACGCAGTTCACAGTAGGGTTTTCACTCCTGTAAGACGCTAACAATCTAAAGACACCACTGCTCTGAAAGGAGGTGGAGCTCAGGCTGTAATGCAAGTGATGCAGAGCAGCTGTAAATACAGATGAAGCCTCACTGGCTCACCCGCTTACCCCCTGCTGTACGGCACAGTTCCTAACAGGCCAAGGACCTGTTCCAGTCCATATCCTGGGGGTTGCGGACCCCTGCTCTGGCTTGCTTGCTCTGTTAGACACTGTTTTCATAAATGTAGAAAGTTGGTGAGGTCAAAGATGTCTTGGAGATAATCCATTCTAAAATACTTCTTTTTTACAAATTAAATAAACCCAGGTAGGCAGCGACTAACTCAAAGTTTCAAAGTGGATTGGCAGTTGGTTCAGAGCCAGAACTACAAGCTAGGTTTCTCAGTTTCTAGTCCAGTGCCTTTCCATTAAACCATATTGTCTCCCATGCTCAGGAAGGAGCTGCAAGTGAGGATCCATGGAACACTCATGTTTGGGAGGTAAGTGAAGATTTCTATGATATATAATGGTGGGAGCAGGGTAGGGAGGGATACTCCCACTCATTAGGAATCTCCCACATGCCAGGCTATCATAAAGTCATTAGCTTATTCAGCCCACTCAGGAATGCAAAAGGTGGCCACTATTCTCGTGTATAGATGAAGCAATGAGTCTCAGTGATGTGAAGTGCTTTGCCCAAGACCACATGTCCAGAAAACTGTAACTCTAACCTAGAATTGCTTAACTCCAACCCTTGAATTTTGTCTACTGTTCAGAAGAGGAGACATGAACATTTCAGACATAAAAAGATTTCTTTTTCAAAATACTGTCAAGAATGACCAGAATTAGAATAGGCCATGAATTGGTCAGCACCCCTATTGCAAAAAATGATTCAGTCAGTTGGAAATTTTGAGGATTCTGGGTTTGAGTCTTAACCACCTCCATCACTGGATAGTCCATTCACCCTGAGAGTCCTTGGAAGCATCTCTGAAACTGTGACAGGACTCCCAAATGACCGATGACGAGATGGCAGCTAGTGAGCCCTGACCAATGGCATGGCTCCATTGGTTGAGCATTGTCCTACAAAGCAGAAGGTTGCTGGTTTGATTGCCATTCAGGGCCCAGATTGTGGGCCTGGCTCCCAGATGGGGCACATGCAACCACTGATGTTCTCTCTCTCTCTCTTTCTTCCTCTTTTCCCCCTCTCTCTAAAAATAAATAAATAAAATCTTAAAAAAGAACAGTGGCAGCTAGTTAGATGAGTATGTTCTACTTTGATTCTTTGTTCCCTTACCTTAAGAATTACCCCATAAAACAGAGATTTAAAAATTATTTTGGGAAATTATCCCTCAGACAAAATTCTATCTTTACTTACATACTTACCTGCATACTTTGTAAGTCACTTTCTTTCAGCATGAATTAATTCAATAAATGACTTCCCTCAATAATCAGCTACAGGATTATGCCTGTAGAATACTGGGCACAGTACCACTGCACTCATTCATTCATTCACTCACTCACTCACTCACTCACAAATTTATTATTTTAAGACATTTGCTAGCAAGAGTGCTTATTATGAATCAGGCCCATTGTTAAGAATTGGGAGACCAGATGGATAACACACAATTTCTGTTTTTTTAATAACTGGTAAATTTACATGGAGATATGAAAGCAACCATATGACTAACCATGACCCAACTGTTAAGTTCCCAAGAGAGGCATGTGCAGAGGCATGGGAGCACTGAGAAAAGAATGTTATACCTGCTTGTGGGAGGGAGAGACAGTGTCAGGAAGAAGTTTCACTAAGGAAATAACCTTTAAATTGGGCCTTGAAGAGTGTTAATGAGTCCAACTATCTCTTACCTAAAGATGTTCATCGGCCTTTTCAGTGGCTTCCCCGACCTACCATCGCCATCCTACCATATCCACATACAGTGGTGTGAAATCTGCAACACAATTCAGCTTGTGTCTTCTTTGCTCAAGCTTTTTGATGACTTCTCAGTGAAATTAGAGTGAAATCTAAATTCCTCAGACAGTCCTCAAGACCCTCCATGATGGAGCTTTTGGCTGCCCTTCTTGTTCCACTCAGTTCCCCTCTCCCTCACCTCCCATGACCACATCTCAGTGACTCTTGTTTTCTTTCTGTTTGTATGTGAGTTCTTTCTGAATATCACAATTATATCAAAACTAATAGTCAGGTCTTCAAAATATGTATTATTGAAAAAGGATCCAATACCATAAACACTACAAGGCAAACAATGCTTTCTCGCTTCTTGTCTTAGAATCTTTGCAATTGTTCTGTTTTCTACTTGGACGACTCTGCCCCAGATCTCTGTAAAGTGGTACCCTTCTCTTTATTAGGATCTCAGTTACTGAGAAGTCCTCCCTAATTTTCTTAGTTAAAACACTCACCCACTTGACCCAAACACACACAAACTTCTCTCTACTTCACAACCTCATTTTCACTTCTCATTATTTTACTCAGTACCAAAATCATTGCATTTATTTGTTTTCTGTACCCACACATGTTGGCAATTAGAATACAAGCTCCTTCAAGTTCAGAAATATGACCAATTCTCCCTGCTTTTTTCTCCTAGGACCTAGAACAGTGTTTGGCAAATAATAAATAATCAAGTAGATAAAAGGGAAGTTTATAATAAGAGTACTCAAAAACATTGCTCTTATCTAATTATATAATAAGTTTGTTCTGTTGGTAAAAGTTTTAGGAAGATAAGTGCTGAAAATATGCAAACTGTTATGTAGCAACTACTTGAACCTTTCTTGTTTGAGATGACATTAGCTCACTGGAATGGTTGAGGAGACAGGAAACACATTGTCCCCATGTGGATCAGTAAAATTTTAAAGTAAATCTTGGCTTTTTTATTCTGTTTTCATTCAAATGGCTTGCTTTTAACAGCCAATTGCCCAGTTTTCCTGTAAATCAGTTTAGGACATGGGCATGATGTATTTGGGGAACTGTCGAAACGTAAATGGATGTTGTCATAGGTTTTTAGCGGTCGATCCCTATGAAGCAGTAAAAGCCATGTTCATGGCTTAGGTGTCAGGAACTCCAACCAACACTCTGTTGAGCGCCTTGTAAACCTTAAAAGGCCTTTCACCAGCTTTAAATATAAAATGATGGTCTTATAATGCTCCTATATAATCCCCACAGAAATCATAACTCACATGGTAAGCGGCCCCTCCATCTGTGAGATTATTGCAGATTTTTTTCTACTGGTTCTTTAAAGTTCCCAGAGCTTTTTTTTTTATTATTCCCTTATACCCCTATCCACAGGAGAAGGACCTGGTATCTCCCACAACTGCGTACTAGATATCTCCAGACTTAGGGTTAAGAGGAACAACCTGAACATGAATTCCAGTTTGAAAAATATCTTCCCAGTCTATATCTCCAGTCTCATTCACAGCTTGGAGGTGAAAAGGAATTAATAGATGAATCAATTCGTAAGAAGATTAAATGAGCAAAAGTATCTAATGTGATCAGCAAAATCCTGATCATAGTAAGTGCTCCACAAATGTTAACAACGGGCATGGCTGCAGCTATATCCTAACACTTATTATTTTTTAATAAATACCATTTTAAAAAATTTATTTAATTATTTTTCAAGTACAGTTTTCTGTCTATTACTCCCATCCCATCCCACCCCCCATGCTCCTCCCTCCCTCCCATTGCCACCCTTCTCAGTTGTTGCCCATGTATCCTTTATATGTGTTCCTCTAAGTTCCTCCCCTATTTCCCCTGAAATTCCCTCCCCTCTAACACTTAATTCATGGTGTTAAAATCTGATTATACATCTGTCTCCTATAACACAGGAAACTAGATCTTAGGAGATTGATTTCTGCAGCACCAGAAATTAACCAAGTGTTCTGAAAAATATTAGTCATTCAACTGATGCTTTCTGACCAAGACAGAGCACTGGCCTCTGGGACCCACTCTATCACTGATTAGCTGTGAAACATTGGGCAACTCTGCTTAGCCTTCCCAAGTCTCACTGTCTTCATCTGAAAAAGGAAAAAATTGGATTTTATGGTCTCTAAGGCCCTTTCCAAATCTAACATTCCATGGCTCTATATGAGCAGTGCTATTACAATAAGGAAAATTATTAGGAACTGTTGCAGAGGAATTCCATTTTTCCTTTGTCTCTTCTGCCCATGTCCTCGACAACGATGAATTATCCAAGCTAATTTCCAAGTAATCCAAGTGATTGCTTTAATATTATTAAGGTTTCACCACCAATATTCTGAGTTTATTCTGACCTAAAATTGTGGCAAAAGGTGGAGGTAGATACAAACTAAACATTACCCTGGTCACTGTGTCCTACCCTACTTCCTGCTCACCTAGGTATGGTTCATGGAGGGCTAGGGTCTTAGCTAGCAAATAACTATTTAAGAATGTAATTAAGCAATGGATTGATTTGTTTTAGAGAAGGGTTTAATTCAGTTTTGCAAATAATTGCTGTGACTCGATCATATGCCAGGTACTGGTTAGGTTCTACAGATACAAAATTAAATAAGAAAGTTCAAAGTGTACTATAACTAAAGATCTGCAAGATTGATACTTATTCACAGCAATATGGAACACCTTTCTTTTTTTCAGATAAAGACAGGTAGATACAGAGATTCAAAGCCAAATCAGTTAAGTTTTAAAATGAGTGAAACATAAATATATGTCTCCTCGGTTCCAGATCACCACATATATTATTAGCACAAAGCCTTTTCATTCAATAAATATCATTTTCCTTCTCTACCTTGTTTAGGGTGACACCTAGAAGTTGTTCTGCATTTCTCTGCCACTCACCCTCAAGGCATCAAATCTGCCTTACTAATATTATTGGATCATAGACTCTTCATTTCAGCCTAAAACAACTTTTAAGATTCTACTGTCTCTCTCCTGGCATTAATCTCCTATTTTTCCTATTGTCAGTGTTTCTCCCATTAATCTGCTGGAGTGGATTTTCTGACATTCACATTTGTACTTTTCAAATGTTTAAACCAAAAACAGCAAGGAAGGGACAGAGTTTTTAAATATTTAGAGATACAGCAATCAACAATTGGTGACTGAGTGCATTTAGGATCGAGGGGCAGAATCATGGAGGAGTCAAGACTGACTTCCACTTGACAACTTCATTACATAGGTGGGTGGTGGTGCCATCAAAAGACAAAGAGTGAAGGAAAGGAAGGTTTGGTGGGGATAATGGTGTAGGGAGTGCTATAGTACTGCCCGCGATTCCCCCAGTTGCTGGAAGTGTGGCTGCTGATGGCTTATTCTGAGACCCTCTCAGGAATTGGCCATCAGCAATTATACCAATGCTTTCCCTCAGTTCACACCTCTGCCTGTGTGAGGGTCCCTTTTGATCAAGTGACAGGGGAAGAAAAATATGCCAAATGAGGTTCGCGTTTGAGTCAAGTATGTGGGTGCAAGCCCAAAATGATTGCCGCTGCATAATAGCTACTCAGGGGTGGCCCTAAAAGACAGTGGTGAAAGAATATTTCCCCAATGCTCGGAGCTTCAAGTGGCGAACTTGGTCATCCATTTCGTGTGGGAAGAGAGGTAAATTGAGAAAAGGTTATTTATGGGCTAATTGATAGTGGTAAATGGCTTGTCTGGTTCATCTAAGACTTGGAAGAAGAATATCTAGAAGATCAAAGGCAAGATAGTCTAGACAAGAAGTACATGGACTGATTTATAAAAGCGAGCACAAAATGAAAATAATTTATATCATATCCTATCATATTATATCATATGTTACAGCCCACCAGAAAGTATCCATGCAGAACAGGCACTGAGGGCCCGACCAAGTAAACAGAAGGACTCAGCCAGCTGACCTCAGTGATTGGCCACTCCAGGAATGGCATAATAAGCACACGGATGGAGTAGCCATGGTGGCCGATATAAAAGCTGTATAGAAACTTGAGCTCACATACTTCACATGATTTAGCTACTATCATTGTGAAGTGTCCAACCTGCCAACAACAGACACTCAACATGACATACACAACACTCTCAATATGTCTATCATCTCTTAAGGATAATAGACACTCACTTGGTGACGAGTCAACTACATTGAACTCCTTTCACCATGGAAAGGGTGGCAATTCATTTTGACTAGAATTAACACGTATTCCGAGTATGGGGTTACCTTTCCTGCTCACACAGCCTCAGTAAGCACTGCTATCAGAGGGCTTAAAGATTATTTCGTTCACCAACATTATCTATTAGATGAAATGTCTCACTATAAAATACGGGAGGTATGTGTCACTGGGCACACGACTGTGAGATTCCCTTGTTTTGTAACACATTATACCTCTCATAGACTACCAACCTAATACAGCAGTCGGAGGCCTTTGAAGGTATAGCTGAGGTCTCAGCTTGGAGATGACACCCTGTAAGTATGGACTGCCAGCTTCCAGAATGTAATGTGCTCCCTAAATCAAAAATAATTATACGGCACTATATTTTAATAGGTAAAATATATGAGTCTAGGAACCAAGAGAAAAGGAGTGACTCCCCATACTGTCATTCCCATCGACCCCTTTAGGGAACCTGTACTTTTGAACACTCTAATGTTAGGTTGTTCAGGTCTAGAGAAGTCCGTTCCCAGAACTGGAAAGCTCCCACTAGGGGACGTAGCTTGAATCCCATTAAACTTTAAGTTATGGTCGCCACCTAGTCACTTTAGTCTCTGGTACCAAAAGAACTACAGTCAAAGAAAGAAGTCAACATACCATCAGGGACAATTGTCTTGACTATCAGGAGGAGCTAGAGCTGCAATTATACAATGAGAAAAGGAAGAATATGTTTGGCACCCTGTTGGTCCACTGGAGCATCACTTTGTACTTCCCTGTCCAATTTTGTTGCTAAATGGGTGGAGAAGGCAGCCAAAATATGAAAAGCGCATGGCGGCCAGAGTTGTCAGACCCCTCAGAGAAGATGGTCTGAGTCACCCTTTTAGATTAGCCACCTCTACTAGCAAAAATGCTGAATGAGGAAAATTTAGAATGGGATAGTAGAGGAAGGAGATGTTAAGTATAGTCGTTGTGTGGACACCAGCTAGGCGAAAGGTGATTTATGATTTTATTCCACTAATCTTCCTTTTGTAAGTTTTCCCAAGATAAGAGACAAACCAGAATGTTGACATGGGCTGTTCCTATATGGGGAGAACTTACTAGAGATGAAAGAATCCAGTATCTCAAGAGGTGAAGTGTATGTTGACCTCCCTGGATCCCCCCTCAGGACGGAGGCACTCTTTCTTACACCTGCCGGCAGCATTATCTGCCGATGGTCCACGGATTCATCTCTCCCTAGGGATTATTCTCTGTTAAGGAGTTGCTTCAACCCTATATATTCCTCTGTAGCGGAAGCCAAACTCCAATGACTGGTCAGTGTAGGGACACAAAAGCCTATCTCTGTTCCCTCAATTTCAAACTATTCTAAAGCTCTAGAACCCCTCTCTTATGGGGGCTCTTGCCAAAAGCACTTCGCAGCCATGCCTGCTCACATAGACGATATGGTCCGTGGTTGCTTTCACACTACAGCAGCAGAGATGAACATATGGCCCACAAAACCTGAGATATTTACTATCTGATCTTTTACAGAAGAGTTTTGCAATCATGAAGGGTGTGGTACAGGCATGTTGCCAGTGTGTTGAAAATTCATAACATGGCAGCATAAGCACCCGGTTAGCAGCAGCGAAGCCTGCTGAAAATCTCACAGAGTGTGGAAAGGAAGGGGGCTCTCAGGAGGGTGGAGAGACAGCAGTGAGTCCCTCGTTAGATAATAGCAACAATAGCAGAGAAGCCACAAAGGGAGAAGGCTGTGAGAAGGGGTGTATCAATCAGTGATGAGGACTCAAATGAAGTATAAATTCCTGGATGTTTTTGCTCTGAAGGAAGCTTTGGAAAAGGAAGAAAAAATTCACATTCACTCTGTTTAGTTTCTTGTGTGTTGTACTGAGAAAGAGTCAAAAAAAGAAAAAAAAAACTATCTAATCCCTGGGTGAACACCAAGAAAAGTGATGTTTCTGTGTTGCCTGAAGACTAAAGGCAGTAAAGTCAGAGGTGCTTCCAGGTTTGCTAAATTAGAACTTACAGGAATGGGTTGGGGATGAAAAACTGTCTTGAGAGATTTTGAGGTACATTCAAATTTGAGATTTATTTGTGGATTAATAAACAAAGCAAATCAAATAAACAAAACCCAAGCAACAATAGCAGCATTCAATAGTGAAAAAGTAAATTGTAATCAAATTTGTTTGAACACGTAATACAGGTCCAGAGGGGAGAGGGGAGAGAATCATAGGGGAAAAGGGGATGGACTCACATGAACAAGTATAAAGGACACATGGACAATAACTAAGGGTGGGGGGCAGAAATGGGAGGGAGGCGGGGAGCATGGGGTTGGGGGGCAGGCAAGGTTGGGAATGTAAGACAGAAAGCTGTACTTGAACAAGAATTAAATAAAAAAATTATATTAAAAATAAAATAAAATAAGATACAAAGCCACCAAAATACATGGTACAAAATGAAAGAAAATTGATCTGTTTTGTTCTCTATTAGGTTCTCAGTACAAATAACACAATTTAGCTTTTGTATATATTCTATAAGCATTTCCAAAAAATAGATATTCAAATAAATATGTATGTATATATATTTAAAAAAAAAAGAAAGTTAATGTTACAACTGGAAACTCCACTGACCAGGGCACTGGAGCAGACTACAGCAGTGGGTTAAAGATCTAGACAACAGGTGGAAAAACAGCATGCAGTTTGGTGGAGTGGGAATACACATAAATCCCAGGAGAATGAGAAAGAGGAGGTTTTCTGATCTAACGCAGCAGGTTAAAATAATCCAAAGGATCAAACAAAGTCAGTTGTGCAGAAACCAGTCCAAAAAAATAAAGAAATGATTTTATCCCTTCACTGTGCTCCCAGCTACATTTTTCTATTCCCCAAATCAATTCAAAACTATGTCATATATTTTAACTGCAAAAAAATTAACTCCCCCCCCAAAGGATTTATTTTGCATTGCCTATTCAATTTCCATACTTGACAGAAATAACTCTCCAATTGTTTTGTAACTACCATGATTCCTTGATGACAGCTACTATGATGGGGAGGAAAAGAAACAAATTGTTATTTCTGCTTCTGAGTGAATGGGTATTGTGACATCTAAGAGACAAATTACATAATAATGCTGCTTTAAGATGCTTAGAATTACAGGGTGACTTCGTGGTCTAATGAAGTCCTGCAGCCGACTGTATATTTTTGGTCAAAATGTATGACACTATTAGGGCTTCGAACACTTTGAGGGGAAGCACAGTGTAGAAGCAATACATTAATCTTCAGCAGCAGTGTAATTAACATTTTCCTACTCCGTGAAGATTGTTTTTTTCGATCGGGTGGACAGATGTTTTCAGTGGATGACACAGAAGTGGTAGAAGCCAGGAAATTGGCAAAGATGAGGGCGGCTGACAGACCAAAAGCAATTAAAACTGGCTTTCCTAATTTGAAGAGCATGGGACTTCTTAATTTCATAACACTGATTAGCATTTGACCTTAGCTAAATAGCAGTTCTCAGAAAATCCTGTGACAAAGTTAATAGTAAATAGTCAAAAGTACAAAGCAGGTGCTGTGGGCACAGATTACAACGAAAGTTTGGACTTGTCGGTTACCTTGGGTTCACCATGTTTACCTTGGTGATACTAGATCTCTAGTCTAAAAAAATAATTAATAATAAGGATAAAAATGGCCTTTTGTGAGCCAAAAATTAGTCAATGATAATAGCAGGTAACCTCTATAGCTGATTTGCCACACGCCAGACACTATGCTAAGAGCTTGGCATGCGTTGCCTCATTTCTTTCTGCCATGATTGTATAAGGTCAGTTCTATGGTTATATGCATTTTTTAAGGTAAGAGATCAGAGAATGTTAAAAAGCTACGTTCATACTGGCTAATAATAGCAGAATTAGACTTTAAACTGAGGTCTGCTTGATTCTAGTGTGTCTTCTTTAAATCACTAGGCCACATTATTATTGGGATAGCTTGGAAATACCACACTCTAAAATCCCTGACAGAGTTCATAGGAATCTTTGGACCCTTAAATCCTGTTCTCCGATTTCCCATTAGATATAAACAGGAAAATCTCGTGTGCCTAATATTCTATTACCCATTCAACAGATGAATGAGTTCTATAATTAGATCTACAGAAAACTTCTCATCAGCACCAAATTTGTCAGAGGACAGTAAAATAATGTCTCCAAAGTGATGAACGAAATGATCTAATAGGAGAACACTATATTTAGCTAAACTATCATTCAAGAGTATGGATAAAACAAAGAATTTTTACATGTAAAAAATGTACTAGTTACATACTTTAACAGGCTGTAATGCAGCAGTGAGAAATTGAACCTAAAAGACTGGGAAACAAGAAACAATAGTAACAAAATAAATAATTATTGACCACAAAATGATGATATATTTGCTTATGTTGGTGAAAGGAAAGGTTGGTGAAGAATGTTAAAAATCTAGTGGAAATATTTTTTCAAATGAATCACTAATTTTTCTAATATTGTTTTTTAACTAAGTTACATTCCTAGGAACTGAGATATTATCTTCACCATATATTAAATTTCTATGTATACAATTTATTTTGAACTGCCTAGTATCTCCCTGGTAAGTTATTTATTTGCCTTTGGCAAACAACTACCATACTATTTTGATCACAGTAGCTCTATAATACATTTTAAAATCTGAGGAATTTCATTGTTTTTTTTTTCAAAATCTTTCTTATGGCCTTTATTAATCATGCTCTAAATCAGAGGACAGCATACTTGCTCTATGAAAAGTTAGATAGTAAATATTTTATTCATTGAGGGCATATTTATAGTTTCTGTCACAAATACTTCACTCTGTTATTGTAACATGAAAGAAGTCATATACAATATGTAAATGAATGGGTGTGACTGCATAATGCTTTATTTACAGAGCAGGACTGGATTTGGTCGGTGGGCAGTAGCTTGCCAATCCCTCCTCTAAACCATTTCTTACTTCCTGATTTATGTTCAGCACTAACCTGTCTTTGCCATATTCCTTGTGGGTTAGGCCCTCAGGGTTACTTCAGTTGTATAAGGGTCAGTTTTCCATGTAGGAATTACCTGGTTGAGGGAAGGGACGATCCCTCCCTGGGTTTTATGACTCCAAGATCTAAATGAGTGTTTAATGCAGAGTAGATGCTCAAAGAACACTGAGCAAAATAGATGCTCAGCAGAAGGCGGAGAAAAGGAGTGTGGACTCTCTTCTAACCCTCTTGTTTGATCCTCATGAATTTAATTCTGACTTTTTTTCCTATAAGTGCATGGTTTCTTGCTTAGATTTCTAAAATAGGTTAACAACATAAGTTAAAAACAAAGTGGAGTGACAAGTAAAAAGACAAGTACAGTACAGAGAAATAAGGATGGGGATGGAATTAATACAAGAGCTCAATGAGAACTCATGCTTGGCATATGGAGGTCAAATACAAAGTCATGCTTGAGCAAAGCTCTAAAGGATGAATAGCAATTGGCTAGGAAAAGGGGAAAAGAAGAGAGGAGAATGTTCCAGAAAGAAAGGGAAAGTGCACATAAAGGCTTAGAGATGAGAAAAGGCATGGCTGATCTGCAATAGTTCAGTGGGTCTAGAGACTGGGATGAGAGGTGAGTTACAGAGGGAAGCAAAGATAAAATAATAGACTCAAAAGAGACAAAAAAGGTAGGAAGCAACCTATAACTAAAGTCTAGGCTTAGGAACAAACTTGTTTACTGAACAGAGATTTCCCGAGCTGACCAAGCTAAACTCTGGATAAAGTAAAAAAGGTGGTTTTACCTAAACAATGAAAAATATTAGAGTCTTGGGCAAATTGTGGTCAGCCCAAAGCAGGCGAATGGGCTGAAGCATTGGTGTAAGGGGCCAAAGAAAGAACAGCCAGTTGGCCCGTTGAGAACATCTGCTCACAACTATAAGAGGAACAAAGGCAGGAAGAGCACACACACACCCAGGAGCTGCCTGCCAAACAGTCATCAGTGTGGGATTCTCTCGTTGCTGTTCATACTTTCCTGATCAAACACACAGCAGCAATGCAACACGGTGTGCTCTCTGGGGCAGAGAAAGCTTTTAGCAACTGGGGACGGGGTTGGGGAGTGGAATAATGGGAACATCTGCTCTGTGACTTGAAAAATAATCTTCTAATGGCTTGGGGAGAACATCTGGGCCACACACCCCAGACCACCAGTGGTGCGGTAAATGGAGAAAGATTGGGGGAATTGATGAGGAAAGAGGCACAGTGGGTGCAGAGTCAGCTATAAGTTAAAGAGGAATAACATAGGCTTCAGGAAAGTGGTATGGCCCCTCTGCAGAGGTTAGTCTTTTGGGGACTCTGTCACAAAAGGACCCCAGGCAGATAAAGTTTTCAGCCACTGAGGCCACTGAAAAGGCTCACATGGTCCATGCCACTTGGAAAACCATCCTCAACCCTTCAAGTCTTCACCATGATAAAACATCAAGTGGTGAAGAGCTACTATGAGAAGGAAAGAATTAAGCTAAAGGCTTCACTCACTTTTAGAAACGTGTTTGTAGACAGGGAAGAAAAGAGCCAGAACAATCTTTCAGAGGAATAGAGAGGGCTCCTTCAGTTTGGCATGTTTTTCATACATTACTCTCCATCCCCAGTTAACCTATTAATCTTGGAAATTCAAGATGAATTAAATAAAGACAATTAGAACATCACAGGTTTTCTTCAACTCATCTACCAACAATAATATTGAGTTTCTACTTTTTTTAGGACCATACCAGGCTCTGAAGCCAATAAAGAGAAGTAACTTTTAGTGATCAGGAGTTGTATAGAGTTTTTCAACTTTCAAAATCTGGGAGTCATGGAAAATGATATACAGAGAATAAAATGACTTTCAAGGGTGGCATAATTAGTAAAGGAGTAGATCCTGGCAAAATTAGATTTCATGAATTTAATTTTGACTTTTTTTTCTATAAGTTCATTGTTTCTTGCCTATGTGAAAAGGCAATAAAAACCATAACAACAAAAAATTCTTTCTTGTTGGAAAGGTAAGATGGCCAAGCAGGGAATAGCTAGGCCTGGAATAAAGTATTTCAAGCCATATGCCTATTCACCACTTGGAAAAGGGAGAGACCAGTGGGAAGAATGGATAGGAAGAAAAGGTTCTTCTTTGGGGAAGGAACCTGGGTGAGGGGTTTAGGGCTGATTTCCCCCTGCATCTGAATAAGCTTTAGTTCAGAGACATCACTGTACTCCAGGGTCTTACTTCTGGAACTCCAAGGTAGAATAACAGGGGACCTCTACAAGTCTGGGTCCCATTGCAGCTGTAGAAAGTAAGGGTTACAAAAAAATTCCTGGGGCCAGTGGAAGGCACAGACATAGTTACTTGGTCTTGTGTAATCACTGAGGTAAGACCACATGTTAGGATTTTACATCTTCATAACAACCTTCTAAGGTATTATAATCCTTTACACCAGAGGAAACTGAGGTTCAGAGTGGTCACACATCCAGTGATTAAATAGCTAGAAATCTCCAACTTCCTCATGTCACAAACTCTTTGTGTGATTGGGCTCCACAACTGGGCTGAGTTTTGCTGGAGTTCATTAAATGTGGCTTATTATTACAGAAATACAGGCTGCAGTCACATCACATCATGTTACCTATGTTTCTCTATCCAACAGTTTATGTAAGACAAATCAGATTATACTGAACCGACACATGGCAACAGAAGCAAACAAGTACCAGAAGGGCAGCCTGGTCTGTGTCTGAACATGGGTAGGTATTGCTCTGTTCATTGAAGCAGGTGGTACAGATAGTCATAAAGCAGGGATCTGGAATCAGAATCATCAACTAAGAGGGGTGAGTGCAGGAAAACAGGTGCAGGTATAGGAGCTGTGAGGGAGTTCCATGTGCAGAACAGCACTTTGAAAGAATGGCAACAGACAATAGGTGGTGGGTCAGTAAAGCAAAGGGCATCAGACAGCTCCAAGCAAGGCACAACAGGAGCTAACCCATGCAACAAACATATTGAAAGGGGATGTTAGGAACCATGAATGCTTGAACTTGCTTAACTAAAAGATGACACATGCCT
Organism: Sturnira hondurensis; assembly: GCF_014824575.4. NCBI lineage: Eukaryota > Metazoa > Chordata > Mammalia > Chiroptera > Phyllostomidae > Sturnira > Sturnira hondurensis. Next base: position 9,286,210 of record NW_028090067.1, on the reverse strand, counting down.
CCCCATGCACAGCTTCAAAGGAGACACATTTAGAATGGGAAGGAAGAACTAAAAGAATACAAGAGTGAGCTATGCCAGGAAACCCAGGCAGTCAGGCAGCTGGCACCCAGAGAACAGAGGCCACCCACCAGAGACAATGATTCCAGTTCTTGGGAGGTGACTGGCAGTAACACAAGACTGAAGGGTGGGTAGGGCAGCAAGAGGGAGGGTAACTCTCGAGAACAAGATAGGAATTTAGTTCCCGAGAGGGAAGTATAAGCCCACTTCTTCACCTAAATTTAACTCTTTCCTAAAAACCTGTTGGATAACAAATGTTCAGGTAGTGGAAATCTATCGTACTCTTCTATAAAAAGAGCATAATAATAAAAATAGTATATTTGTATCATTCTTTAAAACCCAAACAATATCCTGAAATGTCACTAAGCAGCCATGTTGCAGTCTACTAAGAATTTCTGCATAAATAAGCCACCAGTACTTTAATAAATTATCTCTTTTCTCATGCATAAAAATAAAATATATGCACAGTAGATGAGAACAAAATTATGATGAACATACACTTTTAATGCAGTCACCTCTCTCAATATAGTTTATACCTTCCAATCTTTCTTCCAATAAATGGACTTTCCAGAGCATCTCAGGGCCACCAACTTTCTTTGCAGGCATTTTCATTGTTTTAGGAGACACATCACTTAATGAGGTGAAGATGACAGTAATAATGCATAACATGTTGAAATAATGAGGTACAATTATATTAGGACAGCTGACATACAACCACAAAATCTTCTGCATGCTCTCTCACCTATAATCATGTGACTTTAAAAATTTTTCTGGCATATGTAATATGCTGATGCTGTTGGGTTTTTAAAAAATAATTATTTGAGTAATGAGAGTTTATGTAGTTAAGAGATTCTTATACCAGGAGAAGCAGATCTTACAGATAATAATAGTAATAGATGAAACTGTGGTTTATGATGTTTGAGTTCTTTTTCTGGGCCAGACATATTAAAAACAGTAAAATCTTGCTATCGTGCATTAACTGGTATCTAATAAATTTGTACAATCCTGGGTTGCTTTGGTTCAAAGTCTGAAAGAGCCCAGGCAGCCTTGGAACTCCTGTGTCCAGGAATCAATCCACAAATATCCAAACATAAGTGATGAGTAATCATGGCCTTTACCATGAAGTAGGTACTTTATTGCCTCTACTTTATGGGTGAGAAAACACAGATGAGGTGGCTAATAAATGCCAGATCCTGATGTGACAAAATCTGAAGGTCCCAAAGCCTGCACTGAATGCCAGCCCTCCCCCTTGAGAACTACGTAACTCTAACTCTAATTAGTTAGTAATCATTTGATGCCTGGACTAGTGTTGTTGACACTTGAGGGATGTAAAGCATCTTTGAAAGCAGGAATTGGCTTATTTTTCTGTAAAGGGACAAATAGTAATGATTTTAAGTGTTGTAAGCTACACATTCTCTGTCTTTATAGCCAGAAAATAATCACAGGCAATGCATGCACAAATGGGTGTGGTTGAGCTCCAATACAACTGAATATATAAAAGTAGGTAGAAAGGTGGATATCATCTGTGGGCCATAGTTTGCTGACTTCTCTTTTAAGGGAAAAAAATCTTTCTGATAGCCACTAATTTATTTTAGGACCCTCAGAATCTATGGGTTTGAGTTTTTAAAATTCCGACTTGAGAAAACTCTTATTCAATTAGCAAACTTAATTTGTCAATTAAAAATGGTATTTTTCTTTCCAACAGGTAAACTAGTTTTTATCCTTGAATGAAAGAAACAAAAATTCTCTTGTAACCCAAGGATTCCCAGCATCCCTCTGACCCCAGTTGAAGAAATAGCATCCTCAGTGATTTCTGCCCTTCTTCCTTCCCTCTGGCAGAATGGGAGGGGGGTGGGTAGGGACCCACAAGACTGGCTTTTGTCACCATTAGGATGCACCAACTGAGATCCATACCAGAGAGTACAATACACTAGTGAAAGGATTGGAGCATTTACTGTTGATCGTTTTCTCGCCTCCACCACTCCCCACCCCCATCAGAGTCAAGGATTTCTGATTGGCAGGTATCAGATGCAAGTTCCTTTTAAAAGTAAATGGAACTTCCTCTCATGGCAGGATTACAGGGTACGTTAAAGTTTTACAGAAGTAGAACCCCAATTCTTTAGAATTGCCCCATAATGCCCCTTACCGTCCCTCTTGCTGTACCAGTTGATCCATACACAACCCTCTTTGCCCTATGTCTGTTCCACTCTTCCCCCTGCATATCTAACTCTGCTCCAGCTTAGAAAGACAGTGCTCAATAACTGGTAACTGTCATGATGGGGATGCCTCAGAAGCATTTACAGCTCCAAACCCCTTGGTTGTTAAAACAAAACTTCCTCAATCATGCCTTCCACCCTTCCACCCTCAAAATCCATTGTTCTTTCCCATTCCTCTTTCCTTCACACACATTTGTCTTAAGCTATCATTCATCTCATATCACTCTGTGACCAGGATTGGACTTTTCACCATTTTGTGCCCTTGGGCAGGCAGCTTTAGTCTAGAATGTCATTCCCAACACTCTCGCCATTTTTCTCACTTGGTCAACCATACTCATTCTTCAAGACACAGTTTGTGGGTTGCCTTCTCTCTTAAGTTTTCCCTGGCTTCCAGACACAAAGGTAGTTACCACTTATGGTTTTCCCAAAGCACTGTGTTTGGACTCCTAGCACTTTCTACTGATGACTTACATTGTAAGTCAAGTTCTAAGAAGACAGGGATGTGTTTTCTTCATCACTGTATTTCCCAATCTCTTGTGCCTGGCAATACAGAGAGGTCAGTGTGAATTTCTTGATTGAACAAATGGATATTTTTGTTGCTGATACAGTGCTGATGTGGAAACTTCATTAAGGTCACAAGAACCAGTATTCCAATATTCTTTTTGGAACTAATTCCCTGGACCATCATTCAGAAGGATCATTTTATGTGGAACTCCAAGATCTTTTATTCATCCATAATTTTTCATACCTTTGAGACCCTGACTAGAGTCAGAGGATACTCGGGGCATGCTCAGGGCATACAAATCTCCTCCTCTGTGAGAAATGTGTTTTTGGCCTCTCCTGCATTCCTCAGTGATAGTTCTCAAAGGCTATAAAATACTCTGATAACGGATATCAGAGCAGCCATCAGCCAGCTGCTCTGCTCAGTATACTGACTTGTGTGGCCATCACTCAAGCTATGCTGTTTTCATACTTTCTTCCCCAGTCCTCAGTAGTGCGTGTGTATGTGTGCATGTGGGTATGTGTGAGTGCCTTAGCTGTCATTCGGTAGCACTGTTAAATATCCATCATTGAAAGTCAAAACAGAAAGATGAATCTATGTGTCCTGAGTAGTTCAATCATTCCCCAAGAGTCCATTTTGAGACCCTTCCACCAAAAAAAAAAAAAGAATACAAAATAAACAAACAAACAAAAGCATCCCTGCCTACTTCAGTTTTTAAATGTTTTTAGCTTTTGGCTGGTCTAGCCCACCTTTTGTCTAACTAAGTATTTGTGAGGTGCCCAAAACTTCAGTAGCCCAGGCACTCAGACAAAATTATTATGTTCCTTCTTTTTTTGCCAAAGAAATGGTGTATCTACTCCTAGTCTGGCAATACCCATACACAACAACAAGTTTTTTGCATGTAAGCATAGACTTGTAAGCTATTTCTCATCTGCAGTTTCAAAGCTGCTCTCACAGAAGTGGCAAAAACATATGAAAGAGGACAAAAAGATGATAATGACATCAGACAAACTTGTCACCTCCGATCAAATTCCATGATTAGAGCTAATTTCAAGTCTCACAGTTCCTTATCAATGAGAAATTCATTAGAATATTAGATTCATCAATTCTCTAAAGGCATATTTATTATGTACATATTTTTGCCATATATATATATGTATCCTTTTGTCATATATATCTATGACTTTTATATATACCACCTATCTATAGCCAGGCATGCTGCAGGCCATGGAAATACAAAATTAAATGGGGCAGTTAAAATCCCTAAGGAGTTCAGTCCAGTTGGAAAACAGCCAAGGAAAAGAGGCAGTTACATCCCCTGAGGCAAGTTCTACAATTGAGGGGTGCTTGAATACTGCAGATACTGGAAAGTGCACCTAAGCCTGCTTCCCCGAGTAAGTCAGGAAAAACTGGGAAAGTGAGGAAAGAAATTCTATTTTGAAATACCATACAATGACCAAAAATGGAGTCAGGATCAGTATACTAGGGGAGAGGATATATTAGATCTTAATGACAGGAGAGAAGTCACTGTGGGTAGCTTTCCCATCTCCCCAAGGCTTTGCTCAAATGTTACTTCTTATAAGAGTCCCCCTGTAACCACCATAGTTCACTCTAAAATTGTGCCTCACGATTACCTCTGATGTTTCCTTATCCTGTTCCACAGTTTTTAATACAAAATACTTCTCACTGTCTGTCATATTACACTACTTGTTTTTACTTGAGTTTTAATGTCTGTCTCCTGCCTTTCCACCACCCCACAGCTAGAAGAATGTGAGTTTCCTATGGAAGAGGTGTATTTTAATTTAATAGTATATCCCAAGTACCTAGAACAGTAAATGACACAAGTAGGCATTCAATAATCAACCTTAGGGATGCTGTTTCTATCTTTCTTTTTAATTCCATCTGGTTTTGTTTTATGTATTTTAAAACTCTGTTATTTGGTGTATGCATATTTAGGATTATTATGTCTTTTTGGCAAATTGACCCTTTTTTCATTATGTAATGTCCCTCTTTATCCCTAGTCATTTTCGTTATGTTAAGGGTACTTTGTCTGATATCAACATAGTCATTCCAGCTCTCTTTTTATCAATGTTTGCATAGTATATATTTTCTACCCTTAACTTTTAACCCATCTATGTTATATTTAAAGTGAATTTCTTGTGGGTAGCATATAGTTATGTCTTTGTGTTACATCCATCTCTAACACCTGTAAGTGATTCAGATTTGATGCAATAATTGATGTGGTTAGACTTATGTCTTCTGTTTATTGTTTCTTCATAGGCCCCCTCTAGTTTTGTTGTTGTTCTTGTTGTTTCGGTTTATCTGTTTCCTTTTTCCTGCCATTTCTAGTTGAATGTTTCTTATTATTTCATCTCAATTTCTCTATTGGCTTCCTAAACATGTCTCTTTCTATTATTTTTAGTAGCTATTCTATAGATTATAACATTCACACACAGTCCCTCACAGTATGCCGAGAGTTAATATTTTACAATTTCCAAAAAAACGTGTAAGTTTTACAACCAAATACATCTCTTTAGTCTCCTCTTTCATGTATAGTTTTCATGTGTATTACTTCTAAATATACTGAGAATTCCTTCAATGTTATAAATTTTCCTTTCAACATTCATATCCCTTTTTAAAGAACTTTAAGATGAGAAAAAATTGTATTATTTTTACCCAGTTATTAGCCATTTCTGTTGCTCTTTCTTCATTCCTGAAGTTTCAAGTTTCTGGTATAATTTTCCTTTCTGAAAAACTTATTTTAGCATTTATTTTAGAGTAGGTCTTCTGGTGACTAATTCTCTCAGATTTTCCTCATCTGAGAAAGCTTTTATTATGTTTTCATTCCCGAAGGATATTTTTGCTGGATATCTAATTCTGAGTTGATAGTTCTTTTCTTTCAGCACTTTACAGATGTTGTTCCACTCTTTTCTAATATCTGTGGTTTCTCATGAAAATGTCACAGTTATTCAAATTCTTGTTCTCCTAACTTTTGTATTTCGAAGCATCGAAATTTTGAGGTGGTTTGTTACACAGCAATAGACAATGGAAAGACCCTCAAACTCTTATCTCAGGTCAAACTAAAGTTTTACTTCTATGAACTTTAGTTCTATGAAAGTCATTCACTTTCTGTCATTCAGAAGTTTTCACATGGTATTCCCTCTTCATGAAATCTGTATCCTTACACACATATGGACTTCATTGCGCTCTCCCAAATACACCATATTGCCCACTCATCTTCCAGGTTAACGATCTCTTCCTCCAAAAGGAGCTTCTTTGCCCCTCTTGTTCTCCTAAGTGTAGACTATAAGCCCCTTTACAAACTATAAGCCCCTATAACAAACTGTGCTTTACATATTATAACTCTTACAATTTAAAAAAAAAACCTGTATTGAGTGCTCACTATGTACTAGGTTTTGTTCTAAATGTTTTGCAAGAATCTATGAAGATATGCTGTTATCACCTTTAGTTTTCCAATGAGGAAACTGAAGAACAGAATGTCTCATTTACCTGACAATAATCACAAAGTACAGTCAATTAGTGGTTGAGCCAGTGTTTGACCTCGACAGTCTGGCTTCAGAGCCATGTCCTTAGCCACTACTTTAAGCTGCTACCAACTTACTCCACTACATCACAGTAACATTTATACTGTTCAGTACAGCTACCAACAGTCTAAGCTTTGTAAAGGAAAGAACTGTGTCATCTTGCTCATTTTTGTTATCCCCAATGTGTAACCTATTCCATGACATATACAGGATGGGGCAAAAGTAGGTTTGCAGTTGTTCATATGAAAAATAATATAACAATTAATAAATAATAGTACAAGAATAAACTCTTGTTTCATACACCCACAACTGTAAACCTACTTTTGCCCTGTAGCTGGTAATCAATAAATATTGACTGCCTAGCATCAAAATACCATTTTATTTCTCATATTATGTGTGTTTACAGACTTTGAGATTCTAGATGTCAGGGGACTTCAATTGTCATCTATCTCTAGATTCACAAGACTGTAACATGGTAGATTCTCAATAAATATTTTATGAGCACATCATTATTGAGTGAAGAGAAAACATTCAGTGCAGAGAGTTGACATGCCTTATGGATTAAAAAAAAGTGCAGAGGCCCTACCTGAAGAAGACAGAAATTTAATATCAGTGAAACATAAATAAGTGCAGAAAAAAATAAGGATAAGGACTTTTGGAATCACTTCTCCAACAAAGGTTATGAAACTCACTAGTAATTTCAGAAATGGGATTTAAAATAAGAATATGCCATTTTGTTCTACTATATTATTAAATCGAAATTAATAATATACAATGGTAGCAAGAGTATAGTAAAATAACACTAGCATTAGCATGCTTGTGGAAATTCAAATTGGTGTATTTGTGTCTAGAGTCATTACAAATATTTATACAATGGAGACTCTAATTTCTTTTGTGGGAATTGATTCCTAAAGGAATAATGAAAAATATGGACAAAGGCTTAGGTATCTATGTGAGTTACAATGGTAAAAAAATCAGAATCAACCAAAATTATATAGTTATTAAAATTTTATTTAGAAAGACATGGAGACATGCTTGTCATATATACACATACAAAAAGAGCCTGAAAGAAAATACTCCAAAATGTCAACAGTAATTAACTCTGGGGTGATGGAATTATGAGTGATTTGAATTTTCATTTTTATACCTCCCTGTATTTTTCAGTTTTTCAACCATTGGCATGCATTTTTCTTTAATCAGATGAAAACAATAAATGTTACCAAAAAACTGCAAACTACGCTCACAGCTGACCACAAGGCCCATCATAAATAAACAAGCTGGAACAAGTCATTTCAAGAAAACAGACATAATAACTGACAGGGTGGTGGGAAAACATACAAGCCAAAGGCCCTTCTCCTTCAGCAAAGTAAAGATTATGTGGCTAAAGACACCCTGGGAAAGCAGTGCAAACATCAAGGAACACAAGGATCCAAGAGTTGTTGGAATGAGAACATATAGGTTTACATCTGCCTATTAAATATGTCTTGGAGGAAACTTTAAAGCAAATAAATCTCAGTTCTCAAGTGGTCTAAGTGAACTGCCAATCCACAGCCAGAGCTAATTCAAGCTTTGGATCCTTGACTTGACGGTTCTTAGTGAGGAGGGAATTAGAGACCTAAAATTTTAATCTATAGCCCACACCTCTTCATGTGCACTTTGCTTGACCAGCACTGTAGTGATGGCCTGCTCAGATGCTAGTTTCAGGCTGTTGACTGCCCTCCCCAATGTTGTGACTGTGTCTTGTCACCAGACATATAAGAGATAATGCAAGAGCTGTCTCTAACTCTCAATCATTACCTCTGAATAGTCCTGTAGGAAAGTTCAACGCATAAAGAAAAGTTACAATTGCATTTCTTCTTTAGCCTGTAATGCAACCTGACTATGCTATGGACATACTTCTATACAGCTATATTGTAAGGATAATGTCAACTATAATAGACACATAGGCATTAGACATTTAGACCTCTTTAGTTTCTCAGGGTATCTAGCTGGGTTATGGGCAGCACTTTACCCAAGCAGTAGGAGATAATTAATAAATACTTATTGAATGATTGACTTACTGATGGTTTTCCATACTCNTACCTCTGAATAGTCCTGAAGGAAAGTTCAACGCATAAAGAAAAGTTACAATTGCATTTCTTCTTTAGCCTGTAATGCAATCTGACTATGCTATGAACATACTTCTATACAGCTATATTGTAAGGATAATGTCAACTATAATAGACACATAGGCATTAGACATTTAGACCTCTTTAGTTTCTCAGGGTATCTAGCTGGGTTATGGGCAGCACTTTACCCAAGCAGTAGGAGATAATTAATAAATACTTATTGAATGATTGACTTACTGATGGTTTTCCATACTCCACAGATGGAGTGGCAAATACATTCATTGCACTGGAATTGTCCCTTCTCCCCCAACACCATCAGTGGACATTAAAAATCATTCACAATACTTTCTCTGAAATGCAGAAGGGACTTCATAAAGCTCCCCAAATGGCACTCCAAGCAGACACTACAATGTATTGGAACACAGACAGAAGTCTATTTACCATGCACTCTATAGGGTAATGTGCAAACTTTTTAAGCCACAATAATCTGACCAAAGCATGTCTCCCACACAGGATCATACCCCTCCTGCCTCCCTGTTTACGCCCAAGAAATCACCACACTTTCTTCTCTTGGTCTCCAAGATAAATAAGTCCTCCTTTTCTGTTCTTAGCAGCTGGCTTTGAGCTCAGTTGTACCATTTATTTAATTCAACTTGGAGTCTCAGTTACATCCATGATAGCATCCATCTTTGAAAACCAGAATTCCTTTTTTAACATCAAAAAATTCCATGGATTCCCTCATTATAGAGGGCAGGGACCATAACTGGTTTAACAACACCTATAATTCCAGTACCAAACACAGTGCCTGGCCACATGATAGGTGCTTGGCAAATATTAATGAGCGAATGATATGTATTAAAAGTACATAGTAACCAAAAACTACTGTGAATTGCTATTTTCTCATGTATTTGCATTTTAGAAATTAGATCAGTGCCTACATATCCGTTAAAAAGTAAAGGATATATTTTAAATAATAAATGGTTTCTTTAGGGTGGTTTTCTGGTTATAAAAATACTTAAGATAGTTTAATGTACCTATGTTATTCAGAGATTACTAACAGCCAAAGACTTCAAAGAGACATTAAAGCACACTTAATACCAAACTTAAGCTGAACATAATTACAAATTTCTTTGATGATTAAGAAGGCACTTCATGACCAAACAATACTCTGGAGCCATCATTATGCACCAATAACTCCTCCCAGCAATCATTGTTAATAGAAGTTTCTGGTAGTTAAAGACCAGATGACCAAGCTGTTCCTGACTTTGAAGTCCATGTGTACACAGACTACCAGCCCCAGACTGAATGAAGTATATCTTGATTCTGCTGTTTTTAGAGTTTCCCCAGGAGAGTAATTTAAAATGTAACTGCATTTGGGGGAATTTTAACTGGTCTCTAACATGACCAGTTTATACATCTACTTTCAAATAATAAGATGTCAATAATTCATTGTATTATGATTGGCATTGTATAGGAAGCCCAGGCTCTACTTTTGGTAACTATGTGTGGCCTTAAGAAAGTCACTTAACTTCTCTCTTGTGTCATCCTCATATTTTTTAAAAATTAAATTCTTATTGTTATTATCATTATAATTATCATAACCATACCCTTACCTTTTAATAGGTATAATCATAGTATCTACCTCATGGTATTTTTGTAAAGATTACACATATTTAAATACTTCTGAAATAACATTTCATAATTATTATTATCATTGTGGTGTCATTTATTCTCTGCCCACAACTGAATAAAACTCTTGAACAAAAAGTGTCATCCCCTATCCACCCAGGAACCCTTATTTATTCTGAGTGCCTACTGTGCTCTAGTTTCTGAGTCAGGCATCTGAAAAATCAAGATAAAAGAGACTTGGTATCTGCTCTAAATGAGCTCACAGTCTAATGAAGGATACAGCATGAAACAATGTGGTATATGCACACCTACTGACAGGAACAAAGCTGGACTGACCAGGCTCAAAGATGTCTTTCTTTGGAAACAACACCTCTGTTGGGCCTCACCAAGAAGACAGTGAACCAAGGGGACAAGGTGATGGGCAGTTAGTGGGAAGAGGGCATTTCAGGTAGAAGGAACACAAACAAAAAACAGAGATACAAGAAGGAGCGTGGGTTTTGAAGAGAATGGAGACTTCAGATGGCTTAGAATTTGTGGAATATGAAGTACAAGGCAAGGAGTGGTAAGAGAAAAGATAGGAGTGGTAGGCAGGCACTGGACGGTGGAGGAAATTTCAGATCATGAGCCACTGAAGGCTTGAAAGGAAACAGACTTGAATCATAAAGTCACAGCTCCCACTGCCTCATTGTCAGAGTTCTTTCCTTTAGCAGAGTGCTCATGACAGTATAAGGTGGAACCACAGCAACTTTCTCAAGGCAAGAGGCACAGAAAAAAAGTGTTCCCTTGAACTAATGAGTGTTGGTAGGTAGTAAGTCCTTGGAAATGGATTGGGTTTGAGTTAATACTCTTAGGAATGAAGGCTTCCAGAAAAGTTCATCTAACCTGGACGACTCCTTTCCCCAGTTAAGCGCCAAAGCTAGTCAGACAAATAAACATGTGCAGATTGCAAGTGTCTAGATCTTTGGAAGAATCCAGAAGAAACTCTTTGCTTCATGCAAGCTGTGAGTGAAGGCCAGGCCTTAGTCTACCCATCTGAATTGCAATTAAAGCTGCCAGAACCTCCCTGGGGGTTAGGCGATGGTCACTGGGAAGCCAGAGTCTGTGCTTAAAGACTAGTAAGGGTGTTACGCTCACAGGTGCTTCACAGGCCATGACCCATGGCTCGTAGCTTTGTATTCCAAGAAATTCAGTATCTTCACAGCTCAGCCAGCTCTGGACATAAATGTCCCAAAGTCAGCAAATAAATGCTGTACTGTGGCCAAGGCAACAGCAGCTGCTTCTGAGACTGTAACGAAGTAAAGAAGGGATACAAAATGCATTGCTAAATTCTTCCTACAGGACACTGGGATAACAATGAATTAAAACTCCAATGCTGAGTTTTTTATGGTTAATAACCTTTGACAAAGTTTCATATACCCCATATTTATACAAAGTAATATGGAGAAGTGAGTTCTTGGTCTACATTTCAGCCAGATTTTTAATACATTCACTTAAAATATTTGGATGATTGAGGGGAAACATCTTTTGCTATTTGCATTATCTGAAATTCTCCACATCACTGGACTGCATATACACAATTCTGAATTACATTTATCCAAGAAATACCCCTTTTAAGTAAAAACCTTGACATTTGAGGTAAGAAATAGGTCTCCTTGACACAGTCCATGATTTCTTTCAAAACAGCTTCAAGAAAATCAACAGGAAAAGAAAGGGTGATGTAAAATGCTCTTAACCTATGGTTATTCTTGAGTATGTACAGATCCCCCCATCTCCATGAAGTAAAAACTTGCTCCCTCCAATTCAAAGCAAATTCAAAACCCGAATGATCACATTTAAATCCTATTTAATCTGGAAGAATGTGAGCAATGTGCCTGCCAGGACATCAATAATGAATTTGGTCACTTGGGTCTAGAGTAAGAAAGTCATCCAAAATTGAACAAGAATGGAGTCTTTGAAGGTGGTGATGATGGAGCCCCTCACAGTATGTTAAGATTCTCAGAAGCATTTCTTCAGAAGAGCCAAGGCACAAATATACTTGAATTTTCAGAGAACAGATTATCCAACTGAATGACATTAGGTCAAAGATTACAGGGATAAAAGCCAGGATATTAGCCATTCTTTTCTTCCTTCTCAATATCTTAGGTCATTCATCTAATGTTTAGGAAAATTTGAAAGCATCAAGAACATATACAATTTATAGACAGTTATCCAGGTATCATCATGGCCCAAAATACTCACTCAGAAATATACAAACCAGAGGAAAATGGGGGTAGGGAGGTAGAAGAGGGTAAGTAGGGGATAAATGGTGATAGAAGACTTGACTTGGGTGAACACACAATAGAATACACAGACACTGTATTATGGAATTGTACACCTGGAACTCATATAATTTTATTAGCCAAAGTCACCCCAATAAATTCAATAAATTTTTAAAAATTTCACTCACAAGTAAAAATTTGGTAACTTGTTTAAAGGTAGGTCATTAAGTTTAGAAATATACTTTTTAAATAAAGGAAATCAGAAGAAAAGAAGTACGTAGACATATATCCCAGATAATACTGTTTAAAGCTTGTTAATGGATTATAGCATAGTATAACTATCTATTTTTTGTTATCCACAATCTATAGGAGCAGTCAGATTGGGCCTTCAGATGTCTAGCAGCTCCCCAGTTTTATTCACACGAAATCTCAATACTAAATAATAAGTGATCTTCTAAATGTCTCTCATAGCTAAGTTTCTCCAACCATACTGGAAGGCCCTAGACGGCAGAGACTGGGGTTTTATTATTTACTTGTCTCCTCAATAACAAATTGTTATAGAATGGGCTTGATGAAAATTTTATGTGAATTGATTGGTACATATGAAAACATGTTTTTTTCAAGTGACACAATCCAATATGCTTAGCATATCATAAACATAAACATCTTGCCTGGCCTGGTCAGACAAATTAATTGAAGAAGACAAAGCATTTATTTTTTTTCTATTTTTTTATTTATTTAATTATTTTTCAAGTACAGTTTTCTGTCTATTACTCCCATCCCATCCTACCCCCCATCCTCCCCCCTCCCTCCCATTTCCACCCTTCTCAGTTGTTGTCCATGTATCCTTTATATAGGTTCCTCTAAATCCCTCCCTTATTTCCCCTGAAATTCCCTCCCCTCTCCCCTCTGGTCACTGTCAGCCTGTTCTCTATTTCAGTGTCTTTGGTTATATTTTGCTTGCTTGTTTGTTTTGTTGTTTAGCTTCCTGTTAGAGGTGAGATCATATGGTATTTGTCCTTCAACACCTGGCTTATTTCACTCAGCATAATGCTTTCCAGTTCCATCCATGTTGTTGCAAAAGGTAGGAGCTCCTTCTTTCTTTCTGCAGCATAAAATTCCATTGTGTATATGTACCATAGTTTTTTGATCCATTCATTTACTGACGGGCACCTAGGTTGCTTCCAACTCTTGGCTATTGTAAATTGTGCTGCTATGAACATTGGGGTGCATAGGTTCTTTGGGATTGGTGTTTTAGGGTTCTTAGGATACAATCCCAGCAGTGGAATTGCTGGGTCAAAAGGCAAGTCCAATTTTAGTTTTCTGAGAAAATTCCATACTGTTTTCCATAATGGTTGTACCAGTCTGCAATCCCACCAACAGTGGACCAGAGTCCCCTTTTCCCCACACCCTCTCCAACATTTGTTGTTTATTGCTTTGTTTATGATAGCCATTCTCACCGGTGTAAAGTGGTATCTCATTGTAGTTTTAATTTGCATCTCTCTGATAGCTAGTGATATTGAGCATCTTTTCATGTGTCTCTGGATCCTCTGTATGTCCTCCTTGCAGAAGTGTCTGTTCAAGTCCTTTCCCCATTTTTTAATTGGGTTAGTTGTCTTTGAAGAAGACAAAGCATTTAATAATGACTTTTGTAATAAGAATTTGTCATTTTGTGGGTGTTACTATATTCCCCAGTGAAGAAGAGACTTGGCCGGGGTCACTGTAGCTCCAAGCCCTAACATAGTTCACACCACACTCCTAGGTCATTACACAAATACCTGGAGCTCAGAGCTCAACTTCCAACAAAGTAAGTACAGGGGCCCTTTCTGGTGTAAAGAGAAGATATATATTTTCAATCTGTCAGTTTTGGCACATTTTATTATGAGAATGCAAGCTTTGAAATCCCAGAAGAAGCCCAGAAGATCAGTAAACTAATCAACAAATCAGAGCTGGCTTTGGTACATACAAGGGGATACATCCTGGGAAATTTTGCAGAACTTGAATATATGGAATAAGCAGCTCTGGTGATTTCGAAGAGGCCAAGGGAAACAAATGAGGTTTTATTTGGGGTTATATAAAATGAGACCATGTTAGAGACATAAATCAGTGGGGGAAACATTTCCCATCCAAGGTAAACCGTGGTTAAATGTTCTCTGTCTGGACAGCTTGCCCTCCAGGAGATCTGCATTTACCTAAGGTCAAATGGAGACCAAGGTCAGAGGCAGAACCTAGAATAGCAGGAGCCTTAATTCTCATTTGGCAGGCTACAGCTTCAGGCCCAGTTTGAGGATTACACTCAAGACTAAAATAAGCATTGTATCAGAAATCTGTAAGCCTTGAGTAAAATAAAAAAAATCATTGAAATCATAGAAATGCCATCTTCTAACAATTAATTTAGGATTTGATGAGCTGGAGGGATAATAGTGAGGTGAGATCTGGGGTGACATGTGTGACACTGAGCTGTCTCTGATGGGAATTAAGGAATAGGCAAGCCACCTAGAGGTTTGAGGAAAACCATGGTTTAAGATACTTTTCAGGAGACTTAAGCCAAGCAAATCCTCATGCTAATCTAAAGCATAAACACTGAACAAAATAAAATGAAAATGGATTTCTGGGTAACTGAAAGGGAATTGGATTTAATGCTGTGGCCACACATTGCCCAATGCTGGAAATGGCCTAGTTACTGAAAAACAAATAGAATTTTTTTAAAAGCCCTTGGAAAATACCTGCATCAAATGAACCCTGCTGCTTTTGACAGAGCCCATCTCAACTCTATGACCCTCTGGGCTACTCAGAAGAATCTGTCTTTTTAACAGCCACTTGTTAAAGAGGAAAAGGGAGACAAAGCCTTGCCTTCACAAAGAGATCACAGAGACAGCGGGAGTAGGAAAGATACACAGTCTGTTAAATAGAGAGGAAATGAAGGGAGACCCTTTCCAGACTGAAGACAACTGATGAAGTTACCCCTTACATTCGATTACCTCTAAAAGTAGCCATTTACCAAACTGTTCTAAGAAACTCTCATTCCTTGGTCAAAGTTTGGGAAAATCTAAATGCTCTATTTTTCTTCTAATGGTTCACAATACACATCAGCATATTAAAGGCAATGAGAAATCCTGCAGTATGGAGACCTTTCACGGCATTTCAATTGGCAGACCTGGCATTGAAACCTGGTCTACCTTTGAGGCTCATGCTCTTACTCAGTAGTCTATACTGCTTCATTGTAAATGAACATTTTGTTAAATTTTGAAATGCTTAAATAACACATAAAAAGAGAAAAGAATGAAATAAACACATCCATGTGCCCAAATCCAAATGAACAAATGTTAACATTTTGTCATGCATGTTTCTTATTTTTACTTAAAGGAAAACATTGTAGATAAAATGAAAGTCCCCTTTGTGCTCCTTGTTTGGAGCACAAAGTCTCCCTCCTTCTTCCCCAGAAGCAAACACTACGCTGAAATTGGTATGTATCCTTATCATTCACATTTTTCTATCTTATAATACATATATGTTATGTATATATACATTTCTGAGATAAATACTACCTAGCATAAGTATGTATATGGATAAAGAGTATCTGGTATTCATATATCTAGGTATATAATATCGAAATAAATATAATCTAGTATTTTATTTTTTAAAAATGCTATGTAAATGCCATCATGCTACATGTAACATTCTATAACTTCTTTTTTTATTCAATATCACATTTCCGAGAGCTGACCTGTTGCTTTGATTGTTGTATAACATTTCAGCTTATGAAGAGAACATAATTGATTTATTTATTCTCTTACACATGAACATGAAGTTACTTCCAAATTTTGCTATTACCAAACACTGTTGCAATGAAAATTCTGTTCGTGTGTCCTTATGCACCTGTACAGATTCCCAGGGGCGTATACCTAGAAGTAGAGATGCTGCATCATGGAATTTGCACACTTTCAATCGTATACAGTGTTGCCAAGTTGCTCTCAAATGACCTTCTAACCCTTAATCTGTTTAGTCCCCACACTCTCCCAAAGCACCAGGCACTATGAGAAAAGAAAAGGGATTTTGCAAAAAGAGGGTTGGCAAATCGGTGTCCTGAGGTCTAATTGTGGTGTTAATAGGTCACTGAAAATTTCTGAGTCTTAGTTTCCTCAACTGTAAAATAGGAATAAAAATATGTTTCTGATCTCATCACCTGGGCTTTGGTGAACAAACAAAATTGTGATTGAGTTTTCTAAACTAGGAAGTGCCTGATCATGTTAATTATTTTTGTTAATGAACACATATACATAAATCAGTCACCTTCATTCATCAAATATCTATGTGTCTACTGTGTAACAGGCACCAAATGAGGCTCACTCAGCTCACTCTCATGTAGGTTAATAACTATATTTACTTTATTTCAAATTCTTAAGTGTCATGATGCTAAACACTTTATGGGCAACTCCTAGCTGTTTATGATTCCAAAACTTGTTTGCCAACTGGTTATTTGAAATTAAAAACAAATTCCTCAAAGGACACTATGATTAAGTGATCTGGGTCCAAGCTGTCTTATAAATTGTCCAAGTGTATGGGAACCAACATATTATGGACTGCCTGCTATATATAACAGAAGTTGTGTGAAATAATTTTGTATATGTCATATTCAAAATTCTATCTAACAACCCTGGCATGTAAAATTTTAATAATTTCATCTCACCAATAGGAAGTTTGAGGTGCAGAAAAGTAAATTAACTTGCCTGAGGTCACCCAACGAGAGAACAGTGAATCAAGATTTGAACCCAGGACAGACACTGCATGTTCTTTTTACTACTTCACATGTATATGCATGCTACTTCACCACTTATAGAGCTGAGTCTATAGGAAAATGAATGCCAGTAAATGGCAAGAAAAGGTAGGCTGGCCGTGGCTCAGAGAATGTGTGTGCCCTGGCCAGAGAGACCTCAGTCTCCCATGAACTCATGAGCAGTCAATGAGGCCACTCTAGTATTAGCTCTCTTTACAGTAAGGGACCCAGATATGAAGGACCTATAAAGAGAAAACATATTTTACTGGGATTAGAGACAGAGCTGCTTCCCAATTCTGTCACAGCGGCATGACCATCCTTGTAATGACTAACATCTGTACAGCTTTCTATAGCTTACAGACGGAGGTATGTGTAACATGTAGAAAGATGAAAGGAAACCTTGATGTATGATAGTTGGGACCTTAGAGACTGCTTTCCCATCCTTTTTTTTCCCTTTCCAAATAAGAGGCTCATAAATCAGACTAAATGTCTACACTATACAAATTACTATAAACCTGAAGTTATGGAGAAAAATGGAAATTAAGCATGAAATGAAATCCCTTCAAGGGCAAAGGTTCTTTTTACCAAACTTAAATAGGCTCTGCTGATTTTAGAATTATTTTAAATAGTTACAATTTTATTTGAAGCAGTTAGAACTGCTACCAATTCAAACAGGTAAGAAGAAGAAGGTTCCTGTTCACATTAGCAAGAAAAATTGCAAACTACCTATAAACAAACACAGAAACAATGAAGAGTGTATACCAAATCTCACTTAGGAACATAGTCTGGTTTTGATATCATTGTTAAGCTAGCCTTACAAAATATGTTGGGTGGTTTCCCACCTTTTAAAAAGATATTGTTTGGAACAGTTTGTATAAGATGGGAACTATCTGTTCCTTGAAGGTTTTCTGGAACTCACCCATAAAGTTATCCGGGTCTGATGCCTTTTCTTAGGAAAAATCTTTGGCTTCTGTTTCCTTTTTTTTTTTAATGTTTATTGGCCTATGTTGTTGAATTCATCTAATAATTTATATTTTCCTTAAACTACTCTGCTTAGTTAGGTTTCAAATGCCTTAGTACTAAGTTATTCCATAACATTTTCATAATTTTTTTAAAATTATTCAGCATTTTTGTTTGTCTCTATTTTCTTTTTTTCCCTTTGTGCCTTACTTTTATTTGTATTTTTTATTGTTGACACTATTACAGATGTCCCCCACTTCCTGCCCCTCCTTTGCCCAGTCCCAGCACCCCAAACCCTGCCTTCACCACATTGTAGTCTATGTCCACGGGCTATGCATGTGTATGCATATATGTCCTTTGGCTAATCTCTTCCAGTCCCCATCCCCCACCCCTCTGAGACCTGTCTGTCTATTCTGTGGATCCATACCTCTGGTACTATTTTTTTCATCGGTTTATTTTGTTCATTAGAGTCCACATATATGTGAGATTATATGGTATTTGTCTTTCTCTGACTGGCTTATTTTGCTTAGCATAATAATCTCCAAGTCCATTCATGCTGTTGCAAAGGGTAATAGTTCCTTCTTTTTTACAGTCACACGGTACTCCATTGTGTAAATGAACCACATGTTTTTTATCCACTCATCTACTGATGGGCACCTGGGCTATTTCCAGATCGTGGCTACTGTAAATAATGCTGCTCTAAACATAGGGGTGCATACATTCTTTCTGATTCGTGTTTCGGGATTCTTAGGTTATATTCCCAGAAGTGGGATCACTGGGTCAAATGGCAGTTCCATTTTTAGTTTTTTGAGGAGACTCCATACTGTTTTCCACAGTGGCTACACCCGTCTGCATTCCCACCAGTATGGCTACCACCCATAAACCAACAAACAAACAACAAGCGCTGGTGAGGATGTGGAGAACAGGAGAACCTAATGCACTGCTGGTGGGAAGGCAGACTGCTTGTCTCTGTTTTCATTTCTAATTGTTTATTTGTGCTTTCTTTTCTCACTGAAGTTTCCCCCTGACAGTATTGTTTATTTTACAGACTTTTCATGAACCCACTTTTGGTTTTGTTAATCAAGTCTAACTTTTTGTATTTGTGCATTTTTTAAAATTAGATATTGCTTTTATCTCAATTTGTTGGTTTGCTCTTCAGCCGTATCCAGCATATTATTTATTGCACCTAATGAATTTTTATTTTCTTTGTGTATACCCAAATATACATACACATATATATGTGTGTATACATACACACAAATACTTTCTTTCAGATCTTTGTTTTTTTATATTCACTTGTTCCTTTTTTTATAAAACCTGTTTTATCTCATAATTTATTTTTTTATTGCTGTTCAAGTACAGTTGTCTCCATTTTCCTACCACCATATTCACCCACCCCACCCAACCCCACCTCCCACCCTCAATCCTTCCCCACTTTGGCTTTGTCTATTTCCTTTATACATGTTCCTTGATGACCGTTTCTCTTCTTTCCCCCATTATCCTCCTCCCCACTCCCCTTTGGTTACTGTCAGTTTGTTCTTTATTTCAATGTCCCTGGTTCTATTTTGCTTGCTTGTTTGTTTTGTTGGTTAGATTTCACTTATAGGTGAGATCACATAGTATTTGTCTTACACCACCTGGCTTGCTTCACTTGGCATGATACTCTCCAGTTCCATCCATGCTGTCACTAAGGGTACCCTGAGAATCCTGTAACACTAATTCAAAAGAACCTATGCACCCCAATGTTCACAATTTACCGCACAATTTACAATAGCCAAGTGCTGGAAGCAACCTAGGTGCTTATCAGTAAATGAGTGGGTCAAAAAACTGTGGTACATTTACACAATGGAACACTCCACAGCAGGAAGAAGGAGCTCATAATTTCTTTCTTTATATTTTTAAAGATCTCAACTTGTTCATTTAAAGTCTTTTCTGATTGCATTACTCGCTCTCTTTCCTGAGAGTGTTTTCATTAGTTAAGCATGTCAGTCCCTGTTGAAGTGCAGCTGTTGCTCATGGGTTTAGTGATGTTTGGTTGTGAGTTCATTTTCTGCCACAGAATCCTCATCCCTGTGTCCTGAACTTAAGTGGTTTTTCAGGTTGGGTTATTGCCAGTAAGTGACTTTTTGCAAAAGTAGACTTAATTTAGTGCTGTGACCTCTGTTGTCCATTTTCTTTATAGATTGGCCTATACACCAATAAAACTTTTTTTCTGTTCTCAAGTAACAATTTTTATTATTTAAATATTTAAATACATCATTTATTCCATTTTTGTAGGTCTGGGTTGAGAAGCAGACTTTAGTGCATTCTCATTCAACTTTATTTGTATTTCTAATTGTCATTTTCATATCTAGTTTGATATGATAGTATTCATCAAGAAAAAGTTAATGATAATTGCATCTTCATTGTGTCAAAACTAATATTTATAACAGGTAATGTCTTTCCATGAATTTTTTCCTTGAAACTAATATTATAATACATTTTTCCCTCATTGGATTTGAAACACATACCACTACTATTAATACTGCTTTTAAACTTTCCAGATATGTTATCTATACCTTCCTTATCAAGAAACAAATAATTACATTTTTTAAATCTACCTTGAGATTCTTTTCAAAAATTACTCCATGGATATTGGTTAAAACTGGTATATATAATCTGTAATTATATATATCTATATCTATGTATCTATATATAGAGAGAGATGTATATATATATATATATATATATATATATATACCCATGTAATATGAAAAATAGAGACATTTATTGAAGAAGATACAAGATACAAGAAACGTTGTACATAGGACAATGATGCCTCAGTCCCCTTCAAAGTTATGAACTTCTTGAGGAAATCTGATTCATTGGTAGTGGTTTGAATTAAGTCATTAGCAAATGCAACACAATGTTCCTTCTGCTCTGGTAGCAGAAGCTGCAAAATGAATTTTGTCACAACACGTTTCATGCCAAGATCCTGCATCCAAATCTCGGACACAGTAGTTTTTGGAATCCCCAGATCAGCTTCTAGTTCTCACACTGTCAGTTACTGATCTTTGTGGATTGTAGCCCGTATACATTCAACATTCCCAGGTGTTCTGCTTGTTGCAGGCCTACCAGAATGTGGATCACTTTCAACAGTTTGTCAACCATCTTTGAAGCATTTGTGCCACACATTTATTTGCACTGCACTCATTGTATCATCCCCAAAAGCCTACTGAATCATCCAAATAGTTTCTGCAGAGGAATGTTCAAGCTTAGAGCGAAATCTGATGCAGATTCATTGCTCTACTTGCCCAGTCATTTTGAGTGTGACAGCCACACAGTACACGTGTTCACTCAGCAGTGTCTACTGCCCCCACTGACTAGTACCATGAAGTTGTCATCATTCACACATGTGCATTCCAGTCCACTCTCCTTGACTGCCAGTTTACATCAATGTCACGCAAACCACTCTTGTTATATTAAGAAAAGCAAAAGATGATGAAGACAGTACTCAGGAGGACCATGACTTGGTGAGACTAGGTGAAATGCCATCAAGGAGGGCACACAGAGGCTTTCTAATGCATGTGTAAAAGTTTGTTTCTTAAGTTGGGTAGATTTTATTTTGTTTCAACTGTACAGATGTTCTTTCACAAACATCTTAGTTTTGTAATTCTTTTTTATAAAAAACAGCTTATACTAAAAAAAAAAAATGGATGGATTTTCCTGGACAGACCTCATACACAGAGATATGATATATATCCTAAAACATACAAATGATCTGTAATAATGCTATAATGTATTATTTTGAATTTTTCTTGTTATTAATCCTACAAACTTGTATCTTTAAGATTTTCAAAAGCATTTTGTAGCCTCTAGTAATTTTTACCTTGATTAAGAATGAGACAGTACATTTCTAATACTCTAAATTTCCCTATTCTTCCCTTGTTTTGTGATTTTAGTTGATATAATATTGGATTTTATATCCAAATTATATACAATATGATGATTTTAATTTTATAAAAATTTGAAATATACATTAACTTCTATAACCATATTTAAACTAATTTGGTCTTATCTACTTTTACTACCTTAAATTCTTTTGCCCAAAACATTGGTAATACTACTTTACCAGACTTGATCATTTTGTTTTGCTTCATTTTTCAGTAGGTTAAAGAATGTCCTCAGATACCAGTTTTAAGAAGGGTACATATTAGTCTCTTTTCTCAGTATATATATAGACATAGAGTCTATTTTTTTCAGTACATTTATGCATATATATCTGTGTTAGTTATAATTATATTAAATACATGGTTATATTTGGAGAACAAATTAATACAATAATATTTTAGTACTTTTTCATATGAAAAGGATAAAATAACATGATTGGATACAAAATTCTTGGTTAATAGTTATTTCTCAAAATTCTATAGACATATAATTTATTGCTATAAAAAAGATGAGCCTACATTTTTCCCATTATTGCTTATTCTGCCCAAATTTTCAATGGGTTTTTCTTTATCCTCTGAGTTCAAAAATCCTACCTAAATAAACATAACTTTAATTAGACTTTTGCTGACTTTTTTCTTATAATGTAATGACCCTTAAATCTTTAAACATGCCTCAGTTCATCTTAGGATTGTTTTGTCTTACATCTTTAATTAAAATTTGATTCAATCTGTACCTTTTTCTTTTCTTTTTCAGGAGAAAAACTTATTTGTTTTCGTGTTCTCTGAGTTTAGCTTCCATATCTGTCATCTTTTCTTTCAATTTTTAAATTTTGAGAATCACAGGGGAAAAGGGGAAGGACTCACACGAACAAGTATAAAGGACACATGGACAAAGCTAAGGTAGGGGGCAGAGATGGGAGGGAGGTGGGGAGCACTGGGAGGCAGGGCTGGGAATATAAGACAGAAAACTGTACTTGAACAAGAATTAAATTAAATTTTTTTTCTTTAAACTTTTCTATTGGAGAAGAACAGCACAGGGTTATATTATGTCACTTACTAGACTTTGTACAGCATCAATTATATTGACTATTGCATCCAATGTGAATTTTAACATCTTTATTGAAATATGGTTTCAACTACATCTTTATTTCATCATTTCCTTTTTATCTTCTTCAATTCACTTTTTTACTTAAAAAAAAAATCAAGTCATATTTTATTGTATCCTGGTAATTTATTGGTACATTTTAAATGCTGCCTAATCATCCAGAAGAATCTTCTATTCTATCTCTGCATGTAGCCTGGTGCTAGTTAACCAGTTTCAAGCATAACAATGAGAATGGTCAACCAGGGCACTGATACTCAAAGTGTGGTCCATGGATAGGTACAAACTGCAACTATTTGTTAGCAATAAGATAAGCATACTTATCTACAAACTGTTATCAGTGCACAAGGACATAAGATACTTTGACCTCACAGTATTTATTTAAAGCTCAATTTCTGTCATCCACTGTTATGAAAGTTCTTTATTCCAGCATCTGCCTCTTATAACACATGCAAACACATGCACAAAATGTTTTACATTCTGACAAGTCCTGTGTGTTACCAGGGGGAAGGTTGTGAACCTGTCAGGATTACATAGGAGATGAGGGACATAGGAAGAAGATCAAACTTGGAGGTTGCTGGTACTAAATGAAATGTTAGTGAAGGTTCTAGTTTTTTCCTGTCATCTTCATAACAGGGCTTGCTGACTGACTGGCTATTAAGGAGAAGGGAAAGGGAGTACTTCAGGCTACTTCCCAAGTTTCTTGATTAATGACTGGGAAGGTAGAGAGGTGGCATTTATTGAAGGAGGGGCATGTTTATCCCAAAAGAGAATGATTCAGGTTCATTGTCTTTTGAGAATGAGTAACTATGAGATACTGTTATAACACCCCAGTAGAAATTTCTAGTAGGCAGATATATGTACTCTGGAACTATGGACTGAGCACTTAGATTTCAACAGCATCAGCATATAACAGAAACCATGACCATGAGTGAAACCACGTTGAGCAGAGTGAGAGAAGGTGGCCCTGGAATAACTTGAAGGCAACCATTAAAGGGTCAAGTAAGGAAGGAACAACAAGGAAAATGGACAAAGACACAACTAGAGAGGTATGACAACTATCAGAAGACTGTAGCCAAGGAGGCCAATGGAAGAAAAATGCTTCAAGAAAAGGGCATTAGCCTAGAAGGACAAATGCCATTCAGAGGTTAAGCCAAGGAAGTAGGAAAACCAACTGTCTTGATTCTGGAACTAGGTTGACTACCAGCCTAAATTTTCAATGTTATTGTGAGTTGTTTCTAAATCCTTTAATTTATATGTATTTTTGTGGGATATCAAGAAATTCTGCAGTAGAAGCTGTTCTCCAGCTGACTTTCAAAACAGAAGTCTACACTAGTACTGGTTTTTTGCTTTGTTTTGTTTTTAGTATTCTTGCAATTCTTCTTTTTTGGTCAAGGACCATTTGGTTGCAAATAATAGTATCCCATTCAAATTAGGGTAAGCCAAGAGTGGAATGTTTTTAAAATAATACAAGTGTAATTCATAGAACCCAAAGTCAGGAAGTCTAGTGAGGCCTCATGGGAGACTGGAATGAGGGACTGGAAAGTTGTCAGGGACCAAGATAGCTGTTTTCTCTCTGTGTCTATCTCTCTCCAGATTCTGTGGTTTCTTGTCTCTGTTTTTATTTGTTCATCTTCTTAATTCATCCCTCTCTGCAGTTCAGATCTCTATTTTTCCATAAACATGAAAGAAAATGCCCCTCAAGGCAGTTCTGCAGATGCCTTTACTTTCAACACACTGTGAACCTACACAGCATTTCCGGGTCCCTATTCTAGTTTTCAAGGAGAAAGAAATTGACTGGCCAAGTTTGGATCATGTGTCCACACTGGTTGGGTCTACTGTGAGCAGGGAAAAATCATTTGTTCTTTTCCCATTCTGAGACTGGGGAGTCAGAGAGCTGACTCCAAGAAAGAGGTATAGACAGGTAAACTAAATTGGCTTCTGCATCTTCCTTATCTCACTTAGTTACCCTTTCCACTCATCTTGTTGTTTTCACATTTTCACCTTGTTATATTTTCATTTTAGAGTTTTCTCTTCTCAAGATTCTCCACTATTATCTTTTAAAAGCACATGTCTACTAGCATTTTATTAAAAAGTCTCTGGTTCCCATTAAAAAATGTTTTTGAAGATAACGACCTTCATATTCCAATCTTCAGAAATGTGGGGTTTTTTTCCTGCCAAATTTTCATAGACCTAGAGGATTCATTTTTTTGCAAAGTATATATTTATATTCCTTGGAGATTTCTCTTTTCTTATCCTGAAAGAAGGAGATATGTAATGACTGATGATTGTTAATAAAAGAATATGTAGCTTGCTCAAAAAGGTTTGGATGTGTCTCAATGTCAAAATTCTATACAGAGGAATCAGGGGGAAGAGGGTGGACACAAATTAGGGTGAACAAGTTCTTGCCAAAATGCCATCATCTACCAGACCTTCTTCAGTTGCTACTCTAATGGACAGAGAGATCAATTTCTCCACCGTGGTGCCTTTCCTTTTTATTCTCTAAACTAATCAAGAGCAGAAAAAAAAAAATCTATAGTCTTCAACAGGTTCTCTATTACAAATTCCAGAATATCAGAAGTATACAGTAGATGTTCAATTAAATAAATAAATCAGTAAGATGCAAATTTGATCATGCCCTTTACCTGACAACCTATAACCTTTTAATGTGCCCTGGATGCAGAGAGAATTCAAGTTTCTTAGTTTGGGATTCCAAGTCCTTAATAAATTGACCCCCACTTCTTCTACTTCTAGGACAGAAAAATCTAGCTACATCCTTGTAGGCATCTTAATGGGCTATATCAATCTACCTGCACTCCACTATAGAAAATGCACTCTCACACTTCCTTGTCTGTATTGCCTGGGTCATTCCCTCTGCTTCAACTCTTGCTCCCTTCCTCCTTCTGTCTGCCAGATAAACTCTCATTGAGCCTTCCAGCCTCAGGTTCATCATAACCTCCAACATTTGGGGCCATTGTCAGAGTTAGACTCCCACTGTCACTTGCCCCACAACACCTTTATCTATGTCTCTACTAATGCACTTGTTGGAATCACTTTGTTAGTGTTGACTTGTCTGTTTCCTAACTAGACAGGAAGCTCTTTGGAGTCAAAGACCACATATTTTTCATCTCTGTATATCTAACTTCTACTTGGAACCAGAGAATTCCACAAATGTTTAATGAACAAATCAATTACTGTCTAGATAGTAAGTGGGAAGGTATATAGACAAAAATGCCTTGGTTGGCAAAATTAGGCTAAGTCATTAGTTAAATATTGATTAATTCAGGAGTCCCCAACCTCTGAGCTATAGACTGGTACCAACCCCAGGCCTGTTAGGAACCAGGGCACACAGCAGGAGGTGAGTTTGAAAGTAATGTGCTTGAATCATCCTGAAACCATCCTCCAACCCTGGTCTGTGGAAAAATCGTCTTCCATGAAACCAATCCTTGGTGCCAAAAACGTCGGGACCACTAGATTAATTGACTAGCCAAGTGTTTGGTGTTACATGGCCAAGTAATTTTCAAGAAGCTTGAGTAGTTATAGAGTCTCTTAATCCTAATTCAAAACAACACATCTGGATCCATGAAACCCAGCCAGCTGTTAATTATGTGCTCATAGACAGGAAGGTAAATAAAATCTGTGTGTATTGGCAAAGCTCTTCAGCCTTCCCTTTGTCACATGAACCAAGAGAAAAATGGATCTTTCTAGTAGCTCACGAGGGAAATACTAATAAACACTCTTCATTTGTATAACATTCTGAAACTTACAAAGTGTTCTCACATCCAGGATAATCTTTAAAACAATCTTGTGAGTTAATTAGAGTATCATAAGCCTACCTTTAAAGCTCAAGAGGTAAAATGATATACCCAAAGATAAATCTGCCAAAGGGAGATTAAAAACAGTACCCAAATTCAAGTCTTAAGTGCCTATGTTTAAATCGGGTGCTCATTTCATTTGATCGGTTAGCAGAGAAACCTAAGCAACAAATACATTTTCGACAACTTGGTTCCCAGACAACAACAGTATCAGTAACAGTGTATCTGGTTTACAATATATATGCTATTCAGAGGGTTTCACATCCTTTGGTTTGCTTTATACAACAGCTCTGTGTGTGTCGGTTGGACAGATACCCTTAGGCCTGTTTAGTTGGTAAGATGTCTCAGCTCCCCTGGGACTAGGTGGCTTTTCCCAGGTTTCTTCAAAGTTTGTCAGTGACAAACCTAACTCTTGATTCTTAGCTCTAACCATTCCCTTTGTTAACCAATAATCTTGATATAACTAAAAAGCTCCACAGTTATCGTAGAGTCAACCCACTCTTGATAAATCAAGAAAGATAAATAGACATAATTATCTGATGTCTAGACAGCTCTAGACTTGTCTCAATAGCAGTAAGCCCTATGACACAGTCCCTTTTGTACTAATTCCTCAGTGGAGTGTCCAAAACAGATCCGTCTTATCCCTGGTTATTCTTTATGCAGAGTAGCTTCACAATGAGTATGGGAAGCATTTCTACATGAATCAGAAATCCTATACTATTAGTCTATGGTAAATTTAAATGGCTTCTTTTTTAGGGTGTATTTTTGGCTTCATAAGTGCACACATTTTTCTCAATCAAACTTTGAATCTGGGATTTGGCTATTTCTTCCCTTTCTCTTGAGCATGTGTATTCCCCCCAACTTACATGCTCACTTCTGTGCTTCCATATACAGAACACGAACAAATGTACACAAAACTTTGCATAACCATTCCTTGTGTACACAAACTATCTGGATACACACACAAACACACATGCATCTTTTGATTATACTCCCCTTCCCCAACAGGAGGACACATATGGACACATAAGACATACACCTAACACTTTGGGTAATGTCTCTCCTTTTATTCATACCCTACCCCACTTCCCTCTAATTAAACATGCACATATACTTGAGCCAAGTTTCACAATGATTAAGGATCATGTCAACTTTCAGCCTGAATGTGACTGGTAAATTCTCTGGACTTCACCCTGGAGACTGAAATTGCTGCTTGGACAAGAGAAGAGAGTAGGGATTTTCAGACTCTAGAGTAAGGAAATAGGGTGGCATCATAGGAATAAAAGATAAAAATTTCCTTGTCAACAAAGTCAGAAGCCATAAAGTAGCCCCAATCAGGGTCACCTATCCACAAAAGTCTTCCCAACTCATATGTCACAATTCTTCAAAGAAATTCCCCAACAAACTGAGCCTGGACATCCTTAGCATCTTCTTTCACCCCAGAAAGAGATCGCATAGAATAGAGGATAGATCACTGAAAATTGGAAACACAGACCTAAACTTGCAGGCTAGATTTGCCTCTTAAACTTTCAACGTCAGTTTCCTCATGTGTAAAAAGGAGATAATAATCACCACCTAGTACTGTAGTAAGAATTAAATAAAATATAACAACATATATGAAATGCCCCCCAGAGTCTCTGACTCATAGTAGGCTCTCAATTAATAATAGGACAAAGACTGTTATATTATACTCTAGAGAACATGAGATGTTACATTAAGCCATGTTGTCTAAAGGGTATTTATGGGGTGGTTTATAAAGAAATGGCATTTCAGCTAAATTTCTCACTGCAACATTTAAAAAATTAAGAGAAAAAAATCAAAATTTGGATTCTAGATAAAAATTAGTCAAGGATTTAGGAATTTTTTGCATGAGGATTTTATTTCCAAGTAGTTAGAAGAAAAGATTTTTGCTTTGCTGGGAAAAATTCAACTTAACCATGTAAATTTTGTAAGAAAAAAAAAGGCAAAAAGCCCAGAGAGTGGCAACAAATAACCAGTGTGACTATAACCTCAGAATGCATGTCCTCAATGGTTTTTATGTTGTCTGTAGAAAAATAAGAAAAGGATGTCTCAAAGATCAATTGATAACTTCAATGATCTACACATCAGACCACCAGGTAATGAGTTCTCTGTGATAGAGTGCTAAATAAATTGGAGCTGGAGTCAGATGCTTGGGAAACTTATGAAGACTTAGTTTGTCCACCTATAAAATAGGCTTAATATTAGTACTCATCTAGTATCTCATCATAAAGATTAAGCGAGATATTGCATTTAAAGTGCTTAGAACCAGGCTTAGAACCCTTTGTAGTCCTAGTTGCTATTATTTTTACCAAGCTCATAGGTTTACTGTAAGGGTAAAATTAATACACTAAAAATATTTTTAGTTTTACAAAGTATACTTAATATCAACTAGATGCATTTTGAGTGGCAGGAAGGCACTTCTCATTCAATGTTCACTGTTGTCCAAAGCAGACTTCTATAACATATTCATTTTAATTTATTTTCTGCATCTAAGAAATTAGAATGCTGGGCATGCTCTTCCTTCTACTCTTCACTCCCCCCCCCGCCCCCGTCATAATCACCGGGCTCTACTGTGCTTCATTAAAGAGAACCATGCCCACTCTGCCTCCACAAAATGTCAAAATGAAACATAATTTTAACCAGAAACTGCTTACCAGAGATATTTGCAAAATATTTGTGCTCATCTGTCAAACTTCTTGGCCAAATATGGCCATCCAACAAAGCTCTAATAAAACATGAAATAAACCTTTTCATAAAACATTAAATAAAGCTGTAAAAGTTAAATAGTTCCTAATAGGCAACTATATAACATGCAGCCCAGCTCTTGATCGTTAACTTTCAGCAGAGCCTGGAGGGAAACCTTGGCCATTCTTCTAAACTGTCCATCTTACAGAGTGGAATTGAATCGAAAGTATTGTTCTTAGGGTTCTCTCCACACTGAAGTGAAAGATTTTCACAAATGTTCCAATCAACTTGAATCTAAGATAATCAGAGTCCTCTCACCAAGGTAAAATTAATTTGCAAAGAGACTCATTAAATCTCTTGGAATTCTTGCATTAGGTTCGAGAAGACCATGGAATTGTTTTGCTCATTTCTCTAAGTGTGATGTTAAGGGAGAAGTGGGTATTCTTTTTGACTGCCCAGTACCCACTTCTCATTCCCAGTGGTGCCCTGTCTCTCTTCAGGGAGATTCCACTATATGGACTGTTGGAGTCCTGGGTATCCAGAAAAACAGGACCCACCTTTCCCCAGACAAGCATGGATCCTGTGAGCAAGCTATGCTACTCGTCTCTTGCCTCCCAGGACTACTGTGAATCTTATCAGAGTGATAGCAACAGGAGGGGATGGGAAATAAATAGTGGTGCCCAGTGGTATTCTCATTCCACAGTGGCATCCTGATGGACCTGTTCAGTAGTTCCTGATGCCCACCCACAAAGACTTGCTCAGTTTCCTCTACTCACTACAGTCCACTCTCTAGCCTTCTCTTTGATTTTGTGAGTACCCCATATTCTAATAAGTGTTTTTTTCTGCTCAAATGTTTTAGAGTTGTTTACTATTGCATACACCAAAGGATCCTCATTGCTACAGATTATCAAGCAATAATTGTCTTGATTCCTGTTTATTTTCAAGAAAAATAACACACGTGGTACAGGAAAACATCACCAAAAGTAAGAATCACACAATGATAATTTTTCCACCTCACCATTCTCCCCATTCAAAACAAAAAAATGTACAGTTTGTCTATTACAAATTATATCTAAAAGAAATAAAATCAATGGCAGTCAAGATTACAGAGGGCATTTAGGGAAAGGAAAAGCATAAAACTCATATCAAAAAATTTAGCAGAGAAGGTAAAGACAGAAGTTTCTATTCCACACAAATGATTCTAAATTCCCTAATAGCCGAGAACTTCATATAAATATTTGCCTAATGGCCTGAAAGGTACTGAGAAGAAATGGAATCCCTGTGAGTTGAAACCTTATAGATTACAGTTGGTGGTTCCAAACTGTTTGAGGTTAAGAGAATTTATGATTTATAAAAGACTACTATTGTTAGCCCTTGCATAGAACAGCTACATCTCACAGGCATCATTTTTACCAGGAGCAGCTCCCTGGAGCCAAAATGATATACAAAATGCAATGCCAGCTTCTATACTTTGTTCATATCCCTTCGCCTTTCAGGCCAAGTTACCTTAAGAAAAAAATCAGTTAGAAACTTGTGAAGTAAATGGATATTTAATACGATTCCATCAATACCATTCCATCAGATTCTTTTTCCCCCCTGAAGTCTTACTCACTCAAGAAGCCTTAATTAAGAAGGCAGGGAACTGGTCTAAATGCATATGAGATGTATTAAATATCTGACAGGCTATTTGCAGGGTGACCTTACCAGTGAGCCAGGATGGACATGAGCCTGTAGCAAGGCTTGAGGACAGCTTGAAGCCATCACCACCGAATAATGGCTGCTGTCTTTTTAAAAACTCTCAGAGGTTCACATTGTAGATTTCCTTCCAGTTTCCAGTGGTATGAGAGACACCGCCAGTATAAATCTTGTTGTCACAAAAGAACAAGTTATAGTATATATTCAACCGCACACACAAAAAAACTTTCAAATAACATTAACTTAAACCCACAAAACCAAGGAGAGGCAGAAGCAAAGCTGAAACCCTGTCCTTAAGTCACCCCCATTGTGTTTAGATCTTGAAGAATACCAAACTCATCACAAGTATCACCAGGGCTGTGTCTGCAGAATATTGAGACAATAAGTCAAACTGGTTTAAAAAAAAGAAAGAAAAGAAAAAATGTCTCATAGTTCAAGTCAGGTTGACAAAAAAAAATACAAAGCAGTCTCTTTTTGTGAATTTTCATCTCAGGGTATGGACCTAAACACTCTGTCCAACACCCGGAGAGTACCAAATGCTGAAAGAAAGGGAAGAGGAAGCTTGGTGCAACTTGGAGATTTCTTCCCAAGCATTATGTGTTCCAAGCAAAGGTTTTTATGAAATGAGTTTTACTATTATTTGGCTTAACAATGTATATTCTCACATGATTGATTCACAAATAGATTTTGGAATCGTATTTTTTGATGGTCACTTGATCTAAATCATTAGGATGCCTAGCTATCCTTGGGAATCTGAAGAACTATAAGCACAATCAAATAGGAGACAGGAATGCTGTTTGTAAGGCAGTAAAGCTTAGTGTTTAAGGGCCTGAACTTTATATAGCCAGAGAGATCTGGGTTTCGGATTCAACCCAGCCGTCACTTACCAACTGTGTGACCTGGGGCAGGGAGCTCACCCCTCTGAGTGGTGGGTATTTTACGTATAAAATGAACACCCACCTGACAAGGTTCCATAGAAGATTAAATGAGCTGTTTGTGAAGCCCTTGCCTGGAGTGGGTAAACCTTCCATAAATGGTACCTACATCTGTGAGCATCAAACATTTCCAAAGAGGAAAAATAAGACAAGGGCTCTTTAAGATCAAGATTGGAGGATGCTGAAGGTTTCTAGAGACAGAAAGAATGTGCTCTCATCACATGGAAAGTAAATTTCATAGAGGGAAAAGGCTGCAAATCTGAATCATTCATTCCACAAATATGTCAACTACATGCCAGGCATTGGGGAATTTGAAGATGAACAAGACAGAAATGGTCCCTACCCTCCAGAAAATAACAGTCTAGAGGACATGCAGACCCAGAAATGTGCAATTACAGCCCAAGGTCTGCTCAGGGTTCCATCTCTTCCACACAGGACCCTGGTGCTCCCCAACCCCACCAGAAACTACACCAGGGCCCCTCCTTGTGCTCACACCTCACTGCCTGTCAATC
The DNA here is from genome assembly GCF_014824575.4 of Sturnira hondurensis. Taxonomy (NCBI): domain Eukaryota; kingdom Metazoa; phylum Chordata; class Mammalia; order Chiroptera; family Phyllostomidae; genus Sturnira; species Sturnira hondurensis. Next base: position 9,253,464 of record NW_028090067.1, on the reverse strand, counting down.
CAGGGAGAGAACTTGAAATTTGTAACTCAGGCCTTCCTGAGCCATAAGAACTTCATAAGATGAGCAAACCACTTCCAGCCAATAACTGAGGCTTAGAACTTGAACTGTCCTGGGCTGCTGATCTGAACTAAATAGCATGGGCTGAATTGTGTCCTCTCAAAATTCTTATGTTAAAGTCTTAACTCCAGTGCCTCGGGATATGCCTAAATTTGAAGATAGAAACTTTTACAGAGATAATTAAGTTAAAATGAGGCCACTGGTGTGGGCCCTAACCCAATCTGAGTAGTAGCTTTATAAGAAGAGGAAATTTGAACACACAAACAACAGGGATGTGCATGCACAAAAGGCCGTGTGAGGACATAAGGAGAAGGCAGCCATCTCTGAGCCAAGCAGAGAGGCCTCAGGAGAAACCCAACCTGCTGACACCTTGATCTTAGACTTCTAGCCTTTATAACCAGTTGTCTAAGCTGCCCGGGCTGAGCTATTTTGTTATGGCAGCAGACACGCATCTGCTTTCTTTAGAGAAGCAGAAGAGGCAGGAGAGAAATAGGAGAGTTGTGCCTGAGAGGAGACAGACATACATTGGGTGAATGACAAAGGGTGTTGATGCTGATTTCAAAGGTACATGATGCCAAGTGAAATGGGCCAGCTCTCCAAAAAAGGTTTGCTTGATAAAAGTATAGCCCAACATCATTTTTACCCACCTAAGCACCAACTCATACATAATTACCTACAATTGGTTGGAATATTTTCCTTGTCAAGTCAGCCCAGTCAGGACTGTAGAGAATAGAGCCAGGCATGTAAAGAATAATGGCTTACATGGGGTACATACTACATGGCAGTCACTGTTCTTAGCATTTTACCTACATGAACAAATTTAGTCTTTGTGCAACCTATGTATTCATTTCCCATGGCTACTGTAATAAATTACTGTAAAGTGGGTGCCTTCAAGCAATAGGAATTTATTGTCACAGTTCTGAAGTCCAGAGGCTAGACTAAAGGCTAAAAGTCCAAGATCAAAGTGTGGACAGAGCACTTTTCTTTCTGAAATCTGTAGGGGAGAGTCCTTTCTTGCCTCTTCCAGCCCCTGGTGGTTGCCAGCCATCCCTGGTATACTTGACTTACAACTTCATCACTCCGATTTTTGCTTCCATTGTCACATGATAACCCTTCCACTTCCCATGTTTCTGGTTTTTTTTTTTATAAGGACATCGGCCCACCTTAATCCAGTATGATTTAATTTTAATTTAACTGATACACCTACAAAGACATGATTTTCAAATAAGGGTGCATTCCCAGGTTCTAGGTGGACATGAATTTGGGGTGACACTCTTCAGGCCATCAGGTAGGTACTATTATTGTTATGTCAGTTTTAGAGATGGGAAAACCTAGTACAGAGGTGAAATAATTTCCAAGTTGGCCCAGATAATCAAGGACAGGGCCAAGGTATAGCTCCAAAGCTCATGTTCTTAACTGAGACACTATGCTGCCTCTCAAAACATATTTCCTAAATGAACGAATAAAATAGCTTGATTATGTTGTCTTAACTTCATTCCTCTGCTTTGCTTCTGCCCAAGTCCATCCTCCATGCGCCCATTACATATGCCTTTTCAAACACAGATCTGATCATTTTACAACAATAATTAAAAATCCAAGTTTGTAACTTAGCAGAGCAGCCAATACCCTTCACCAATTCTACTACAGGCTTCATGAGGGTAGAGCTTGTGTCCATTTTTGCTCTCTACTGTTTCCCTAACAACAAACATGGTCCCTAGTGCACAACAGGCCTTCAGGAATCACTATTAAGTGGATGGAGGAATGAATGAATGCCCTGGGCCACTTTCAGTCTCAGCTGCTGCTGCTGCCTCACTTGAAACTGTTGCTCACCTTTTACCTGTCTTCACTATCCATTTGCATGTTCAGTGTTGTACTTACACATGGCAGCTCATATCATGAATGAAACCCATGCACTCAATGCCTTTGCTTATGCTGTGCCCTATGCTGGGTACCCTAATCACCTCTCAGGGCCCAGCTCAAACCTCTCCTCCCCAGTAGGTACATTTAGACAATGCACTCACACATATCACATATATAAGTTGCTTTCACTCATAAGCATGGCATAGACCCTTGTGATGTCATCAACACTGCATTTAGTTTTCTCTATGACTTCTAGTTGTAGAAGGTTTCTTCCTGACTCCATTCTTGAGAAGTCTTTGTGGGTAGAGGCTGTGTCTTCACCATTTTATAGCACCAGTGTCTAGCACAATGCTTATCAGAGAGTGGACACGTGATAAATATTTGCTGGATAAATGACTGAATAAATAGTCTAATGTTGCTTTGTACGTAAACACAGACTTTATTCCTATTTTGACTAAGGCTTGACTGTGCGTATACAGAATCTAATTCCTAAATGATGAGGCAATTCCTTGGCTTTCAAAACTACCCAAGCGCAGATGTCACACAGCTAAGAGAAGGCTAAAGCCAAGTCTTGGTTCAAAAGCAGACGTCCCAGGGGCAAATAATGAAATACAGTGGAGGCCCCTGCCACTCCCTGAATTTTTATTTGTCCATATGATGGATAAGTGAGGTGAAGAGATGAAGGAACTGACAGCACGATTCTAGCATTGAGGATTGCTTTTACATAATTGACATACTTTTATAGCTTTGTTGTTATTTAATCACATCTGGAGTCCATTTCAAAATCAATAAGCCTATTTACTCACCTCCCATTAATATCTTTATGGCAGATAGTATGGCAGAGTGGTTGAGAGACTGGGCCTTGGAACCAGAGAAATGAAACCTACTCTAGTGTCCCCCCCACCCCATCTGTAATGTGCAGGGGTGTGTGTATGCATGGATGCCCCTCCCTTGGCCACACATCCTCTACTTTCTACCATATCATTTCAATGATCTCCTTTGTAGAAAGACTCTCTAAAGAGTTATTTACATGTATTTACACATATGCCCCACGCCCTCCCCTCACATTCTCTCTAGAGCCTAGTTAGGCTCCTGCCCCTCACAGTGAGGTCACTCACATCAAATCCAACACTGCCCTACATGCCGTCACCTTCTTGTCTTTACCTGGTTTGACTTTTCAAGAACAGTACATACATAAGGATGATCCACGCCCCCCACCCCCACCCCCCCATTGGAAGCATCTCTCTCCCTCTTGGCTATCATTAACCTCAGTTTTTCCTACTCGTACCGCCTCCTTGCCATCCCCTAGGCTGTTCCCTGTTCCTTTTCATACTCTGTTGATTCCTCTTTCTCTCTCTGACCTAGACATCCTGGTGCAGCCCAGGACCCAAGACATGCTTTCTTTGTTTGTTTTTTTTTTTCTGTCTCTCTGCCATTGGATCCTGTCTAGTTTTAATGCCATATGTATGCTGGTGGCTCTGACTGTCCTCACTTTGTCCTGGGACTTCTCACTCTCTAAGAGTTCTCTTGCCAGTATAGAACAGAGGTAATAATAACCCCCTTGGAGCCAGGGTGCCTGAGTTTAAATCCTTACACTGACACTTATTTGCTTTAGTACTTTGAGAACTTTATAGAACCTGTTTTTTCATCTGTGAAATGGGAACAATGCTTTATATGATTCTTTTGAAGATTAAATGAGTTGATATATTTAAGAAATGTATAGCAGTACCAAGAACATTGTAGGCACTCAATAAATGACAGCAATTATTGTGGCTATTCACGGTAATAGAAGTATCTTCTCTTAGGTATCAAAAACACATCTCAAAGTTAATGTTCCTGAAACAAAACTCTGGATTCGCCTATTAAAACTCATTTCTACTTTAGTCTTCTCACATCCCTATCATATCAATTTATCTTATTTTCTTCATATAACTTACTATGTGAAACGTTCTTATTTATGTCTTTCATCGTTGCCAAGAAGCTAAGATTTAAGCTTTAGAAAGGCAAGACTATGTCTCTCTTGTTCACTGCTGCAATCCCACCACCTCAAGCAGTAACATAGAAGGTTCACAACACACAGCTGCTCAATGAATGAACAAATGGATGAGTGAACGAATGAATTGACTTGGATTTGGTACCTACATCCCACACTTAATTAGTCAGGGGGCATTAAGAAAATAGTTGACCTTCACAAGCTTTAATTGGCTCACCTGCTAAATGGGATAGGGATGCTTCCTTATAGGGTTATTGGAAGAGTTAAATACACTTAACATGCTTTGTAGGGTGCCTGCTCCAAAGTAAGGTTTCATTACATGCTAATAAAAATGAAAATATTCATTCCTATGAATCACAGAATAGTCTTTAAGAGGAATTAGAATCTAAGGAGCATAAGCCAAGATATTGTCATAAAATAAAAAAGTGTAATATATAGAACATGGACTTTTAGAATTGGAAGGAACCTTCAAGAAGAAACTTTTTTATACTTGGCATCTAACACATGTGCACACGGATGCCTGTAGAACTAGGTCATTGCTCCAAGACCACAAGCTTCATGAGAAAAAGAGCTAGAATCCATGTTCCCTAACCAAAAGTCCACTAAACACAATGCATTGCTTTATTTCTGCCCAATTTTTTTGATTCAACAATTAATCTACATGAAAGTATCTCATACATGAACTTCAGGTTGAATTGCATTTTATAAGAATATGTGGTAACTATTTGATGGCAAGATATGAGAAGATGTTCGTATACATGCCCAATATTTCTCTCTTCCATCATTTTTTCATTCGTTCTTTGGTCTCTTGCTATGTGTTTAATATTGTCCTTGATGTCAAAGAAAATAAGTAGAAGACAGTCTCAACTGTCAGGTTCTATACACAGACTAGTGAGAAAGACATTTATGTTGGTTACTCAAACATTCAGTTGGTATGTTGAGCCCTTGCTAAGTGCCAGACACTTTTCTAGGTTCCAGAAATAAAGGATTGATTTATTTGGTCACTGGGACAATGAAAACCCAAATAATTCAGTGGTTTGAAGAAGACTGAAGTGAATTTCTTTACCATGTGACAATTTGAGGCATGGCTCAGGTTGGTGGGTAGCTCTACTCCCCTTGGTCATTTGGAAACCCAAGTTTCTTCCCTCACCTCTGTCACCCCATGAGAGGCTTTGTCATCCATTCTCTGCATGATGGACACTGAGTCACAATTGGTCCATCTGATAAGAAGTGGAAGGAGAAATAAAAGTGACAGCCATCATTTGTGCCTGCATTCTATTTGCAGGAATTTAATCATGTGGCCACACATGACTACAAATGAGGCTGGGAAATGCAGGTAACAGGCAGTTGTGCGCCAGGCTATAGTTCTATTACTATGAAAAAGAGGAGTATGGGCTTGGACAGAGAGCTAGTCATCTTGGCTTCAGTGAGCAAAGCCTTCACAGTTTACTCCACCTTTATGGGCTCAGAATCTAGAGGGGAAATGGAAAATAGTTAAATCCTTACAAACTATGGTAAACATCAGGGAGGCACGGTATCTGGGATCATAAAAGCATAGAATGGGGAGGCTGACTTGGCCAAGTTCAGGAAGCAGCGATGTCCCAGGGAAGGGGCTGGTAGCAGTTGGGAAGGGGTGGTTTAGGAGCTCAGACTCTGGAGCCAGACTTCTAGGCTTGAGTCTTAGCTCTAGAATTTATCAGCCTTATAATCTAGGACAAGTTATTTAACCCCTTTGTGCCTTTGTTTCCTCATTTGTAAAATAAGAATAATTATTATTATATGTTACAGTAATTATTATCATCACTATTATGTCACAGTTTTCTTTGTTATGAGAATTTATTGGGCTACATTGCAGCACATACTAAATACAGCTAACTCTGCCTAGCAGTTTGGGAAAACATACATTCTGAGGTCAGGAGATTAGCAAGTAGTAATTTAGGTGGGTTAGCCAGTGGTGTATACTAGAATTTTCTAGGTACTGATTATGTCAAGTAATTAAAGAATTTCTATGTTTCGACCTTTCAGTCTGTGAAAAAGCACAGGCTTGAAAAGGTGTCTGATACATTGCATGAGGGGAAACGTCAAACCAGTAAAACTTTGAGGTATTGCCACCAGAGTAGGTACAAACAATGCTATTTGTACATTGTACATTTGTGTGGGACATATCAAGGGGTGGCAGGTAGGAACCTCAATCTAAAGGACTCCATATTCAGGTGACTATTTCTATTTCTTTGTGTGTCTCTTCCTTTGTGTTTTTAGTCAACTAATTTCAGTTGAAAGTCCCCATTACACTGTGCAGTGCAGGTATTCAGCTGGGTCACTTGGGGATCTTTTCTTATACCTGGCACTCCATAGTTGCCAGGGTCTTAAATAGGGCCCTGAACTGGGGAGGCCTTTTTATTCACCAGTCGCTTATGGAGATTGATTAGGTCTGAATGGTGTTATTCTCTGTTCAATGGTCCCTTCAGGTCATGGGATTGTGAAGTGATTCCGAGGAGTCCTGTGTTTATTTTTGGCCTCCTCTGCCACTGTCCCCTCTGGGATTCAGCTCCCTCCTCGGAGCACTGCCAGGGAGTGATGGCAAGGAGAAGAGCTTGGTCACTACTCACAGAAACCACAAACCTCTCCTCCTTCCTACTGTCTGAGAATCATTTTTTTTTAGTCTGGGAAGAATCTCCCTCTTTATGGTTTCCTTTGGGTCATTTACTCTCTCCTTAAAGTCTCTAGACTGTATCCCTGGAAAATGTCCCTAATGGCATGAGATTCTGAACACAAAACCAGGAAAGGCAATTGTTTGCATCCTTCTGTTGTCTGTCACATACCTGAGGCACAGGGAAGTAAGACCCCGTGGCTGTTTACCTAGAGAACAGGAAGAAAGACGGGTGAAAAAATGATCTCACTACAATCAGCACTATGTTTCTACACAATCAAGGAGCTGCTTGCATCAGAATCTCTTCCAACATTGCCTCATCAGAGAATATTATCCTTTTGTCCTCTGCCCCAAGCATCAGGGCAAAGTACAGGACTCCAGCAGCAGCCGGGTACCAGAAAAGTGGACAAGAAACTGAAGTGTAGGGACCCTCAGATATAGTGTGTGTGTTGGGGGGGGGGAGGGGTGTTGGTTCACGCTCTTTTGTTTCTATTAGCAGTTGACTTAGTTATCAATGATTAAAATTCTGGAGTTTTCACATTAAATCAGGATAGGTGGCATTTGTTTTTAAAACAAAAATGGGGTCTCAACATACCGAACCTATATTTCCAAATGGCGACACCAGAGCTGAGTGTTGGCGCTCCTTTCAGATGGAGCCCCGGCGTGTCCTCTGTTTGCCCTAAGAGCCCAATACCTCTATCTCTCTAAGACCCAGTTGTGCTGCCAGATGTCAGGTATCATTGTAATTGGGATGTCGTTTTCTAACTGTAGAATTAAGAAGAAAATAGCTGCTTTATGGGTTCATGTTTCTTGTAACAAAATGAAAGAAAAAAGAGCATTTTTGCTTTAGGAAAAGTGGGAGTGAGGACATTTCCTGCGGTAATGAAATATACTCCTACATGTTTAATATGCAAATGAAGTGTGGCTGGGTCTAAGAGTATAGCTTAAGACTAGGTTTGCCAAATATAAGTCATGAGCNTGGGGTCTCAACATACCGAACCTATATTTCCAAATGGCGACACAGAGCTGAGTGTTGGCGCTCCTTTCAGATGGAGCCCCGGCGTGTCCTCTGGTTGCCCTAAGAGCCCAATACCTGTATCTCCCTAAGACCCAGTTGTGCTGCCAGATGTCAGGTATCATTGTAATTGGGATGTCGTTTTCTAACTGTAGAATTAAGAAGAAAATAGCTGCTTTATGGGTTCATGTTTCTTGTAACAAAATGAAAGAAAAAAGAGCATTTTTGCTTTAGGAAAAGTGGGAGTGAGGACATTTCCTGCGGTAATGAAATATACTCCTACATGTTTAATATGCAAATGAAGTGTGGCTGGGTCTAAGAGTATAGCTTAAGACTAGGTTTGCCAAATATAAGTCATGAGCTAAATTTTAATCTCAGATAAATAATGACTTTTATTTCAGTGTATATCCCAAATACTGCATGGGACATATTCATACTAAATCAATCGATTGATCAGTCACAGTTTTTATAAATTTAAATGTAACTGGGCATCCTGAGTTTTGGGGAATTTTGTTTGCTTATATATTTATTAAATTCAGCAACCCTGCTTAGGAAGTTATTAGAAAACAAATCTCTTTTCTTATTCATTTCATAAAATATATGTTTATGTTTTCTTAAAACTTAACAGTGGAAGAGATTCTCCTAGTTATAGGGGTGTGAGTCTCTCCAGGAATTCATAAAGTTAGGTGGAGAAGAAAAGAAAGAATGTATAACCTAAAACAAACTGAATCTCTCTTCTTAATCAGTTACATATCAATCATTTGTAAATTCATCCAAACCTTTTTGGGTTCTATTTCATTCATTCAACTAACATGTATGGACTTGGCATTGGGGATCTAACTTCTTTTGGGAAGTGACAAATTTTAAATACATACTATTCAATATATAACATCATTCCGTCATTTTGACCTCAATTGCCTTGTTCCAACTTTGAAGGGTGCCTCAGTGCTCAACAGTGCTGGAATTCTCTGTTGACCCTCTCCTAGGATTTTCCTCTCCACCACACACCAGCTACAAATCCAGTTTACTTTGAAGACTCTTGGGTTGGCTCTGGGAAGGGAGTGGGTTTGGATTGGTTGCATGGCGTGAGCTGCAAAAGATGAGAAACGAGCATTCTGACGTGATCCCATATTAGTCAGGAAAATTCTAAGAAACTGTTCCCAAAGCAAGGCAGTAAGAGGATTTTTTTCTCCTCTATTAGACTTATATAACTCATAAAATAACAGGCTGCCATTTTAGAATAGTTGGTGTTGGCATGCTGTTATCGTGAAAATTACACAAAACTATTCTTTTTAGAAAATATTACTTCAGGTTTTAGGTTAAAGCTTGATGCCAATTGGTTTACACAATTATCGCCTTTTTCTTAGAAATAAGGGCAAAACCTCAAAACATGCCACAGCAGAGAAGCTATTTCTGTCACTGGCTAACAATTGAAGGACATCCACAAATCTTTGGAAATTAATATCCCTCAGGAAAATCTATTTGACGAAAGTCACAAGGAAGTTATTAACTATAGTTAAGTCACTGGCAAGAGGTATTATTAATGATCTCATCAAAATTTCAAGTGCATTTAACTATCACATTGCAAGCCTTATTATTGACGACTCAGAGAATATTAAATTATTCTACAGTAGTTACTTGGCTAGAGATCAAATTTTTAAAAAAAGATGAAAAGCTCAAGTTCTAGGTGATTCCATAGTTCTTTAGGCTTCACACAATTAAAGAGTCAGGATTGTTAGCCTTTCGGTCTCCCTCTCCCCCAAATCTACTGATTTGCTAATATAGTCAGTTTCTTTTCATTGCTAATTGTTCTCTGTTTCTCTTCCAAATGCTGATGCAGGGATAGTGAAAGTCAGAGAAATCCTCCAAACCTCGGTTTTCCAAAAGCAGTTCAGGAAGCTCAGTTTATTTTCAGATTGGAAGAGACACTTTCAAGTACACTGGGCATTTCATTGCCATCCCTCAAAGATGTTTTCCACAAGGAAAAGTCATTCTCTTTCCCACTCAATTCTCTGTCTGAGATTTTTGTCCCAACTTTCAGGTTGACACCAGTTGAAACTCCATGCTTTGCTTTTGTTAACATCCTCCAAAGATACTAGAGCTTGAGCAAGCGCTGAGTAATAAAATTTTATTATATAAATTATATATATAACTTAAGTAACATATATATACAACCTTTTCAAAAATAGAATATTTTATAAGACCTTTCTAAATTATGTTTGTATGGTTACCTAAGACAATTTTCTCCTCATTATAGAGCCCTACATTTAACAAGCATAGATTGAGTTTCTAGTATTCCTACGGCACTGTGTTAAGGAGCTGGAGAGACAAAGGGAAATTGAGATGGTCCTAGTGTTCAAGGAGATCTAGAAATAAAAACAGAGTGTTTAATACTATGTAATAAGGGTGAAACAAATCATAGGCCATGAAGTCTAGGAAACAGAGAAGACTGGGGTACCTAACCCAATGTGGAAGAAATGACAGGAAGTGCAAGGGGAGTGTCCTGAGGAGGTGATGCCCTCGCTGAACCTGGAGGAATAATTAAGGAATTAAGGAAGGAAGAAAACTTCTATTCATCAGTGTCTATAAAGTACAGGTGTTTCACACATGGTTTTTCCATGGAATCTTTTTAACCACCCTAGTGATAGGGGACTCAAGAGTTGGAAAATTTTAGTTTAAGGTAAAAAGTTATAAGCCTAGCAAGTAATGTATATGTTAAAGCTTTTGTTTCAGAAACTACAGATAGATAAGGCCCATCCTGGCTCCTGAGAAAATAGCTGACCTTCTTGGGCAATGCTAGAGATTACCACCTGGGGACATGTGGAGGGTCTGGGCCTTTGTGTTCCAGGGAGAGACCGAGGACCACCCATCCCTGGGAACAGCTAACTGCCCAGGGTGGGCATGTTGCAGTTTCTGTCCCCTAATCCTCCTTGAATTTCAAAACCCCTCCCTGCACCTTGTTTATTCCCTGCTATAAAAACCTTGGCCTGGAAAGAAAAGAAAAGATGGTCTGTTAGGGTATGAACCTGCCATCTTCTCAGATCGCCAGCCATCTGAATAAAGTGCCCATAAAGATTCAATCGCTGTCATTGCTTACTGGGTTTGGTAGTGACAGGAAGCCTAAACGCTGGTGTCTTTTCCAGTTTCACTAGGAAATACTATTAGGTTCTCTTGTTTCTAGGTAGGGAAACTGAGGCTTAAAGAAAATATATAACTTTAGTTAATTTGTAAATGACAGGCACGGGGTTCCAAGTTTATGCTCATAACCACTGCAGTCTGTCGATTCTGATGTTAAACTTTTATTTTTGCTCCCCAAATCCACCATTCTTATCCCTGCAAAATTTACAGACAACCTCACTACACAACCTCCATGAACCATTGTGGGAGGCTGCAGAACATTAAGTGTTTGAGCAGAAGCCTGCAGGCTCAGGAACCTCTCTGTACCATAATGTCTGGCATTCAACACATGGACCACATCTTTTGGCACTCTGTTAAACCATGCATCCCTCACTAATTGGTACATGCATTTGTAATGAGGTCAAGTATTTTTCTTTCTTTGTTGAGTAGCTGATCAAAGATTCTTTCAGAGGAAGGACCATTGTTGATAGGGAAGTGTCTGAGCAACCATCCTTGGATAGGTTAGGCCCTAAGGGGCATACATACAAGCTGGTGCCAAAGTGGCAAAGAAAGGGACTTTAGAAATTTGTGCAAGACAAAGAGAATGTATATAGTTGCTCCTAAGATGGTGGTGAAGAAAATGAAAGGGAAAGTGAGGGGGAGTGTAGGTGTGAGAAAGGCAAGAGAAACACATGTGATGTAATTTTTCCATGATCCTCAACTTCCCTGCTAAATCTCTTGTCACCCTAAATGCTTAGTGACATTATTGGATTTCTTGTGAAAGCTGGTGAGGAAGCAGCTTCTCTTTTGCAGAAGCTCAAGCAAAGTGGATGCCAAAACACTAGCCATAGATCCCAGCAAGACAGCCAAGAGGCAGAACATCTTTGATTCTTGAGGTGTATGTTTGATCCATCACAATATTTCCTTCCTATTGTCATTGTTGTTTTTAATCTGAATGAATTTGACAACATTGTAAATTCATCAGATCTCACTTTTAAAAACACAGATTTTCAGCTTTTCTTCAAAAAGAATAACAGTGTGGCAACTCTGGGTCCAGAATACCATGGGGAAAAAACTGACAAGAATTGGATAAAGTTGCCCAGTTATATGAGGCATACACACTTCAGTTGTCTCAGTACCCACCACTCTGTGTTACCTATATAAAAAAATGAACCTAACCACTTTCCCTCATTTACATTATCTATCTGGCCTCATTAGGCTTTTGAGTTTCTGACCCCCTGATATAAGGATAAGACACTATCACAGGTCTCCTGGTAGTGAGGATTGGGGTCCTAATCAATTTCTTCTTGAAGATGAGGGTTGTTGAGTCATGCTTTGCTTCTGTATCCATAGAAAAAGCCCAAGAACTACCAATGATTAATCATTAAATAGGTACTTAAAGTATATTGAATCTTCTAATCCTCACAAAAACATTTGTATGTAAATACCACAATTATTTATATTTTAAAAAAAAGAATCTAAGACTCAATTTCTTCCTGCTTCTTTTCTCTTTCTGGCATCCTTATATGCAAAAATTGGAACATTTGACGGTGTCCCAGAGGCTCCTTACCTCATCCTCATTTTTTAATTCTTTTTTCCTCTTGCTATTCTGATTGAATGTCTTTTTCTTCCTTATGTTCCAAATCATTGATTTGATTCTTGGCCTCATGCCCTCCACTGTTTTTTCCCTATAAATTTTTCTTTTTTTCACTTGGTATAACTTTCATTTCTGCCTGAGTCTTCTCACACTGTTGAAGTACCCAATGAGTTCCTTGAGTATCCTAATAACTAGTGTTTTAAACTCTGCATCTGGTAGATTGCTTCTCTCCATTTTTTTTTTTTAGTTCTTTTTCTGGACTTTTGTTCTGTTCTTTCACTTGGGCAATGTTTCTTTGTCTCTTCATTTTGTCAGCCTTCCTGTGTTTGTTTCTATGTACTAAGTGGAGCAGCATCGACTCCCTGTCTTAGCAGTGTGGCCTATTGTAGAAAGCAACACCCATAAGTTGAATGGGGTAGAGCCTTAGGTAATCTTATTTGAAAAAATAATAAAAGAAAAATTCCCTCATTTGGTGGAGGAAATAGATATACAAATCCAGGAAGCACAGAGATTCCCAAACAAGATGACACAAAGAAGATCACACCAAGACACATCATAATTAAAATGCCAAAGGTTAACGATAAAGAGAGGATCTTAAAAGCATCAGGAGAAAAACAGAGAGTTACCTACAGAGGAGTTACCATAAGACTGCCAGCTGATTTCTCAAAATAAACTTTGCAGGCTAGAAAGGACTGGCAAGAAATGTTCAAAGTGATGAAAAGCAAGGACCTACAATGACCTAGATTACCAGCAAAGCTATCATTTAGAATTAAAGGGCAGATGAAGAGCTTCCCAGACAAGATAAAGCTAAAGGAGTTCATCATCACCAAGCCATTGTTATATGAGATGTTAAAGGAACTTACTTAACAAAAAGAAGATCAACACTATGAGTATTAAAATGGCAATAAATTCACAACTTTTGACAATTGAATCTAAAAAACAAACTAAACAAACAAGCAGAACAGAAACAGAATCATAAATAATGGAAATCATTTGGAGGGTTGTTATTTGAAAGGGGGAAGGTGGACAAGGCAGGAGAAGATGCAGAAATTAAGAAGGACAAATTGGTAGGTACAGAATAGACAGAGAGATGTTAAGGACAGTACAGGAAATGAAGTGGTCAAAGAATTTATATGCATAACCCATGGGCATGAACTAAGAGAGGGATTGCTAGGGGAAATGTGGGGTACTGTGTGGATGGAGGCAAGGTGTAAAAATTGGGACAACTGTAATAGCATAATCAATAAAATACATTAAAAAAGAATCCAAGACTCAAAAAGGTTAAGTAACTTGGCCAAATACAGTCTCCTATAGATGATAATTGGGGATATGAATCTGGACCTCCAAAGATTCCACTCTGTTCTCTATCTTAGCCTTTCTCTGAACTGTGAGATCTACTGTGTCTTTTGTGTTCCCCCACACAGCACCCAAACCAATCACTTACTGGATAGACAGTGGTGCCCTTTATTGAAGCAGCTGGTGGTAAATAGAGCAGAATGTTCTGGTCACCCTCAAGTCCTTTGGCTCTGAGCCAACTGGTGTCAGCAAGTTGGCAAATGCTGGTACTCTTTCCAGGGGCTCTGCCCTTTTAGCCTATGGCATGTGCTTCTGCACCCATGTTTTTCCATAACATGTGCTATAGTTCAGGTGACGGTGGGCAGGTAGACAGAGGGAGGACATAGAGCTTGGGATGAGATTTGGGAGGGGTGGCCAGGGGGACCAGCCTTTAAAAGTCTCAACTTTGTTAACAATACTAAGAAACAATGGTTGGACAAAATGAAAACAAGGGGAAAAAAGATCAGAGAAAGAGGGGAGAGACTCCTAGATAAAGAATGGGGGGAGGACAAGGGGCAACATAAAAAAGAGAGAAGCAGAACATAAGAAAAAGGAGAAAGGAAGAGAAGTATGTACAAGTAACTGAAAATTACTCTGCAAATAATACAAAATCTTCCATTGGGGAGACAAAAAAGGGCATGTAAGAGAGATAAAGAGCCTCTCCTTTGGTCTTAGGCCCTTTGTTCTGATGTCTCCCCACCATGGGTCTGCGTCAACCCTTTCCTACCTCACTGCATATACACAACCTCTAAGGGCATTCTGTCCATCTTTCTAGCCCAGGACTAGACATGTCTTCACTTCTTTGCTCCTTTGTTACAAGAGCCAAATTTTAATTTTTTTAAGGAACTTTACTTAGAACCAAGCAGAAACAGAAATATTTGAAAGTATGGGACAATGGCTAAACATGCCACTAAAACATTCTAAGCTTAAGATAGCAAAATCTAATGTGCAAGGTTCCTGATTCAACCTGAATTCTACCTTTCATTCATTTAACTGATATTTATTGATTGCCTGTTATGTGTTATGTATTGTTCTGTGCTGGGTATAAATCAGTGAGCAAGACAGGGGAGTCCCTGCCCAGACTCTTTCTCCTATCATATTTTGGTCAGGCATCACCTACAACCAATTCAGTGTATCTCCTTCTGTTTACACCTGCTTAGAATAATTTGTTTGCAAGTACTGAAACCCAGTTCACACCAGCTTAAGCGAAATAGGGAATTTGTTGCCTGATATATGGTGCTGGCTAGATCTAGCCCCTCAATGCTTTTCTTGAGGAGTCTTCTCTTTCTCCCTCTCAGTTCTCACCTCTTTTCAGCTTCATTTCCAGATGGGCATTCCTCATTGGGTGGCAAAATGATTACCATCAACCCTAAACCTACTGTGTTCTTACAGCATCTGTCTCCAAGAGAAAGAGAAAACACTTGCATTAATAGTCCCAATAAAAATCCAGTGGAGATTCCTGATTGGGCTGGTTAGGTCATGTCATCATCCCTGAATGAAACCAATTTCAGTCCCACATTTTCCTAAATTAAGCAGACAGTCGCAGTCACACACAGGAAGCCACTAACAACAGTCACTTCCAACAGATATCCTCACAGATATCCTTGTTTTCTTAATTAATTAGGGTCAAAGAATCAGACATTACTGAGCCCCGTATTTGGAAATCAAAGGAGAGAGTGTGTATTCTTGTAAACAAGACTTGGTTTAAGGACCCACCCCATGAAGAATAAGCTCATTGACCCAGCTCTAATTTCACCTTCTCAACTTTTCAAGGTCTCCTCAGTTGACCTTGATGTGTCTTCCTCATCTCCTAAAAAGCACTGCATAGTAATTTAGCTATAGCAGGCACTCCAAAAAGATTGCCTGCATTGCCCTGGTGAATGCATGGCAGGGGGCAGGGTGGAGAGGAGAGGAAAGTAAAGGAAGGAGAGAAAAGGGCAGAAGAGAGGAGCAGGAGAGGAGAAAGGCACCAGAAAGATACAAGGAGAGGAGAAAGAAACAGAAGGAGAAGGGGAGTGCAATGCAGTGTTCAGAGACTGTACCCTGGAGTGAAATATCCTGACATTCAAATCCCACACTGCTATTATCTTGAGAACATGGACAAGACTTCAAAGACTATGAGCCTTAATTTCATCATAGTATAACGAGCGTAACAGTACTTTTCTTACTGGAGTCTTAAAAAATTATGTGCAATAATGGTTGTAAACCTCTTTAGTTCAGTCAGTTCCTGGTACGTGACATTCATTTAATGATAACTTCTAACGTTATCCTTATTTTATGTCCAATATTACTTTGTGGGGGTGGGGTTATAAGGAGGGGCAAAGGGAGGCCCCCCACAGCCTCAGATGGCTCTCAGAGGCCATGAACAGCTCTCTGAAGAGGTTCAAAATATGTTCTGGAAAAAAAAAAGTCTGCAACCAAAAAACTCAGACCATTTTTAGAACCCAGTCCAAACCAAACCTTCTTGAAGGTCATAACGTGTTCTGGGGTTTCATTCCACTATTTTTCACTTATACAGTCCTCAGCCCTGCCAGGGCTGAGCTAGGATTTGAGCTCAATGTAGCCAAATACCACAAGGGGAAAAAAGCCCGAGCCCTTTGCCCTGAATGTATTTCCAACCCAACAGAGAACTAACAGCCCTGGAAAGCTCTGGGTAGCCTGTGGCTCCAGCAGCCAGCCACCTCTTCATAGTAGCTTCAGAGCATTATCCTGTGGGCCTTGGGGTGTGGACCACAGCCCCCGGCTTCCTTTGTTACCTCCATGGCCACATATGCAGAAAAGGCTGCTAGCTGTCCTTAAGTACTGGCAACACAACCGTAGGCTTGGCGAGAAAGAAAGGCTGCCAGAAGTGGGATAAAAATGACTGATTTTTCCAGAAAATATCTGCCCTCCAGTAATGTAAATGTTGAATGTAGTCACAGAGCAGATCAATGCCCACTTTCTTTATAGAAAAGAACTTCCTGGTATTCAGTACACTAAGTGTGTACTAATTGGCTTCTTGCAAAAATGTGTGTGGGGGGGTATGGAAGATAAGATGCAATGCATTAATTTAAGAAAGAGCATATGGACAATCACGGGACGGGTGGAAACAGGGGAGGGAGGTGGGGCGTGCTGGGTGGCAGGGAGGGGTGGGAGAAAAGGCAGACAACTGTACTTGAACAACAATAAAAATGGTAAAAATAAAATAAAAGGGGGGAAAAGAAACTGAGTAAGAAACTGCTTAAGAAAGAGGGGAGGGAGAGGAGAAGGAGAATAGGGAAGAAAGGAAGGAAAGGAAAGAGAAAGAGATTAGATTGACCAGAATGCTGACATCTGTTGAGATGAAATGAAACACAGTGTGTTGTCTTTTAACACCTTGTGCTTTCTCATGACCCCCATGGATTTTGCTGGAAGTGTGAAGAGTACTTGTAGAAAGAATAGGTTCTGGAAAACAGACTTTCTGCACTTAACATGAAAGGAAGAACAGACGACCTGAAATACAAGGATCTCTTAGTATATGGGTAACAGTCATTGATTCTGCCAAAGTTTGTATCAATGGTAAAACTGTGTATATGAGTGTGTATGTGTGTTAGAGACAAACAGAGAATTTTTGTTTGAAGACTACCACTTACTGGCTGTGTGACTCTGGGAAAGCTATTTAACCTCACTTTGCTCATCTGAAAAATGGGCATAAACTAGAATCAACCAGTAAAGATTAAATGTGATCATATATGTATGTAATGTGCATGGTATCAGGAACATCATACTCATTCAATAAATAACTGTAACAATAAAACCATTATTAACAATATTATTCTCCAAGAGGTCTAGAACTTCAAAAAAGTTACAGACCACTTACCAGGGTAGTTGCCAAGGCCAATTCCACTTCTAATAGTCTGTGTACCTTCCCATCCCAAGTTCTCTACCTGCTCTCAGCCCAATGTCCTTCCCAGTAACAGAGAAAAGGCAGAAGACAAAAACTGCATGTTTTTCCTCTAGGTAGTGTTCCTATTTGTACCTCTTTTTTCAATACCTACATACATATATGCACACCCCTGATTAAGTGCAGTGATTGCAAAAATCATTTATTCCACACCTGTGCTGAGCACTGAGATCAAAACAATAGAGAAGGTCCCTATAGTGAGGCAGGATCAGGACAAGAGCATAATGGTCATCGTCCATAGAAGTGATTCTCAGTCACCTGAAGGGCTTGGGAAAACACAGCTTACAGGTATATACCCCCCCAAACTGAAAGCAGGATCCAGAACAGGTATTTGTACACTCACGTTTCCAGAAGCATTACGCACAATAGCCAAGAGATAGAAGCAACCTGAGTGTCTGGGTAGATGATGAATAAGTAAACACAATGTCACACACATACACAGAGGATTATTATTCAGCCTTAAAAAGGAAGAAAATTCTGATACATGCTCTAACATGGTTGAAACTTGAGGACATTATGCTAAGTGAAATAAACCAGTCACAAAAATATAAACATTGCATGTTTCCACTTAAATGTGGTACTGAGAGTAATCAAATTTATAGAGGTAGAGAATAGAATGGTGGCAGCTGGGGGCTTGGCGTAGAAGGAATTAGAAGTTGCTTAATGTGTACAGAGTGTAAGTTTTCTAAGATGAAAGCAGTTCTGGAGATTAGTTATACAACAATGTGAATATATGAGTACTTATCACTTCTGGGCTATACACTTAAGAATGGTTAAGGTGGTATATTTTATGTTATGCATGCATTTTACCATATTTTTTCAAGGAAAAACAAAACAGAGATCACTGGACTCTGTCCTCAAAGCTTTCAGTGGGGCCAAGAATTTGCATGGAAAACAAGTTCCTGGGAGTTACTGATGCCCTGAGTTGGGGACCACACTGAGAACCAACGGTCTAAGGAACAGAAGTGTTACCCCAGGCAACACTATAGCTGCCACACCCCTGGGAGCTGGTATCTTAGAACCGGGACCCACTCTAATGGAACTGCAGTCAAAGTCCTACAAGATTCTAGTCCAGATGTTGGGTTGGTCCCCTGGTTCCTGAGACACTAGGTAAGACAGAATAGAGAGAGCAAGCTAATGTTTCTAATACTACTGCTTCTCTTGACACTTGGCCTAGAAGCCCTTCATGAGCAGGGACTATCTTAAACTTCCCTAGACCTCTAGCATCAGGTTTTTACACAGTAGAGGCTAATCAATATTTATCGATTCAATCAGAGACAGCCTCTAGCTGCAAACTAGGCCACAAAAAGCAAATGCACTCAGTAAATATTTATGGAGCACCAACTTGGTACAGGCAATTTCAAATGGATCTAACACTAGCTATTATTTATTATTACCAGTAGAAGGCATAAAGACCTAGAGTGGTGCTTGGCCATGAATGTAATTTTCCTCCCATCATCCGGTTTACCAAAGTGCTATTCCAGTCTTCACCATCTTATTCCGGGTTCCTAGCCCTCTTCTCCTCTTTCAGCAAATGATTTTTGCTAATGCAG
Organism: Sturnira hondurensis; assembly: GCF_014824575.4. Taxonomy (NCBI): domain Eukaryota; kingdom Metazoa; phylum Chordata; class Mammalia; order Chiroptera; family Phyllostomidae; genus Sturnira; species Sturnira hondurensis. The sequence goes on along the minus strand of NW_028090067.1, from coordinate 9,234,365 downwards.
TTTAAAGATTATGATGAAATTTCTCAACCCCTTACCCCACTCACACAACTACAAATATACTAATCTCTCTAAATATTCTTGTCTTCTTTTTTCCTATTCTAAAAGGAGAAATGTTCATGAAGGTTAACCCTCCCACCTGTCCTTTGTTTACCCTGCCTTTGGTCTACTCAGGTACTTATATCCATCAACCATGCCCCTCTTCCTCCTAACTCTTGAGTCTCTCTTTCTCTTCTCTGATTCCCTCAACTCAAAAAATAAACCCATTTTTTTAAAAAAGGAAATGAGCCAACAAAATGCCCCCCTCTGTACCCTCCATCTCTATGTGGTTCTTTTTTTTTTTTAATTTTTTTTATTTAACTTTTGTTCAAGTACAGTTTTCTTTCTTGTATTCCCAGCCCTGCCCCGCCCAGTGCTCCCCACTCCCCTCCCATCTCCGCCCCCCATCTTAGTTATTGTCCATGTGTCCTTCATACTTATTCATGTGAGTCCATCCCCTTTTACTCTGTGCTTCTCTCCCCTCTATGTGGTTCTTGCTCCAACCCTCTCTTTCTCTTCCCAGGCAAGTTCTTGGAAATCTGGGCAACCCCTTGCTGATTTCATTTCCTCCTCTCCTCACCCACAATCTGGCTTCCAGCCACCTCTCCACTCTCTCTGTTGTTGTCAAGGTCATGTTGACCTCTGTAGTTAGAGATCCAATGGTAGCTCCACATGCCTCCCTCTACTTGACCTTCCTAATTAATGCACTTGGCAGTCCTCCTTGAAATTTCCCCTTCGATTGAATCTATCCCTATTTCCAACTGTCTCCCACGTACTTCTGCTAGGTTGACCCATGATCACTGCAAAATCTGTGTCCAAACTGAACTCTTTGTCTTTTCTTCAAAACGGAACTACCCTCTTTCATTTCTTATTCTTGATAAAGGCACCAACATTCCTCAGCTCACCCAAACCAGAAGTCATCCTCAAGTTTTCTTTCTTTGTTCTCCATATTCGATTGTTCACTGAATTATCTTCACTCCCTTGGCAGCTTTGGGATTCATCTGTGTCACTTCACTATCACTGCCTTTTTTTCAGGGTATCACAACACTCATCTGAATTATTTCAGTGGTCTCCTAAGTGGTGGAAACACCCCCAGTCGCTCTTAACAACAATCTGCCTTGGAGTAGATGGCAAGATAGCATAGTGGTTAAGGCAACAGACAGCCTCTGTTCAAACTTAGGCTGAGCCCCTTCCTACTTGTGTGATACTGAGCAAGTGATTTGTCTTCTCTGTGCCTCAATTTCCTCAACTGTAAAGTGGGGATGATAATAATGGTAACCTTCCTTTTAGGGTTCTTGTGACAGCAAAGGATTTTCAAGTGCTTAGAATAGAGCCTCGCAAAGGATACATGTTCATTAGTTCTTAGTTATTGTTATTATTACTATTATTCACTGCTTCCAGAATGAACTTTTAAATATTAAAGTTAGTTAAGTTGCTCCCTCATTTTCAAATGAGTTGATCCTACAGCATGGCAGACCAGGTCCTCTATGTTATGTTCCCTAGCTGCTCCTTCATCTCTGTCTCACATGGGTAACACTCCACCCAAGTCTATGCTCCAGTCCTATAGTGCAAACCACGCACTCTAAAATTCCTGGAAGCCTGCACATTATTCCCTGTGCCTAGTATGCTCTAACGCTTCTTGTGTCGCACAAAATTCCTATTCACCCCTCATATCCCCTATGTCATCTGTAAAATCTGGTTATTTTCTACCACTTCCGATTAAAAATATGATTCCTATATATTACTTGTATATCATGCATATACGTACGTGTCATATACAAACATTATGCTGCATTGTGCTTGCATATCTGCATGTCTGTCTCTCCTTGTAGAAGATAAGTTCTTAAAGACAGAAACTATCTTATTTATCTCTAAGTAGAAAGAACCTGGCGTGTGATGTACCCTTACAATATTGACATTTTTCATTCCTGTGTGCTTCATCATTTACAAGGTGATATTTACAGCAGATTGTCTCTAAAGATTACCATAATAAATTTCTTTTCTCATTGCATGTGTGTACTGCTTTGTCTGGGGACTGTTCCTCTCCTCTTGAATTTATGTTGTGTTTGTCTCTGCTTTGACCAAAAGAATATGGCACAAGTCACATTTTGGAACCTTCAAGCCTAGACCTTAAAAGAACTGGCAGCTTCTGCTTCACCCCTCTTAAAACCAGCCCAACCACTCTAAGACCGTCAACCTGCAAGGGCGCAACAGCTATTTATGAACAGGCACAGGAGACTGTCTCTCCCCACCTCCAACACTGCCACCACGCAAGGGAAAACCCAGCCATGTTTCAGAGCCAGTTCCCTGCCTTACATAGGTTAACTGGATGTCCTGATCCACCTGGAAATCTTACAATTTTAGCACTGTAAGTCTCATATCCCCAGAATCCCCTCAGTCCCGGCAAAACCAGGACAGTTTGTCACCCTGGCTTTTGATCTGCTATCCTGGATCTCTGGTACCCACAGAGGCCTCTAGGTTGGAAAAAGGCATTTATTACCTCCAAGACCAGTTTCCTCATAATCCAAAGAATCACTCTCTATTCTAGTTCCCATCTCTAATCATGCCTAGCCACATGGCTCAGTAGAGCTTGCCAAAGGTTATACAATGAACCCAACTAATACAATGAAGACTATTCCAAAGTTATGTAACAGAAACTCCCTCTAATTATTCAATTCCCAGTGAAATGAAAGCCCAAAAGTTAAACCCCAAATGAAGTCCCCTTTTAAAGCTCAAAGTACAAAAATTTAAGTACATAAAATAAAAAAAAAATCCTCTCTGCTCCAATTTCTGTCTTTTCTCAGTCTCCGCCAGATGGCATTTGGGTTCCTTCCACGTCTCCTACACTATCTTCCTCGAGAATTAAAGCTTCTCTACCTCCTCAGGTGTAAAACTTGAACTCTGCCACTGCACCCTCCACAGCACACACACACAAAACTTCCACAGCAAATCTGAGCACTGCAGCTCAGTGGTGTCCTCAGCAGCCACCACGTAGGTAATGTAAACCTACAGCGTTGTTGCCAGCCGTGAACCATCACGGAGACAGGGTGCAACCTAGGAAAATGGTGCTGAAAAAAAAAATAGACCAAGGCATGAACTTGAAAAGTAGTGCTTTCATTCGACTCAAGGAGAGATGAAAGGAATTGTGCCAGGGGTCTGGTCTTAGTTAGTGACTCTTTAATTCCTATGTCCAGGTAAAAGGATTTAGTTTATTTCCTATTCTTGAAGGTCCATAAAATTTTTCCTTATATTAGAACTCATTTCTGTGAAACCCTGTTGCCTGTAGTCAGAGTGCCTTGACTGAAACACCATTCTTAAGAAATTACTTATTAGGGGAAGTGCTTTTTTTCTACACCAAAGATTACATCCACTCAGTCCCCTGAATTATCATCTTACACAGATCAAAGAAGCTATCAACAAAGCACACATTAAGTACAATGTGAAAATGAGTTCTGAGAATGTAGCTGAGTAGATGAGATTGAGCAAAATTTTTTAAATTTTAATGATGAAGCTGCATTTTTACTCATTTATTAACTTTTTAAAACATTAATACGGTGAGATCTATAACCACATTTCTATTTTAGGGGGAAGCTTCCACAGACATGTATTATGGCATGATTTAAGATTTATGGAACTCCAGGGTGTTCAGAAATATAACTAATCAGAAATATAGCCCTTATTATGGTTCACCAACTGCAAACATATGAAGTAGATGAATATATAACAGATGGATTGAGGGATATAAGGTGTCTTTTTTTAAATAAAATAAAGCCCCGGATGTTTCAAGGATGACAGAAAAGAGGGAATCTTCACACTCAAGTGAGAGTGGAAAAGTTGGATCTTATAACAAGAATGCTTGTCCCTAAAATTCACTATCCCCGTGAACATCTCTCATTAAGAACAATTGGCACTAGTGTGCTAGCCTAAGGAACTGGAGATGGGCACTTCTCCCCTGCTTTACTTTCTGGTCCAAGTGTGGACACATGAGCCTTTTCTTCATAGTCTGTACTACAACTTGAGACCAACTGGAATGTTTAAACAAGACTTTTCTAATGGCTCAGGAATCATGAAAGAAAGGAACTACAGATATAGGCTGAAGTTCTTCCTATCCCTTTGTTCTAGAAGAAATTCCTTTCAACCACCTGCAATCATCCCCCCATCACCAACTACTGTGGCCTGAGGAAGTCCAGAAACTTGCCAGGACCCCGTAGCTGCAGGTCTTTGCTTCCTCAAGTGTCTGCTTCACAGATACTGCTTCTGCCCTTTCATTGAATCAGACAGTGCACAGACATCTGCATCTATTTCATGCCTAGAGGAGCTTTGTGCACACACGCACATTCACACATACACATGATACGGCACCACTCAATCTTGACTTCTAAAAATTCTACGCAGGAGCCCAGGGGCAGGGAGGGCTTATGTCACATACCAAGCAAGTGGAAAATCCCTTCTTGAATGCTTGTTATCCCCAAACCCCCTACCATGTTGGAGCCAGCAGGCATCTCTCTCTCTCTCTCTCTCTCACCCTCCTCTATGGCAATGCTCAGTCTCCTCCACTCCTCTCCCACTTTTCTTCTTACGGTCTTTCAATCCTCTGTCCCCACAGGAGCCATAAGATAAGTTCCTTTTCTTGCCTTATGCATAGCATTTTAGAAACCATCTTTTGCTATTTAAATATACCCTTTGGTATCTGACTTTATACCCTTAGAAATTTGTCAACGAATTTCTTCCACATGGGTACAGTGCATTTCTAAGGGTCATTCTGCTGAACAACTTTGTCTGTCTTTCCACAATATTTAAACCCAGAGAATGATACAGAATTAGAGAAGTCACTTCCCTTAAATTACTTGCCTTCGATGGCCACAGACCTGATTCTATCCAAACTTCTGGCGTGCCTTGATGTGGTGGGCATTACTGCCATCCAGTGGCACAAGTACCTGGATGTCTAGTTCCAAGGGACCACACCCAGGGAATAAGAAGCTTAGGACCTATTTTTTAGTGTCTGGTTTTGTATCTGAGGATCCATCTATTATTCACTTGATCGACTCTGAAAATCTCCTTTTGAGAAGACCATGCCTTCTCAAACAGGCATGATTTTATCAGTGCTGGGTATTCACAGCATCAGGGCCAGTTTCATGGGCATGTGACTCATGCCTTCCTGCAAAGCCCCATGCTCAGAAGGGCCTCACACTTGGTTTAACGGTCTGTAGCCACTATCTTAAAATTCTTACTTGTCATTGAACCAGGGCCCTTTCCCCTACATTTTCATTTCTCACTGGGTTCCACATGAGATGTAGCTGGTTTTGTCCAATATTTATGTAAGAGGTACAAACAGAAAGAACAGGAAGTGGGTCTTGTGCTTCCAATGGCCTTAAACACAGTGGTAGAAATGATTGGAGTAATAATTACATACAAGGCTTCTTCATCAGATAAGAAAATGGAATCTCAGAGATACAACTTGGGAAGTAAATGGCCCCAGGTCTCGCATCTTATTGGTGGGAGGACCACTGCTCTGCACAACTCCAGGGGGCATCAGCCTCGCTATCTTAGAGCTGCAGAAGTCATCATCTACCCTATTTCCTGTGTGAATAGTGGTCCCTAGAGATGTGTCACACAATGACTGAGAACTCCATCTCCAAACCAGCACACTTTCCCCCTCTTACCACCCTAGTACCAGGGTGCATCTCACCTTCCAAATGTCTTGTTGCCTTTTCTGGGTCTACTTAAGAACAGGCACTCGGGCAATATTGTACAAGGGCCTCTCTAGGAACAGGCTGATGGAAGAAAACAGAAATTCATAAAGAAAAGGAAACCCAGAGAACATTTTTGTTATAAATAAAATTTCAAAATGCTGGCAGGGAGATGAAAACACTAGAAAGGCAAAGCTGGAGTGGGTGGCTGACAGCTGTAGGCAGCTGGAATAAAGGGAGAAAATAGGGAGACCATCAATGCGCAGCAGTGGAAAAAGGACCTGGAAATAAGGAACATAAAACCCTACTGAGGAACTAGGTGACATGATTAGAGACACATAACGGGTCAATAACAGTGTTCCTTAGTGCCTTTGTCCCCTGCTAAAGGAGTTTTAATTTGCTACTAATAATTTTGATGGGCTAACATGGGCTGCCCAAGGAACAAAACATACTGTTCAAATCCCAAGATCATTTGAGCCAGGTTTTGAGGTTTCTTCAAAGAGGGCATGTCTGAGTCCACCTCTGGCAGGAGATTTGATTGAGGCAAGACTTGCCTGGCCTCAGAAAACAATCCTCCTGCATTCACGTGTAGTCATTGTCTGGCCCCCGTGGATGCCTCTGGTGTTTGGGAATTCTCTTTCTGTTGGGAGATTAAAAGAAGATTGTTTAAATTTACAAACTACAACCCAGATTAAAGCTCAGCCCCAGGGGGTAGTAGCAGATGGGAAATATGAATTTAGTGAAAAAGCATCTGAACATTTGGAGTAAATTTGAAAACAGAACCATCTGTTAAATAATCGGATCCAGTAGACTCCACACATTGTACCACCAGCTGCTGTCAAATAGGAGATTATGAAACCTTGTAATAAATGCTCCATTAAGCCTGTTTTCTTGTTTCAGGGTTAACTTGGGGCAGAGCTGCAAAGCTGTAAGGATGAAACTCTGGAGTCCTTTTATGTAAGCATTTCTTCCAGGTGTATGTCTTCATTTCAATTCAAACATCCACCGTGGATGTGGAAGTGACCTTAAGCCTGATGTGTGAAGTTGGAAGAGAGGAATAAGGAGAAAGTTCCACAGCTCCTTTGCTCCTTCCTTAGTGTAAGTTCTGACATCCTCTCCCATCTCCCCTAGTGCTTCTCCAGTCATCTTCCATCCTCTGCCCTTCCATGGCCCAGCGTGTTGGGTGAACCTCAGAAATGACATGGCAAGAGAAATAATGGCCAGGATTGAAATGGAGGTAAGGATCAAGGTTTTTGTTTTTACTGCTTATTTGCCCATAGAAATGAAGGGGAATTATTAAGGCAGAGAAGTAGTCAATAATAATCCCAATAAAAAGACAAGAGGGAACATTCTTGCCATTTCTAGCCCACAACTTCTCTTCTTTCTTTGGTCCATGTCCAGCTCCCAGAATTAGTCCAGTTCCGAATATGTCTTGCTCATTTGGATGACTGGTTGTGTCCAAAGAAGAGGTCTCTGTTAATTGCAGTCTCCCAAGAGAACTCAGACCCATAAGAATCTGGAGCAAAGGGTTTGATTCAAGGGCATCCTTATATCTGGTCAAAACCTGGGAGTTTTTCTCACCTCCTCCTTCTCTCATTATCCACATCTAATCCATCAGTAGGTCCTTTTGCTTCTGTCCTCAAAATGTTTCCAAACTTCTGTCTACACTTCTCTTCACCTCTGACCTGGCCAACTGCCTCCTAACTGGTCTTAGCTTGTCCACACTCACCCGACCTCAGCCAGTGGCAACAGAGGTCTTTGAGAATCTTAATTCAAGTGATATTGTCCTCTCGTGTCAAATCCTCCGATGGCTTCTACTGTACCTGGAATAAAGTCAAACTCTACTATGTCCTATAGGATCTGGTCTACACTATATGATCACTTCAGCTTCATTTATCATCAGTCTTCTCACTCACACACTACAGAGCCGCCAGCCTTTCCTCCTGGCTGTTCCCACCGCTTTCTCCTTCGTGCTGTGACCACCTATGTAAAGTAGCTGCCTCTTCCTGCTCCCCAAGTCCACTTTCTCCTCAAAATCTGCACTGTTTCCTTCACAGTACTTAACACAACCTGAAATTAGGTAGCTTATCTATCTGATTGTTTGGCTGTTTATCACCTGTCTTTCCTCCCTGGAATACAGCCTCGTTAAAGCCTAGGAATGTTTCTGAACTGTTCCCTTCTGTGACCTGGCCAGTGTCTAAATGCTTGTGAAAGTAATGAATTTCTGCCTGGAGATGCCATGAAGAGATTTAGGACTGAGGACACTTAATACATTTTCTCTTTCAAAGCCTTTTAAATTCAGTGATCTCAGAGCCTCATTTGAAAATCTGGGCGAATACATTGCATTTGTTCAGCAGTTACATTCATGGTTATCAATGGAAATGATGTGCGTGGATGAAACACATTCCATGTAGAACCCACTTTCCCTATTGGCATGTAGTTATAATTATAGCAAATGCTTGTGTTTGAGAAAGGCCCAACCATTTCAAAGTGCATCCTTCCCACAATTCCCTTCACCCTTTCATGGCAGCCCTCTGAAGTCATACCATTTCACCACTGGGGAAACTGAAGCTTGGTGACATTAGCTGACTTTTCACAAGGGTTCAGAGATAGGTAGGGAGCTTCTGCCCAAGTCTCCTGCTTTCCCACTCAGCCAGGTCGCCTCTCATTATCTCATTTGATGCTCACAAAATTCCTGAGAGGTCAGAAGGGCAAGATCATAATTCCTGTGACATGCCAGTGAAGACTTCACATCACAGGTACGGATGCCAACCCTGGCTGAAAAATCCTGTTCTGCACAGATCAAACTAGCAAACAGGATTACAAGGGTTTGCTTAATTCCTCACAAGGACCAGGGTAAGCTCTGCCAAGTTGCTGCCCTGTGTGCAGCACAGGCAAAATATGAACCCGTGCTTCTTCTAGCGCCACCCACCTACCCCAGTGCCCATTGCACAGCCTTCAGGGCCTCTCTGGTTCCTCTCTCTCCTTTCCCGCCACCCACCCACCTAACCTACTAAGTCACCGCATAGGCTGCGTTCACTCTCTCACCCACCATCCTCTCGTCTCTTGCACCACTATTCATTCTTTAGCTGTAAGCCAGTCTGACTGCATTCAAATTTCTGCTCTACACTCACTAGGTGATATGTAACCTTGGCGAGTTATCTCAGCTCTCTATGCCTCAGTTTCCTAACTGGTAAAATAAAGGTAGTAAGAACTGGTCTCACAGCAGTATTATGAAGACAAAATTTCCCAGTGTCTATAAAGCCCTTACAATAAGGAAGTGCTATGGACCTGCCAGCTGTGATTGTTATCATTAGTCTTTCTAGGCCCTTATTAGCAGTCCTCTGGAGTCTCATTTCTTATCTCCTAATGAGACCCCTAATTTCTGTCTTGCCCACCGTTTCCACTCACCACAGAGCTTCCTAACTATAAAACGAACCATTTCACTTTTTTGCTTACAACTCTCAATGGCACTGTTCTGGTGTTTTGATGAAATCCATGAGGTCACAATCTGGCCCCTTCCTCCTCCTTCCTCCTCACCTTATGCTTTGCTCATTTGCTTATAGCTTTCCTGGCCTTGTGCCAAGTTCTAGAACACAGTGGATTCTTTTATATACCAGGCCACTTGCACAGGCTGTTCCTGCTGTCTCAGACTCTCTTCCCTTTGTTCTCCATATCCTTCTGGTCTCAACTCCGAGCAGCCTTCCCTGTCTACCTTATTTGAGGGAAGGCACTCGCATCCATTATTTTCCGACTTGGCCTTCAAGTTATTTCTTAAAAGCACTTGTCACACTTCCTAATCATGGCATGTATTTGTTTCTCTGCTTATTGTTGTTGTTCTTTTCTCTTTCCACAAAATAAAAATGTCATTAAGCCAGTGACCATATCTGTCTTAACATAGCAGCAGAACTTAAAGCAATACTCTGAACATGGGAAATCCTCCACAAATATTTCTGGGTGAGTGTTAAATCTATATGATCATGAACCAAAATATTTTTGCCACTTCTGGATAGATGGTTTGAATACCAGCCCCAGAACTGCTATAAACATCCAAAAGTGTTTGAGCCTGTAGACATAACCTACAAGAATGACTGTATTTGACTCCAGCTAACACTCTTACTAATCCCACAAGTTTTATTTCTCTTGCAGTTTTGACCCGAGCTCCTATTTTAGAAAACTAAGGGACTAGGGAAAGTTTTAAAGATGCTTTAAGTAACCAGCTTTGAAAAGTTCATATTATTTGATGCTAAACACACACACACACACACACACATCCACACACACACACTTTTTTAATGAATAAAAAGTAAAGCTTCCCTTAGGAAGAAACAAAAAGAGAGAGAGTTGAGAGTTACAGACATATAAAGGGACCAGAATAATTAAAATGTCACCCATGAGTTTCACTAAAGAGAAATTAAAGGGGATTTCATTAAATTTCTCTACATTTTAAAGGAAAAGGAAATGAGGCCCATTAAAATTGATTGGGTTACTCAAAGGTGAAGCTGTGGCAGTGTGTGTGCACGTGTGTGCATGCGTGTGTGTGGTGGGAGGAGGGGAGGTAGGAAAACTGTTAAGCCCAGCAAAACCCCATCAGACTAGCCCTTTGGATTTCCGGTAAGTTTGTAACTATAGAAAAGAGTTAATAAGTTGAATGAATTCCTTGCTTCCCTGTTTCTTTGTTTCCTTTCCTCCTTTTTTCTTACCTTCCTTCCACAAATTTTTATTGAATTTCCCCTACATGCTCAGTGCTACACTAGGCACTGTTAAAAGAGGATGAACACCTAGTCTTTGCACTCAAGAGACCCACGTATCTGTAGAGAAGACAGATATGTAGAAAAGTAACAAGCCCAAAACATCTCAGCTACAAAGGGAGATGTAAAACTACAGCGAAGGGGTGATGACTTTTATTTAGGGGTAGCTAGAGCACAGGATTGGGGTGAGGAAGCCTTCTCAGTGGCAGGGACAACTACATTGGGCTTTGGAGATTCCGCGGGGTCTTGGTGCAGGGTCAAGTGAGGTCAGGTACGCCTGGGAGAGGCAAGAGTGAGGCTGGAGATCCTACATTGCCATCCGGGATGCTTCAGCTCTATCATGTTTGTTTACCTACCCAAGTAGGAGGCTAGCCTGCCCAGGTCTGGTGCTGGGAGGGAAAGAAATGTCCTTTTGACAGTTAAAATATGCTAAGAAAACACAAAAAGAAATGGCTTTCCGTTGGAGAGAAAGTAAGCAAGTGAAAAAAATCAGTCAATCAATCAGTGTAGCAGAGAGTTAAAAGGGACTTTCGGATTCTCCAAACCCTTTGTTGTCCAGATGAGAGGGGGGATTGACTAAGAGAAGGCAATTCAGGGACTTTTCCTGAATCACACTGCTCCTCCCCAACCACCCCTTCTCTCCCAGCTCTGCAAAATGAACCCACATCTCTGCAGTAGGAGAAGAGTGCACAGTCTCTATGACAAAGGAGTAAGTTCAAGGCTTCACTGCTTCCTTGCTGGGTGACTCCAAGCAAGCCACCTCTCTTCTGTGAATCCCAGTTTTCTCATTGGTAAAATGAGAGTGAAGATGTTACCCACCCACTTTGCAAGACTGTGGGAGCATAGCAGGTAGCAACATGTGTAAGGCCACACTTGCACTTGATAGGTCTTGTAAAAAAACATCTGTACTCACAAATGCAAAGCAGCAGCCAGGAGTGACGGCCGCCACAGGTAGCTGACAAACCAGGGTTGTCCCCCTCGAACGCTGGAAGATTTAACACCCAGAATGCCCTGCGAGAAGAGCTTGCCCGGGCCCTCAGCCCACGCATGCGCCTCCTGCAGACACAGATGTGCCGTGGTCCAGTGGTCATGCTGCCCTGCCCTGGAAAGGCATCTGCCCAGGATCACAGAGATGTCAGGGGAAGCCGCTCTGACTCGGTCTCAGGCGCAACCTGACACTGGAGTTTTCTTTCACCAGCCAGAGGAAACATGTGGGATGAATTAATGGAGGCAACTGAAGAGAGCAACTGCGGACAACTTCAGTGGGCTCCCAGAAGGTGGTGCGGGGGTGGGCCTTGGGGGACATCCAGGCTGTCCCTGCCCCCAAAGAGTTGCCCTTCCGCCAGCCCTCAAGCCCAGGGATATGCAATTTGAGCCCAAGCTGTCAGGCTCATGACTGAGGTGCCAAGAGAGAGGGAGAACAGTGAGCAAGACAGACACAGCACCTCATGGAAAGAGCAGCTTCACATTTGCAGGTCAGGAATACTAGGGAGCCAAGCCAAAAGGAATATCGAAAGGCCTACAGTTCATCCTTATAGTCTGGGCAAAGTTGAGCTGGGAGACTGTGCGGCTGTGGCTTTAAAGGCTCCATTACACTTGGAAATGCTTATTTTCTTTTCCACCTACCCTGGCCCACAGTCTTCGTCTTTGTCTCCACAAGTGAAGCAGTAGCTTCTTTCCAGGCACACATTCCCCAAGGGTAATAAAACTGGGTACTGACTTTGCTAATGCTCCTTCCCTCCCCCATCAGCCAAATGCCCTCTCTTCCACTTTGCTGGCTGCCCTGACCCAGGGTTGGTTCTCCGTGTAGGCATTTCATGTCCTGGCAGGTGATGTCCGACTTGAAAAGTCCGGTCAGCACCAACAGGTGTCGCCAGGCGCTCATGCCTGCCTGAGGCAGGACATGCCCTCCTTTCGAGGGACACAGTGCAAGGTGCTGGTTAAGGAGAGAGGAGGGTGAGGAACAGGGTGCCAAGTGTCTAACCAGGTACTCGAAATGGAAACAAGGAGGGGCGCTGGTAGAGGTTTCTTCTAACTGGAGGCTGCTGTCTCCAATCAGCCTGGCAGACAGCCACAGCTAGGGTGTTTGTGATGTCCTGCTGCTCTGGGCCGAGGGAAATGAATTTCTCTCCTCCATGGGGAGACATGTTTATCTAATACAGGCTGAAAGGGGGAAGGTGGGAAGTTAAAAGGAAGGTTAAATACAACCGGCACTGAAGTGGAGTCTTGGATAACCTTTGGAAATTCCACTGTGATTATTACCTCTGCTCCCATCGGAGTCCCACACCCCTCTTCCCTGCCAGAGCATGCTCCTAGCATTTTCCTGGCTCCGCCAGGTTCCCTCTGCAGGCGATGCTTCACAGTGAGGCTGTCTTCATGGTCCTTGTCTCTGTGATGGATGGCCGCCATCATCCATCCTCCCCTAGGAGTCTGCCCGTCTGAGCGCACTTACTCACTTGCGAGATGAGAGCGGGGAAAGGCACACCACGGCCACTGCCAGCTGAGGGACACTGAGAGGTGGCGCAGGAAAGCATCGGTCCCATTTCGTCCGAGTTCTAAGAAGGGGCAGTCATAGAATGAAGTAAGTTCCTCCTGATGCAATCTTCATAAGACCTGGCCACTGTAAATGGTGTGTTTTCAGTCCCATAGGGATTCCTTTCTTCCTGTCTTTTCTTTTAATTGTTGAAAATACACATAGCATGGAATTCACCATTTGAACTATTTTTAAGTGTATGCAGTTCAGTGGCTGTACATCCATCACCACTGTCCATCTCCAGAAGTTTTTCATCTTCCCAAACTGAGATTTTATACCCATTAAATTCTGTCTATTCCTTCTCTTCCCAGGCCCTGGAAACCACTATGCTAACTTCTGTCTTTATACATTTAACTACTGTAGGAACCTCGCACCAGTAGAATCATACAACATTTGTTCTGTTGTGTGCGTGGCTTATTAAACTTAACAATATGCCTTCAAAGTTCATCCATGGTGTCACATGTATCAGAATTTCCCTCCTTTGTGGGGCTGGATGGTATTCCCCTATATATGTACAGGCCACATGTTGTCCATCCATGCATCTGATGACAGAAATTAGGTTGCTTCCACCTTTTGGCTATAAATATGGGTGCACAAATGTCTCTACAAAGACCCTATTTTCAATCATTTTGGCTATATACCTAGAAGTGGAATTACTGGATTATATGGCAGTTGCATGTTAATTTTTTTGAGTAGCTGCCCTATTATTTTCCACAGTGGCTGCACCATTTCATATTCCCACCAGCAGTGCACAAGGGTTCCTATTTCCGCACAGACTCGCTGCACTTGCCATTTTCAGTTTTGTTGCATTTTATCTTGTTTTTCGTGCTAGGGCTTTCTTTCTTTTGTTCTTTCTTCCAAATGGGCAATTTATATTTTCCAGGGTGAAGAATGCCCAGTTCACTCCCTTCTATCATCACTGGGGGGGGGGTGGTTTTCTCACCAATGATAATCTTCTAAATGGTGTGGACACTGCTTTTGTGAACGCCACAGTCCCTGAAAATCAGAATTCTGGAGAAGTATTTTTCCAGAGTTCAGAAATTTTAGGAAATCTGTGCTCTCTCTATGGAAAATTCTGTGAGTGATGGCTCTTTCCATTCTCGCTGAAAAAAAGTTACTCTACTTTAGGAGGAAGCAAGTAAGGCACAGGAATAAATAATGTGGGGAAGAAGAAATGCCAACTGGAGGCACAGGCCTCTTGGGAACTTGACTCCTCCTGTGCTGTTGCTGCGTGGCCTTGTGCCCTGGGCAGCCACCGAACTTACTCTGCCTCGCTTATCCCATGTGAAAGTGAAAAGTCGTGTTTTTCATGTTCTGTTGTAGGACTGATGTTGTATTTATTTTAAAATTTCTTCATACAATATATACATAGACATATGTGCAAGTGTAGATATATCTACAAATGCATGTGTGAGTACTCACACACAACCACAAATGCACAGACTTTTTCCCACAAATGCCTACTTTTGATCAATTCAGATATATTGTTTTTTTATGAGCAGTCATTTTTTTTTGCCTTGGCATCTCCCTTCTTCTCTCCTTGACCCTCACGAACTTTATCTTCTTTACCAGTGTAGCCCTCGTGAACTATCTAGTATGCATCTCTCCACCATGTCCTCCATACTTATATGACCATATAAATAACTACATGTTCATATTGCATATGAAAGTTGTGGAAACCCTTATAAAATGGGATGTCATACATGCTTTTCTGCATTCGGGCTTTGTCACTCAACATTTCCTTGTGGAGTTCTCTCCAAATGGAGCGGCAAGCTCTAAGTCCATCTCTGTAATGGCTTAATCCGTGGTTTGCCTGTGCTGTGATTTATTCAACCGCCCCCCTCTTGGTGAGCATTTGCTTTTCCTGTGCTCCACCCGGCAGCCTGAGCGCCGCTCATGGATTGTGACTCAGCCGCTCAATGCCTTCCAGAGGCGCCTCTCTCACTCAAAGTGAAATCCAACGGCCTCACATGGCCTATGAGGCCCTAAATGATCCCTTCACTCTCACTTCCCCACCATCCCCTGCCTCCCTCTTTCTGCCCCGGCCACCTGGCCTCTTTGCTGCTCCGCAAACCTGGCGAGCGTGCTCCCACCTCTGGGCCTTTGCACTTACTGTCCTCTTGAACCTTAGAGCCTTTTT
The DNA here is from genome assembly GCF_014824575.4 of Sturnira hondurensis. Taxonomy (NCBI): domain Eukaryota; kingdom Metazoa; phylum Chordata; class Mammalia; order Chiroptera; family Phyllostomidae; genus Sturnira; species Sturnira hondurensis. The sequence continues at coordinate 9,219,215 of NW_028090067.1, read as the reverse complement.
CACAGATATCTACTTAGCTCACTTCTCCAGGGCTTTCTGTCAAGGCTCTATCTGTAGCTCTCCAGTCTAAGAAAGCAATCCCCTTCCCCTTGGCATTCCCTATCTCCCTCCCCTGCTTAATTTTTTTTCTATTCTCTTCCCAGTACAGTATAGACTCTACAGGGCAAGCGTCTAACTGTTTTTGCTTAATTCTATATTCCCAGTATCTATAGTAGTGCCTGGCACTTAGGAAGGTTCAATAAATATTTATCGACTAGAACAAGGAATATAATCAATGAATAGCAATAAATGAACAAATGAACAAATCGGCTAGAACAAGGAATATAATGAAGGAATAGCAATAAATGAAACAAACAAATACATAAGGCAATGTAGGATGTGGGCCATTATGGGACACAGAAAAGCATCTAATCAAAACTGGAGTGGAGACCATTTTCATGACCCTGTCAAACTAAAGTTTTACCAAATTCCTAGTGAGGAGGAATTGGACATAACATAGGAGGTTACACTGTATTTGAGACTTAGGTATTAATCACAGAAACACACTTAACTACTTCTTGAATTATTGAGAGCTCATTCTGTGGGATAGAGCAGCCAGTGTTGTCCTTGTTAAATCCAAACGCAAACCCCTCTGGTCCCATTATGGAGAGCTCTGTATCCAGTAGGTTATAAATAACAAACGCTGTGACAGTACAGCACAGTAGCTGAGAGCACAGGCTCTGCAGTCTGACTCCCTGGGTCTAAACCTCACTCACTCTGCCCATTACCTCTGTGTGAGTTTGGGCAAATTACTTGACTTCTCTGTGCCTCAGCTTTCTATGTGTCAAATGGAAATAAGAAGAGTTCTGACATCAAACGTTTTTTTTGCTGCATGGGGCAAATAAGTTAATAGATGCAAAGCACTTGGAACAGAACTTGGCTTATAGCAAGAGCTCACGTTATAAGGATTAAAGAGGTTGAACACAAACTCTGGACGCAGACTGCTTGGGATTAAACCCAGGCTCTGCTATTTACTAGCTGCGTGAACTTGGGCAAATCACGTAACCTCTTATACTCAGTTTCATCAACTGCAAAATGTGGATAATCATAATCTCTCCTCACAAGAGTGTTGTGAGAATTAAATGTGTTTATCTATATGGAACCTAAAATTACCTCTGACCCACATTAAATGCCATGTAGGTATTGTTGTCATCGTCATTATCATTGTCATTGTCATCATTATCATTATATGTGTAGCTAGATTCTGAGTTACAGAGAAAAGAGAACAGATAAAAAAGCAAGAGCACTTAAGCAACACCTATCCTTTCCCAGGCCAGCCACACATCACACAGGCAATTCTTTTCCCAGCAGACTTATACCTGGTATGGACCCTAAGCCACCACCCGTCTTTTTTCTCTTCATCGGTGGAATCAGTGAGTTCTTCTCTGTTTCCAGAGAACCTTGTCTTTGTCCTTAATTCCCCTTCCCTGGCTGTAGGAACCGCAGGTGGCCCCACCTCTGAGGTTTCCACAGCTGTGACCATTTCTCACCAGAAGCTATGAGGACCAGCAGAGGTAGAAATCAGAATGTGTCACCACAGGGCCAGAAGCAGAGGACAGAGGTAGAAACCGAATAGCTAGCTGTTAGCCTTTCCACCTCTTTCCCTGTAAAATGAGGTTAATAACCATACTGACCCCATGGAGTCACGGTGAGAACTGAAGGAGAGAAGAGATGGAAAAAGTTGGCCCAGTGCCTGGCATACAGTGAGAAATGATGGGTGAGTACAAGTGTGCTTGGGGCACTAGAGGAACACAGAAAAGGAGCTTTGCAGGGGCCGGAAATAGCAAGGGAGGTGTGGGGACTGCAGTAAACTGTGTTATCTGCTTCTCCTTTTCAGGGAGGATTGTACTTGCCTGCTCCGAGGAGGCAGTCTTGGCCATGTGACCTTTTGGGTCAATGAAATGCGAACAAGAGTGATGTGTTCCCTCTGGGTAGCAGCTTTAAGGGTCAGTGCATGGCTTGATATACACTTTTCCCTGCCTCAGCCACCGTGGATCATTTCTGAGATTGAGATTTCATCAGTCTGGAGAGCTGAACTACTGTGATGAGCAGAGTCCTTTGGTTGCCTTGCAACTGATATGGAACATACCTGAAAAACAAATTTTGCTTTAATCCACTAAAATACCAAATGGTAAGTTGCTACAGTCTGAAAGCATCTTGTTGCTGGGGTCTGAAATCAAGGAGGAGAATGTCAAAAGATGCATCTGGTGGGTAGGTGGGTGAAAGTCAAATCAGAGCGCTTGTGTGCTAAGGTGAGCACCTAGTGTGCTGAGGTGCTCAAGCTTTGTCCTGAAAATCATCCAGGAGATGCTCTAGAAAAGCCCTCCTGCCCTTGATGGGCTCACAGTCCCATCATAACACATTCTTTGCATGGTGCCTGGTGCAGAGTCACATAATAATAACCACTTCTAAAATCCTCAGTGGCTCCTTCTTTGCTAAAAGATAAACTCACAATGCTTTCATCTGGCAATCAAAAAATATATATTAATGGCCCTATTTACCCCACGTCTTAGCAACATGGATTGCCCACTGTAGCCACAATGGTCTACGTTACTGCCTACAGAACATGTTTTGGTCGTCTTAGTTTTCAACCTTTGCTCACATCTTTCTCTCCCACATGTATTGATCTCTCCCCAATTTATCAAAGTCCCTATAGAATGTCACAGACCGTTGAGGAATTGGAGCTCTGGTCCTGGTTAGTTTAATGGCACTCATAGGAACGCTCTTACTAACTTTTGAAAAATTCTCTTAACCACTTTGGTTCTCATGAGTAGAATGAAGATCATTGGACTAGATACTCTCGAAGTGCTTTTCAGCGGCAACACTTAGGATTTTATATTCTAATTCAGCAAAAGTAACTGCTCCCATCTCCAAACTCCTTTTTCTCTGTGTTTTTCACATCTAACATGTTGTCTTATGTGATCTGGTCCCTCTCACCTCCTCCCTTTCCCATTCCTTTGATCTGCAGAATTTGCAATCTTTGATGCATTCATCTTTCTCATGATCAGGAAAACCTCTCCTCTCCAAATCTTGTATTTCCATGTGGAAAGTCTCCTACATTGACGTTCCTGGTCTCTCTTGGTGCCTCCAGTCATTTCTTCCTTGAGGTAGATGACCAACCTGATGGATGTTTGGGAGAAGGAACAATATATTGGTGCTCAGCCCCTTCTTGGTGGTTCTTTTCTGTGATCCATCTGCCAAGGACACAGTTGACCTTCTCTCTGCCATTAAATCTGGAACTGGCCCTGTGGGAAGGCCTAGCACTGCCAGTATTACTTAAGATTCAGGTTGGCTGAAAATGACAGAAAACCCGAAATGACTAGAGTTTAAGTCAGATAGAACTTTCTTCTTTATCATATGTAAATGATATATATCAGCATTTAGCAGTTCAGGGCCAGCATACACTTCATTACTGTCTTAGTCAGCTCAAGCTGCTGTAACAAAATACCATAGGCTGCATGGCCTAAACAACAAAAATGTATTTATCACAGTCCCAGAGGCTGGGAAGTCCCAGCTCCAGGTCCAATTCAGTTCTTGGTGAGGGCCCTGTTCCTTGTTTGCAGACAGCTGCCTTCCAGCTGTGTTCTTACATGACAAAGAGAGAGATTGTCTCACTCCTGTCACTTCCTATAAGAGTACTAATCTCATTCATGAAGTTGCCCTCCTGGCCTAATTACCTCACAAAGGCCCATCTCCAAATACCATTGCATTGGGGAATAGGGCTTCCATGTGAATTGGGGTAAGGCACAAATATTTAGTACATAGCATTCTGCCCTTGGCCCTCCCAAATTCCTGTCCTCCTCACATGCAAAGTATTTATTCCACTCAGCAGCTCCCAAAACCTTAACTTATCCTGTCATCAACTTTAGAGTCTTAAGTCTAAAGCCTAAATATCATCTAACTCAGTTCTGGATGAGATGTGCAATTTATCCTAAGGCGAAATTTCATACCAGCTGTGAACCCATGAAATTAAACAAGTTATGTGCTTCGAAAATACAATAGTGGGATAAGCGTAGGATACACATTCCCATTCCATGAAAAATTAGAAAGAAGTAAGAAATGACAGGCCCCAAGCAAGAAAACTTAACAAGACAAACCCCACGGGGTCTCAAAGGCTTGAGAGTAAGTCTCTCTAGCTGGGTGCTTTGCCTTCCAGACTCACTGAGACAATAGTACCACCTTTTAGACCAAGAGATCTAGATGAGGTTCTCTAGAGAAACAGAGAGAGAAAGAGAGAGAGAAAGAAAACTGGCTGAAAAGTTCAATGATTTGCTTTGCAAGCTAGAGATAGAAGAAAGACATTGTTACAGTCCCAGTTTGAGTACAAAGGCATAAAAACCCAGAGAGCCAATAATGTAAGTCCCAGCTGAAGCCTAAATGCCAGGAAAGACCCATGTCCCAGCTCTGCAGTCAGGCAGAAAGAGATCATATTCTCTCTTTTGCCTTTTTGTTCTATTCAGGCCCTCAAGAGACTGTATGATATCCACCCCTATTTGGGAGAGAAAGCTGCTTTACTAAGTCCATCAATTGAGATGGTAATCCCATCAGGAAACACCCTCACAAATACACCCAGAAATTGTATTTAGTCAGATATTTGGGCACTCCATAACTTGCTCAAATTGACACATAAAATTAACCATCATAACTGCCATCAGAAAAGCAGGCACCTTTTGTCTTACTGTTCCATCATTGTCAACATGTGGTTATAACCTAATGGTGAAAGATGGCTCCTCGAACTCCAGACATCACAACTGCTTTCCAGTTAACAGAAAGAACAAAGGGGATAAAGAAAGTCTTTTCTTAAATGCACTTCCTAGAAGATTCCACTTAAGGGCATACACCATTTAAATTGCATTGGACTAGACTTAATCATATGGCCATACTGAGCTGCAAAGGAGGCTGGGAAATATGGTCTTTATTCTGGGTGACTAGGTATCACACTGAAACCTGGAAATTCTATTACTAAAGAAAAAAGCTATTGTATATTGAGAACAACTAGCAGTCTTGGCTCTCTCATTCATGACAGAAATCTAAGCAAGCCCACTTAGCCATTATTTAGAATTACATTCTCAGTTTATCAGCCATGGAGGAGAGACATTTGGATCTCCTTTGGCCTGTCTCCTATGTGGCTTTCTCAATTGTTTCAAACTCAGAAGTGGAAGAAGGGATGTATTTATTGAATATCAACACCTTCAACATATCATAGCAAATCAATAGAGGTGGTTAACTGAATGTAGCTGTCTCAGCTCTATTCTGGAAATGAGGTATCAATACACCAAAGTAACATCTATCCCCTTCCCACTGAAAATAATTACAGATAATATGAATATGAAAATATGAACATTTTTCTATATAACACAAGCACCTTATGAGAGTAACATAGAGCAGTACTGAGAAATTGCTCTAGAGGAAGATAAATGGAAAAATACAGTCATCTAATTCTTATCCACCCAATTCTAAAGTTTAAGATGCTAGCCATATATTCCCAAAGAGCAAGTGCTGATACATGAAAACTTCCTTGTGTCTTGCAATTTTTTTTTATCAAGGCCGAAGCCAACTTAATACAGAATTGCCATATTTTACAAGAATTATATCTATTTTACATTAGGTATATATCTTATTTTACATATTAGATACATATACATTAGACATAGTTTAGGTGAGGTACCAACAAAGCTGTTCATCATTTTTGTGTAAGGGCACATATTATTTAGGACAGACAAAAAAACACATTTGAATAAGTAAGATTTCTTCTCTTATTCACAGATGATTCATTTCATGTCACACACACTTCATTTTTTGACTCATAACGTACGTCAAAACAGGCTTTGTGAGACATAATTATTGAAGCTATTTTGGGCTGCTATTCACTGCCTTTTCCTAGCCTCCCTGCATTAATAACCAGTTTTTTTCCTCTTTAGTATTTAGTATCCAACCAAAAAGAATGAGTGTCAGCCAATCAGCATCCTGGATGATGACTCATGCCATCAAAAGCTTAAAAATATTGAGTCCTTATCAACAAAAAATTAAGCCTGCTGATACACACTCAGGCACTGAGCTCAGTCAGGGAATACAGTGGAAAATAAGACATGGCTCCGGTTCCAATTTCTTACCTGCTGAAAATGTAAATGTTGGATCCTTCCCAGGGGAAATTTGTATTTTAACACCAAATAATCAATGTCACTGACTTTACAACTAACCAACTGCCTTCATTTGCACTGAGTTCATTTGAGTTGCACAACATCCTCAACGGAAGTCTCCATCATTAGCCCCATTTAACAGACCAGGAAACTGAGGCTTGAGTTAAAAAGCTAGCCCTCACATTTTGAATTCCAACATCAAAACTGTCCTTAAAAAATTACATTCCATGTTTTCCCCAATTCTGGAAATCTTTCCAGGAAGTCTGGGTAAAAAAAAAAAAAGTACGGACTGTTTTCAAAGAGTGGTGCCTGAATTTCCAGCATCACGATCAGCTGGGGTGCTTGCTTGTCTAGCAGGCACACTCCTGGGGCCCATCCCAGACCAACTGAGGCAGAACACCAGAAGGGGTCCAGAAAAGTGACAGTGGAACAACCCCTTCCCATCCCCTGGCGACTCTCCAGCCCACTGTAGTGTGCAGCCCACCAGAGGACCCCCCCCCACATACACAACCCAGGGAGTGAAGGAAGGGTAGAATATCCCAGGCTAGAAGCAGTGTGCAAACCAAAGCCTGGAGGTGTGCATGGTCATCACAAACTCAGAATCCACATAGACCAAAATTATCCATTGCATCAAAGTCTAGATGATGTCATAAACGAACTACTGAGTTACAACTTTGACGGGAGGGCCTGAAATGCTCTCACAGCCCTGAGTGCCCTGAATCCCTGAAATACCCCTAGCTTCTTTGATCAGATGGGCTGCAACAGCTGGAAGGTCAGATATCTGCCTCTTGAAACCAGGGATACAATTGAATCCCAGACACAATCTGCTGCTGGCTGCAAAGATCTGCTTTCTTCTCCTGAGAGATGGTTTTTCTTGCTGAATTACATCCAGGTCCTAAAGAAACTGTCTATGATAATAACTAGAAGCCAGGGGAGTCGGTTCAAATTTCATCTCTGCCACCGTACTCATGGTATCTCTGTTCGCAAGTCACTGAGCTACCTAAAGCTAACAGGGGAATTTATTGTAAAGACACAGGGTATCTCATAGATTCCCAAAGGCAGATCCGTTTTTCTTCTCTTCTTCTCTTGACACTTCTGTTCATATTTCTTTCCTTTGCCAGAGTAGCTTCTTCTGCTGCCCTGTTTATGCAATGGATCATGGCTCCCTCTCTGTTCCTAGTAATAGCTATAACAGTTACTGTTCATTTACTTAGGTCAGACATTATTCTAAGCTCTTTATAAATGTTATTTTATTTGATCACAAAAATTCCTTGTGATAGGGATGCCTCGATTACCCTTGCATGAATCAAAATTGTAGCTATTTTTTTGTTAAATCGGCAAAAATATATTTTTGGTGTACTGCAGGATTTAGTAAGTCATTTACGTGTGCTGTGAGGTGTAAAAGATCAACAATTGCTGGTCAACCTTTTGACCAGAAATGAAGAATGCTGGTAAACATTCGACAATGTACAAGATGGTCCCCACAATGAAGAACTATCCCCGGATGTCGATAGAGCCAAGGTTGAAACCTCTGTCTGAGCTCATCATTTCATCCCGCTTGTTAATGATTTGTGTATAACTCCTGCAGTGGGCTGCATCCACTTTGGCCACTGGGTGAGCCGAAGGTCCAGGGGTAAGCACATCTATACTGATCTGACTATGGAGACGGACTTTTTTTTTTATGGCTGGAGGAGAGGCATGGTCACTCTCCTCCACTTCTTCCTCCATCCCTCCCCCACTCTTTCCCTCCCTCTCTGATGTTTGGGAACAATAAAACATCTTACCCCACTTGTCTTTGATAAATACCTTAGGCCCACAGGATGAAAGGAGCCCAAGAACACAACTCATACATCAAGATGGTAGAGCAGAGAGTCAGAGAGGACCTGAACTTTGTGGCGTTGTTGAGCTACTTGATCCACCAAACTTGAAGTCCACCTAACTGTTAAACTTTTTATTACATGTGATAAATAAATGTCCCAGCTGTACAAGTTAATCTGAATCATGTTTTGTGTTACTTGAGATACTGTCAAATGGATCTGCATGGTTTCTTTCAGTCTTTTATAATTCAGTGACTTAGCGATTGTAAATGTAACCAAGATCCTTCCAGCCCAGGACACATTCAGAGGAAACATGTGCATAACTCTAAGGGATGCTGGTAGAAGAGGCAGGAAAGACTACATTTTCACCAGATTAAGACTAAAATTTCACCATTTTCGCCATAAGAATCCTTGGGCCACTCCACATTTTCTGTTGCTCTCAGATCCACCTCAGATGTATTCAGGACATAACAAAAGGCAGACAATTTATTTTATTAAGATGATAACAGGTGTGTTTGTGATCCCATGACCTTGCCTTCTGCCTGTTCTTCTCGCTCTACTTTCAAACAGCTGCTCCTTTCCCTGCTCCTGGTCTGCGGGATGTTCAGGAACTGTCCACCCACCACCATCATCATTGTCCATCACAGCTGCAGTCGCTGTGGTCACTTGCCATGACCCTTAAGTACTGTCTTCAGGACAAACTCGCCCAAGTTGTGGGGTTCTGCGTTGGGGCAGCGTTTGAACAATGTCCGTGATGCCTAGGATGACTGAGCACTTGCAATAACCAGCACTTAGTGCTCGACACACCTCCTCTCATTGAATCCTCACAGCCACTCTGTATTTCTGGCACTACCATTAACCCTATTTTCCAGATGAGGTAATGGGCCACAGAAAGGTTAAATAATTTGCCAAGTCCACACAGCTGGTAGATGAAGCTCTTTTTCCTGGATCCTAAGAAATGAAGGATGAAGTCCCTATCAGTTAGTTTGTTTTAATTAAATTGGTCTCTTCGAAAACTTTCAACTGAAAACAAGAGATACACAAGATAATCTAACCAAACCATATGGGGAGTGATTAAATACAAGTAGACATCTCTTTTGCCCGATAATGGTCCTTTTCCAGGTTTACTGTCCATCTCTGTCAGGGGAAAAGCAGCTGGACGTTTCTGGAAGATTTTTTGCATACACAGTGAAGCAGTTCTTCCCTTTAAATCATTATTTTTACCTCCCCTGCTCCCTTCTCCTTTTAGGACAGCTCTCCAGTTCCACAAACCATCCTTTGCCTTTTCCCCGGGTCTTTGCTGCCTCCCCTCCTCCCGTGCCCACAGGTCCCTGTGCTCCCTCCTGGAGGTCAGGAACTGCCCTTTCCCAACTGCAGCTCGGACAAGTCCTCACAGCTTGGTCACAATCACAATCACGGGGTAAGAGAATAAGAACTCCGTCACCAGTGTCTTGTGATGAGAGAAAGAAAAAAAAGATAAAAAAAGAAAACTCTCAAAAGCAGAAGTTTCCCGAGAAGCCTTCCAGCAGCTCCGCTGGGCAGCTCTCCTTCCCTCACCCTAAATCCACAGACTCAGCCTGGTTGCTGAGATGTCTGGGTGAGCCCTCAGCCGGACAGTTAAAGAAGCACGTGAGGTCACTGGCAAAAGAAGGCATTCCCAAGGATCCAGGCTCTCCTGGAGATCCCCAAGGGACAAATGACAACAGACCCAAGTGTGAATTTGGGGTCCCACCTTTTGTTCTGCTTTTTCACCACGAGCTGCTTATGTTTTTGTTGATGGTAGTGTTGAAGTTCAAGCGCAGCTCTTGCAGAAAGGCTCTAGGAAATAACCCTGAAAACACGGTGTTCCAGCGCATTCTCTTCCAAATGCTCGCTCTGTCCGGGCGCGGCACATATTTCTCAGGCTCACTCTTCATCTTTCTAGCATTTTTCAGTAGCATTAGCCTGAATTTTAGTGAAGAGCAAACAATTATTCCCTAGAAAAAAAACAAATGGGAACTGGGCAGTGGGTCTCTCTGGGGCCCAGTCAATGCGGTTCACGTCTGAGAAAAGTGAGTGCCCGTGGCTCAGGTGCAATGGGCGAGAGCTCCGAGCCTACACCTGGAGGACTGCGCGACGTTAGTGACTGAACAGTGACTTTGAGAGGTGCTCTACTTCAAAAGGAACAGACTTGACCAGCTGGTGCAAAACCAAAACAAACCGGCCTGTTTCGAGATTATTTACGTCTCATGAACCTATAACGTACCCACTGGCTCTTGACTGGATCACTCAGGTCACTCCTTCCAAGGTAAGGTGCAAAATACGAAGATACTAATTAAGGTACAAAATACAAAATTAAGATACTAATTAAGGTACAAAATACAAAATACTAATTAGTATTAGTAATACAAATACTAATCTTGTCTTAAGCACAGCACTATCTCTCTTTCGATGTTCGTCACCTCCACCTTGATGCCGTCTACCTCCTTGGTCGTCCGTCACCACCTAGCTGCCACCAGCGCCCCCAGACAAGGCGTCTGGTGCTCTCCATTTGCACCACACTAGGATGGCCAGTTTCACTTGCATTTCATATAAAACCAAATATTTTTCATGTAAGGATATTCTAAGCAATATTTATTAACATTTATCTGAAATGTAACCAGGCATTCCGCATTTTTATTTGTAAATCTGGCAGCCTTACTTCTCTACTACTTACTCTGGTTGGCTTTGGAAAAAGAAAAAGATGGGCACTCCCCCACCCCCTACACTTAAAGCTTAAGGTCACTTATTCTATCACTCCATGGAAGAGTTATCTGCGATGAAAGCTTAGAGCATTTGTTGTTGTTTTTCTTTGTCAGTCTGTTTGAAGTGATTGCCCGGTGAATATCCTCTCCAAATGCCAAGGCGAAGAGGTGAGGGAAGAAAAATATGTGGGGTTTTTTACACTTCACAGTCAGTTAACTAACTCAGAGTGAGGACCCCATTTCTCTCTCTCAAACTATTATGAAGAGCTGTCCGTTCTCAACACATCAGAAGTGAAACAGAGAGTTAAATGCCAGCAGCCACATCTTGAGCTTGCGAATGGCTGCTATCATTCCTCAGTTCGTAAAAGGACCGTATCTTGTATTGTCAATTTGATTAAAGGCTTCGGCTTCAAAATAAAATCCGTGTCCAAGGGGCTTTCATTTTCCCTTTGATAAACGGGCGTAATTCACTTTTCTTTAATGTTATTCCAAAGAGCATTGTGTTACAATGGGGTTTTTGTGATGCCCCAAAAACATTTTGAAACTGTTCCTATCTTTCCAGGCTCTTGCTAACAGCCACCACAATATTCTCCTGGGCATAAGCGTGCCTGCTCTACCGAAGGCTCAAGAAATAAGTGTATAGCCTCTGGAAGTTGGATCTCCCAGGTGAGAGGGAGAAAAGGTAGCATATAAATTCTTTTCCACAGTAGGCTTTATCAAATGACTGAAACACAACATACTAGGTAACTAGTTTTAGATTCATTTTTGATCAGCATTTTTGCGAGCACCGGCTAGGTACTAAGTGGTTCATAGACCAGTGGTTCTTAAACTTGACTGCATATTAGAGTCGCACAGGGAGCTTTTTAAAAATACTGCTCTCCGGAGCCCACCCTCAGGCCCAGGCTTAATTGGTTTGGGGTGGGGGCTGAGCATTGGTTTCTTTGAAACCTCCCCAATGATTCTAAGCTAGGGATAGCAGTAGGAAACACTGATCTATACAATTTTATTTATTCTCCCCAGCAATCTGACCAGACATCAGCAGGATGGTGGTATATCCCATAACATTCGAAGGCACTGCTCACCTACGTAAAGCAGTCTCCATGACCTTTTTCATGCTCAATTTCATACTCTGTCAGCTCAAGATACGAGAGGGCTGCTGGGGATTTCTTTCTTTCCTTTGTGTTTTAAACTGAGTCCTCTAAAAAGGGTATAAATGCTCAAAGCATCCCCCCAAACTAAAATCAGCCTATCAAAAATGATAGATCTGTTTCAAACTCTGTATTATCAAGCATTTAATGTACCCCAAAGTGAAGGAACAGTATAATAAAGCCCCATAACCCACCACTCAGCTCCCACAATGATACGCAGTTTCCCAGCCCTGTTTTCTCTCTATCCTCTGGGAGTTTTGTATGCTTTTACTGGAACATGTTATAGGACCTCCCAGTCATCACATCATTTACTTACAGCTAATCCAGCATGAGTCTCTAGCACCTGAGAACCTCTTTTGATTAGTGTAAAATAAAAGTAACATAAAATCTACTGTTTAAACATTTCTGCCAGTGTACAGTTGAGTGGCATCAAGTCCTTTCACATTGTTGTGTGACCAGCATCAGCACTCATTTCTAGAACTTTTTTTTATCTTCCCAAACTGAAACTCTGTCCCCATTAAAAAACAACTCTTTACTTCCCTTGCCCCCAGGCCCAGCCCACTGCCACTCTACTTGAATCTCTATGAACCCGACTGCTCTAGGTTCCTTGTGTAAGTGGAATCGCACAGTCCTTGTTCTTTGGTGTGTCTGGATTATTTCACATAGTGTGTTCATCCATGTTGCAGCATGAATCACTTAGGGACTTTTTCTGTAGCAAAATCCAATGCCATTTTATCGAACTATCTAATATTAATGTTTCCTTCAACCTGACAGTGTCCCCTCATCCAAAACCCAGCGTTGTTCTGTGGGCCACTCACTTGTTAAAGAATGCAGGTCATTTGTCCTGTAGAATTGCCCACATTAGATCTGGCTGGTGGCATTCTTACTCCCTGGGGACCTTTCCACGTGCTCCTCCATCCTATTATTCACTGAAAGCTGGTGCTTAGATTTAGAGGCTCAGCCAGAGTATCATCCAATTTTCTGGCAAGACAACTTAATGAGGAGTGTGACATCGATCACATCGTGCCATTCAGGAGGCCAGTCATGTCTGATTATCCTGATGTTGACATTGCGTGGGTGATGTCCCCCTGTGCTTCCATCCAATTTCTGTGTGGTAGAATTTCAACACTGAAAAAAGCCACTCAGAGTGTATGACCCCCTACCTAGCTTTTCTCCTCTGTTAAAGGAAGAAACAGGACCAAAGAAGTTCAATGCTTTGTTCAACAGCAATTGTTTGTCAACCAGTATTTTTAAGCTTCCAGTCCTGAAACAACCCAAGGCTCTTTCCATGTAAAAGGTTCATGGCTCCTCCCACTGCTTTCAATGTAGCTCAGTTCTTGAAGTACTTACTGGGCTCTGAAAACTGCCTGGAGGAAACAGCAAGCCCCAGGAAGGCAGAGATCTTAACTACTGATCCTTCAGTGAACCCCCTGGACACAGGATACTCCCTGAGACAGAGTAGGGGTCTGATAACCATTGGTTACATAAAAGAATGGATGAATGATGAATTAATTTAAATAAAAGATTCAGAAACTTTTGGGGCAGTTTTCCAAACATATGTTTCTCCATCTTCTTTATATACCTGTATCTTCACGAAAGAACACACAATAGCTGTTAGATTCTGTCTATGATTCTATCTCAATATGAACTTTGCATTTTTGTAAGAAGCAGTGTGATCTTTTGCCAAATGTCTTTTTCTGGGAGACCTGATGAGGAGTCAAGGACTCGCTTTGATTTCCCCCAAAAGGCTTTAAAATCTCTTACCTGGATGCTCTGTTGTCTCTCTGAAATTTCCAGAGAGTAAAATTGTCCAAGTAAGATTCTGATCATGTCCCATGGCCCCAGAGCCTGCATCCCACTCCCACCCAAGGCCCTTGCATCTGCTTTTTCCTCTGCCTGACCTGCTCCTCCTTTGCTTTTCCTGAAGATGTTTTATCTTCTTCCCTCATCTTCTCGATCAACTTCCCTAGGACAACCCTATTTAAAATGGGCCTCATCCGATTACCCTTTATTCCATCTCCCTAAGCATTCACTTCATAACACCATCACAGTATGTAATTACCTTATTTGCTTATTTGTTTCCTCACTTATTATCCCTCTTCTTTATTAGAATACAAGCTCTATGAAGATATAATTTCTTTATCTTATTTACTTCTTCATTATCGACAACTAGCACAGTACCTGGTACAGAAAATGAGCTCAATAACTGTTTATTAGGGAAATGAACTAAGGCAAACTTTAGTTTAGCTTGTGAATGCAGAATGCCTAAATTCTTAGCTCAGCCTGCCTGCTTCCCAGACCCCACCCTGGTCCTCACCCCAGCACAAACTAAGCTTTCTGCCACACTTCAGCTCAGCTTGGCCCCAGGCAGGAATGAGATAGCCCTGGTTTGCTGGGATCTCATAACTCATTCCCTTAATGTTAGGCCTGCTCCCACTCTGGACCTGAAGTCTAACTCTTAAGGTGGAGGCTTATGCCTGAGTCTAAATTTTCACATTATTTCTCAGGTCATACACAGACTCTTCCTTGTTCTCCCTGGGCCTGCCTCTGCCTAATTTTTGTCCATTCTCCTCTCACCCTAAGAGTTAATGTCTTGGTCCTAGTCCAGTCCATAGACTGGGATTGCTGCTGCTGACTTGGTCAGACACTCTGTACCTATTGCAATGTGTCTCCATCAAAGTCTTTCCCAGTCCCCCTTTCCCAACCTTTGCCCAAAGCAACCAACACCTGGATGGTGGACCATAGGATTAAATGCTGTTACATCAAGAGCAAGCAAAATTGAACTCATCCTCCTCTATGAAAGGAGGGAAATGTGTCCCCAGAACTTTGAAAAGGAAGAAAAAGTGGGTATCTTTCTCTTATAAATACTTGGAATAAAAATAAACAGCAGCATTTTGTATCTGAACTATTATGGTGAACCACATAAAATTGCCTATATGTTGCCTGATAAAAACAGAAAGTTCTTATCACTCACCTGACTCTATCACCCAGACAGAGCACCCAAAGCTATTGTCAGCTGGTTTGGACTATCTGGGAGTGGAAAAAATATGGACCTTCATTCAGAATGAAAACTGGGACCAAAAAACTCTATGCCTTACCAGTCCCTTTGCCATAGCTTAGGACACCTGTAGCCAAGGACGAGAAGGAAACATTGGTCATTTATTCATCCCCTCAGCATAGATGCATTTAAGCCCTACTGTGTGCTAGGCATCACGCTGTTATCCTGATATTAGTTATTCTTCCTTTCTAGGAAGGCCTTTGTGTTATAATAGAAACAGCACTAGTTTGGAGTCAGAAACACCATGGTTCAGTTCCCAGGTTTGTTCTTCATTAGTTGTGTTACCATGAGGGAGTTTTAGACTCTCCCTTTGTGTTGAGTGTTGCCCCACTGGGCACAAAAAAATCCACACTATACTTTCAGGATGAACTAAGCTGATCCATATGTCAAGTACACTTACTATGAGCAAGTTCCCTTTATTCCTTTGTTTTTTTTCATGAATGCTTTATTTATTCTCAAGTTTTCTCATGGCAGCCATCACCTCTGATTTAAATAAGTTAGTTGTCCAGGCTGGAGCAGACCCTTATACTGAGCAGAAAAAAATTCTGGGGTGAGGTTCATAGACACCATGTTAAGAATTCCTGATATATGTTTAGATGTTTCAGTACTCGGTGGAGATGTCTCTGACTCCAAATCATCAGTGTTTGTTTGCTGTCTCTTCTATTTTGGGATATTTTATAAACACAGCCATAGCAAAGAGCAATATCAGAGTTCAGCTGTCACCTTGGACTTTGCCACTGCCCAAAGCCCTTGGCCAGTGTGATCACTGGTCACGACTAATTGTTGGCAAAGCAGCAGAGAGGAGTCACACTCATATTCTGTTAGAGGGAGTATAAATTGAGAACATTTCCTGCAACAAATTGACAGCCCATATTAAAAATCCAAAAATTTATGAAATTTGCACTCTAAAAACTCATTGCCAAGAAATCTGGTGAAAAAGTAATTCATTAGATGTTTGTTTATAAAAACTGGAGGGTCTTGATTAAATCAAGGGTGGTTACCCACAAAATGGAATACAACTGATGTTGCAATACAATGCCTCATGAGGAAATGAGAAAGTATAATCTATCGTTAAATGGGAAAAAAGCTGATTGTAAAATAACACAATACAATGTTTACCCCTTTTTTAACCAAATATACCAATATTTAACAGTGGTTATATCATATATCCCTCACACATATGGAAAGATTATTGGTTTTGTCATTCTCTGCACATTTCTATATTTTCCAAATTTCCTGAAATCTGTATAAAGTATTTAAGAATAGTTTCAAAATTAGTATGTGTGTTAGGGGTTGGAGAAAGGATGCATAGTCTTGTTTCTAAGTTGTTAACTCAAAAACAACTCTTTCGGCAGAATTCCACCATTGGGAAAGAGAGCAGAGACTTCTGAAAATGAGGACATTCTCATTGGTGGGGATGCAAATGGTCACTATTATACCACAGTCATGAAAGATTTAATGGTCCACCCTTTTGCTCTTTCCCCATTCTGTACTGACACATATTTAAAAAGTGGAAGTTTTCCAGGCTACATGTAAAAAATTCCCTTGATCTGTTGCATTCAGTTTAGTGAATGAAACAATGGAATATGGAGGAAGGAAGGAATCTTAGAAATATTATTTTACTCTTTCCTTTCTTAGATGAAGCATCCAAGATCAGGGCAGCCTAGTGATTTGTCTTAGGCGGCAGAGCTAGTCAAGTCCCTATATGTGGCACTGTGTAGCAAGTACATTGGGGTTCACAGGATGAATGGGGAAAGATTATCATAGATTAAGAAGCCCCTTCACAAAACCATCCATTTGGAACAAGGTGGGGCATAAAAGCAGAAACAAGACAAGAAAGAAACTCTGTTTGGCAGGATTCCTCTGGAGGAGAGCACAGTGTTTGCATCCAGGAATGTTGTGGTAACCTTACATGGACTAGAAGCTGAGGCCTTGGGGCCACAGAGTGGCTGGTTGAGGGCTTCAGGAAAGGGTGCAGAACCCCTCTGCACAATTGTATTTGTTCCTCAAAAAGTGAAGGGTGGAGAAAGAGAAAATACATTTAAAAATGCTGATCTTGAAATGCTGGTGAGTAAGTCATTTTTCATGAGCATCATGAAATAGCTGAGTTCTGTGTCCAAGTTGGGGCACCCAGCAGTCTGACTTGTCCCAACTCATCTCCCTTTGTCTGAGACTGTCCCGGTTTTAGCATTGACCGTCCCACGTCCCATGAACCCTGTGGTAGGCAAACCAGGGCAGTTGATCACCCGAGGGCAACTTGTACAGTTATGGGAAGAGGAGAGACTTCATCTGACATGAGTTACAAAATAAATTTTTAAAAATCCAAGAGATTGTCAAGTTTTGCAAAACATTCTCAAGTTTTGCAACAAGTGAAATTGAACAAAATGATAAAACAAACATCTCTTCCCACATTCAAAGAATCTATGATTTTTCAAAAACCGGTTCCTAAAGCCTAACAACTCTTTAAAACATTTATGAATGTGAGGAGCTTAATAAGAAAATTTCCTTCTTGCCATTCTTGTGCTGAAAGGCCAGAGATTACGTTCCTGCCCTGCCAGTTGTACAACTCACCAGACCTCTGTGAAATCCGCGGAAATCACGTCTCCTGTAAATAAGACCCAACTTCTATATGTAAAGGGAAACACAATCATACTGTTTCAATGTACTGAGGTTTAAATGAGCTCACGTGCATAGCAACAACTTAAAAATTGTAGTTGGCGTGACTTTGACTGGTTACATCTGCTGTTTACATTTCTATTTCATTTTTAGATCCTCTGCAAATGCGCTAATATTCAAGGAAGAAGAAGGGTGCATATAAAAGCACAGCAATCACAGTGTTATGCCAGAAGATGCTCCCTAGCCCACAAAGCTGCCACATTTCCCCCTCCTAGCTTTTCTCACTTTTCCGTTCCTAGTCTCTCTTATTCTCTGTAGCTCCAAGATGAAGATTTGGGTTGCCACTACCTGGTCCCTCCTGCTTCAGAGAGGAACCTGTACTCGGGGGGAAGATTGCAGCCAGGTAGGAACAGGTATACCTTTTGACACAGTTCTTCTAACCGCCTTTCTCATGGTTGCAGTGCTAGGATGGAGGAGGGGGAAAGTGATGGAAAGATGAGTCGAACAATATTACCATCTATCAAACTCTTAAACAGAAGTTTGGGTGGCCTGGCCCTGAGAAGTAGAGAATAATGGTTCTCAACCCTAAATAAGCATCAGAATCACCATTTAAAGAATCAGAAATGTTTGGAGATCAATTATAGACTTCCTCGATGCGTAGGTCAGCTAAGGTCTGAATGTTTGTGTCCCCTCCCCACCTCCACCACCACCCAAAGTCATATATTGAAACCCTAATCCTTTGGGTGGTGGTATAAGGAGGTGGGGCCTTTGGAAAGTGTTTAGGTCATGAGGAAGGCACCCTCATGAACAGGATTAGTGCCCTTAAAAAGGTGTCCCAGGGAAATACTTTGCCCCTATGTGAGGATGGAGCAGTCTGCAATCTGAATGAAGTCTTTCACCCAACCATGTTGGTGTCCTGATCTTGGACTTCCAACCTCCAGAATGGTGAGCAATAAATTTCAGTTGCTTGTAAGATACTAAGTGTGTGTCATTTTGTTATAGTAGTGCAAAAAGACTAAGGCAAGATTTATATTTTTAGCAGGCATCTATATATTTAATTACTTCCTCAGGTAATTCTAATGTACAACCAGGTCAAGAACTTTGAATATGGCATGTGTGTGCTGCAATGGGTCTCAGCCTTGGGCAGGGGCAGGGAGGGAGTGTCGGTTCTGAGGCAGGTGAAATGCAGACTACACTTTGAGAAAGGCTCTAAGACACTGAAGTTAGTTCAGAAAAGGTGATGCAGCTTCTGCCTAGTTATCTGGGAATGCTCACTCATGGAATCCAGCCACCGTGCAACTCAAGCTCCCTTGTGGAGAGGTACATGTGGAAATAGCTGGCCATGTGAGTCCTCTTGGGAGTGGATCTTCTAATCTTAGATCAGCCACTCCAGGTGATATCACGTACAGCAAACATGAGCTATCCCCACTGAATCTTACTCAATTGCAGATCGGTGTTATAAATAGATGATTGTTGTTTTAAAGCCATTAAGTTTGGAGTATTTTGTCATATAACAATAGATAACTGGAACACTTAGCAAATAGTGGAGCTCACATTTGAACACAGGCATTCTAACTCCAGGGTCTGTATTTGCACTTGCTACAGAGTGCTGCTGCTGCCCAGATTCCCTTTCAGGACTGGAAGGCATATTCGTTCAACACAAACATCTCTCAGTTCTCAGACCTCTACAGCTATTGCCTTTAGCTGCAAAGAACCATCTTGCCCAAGGTCATGACTCCCTTCAGGGACAACTTGCATCCAACATCTGGCCAATGCAGGGATATAAAAGATCAGCTTCCTTACCCCAACTTGGGTCAACTCTGAAGGGCTATCCCAGCTATAGAACTCTCTATGAGGTCATCTAAGGCCTCGTTGCTGCTGTACCAACTTCTCTCTTTTCCCAGTTCATTCTTTCACTTCCTCCGCAGGTGCTGATCCTGAGAGACCTCCCCCAAAACCTGCTGCATGCAGATCTCCATTTCAGAATCTTCTTGGGGAACCCACCTGCAACACTGAAAGTGCGTTAAGTGTAAAAGGAGATGTCTACAAAGGTGGTAAGCAGGAGACATTCAAGCAAAGGCACTTGGTGGGAATAAGATAAAAGGAAGTTGGTCTATGTAAAAAACTTCTATTGAATGTCTACTGCATGGGAGCATAAAGATAAGAAACTGTATTTATCTAGAAAAGTTTGCTACCTATTAAGAGATGTAAGCAAGGGAACATGAAATTACAATGCGTTGTAAGAAGTCCCATGGATGAGAAGAATTCTAAAAGAGCTATGGGAACCCAGAGGGGCACGAAAAGTATCTCTGAGTTTGCAAATGTCAAAACAAACAAACAAACAAACAAAAAAAAAACCATGAGCAGTACATAGGGATTCTACAGGCACTGCTGAGAATGCAAAGGACAGGAAATGATAAGTGACATAGCTAGGAAAAGTTGGCATGGGCTGGACCATGATAGGCTTTGAGTACTCTGCTTAGTGGAATACATTTTACTTTATGGGAAAATAGGGCTCCACTGGGAAGGTTAAAAAAATGGACTATCAGAGTTATACTCACATTATGGAAAGATTACTATGGCCCCACCTCGGAAGATGATTTTTAAAGTGGCAAGACTGGAGACAGGGAGAGCCTTTGGGGTTTGCTGTTGCAATGATCCAGATGAGAAATTATGATCTTTTATTGCTATTATTATTCAATGGTGCCAACTAAGAGAAATGAAGGTTCTGTACCTTCCCCTCCCCACCCACTTCCTGCCAAAGATTGAACCCTCTAATCTGGGCTGTTTATGCTAAATGTGGCTGCCTGTGCTGATTAAATTGAGCAGTTAGCTGATGAATCCTCTCCTCTGTGGAGAGGCTGAGAAAGCAGAAGAAACAACAGTAGTTTACCAGTTTCATAAGAAACAGAGCAAATGAGTTCCTCTATCCCCCAGCCCTCCAGAAAAAGTATCAGTTCCCCAAAATGAAGATCTGTGTTAACTAGACACTTGTGTGACACACCACTGCCCAGCCAGATGTTGAGACATTCTGGGCACCCCTGAGGAGTGCATCCCTGCCTGAGGATGTCATGACCACTCGAGAAACTTTCCTCAAGGATGAGAACATTTCAGCTGGCAGCCAGTATCAAGAATATCTATTCCAGCTGGTGCCAGAGCTTATTTGTTGCTTGTGTCACTAGCCACCAGTTCTTTGATTCCGGGAGAGCAGAGACCTGTAAAAAATGCAACAAGGAATGAAGCCTGGAGGAGGTTACTTTCATGACTGGCTCGGAATGGAACAATATCAAATAACACATCTAAGAACTCCAGAAAATTGCTGGAGTCCTTTGAGATCAAATTCCCTTGGGGTTAGGATGTGGGACTGGAGGTAGGGGAAGGAATTTCTATTTTGTTTTATTGACTACAATCTACACACACACAACTCCTCCAATTCACTTAAAATTTTAATTTCTGAAAATAGGTTATAATGAACATATTTAAAAATGAGTACAACAAATTATAGTAACAGAAATGTGTTTTCTTTTTATCTCATCTGCCTTTTCTCCCATTCCCAATTTTCATTTTTCATGCCAAAGGAATCACTCTTTCCAACTTCTTCTGTACCCTTCCAGTGATGGCATATATATACTCACATATGCCAATGGTTTGATATATATATAATTTTACACATATTGTAGCATACTATTTAAAACTTTATGCATCTTGCTTTTTAAAACAATAACATATGCTAAGCATCTTTCTGTACCAGTATAAATAGAATCTTATTTATTTAATAGCCACATAGAATTCCAATATGTGATTGTGCCATAATTTATTTAACTAGCATCCTGCTAATAAATTGTGCCCAAGATTTAGCTATTACAAATAATTCTGCAGTGAAATTTTGCTATTACAAATAATTCAGAACACATCTGTGAATGCATATGTGTATTTGTGCATCTATCAAGTGTGTACATTTGTACAAGTGCAGTTATTGCACAGAAGGTACGTACATTTAACATTTTGAAAGATACTAACAAGTAGGCCCTGGATCACTGTCCTGTTGCCCCATCACATCCCTTCCTCAGTCGCACATGGCTTTTCTAGAGCAATCGCATGCCCCTCTTTGCCTGAGGGATTTCCCTGGCTTTAAGAGTGGGCTCCATTCACCCACAGGGTTGGCCAGAAATGATGATGAGAGAATACATCTAAGAGCAGTCCTCCATCGATGACAAATAGGAGTTGACATTAAAAATGTCCCACTTTCTTCATCCTTCAGCAGGGGACAACTCTGCCCGACAATAGTGGACTTCTACCACAGTGGAATTGAGCCTCAGCTGTCCCCGGTGGTAACTATCTCATAAACATACTTTTTGATTGGCTCCCTTTTAATCTTCTTTCAATTGCCCACTCTTTTACCAATGACTCATGGGATCACCTCTCAAATGAACTATTTGCCTTTAAATCTTTGTCTCCAGGTTAACTTTTGAGGACACTCAATTAAAAGATACCCTCCATCTCAGTTGTAATAATTTACACTTCCATCAACAATGTCTGTTCCCCATCCCCACTCATGGTCAGTTTTATTATCTATTCATTCATTCATTCATTCATTCATTCATTCATTCATTCAGTAGATACTTGTTAAGCATTTTCTATGTGTTGGGCCACTTGCTGGCCCCTGGATATAATACTGGGCACTGGAGATCAACAAACTATCTTTATTACCTGCACTCCTCCTCCTTTGACACCTATACTACTTCTAAGAAAGTTAAGTCTAATATTATTTCACAGTTGGAACAAAGCATTTAAAATGCATCACCTTGACTAAAGCAACACATGAGTGAGAGATTCCAATGATCTAATCAGCAGTAACTAGACTGGCTATCAAATCCTTCCCAATTTTGCTAAGGGATGGGGTTGAGGAGATCAGAGATGTTAGACCTTTGAAGTAGGTCAGGGAGACTGGGACAGAAGATCTTCTTCAGAGATTCGACATGTTGATCTAGACAAAGGTCTGGTCTGGAACAAAAAGAAACTCTACTCAGCAATATTGTCATAAGGCTACAAATGGTGTGCTTTCATGATTTATGGACATGTTTTTGTTTTTCAGACTGCCTGTTTTCATAGTAAAGAGTTTTATTCCCTGAGCACTAATTAATGGAGGTATTATTGTTTTTAAAAGAACAAGAAGGAAATTCACTCCTATCCTGGATAAATGCCACAGTCTGCCTTCTCAGCCAGGACTGCCAAACTTTGCTGGGAAGAAGTCTCTCCATTCTGTAATCATGGATTCCAACCACATGGACCCTTGATACTTTGAATAAAACTTGTAATTGACTTTGGTCAACTTTTTCCCATTCTTCTCAGCAGCTGTTTCAGACTTTCTCCTTTCTCCTTAAATGTCATGCTCTTTTACTTTCTCTCTTCCTCTAAGCACGGGAACCTCTTTTCTACTTTAAAGAAAAAAAACCAGGAATCCAAACCCATCCACAAATTTCTTCACATTTGCCTTCATCCCCTGATCTTAGTTGCTGGCCTTTCCACCCCAGGATCTCACCTATTTCTTCTGGTCCCCTCGAACTCATTATTCTAGGGCTGACCCCCTGTATCTTTAGCTTCTCAAGGCTTCACTATAGTCCTTTGTCTTCAGCCAATAAACATTCCCAAATCTCTTCCATCTTTAAGTAAAAAGGCTTCTCTTGTCACTCACTGTAGCTGTCTCCCTCTTTCATGTCTTTGATAATTTAGCTCCTTGAAAGAATTATCTCTTCTCACTGTTTTCATTTCTTCTCCCAATCATTCCTAACTTTCTACATCTTCTTCTACCTACCACACTAAAGGTACTGTTTTCCTTTCCCACATTTTCAAATCCAAAACCCCTTTTGCAAATCTCACCTTATTCAAAATCTCTATAGCAGTGGTTCTCAAAGGTGGTCCCAAAACTAGCAAAAAAAAAAAAGGGAAAGAGGAAGGAAGGAAGAAAAGAAGGAAGGAAGGAAGGAAGGAAGGAAGGAAGGAAGGAAGGAAGGAAGGAAGGAAGGAAGGAAAGGGAAAGGGAAGAAAATGGAAGGGAAGAGAAGAGAAGAGAAGAGAAGAGAAGAGAAGAGAAGAGAAGAGAAGAGAAGAGAAGAGAAGAGAAGAGAAGAGAAGAAATAAACTTTAGAGACTTAAATTCTTAGGTGCACATGACTTCTTACTGAATCATAGACTCTGGGATGGGGCCCAGCGATATGTGTTGTAGCAAGCCCTCTAGGTGATTCTGATGACACTAAATTTCACATACTCCTAACCTCTCCTCTTCCTTTTTGAAATTCTTTCTTCATTTGTTTTCTGTTAACTAGATATTGCTGGTTCTTCTTTTACACTTCTTTTAGCTCTTTCTTTGAGTTTCCTCCTTCCATTCATTCTTAATTATGGTTATTCCTGGTACTCTATTTTCATACTATCTCTTCCATGTGATGTCATCTATTTACAACACTTCATTTGTAACCTGTATTAGTAACAACTCTGGCCTATAAATGGTGGAAAATGCAATTCAACTTAAGCAATATTGAGCTGAGTTAAACAAAAGATTGAATTTATTGGCTCATGTAACATGTTTGTCTTGATCCTTGATCTTAAATAATGTCATCAGGATTTGACCTCATTCTCTTTTTCCCTCAGCTTGGTTTCCATCTGAATTGGTTTTGTTTCCAGTCTAGGTTACTTTATGTGGCCCCTTAAAGCTCCAAAAGTGCATGCTCACAGTTCTAGGGCCAGGTTGTTTTTTGTGCTCATCCTAAACCAGTCATTGTTGCAACAAAGTAGAATATGATGACTTTCTTAAGCCTGAGTCACATCATCACCCCTGACACTCATTGATTTAACATACACTGAGCACCTACTATGTGCTGAATACTGTTCCTCTTCTGAGAATGCAACAGTGAACACCGAAGTCAAAGTCTTAGTTCATGGATCTTATATTCCAGAGGGAGATATAGGCAATAAACAAATAAACAAATGACCAGATAAATATAAGCATAGGAAGATAAAGGGATAAAGAGTGACGAGGCTGCTGAAGGGCATCAGGAGTGGCTTCCTGGAAAATATTAGGGTATTGTTGACAGGATTCTAGGTGGGTAAAAACAATAGATACAATTCCTAAGTCTACATCTTTAATCATTGTATCCAAGCCTATTAACCCTGTCACTTAATAGGGAAATTGAAATATCCTCCATTGAAGTTAGCATATTCCTTATTTTGAACTTTCTACTCAGTTTTCTTAGAATTGATTTTTCTTTTTAAATAATTAAGTAAACTAATAAGGGTATCTTCTCTCCATTTCTTCATATTGAGGATAAATAACAAAGGATAGTAGAAAGAAAGCCACAAAAATAGAAATGGAAAAAGGTTACAAAGACTCATTTTGAGAAGTTTGAGGTGAAGTCTGAAGTAGAAAGTTGTTTAAGGATATTCTGGGTGGAAAGAAAACAGATTAGTAAGAAGTCCCCTCCAGATCTTCCAATGAAGTGCTCCAGAAAACATTTCAAGTTTAGAACAATTTCATCAGTCTATTTTTCCTAGATTTCACCTAATGATTCATCATATGAGCAAAGCTGATTATACAATTGGTTTCACTCACCAAATAATGACAATTCTGCTTCCTAAATGTTTCTGTAAAGTATTCTCTGACTTACATTTCTGTGAATATTTCTCTAGTCCATGACTCATCATCTCTTTTCTGAATTTCTCATCAAGATCCTACCAGTATTCTTGCTTATCTCATTGTCCCCTCCTCTGATTTTCTACATATTATCTCTAGAAAGGTTTTAGGTTTCCAGCAGTGTTGAATGTTGAGTTGATGTTTGTGGTCAAAAATCTAATGTGAGGCTGCTCCGACTAATAACTTATTTCTTCTGCCGCTTCTGCGGCTGCTCAGGTGGAGTTGATGAAGTTTCAAAGTTTGGGTTACACCTGCCAAGTATGATGGGAAGAGAAGTGGATAAGGTGCATATACACAACAGGATGGATTATAGTGATGGGTCATGGAATCTAAGCTGGGTAAAAAAAGGAGCAAGGGCACGAGGCAGTATAGTAGGGAAATATGGTAAAATCAAAAGATTGGTGATCCCCCTGGGGACAAGGGATGGTTAAAAGAAGAGTGATAGAAGAAATGAGCTAGACAGAGAGAAGATGGTATGCAAAGTATACGATCATTGAAATGAACATTTTAGAGGTAATTCTTTCTCTTTTTTCCCCTGATGACATGTTTATATAGCATATTCTAAAATCAATGAAAAATGAATTGAATTGAATTTATAGCAGAAGCACACTTCAGCATTGGGATTTTCATGTGATGGGATTTGGTGACCTAAGTAAGGGTTAAAAGCCACAGATGCCCAAGCAGGGATTTAAACCCTAGACCCTCAGATTAAAAGTCTGATAGCCTACCAACTGAGCTCACTGGGTTGGAGATAAATTATCCAACAGTGTCTAGAATATAATAAGTATGGGAGATGGTAGCTGAGATGAAGTTGAGGAATAAATAACTGGATGCAAACAGATCAAGGATTTCAGAGGACAGGTTGTCAGATGGAGTATCCACGCGGATGCTGAAGTCCTCAGAAATGGTTACAAGAAAAATGGTGGAAAGTAAGGCAACATCCAGATAACAAATCTTCAACAAATGAAGGGGAATGATTGGGGAGACAATGAGTAACAACAAAAAGATGGGAGAAAAGGTGGCATATTCTGACAGATTGTAGTCCAAAGGAGCTGGAAGTAGATGAGCTTAGGGAAGAAAGAGCAAACATTAAAAAATAGTCTTAAGCAATAAGGAGGACACCATCATGTCCAGAATCTGAAATTCTTTGGGGTGGTTATTTTTTTAAATTTAGTGCCTACTGTGGGTTAATGACAGGGATGGTAAATTTTATCATAAATTATCATTGCTAAGGGCTCTGCAGTCATTTGTGTCAGCTGGGTTATTTCTCACAATGTTTAAATAAATTTTTTGAATACCCAAATCAGTTTGAAACAGGTCACCTTGATTTTGACCCAGTTTTCCAATCAAAGACAGACCATCAGGAAACTCTGTAAGCTGATATTACAAAATAGTTGCCAAGTTGAAGAATTTTATAGGTTAGTGGTTTATACTAAATATATACAAACATCCTCATACTTATGATGTCTGCTCCACTAGCACTTTTTGTGTGCTTAATCTGTGAACTAGGTATCGATATCCCAGCTTTTTTTAAATAATTTTTTTATTTAATTCTTGTTCAAGTACAGCTTTCTGTCTTATATTCCCAACCCTGCCCACCCCCCCGCCCCCCAGCTTGATAAGTAAGTTTAACAGAGAATGAGTAACTTGCCCAGGGTCATACAAACAGTCAGTGATATCGCTGGGATTTAAGTCTTAGTCTTTCTCAACCTAGAATTGTAGGTAGGAAAGCACAGAGAGAATGAGTAACTTGCCTGAGGCTATAAAACTATTCCTGTAGGTAGGAAAGCACAGAGAGAATGAGTAACTTGCCTGAGGCTATAAAACTATTCATTCAGAGATATTTCTGGGATTTAAACCCAGGTCTTGCCTCAGCTTCTGCAGCTGTGATTTGGGGGAACAGTTATTTACTCTTTCCAACACAATGCTCCTATTTCCCCACCTGGATCATCTTTAAGCTTGGCCCACCCACCCCCAAATCTGTCCTAAACTTCTTTTTAAGTGCCTTTCTTTCAGAAGCACATAAATCTAGAGGAACTGCTTTTCCCAAGCAGGTGCCCATCATTGTTTATCATTTGTTTTTTCTATGAAGGTCCACATTTGTGAACCTATGGAACAAAAATTCGCATTTCCTCCATCTTGTTCTCTTGCCCAGTTGGGATCACTGTACCTCATTATTCCATACCTAATCCTCATCAGTTCCCCCTTTCTCCATGTCAGTGAAGTATCAAATGAACAGGCAGTTGGACCTGAGATGGCTTCTAAGTCCCCTTCCAATTCTAAAATTCCATGTGTCTATCAATGCTGTAGTTCTGATTCTTGTCTTGAAACATGATACATCAAGCCCCGGTAGCAGATAATGTTTTTCTTTGCTTCTCCATGTTTACCATCAGCAAAAATATGCAAAGTATTTCTTTTAAATGTTAGGTTTGTATTTATGTATGTAGTTTCTTCTATGATGTAAGTCATGAGGTTTGATCATGAAAGCTCATGGTTTTCCATATTTGCCACACCAGACTCCAGGTACTCAGTGGCAACATGAAAAGATGATGTTGATTGACTTCTCTTTGAGCCTGAAGGTCAGTATGTTTTTATCATCTTGTTCATATTGTTTATCTAGAAGTCTCCAAGTTGACTGTTTTTAGAAACTGTCTTCACAATTTACCAGTCGAGTTT
Source organism: Sturnira hondurensis (assembly GCF_014824575.4). Taxonomy (NCBI): domain Eukaryota; kingdom Metazoa; phylum Chordata; class Mammalia; order Chiroptera; family Phyllostomidae; genus Sturnira; species Sturnira hondurensis. The sequence continues at coordinate 9,191,311 of NW_028090067.1, read as the reverse complement.
TGTTTATTGCAGTTTCTGATTTACCATGATTTTTCTCAAACAGGTATTCACCCACATCTAACACAATTTTGATATGGCTCTGTAAGGTAGATTAAATCATCCCCTGCCAATAGACCAACATGATTATAGTTAAAATTCAGTTATAGAAGCAGCAGTACCTTATTCACCAATGATTTGTGTTCCAAATATTCATCTGCTCCAAGAAATGAGAAGTGCACAAAGAAATTGAGGCCCGAGGATATTAATCCACTTGCTTGACTGTTGCCTAGAAGTCAGACTATGGTACACAAGTCCTTATTTGTACCCCAATTTGGGGGGAAATGTTTAAGATTTAAATCTTTTCTATTTTTTCCTATTAGAATCAGACTTTTAGTAATCCATAGTGATAAACTATGATTTTCCCTCTCCCCATAAAAGTACTATATTTAAAACTAAAAAGTAAAGTGAAATCATGTTTGTGGCAAAAGGAAGGAGAGAAGTGAGGTGGTAGCTCCATGGGGAAGGGAACTCAAGACGGGAGGAGGACCTGCTTACTCAAGCACTGATGAGAATGATACAGGAGAGAGGAAAAGATTTTCTGGAATGAGGTCCTCGAATAGGCAAGAGAATGCAAGTTGTGGTCGGCCTCGACTAGGAGCATGGACTTTGCGTCTGCTAGTAAGAGAAAAAAAACAGACATGCTTTGCCAGAAAAAAAAAGGGTGGATAGTTGAGCCTCATGGGAAGAGCGTATAGCAAGTTTCTTGTGGATGCTTCAATCTCTTTTATGTAACTAGAAGTAAGGTCTTCAACTAAAAGTGAAGATGGTAGTACAGGTGGTAGAGAACTTGAGGGAGAACAGAACATCTGAAATAGCGATCTGTAAGAGAAGGTGAATGAACAGACAAGGGCAATGGAGTATGCTTGCCAGGTGAGGTCAGGGGCCCACTCCTCCCTCTCTGCCCACCACAGCAATAAACACATAACCATAATCACAATTTAGAAATTGATCGTGTCTTCAATTTAACACTTGATAGTTCCAGGTTCTCTAATTTTTTGCGTGTTTAGTGTCTCTTTAACTAGATAGCAACCTCTTCAAGGTCATAGATTGCATTTTGTATTTCTTCGTGACCCTGCAGTGACTACCAAAGGAACTGGGTGCCCAGCAGAGGTTTCATGAATACTGATTGCATTCCATTAGAACCATATGCTGCCTCTCTAGAGTCAGAAACTGACCTGGGGTAGCACAGCTCCCAAGGCTGACGCCAGCACAGAAAGAGAATGTGGATCAGGAAGGTTGCTTCAGACCTCCTTGCACTTTTTGGCTTAGAGATTTTGGCTTAGGGGTCGTGGTTGGGAGGGCACCAACTGAGATACAAATATCCACACTGGAGCGTTGTCTGTTCTCTGCAGACTTTAGACTACGGAGCTCGCCTTAGAAGACTTCCTTGTGTTCCTTCTAATATCTCTGGGCAGGCCTGATGAAATTTTATCCAGCCTACGGCAACCAAAGTAAAACCTTTATCTGTAGCATTTAGATGAGTTAAGTGAGATTTATTCTTAATCCATTTGCTTGCTCATTTTTCAAGAACATTTGGATATTTGTTTCCTACCTCTATGTTTTCAATTTATAGAAACTACAATTTCAAATAAGAACATTTGATTCAGCTTTCAGTACTAAGCTGCTTCTGCCAGCTAAGAGGTTTGAGGCAACTTGAGATTTTAGTTTTTTATTATTGCTTCTTTAAACCATGATTACTATAACAGGTTATTTTTACATGTCAAATTTCTTGAGCACTACTCCTAGACTCTTATATTTCTAATCTTATTTCAACTTTAAATTATCTACCATGCCTCAAGTCTAGCCTATTCTCTACCTGCATTTTAAAAAAATTACTTTGGTTTCATGTTGTTTAGTTAAAGCCCACAGTTAGTGCCCAGAGCACATTTTCTCTCTGTGTTTCTAGGCCTCTTTTCAAAGTGGGTCAGTGCCACAATCAATTAACCCAGGTGCTGTGTAGAAGAATACATGTAAAAGAATATAGGCTGTATTTCTACTTCTTAACATGTTGCCTATTATGTTCAAGAACTATTTTATGAACAACAGAATAAATAAATATATGAATAAATGTCTACGCACAGACATAAATGCGTAGAAGAGGAGAAGGCATGAGCAGGGCAGTAGGAGAGTTCACGAGGACAAGTTGTCCCTGCAGCCGCTGCGGGGAGAGGGGCTTGGAAGAGATGGCAGAAAGTTTGAGGAATTGAAGTCTGCCAAAATTTTCAGCCAAAAGGATTGGGGTTGACAGGGAGGGGTGAAAATATTTTAGCAGAAGCTCACGGTACAAACAGGGCAAAGCATGTCTACAGTAGAGCCAGTGTTCCAATTTTGACCAGAGGGACAGATGAAGTTATATAATATGAGGTATATGGGTTTGCAAAAATGATTTCAGGCTGATTTGTAAAGTGCTTGATAGTTGTATTGATGCCATAATAACATCAACCAGAAGTTGGTGTGATTCGATACATCACCCTCAGGATAGAGAACACTGTGAAGCAGGTATCTACAGTCTAAATAGCTAAATATGTATTTTTAAGTCTAACACCTGTCTAATGACAGGACTCATTAGAAGTTGCTTAGAACTAATTCCTTTTGGAGGAGATTTTAAAATGTAAGCAACATGACAAATAAAAGCATCTTTTTTTTTTCTGATTGTGGAGAACACTGAATCATGTGATTCTACAAAGGTCAACTGCTAAGTGGTGCAGTCGATCTGACCTACATCTGCCTTTACGTATGTTTCGTGCCCTCTGACCTTTCCAGTAAAGGGTCCATTTGACAGCAGAAAGGAAGCTCTACTGGGAAAGACCTCAGTTCAAGGTCTTGAAGTATTGCCTTTGCTTGCTCTTTCCATTTTTTTTTTACTCTTTCCTTCTTCTCCTGCTTTTTACATGTTTGTTTTGCACGCATACACTTACTTAACTGGAACTATGGGATTTAGCATTGTAATTCTGAACATATCAGATTTCAAGCACGTCTCTGTCTCAGGGTCTAAACTCAGGCCTCCTGGGCAAGGAGAAAGCCTCCACTCCGCTCCCAGCGAATGACTGGGACATAGCGAACATCTGGAATGTATACTCGGCCTCTTTACATGGTGACAGATAGACCCACTCTCCTTGAGTTCTTCCAGGACTATAAAAACGTGTTAACATGGTTACATCACACACTTCAGCTCGTTTGTATAAGGCACGATTTTGACACATGATATTTATTTGAGAAAGTAAATAACAGTCCCATTCACAGTGATACTGTGGTCAGGGCACCCATGTCAGCCCAGCCCTGGCATTTCCTGCCCATTGGCCGGACTTAACCTAATTGCTTGACACTGAGCTGTGTAAACTTATTTTCCAGGCAGTGTCGTTCACTTGCTCCAAGTAAATACAGTTTTCTCTAGTTTGGGGTGACCCTGGCTTTAGTGTGGGTGGTAGGACAGCCCCCAAAGGATAAGACTCACCTTGCAGCTGTGTGTTTCAGAAATAGCTTTCCTGTCACAAAGGAAACCCCCTCTGTGTAGGACCAGGCAGCCTCTTGTTCAGCATACCTGGGACACTGTTGGTGCTGAAATTTTTCAAAAGGGCTCAACGAATGTCCTGTGGAATTGTTATTTATAAATTGCAAAAATGCAAATTTGTCACCACTGGGGCTAAGTGCTGACAATCGCCATTGTCTGGTTATTCCTGATTACACTTGGCGTCTGTTCTTGGTTCCTCTCTCCTACTGAAGAGATTTCATTCCCCAGGGGCTTTGGGTTGTCCATTATACCTGTTTTGTGTTTGGATCCTAAGAGTTGGTAGGGTTTGGATCACAAGGGTCCTCTGCCCCACTGAAGCTGGCCACAGAAGCAACACATGTTAAATTGTCTGTGGCTTGACGACATTTGCTTTATCTGCAAAAGCCACAAAAGTGAGTGGGTTGGAAGAGTCCGGATGTTGGAAGACATAACCTAGATAGCCTCCTGGGAAAAACAGATGCCCTCACTTAACAGCCCCAGCCTCTCTCCAAACTTTGCAAATGCTACAATTGCCTCTGGAGGTCTCTTGCTTTCCAAAGCAATGGAGTGAGTTTAACAACCTTGGCACCTTGCAGAGCAACTAGCCAGTCCAGGATGTGGGATTGCTACCTTGATGGGAACCCAAGCTGGGAAGGAGCCTGCCAGTTGGATTGGCAGTGCTCAAGCCCAGCAAGATCCAAATCTTAAGTCACCATTTTCCTTGTGAATAATCAGGCATGCAAAGCCAGAGAGAGCAGTTGATTAAAGGGAACAAGTTCAGCTAGTATTCATTAGCCAGGGAAAGAGGGGAAAGAAAAGGAAGGTAAAAAAAAAAATACACACACACAAAGAATAACTGGTAGCCAAAGCCAAAATACTAACCAGTGAGCACATAATTGGGTCAACCCATCCTACCTGGCCTTGTGGGAAGTTCAGTAAACCCTTAGGAACTGTCTATCATGGGCTCCATTTGGAAACGGGCCATGGGAAAAGCAACAACTTTCTGAGAAGCCATTAGCTGCCCTAAGGCAGGTTGACAGGGATTTCTTATGATTACCTATCCCATGACAGCCTACAGAGGCTTCCCTGACCTTGGGAAACCTAGGAACCAAAGATTGAGTTTGCCCTGGCCTCTAGGACTCTTAAGAAGTAGGACAGAAATTGTTATTCAGTGGGAAATGTTTAGTCCCTTATGTCTCATCAGAACAAATTTAATACAAGTCAGAGTGGGATTCTGTAGACAGATGTTGGACAGTGTGACTTGCCTTCCGAGGCCTACATCCGTGCCCCAGAACACCTGCCCTTGTTGCGGTTTCTACTGCAACTGGAGGAGGGTAAGTGGCACCCTCTCTAAGGCTTGGACTCTTGTACCTTCTGCTTCTGGAGAGTAGTTGTCTATTGCTGCAGCTTTGGTTGCTTGTTTTGTCTTATTAGAGGCAAATTCATGTGGTGAAAAAAACTTTTTTTCTTCTCTACATGTTCTGAGGCAGTAGCTCAGGCTGGTAGGAACGAGGACCAGTAAGCATAATCTTTCCTTATTAGTTTCTCCTAAAATTCTCCACACATGGCTGTAACCAGGTTCTGTCCTAAATGTTGGTCTCTGAACTTTTCAGACTGGCTACTTGGGAAATGGCTATTTTAATTATTCTAAACTGATGTTTAGGATTACTCACATCTTCATTGTGCACCAATGAAAGTACAGCATTACACTGTGAAGTACATAGGCGTTATACCACAAAATACGGAAAGAGATCATCCATCTACTATAAGCAAATAAACCATAAAGTTGTGTATTAGCCCAACTTGAATTTGAATCCTGCCTCTGTAATTTACTAGCTATGAACATTAGGTAAGTCACTGAACATCTTTCAGCTCAATTTTCTCTTCATTCATTTCACGAATATTTCCGAGCCTCTCGTCTATTCCAAGAACTGAACCGGGCACTTTGAAATGAAAGTGGGAGGAGAGTATCCACTTCCTTGAGGTATGTGAGGATTAACACAGATCATTAAAATAATATGAAAGGAAGAATTCAATATAATTGATATTCAAAAATGTTAATGGTTGTTACTGTTATTAACTAACAAATATTTATTGAAAACCTATGAGAAATGAAGAATTTTGCTGGGGCTAAGAACGTACTGAGCAATAACAGGTTACAAAGGAGCCGTGGTGAACGTCAGCAAGAGCGGAGGCTGCTGAGGAAGGGAATGTTTTGAATGGCAAGAGAAACTAAGCACAGATGTTTATGTGTGATTGTGTGCATGTGTTTGAGTCCTATAAATGGATGTGTGTGTATTACGCTCACATTTGTTCCCCTTGGTGGTGGGAAAATATGAAACACTTTATTTTCTTGTCATCAGTGAGCAGCATCTTTGTAAATTATTAATGGCATAATCAAGGCAAGTGTCCTGTGACTTTTTTTGGCAAAGATCAGAGAACAGTAAGTGCAGGAGCCAAAAGTTTAAGAAAAATGTATGGGAGGAAAACTTAGAAAGAATTGGGAAATGCAATCTATTAACTTGACTTTCCTTTTCTGCAACTGGGTGAAGACTATTATTACCGTTCAGTTTTAGCGAGGGAGGGCCCAGTGAGAGCACTTTTGGAGAAACATTGGTGTGATGGTTAATTGTATTGGTCAACATTCTAGATGTTTCTGGGGAATTACTTTTTAGACAAGGGCAGCATTTAAATCAGTAAACCTTGAGTAAAGCAGATTATTCTCCATAAAATGGATGGGCCTCACCCAATCAGTCGAAGTCCTTAATATTTACAAGACTGCCCTTGCCAGAGAAGAGGGCATTTTGCCAGCAGATGACCTTTGGGCTCAAACTGTAACATTTCCCTGAGTCTTCAGCCTTCCCTGTAGATTTTTAACTTGCTAAGCCTCCATAATTACATGAGTCAATTCCTTAAAATAAATTGATAAATAATAAGTGAGATAGATGATAGATAGATAGATAGATAGATAGATAGATAGATAGATGATAGGTAATGACCCAGTTAGTTCTGTTTCTATGGAGAACCTTGACTACTGCAAATGGGTTTAAATACTTATTTTGATCTCTGAAAGAAGCTGAGGCCTTCACCAAGATGTGAAAAGGAGCAAAGTGTGTCATAGGTCTATCTGAGTGTCTGCAACGTGTACCTGGCACACCTTTACTCCATGCTCATGGGTCTGTGCTGGGTGGAGGATGAGGTACAGTCTCCAAGGGTATATGCTTACCAGATGGATCATTACCAGGGCCCCCCCTAAATTCTATATCTTCTCTTCAACTGATTACTTAAACTTCTGTCTATTAAGGGAACCCTACCAAGAAGTCTGAGGTGTTCCCAGGAGCTACTTTAAAAAATCCTCACCTGAAGACATGCTGGTTGATTTTAGAGAGAGGGGGATGGAGGGAGAGAGGGAGAAGGAGAGAAACATCCATGTGAGAGATACGTATCAGGTGCCTCTCCTATGTGCCCATACCAGGGACCAAACTGACAGCCCAGGCATGCGCCCTGCCCAGGATTGGAACCAGTGACCTTTCAGTTTACGAGATGACGCTCCAACCAACTGATTCCCACCAGCCAGGGTGCAGCTGCTTTTATGTAAATGATTGAAGCTGAAGGCTATGTGCCCTTTTCTCAAAGGACACAACGGAATTTCCTTAACTGACCCACATAGAGTGGAATGTTCTGACGAACCAGGTTTTCTAGGAAGTTCAGAGTTTGCCAGAAACAAGACTTTTTGCCTCAAACTTTATCAAGCGCAATCATTTTATTTTCCCATTAAAATCTACTTACCAAAGTATAAAGACTAAAATTAAATCTTCCAAAATGGAATCTCTGGCAAGAGCACTGGCACCACAGTTCTTCTTACCCAGTACTGCTCAGACTGACCGAGGTCATAATGTAACCTGGGTCTGCTGTTACATAGTCACCTTGAGCCACCATGCCATTCCCAGACTTAATCACAGACTCAGTTACATGCAAAGCTTTGTACACAGGGGAACCGTAAGGAAATGGAAACTTTTCCAGTCTTGCAGCTATGTAAAGTCTACTGATGGCAGAGGACAATAAAGAGTTCCCAGGGTACATGCATCTGAGAGTGTGGATACAGACTCAGCTCCCATATCACCCCAACACTGAGAACCTCCTCATTCCTATATCATTTTGCCCATGCTGTTCCTTCTGCCTGGAATAGCCTTTATGTTCTTGTCCATCTTGGAGGTGAACTCATGCCTCCAGACTTAAACATCATTCACTCAATCAAGACTTTTTCAATATCTCCAAACTCTATGACAGCTGGAGTACAAAAATGAGTGTGAGCCTACAAGATCTCTAAATTATCAAGAAACATCATTAATATATACATATATTAATGATGGTGGCATTTTTTAATGTCCAGTATTTTCCCTTCTCTGTTGTGATTACGTCTTTTTTCCTAAAGCATAACATCATATACTGCAGGAAGACCAAACACCAGACATTCAAACACCAATCACACACATTTTGTCACAGGTTGCTGCCACTCGTAGTATGATTTTCTTCAATTAATTTTTAAGACTTAGATAAAAATATTTTAAAGCTATTTAAAATTATCTATTTCAAAAATAGCATCACTTGCCCTAAATAAAAGGTAGTCTTAAAAACAAAACTGTTATTTAATTCCGGATAAAACCAATGCTTGTAAAAAGACTTTGGGCCTAAGATTGGTTGATTTGGTTGGGTGGTTAGGTGGTTGTTGTCAAAAAGGAAGGTTAGGGAGTGTTAGGCACTTAACACTGGCTACTCCCAAACTGAGACTTCCTTCTTGGTACGTTCAGGATAAAAAGATCATTGAAAATAGAACCACTTCCACACTTCTCTGGTTTTTAGATGCCGTATCTTGGACTCTCAGAGTTTTCGTGCCCATTTTGAACACCGATGTAGTAGGAAGTGTGCTGAACATACAGGGAGACTGAATTTAGGATCCATTCCTAAGCACATAAATTCATTTTATTAAAAGTCTCTTTTCTCTGATTTCAGTCATATGTGGACTCTAATGAACAAACTGAGCTAACAAGCAAAATAGAGACAGACTCAGAGAACAGGTTGGCGGCCCTTGGTCGGGGAACAGTGTTAGGGGAGGAGAGGTTGAGCAAAAAGGAAGAAGACTCATGGACATGGACAGCAGTGCGGCAATTGGGGGAGGGGATAAGGGGGATAAATGGTAATGGAAAAAATACAATACATTTTTAAGTCCCTTTTTAAAAAAGTCCCTATCTACCCTCGCTGCCCACCTCCTCACTTTTATTTATGAAATGAAGTAGTTGATCATTTAATTCTCAGAGAGTTTCTTTTTACATTAAATATTTTTTCTTTAAAATTATTAATTTTCCAGACTTTCATTCAATCACCCAGTGTGTTGAGCCCATACTGGGAGTTAAGCATAGGGAACACAGCCATGAAGAAATCTCTGCCTTCATGAAGTCTATCTTTCTTTCTCCCCTTAGCACTTCACACCTTTTTAAAACTGCAGTTGTTATCTATATAGCTTATTTATTTAAAAGGATTCATAAAGCTAAAGAGCAGTGCAGCTTACAGTATATTAGAATACAGAGCTTTTCAAAATGCCCACTCCTCCCAAATGCCAAACAACGGTTAAGCTTGTGGTGGCAGTTCCCCCACAGCCCACTAGAGGGCGCGCACATTTTTTGATTCTAAAAGAAAGCAGTTTGTGGGTACAGCCCCTGAAATTTGGAGCTGGTGTCTCCTTTCCCCACTTCGTATTCGACTTGGGGCACTTGTGGTCTGAGCCCTCTGGTTCTCTCAGTCCACGAAGCCATCCTCGCCCCGTACAACGACTCCTCGCCTGCCATTACGCCGAATTCTTTTGCTCCCCAAACCACAGCAGTTTTGCTTCTGACTGCGTTCAGCATTTGCCCTTTTGACATTTTAGAAGAAATAAGATCCAAGTTTGATGTTGAAAAGAAAGCACTGATTTCTTTAGCGAGAGGATTTCTACTCCCTATTACCGTTTTCCCTAGCTGTGGGGAAAATGCTCCTCTCAGGATTGAAAGCAGCTCCTTTGAGCTACACAGGATCTTTCTGAGGAGTAACAGAGCTCCTTCTGAGCAGACCTTGTGGAGCCGACATTAGTCCCAGTGTTCAGCAGAATGTTGTATGTTTGAGGCCCAGTCTTTTCCTCTGAGTTTTACATTCTGAGTCGACAAGCTCTTGATCTCAGACCTTGGAGAATACACTCTCAGACCAGCCCTATCCACAAACCGTGATCCAAGACACACGTCCAATAGTTTTCCCAAGTTCTTCGCCTGGTGGGTGGCCCTAGAACCTTAGACCTCACCCTTTATTTCATTCCAAAGTCCTCCCATCTCCAAATATCCATTTTGAGCTTTTCTTGGGAGTCAGCAAAAACACTAATAAAATAAATTGTAAATATGCTCTAGTACACACAGATAGGAAATTAGCTTTGGGATCAGCTCCTCTGTAGTTGGCGCTGGGAAGGTGGGGAACACGGCCTGAACAGAAAGGGTGGGGACTGGGCCTTGCCCACCCCTTTCTGTGAATCTCTGTCAGCCTACACGTCAAAGAGATGAACAACTGTTTCTCTGTCTTTTTTTTTTTTAAGGTGTCAGAAGTCTCCTGAGGCTGCAGCTTCATGCAAATGGGCTATTCAAGAAGTACGCTTTAGGGTAGAGTTACTTATGTCCCATCAGCAACGTCCATGCAAAAGGTGAAACTGTGAATCGGCGGTTCCGGGAGTGGGGGTTCTCATGATGAGCACATTCTGGCACTTAGCTGTTTTGGTGGCACACAATTCCCATATCTGACTGTCAGATTGCTCCAGACAGGAGATGACACGGTTCTTCGAGTCATTTTAGAATGACCCCATACATCGGCTTCTCTCCAGAGGGACTTCATGAGGTGAACTTCCTGGAGATTAGATTTCCTACCACCTCAGACTCTCTAGTAGTAGGTGCATTCGTGTCTTTTTCTCCTAACCAGGTACAACACTCCGTCTTTGCAAGGAAACCATGTAGCACATTTATTGCCCTTTCCGTTTCATGTTGACTCTGGAATTAGCAAAGAAAATGGCTATTTCTCTAGGAAAGTATTGCCCCGTTCTGGGACTGGCTCACCCTATGCAGAAATAGAGACCATTCCCCACATTGAAACATACAATAATCACTCCAGGAAATTGCTTTTCCTATTGGAAACTGAGAGCTCACATTGGAGTGTTTCCACAGCACAGCTGATGATAATTACGACTCACTGAAATTTCAGTTTTCTTTGATTGTGACATAAAAACTGGGACATAAATTAAAACTCAATTATCCTTTAAGGGTAATTGGGGTGATAAAACCAAGAGACTGTGAGTCAGTGTGTCTATATTACAGGAACACAGATTCTGATGGGGTGGTGTGTGCTCTGTCCCCCAAAGCAGACCTGCCCATGACATGGTTCCCCAGGGCATGCCAAGAGAGTACAACCAGACGGAGCTCCAGCCCTGGAGAAACACAATGAGCTTCTAGGGCACCGGGAACAATTAAAGATGTGCTAAAACTGCCGTGGGAAAGTCCTGGCCTTCACCTGCGAAAGTACTTGGTGACAGAGTGAGGCGCTCATTGACAAGACTCCATCCGACTGGTACCTGAGGCCGTGCACATGGAAACGGCGGTTCTTTCCGCCTGGGAGACAGGTGGTGGTCTTTGGTTATGCCATCTCCATCATCAAAGTCGACAAGAGGAGGATGGACTTCATTTTTCACAAAGGGGGTGATCTGCAAACGCTGCAGGAAAAAAAGAGATGGTTGGTAAATCGAGTCATGAATGCACTGTATAAAGGGGAGCTCATTTGAGGAAGTCTTGCATTACTCTTCAAGTACAGGAAGTGGCCACACATCTGCAGGTGCCTACCTGGCCATCGCTCGATAATGCATGTTCGCATCCACTGACACTTCCCCACTTTGTCGCCAAAGCCTCTCATGATGTATCCCTTCCCCCCACTCTGGATTTTCAAAAGGCTTTCCCTTCCCTGTCTTTCCAGAGAATCTGTTACTCCCCCACAGTGTGCGGTGTTCATGTTTTTTAAAAAGCAGATACCCATCACATGGCAGTGATAGTTCCTCTGTGTCTCTGCCACTCAGCCGAAGACCCTGCAGGGCTTTGGCCATGATGCATGTAGATGGGCACATAGTAGGCACTCAATAAATGATGCTGAATTTGTGCACCACCAAAGCGACATTAGGCACAGAGAATTTCTAACTTTTCTTTCCAGAAGATAAACTTTGCCTCAAATTATTAACCACACAGAAGACGTGACCACACCAAACCCCCTTTCAGAACCATCCAGGTTTTCTTTTGAGGGCACTCATGCTTGCCAACAACTTTCTACCCACAGGACAACAAAACGATTCAGACTAGGGTTTCCAGCACCCTCTGTTTTCAGTTGATGCATCAGTATCACCCTGTCCTCTGAGAATCATGAGAGAGAAATGCAAGATCCGGGTATTTCCACCCTCCCTAAGAAACCATGCCTGGATAGGCATCCAGGGGAAGTCTATAATTCGCTTTCTTATCTACTCCCTCGAAAAACCAAAGTGAAATTGCCATGCACTGTATCAACAAGAGATCAGAACTTGATTCTCGATGGCAAGGCAAGTGTACATTATAAATAGCAAAACAGCTGGCTTGGACCTTGTTGCCGGCCACTCGTCCAGTTGAGGGATTTGAATGACATCATAACCCTTGAGAGGGTATTGCTAGCCAGCTGGTGTTATTTAGAATACACAAACACTGGAGAAAGAAAACACACACACGCACACACATACTGAGTTTTGGGTTATGCAAAAAAATATGACAATGGGAAAACAGTTGGCCTCTCAGGTGCCCTTTCCCTGGGGGGTGATAGACAGCCTACTAGAGAAAGGAAGAAAAAGATTTTATTTTTTCAGTTGGCTTTACAGCTCAGCAAAATCTTCGCCCCGTCGCGAGCAAAAAGCATGAAAACAGTGTCGACCTAAGGGAGCCAACTGCAAGGCTGCCTGCCCCTTTTCTAGGTTCTAGGAAATGAGATCATTCCCCTCGTTTGGCAAGTAGGACAAGGGGGTCACCCCAGCACTGTTTTCCAATCTAGTTTGCTCCAGTCACTTCAGGGTTAAAATTGTAGGTTTTGCTTGAGGTGGTCTTCACTTCTTTTTTTTTTTTAAATTTGTGTTTGCTCTAGCATTTAAAATTGCTTGCCCATCCCCCACACATCTTTCTTTAATACCGATAAGGTGCATTAACAGATGTGTGTGTCTTCATGCCCGGGAGAAAGTTAATCAGAAAACGGATCTTCATTTTCTGTGGCAGCGTCAGTATCTTTACTATCTACTCACCCTGTCACTAACACACATTCTTTTAAGGGAAAAGAAATGCCTCTGTGCTCTAGTTTTCCAATGCAAAGGTACGATGTTATTTGTCACCGTGCCCAAAAAAGTCCTTACGCGGTAACTTTGCCAGAAGAGGGAGAGAGAGAGAAGGCAAATGTTCCCCCAGCTGTTTCCTGTCTACAGTGTCTGTGTTTTGTAGATAAATGTGAGGATTTTCTCTAAATCCCTCTTCTGTTTGCTAAATCTCACTGTCACTGCTAAATTCAGAGCAGATAGAGCCTGCGCAATGGAATAAAGTCCTCAAAATTGAAATGTGACATTGCTCTCAACATCTCCCATCTCTCTGGATTTCTTTTTGCCTCATTATTCCTGCTAACCAATTCATTTCCAGACTTTGCACTTCAGAAGCAATGGAAAAAATCAGCAGTCTTCCAACCCAATTATTTAAGTGCTGCTTTTGTGATTTCTTGAAGGTAAATATTTCTTACTCTTTGAAGTCATTGGGGAATTTTCTTTAAACTGTGTACTGTTTGCTTCTGCCTGGGAATGTTATTCACTTTAGAATTGTCATTGTTTCGGAACTGGGAGATATTTATAAATTGCTGAATGTGCAATTCTGTAGGCTCTGAAAAAATAGCTCCGGGAGATGGATGCCTTTGCACAGAAATATGTATGAGTAGAAACTATTACAAGGTACTTAGGCTAAACCCTCCACTTCGGCAGCGCTTCAGTGGTATCAGTCCAGGAGATTCCTTTAAATCCTGTCTACGGTTAAGGGCTATAGAGTGTGGATATGGACTTTGGAAATAACATTTTTTTTGCAGGTGCAGATGTTTAATTTTAAGACCTTGTTCTTGTGCGTGTGAGTGTGTGTGTGTGTATATATGTCAGTGTGTGTGTGTGTGTGTAACTTGGTAGCACTTTTATTGCAAGGCATGCCACCTACAAAGAGTTACATTTTAAATGGTATTAAAGCTTTTAAATATGATCTTTGGAGCTAAGGTCCCGGAACTCCCTGCACTTCTGCCCAGGGAGTCAAAGTTACAGTGAAGTTTAATTTGCTCTTCCGAAAAAGAACTTGACAACTCTTGCTGACCCTGCATATTTGTGTAATTTAAACAAATGCATGCTGTATGTGGAAAGCAGAAAATTTCTAGCAACTGCTTGTCCAAGTTTTCTGGTTTAAAGGGGACTTTACAGGCAAAGTTTGGACTTGGGGCTTTGTGTTGTAAAACTGATTTCACACTCAGTGCTGTGAAGTCTCTTTAGGTGAATTCGGCTGCCACTGTCAATGCACCGACTGACTTCTCGTTTCCAATTCACTGGCCCTAGTTCAAGTTTCCATTCTCAGCAAAATTATATCCTTCAAGACTTGTGTTTTTCCAATTTGCAAGCACTTTTAAGCCGCTGTCACTGGTTCCCCGATGAAATTGCCTGAGGTCTCAATTCATAAAATGTCCCTGCCCCTTAGTACAACATTCATTTGCTGCTTTTAAATACTCCACCACCAGGACTTTTCTAAGTGGCTCAGGAGGTAAGGGTCCATCCCCGTCAGGCACCTGAGGTTCTGCTGCCCTTGAGGTGCCAAATCGCAGGCTGGCTACCTTGCTTTTAAAAGAATTCAAGGCACTATACGTATTTACTGTGTGGTCTGACTGCTGAGGGATTTGCCTCCGGACTCAGATGATCATAAAGAGGCAATGGAGTGTTATGTCTGCCTTAATTACAAGTTTGGAAATCGGTCTCCGAATAAACTTTCCATGCTGTGTCTGCTGAGCTTTTCAGAAGCAGAGCTAGCAATGAGTTGTTACTTTTTCCTGCACTCTGAGTAGGAAGTGGTTTTGAGGGAGGTGAGTGGTCTTTCAAATGTAATTCGGGGAGTAAAGGTGTCCTGCCTAGAGGCAGAACTCCCAGGCTGATTGATTGTACTCTGAGTCTCAAGATATTTTCCAAGTGTTTGGGTCAGAGGAAGAGGGGAAGGGAGAGGACTGGAGCGTGGGTCACTGTTTGGGGGAGCTGCTATCGGCGTACAGACAATGGAAATCGGTGGCTTGATTGAAGGGAAGAGATTGACTCAAATCCCAGCTGTGCAATTTGTTCATTGTTTGAATGGACAAAAGGCAGTTTACCCAGACCCACAGCATACCTGCATGGGTGTCCAAATGTAACTAGATGCTTTCACAAACCCCACCCACAAAGCAGCACATGTTTTTAAGTCCTCAGTTTTCCATTCACATCAGCCTCATAATTCCCACCCTGACCTGCTGTAAAAGATCTGGAACAAACAAAAATGGTTACACCTACAGTGAGTATTTTCTTATGACTATTGCCCTCAAATTTTGCTGGGCATTTTCATTGTAGCCCAGACATCTGGAATCAATTGGTATTCCATTTATTTAAGGTAAAAAAGAAAGGTCTTTTAAATTTTGGATTTGTAGAGGATTTTTGAGAAAGAGTGTTCTGATTTTGTTCCCTCTTTTTCTCTCCTCTTTCTGGTTCTTCCTTCCTTTCTCTCTATCACATCTTTCCTTTCTCTCCCTTTGTTTCTTTTGGGTTTGGCAAAACAAAAGGCCAAGGAAATGATGAACATATGGAGCCACTTGTTTCAAACTTTTAATTCCTAAACAAGTTCATTATTGTTTTCTTTGGGGGAACATAATGTGATAAATTCTCTGGGTCTCTGTGGGTATACTGAACTGTTTTGTGAACTAAAGGAAAAGGCACTAGAGGCTCTGTCTTGTCCTAGAACTGTAAGTGCTGGTATTTATCTGACAGTGTAACTCAGCAACAGAGAGGGAGGGAGGGAGGGAGGGAGAGAGAGAGAGAAATCTGTAACAAAAATCTTAAATTCTTAAATGCTAGAGATTTACATGTATCGCTGGGCTTAAATGTGTTATACCAGAAATAACTGCTAAGAATAGAGTTTTGACATCTAATGATGTTCTCAGTTCACGAAGGCTGTACGTTGGGTACTTTTTCCCTTGCATTTCTTGAGAACTGAAGAACTTGAAGGGTTCTACAATTGCAGGTGCTTGGCCTTGAACATTACCGTAAATTCAACAAAGAAGGGAGGCGTGGGGAAATAAGATTAGTAACACAGGCTACATTGGAGAACTGGCCCATTGCCAGGGTGTGGGGTAGGTTCTGTAAGATCAATTACAAGTTGCTCTTTTGAAAGGGGCAATAAAGTCCAATTGGGTTGGTTTTGTTGAGGTTTCCACTGGAAACATTGAAGGGGAACCCCCCCACCGGTTATTTTACAGCTAAGGAAAATGAGGATTGGACGATGCTGTGTTTCTAGCGGTCCCAGTGGTTTGGGCTTCGTGGAGGGGGAAGATTTCCATAGGACTCCAATAGGATTCTATTGAGAAAATGGAAGAAATGGTTCAGTTGTGTTCAGTTTTACCGCCTCTCCTACTTTTGTCCATTATTTATGATGATTTGCAAATAGAGGGTGCTTTTGGTGGTCAATTGCTTAATAAGAGCTGGGGGGTTTAGGGGCTTTTTCCCCAGTTGCTGAGCTGTAGCTCTGGGTATAAACGTGGAAATATGAATTAAAAGGATGGGACCCACTCAGCCACTGCTGTAGAGCTGGGATGTGCAGAGTTCATGGAGAGCAAGAGAGTGGCAGGAAATCAATGACTGAGTCTGTTTCTCCAGAAGTGATGGGGCCGAATGGACCTGCCACTACCCGGAGGTTCAAAACAGGGCTCTTTTTTATCACGAGAGCTGCCAGCCTAACCCCATGACCCTCTGGTAGGGTCCCTCACTTCACCTCTTCTGAGCGACTCTTCCGAGGCTGCTGAAAGGCGATGTGTCTATGAAAGGGGGAGCTGCTCACGTTAGGAGCCTTCCTGGAAGAAACCACGTCTCTGTGGCACAAGTAGCAATATGGAAAAACTTAATGATCACCTGAGCCTGGTTTCTGCTACTTCCAGTGAGGATGGAGACGTGAGCCACAGGAATTCTGCCTCTGGCAAGGCTGCCCTTGGCAGTCTTTCACTGGCTAAGGCAAGCCCAGCAGGGGTCCCTCGGTGTACTTTGCTCTCAAATGGATACAGTGTCACATAGGTCCCTCCAAGAGATGAAGTCAGAATTCCTGTGACTCAAAAAAAAAAAAAAGCTCTTGTAAATTTCGAGCCCAGTGCCCTGTTGGGGGAAGGTTCTCTACACAGATGTTGATTTGATACTGAGCTTGACACAAAGAACTATAGAACACAGAAAGAGTGGGGTCTACTTCCATGAGCCAACTTCATGCCTAAATCCTCACATTTTTCCTGTTTCTGTTTTTTTTTTTGTTTGTTTGTTTTTACTTTCCCTTGTGGTTGTGTTAACTTCTGATATCCCCCAGGTAAGAAATATTTGTTTCTCTGTCTTGCTTTCTTGTTAAGTGGAAAAAAGAAAAATTCTATAACAGTAGATAGTATTTCAACAAGTCCTTTTTTAGCCACAGTAAATTGTCTTTAATCAGTAGCTAGGGAAGGATGTCTGGCTAATTTAATATTCTGGTCAATGATGAATGCATAGGCCATCTGTGGATGGCCAACTTTTAGAGAATTTAAATTAATAAAACATATTTGACACCAAATCTGGACTGAGTACAATTTATACTTTTTGATCATTCCAAAGGTAGGAACCTATAAAGAAAGGATTCAGGGAGGACTTCTCCAAAGTTCTACGGCAGCAAGGGGATTGAACACCAGTCGCTTGATGCCAAGATGTGCTCAGTCCAGGCCTCCCTGTGGTCTCTCAGGCACGCGACTGCCCTTCGTCGGTGCGGGGCGGTTCTGACTCCTAACAGTGATGGGATGTTGGGAGTCAAAGTACCCTCACCCCGCGTGCAAGGACCCAGGAGGAAACTTGACCCTCTTCTGTTTCCTCGGCAGGTCAAGGGGCACATCATGTCCTCCTCTCATCTCTTCTACCTGGCCCTGTGCTTGCTCGCCTTCACCAGCTCCGCCACAGCTGGACCGGAGACACTCTGCGGGGCTGAGCTGGTGGACGCTCTTCAGTTCGTGTGTGGAGACAGGGGCTTTTATTTCAGTAAGTAGCCCTCCCGCTCACAGCTCTGTGGATTTACAGCCACAGGGAGTGTGTGACTAACTGAATGACTTCCTGTGGCTGGCAGCCAGCCTCAGCCTGCGACTCCTCACCTTAAAGGAAGCTTAGTGTTTCAGCTGGGTCGGGGGCAGGTTTTGGACATTTCGGACGGAATGTTCCTCCTTTGCAATTAATTCGTCTTTTAAGGAATACCTGATGAGCTCTCCGGCAACTGGTCTGCTCTGCCCTCAGTACTCCACTCCCTCAGTGAAAGAGGGAGGACAAAACGACCCTGGGGGATTGAGGTTTTTGTTCTCAAGACCCCTGTGTGCACATCCAAACATATGGAAACATGCAGACCCGTTTGAAGTGCTAGGTAATTTGGAGTAAAATAGCAAAGGGGACTTGGAAAAAGCATTAAGAGGGCACATCCCAGATGTCTCCACACTATACAAAATATCCAGGAACAGACAGAAGGTGAGTTCCCTCAAAGGCACGTTTGCAAATACACAGACTCTCTCTTAAATGCAAACAGAAACGCTGGGTTAATTTGCCCTCTATGCAAACTGACCTTGGTTTTTGTTATTGCTCTCCTTTGACGTCACCCCTTTCTGAGACTCTCCTGTGATATCTCCATCTGGAGAAGGGCTTCTGACAAGTGTGGGGTTACTTATCCCGCAAGGAGGTCTCATGATTAAAAAGTTGACAGTCAGTCTAAGGTAGCCAGCCAAGTCGGTGCTTGCAGACAATAAACACAAACAAAAATCAGTGAGTGCTGCCTGAGGGAACTCCTCGCTCAAAGTAGGATCTACTCCGTAAGCACCTTTCTCGCTGTGCACTACAGCACAGTGACATTTAAGGCCAGATGCTCATGCTATGTAATTCTTTGGAATTTTGGACAGTTCCAGGATACTGATGCTCAGGTCCTCGGTGAACATGAAGCAGTCTTGAAGATTTTTATCGCTCAAGTGTAGACAGCTTACCTCAGTTACCCACTAAGTTTTCAGTAGCTCCAGGATGACTCATACATTTCAAGTCTTTCTCATCTTCCCGGGAAAGACGGTGGCAGGGTTGGGGGGATAAAGGGGGGCACGGGGATAAGGGTCCATGTAATGGTCTGGGGTGGGTGGAGGGATGGGAAGGAAGAACTAAAAGGAGGATTGATTGTGTGTACGCATCACAGATTTGGCAACAAATAGCATTTAAACAACTAATGACAGAGAACAAGACGTGCTTTCTGCTATTGGAATGGGCAAATTCTCACTCTGTTTCCAGCCAATATTTTAATCGAGCTAATTCATCTATTTTTCTGGCAATAAAGTGATTCTATGCAGTTCTTGGTTGCAGCGCAGATGAATGAGTTCATCAGGTGGGTTCTTTCCAAACAGCAGACTTGTTTCACAGAAGGCAAATATGTCACATCACCATCACTCAACAGTGAGTTGTCATTAATCTCAACTGTGCTGGTGCTGATCCACATTAAAAAATGAACGAGTAGTCCTTGTTTATTATGCCCAAGAGGATTTCTTTCTTCCTCGATAATCCATCTGTGCAGTTTCCTTTGATCCAGTTCTCTAGGTGATTGCAGAGCCCACAAGGTCTTCTGTTACGTGCCAGGCTGAGTTATCTTGTTCAGTGTGATATGCTCCAGGATGTCCATGCACAGTGCGTGGAAACTTGGTCCTTCCATGCCTACAATGTTTGCATTCGATTGTCGAAAGGGAGACTAGAAAGAATGATTTGGTCCCAAGTAACCATGTGATACCTATGCATGTTCACACAGACACAAGAATATTGGACGACTATGATGGAAACCAACTTCAAGGCTCTGAGAGGACTCTTTAATTCTGTTACTGCAATGACCCAATTTAAGCAAATGCTTTTACATGGAAAAGAGCAGCTCTTAATGTTTAGAATATGACTTTGGAGAGGGAGGAAGGGGTTTTATAAATTGTGTATTACTGTCAACATTGTCGATGAGAGTCTATGTTTCGTAAGTGTTGCAGTAAACAATTCCATGACTTACGTAAATCTGTTCTCTGACGCAGACCCTATGCACAAAAGTATTCTCCTTAACTTTCCAGTCAACTGGACCATCCTGTTTGCTGAAGAGAAGAAGTTAACTCCTTTGAATCTTTTAACTCAAAACACTGATGGAGAATCTGCTCTGTGTAAGATGCTATAGTAGTCATTAACAAAATGCTTAGAAAAGAATGAGCAAGATAGACTTTGCCTCCAAGGAATTCACAGACTAGTTGCTAGTTAGTTTAAAAAATGCACAAAAGTATTATCAAGATAATAGATTAGATTAGATTAGATGGGAGATTAGATTATAGTCATCTATGCTTTTTCCTGAATATTTTGTCCCGTATTTGAAATCACCTAACCAGGATTTGCCCTCTAAACGGGCTCCTGGATGCCAAGTGCTTTACTGATTCGCCATTAAATCCTAGAACTTTGCTCGAGACCTGGCTGCTATAAGTAGCAGCTCCTGTTTGATAAACTAACCAGATTGCATTGAATTTGACCCAGTTGAATGAAATGGAATTACATGTTTGGGTTCTTGGGCTTCAATACCACCTAGAATTAGGTTTGTCAAGTACTTTGGACAATTCTTCTCACCATATTTACTCAGCTACTTGATAAAACTCTTTTTTCTAAAATGAAAACAATATATACTAACAAACTTAGAGACTACATTCTCGTCACCCCCCAGGCTACACTGATGGTCTGTTTTGTGTCTGAGCCAATTATTCTTACAGGCATCTACTGCTGTCAACAAGTTTTATCGAGTGTCCTTTTTGTCCCAGGACATTTACTGTGTGTGGAGAAGTCAGCTCTGAGCATTTACAGTCTTTGAAATACTTAGAGCAAAGCAGTCTTCTCCGCCTTTATCTCCTATCAATTGACTCTTCTTAAATTTTCATCCTTATTTTCAAAGTTTGATTGTGGCTTTTCCTTTTGTTTCAAGCTGCTTGACATCCCATTTTGCAAGTAGGAATTTTTTTTAATAGTGGAAGGCTGTTTCAATCTTACTTTGAGATTCAAACATGGAAAGAAAATTGTCTTCATATCTTATCTCTTTTGTTGGGCCAGAATGTTTAACAAGGAAAGATTTTTTAAAACCTTATTAGGAACACCACTGAATATAATTTCCTGTCATGCTTATTTTGTATAGATCAACCCAGTGTTGTGAATGAGCTCATATTTCTCCACAAGCCCAAGCTCCACTACAGCACAGGAAAGCACAGCAAAAGCAACCGTCTGTCTAGATTACCTTTTTTGTGAACATCTTCCCAGCATAAGTGAAACACTTCCTCTATAATTGATGCAGCTTCCCCAGACATTTTCGGAAATGAAACTTCCAATGAAGAGCTAATTACTGATTCTTCCCTGTGCATCGCAGTAAGAGAGCATATCAACCAGTCTTGTGTGCTCATAGCCCTGGGAGAAAAATGGTGGCTTAATGGAGGTGGTACACTGGGAAAGAGCTAGCTATTATCTCACCAGATTGATGGAGCTCTCACAGAGGGCGGCTTGTTATAACCTCGTTTTGTGTGACACTGCAAGAGGAAAAGAGCTTCAAGTGAAATAGGAGACATTAAGCTTACTATAGATATGATTTTTGAGAGCCATTAACTATTTCAACATGCACTTTAAGGGCTTATGGAATGTCTCTCCTTGGAGATACTTTAAAAATTGATGGACAACCAACCATCTTGGATGGTTTCAATTAAAAGTAACCAAAAGAAAGCGAATTTCTGGGGTCCTTTTTCGTTTTAAGAGTCTATAAACAATCCCTTAAATAAACTGTGCATGCTTTACCTCGGGAGTCTGGGAAAAAGGAGAAGTAAATCAATTAGAAAAGAAAGTTGGATACCCTTTCGGCTACTCCAGATTTATAGCTTTTATAAAACATACTTCCAATGCATAGTTATTAAGAACAAATGGCATTCTTCATGTGTTAAAACACACTGTTTGTAGAGTGTAAGTGAAACTCTGCATGAATTTCATTGTTATTGATTGAAACAACCTTCTTAGATTTAGGTCATTATTATTAACTCAAGCTTCTTTCATTTGAAGTGTAGTGCTCAGAAAACTGCTCCCAGACCTGTTGTTCATTAGCTCTATGACTGTGGCGAACATTTAAACTTCCTGGGCTGAAATGTCCTTGTCTATAACACAAGGAGATTTTGTTAAGGTGAATGACCTCTTCTGACTCGAACAGACTCATAGTGTAGGTTGTAATGCACAAAGATTTGGTGCTATTCAAGAAAGGAGAACCTAGGATTTAAGTAGTGACCAAAGAACATTTAACCTCCTTTATCTTCTTTACATAGATTCTGTTTGTCCTCAAAGACAGGCGATTATACTTCCTTAAAGAAAGAGGAGCCAATTTCTTTTTTAAAATTGGGTTTCAAACCCTCAGAGGTGGACTAGAAGCTCAATTATGATGAAAGCCACACAGGTAACCTGCCCCAAAGGGCACACACCTGATGAAAACAGATTGCCGTTTGTCTTCGCTAGGAAGGACCAACCGACAGTTCTCATTTATATTTTCTCACTCTCTTGGATATGAGGGGGACAAGTGAGGTCCAATTTTAGCAGCCCTTTATTAAATTAGACAAATTATTTAGACAAAGGAGGCCTTTCCCCAGCCTATTGATACTGCCTTTTCAATTACAGAAGAGACCGTACAATTTGGGGCACAGAAACAGAGACCCACTGGAATGGAGAGCTGGATTTAAGCTGTGCCTTTGGCATTCTTGGCTTGGCACCTCTCAGACCACCAGCCATGTATTTGTATGACAGCTGGTCAAAGTTATGGGTACAGTCACTGGCTACGGAAAAGCTCCTCTCTTTGAAACTAATTGACACATGTGCGGTTTGACCTTAATGCCCTGACCTCATCATTAGCACTGCTAAGCTAATAAGCCAC
This sequence comes from Sturnira hondurensis, assembly GCF_014824575.4. Taxonomy (NCBI): domain Eukaryota; kingdom Metazoa; phylum Chordata; class Mammalia; order Chiroptera; family Phyllostomidae; genus Sturnira; species Sturnira hondurensis. Next base: position 9,168,442 of record NW_028090067.1, on the reverse strand, counting down.
AGATATTCTTTAAAAAAAAACAATGTTTTTATATTGACCCTAAGTACTTGCTACTACTCTTTAAAAAGATTTAACAGGACCAAGGGGCCATTAAGAAAGTGATGGTTTCTATGCAAAATTAGAAAAAAATTGCATTTTTTAATATTGTTTTCAAGACCATCTCCTCCCTGATAGAAAATTGTAAGAAGAAGAAGGAGAGTGAAGGGGTCAAGACTAAGAACATGGTCTCTTGTGCCAAGGACCCAGAGTTGGAATTCCAGCCCTGCAACTTACTTGGGGGTGACCTTGAACAAATTACTTAACCTCTTTGTTCCTCGATTTCCTCATCTGTAAAATGGAACCTGCCTTGTGGAACCAGCACAGGGGCTAAGTGAGCGAATACAATAGAACATGTTAACCTAGAATTTTTCCTGGCACATGGTAAGCATCATACACATGTTAACTATTAAACTTATTTATTCTGCCCTGGAATTAGTTTCAGAATCTGTTTCAAAGGTTGAGGTATCTGAACAACCAATTCATTATACAGTTATTTTCTTTACTTAGGGGCAGCATATAAACCCTGTTATTAGTTGTAACAGTTATATAGTAGGGTCACTAACAAGGAGAATGTGTTATGTTTGACTAGTATATTTATTTTTCAAAATCCAGTAGTATCAGCTCTATCCTAGTCTCTAGTCTTGGAAGGTAAGAATTATTGCTTCATTGAACAAATGAGAAATGTGAGACACTGAGACTTTGTGACTTATCTCCCTGGGTGGATCCAGGATGAAAGTCAAGGTTGCTTGTCTTCGAAAAGCATGTTCAACTGGCCACCCACATTGTTAAAGGCCCAAAATGTTGTAATACAGGGGCTTCCAAAATTCCAGTCCTCTTCTAAGAAATAAGGAAAAGGAACCACTGGGTGATTCAGCTGACTTTGAACACTTCTCTGAAAGGAGGCATGAAGGACATAGCCATGTAATTTCATCTCCTAGAAAAATTTAGGAAATAATAACAGAATTCCATGGAGGTGCACAGGAAAAGTGTTCTTTGTTGAGAGGCTGCTGCTGTTCAAGAGCCATCATAGACTGAACTCTTGGACCCCACTCAGACAGAGTTCCCCTGTGGGTACTGGGCTATGCAGTACAATCTGGGAGAGCCCCTCCTGATTCAAGTCTTCCTCTTCCTCTGCCAGCAAACCTCACCTTTGCAGTTCATGCAACTATTAGTTCTGTTGGGTTTTCTCAAACACCTACTGAAGAAGGGCTGTTTATTTGAACCAAGGGACTTTCTCCTGGAGCTATGAGAGAGGGGGTGAAAGAAAGATGGTCATAAGCATCATAATCCCAATAGTGTACCAGGCAGAAAGAGACTTCCCCAGCTTGACCATAAAAGGAGTGGTGGGAGCAGCCAGGGGTGTGGATGCAGCCCTTCTACCTGTACAGGTATCACTCAACCAGTTGTTTGAGACATATTGGAATGTCTTGTATCTTCCGTGGCTCGTTGGCTAGACATTTTGGATCTAAAAGAGAGTGTTGGTGTTCCTCAAAATCTCTAGGCCTTCATAGAGCTTGTCCAGACATCATGCACCATGCCAGCATTCCCCAAGGCCTCTGTTAAGAACCAACCTCATCCCTCTAGCAGCCTCTTTTTGATTTCACAGCCCATACCAGAGAATCAGACACACTAAAACCAGGCACAAGATCTCCCAAGGAGACCTCTCAACATTCTCAGCAACAGGCTACAGAGCCTTTGCTCTTTTATGCAGCCAGACGTCTTTAACAACCATGGTGGCGAAAAATCCTTTTGCACTGAGCTGCTGCCCTGGCAAAGTTCCATCCTACACCTCTTGGTGAAACATCAGCAGGCTCTTACATCACATAACATTACTTTTGGTTGCCTGGAAAGTTCAAATCCTCGGGCCTTATTAACTGTTAGACGAAGGAGATGACAACATAGCATTTTGTTTGTCTTTATCTATATGCGAGATCATGTTTAAACATAGCAAAGAGCTGTTATTTGACATGCCATTTCTTAACTGAAGTAAGCTGTATGCCTATTTAATGCATTGTTTAGTCTCACATTGGCTAAAGCCACTTAAAGAAGCACTTGGCAAGCTCCGGCTTCTCATTCTTGGCATAGCTGCCCCTCTTACTTTTTCACTGAACCTTAAATACCAAGAAAAACCCTTCACTTACTTTGCATCTGGCATATTGCTTTATGCAATTGGCCAGAACCTTGGCACGTGGCTCTCTGCATTTGTCCTACGGTAATTGACGGCTTTGCAATATTTGATCAGCAACAGCCTGGACACAAAGAGAAATTGTGCAACGAGCTGAGACCACACAGCCTTTTAAACTAAAATCTTTTACATTAAATGTTCAGGTGTTCTGCAAGAATAGGATTCACATGCCAAAAAATAAAAAAGGGCATGGTGACGACCATAGGAAGACACCCAAGAACCTGATTATTGATTAACTATATATCTCTGTAATATCTTCCTCTTAAAACTACCTCATTGTTCAAAGGAAGTGAAATTAAAAACTGCTACAAGTTTGGAAGCCCCGGAAAATATAACTTAGTCAAACACTAGCAATTAAACTCAGAAAGAAGCGATATATGCAGGGTCACACTGCTAACTAGTGGTCCAGGTGGAAAGAGGTATTGTTGGTTCTGTTTTCTGATTTCAGTGCAGTGTTCTGTCTATCACAGCAATGAGCCCTGCCTGTGTCAAAGTCACCTGGTAAGGGAAAATGACCAGCAGAGGCCTCCACTCAAGCTTACTCAAATGAATGTAGGTCTTGGAGGCTCACCTGAGACTTACGTTAATACTTCTGTTCCTTGGCTGTTGAAATGTGTACAAACTGAAGTGATTCCCTGCCTGTTACCTATCCAGTGCTCAAAACTTTCAGATGTGCTTCAGGCATTCCAAGTCCACTTAAGGACATGATTTAGACTATTCTTGCAGATTATATTATTCTGACTCTGGTCACTCTCTCCAATGTCAACTTGGGTAGCGCTGCTCTGGAATGACTTAGCAAAGCCGTGCTCCTGGAAAATCTGAAACAGTCTGACGAGTTGTTGGATCAGCTTTTTTTTTTCTGGAGATTTCTCTAACTGACCAAAGCCAAAAGAAATTTACACCTGATTTTTATTTTTTATTTTTTGCAGTCTTGCAAGCAAATACTCTATGAATTTCTTCAGACTTTCTTCTTTCATCTTTGATCTTTATGAGTCACTGGAGAGGCTGTTGGAGGGGTCTTTCTAAACTTTGAAAATGTGTTAGTTATAGAGTCAGTTCTGTGAATATTGCTGGGAAGATGGTACCTCTGTGCCATTTACCCTGATGAAATGGGTCTTTCATCAGAGGGAAGTGATTAAGAAAGTCTGCACTGAGCCAAACCCACATGCAGCTGGTTTCTGGTTATCTGTGAAACTGGGGAAAGGAGCACCAAGAGTTAGAACTCTAGAGTAAAAAGATATGGGGACATTGCAGAGTTCAGCCCCCCGGCCTCCCCTTTCTCCCTGCCCCCAGCCTCAGCCTCTTGGTAAGACCAAGTGGCACGTTTCTAAAGCCTGTTTCGTTTTCCCACTCCCCCACTCACCTCCCCCTGCAGTGCCATTGGCAGCAGAGTTTCTCAACCTCTGCACTGTTGACATTTGAGGGCAGATCATTTTTGTTGGGGGTGGGGGGCTGTCCTGAGTCTTTTGGAATGTTTAGCACCATACTTGGCTTCACCTCTACGTGCCAGGAGTCCCTTGCTCCCAGCTGAGACCATCAAAACTGCCTCCAGACCTTGCCAATGTCCCTGGGTTGGAGAGAGGGGGAAAAATCACCCTGCATTGAGAACTACTGGACTATAGAAATCTATAGAAGAGGGGTGACTAGAGATATAGGAAACCATGAGTGAAAGTTACACATAAATTAATGATCAGTCACAGGTTAATCAGGAGTTCGTGGGCCATTGCCCAGAGTAAGCAATAAGAAGAGTGTGGTTTTTGAAAGCTTTTCCCTGAAAACAAAAAGCTCTTCCTATAGACTAAATAAAAGGTGTTTGCAGGCCCTCCTTTTCACTCTCTAGCTCTGAAACTCATTTATATTAGTAACAGCAGGAAAGGGAGGCCAAAATGATATAGAGCAGAGCTGTGTGCTTAGAAGTTTGTGACCATCTGGAACAAATGAAAGGGAGGGAAGCTGGTTATCTTCGTAACTTCACTGTTTGCAGCCATTCTCTTCTTAGTCACAGAATAAATAAGCTCTCAATCCCTCACAAGTGAAAAACGGGTTCAGAGATAGTGGCCACAATTTTTCTCCAGCCTTCTTTTGTCATTCCTACCCGAGTAGCACCACAGCCCTATCATTGCTCATGAACAGCCCAAACAGAAAGCAGAAGGCAAAGGTCAGTGAAGTTTTCATTTGGAAATCAGAATTTCCACGTTTGGGTCTCACCCAATCCCCCTGCTTAACTGCTCTATGACCTTGGAGAAGTCATTTAATATCCTTGGGCCTTACATTAGTAAAATGGGAATAAAAACACACACCTCGGGCTTTGGAAACTGAAAGGGCCATCCATGTGTGTCACTATTAATGGGTTGAATCGAACAGCTTGCCTCGTCCTTCTAATCAGCATCCACAAATTGACTCAGTGGTTTGACTTCAACCGTTAATGATATTGGCCCATTAGCCCAGTGTTTCTGCAATAATTGCAACAGAGAAAAGTTAATTTGGCAGTGTGTCTTCTCAACCTTACTAATGAAAAAAAAAAGCATGGTCGTATCTCTTACTCACATGTTACTTTGCATTTAGACCACCCAAGAGTTAATTAATGGATCTTCAAATGCTCACTGTTTATTTCCTCATTAGAGGAAGCAGAAAAAAGATGGGGCTATCGCTTTACCACAGTGAGTGAGCTTGCTTAAAGAGTTTGTCTCCGTAAGATGGTTAGGTGGTCACTGAAGTATCACACACGTAGGCATGAGATTTCTATTCTCCCAAGTCAGCTCTTGGTGATTTCCACTTTGCTTCAAAAAGCAGTGTTCAGCAGAAGAAACGTACTCGCTAATCAGAAAAGCATCCCTGTGCTCTCACATTGCCCATCTAAACTGCTTCATTATCACTGTCTGACTTAGAGGCATTGAATTTCTTTGTTGAAACGGGCCTTTGAAGAAATCAAAATTGTAAGTTTTATCACCATGTGGCCCAGTGGCCATGTGACTCCATCCCAGAGGCTTCGCGTCCAATGGTTTCCAGAGACACAACACTTGATATAAGTAAGACACTTATGAACCACACAATCAAATGCCAGTTACTGCTAATGGGAATTTTCGTCCTTTCTATTTTGAGCTCTTTCAGAGAAAGAAAGTAAGTTTAAAAAAATCTTTTTCCATCCTCCACAGCATCCAGTGGTGGGCACTTAATAAAACTCCTTGACTTGATGTTGCAAAAGACATTCCAAAAGCTATTTTCTTCTGCCAAGTCTCCAGAATATACCCCATGACTTTCCATTTGCTACTTCCTCCAATGGGGATCTGAGATTGAAGGTATAGATTTGAAAAGTCTATTTGATTTGAGGTGTCATTTCTTGGGACCCCTTCACAGTTGTCCCATAGAAACTCCTCCTGGATTAACAGTGAGCTAATTCTAATCAATAGGGAGTTTTCAGGGGCTACCACAGGAGGCCTCGCAAATAGCTTCCACCCATGGAAGTGGTGATGGAAAGAGAACCTCCACTCAATTCCTCTACCCTTTTTCATCTGAAACACTCACAGGACAGGAGCAGGGGTCGTCAAGGAAAGGTACTCGATAAGTGGGATATCCCTGCTAAATAAGCCCCATGGCAGGCATAACAGCGGGAGCACCAGCCCTCAGAGAACAGTAAGAGTATTGCTCAGTTTCTGATTGCCAGAGCATAATTGAAGAATTGGAGCACTGGGAAGAAGCATATAGAGCAATCTAGTCCGGTGCTCTCACTTCCTAGATGAGGAAAGCAACGTCCAGAAAAAACATGGTGTGCGTGAGGTCACGAAGCACGCTACTGGGAGAGCCAGTCACCTCATTCTCAGTCTGGAACACTTTGCACTGGGGAGCATTTTAAACTTAACCTTAAAACTCACATGAAGGTAAACTGCTGTGGCATAGTCTGCTGGTATAACCTGTCAGAACAGTCTTTGAAAACTCAAACCCTTAACAATTCATGAAAACTTTCCTCCACTTTCTACCACCCATTGAAGAATAGCATCCAGTTTAAATCTGACCGACGTGACTATAGGACTAGAGATCTTCACAGACCTTAGTAGTGTGATGAACTGGAAACTTTAAAGAGAAAGTAATGAGCTAATTATTTTTTAGAGATAATTTCAATTTGAAGTCATGTCAGCTGGTTGACAAGTTTATGCATTTTGTGTTGCGTGTCGAGTCTGACACTGCCCCTAACAAAAGGTACTGTCGGCGCAGTAGCTCTGTCCGCACACATTCCTGACTCGCTAGTCTTTCACGAAGGTCTTCCATGAAGAAGCTTAAATTTTCCTACGTATTTTGAGTTTTATGTTTCTTTCCATTAAAGTTTCCAGCCGTTCATAGACATATTTAGTTTGGCAGAAGGTAGTGGTGACTCATAGAATGAAGAAATGTGAAAGCAAAGCTACTGAAAATGGATCTAATTTCTTTTTTGGGTAATTTGGGAGCAAGCGATTGATAATTTGTCTAATTTTTCCTGGTTTCATCAGCTGCCATACTGCCAAATATTTGTTCCATATGGATGCTTTGTTATTCCTGAAACATATAACACATTCCAGCTGCAACTATATATAATATGGCCAAAGGGTAAGACTATTGTTGGCTCGTTTTCTCATTGTTTTTGGCTGGACACCCTCAATCAATGGGTATTGAGTGAAAATACAGGATCATATTGAAACCATTTTCGGCATGTTCCTTCCTATGGATCCAACTCTTTCACTGTGAGTTTGTCAAGCACAGCAAATGTTCCTTATTACAGGGATGATTATGTTTTCTGCATAGTCGCGACTGCCAGCTAATTGCATTCAGCTTATAACTCCGCTCTCTGTTTGATGTAGAGATGTTTTTGGCTCTCACAGATTTCTTTTCAGCTGATTCTTGTCTCCCACTATGGAACAGATATTTGGGGGTAGATTCTGAGAAGATCCATGACACACTCATACAAGTGGCGTCATTTCAGGCTTACTTTAAGATAGACAGGTCGTGGGCCCTGAGGCCTATGACTCATAGGACTTGTGAAACGTATCACTGCCACAACTCTGGCTGGCATTTCTGTAGATTGCTAGTGCTTTGCATACAATTATGGAAATCCTCACCAGAGGAGCCAGGCAAGGGTTCAGTAACATTGCACAGAAACACCATGATGTGTAAACTGCAGACACAGAAGGATTTACTTCTGGCTGGTTCTAAGGTAGGCACTGACCACTTAGTGTCTTCAAGTCATTCAGCAAGGGATTGGTTTCAATCTATATAAATTATTTTGATGCCCAACTTAATAAAAAACAGCAATAAGAAGAAAAAAACAGAGAATCTATCCCTTGGGGAAAAAAACACAAGATTTTATTGCAGGCCACAGAAAGTGTTTCGTGACATAATCTCTTGTGTATAAGGGGGAAATTCAGTTTGATTAACAAGTGTCCTCAGGAGCACACATCAGCATTACATAGTAAAAATACTGCTTCTCACGTATAGACAGATCTAGAGCCTTGCTACTCACAGAGCCTGAGAACTTGTTAAAAATGCAGAATAAGGCCCTTACTGGGGAATAATTAATACAAAACTGCATTGTAACCAGATAACCAGGGGATCTGCATGCACATCAGGGTCCGAGGAGCCCTGGCCTAGGGAATTGCAGGAAACAACAGGTACGTACGTGTTCACTGGTGACTCCATCCGTTAAGAGAGAGCTCAAAATAGGACTGAACTTCCACTGAAGGTTTGAAAAATGTTTTGGGGGCCAAACATGCTTTCGGTGATGAACAATATACTTGCTGATTCAACTGCATCAGGTCCCAATTCTCTCAAGTTGGTGGAGCTTTTCCTCAGAGAAAGTATAGAACCGCTCCAAGGATAACCTCACGGCCTGACCTTCTGTGAACTGGAAATTGGAACTCCTAATTGCTGTGGCTGCAATTTCCAGACCCATCACCGGGGCCAGAAGCTGCAATCCAGTCCTTCAGATCTTGCCAGTTTCTTTTTCAATAGTTACATTTTTTTTAAAAAAAAAAAGGATAGCCAAGCAAGAATCCTTAAAAAATTATTTTCTAATTGCATTGAGTGGACAAGTGTGTTTTACTCATATCAAATTGCTTCCCTTGTCGTGCTCATCCAGGTTCTAATATTTCTTATGACTCAGGGTTGATTACTTACTTCAGGGTTGCTTTTGGGATTTAAAAGAAATGGTTTTAAGCTAAGAAAGGTGATTTTTCTGTCACCTATTGGAAGATGAAGGGTAAACTTTGAAACCGTTTTACCAAAAAGACAGCCGATTCCCCTGGTGAAAGGCTGCACTAGACCTGTTCTGCAGCTCAGCACGTTACCGGGCCTGACCCCATTAATGAAGGTCAAGTTATCTAATGGACATGGCTTCAGAAAGACATTAGCCCACAGCAGGATGGGTAAGAGTGACAGAGGGCCAGTTTGTAACATCTAGTCCTTAAATGACATTAGAAAAAAAGGGAAGGCTTTGAACTTGGGAGTTAGGGAATCTTGAGTTTACCCAGTGCTTTCCCACTAAATACCTTGATAAATTTAGTGATTAGTCCTGTGGGTCTCAAAACCTATTTCCATTGGAACAGTGATATTAAGATAAAGCAAGACATTCCACTTCTGAAGTGGGATCTTTGAGGTGCCTGTTTACAATTTTCCAGGGGGGGGGGACACAGAGTTTTCCCTTTTTCACATACGCTTTTCCTAAACGTAAGTCCATACCACCTTTTGATAATATTCAGGATAATTATTTTCCTAAACGTAAGTCCATACCACCTTTTGATAATATTCAGCTCTAGGATAAGGTGACATTGGACTTAGTCCACAATTATATATTTAATTTGTTTAGACTTAACCCACAGCATATTAATACAATAACATACCTGACTTCTTGGCATTCTACCCACTGAGGGAATGTGTTGACCAAGATAAGACCTTTTTCAGAACTACCAACTACTATGGTTTCATAGAAATCTCTAAAATCCTTTAAGAAGTTAAATCGGATATGTAGTTTATCGTATGTTTCCTTATTCATATTCTTCTTTCATTTCTTTTCCTCAACACTTTAATAAAACATGTGGAAGTAAAATTATAGCACTAACCAATGTAATTATAGGATCACTGGTTGGGTGCTCTGTGCTTAGCAATATACAAGGGGAGGTGAAGCCGTGCCTTCAAAGAGGTTTCATGAAAGCATGTGGGGACCCATTATATATCAATCTGATGACCCCAAGCTTGAGTCAGATGGGACTATTTCTTCCCTATGTCATTCTAGTCCACGCCATTCACTGAGTGCCTCCAGTTGCAACATCTCTCTAGATATTAACCATACACCATTCTCTCTTATTTAATTCAACACTCGTGTATGGCCTTTGTACTACCACCCAGACTCTAGACTAGAGTCTAGAAACACTGCTGTTTCATATGAATAAGACACAAATCTTTTATCTTTAAGGAACTTCAGAGTTCTCCTTGAACAAAACAAATACACGGCTCAGACAGAATTTTAATAACAATCAAGTTCTCCTAGGGAACAAAGAACCCAAATCTGAAAAACCAAACATTCACTAATTTAGAAATAATTAAAGGCTTATTTCTTCAAGAGCAAGTAGAGTTATTGGCCAGTGACCTTGTAAAGCAGGAAAGGCCAGGTTTCTAGCCAACACAATAGAAAAGTTACACAATCACTCGGGAGGGTTCGGAGAGTGGAGACCATCAAACCCCGCTTTCAGACATAGCAAGTAGCAGCATTGTGGTTTATTTTGCGCCACAACCCAGGGCAGCTGTTACCAGTTCACTGGGAGACACACATGTCCCTCCTCCCATTCCCATCACTATTTAGGTCCTCCTCATCACTCACCAAAAGTATTGCAACAGCCTCGGCAGCGATCCCTCTGTGTCCAATACTGCTTGACACCAGCCATCCCACCCATGAGATTAATCTTTCTAAAGCACAGTTATAATCACATTATCCCTTTTCTAAACAATTTTCAGCGACCATCCATGACTAAGTAAATTGAATCAAAACTGTCCAATTTGACATTAAGGCATTTTATATAAGGCCTCCAACTAACTCTCCAATTGTATTTCCTAATGTTTCCTTTCAGCAAAACTCACAAACTGGCAGTCTGTAAGTTGCATGCAATCTTTAGAAGTATTTTGTTTGGCAAATACAATATTTTTATAAAACTTTAAATTCTCTATCTATATTTACTGAAGTACTCTCCCCTCTATATTGGCACATGCTTTCTGCTTATCAAAATTCCCACCACTCTCTATTAACTTACTTTGGTCTACTTAACTTCTTTGTATGATTTATTTGGTTCTGATAGGCACTTGGGTTTACAAATGCTCCTGCATATTCCCCAATCCAGCCTAAATGTCTTACTACATGTTTCATTTTTCTGGACTTTTCCTTTTGTTTTTCTCTCAAATGTCACCTCCTCTATAAAAGCTTCTACTAGATGTCAACTTTCTTCCCTCTGAATTGAAATTGTATTATTCTTACAACACCTATAAGGTGTTATTCTATATTGTGTGTTTCGGTGAGAGTCCACGCTTTATACCATCTGGTTGACTGTAAGTTCATCGAAGATAAGGAATGCTCTATTAATCTCTGTAAGATCCCACATATTCCCTGTGCACGGTGTGGTCAGTGTCTATGTGGAATGGTTATCTATTTTTCTTGGGCTGTCCAGGCCTAGATTGGTTGTGTATATCCATAAGAAGGCAATAACTCATTTGAAATGCAGACATGGCTGCGTCGGAAGGCCCCTGTCGACTTTTAGGCATTTCAAGTAGGGAGTGAGAAATGCCGTATCTGAAAGAAACTACTGAGGGAATGTAGGTAAACAAAACAGGATCCTTTTTCTTGGAAGCTGGCTGTGATCTTCCGATTAAGTCGCTATTGCATGTCTCACAAGAAACATCGGCTAACCATTTAATATTCTCAACTAGTGTCAGGGTTATAGACATCAATCTATTCCTGGGGGCCCTGCTGAGATGGTGAACTGGAAAAATGAAACAGAAAGAGCTCTGCACACGGTGTTTGAGAGTGTCCATTTCTAAAGACAGCGAATGCCTGGAAAGGAGCTCTCCCTCCTGTTTGCTCTGGCAGAAAGGCTGTCAACAACTTAGAAGATTATAGGGTTAAAGCTTCATGGCCCCAGAATTGGATGCAACTTAATGGAGTTTGATCGAAATCACCAGTTGTAAAATATGGGCTAAAATGAAGAAAGTCACTCTTCTAAAATGTAATTCAATTCAGCAACATTTTATGGACTACGGTGTGTCCATAATAAGAAATCAAGAGAAAGCTGAAATAAGAAAGCAAGTGCAGACAACTGATATTAATGAGCACCTACCATGTTTTCAAAGTGAATAAAAGTCTGTGTTAAGGTTATCTTCAATCTGATTAAGAGTGCACCCTTATCCACATGTAAGAATTATTATCAAAGTTAACTGATAGCATAAAAATAATATATATAAAAGGCATTTTTCTATCTCTCCTAGACATGACAGATCTCAAAATATGCTCACTGAATTTCCAAGTAAATATCAAGAATTTTCATTCTCTCCCTATATACAATCTTGGGGGGTTTTCCATTGATGCTTAACAACAAGGTAAAAATTTTCACCTTCATGTGTCCTTGGCTAGATAGAGGCACAGATATACTCTTTGCCCAAGGGAGGCCAGAAATACTATGTAAACAAGATGCTTCGACTTTGAGCTGATGGAAATCTCATGAAAGAATCCCCCCTTTTGTGAAGTTTCCAGACCAATCTTTCCAACTCAAGTTCAATTTCCCATCCAAATCTTGTCTGGAGTCGTGAACTTTCCCTCACATCTGATCCTCTGTATTCCTCTGTCCAGATGGGATCTGATGCAGAGAACATGGGCATCATTGCTACCTTTTCTTTCAGGACAAGGATTCCTCTATGCAGAGATTTTTCCAAGCTAAACAGAAATCCAATGGTGAACTGGATTGGGTATATTTGAATAATACCTATTTTGTTACCAAAAAGACAATGTTAGGTATCAGGGGCCCTGAACACCCAAGGTGGCTTCGAGGGTTAAAAGCAGGGTGCCTTGAGCAATTCTTTTGCTTGTAAAATGGGTACAATCAGCCCTGCCCTGCCAGCCAAAAGGGTTTTTTTCTGAGTATCAGTAAGATAATACTTATGGAATCATCACAAAATTCTCAGGGAATCAAGGCCAGCTCTAGAATTCTAAAGATAATTTGAGGTGTTTTTGAATTGAAGGGCAGTAGGTCAGGGTGCACACAGAAGTTGCAAATGGATTAGCCAAGAGGGTCTTCATGAATCTTCCTGTAGAGATTGGGGGCCTGCCATTCCTTTTGGGGTCATGTATGCTTCTTGTGACTGAAATTACAGGGCCAAAGTAGGAGTAGCTATATTATTGGTCAGTGTTTCCCTGTGCCACCATCCATGAGTAGGGATAAGAGGCTAATTAAATACATCTCTTGGGCAACAGAAATGATCGAGGTTGCGATCACAGTTGCTTCAAAAAGTAGGCTTTTGTTTCAGGGAAAATCTCCCACAGAGAAACATGGAGCGCTGAGGAGAACTATAAATAGGACTATCATTTATGTCAATTATAAATAGATTTGTTCCCTTTTGATTAGAAGATTAATGCTAGCTGAAAACCTGTAGGTGAACAGAAATGAGGGAAAAACTCCTGACAAAATATTGTTACATGTTAATGGTTAGATTTGACAGATTTTCCTCCCTGAGGTGTTTGCTCTGACTTTCCCCAAAGGAAGACATTTGAGTTTAGAATTCAGTTTTTAGTCTTTGAAGCACATTTTTTCATGCTTCCTCGGCTTCTCAAGATCACTTCTTACCTTCCAGATTAGAAAACACACGCGCGCACACACACACACACACACACACACATCTTTTTTGTGTGGCAAAAATGGACTACCAGTGTTAGAAATTTAAAAGGGGCAGTCTTTCTCCTCAGATGCTCCCAAGATGGTCACTCTACCAGACATATACAAAAGTTCTTTTCTACTTGGTTAATAAGATTATATAGGTTTCAAGTGTGCGATTCTATAGTACATCATCTGTACATTGCATTGTGTGCCCATCAGCCAAAGTCAAATTTTCTGTTACCATATATTCGACCTCTTTACGCTCTTTACTGCCCCCTCTCTGGTAACCACCATACTGTTGTCTGTGTTTATGAGTTTTCGTTTATTTGATTTTCTTGTTTGTTCACTTGTGGCTTTTAGTTTCATATCCCAGATATGAGTGACATCATACGGTTCTTAAATTTTCCTAACTTATCTCACTTAGCATGATATTCTCAGGATGCATCCATGTTTGTGCAAATAGCAGTATTTCATTGTCCCTTATGGCTGAGCAGTATTCGTGTGTGTGAATGTGTGTGTCCAATCATCTAACAAAGGCCACTTCAGTTGTTTCATGTATTAAAAAATTGCTATGGGCATGTAGATCCTTAGAAAACTAGCAGTGAACCTAATAACCAAAGGGAAAGATCAAGTAGAGGAAGGGCCACATCCCAGAGGTGGTTGCCACTGAGCACTTGTCAGGTATGCCCCCATTTTCCTTACATTCCAGAGGGAGCATTACCTAGAGGGGTTCCAGTTCTTTAGATCTGGTTAGCCAGTTCCTTGTCCTCTGCTCCCGCTCATGACTCATCTCTTCCCAGGGCCAGGAAAAGACATGGCAGCTTCCCACCCAAGCTGTCTGCTAGGTTTATCCTAGGAGGAGGGTTTATGGGTGAAGCAGCAGGGTGCCTCCATCCTTTACTAGGCACAGTGGAATGAATGCACTGGAATGTATGTCTCCCACCTGCTGGGATGAGAGGACAGACAAATTTTATCTGAGCCTACCCACCTTACCTCATAGATGCTCTTGATTTCAGCTACCCCAGACTCAGCACTAAGAAAAAGGGAAGGAGGAGTAGATATGATAAGCAGGGACCCTACTGGGGAATTCCTCCCCCACTTCGAACGCTCTATTCTGGTCTCACTGTGGGATATTTAAAAATGAAGTTAGCTTGTCAACTGGAAATTCACTGCCTGACCTGAGAGTCAGGGAGATTTCTGGAGAAAAAAAAAATCTGGCTAATCAAGGATTTGGAAAGCCTGGGTCCCAACACATAAAGAAATATATTGAATATTTTTAAAGATATAAAATTCTTAGAACTGTTGGACAGGTTTCTGTGTATGACCTCTCTCTTCCAAGGGGCGTTGCTCAACAGCCCAGCTCCCCTCAGAAGGCTGACATCATGCCGTTGCGCAACTCACAGCCATTGCAATATCACTTTGCTGTGGCGCTGGCTGTGCATTCAACTACGGAGAAGCCGAGCAGCTTTAGGTTTTGAGTCAGAAGTTCTGAGCAGGATCATTTCCATGAAATTCAAGTGCTTGGTTCTTCTAAGAGTGTCAAAATACATTTGAATCTTGCAAATCAAGAATGTCAGAGCCAATATTTTTCTCTTTAATCACAACTCAGAAATGGCACGGTGGCTGGGGCCAGGTCCTGCCTTCCTTCCCTGCCCTTTCCCCACACTCCCAGCTAAGATCCTCCAGCTTGAGAGCTGAATCAGAAAGAAGCATGTTCAGTCCTGAACTGCTCTGCCAAGCACTGCACTAATGGTGGACTTTGACCCAAAGAGATGTGGGAACATCAGCCTCAGATCACCAATTTGTTCCCAGACTGACAGGTAAACACAAAATAGGAAGGGCTTCTTCCCTCTCATCCATCGCATTTCCAATCAAATGTTAGAGGTTCTAGCCAGCAGCCTGGCTCTACACCCAATGTTGGCTACTGACTCCGGTGACCCCTCGGTGGGAAATCCTCCATGATCCATGCTGGATCACTCTTCTGGCCCAATCTATTCTACAGTTTTTGAAATTGGAGAAATGAGCCCCTTTTCTATTCTTAAATAGGCTGTCCAAGAATATTCTTGGGAGCTTCATGAAGAGCTCTGAGTCCTGGCTTATCACAAAGACGGCAATAGCCTTTGGATTTTGGCTAAGTGAAATGTTGGCACACACAGGTGGCCAGCTTTATCTCGTTCCTTCTGTGTTGCTGTCATCTTCCAGGGAACTCCAGAAAAAAAGAGGATGAACCTTCTCTCCTTCCTAGTGCATGCACTCCCCTCTAGGGAGAAGGAAGGACAAACCATGACATCTCCCAGACTGCAAAAATCACCCAGAGGGTCAGTAGTAGACTTGGTTAATGGCAAGTTTCAGAAAAGCAGCTTCCAAAAATTTGCCACGATGCCTGTTAAATGAAGTAAATTTACACACATTAGTTGGGAAGTTATATCTGGCTATGATGGGCTTTGGTTAGATAGGATTTTGATAGATGGAGAAACCCTAGGCAGAGAAAAAAATTGGAAAAGCACATAGAGAGCAGAGAATAGGGCATGTGAACATGAGCATGAGACATTGACCTAGGAGTTTGGGTAATGTGCTAGTGGAGAGCAGTGCAAGATAAGCCCAAAGACATAGGTTAGAACTTTTATATTAAAGAATAATAATAGCTAGCACTTTCTGAGCTCTTATTACATGCATGGTACTATTTCAAATATTTGTATGGACTGCATTAACTCCTAATCCTTATGATAAACCCATAAAGTGGGTACCATCATTATGCTTGCTTTACGGAGAAGTACATAATGTGCATGAAGGCATGCAGGGTTTTAATTCAAAGAACTGACTCCAGTGCCCAGGGTTCTTGGCAGTCTGTACAGCACACTGCCCATAATAAGCCTTTTATTTCGCCTTTCTTTCCATCTCCTCTCCCTAGCTGTGGAAATACTGGGTAATATCTAAGACTAAGCTTATATATCCCTTCGTTAGTGAGATCTCTTCCAACTCCATCAGCAAGAATTTATCTTTTCCCAATCCAGAATTTTCTTTATTTGTACCTATAGTAGTGTTTCCAATCTAACTTATATTAGAGTTAAGTATGTGCTCATTTGCAGACTCCTTCAGTCCATAAATGGACCTCAAATTCCCATTTATATCCTCACATATTGGAACAGTCACTGTGGCATGCAGTAAGTGTTCAATCAGCATTGCCTGAATTGTATTGAATATCAGAATCCACTGGTTGAAGCCTGAGGAAATGTCTGCTAACACCCACCACACCTCTTAAAGATCATCTTTCCTAATTTAAAACAAAAAAATGAAGAAATCTTGAGCCCCACGGGGAACTCTCTCACTCTCGAAAACCTACAACCCATTAAAAAAAACTGTTTGGAAAAGCACAGTGTAGACAATCCCAGGCCGCAGACTAAGAACACCATTCCAGGTTTAGCCCACTTGGCTGCAAAAAGTGCTTATGGTAACAGTGCTTCTAAAGGCAAAAACGTAGCCACACAGGGCTGAAGTCTATCACCAGGCAACATGGAGTCCCAGGATTTCTGAAAAGGCTCCCTTTATCCTGATAAAGTTCTCAGCTTCTCGACCCTCAACTCCAACCTCCCCGTGGGAGACTCGAAAACACCCAATTTAATTAAAACCTCTCTACTTCACACTGAAGTCACAAGTTTTCACAGGGTGCAACGTGTTGCTAACCCAGCAGTTTCCAGTCTGGACTGCTCAGCAAGGCAGGTGCTGTTTTCTTCTTAGGTCCCATGTCCTTAAATTGCTTTGCTGCTTAAATGTCTCTGAGACAATCTCTAAGAAAGGCATGCTTTTAGATAATCTGCTTTGGCAGATTCCAGGCCAAGGTCTCCCTCTTTTACACAACTCTTTCCTGGCTTGGAAGATTTCTTTCTACCACATTTGAGGTTAGCCGGTAGAAAGGGAGTGCCTTATACTTTTTAAAGAACATACTTTTAATGTTTAACATTACTTATATCCAAGCTCAGGGAATCAATAACAATAATAAGCATTGTACTGTGCCTTGTACAAGGAAGCATGTCAAAGAAACATTTGAATGGCCTACAATAATCTCATCAGCAAGACCAGTATTAGATTGAGCATTATAGAACCACAAAGTGGGGTGCTAAAATGTAATGGCTGCATTCACAGACATTTACTGAGCATCTGTTACATGCCAGGCCCTGTAGCTTACACTGGAGATATTGGATTGAACCAACCTGACAGGGTTCATGCCTTAGGTGCTCAGGATTTAGCCAGAAATGTACAGATGGCTAAGGAATGGTGAGACCCTGTGCCTTGGAATAATCTGGGGGAACTATACAGTACATTCCCCAAGCTTTCTTTCCTTCCCAACTAGTGGCATATCTTTTTCTTCAATCTCCCATCTTCTTTTTCTCATTTTTTCTTCTTATTATTGTCATCTACAGCATGCATTGTTTTACACCCACTGATATAGCCACTGGTTTTAGATTCTTTGTGGCAAGGAAGCCTCCCTGTTAGGTTCGTTCTGGGCTCTTGGGTTTTCCTCTTCTTATCCCAACCAACCAAATGAGGCAAGTTAAATTGTGTTACATTTTCCTACACACATCTCTGTTTTCCTAGACATATGGAGCCAAACAGGTACATTGGAGCCTCTTGTTCTGTGAAGATCCCCAATTCCTAAGGTGTTAAGAAAAGAAAAGAGAACCATACAATGTCCATGGGCCTATCTATACCTGGGCACCTTGACCTCAAGGAGCCTACTTCCTGAAAATGTATCACCCATTCCATGTAAACAAACAAAATAGGGAATAGTAGAACACATTAGATAGTTTTCAAATTACTAGTTTGAGAAATTGTCTAGTTTTTTTTGAAAAGGAGAAAAATTGCTTTCTTATCCTTTAAGGTGAAATGCATAAAGAAATCATAGATATTTATACAATTTCATTGATTAATTTCATTCCTATCTAAGAATCAATTGGTCTACCTACAAGAGTTCTGGGAATAAACAAGCCAGACTAGGTATGAGTGAGGGAAAAACACTGATGAAGTTCCAGGTATGAAACTGTGACTCAGTTGATGTCATGTTTCAATGTATGTTTTGCCATGTGCTTATTTTCTCATTAGCCCTTCTGATTTGCCAAATTCTTTTCCTTGCTCTCCTCTGATGCTATCAGACCAATGTTTTACAACAAGATCATCTGAAGCCTCTTTCAAGACTGAACTTCTGTGATTTTATATTCCTGGATCCCAAATTCTGAAAATAAAGGAAGTTTAGGAGGAATAACCCAAGAGCCTTCTTAAAATCTACCCAAACTATTATTAGAGTCTTATTAGAATTAGAATGAATTAATCAAATTTATATGTATAGATAGAAAAATAGAATACTGACAAACAGCATGCAGATCTTGAAAAAAAACTAACTTAAAAAATAGCACAAAAAACTTGTTTAAGTGCACCAAATGAGTTTGAAAGAAACAAAAGCAAACATGTCCTTAATCTACATTTGCCAATATAGAGTAATAACCATAATCTCCAAATTAGATGGTGTGCAGCCTTGGCCTCCAAACCCAGGGTGAAAGAAATTGAGAAGTCCAGGAAAGCAGTGTTTTATCAGGTCTAATTTAGTCCCAGAGCTATCAGGAGTCCATTTGTCTCCAAGTGGAGCATTGCCTGGTGGCTGTGTTTCCATTCATGGCAGAAAACTGTGAGGGCCATCAGAGCGAAAGAGAGCTCACA
Source organism: Sturnira hondurensis (assembly GCF_014824575.4). Classification (NCBI taxonomy): domain Eukaryota; kingdom Metazoa; phylum Chordata; class Mammalia; order Chiroptera; family Phyllostomidae; genus Sturnira; species Sturnira hondurensis. The sequence goes on along the minus strand of NW_028090067.1, from coordinate 9,149,629 downwards.
AAGAAAGTCAGAAAGCAGAGCCAAAAGGCAAATACGGTTCCTGTCACAGCCAAAATAGTTCACTTAGCTCTTTGTGTTACTCCCTTACTCTTTGTTATAGAGCAATTTCTGTGAGAGTTGTGCAAAAATAAGATTTTTAGCTTTGAGCAATAAATGAGTGAACTGGGCAAGAAAAGCATGAAAAACATTAGTGAGAAAAAAGAAAGAGGGTGATAGGGAAACAATATAAAAGCCCTGGAAAGGAGTGTTTCCCCTTTAAAGAATCTATAATACCACGTAAAAATCCACACCTGAAAATCAGATCTACTCTGGATGGACTTTCTCAGTTCAGAAGAACCCATCACTTTACTAAAATACTTTTTAAGTATTCATTTCATGAATTCACATTCAACATGGCTGAGCGCTTCTTTTTGGACATTCTTTGCCTCTAATTGGAAGAGATGAAAAGTAGAATGCATGAGGTGGGGGTACCTTGGAGGTCTCTATGCATACTCATCATGTTTGTGCTGCTCTTTTGCCAAGTGGATATAGTATGACACACTTGGAAAGTCTAGGAAGTCCAGAGGGTAAGAGTTTCTGTCAAGAATTAAGGTAGAAGAACTATGGAACTATCGGATTGGGAAAGATGTTCAAACTCATGTTCAGTCTCTCTACTGAGAAGTGATCCCTTATTCAATGTCCTGACCGAAGGCCTCTGCTAGAGGTACCCTCAGTAGTAGCACAACTCTACTGCCGCTCTGGTTCTGCACACAGGAAACCCTAGCAACTGGTGTTATAGAAACCCATGCAATGGGCACCTCTCTCATGAGTGAAGGTAGCCCTTCAGTGACTCAGCAGGGTTCCTTCTCTGGACTGTCATTGCACCCTGTACCTGCTAAAGCACTTAACCTCATTCTGCTTTGTATTAAGGTCATTCATGGTTTATCTTATTCCCAAACACCTCAAAAGTCAAGGCTTTGCTTTTTACAACCATTTTCACATGGTCCGCTACACTTAGGACAGTGCCTTAAATATGCCAGGAAACCAATGGTTTTGTTTGGTTTTTTGCTTTCTAAAGTGACTTTTTTAAAATAAAGATTTTATTTACATATTTGTTTTAGAGGGAGGGGAAGGGAAGAAGAAAGAGAGAGAGAAAAATATTGATGTGATGTGTGAGAGAACGTCAATTGGTTGTCTCTCACACACTCCCAACCAGGGACTTGGTCCACAACCTACGCATGTGCCCTGACCAGGAATCAAACTTGTCACTTTTTGTTTTGCCAGATGACGCTTAGCTCACTGAGCTGCACCAGTCAAGGCTAAATTCCCTTCTTTTTTTAATGTACTTAGTTCTAAAGAAAGACTAGATTAAAAATGATTGTCACCAAAGTTTCTTAAAATTGTCTTAATATTTAATTCATAGAAAGTATACCTGACACATAGTAGACAGTCCATAAAATTGTTGAATGGATTTAAGAGTGAATAAATCAGTGAATGACTATTGAGAGAGGGTGCTCTCCTTTTTCCCTGTGAAGCTGAGGCAGTGTTGAGAGAATTTTTTATCCATCTGAAACTCTCTTGTCTCAGTCTAGCACTGCTGATTCAAAGATATCACCATCACCATTAATTCAATACTGATGTAACCTGAACTTTTGCTCTGTGTAATCACAGATCTGGGTGAATTTCCTAGAAAAAGAACAGCTTCTGAACTAAACTGTTTGAACAAAATAGAAATCGGGCCCCATCCATATGGTTAAGAGCAAGGATGGCCTTAACTCTGCTCTGCCCCTTCTATTTTGGTGCCTGTACCACATAGTAGCACCTACAGAGGCCAGACACAGAATTATAGGCAACCAAAACTTGACTATTTTGTGCTTCCCCCTGCTCTATTCATGCACCCTAGGTGATCTGCTCTTCCTAGCAGCTCTGTATAAATACACCTTAACCCAATGGGACAAAGCTATCATGGGGACATTGAGGTAACAGTAATAGCCAGTGACCTTCAATGAACTTTGTCTATTCAGTAAGTGGTTATGATTAAGATATTTTGAAAGTAACAGAGTTCCATGACTATTTTGGCTTAAACAATGTGGACGTTTATTTCTTTCATGTAGAAATCCCAAGATGCATAGTTTAGGGTGGTCAAACTATCTGCTGGACAGCAGCTCTGTTCCACAAAATCTTCAGAAATCCAGGCTCCTTCTAGCTTTCTATTTTTCCATCCTAGCATCATGGTCATCATCTAAATGACCCAAAATAGCTGCTGGAACATCTTGGAGCAACATCCCAGCCAGCAGGGAGACTGAGAGAAGCAAGGGATGCATGATAATTGTCTTTTAAAGGAGGACCCCAGATGTTGCCACGTGACACTTAACTTAGTATATTCTATTATCTAGAATTTGAGCAAATGGCCACACATAGCTGTAAGGGAAGCTAGGAAATAAAGCCAACTGAACACTAGTGTTTCTATTACTGTGGAAGAAGGAAGAATGGATACTCAGTGATGAGTAGAAATCACTGCCAGAGGTACCATCCCAGAGCTCTTGAAGTCATATTGCCTAGGAGCTCAGCTGTGTGCTACAGAGTCAGAGGTTGATCTAGTGTCAGCCAGATCCAGATGCCAGTCTTGGCAGCATCACTTGATAAACTGCATGATCTCTGAACCATTTCCCATACTATTAAAGTTGGGAGTAAAACTTCCCCCATAGTTCCCTGGAAAATGATGTGAGATGAACAGTAGTGCCTAGCACAGTATTTGGCACAGAGTAAATGTTTAGCTGACATTTATTATTATCATTATTATTTTGCCTGCATATAAGGCTGGTTGTCCTTCAGACTTTAGACCAACTTGGGCATAAAAACATTAACAAGGCTCCCAGTGGCCATGTTTCCTGAGCAATTTTATACCCTATCTATGTGCCAGATGTGTTAGAGCAAATGAGTTGCTGCTAAGAGAATGTCTTTATCCTTAGTTGCTCTTTCTTTTGTCTTTGTTGGATTGTGTCAAACAAAACAGAAATAATTAATAAACTGCTAAGCACTGTAAGAAGTGACAGATAATATCAGCAAAGCTCAAAAGGAGCTTAAAATTATGGAGTGAGGCATAGTGGGCTTTTTAGAATGCAGACAGCATTCATTTTCACTTCGTTGTTTATCAGGCCAAGCATACAAACATGGAAAGTCACTCTGGAAAAAGGTAAAGAAAAATATATCCCCTTTGGTACTGTCTTTTATGCCATATCAAGTAAATGAGTTAAGAGATGTACTGGGCTTTATTTTTTATTGTTCCATACTAACTTTCACTTAGAAGATGCTCTAAGATGCATTAAACTCAACCCATTCATTTCTAGCTAGGCAGAAAGTTTCTACTCATGTTGAGAAGTACTGTATTAGAATGATTTAGTTAGTGCTTGGACAGAGCTGAGTTTGAACCTTGGCTGAGCCACTTAATGGGTGGGTGATCTTGATACAAATTAATAAACTTTTTTAAGGCTCAGTGTTTCACCTTTAAGGTGGAAATAACAATGGTGCCCATCTCATAGGATTGTTGTAAGACCTGAAAGAGATAGTATATGTATAAACTAGACATTCCCAGGATTCCCGATCTTCTTGTATCACCCTTTTATCCAAAATCTACATACAATGTCTTGTGACCCCTTTTCACATTCCATGGGAAGACCATGCACTTCCCCAAAGCTCTGAAGGTGTAGAGCACCATGATTCTCCCAATTCATTCACTCCACAGTCTGCTTGCTAGTATTTTCCAGCTAGTGTACCTCCATTAATCCTGAACCTAACATCCTCTATCACCTGTTTGCTTTCTTGTAGCTCCTCTAAAATACGAGTCAAGGGTAGGAAAAAGCTGAAGGTGGGAAAGTCACAGTGCCTGGGACGTTGTGGGAGCAGTGGGAGACCTGGGGAGTCTTAGAGTAACTAAGAACATCATCCAATTCATCACAAACAATCTCCACAAACACTCATTCCTTTAGTCCAGCAACCAAGTTTCTGTTCATTATTATTTTTGTTTCTATTCAACATTGGTAACTAAAATTTAGGATCACAGAATCATAACATATTGCAGTTGGAATAAGCCTTAAAATGTCCCTAGTCTGAATGCCTCATTTACATATGGGGAAATTATTCACTAAAAAGTATGGGTGACCCATTCTTACTCACTTCAGTTGAATAACAGCGCCAGGTATCCATAACCTATTAGTAGAATTTCTCTTCTTCCTTGCTCACTTTTTTACCTGCAGTTCTACTACCAAAGGTATGTTTTCAGACATTCTTCCTGCATTAAACATGTTTCTTGCAACTGAAGCACAAACACAGATAGTGGGGAAAGCCAGAAGGCCTAGGTTTCAGTCCCAGGTGGAGGGAACTGACTACATGACCTGGGGAGAGTTGTTTAATCTTTCAAGATGTCAGATTCTTCATTTAGGTGCAAGGGGATCAGTCTGAATGAGATCTGAAGTGCCCTGGAGCTCAGATATTCCTTAATTCTTGGGGGTGTCATCTGTCTCTAACGGGATTCATGTCTTCCAATCCCACACAAGATGGAAAGCAGGCCATCCCAGTATTAGGGGAGGCCCATCAGGACAAGAGTTGGCCTCTCTCTGTGAGGGCTGGAGAAGTAAAGCAGCTGAAGCAACACTATCAGTTTCCTTCCCATTCAGAAGAGAACAATAGAGCTCCTCCCAGGGGACACCATCAGGATTTCGACAGTGTGGGGTCTGTCTTATGATGGGAATGGAGGATTACAGTAGAAGGGGGGGTGCTTAGTGGCCATGATTCTGAACACGGAATCAAAGATGGAAGGAAAGCCAAGAGGTCCTTAGGTCCAGTCCCCTGCTTCTATCTAAGCCTTCCAAGGCAGATGGTTGTCATCCTACATTTACAAATCTCCAGGGCAGCTTCCCACAGTGCCCCGGGGTCCGTATATTTCTCCCTTACAATCAAGAAATTCTTCCTGATGTTTTAGTGGAAACACTTTCAAAGGAGCACAAGCCTGTTTATCCTTGTCTAGTCCTGGAGATGAGGTAGAATACTTTGTGTAATAATAACCCTTCTCGTACCTGGCAGTGGTGATTAAGTCACCTCCTGGCCTTTTCTTTTGGGGGCTAAATCTTAATTTTCCATCCAGTTAATCATTTTTTTACTCCTATCTGGACCCTTTCCAGTTCCCCAAAATGAGTCTTAAAATAGGAAGATGAAATCTGAGTTCCCACTCTAATTAAAACCTCAGCCATGCCAATTTTGTGGAAGGATTAACTCTAGGCTTTCATTTCATAATTCTCAACATTCGCACGCCTCATATTACAATGCTGTTGTAGTGCTTTCTTGCTCACTCAGGGCCCACAGCTATTTAGCTATAGTACTTCTCTCTGCCAGTTGGAGCCCATTTTTGTCCATTTTAAACATCTTCCTGGTTTTTTTAAAGATTTTATTTATTTATCTGTACAGGGGAAGGGAAGGAGAGAGGGAGAGAAACATCAGTGTATGGTTGCCTCTCGTGAGTCCCCTGCTGGGAACTGGCCTGCAACCCAGGCATGTGCCCTGACTGGGAATCAAACCTCCATACTCTGGTTCGCAGGCCCACGCTCAATCCACTGAGCCACACCAGCCAGGGCACATCTTCCTGTTTTTAATGACCTCTCCTTTTTCTAAATTGTTATGGTCATTCTAAATTCTAATCCTACCTCCTGACATTCAAAGACATTTCCCTGCCTTATTGCAATGTGAAAGAGAGTCTAGTCTATTCGTTTAGTTATTGAGGAAGAAATCTCAATTTATATCAACCCTAGAAGAGCCTGAATGTCCCTCACTTCTCCCAAGTCCCCAAAAACGTGGTTTTGGCTTGAAAAGCAATGCAGACCATCCCTCTCCATTCATCCATTCAACAAACATGTTTTCCAGCGCCAATGATGTAAGCACTGGGACTATGAACAGATGTATTCATCATGCACTTACTCCCTGCAGACTTGGGGTGGGTGTTGGGTTTAAAGCAGAGAAGAGGAAATGTAAGCTCTTCTTTCTTTCATGGATCTCATGTTCCAAGGCGGAGAGAGACAAATTATAAGTCAACCAATAAATAAACACTACAATGTCCACTCTTGATAAGTGTTTTGAAACAAACAGTGGAATAACAGGCCTCAGGGTGGTGGCTACATTAGATGGGGAAGACAGGAGAGACCTCCCCATGGAGGGGGCTCTGAAGACCATGCAGCTCACCAGGCAGGGTCTGCTATTCTGAATGAAGCCCCTTCAGCAAACCAACTTTCCTCTTGTCTCTCCTCCCAGACCTAGGAGTAACTTTTTCTGGGATGTTAATGGCTGATAATGTGCTGTTTATTAGCTCAAGTTAATTATTTACATTTTCAAAGGATTCTTTATTATTTCTTTAATTAAAAGATTCGATAAGCAGAAAGAATGTCAGGATACAGGTGCTTTAGTTCCTCAGAAAGCTGACAGACCTTCTTGGAAACGGGGCTCCAGGGGGCCATTAAGTGAAGAGAATGGACTTCCATGACATCAAACGGATGTCTTTACTGACTTCTAAAACCTTAGATAGGCTGGTGAACTTTAAGACTTCCCAAAGTGTGATAAAGTTTGCAGCACAGAACCTCTTGAAGAACACACTCCTGGGTGAATGCTGGGCTGACGAGATACCTTGGGTCCTTTGAAGTTTTTTGATGTTGTACTCACTCTTGGGATATGATTCTGATCACAGCAGCCAGTGGGCAAGCCAGCCCCAGACGTTTCTGAAAATTATAATGTACACAAGACTAGCATCTCTCAGAGCCTGGACCTCTACTTCCCTAGCTTCCTCAAATCTTTGAGCCTTCTGAGAACCTTTTTTTACAATTAAATTTATTGGGGTGACAATAGTTAACAAGATGAGATACGTTTCACATGTATAATCCTATGATGTCATCTGTATGTTGCAATGTGTGCCCACCACCCAAAGTTGAATCTTCATCTGTCACCATATATTTGACCCCTTTAACCTTTACTATGCCACCACTCATTTCCTCTGGAAACCACCATACTGTTGTGCGTGTCTATGAGTTTTGGTTTGCTTGTTTGTCTTGTTTGTGCATTTGTTGCTTTCAGTTTTATATACCACATAGGAGTGAATCACATGCTTCTTTTTTTCTCTTTTATTGAATTTACATTAGTTAATAAAACTAATGAGTGACATTAGTTAATAAAATTACGTAGGTTAACTTTTTCTCTCTGACTTATATAGCTTAGCACAATATTCTTAAGCCCCATCCATGTTGTCACAAATGGCAGTATTTTATCTTGAGAATCTTTCAAGTGTTTGAATTTCCTCTTTCCAGGAAAACCCACAAGCACGCATAACTACACATCATGCAGAGGGTTCACAGGCCTCCTAGCAAAACTCATCTGCAGCCTGGAGAATTTCTAAGGACCTGTTGGTGCTCAAATTCTAATTAGTTTCTCTTCTCAGAGCCTGTTGACCACTTGTTCCACATTTTTTATTGGCCTCTTGGTTTCTTAGGACCTAACTAAGTGTTCTTCCTTCTTTCAAGCCTCCTGCAGCCTTGGTAGAGTGCTCAGTACACGAGGAGGGGGTGCTGATAAGTGTCCCTGTACCTGTTGCTACCTCCCCTGAGGAGCCCATGGTGATTGCTACCTGAGAAACAGTCAGGGTGGGCGGGGAGACCCCTGACCACAGAAGTACCCACAAACCCTAGGGATACCCACTTGGCTTCCCAATTAGTAAAGGAGGTCGTTTTCCCTCTGATCTTTTCCAGAAAAAGGTCTATAAAGAATGCCTGTACTGAAATGACCTAGCAAGGCAACTGGAAGGAAGTGACTGGGAAGGGAATCATTAAAAACCCAACTCCTTCTTTAAAGGGAAGTGGAAACAGGGACCTGGAGGAAAGGTATAATCGTCAAGCCAGCAGCAGCCCTAGCTTTCCTCCCCGTGCTCCCGACATGGATTTCCTGACCGCAGGGCACCATTTGATTTAAAGCTATGAGAGCCTCACACATACTCTCAGGAGAAGGGCTCAGGAAAAAAAAATGGAACAGCCTCTGACCTCTTCCTGCCACTGCTGTGCAGAAGCAGTTGGGTTATTTAACCATTTCCTCTGCAGGACTGATCCTGACACTTGCTTGAGAAATTTTGGTGATTGTGTGTGGCTTGGGCGACAAATAACAAACTGTGATGTTTTTCTTTTTGCAAACTTGAATGTCCTTTGGCTTATGTAACCGCCTCAGTTCTATAGGTAATCATCAGTAGTGTATTTCCCTTTGGCTCTCCTTCGCCACAAGTTTGAATGAGCCATGAAAGAATGGTTGGATGATGTGTTCCTGAAGGGGTGCCAAAACCCCACCCCACCTGTTCGGCTTCTCTGAGTTACCCTAGGGGGTTGCAAAAGGTAAAGGCACAGAAAAGGTAAATTTAGGTCCTCAGAAAGTCTGTCTTCTGAACTAAGTTTTACAATTGCGAATATGGGCTTAAATACCCACCTGACAATTTTGAAAGCCTAAAAATAAACCGAACCCGGTACTTAGGAAAGGCAGCTTGCAATACCATAGGGTGTCCCTGTGCTCCCAGCTTTGCTTTCCGCCAGGGAATCTGCTAAGGTTCCGATTTCGTTCCCCGTGACCTGGCTGGTTGTCTCCAGGTGCTAGCTGGAAGTCAGGGTGACGCAGACTGCACAAATAAAAAATGCAGGAAAGCGAAAAAGATCAACATGTGTTTTTTGTTTCAGTTTAGTTTCTTTGGAGGATTGTGACCTTTATTTTCTTTCTTCAGTAAAGCTGGTTCTGCTACTAGCCTAACATATGGGTATTTTTATTAGGCAATTATCAAAAGAGATATAAAACCTTTCTGAAGTTTTTTAAGTGGAAGAGGTCTTTCCCAGGACTGCAGTCCCCATTGGCCCTTTCCTCCTCTCTAGGGTCTGCTACTTCACCAGGTATCATATACACCTGTAGGAAGATCGCATCACACAGGCATCAGCACCATCTGGGAACCTGTTGGAAATGCAGATTTGCAGGCACAGCTCAGACCTATGGACACAGAAACGCTGAGGGTGGGGCCCAGTGATGACGTTTTAACCAGCCCTCTAGGGGATACTGCGGCAGGCTCTCATTTAAGAGGTACTGGTGTATATCATTGTGTAACCACCCGCCGCACTGCCTGCTAGTCATGTTGGGCTCTGACTGCTTTAGGGACCCCCAAAGATTCCTGAACCTGAAGTTCATCCTCTCATGAGGGTTAGGGGACAGTTATATGGGTGGAGAAGTTTTACTAACTGGAATCAAAGAAACTTCTAGATTCGTAAGTCCCTTAAACCCTGTTTTCTCATCTATAAAATGAGAATAATTCCATCTGCCTCCTGAGGTTGCTGAAATAGCCGCATGGACCACATTGAAAGCGGTTCATGAACCGCCATGTGCTCCCTGCAGTTAGCTCTAGAGTTAGCTTGGCGGGGGAGGAGGAGAGGGGGCAAAGACTGCAACTCCTTTGTCCTCGTCTGTACTCTGTACCCCCAGTCCAGGGCATAATGGTCACTCACTGAGTCTTTGCTGAATAATGGTAACTAACACTTGGTAAGTGTTTACCCCTGCGTTCATCACCAGGACCCCGTGAGGTGGGTTTGCATTCCCCTTTTCAATAAGAACTGAGAGGTTAGAAAACCTGCCCACAACTACATAATTAGTAATGGTGGAGACAGCATCTAAACTCAGGCATACTGGCTCCAGAAACTGTGCTCTGACCACTTCACCACACAGCCTCACGATGACTTCATTAATGGCCATGCTACCGATGGTGAGGGAAGGTGGTGTTTCATGATTGCGTGCTCTGTGCCCCTTGCTCTTTCCAGCTCTTTATTTGTCTTAACTCACCACAACCTGGTAGAGGTCAATCCTATTCTCATCCCCCTTTAACGAGAAAGGAAACAGAGAGACTGTCTTTTCTTTCCTCTGTAAAGGTTTCTTTACATTGTGTCCCTCTGTGTACTGACTTTACTCTCATCTTTTGAATCCACTAATCGGTGAGCATTTATGAAGTGCCTGATAAGGGCCCAGTGTTGTGCTTCTCGACACAGAAATATGAGATACTTAAGGTGCTTCAGATCAAGTTGGGGAACTGGGCCAGTCCTCATAAAACAGAAAATAAAGGCTAATAGATAGTTAAGTGCTAGTTTATGATGCACGAAAGGATCATTTCACACCTTCAGAGACGTTAGTGGGAATAAGTCCTCGAACAGGAATTTCCCAGGGTCCTAAAATCAATGTCTCTTGCTAAACTCAGACTTAATTGCTCTGGGCAGTGGTCATTAAACTCTTGAGTTCAGCAACCCTGCACTACAGTTTCCTTTTTAATTGTCACAGTCATCAGGGTTATAATGGGAATGGTGACTTGTTAATCATCTTTGTCCGTTTTGTTCACTTTGGATCCTCAGTTCTGAGAGCAGTGTCTAGAACATAGTAGGTGCTCAGTAAACATTGGGGATTGCATGATTTATCCCCAATAACGTAGCTGAACGGTGTAGTTGGACAAATTTTGTATTGGACGGGGAGGCTTACTATCAGGCTTCCTGAAAGAAGATCGAGAGACAGCAGATTGAGTGGGGACCTGGTTTTGGAAGGAACAAAGAAGCAGATTCCCCCTCTCCAGACAGTGGGGGGTGGTGCTGTCTTGGCTCCTTGGCCTTCCCCTCTCCCCACCCTATGGAAAAAACTCACAGGTGCTTGGTGATTTTGAAAGTTGAGAATCAGGGCCTCTTGTCATCAATTTTATTATCCCTGGTTTTTCTTCTGCTTGGCAAACTTTTTGGTGCCAAGCCCAAACCCTGGTTACACGCCATGTTTCCTTCAGAGGAAACTGCACGAGGAATTGAAAACAGAGATTGGTTCTCTTGTTCTCATTCATGGGATGCAGGTAAGATTCCTGTTTGTGTTCCACCTTGGCTGTCTCTTTCCCAGTCCTGGAAGAAAATCTGGTCATAATTCTCTGCTTTGGTCCTTCGGTCTTCCCTTCTGGTTCTTGTGCAAAATGATGAGCTTTCATCAAAAATATTAAATGCACTTACCTTCAGAAAAAAAATAGGACTAATATCCTTTGACTCAGTAATTCCATTCTTGGGAATTAAGTCTTACAAATAATCTCAAAGAGGTAGAAAGTTATATGCCCAAGGACACTGCAGTATTAGTTAAAATTATGATAAAACTATAAGTAGCCAAAATGTCTAATAATGGGAAAGTAGATAATGAAGTAAATGATGGCAGATCTACTCAATACATTATTCTTCAGCTTTATAATTATAATTATGAAAGTTATGAGGCAATATTTAAAATGTTTGCACTATAATATTAGTGAAAGAAACACAGTACTGCATTAAATTTAGGCTGTGACTATACCTCTGTCAAAATGTGTTCATCTGGATGAGAACTAGAAAAGGTTAGAAAAATGAAGGTAATATGATTTGTTGGGATGCCAAGATTATGAGTAAAATGTCTATATTTTAATTTCTGATAAAATTTCTATAACTTAGTGTGATTCAAGGAGATCAGAAACAAGCTGGTCTGGCTGCATGAAAGACAGAGCCAACTGGTCTGTCTGAAACTGGAAAAAAAAATCACAGTTTACTGGGTGAGAAGTGAGTATCCAATATCCAGCTTTGCCTTTGAGAGCAGGATTGCACAGACTTCTCTCTCTGGCAAAAGCCATGCATGACATTCCTTCTGGCACTCTGTGGAGTACCTAGCATAAAACTCTATCTATTGCTTATACTGAAACCCTGGGCTTGGATGACCTCACTCATACATACCTTTATGGATATTAGCATTATGTACCTTTGAGAATTCCAGTAACAGTGTCAATGCCAGAGTTTGTTCTCATCTAGGAATCTCCCCACCTTGAAGATGTCCCCAATTAAGGTGAAATGGCTCTGCAACTTACTAGCTATATCGTTTGGGTTAAGTTACTAAATGAGCTACACCTCAGTTTTCTCATATATAAAATGTCTATAATAATAATGCCTATTCCATGTAGTCACTGTAGAATGTAAATGAGATAAGACAAGAAAAGTAATGTTTGCAATAGTAGCTTAATAGGAAGCACTCACTAAAGGAAAGCTATTGGTAGCATATTATTGCAAGGCTTCCTGTTGTTCTAAATGTCAAATAGGTTTAAATATAAAATGAACAGAGGAATGAAATGCCCCCTTTCAATCTCAGGAGAAACATGTTTAATGGGAAAGTTACCAATCTCATTTGATTATATCTTCAGATCTCATTATAGTTTCTTCTCATTAGGTAACTGGTATCCTCTAGGTTTGTGTCTCCTCAAGTGTTCTTGCTACATGCAAGTGTCTGCCTACTATGTTTAAGTCATATTAGGGAGTTTAGTTATAATCAAACCAGGTAGCATGGTCTGCCTAGTAACTCTGACATATAAAAAATGCATAATTTCAGATAGAAGGCTGGGAGAAAGCAACACTCTTGGTGATGCCACAGATGACTAATGCAGACAGGGGAGATGAGAAGGCTGGGAAGCCAAGAGCCACAGCCAATGACAAGAGAGAAATTTGTTTAAAAGGAGAATATTAAGACATCATGAGCCTGGAAAGAGAAGTCTAGGGTGATTTGTGGCCTGTTGAGTATCAGGGAAAAAGATGTGGCAAAAGAAGGCACAGAGTTTTGAAGAATGCAAGGACTTTATAATGGTTCATAGTCTGACTGCAATAAATGCTTGCTGAGGGCAGATATTGGGAGACCATGGGAGCGCTGGTTCAATGAGAAGACAGTGGAAGACAGACTTCAAAAGTGACTTTTACAAAAGGTTCACCCTGAACCAGGAGCAAAGGAAGAGGAGGACTAAAAGTTGCTTGATATGAAAAAAAAATCAATAAATCAGCAAATCTTAGAAGTAGATTAAAATGTTTCTAAATTAGCATCCCTTTTTCACCTATCATTCTTTTCTTTAAAAGTCATTGCCAACAACCTCAGCTCATAGTTCAGGAATGGGGATGTGTGTAACTCTCTTCATTCTTTTATCAGAACCTACTACGTAGTCAAAAAGCTTCACTTTTCTCCTCCCACCCCTATTACATGGAAGCTGCTAGAAGACCTTGAGGGGTTGTTTCTTCTTATCAACCTAATGGTTTATATATACAGTTTTTATACAAATATCCATTTGACATCATGTTGATTGTGGAGATTATACTCATCCAGAGGTCCAAGGACTTTTAAAAAATACTTTCATTATTTTCAGAGAGAGGGAAATGGATAGAGACAGAGGAGAGAAACATCAACACAAGAGAGAAATATTGATCAGTTGCCTCTCATACGAGCCCCAATCTGGGACCAAACCCTCAACCCTGGCACATTCCCTGATTAGAAATTGAACCAGTGACCTTTCACTTTGCGGGACAACTTCCAACCAACTGAGCCACACTGGTTGGGGCCAGAGGTCCATGGGTTTGATATTCTTCTTTCTCACAAGCGTGAGAGGAATTAGGCACAGAACGTCCTTGGCTAACTATCACTCAACTTAATGATTTTTCAAACTTATGATGGTGTACAAACAATACGCATGAATGTTGGTCTTTTCCTGGGTTAGCAATATGCAGTACATAATGCTGGACAAGGGCAGGGAGCCTTCAACTCCCAGTCAGCCCATGACTACAAAGGTAAACAATTCATACTCCTCCCCGTAGTATTAAATTTTGAACTGCATATTCAACTTAAGATACTTTCACCTTATAATGATGGGTTTATCGGAACATAACCCCATCATAAGTCAAGGAGCATCTGTACTTACTGGAACCCTGGGAAGATAAAATGGAGGCTGCCCTGCTAAAAATAAAAAAAAAAACTCTATCAGAAGAGAGCACTTCATCCCTGAACTTGAGCCCTCATTTCCAGCTGGTTAGGACAGAGCTAATTATGCCTAAATATTAGAATAAGCAGTACCTCCATACACTTTTCCCAACACAGATCTAAGCCAAAGAGAACAGACAGAAGGCAGGTGTGGAGGGAAATAAAATGTGCCACAAGCAGTTACCCTGGTCCAGTGTCCTGGCTCAAAGGAGCCTCCCCAGCTCTATGACGCATTAGGCCTCGCATTGCTTACTCCTTCCTAATGAGTCTAACTAATTCTGCAACCATGGATAGGCTTTGTGACAAATTGGATATGACCATTGGGGCAACTCTCCCCAGTTCTCAGAAAGAAAATTCACAGGAATGAGTGATCAGCCAGGAGGCCAAGTGACCATTGCCTCAGCGTGGGGTCCCAGAGTGATGCGGTCAGTCACTCACAAGGCTGGAGTAGTGAGAAAAGATTAAAAATAAAAAAGAGTTTGATCTTTTTCAGCCAGTATCACAAAGTAAAAAGATTTTTCTTTGCAGAATTTAGTAAGATAAATTAGATGATCAGATGATTTTCTTGATTGATAATAATTTTTGCTAAAAAGCCCCTAATGAGGTTTGGAGATACAGGTATGATATTGGTCCCAGTGGAAATAAAGATAGGAACAGGAGTTATCCTGGAGACAGGCTGTAACTGAACCAAACAACTCTTTCTTCAGTTCAGAAAAAGAATATTTTTAGGGGAGAGATAGAGGATGGTGAAAAGCTAGCAGGTTCAATGATTGCCAGATTGCTAAGAATCCTATTAAGTTGACTTTGAGCTTGCTAGTGTGCCCAAAGCTGTATGAACTTCGAAAATACAATAGTTTGAGAAAAGTGCTTAAAGTCTCTTGGTCATGTTTAAGCAATCAGATATTAAGGGGAAAGTTATAACAGCAAAATTCTGTGGAAGTAAAAGAAAGAAAGGATGGTCTGATAAGTCCAGATTTTAGCTGACGCTTCCTGAAATAAGATAATCGCTCTCTAAATGAGCCATTCAGCCTTAGTCTGCCTACCTACTTGTTATTTTGATGAAAAATACTAAAACTTACTTGAGAACTCCTTGTACAGACTTCGAAATTTAGAAAACCTTAACATTAGCTTATTTTACAAAAAAGGGGGTAGCATTTGAAAAGCCATGTTTATAATGGTCATATTCTAATTTTATCCTCTGAGCAGAAGTTAGGGTACCAATGGCAGAAATGATGGCCTTCCTAGAAGCTCATTCACATCACAGGAGATGATGTAACATGTAGTCATAACTGGAATTTTTAAGGGAAGCTCTGCATCTGTCCCCCTGGCAAGAACTGAGTATTACAGAGGATTCATACACCGTTGACAAACACCAAGGAAACCAGCAAAATAAAATGTTGACCACAGTGAGCACTAAGAAGGTCAATATTAATAACTGTCATAGGGCTTGTCACTTATTCGTCTTTGAAGATGCAGCTATGCAGGGCGTGATGGTGATAAGCCACGCCTGGGATTTCCAGAGCCTTCTCACACTAATTCTCGCTTCCAAGTGCCCACTCAGTGAGGACCATTCCTTTTCCTTACTCTTCAGAGTCTTTAGGACCCTGGTTTCCAAAATGTATTTGACTCTCCACTGTTTCAAAAGCTCCAGCAAATGATTCTCATCCTTCTTATTCTTTTTCTAATTACACAGGTATCCTGTCTTGAGCTGGCTTGTGCAATCCCAATAGATGGTCTTATTCCCCCTCCTCACCTCAACCCACCTCCACATTGGACATTCTCCCCATTTTGCTCCACCAAACTCAACACTGATCCCTTATTTCCTTAAATTCAACCTACATATCTTGTTTTTACCTACAACTAAGCCTAACAAAGAGGAAATTCTTGGTTCTATCGTAACTTCTCTTTATCACATATCTCCCTCATTTTAGGGAGAAACACTGATAGGCCATACATACCTTACTGATTAAAAAAGTGGGTAGCATAACCATCTAGATAATCCTTAGTCATATTGCCAGTAAAAGTGCTTGATATTGTTATCTAGCATTTTGGTTGTCTACGCGAGAAAGCTGAACCTCAGAGAGTTTGNAATTACACAGGTATCCTGTCTTGAGCTGGCTTGTGCAATCCCAATAGATGGTCTTATTCCCCCTCCTCACCTCAACCCACCTCCACATTGGACATTCTCCCCATCTTGCTCCACCAAACTCAACACTGATCCCTAATTTCCTTAAATTCAACCTACATATCTTGTTTTTACCTACAACTAAGCCTAACGAAGAGGAAATTCTTGGTTCTATCGTAACTTCTCTTTATTATGTATCTCCCTCATTTTAGGGAGAAACACAGATAGGCCATACATACCTTATTGATTAAAAAAGTGGGTAGCATAACCATCTAGATAATCCTTAGTCATATTGCCAGTAAAAGTGCTTGATATTGTAATCTAGCATTTTGGTTGTCTACGCGAGAAAGCTGAACCTCAGAGAGTTTGGATGACTTGTGAACTCACACGAAGGATCTGGGGTTGGCGCCCAGTGTTGCTTTCAATATACCACCTTGACTGCTTCCCATCCCCTGTCTGCATATCGCTCTGTACTGTGTGCTCTAGAAACACTCCCCAGGACCTCTCCACACAGAACCAACACTGTTGACACGCCGGCATGAAAGGCACAGCCCACACAACCCAACCAGCACCGCAGTGTGTACCACGCAGTTAGTTAAATCATGTAATGCCTTAGCCACCCTCCTCCTCCTCCCTCCTCCTTCTCTCCCTGTGTTCGAGTTGTTGCCGACTCTGGCTGTTTCTGCTCTGCAGTAATGTCGAGGACTGCCTCTGCTGCTGCGGAGGCTGCCTTCCACCAGCTTTCCCCATGATGTGGGCCCAGGCGCCTCCCCTCACAGGGCCTCTGCCTCCTGACGCTCTGCCTTCAGACACACCAGACTTCCCTGGCAGACGTTCCCCACTCACCTGCCATCCTGACCATGTCACACCCACCCCTGGGAAAGTCTCCAGATGTTCTCTGAGCAAAACACAGAGGCTCAAGCGAGGAGACTGACAGGGAACAGGGCCCCTGAGAACACCGGGCAGGTGCCAAGTTGCAAAGAAAAGAGAAATGATAGACTTTAGAGTGAAACTAAAAATAAAAAGAATGTGTTTTAATACTCCTTTGGCTGATTCATCTTTCTGTGGCACCGGAGAGAGGGGTGTTACCCTCTATTCACGAGTGCCTTCTGTTTTGCCTATGAGGCCTCTCTTCCCACGTCTGAAAGAGTAAACTAACAATAACAGTGTAAGAATAGGAGATAATGCTGGTGGCATGGTGACAATCTCCAGCTTGGAGCCAGAGTCACCTTACAATTTCCGTCACAGTCTTTCTCAACAAAAATGAGATAACTAAGGTCCACATACGTGATTCCTCAACATCCCTTCTTATTCTTTCTCTTGTGGTCTGTTTTCATCTCATTCTGGCGTGAGTCCAAGATGGAGTAGTGATTACGTGGGCCTGGTGACATTGTATACTCAGGGGCTGCTCATTCCCAAAGCATGGTTGGCACGAGTCGGGGCTGTAGTTCTGTCATTCCAGGGAGGAAACTAAACTCTAATTCTTAGCCTACCGTGAACTCCACATAGCATGAGCTTTTGCCCAAAAGTTCATCAGTGAGTAAAAAGAAGGTCAATGGCTGCCAATAGCAGGAGACTGGAAGATTCAGGTGAAGAAGAGAAAAGAAAGAGGTGCGGCATGAAATGGAGACAGGAGAGGGATGCCCGTGCTGGTTGAAAGTGATGGGGAAACCTCTCTAAATGGATACCAACACTGAAAACCCAATTATTTTAGACAGTTGATTATTTGGGAGAAATCAAAGGTAACAAGAGGTCAAGAGAAGCCCATGTGCCTTGGCCTTGTTTGACCTGATTGCAGGATCCATTCTCATAAAGCGTTTATTTTGGAGTAAAACTATTCAGGCCAGTGTACAAGGGTTGGCAAATGTAGGTTTATAGTTGTGAGTATGTGCAGCACAAAAGTCATTCTTTTATTATTATTTGTTATTGTATTATTTATTTACATTACAACTGTAAACCTATTTTTGTCCATCTTGTATACAACATAAAGCTTGGCTGTCCTTTTGAGATAATAGGTATTCATTCATCTTAATGGAGAACATGCTCTTTTATCCAGAAAGCCATCTTTTTCAATGAAACTTTGAAAGGGTGCATTTTTAAGAGGGGAAGAGGATATCTACTCCACTAGCTATGTTAGCCAACTCAATAATAATAATAACAACAATGACAACAGCCAACATTTATTTAGAGTTTACTACATACCAGACATTCTGCAAAATAGTTTACATACATTCTCATTTCATCTTCACAGTAGCCCTGGGAGTTACTCTTACTATGTCTATTTTACATAAAAGGATCTAAGTCTTGGAAGATTTGGTGCTTTGTCCAAGGTGAACAGGGTATAAGAGGGGGAATGCAGGTCTGTCTGACTCCCAAACTGCGCTTTAAGCTGCTCCAAATATCACCTCCTTTGTTGGCATGACAGGCGTCACAGGCAGATCACAGGCAGGATTTCTACTCAAATCCTGTAATAGGTTCTAAACATTCAAAGTTCTATAACTAGAAAGTGGTAGCTAACTTCTATAGCAGACCCAATTGAAATAACTCAAACATAAAAATGACCTCTTTGGCATTTGATTATCTTTACCCTAGACATTGATAAACCAAGCCATTCCCTTAGGACAACATTTCTGTCCAGCAAAGCATTTCTCTTGCCAAAGTGTAATTTTATTGGCTACATCTATCTCCTCCAAGCCCTGGAAACAGACCTAAACTAGTAAATTGTGCTGTCCTGGCAAGACACGCATCCTCCAGGGCATTGTATCAGGCTAAAGCAATACATCACGTTGCTTCCCACTCTGTCGTCCCATTTCTCCAGAGTCCTAAAACAGTAATGCTTCTCCTCTGAATCTCTAGTTCTCTTGTCACTAGGCCTTACACTTCAGTTCCCTGGCCTTGGAGACAGAGGCAGACTGAATAGCACTATTTTCACACCTACCCTTGAGTTGGAACTTCCCCCCAAAAAGAGGGTTTGAAAAAAGGGGCAGCACCCTAGAGCTCTGTTTCATTCCTTTTAGGCCCAAAGATACACAAACATCGATCTGATTGGGCAATGGGAAGACTTTGGTCTTTTGGGTTACGAGGATTTAGTAGCTGCGAAAAACTTGCTGAGTGCTGGGGGTGTTGGCAGGTCAAACAGGGTCATAATTCCTAGAAAAGATGATCTTGTCCAATGGAGAAGTAGTGGGACCAGCAAACACTGGCAATTAAAAATTAACACAGGCCAAAGTGAAATCGATGCTTACATTTGATAGATTTTCAAGAAAAGCTTGTGACATGCAATTCATAGAAAAGAGAACATTTTCTGTGTTCACTTTTACAGATGCCAAAGGTCAATTCTACTTGGAAAAATCTTTCTGCAGAAAAGTAGAAATGTACAGAGTCTGCTAGCACCATGTAAGGCAGGCAATAAGTAAATACTTTTGAAAAACTTCTTGAAAAACAATTCTAATCTTTAAATGTTTGACGATAACTTTGATACTAATTGTAAGTCACTTAATTCCTGATATATGTTTGAATACGTATGTAAACATACCCATGCTAATCTAAGTGCATGATGATGTGGCTAATTTACAGTAGTGAAATCCACATCTTTACTAAGCATGTGATTACATATATCTCAAAATTTGAGTTTTAATTCGGGTGTGGTTTCCATAGAATTTTTAAAAGGTAAAATATTGACTTCCCGAAAGACTCTACGTAAAATGTGAGTCCCACTAATTCAGGGTAGTATTACGTTTTGGGTCTGGATAATAGTCTTATCACAATTTTCTTTATATTATGAATTCATGAAAGGAGTCTAGTTTTCCATAAAAAGCCACAAAAATTGTAAGAAATATTGAGAAGTGATTCTCATTTTTACAGAAATGAAAATAGCAATTGGATGCTAAATGGATAAAAATTTTAAATTACTCATAGTTTACCCAACTTGCCTACTACTTTTCCATGCAAAATCATGTCATCTGAGTGACTTTCATTGGATAAGGTGGTCCACAGAGCGATGCTGCAATGAGAAACTAACCCTCTGAGTGACTCTAAGTTGTCATTCACACCTGAAGGTTTGGATACATACTTGATGCAGAGAACCTAACTTTCTGCCTTCTGTAGATTTTAATTGTAATATTTGCCTGTGTAATCAATCCTCACCTTGTTAATCAAAGTTAAATGCAAATTAGTTCTTATAAGTTAATAATCCCCTTTCTGTTTTCCATAAAAGACCTAATTGTGAATTTTCTAGAAATAGCCCTTGAAATCCAGCTTGAATTCTGTTACTTCTTTTTTCTTGCTCTCAAAATATAATTGAATTGGGAACCTCTTTTTGTTAGCAATTTCTAGTGACCAGTTTTATTCCTTGGAACCCAAAGGGTAACAAGTGTATATCATCAGAAGAGCATGTTTTCCCATTTTGAAAATGTTTGCCTTTTCTTTATTTAAATAGCAATTCTTTAAATCAACATCTCCTCTTTTTAGTGGTAAAATTCAATTAATCCAAGGAAAGCACTCTCAGTAAACAAGAGGGAAGTTTCAAGGAGAATAAAAGTTGAGTACAACGTTCTCAACGTTGTACAATGTTCTCAGAAAAATTGTAAGAAACACAACCCTCGGTAGCACCAGTAGAGGTAGCCCCATTTTTACCAGTGATGAATGACCAGAGCTCTCTGCCCTAGAAGTGATGACCCCAGTTAAATCTCAGCATTGCCCCTTTTCCTTCAGGGATGGAGGGAAGCGAGTAGCTTGCAACCAGGACAAAATGTGAGACTCAGCTGATTGGTGTGGTTTTGATGATGCCACAGTTCTGCCCCAAACCCTTGTAACGAGCAAGTTTTCCCTGAAGATTATTGAATTACTCCACTGACCATGCATTATTTAAAGTGAAGTGCTATTATTATAAAAAGCCATCTGTTATAACCATTGGAATTTTGTCTGTTGGCCAACTTTCAAGATACATGTGCACTGTGACTACACACGATATCTACTCACAGGGGAGTCAAGGCCTAGGTTAGGTGGCGGTCTGATAAGCAATCTTCAGTCTGCATGCGCTGGAGAAAAATTACTGACAAAATAAAGACATAAATATGTCAATTTTCATTGTTAAAACTTTGCCAACAAGAGAAATTCTATTAAATTTTATACATGCTTATTGACTGTAATGATGGAGTGACTGTACAGATACTTCATAATACCAGCACGAAAGAACTCTGGAATTTCCAGTCACCTGTCTTTCATTTTAGCATCAAGTAAGGAAAAAATGTTGTGAGCATCTTGGGGAGCTCAAATGATAAATATAAAAAACTTTTTCACCTTCGAAGTTAGAAAATATTTCAACCTTTCCTGAAGACAGTGTAAATTGCTTCCAACCGTATTGAATATTTGGCCTGGGTGGGTTTCTTCTGCATTTCCTCCCTTGATACAGATCCTTTAGCATAGAAGCCACCTTAGCAGTCACACACGGTGTCCAGCACAGGACTGTGATCCTAGGGTCTTCACAGGTGTTCATACAACTTATACTTCACTGCTTCCAGCAATGGGAAGTGCATTTTTAAAAGAAATCTGTCCCATTTTTACACTTTTGAGTTCAAATTGTTAGAAATTTTTTGTCTTATACTAAGCCAATATTTGTTTCCTGCTCTCCTACCAAGTTACTATCCCATCCACTGGAGCAGACTGCAGAGTGCCTACTGAGGAGTTTTTAAAGGAAAGGATGAACAACTTGCTCTGTCCCATTTCAAAGTTAGTCATAATGACCACAGCTGCAATTTAGAGGTCATTAAAAATCCTTACTCTCCCCAAAATTGATACTGGAGCAAAGTTTGTTACTGCCTTTCTAGTAAACCACGCTGTATTAGGTTTCTAGTTCTGGTTCATAGCAACAAGTGTCTTTATTTTGGTTCTGAAAAAAGATGTAATGTGAGGCATTTGAAGATAAAGGGCAAAACTTTGATCTTCAACTGTGGCCTCTCAACTGGTGAGAAGTGGTTTTTTGTTGTTGTTAAATACCTTGATGTAGAACCAGAAACCAAGCCTATAGGATACTTCAAAAGACTGATTAAACTCTAAAAGGCAATATGTAAATACTGTTATATTCATATATCCCCAGTGAAGTACAATTAGTCCATTGTAGACATTATGAATAGATAAAGAAAAACATCTTTTAGGTTTGTGGTAAGAAAACTGATAGTTACATTGATGGCAAAATCTAAGTCTTTATACCACTATTACAACAACATTAAAAAAGAATATATGGACATGAGGTAAACTTTCCTTATAAAACATTACAGAAAAATCCTAACTCTCTTTGTCCCTAAAGTCATTGATCTATGGACTAAAAAGCACAGCTGTTTTACAGACTGACTGAGCCTTTGGCACTAGCTGACCCCCCAGTGACTAGTGAAAGCCTTATAGAGGCTCCCACTGGGGCCAGCTGCCTGATCCCCCAAAACCCTCAATCACAAGGAACCCTCAGGGTGTACCCCAGTGAAAGCAACAGACCCCACTCAGAGAGACCACAGACTGAATGGGGTCTTTAGGACCCTCTGCTGTCCTAAATGACCATGAACATGTCTTACGGGGAACAGGCATCCCCAGGCTCCTGTGTCAAACATCAGGAAAACATCTGAGTTCTTAGACGATGCCAGGAATGATTGGCCCTTCCAGCAGCAAGGCTGCTAACCCAATTTGATGGTCCGCCGTGAACCTGGGCCTGATCTCCCCAATCCAGAGAGTTCAAAATATACTTTGGGAACTTTGACTTTCAAAACTCCATTCTAAACAATGACGTCATCAGTATGGAAATGTAAGATTTTTAATTTGAAATATAATGCTATCTTCTGTGTCAGCAATTAAGAGTGAATATAAGTCAGATTGATTAGCTGGATTCTTCTGGATCATTGGATTCTTCCATGAAGCCTGAACATCAGTGAAGAGAACCGAGGACCCCCCACCTCCCAAAGGATTTGAGGGACATGAAAGGAAGCTGAGACCCTGGCTCTGCCCCTGCCTGAGCCAGGGCAGTTTGGCTGTTGTCTGGTTTATGTATTTGGTGTGTAAACAATGTTTGGGTTTAACAGAAGTTCTACTATGACAGAAAGCTTACAAAGAACTCAGGTACATTTTAAGGTCCGGGTAAGTTTGTTTTGCCCTTTCTTTTAATTCTAGAGCCAGGAAAACTGTGTTCAAATCAAAACAAAAAATGAACCTGAACCAAAACCTACTTGCCAAGTAAAGAGGTCTAATTGATTTGCAAATATCAAGAGAAATTTGACTCATGGTGTTCCCTGCGGGCAATCCAAATCACATGAAAGGTGGACGTTTAGTTCATTCTCAGTGTAATAATTATTCTATAAAAAAAAACCCCACCAGACTTGATTGTTCTGGTCTCTGTATCACACTGGTACTGTCGTCAGTTCCCAGTTCTAAGGTTTCTGGATGCAATCAACAGTTACACTGTTTCTTCACAAGCCATATAAGATCCTGGAAAGGGATGTTTGAAGGAAGCAAACCAATGTTTGTTTAAGACCTACTATGTGTCTGGTGATACTCTAAGTACGTTTCACACATTATCTCACATAATCCTCAAACAATTCTTACAAGGCAGATATCATTGACCCACTTTACAAATGGATAAACTGAGGCCCAGGAAGCTTAACCGACATGTCCAGAGTTGTACAACAAGCCAGCTGGGCTCTATGAGGCACTTCAACTTTGCAGAGAGAAGATCTGGGTTTAAATCTTGATTCTACCATTTACTGCCTAATGACTTTGAGCAAGTCACTTCCAACCCTAAGTCTCAGTCTTCATATCAGGACAGCAGGAGTCCTTTCTAGATTTAAAACTTCATTGATGCTTATTCTGATTTTATAGTGGAAGCTATTAAGCAAAAGATCAAATATTTGACCCATCCTGTTTATAAAAACTATGCAGATTTGCTAAAAAGATTAAGGAAACTGAATACATGATCTTCTTTTACTTAATATCCCCAGAGGCCTCTCAGCTAAGTCAATATATGAGGAGAAGCTAGGATTGGACAAACACAAGATTCTTGAAGTTGCTGAGAACTTCAAGAGAATTAACACAAAGTGCATGGCGGATGAGTTAGTGCTAATGAGTACAATACAGACTTCGGGAGACATACTAGAATCCAGAAGGACCTATGGGCACAGGAATTGTTGGAGAAGCTTCAAAAAGAAGTTGACATATTTGCCAATGATACTTCTAACAAGATTTGATCTCCAAAATATATGAAGAACTCACAGAACTCCACTCCAGGAAGACAAAAAAACACAATTAAAAAATGGGCAAAAGACTTGAACAGACACTTCTCCAAGGAGGACATACAGAGGGTCCAGAGACATATGAAAGGATGCTCAGCATCACAAGCCATCAGAGAGATGCAAATTAAAACCACAGTGAGATACCACTTCACACCAGTGAGAACGGCCATCACAAACAAATCAAGAAACAAGTGTGGGAGAGGATGTGGAAAAAAGGGAACCCTAGTGCACTGTTGGTGGGAATGCAGACTGGTGCGGCCACTGTGGAAAACAGTGTGGAATTTTCTCAGAAAACTGAAAATGGAACTGCCTTTGGACCCAGCAATTCCATTGCTGGGACTATATCCAAAGAGCTCTGAAACACCAATCCAAAAGAACCTATGTACCCCAATGTTCATAGCAGCACAATTTACAATAGCCAAGTGCTGGAAGCAGCCTAAGTGCTCATCAATAAATGAGTGGATCAAAAAATTATGGTACCTTTACACCACGGAATACTATGTATCAGAGAGAAAGAAGGAGCTCCTACTGTTTGCGACAGCATGGATAGAACTGGAGAGCATTATGTTAAGTGAAATAAGCCAGGTGGTGAGGGACAAATACCATATGATCTCACCATTAAGTGCAACCTAATCAACAAAACAAACAAGCAGGCAAAATATAACCAGGGACATTGAAATTAAGAGCAATCTAACAATAACCAGAGGGGAGTAGGGAGGGAAAATGTGGGGAATGGTTTTCAGGAATTACTATAAAGGACACATGAACAAAACCAAAGGGGTGGGTGGAAGCAAAGGAGGGAGGTGAATTTGGCTGGGGTAGGGGGCAGTGGTGGGGAATACAGACAACTGTAATTGTAACAGTGGAGGCGGGGAATGCAGGCAACCATAACAATAAAATAATTTTTTAAAAAAGAAAAGGTGTGGTCAAACTAGGTTGGGGGAGAGGGGAATATTCAGAGCGTGGGGAGAACTTAGAAGATGGAATATCCCACTCTAATGCCAGGCCACTCTGCATTTGATTTGTACAGACAAGCCCACGGGATATGGCTCCAACAGTCGCAGGGCTCCTCAGACAGGCATTGTGGATGAGTGCTGCTTCCGGAGCTGTGATCTGAGGAGGCTGGAGATGTACTGCGCACCCCTCAAGCCTACCAAGGCGGCCCGCTCCGTCCGTGCCCAGCGCCACACCGACATGCCCAAGGCTCAGAAGGTAAGCCAGCTGGGGTGGGTTCTGTCCCTCCTCAAGAGATCTGTGTCTTATACCTGTGGGGGCGGGGTGCCAAACTGTAATTATATCCCCTCAGTCTCCTGGCTTACAGGTCCAAATAGCTCCATTCTCACCCACTCTAGATGTTCATCCCTTTGGTCACTCCACATTGCAAATTCTCTCTTCTACTGCTCTGAACAATCGGATAACCAGAATAGTGACTAAAAACCAGCTTTAGGGTCAGAGAAAACTGACGTCCTAGCTTTGTAGTCATCAGCTGAGAGCCCTTAGCAGAGTAGCTATGCAAGCCTTACTTGCATCCACAAAATTGGGATAATGGTAATAGCTACCTCATCAGGTTGCTGTCAGAATTAAGGTAATGTGCATACACTACTCTCCATGTGTCTGCACAACACAAGTGTTGGGCGAGTGTGAACGTCTGTCATAATTGTAATTAAGAATAAAGCCTGTATGATTGCAAGCCCTGGTATTCCACAAAGGTGAAAAAAGCAATACTCTAAAATGGGAACAATTTGTAATTAATATTCAGTGGTGAACAATTAAAGAAACAACATTAAAAATAGAAATTTCTGTCTGGCTCAAAGAATACCTGGAAATTTCAAATGACCAAAATTTGCAAGTCTCTTTTGAAGCACTAGCCTTTAAATAAATCTTAGGAGCACTGCCTCTGCCATCAAAAGTACATCAATCATCAGATTCATGTTCATCACCTGGTAAATTTTTGTTGCATGTGTGAATGAATGGGTGAACAAATGAGTATAAGTGATTAAAATTTTAGTCACAAGGTAGAAAAAGTGAGAACTAAAGAGAAAATGAAGGAAGAAAAGAGAAGTGAGAAAGGTTGAATAAGGAGAGTGTCTCCCGGAGACTCTGTTGACGAAATGAAAAACCAGATCAAACAAAACCTACCGCCTGTGGTTTTAATCTTTGGAGCCAAAAGTAGCATTGTGCAGAAAGCCCGAGATGAGGGACCAAGACATTTACAACGAATGACCCCTTGGCTGCTTCCTGGTCCTACACTGCGGAGGTAGACAAGGCTGGTGGAGGACCAGGGTGGGTTGAGCAAAGATGCGACTCCAGGGAGCCACCTTGAGGGGTGGAAAGGGACAGGACACAACCTGCTGCACAGAGAACACAGTGGCCAATGGTCAGGGAACAAGCACCATAGAGGTTACGTTTAGGTGAATGAAACTGGAAAGTTGTGCTGGGGATGGGGAAGGCGGGTTAATTCGTTTTCTTCCCAGGTGACCCAGTGTTTTTTCCATTTCTAGCTGGGGAGAGGGTGGGAGTTGAGGTTGTGTCCCAAAGATCTAGAATGTTGGGTCCTGTGACTGAGGTCTAGACACCTGTCCAAAACCAGTGCTGTCTCCGCATCCTGTGGATCCTGGGCATTCTGGGCTGACTCAGAGGCTCTGTCTTCCAGGACACCAAGGGAACCACCTGTTCTCAATGCAATTATTTTTGTGATGTTTACAGTATCAGCCCCCACCTACCAACAAGAAAATGAAGTCTCAAAGGAGAAGGAAAGGTGGGCCAAAGAAACACCCAGGAGGGGAACAGATGGAGGGGACGGAAGCAAGTCAGCAGATGAAAGGAAAGAAGAAAGAGCAGAGGAGGGAGACTGGAGCTAGAATCTGAACACAGAAGCAAAAAGAAAAATGGAGGAGAAAAGCAGAGAGAGGCAAGGACGATGAGAGAGAAGCAGACAGCGATAAAGAACAGTGGGAAGTGCTCTAGAGGAAATGAAGAACAATAGCCTAGTGGAGCTAGATAACACCTGAGACCAAAGGAAGAGAAGGAACCCGTTGTAGGATGTGGCTATTAAACATGGAGAAAGTGGAAAAGACATGTGTAATGCCCAAGAAAGTCCAAAGAAAGACAGTGGCGAGAATGGAAAAAGAACAAAAATTATAAAAGAAGCGAATAAGCCTCAGTTTCCTCCCCTCCCCCCAAAAAAATTCAATAAAAGAATTGAGACTCAAAAAATCAAGGCTTTTAATGCATTTTAAATTTCTGTGTAAACCTACTGTAGAAGAATTGCTCACATCAATATATGTCCATAGTTAAATATTAGAATTTAAAAAATAAATCAATTTAAAAAAATAAATATTAGAATTAGACCCAAATTCTCTTCAAGACTGAAATGTGCCATAGAAGTTCCCAGATATCCTTTCCTGCACTGTCTTTGAAGGCTGCATTTCTTAGTCAAGCCCAGGTTTGGACCAAAGGGCATCCCGTATTTACCTGAAGGCCTGTGAGGCCTGTGATGTAACCTATGAGAGGAAGTCATTGAACCTTTTTCTTTTACCCTTGAGAATCAGATATAAAAGATGTATTAGTTTGTTAAGGCTGCTATAACAAAGTACCATAGACTAGGTGGCTTAAACTACTGAAATTTATTTTCACATACTTCTGGAGACTGGGAGTCCAATATCAAACTGTTGGCAGGGCTGGTTCCTTCTGAGGAATATTAGGGAAAGGTCTGTTCCGGGCCTTCCTCCATGACTTGGAATTGGTCTTCCTGTGTCTTCACATCATCTTCCCTCTATGTATATCTTTCTGCCCAAATTTCCTAGTCTTATAAGGACACTGGTCATATTGGATTAGGGCCCATCATAATGATCTCATTTTAATTTAATTACCTGTATGACAACTCCTATTCTGAAATACAGTCACATTTTTAGGCACTGGAGTTTGCAGCTCCAATATGTGAATTTGGGGGTAGGTAGCACAATCCAGCCCTAGTAGAAGACTTCTGATGTTTAACTTAACTGCCTTCTGGTTCTATCTCTTAGAAAACTCTCTCTCTCTCTCTCTCTCTCTCTCTCTCTCTCTCTCTCACACACACACACACACACACATACACACACCTACATGTTTAGATATGAAATCCTAGGAGTTTCTACTCCATGCAAATACTAAGACCATGTTATGTTAGAGCTGCAAAAAGCCTCAGAAATCATTTGGTTCAAACCGCTTCATTTTAAAGGTAAGGATACTGAGATCCAGAAATGGATAAAAGTGTGCTTGAGTTCTAAGCTGCCTTCCTTCTGTCCAGCAAAGAATAGCACCTAATCAACATGGACTACTACGAATTCCACAAGAAAAAATGGGGCAGAAGTAGCCACATGAAGTCTCCCAGTAATTTAATATTTTTCCACCAGAAGGGAGAGAGTAAATGAGAGCAGGGGTGCTGGATTCCCCTAAGGGTAAGAAAAAGCTAAGTCAAATCATAGAATGTACGTCTTAGAGGCCTACACCTCCCATGATTTAAGTGGTAGGTTGACGGTCTTCACAGATAATGAAGCAAAAAAGTCTCAAGATCACCCAAATTACTAATTTTAAGAGCTGAGAGAGGGTAAGTGCTCAGCAAAGCAAATAACAACCCTTGAGGTAAGAAAATGACTAAACCAAGAAGCAAAGCATTTCATCCAAGTAGCCTGCATCGAAGATGTCATGGTATAAAGGACCCTCCTTTCTGCCTGGTCCTTCATGCCCCTGCCATGCTCTCTACTCTAGGGTCATCCTTTCTCAATGCTTCACTGAAAACCTAAGATGTATAATAAATATATGGATATGCTCAAGCCTCAATCTAGAAGGCAAGGTCCAATCAGAAGCATGTTGAAGTCCCCCATGGGAGCCAAGCCATGGCTATTGTGGTTGCAAAGTGGATCCTGGCTTGTCAGAGCAGAAGAAAGCCATCTGTCCCGCTGCCTTATTCAAGGATGCTGAGTTCTCTCACTAACACATCATGCTCTAGGACCAGCCTCGGGCACAGGCCAATACCTACTGTGACTCCCACCTGAGAGTAGCCAGCAAACACAGATGGCTGTTCAAGGGACCACAACTGAGCAGAAGAATGAACAGTTCATGTTCTACAAAAAGGTTCCTTAGAGAATTATCTCTTCCTTCTTCCATGACTGGATAAATGTCCATAAACACTTCCATTACTGAATAAGTGTCCATTATAAATCATGGTTTGGATAAACTATAATTACATCCAATGACGAACTTCATTCAAGAAAAAATAAGACAAAGATATCAAAAGGAAAAAAAGCAGTAAAATTTTCTATAGTTAAAGAATGTTTAACTCCCAGATTATGGATTAAAACACTTCCTTTTGGGGATGGGTTTTTATCAACTCTAAAGCAATTATCTTGAATGGCTACATGTGATTTCTGAATAATATGAACTGAGTAAACAGGAAGAATGTATTATTGTCTCTCCATCCCTCCTCTCTAGTATCAATACTAATCACCTAGTGACACATGGCATATAATGCTGGATGGATAGGTGGAGGGACCAATAGGTGGTATAGGCAGGTGAATAGCGGTAGAAAGACATATAAAAATACACGACAATGCTGAGATGGCATGATTCCACTTGTCGTTGCATAAGATAGTGAGGCAGGTACAGAGTAGAAGAAACTGCAAAAGAGTTGTGCTCACGCAAGTGTTGCATATTCAGAATTTCCATCTCTAGCTTAAATTGAAATTATTCAAGACCTACTGCTAAAGGTAGCAATTGCCTCAGTACTTTATAGTGAATATTATGTACCTAATTAGTCCCCTCAATACTTTTTTCAGGTACACAGAGTAGTAGTCATTACCTAAATTTCTACTGTTTCAACTGTTTCTCTTAGGGAAAATTGAATATTGTGTGTGACACTTATGGGAATATGTAAAGAATCAGGATCCTGAAATAAAATTGCTGAAAATATTTTTTTATTGAGCACCTGCAATGTGAAACTTCCATACTAGGCACGAAGGCGAATTATAAGGATCAGAGAGGTAGTAAAGCACTAGGGGATGGTGAGTACAGACTCTAGAACCACACTGCCTAGGTTCAAACCCTGACTTGCTTCCTAGTGGTATGAACTTGGCTAAATTATGTGACTTACCTGTGCCTCAATTTCCTCATCTGTCAATGAAAATCTACCTAAGTGAATCTATCTAATTGACTGTACCTCATACAGTTGTGGGGATTTGGGATTCTTTGTGTGTGTA
Source organism: Sturnira hondurensis (assembly GCF_014824575.4). Classification (NCBI taxonomy): domain Eukaryota; kingdom Metazoa; phylum Chordata; class Mammalia; order Chiroptera; family Phyllostomidae; genus Sturnira; species Sturnira hondurensis. The sequence goes on along the minus strand of NW_028090067.1, from coordinate 9,119,150 downwards.
CACATATATATTATGTGTACATACATATACATTATGGTGAATAAATTGGTGTCTGGTACATAGTAAGCACTATTAAAGTTTTTGTTATTATTATTTTACTTAGTTCTAAAAATTCGAGGCAGCTAAAAAAGAAATAGGACTCCTCAGGTAGAAGTAGGTCTCATATCACTCAGAACTTTAAGCCCAAGCTGCCCATACTTTTCAGCACTGTGATGGTAGGTTTCAAGCATATGACAAGAAAAGAGAACTCTGTGACCTAAGACCACTTCCAACCACTGACCCCAGTTCTACAAATAATTACAACTTAAAAGGAAGCTCACTCGTCCCATGTGAGGATCCTTTAACTTTGATTTTAGGTCATAGAATGAACGTTCAGAAAGCCACCATTTTTCTCAGCCAGTTAAAGTCAAATGTAATATGTGTTTTCATTTCATGGTGCCTGAGGAAAATTTGATTGTAGCATGAACTCCAATTCTTACTAGTTTTAAATCAAATTGCCAAAGTAAATAGAAATGTGGGATATTTCCGGGCTCACACCGCTTCCGGGACATTTCAGTTTCTAGGGCTGTCGATCCAGTGCCTTTCACAAGCATTTGATCTTCTTTCAAACATCTCTTGAAAACAAACAAAACCTCATAGAGCTTCTAGTGTGGGTGCTGTTAGGATGGAAGGGTGGAGAGAGAGGCAAAGAAATAAGGTCCAGAGAGTCTTTCCTCTCCTCCTCCTCCATTCGCAGACCACCTCCCTCCCACCAACCACCAACAGAAAACATCATTTTCCTCAGTAATACATTTTGCCCCTTCTCAAGCCCGTTAGCATCCATGGGGGTAGATGAGGTTTATTCTCTTTACTTGTCTGTATGAAGGGTATAGAGCATTTTTGCAATATTTACTAGAAAACAGGAAGGTGACTTTTGAAATTTTTATTGAATTTATTGTGGTGATGGAATTGCTTAAAATTATATAGGTTTCATGTGTACAATTTTATAATCATATAATCTGTGTAGTGTATCATGTGTTCACCACCCCAAGTCAAGTCTCCTTTCATCACCACTTATCCCCCCTTTACCCTCTTCTACCTCCCCACCCCCTTTTTCACTGGTAATCACCATACTGTTGACTGTGTCTATGGGAACTGTTAACCCAAGGGTAAAGTTGATGGTCTGAAGTTGAAGTGGAAGGCTTTGGTAGAACTTGTTTTTAGATTAAGCAGCATGGTCTTGATGAGGTTTGAAATATCCACTGTAGAATTCCTCAGACTATATGCTCCCCAGCTACTGACTTCTTTGAACATCAGTGACCATCTTTATTGACCTGAGCAAGATAAGTCCATTTTTAAAGAAAGAACAGGTGAGATTAGCAAAGGTTTTTCAGTGCCCATCCGACTTTCAGACCTGCAAGATCAAGATCAGCTTCTCTATTCTCAAGGGTCCAACTGAAACCTGAGCACCTTTTCTTAATGCCCACATATTTAGGATTCTTTTTTAGTGGGATTCTTTGAATGCTTTTAGTGATACCTCATGTTTATCCACCAACAAAAAAGAAGTGAAATTTGATAGATAAAGATTTAGGTTTGAACTCAGTAAGAGAGAAATAGAAATGGAGAACAGCAGGGAAATTACGAAGTGTGGGACAGTGGGTTTGTGGGTCGATGGCTGCCACTCCTAGAAAGCTGCTAAGAGAGTTATCACCATACTAGGAACTCAACTGCAGCTCTGATGTTACTTATTGCTAGATAAGTAACAAGAGGCTGAAAACATTTTGAAAAATTCCATCTTTACTTATTAATTAATGTGGTTATAGTTTTAAGACCCATTGGTCAGAAAACTAACTCTTGAGAAAGTAGAGGTTTGATTAAAAAATAAGAATGCTAAGGGTGGATTCAACTAATTTTAACTTTAAATGCCCTTGGTGATAATAAGCAATCTGTAATTAACTACAGCAAATAGTTGGGGGCTGGTATTTTCTCTTCTTTATTTTGCTCTGTGGGTGTTTATGTAGTTTTGTTTGTTGTACCCACTGAGGATTTGGGATGAATCGCATTCCAAAAGTGTAGGTAAAAACAGCTTCCTGGCTTTTCTTTCAGTGAAGGTAAATTGCTCTGTAAAATCTAATCAGAAAATGCATAATCCCTTTGTCTTCTCAGAGGTTCTAGTCCTAAATTAAATCTTGGTCATGAAATGAAGAAAACATTATTGAAGGGGCAGAAAGAAGTTTGGGGGTTTTTTATTATACCTTCTAAGGATCCAGGGACTTTGTCCACTTCCAATTTAATCTGTAGTAGTCTTATAGATCAGAATCCAGTGACTTCCACATAGAACCAATTTGCAATTTAGAAACCTTCAGGTCTCACTCTTGACCCAGCACAACTGAGGGTCAGTGGATCCAGCCAGTCTTCCTTTCTGCATCCCCTGCCTCTCCTCCTACTGGAGAATGAGATTATTGGCAAAAACTATCAAATGCTTTTTCCACCACTTTCACTCTCTGTAACCGCTAACCTCTAACTTCCTCTATTCACCCTGGCATACACTTTTGTTCCCAGAATCAGATAAAGGAGCATTCATTTATTTAAGTAGGCACATTCATTGTCACTCTGGAGAAAAGGGGAGCAATTGTTTATGCTGTCCTCCTGGGCTCCTCTAACTGGCAGTGTCAGAATTTCCATAGGAAGTTGGAATGTTACAAACAAAATCTATGAACATGATGTTAACTCTTCTCTCTGGTAAAATAGCCCCCAAATTCCCGCTGAGAGGCTAAGAGATTTTACAACAAACCCAAACTGGCCAAGTGGCCCAGGCTTCCAGGCTGGGATTCATAGGCCAAAAGATTTTACAATGTCCATGTAAAATATATAAATGTTCACATAAGGCTTTACATCTGACCAACTCCAAGAGGTCGAGTAATCAAACACCAACCAGCCCCGCCATCTATGAAAACACCATGTGCTGTTTTCAGATCTGCAGGAAACAGTTACAGCAGGACAAAAATTCCAAATGACTAGGAATGAGCTCATGGCAAGTTGAGGGCTGAGTAAGGATTCCTAATCAGCTGACAACTGTAGGCTCGGGAACATGCAATCCTTGTGTCATGGTGTGAGTGCCGCACGCTTGAGTAGTTCATGAAGCATTGCAGGACTGAACACTATGAACAGTGTAACTGGACCAATAGATACATAGCATCATCATTATTATTTTGCCAGTGTTGTTTGACTGAGGCCACTATTGGATGCTCCGATTGGTCTCTCAGGTAAATGATGACGTTTGTTTCTTCTTCAAAAGAACACTAGGATGAAGCTGGTGCTTTTGAGGTGCTTTTGGCACAATGCAACAATTCTGATTTTTAAAAACTGCATACATGCATGAATTGTTCTTGCACCATGTTCTGTCTTGGGAAAGCAATGGCTGGCACCAGGTATGTTTACTTTTTTGTGCTGAAGGCTCCCATCAGCCTCAAACAGATGCAGATCACGTCAACTTGTCATAGTGTTCTTGTGTTCATTCTCAAACTTCAGGAGAGCCTTCCAAACTTCCAAAATTTCTCTCAATTCTATGAGGAGAAAAGTTTAGAACCTAGTATTTGTGTGTTTTTTAACTGAATTTTTTGGGGTGATATTGGTTAATAAAATTATATGGATTTCAGGTGTTCATCATTTGTATATTGTATTGTGTATTCACCACCCCAAGTCAAGTCTCCTTTCATCATCGTTTATTCCCCCTTTATCCTCTTCTGCCTTTCCCCACCCTCTTCTCCTCTGGTAGTCACCATGCTGTTGTTTGTATCTATAAGGTTTTTGTTTGTTTTGTTTTTATTTTATTTTTTGCTTAATGTCTTCACCTTTTTTCGCCCAGCCCTGCAACACCTGTCAGTCTGTAGAACACAGTATTTGAATGTTCTGCCCAGATTTGTCACACACACCAATAATGAGTAGAAGAGGGCCACACCTTTTCCTACCAATCCTGTGACCTCATCACTATTGCACTGAAATGACCCCAAAAGGTAAAAAACTCTGGGCTTCACATCTCCCCAGCACATTGTCATATAAGTGACTGCATACACTAGTTTAAATATTCTAGCGTAGGTTGTATGTCAGATGAAATAATGTCATTTTGGAGGCTTAATAAAAAAAATAATCAGATTCAGTTTTTAGGCAAAAATGTGCTGAATCTTTAGCACAAGTCAGTGAAATTGCTAGAATCTGGTGTTTCACTTTTTTAAATACCACAACATTTGAACCTTTCAGCGATTCCAAAATCAACTCCCTCTGGGAAACATAGTGTGCTTAAACATTTTTTTAATTTAAAAATGTAACACAAACACAAACAGCTAACTAAACAAGCTGCCCATAAAATCAACAGTCCAAGCAGCCCTGAACACTGAAATATTTTACAACATCCTTCAAGACTATGAAAGGCAACAGATATAACCCTCTTGGCAGTAAGAGAAACTGTCCCCCTTTTCTTTTCTCTTCTCTTCTCTTCTTGTCCCTTCTCTTCTCTTCCTCCAGGCTTTTAAACCATTTTCTTAGTGATTTCTTACACCACAGGCAGATATATTTGAAATGGAGTTAGGTGATATCCTTCAAAGAGTAAAAAAGTTGCTAGGTTGGGGTAACGGTGGAATAATGATGGGACAAGTACAAGTTCCCTAACTCCCAGGGATTCCTCAGGATGCACCAGTCCCCAGGGGAAAAAGAGCTATATATCCAATATCGCAGCACTGCAAGGGGTTCTGGGCATCCAGGAAGGTAGCCAGCTACTCTTTCTCCACTGTAGAAAGGGCAGCATTCTAACAAGGGATGTACTTTGACTATAATAACTACCAAAAAAAAGGCAATATCGATAACAATAGCTGTTGTTTATTAGGCATTTGTCTGGTGCTAAGAGTTACAGCAAACCACCCTATATAATCTTCACCATTCAGCTTGTAGGGTAAAGACTATAATGATCCCCATTGTAAAGGTTAAAAAACTTGGGCAGAGCAAGGTTAAATGTCTTGCCTAGGTCTTGCTCTAACAAGTGGCCAAACCAGAATTGAAACTCAAAAGGGACTCCAGTGTGTTAACCATGCACTGCTCTCTCTCTTCTGAATCAGTCTGTTGGTATTTACCTTAGCTCAGCCTACCAATTGTAAGCTCTAAGACTGGAGGGGGCTGTGTGCTCTTTGTCCTCGTACAGAGCATAGCAGGAAGTAATAGCTTTGCTGTTGACTTGAATGGAGTCTATTTCTATTGTTAAATCAACTGCACAAGTATTTCCTGGTTTGTTTGCTCAAAGAACCTGCATTGGGGTAGATACAGAGGTCAAGGACCCATGCTACTGCCCTGCAAAAACTTACCTTTTAGTGGGGAAAAAACACGTGTATAATTTACCGTGCAGCACAGAATGGACCCTTGACAGCACGGAAGGCAGAGCAGACACATTGCTAACAAGTTCACGAAATGGATCTAAACCAAGGGCCCTTCACGTGGTACACTCTCTTGCACGCTACGATAGATATCTCTCCAGGCCAGGTAAAAGTGTGAGGGAGATCACATGTCATCATGACCGCATTCTGAGGTGAGTACTCCTACTTTGCACTCTCATTTCACAGAAGAGGAAACTGAGAGCAAGAGGAGCCTAGTGATCGTCAAGGTCACACAAGTCCTGTGTAGGGAGTCCAGATCCAAGGCACCTGTGTAAGCCCAGGCCCTCCAAGAAACAGATGAGACTAGGTTAAATGAGCAAGGGTTTTATTAGGAAAAAATGTCTGTATGAAAGGCAATAGGAGTGAATTGGGGAAGCCTAAGCAAGCCGTAAGAGAACAAGGCAAGTCTGACCCCCAAGTGAAGGACAGAGGGAGAGTAAGTTGCCTGGGGCATCCTACATGTCTGTACAGTCCAAGGAAAGTCCTCGAGCCAAAGCTGGCCTATAAAGGAAAGGAGTGTCGTATTCCACAGGAAGGAACCTGCCTGGTGTCACTCCCACACTCAGCTTTGGGGCTTGGGGAAGGAGCCTTCCCTAGGCGAGTCTACTATAGCCAGAGGAGAGGGTCACATTAAGAAAATATGGCCATTCCCACCATAATCACAGAGCAGATAGGATGTAGTGGTTTCCAGGAAAAAAAACAAGAAGCTGGGCTACCCAACACTGTGTCCAGTCTACATAGCTCTCATTTTTTTGTTAAAGAGGCAGCCGCTCCATCAGGAGCACAAGTGTGCACCTTGACCTCTGGTTTTAAAAGTCGCATTCCAAAGTGCTGAGTAAAATCACATGACACTCATTCGGCTTGGCTCCCAGAGAGGAAAGGCTGACCTAACTCTCCTGAATCTGAGCTTGTGATTTCCCGAAGTAAAGAGATACCAGAGTTGGTACTGAGACATCTAAATTGTCCTCCACAATTTCACGTCTCCAGACCAAGCCAGCAAAATAGCAAGAGCATATCCTTTTTTAATAGCTAAAGCGCTGAGGCCTGGACCATCTTTTCAATCACCCACTGCTCTTTCTCCACCACCCCCCATTTTCCCCTTTATAAGGTAAAGTCAGTGCCAAGTTAGAACCTTATGCTGTGTAATAGACTAATATTACACACTGGACAGTATTTTTACAGCATTTCTGTAGGGTGCCAGGTTTCTCTTAGAGATTATGTCATAAAATATACTTAACTTGTTTGGAGTGGGGAGAATGGACACATAACCTATTGAAAATAGCCCTGCTTTCTCTCTAAAATTTAAAAAAACCTATTATCATCCTTCATTCAGATTCTGTCTCTCAAGCAAAAAGTCTCATAAAGATAGGCAAGGAGAAGAGTTTACAATAGCCACAGGGTTAGCTTTTGCTCACGAATACTGTGCTACTCTCCTTTATCAATGACCATACAAATGGGGCTCAGCTCACACTTGTGGTCAGGACAGCACCCACCCCCTAAACCGACAACTACCACTGTCTGGGATCAGGGGCAATTCGTGACATCATCAACTACAGCTACTGGAGAGACATTGGGACCTTGAGGCACCAGACATTGTTTTACCTCTTGGGGAGGCAGCAGATGTTATCAAGATTATTATTATTGCCATTGTTATTAGCTCTCAGTGACCTTCTTAATCAAAAAGTTTGTGGATAGCTTTCTTTTGAAATGCTAGGATTAGACCTAAGAGATAACAGGAGAATGTGAATGACCCCTTCAAGTTGTTTTCTGGCCTATAAATATCTGTGTATGATACACAATGTGTAATAATATGTATTGCAAAATTAAACCCTTCTCAAACTTATTCCCTACTGAGTTGGCCAACTCTTTCTTCAGAGAAATAAATTCCCTCATCCAACCCTGGTGAGCTAAAGAACTAACATTTCTAAAAAAATATTACCTTCCCTGGTGTCAATAGGAAACAATATTTACTCACTACTGTTCTCCTTTCAAAAATCTGTCTAGTTGCATACTAGAAACAGCTTTAGCTGGTTTGTTTGTCTTGGACAAGCTGTTGAAGTGAAAAGTTTTTGCTTGGTTGAATGTGGGACGGTTTCATAACCCTTCAAGAAATGCCCTGAAGGCGGGAGCCAGCTCCGATGGCTGCCTCTGACATGCCTCTACTTGCTGCCCATGGTCGAGGGTGGCCAGCGTAATTAAATTAACACAATGAGCAAAGCAACAGATGCAACTGAGACCAAATCCCTGAGTGCTTTTGTTTTGTCGCTGTCATTTTCTGCAACAAAGAAGTCACATGTGACAGCCTGGGAAGGGAGCCAAATGCAAACCAGACGACATCCCAGCTGGTTTTGAATGGACTCCACCGAACGTGTGTGTGCATGGGAACCATGCTACTTGGAGCAGAGTTGGCTTTCCTCAAGTGAGTTTCTGCCCGTGGCTTTGTTGCGATGCCGACACAGGCCCAGAAGAAACAGGCTGGATCCCTCTGTCCAGACTTTACACCTCAGCTTTGAGACAGAATGAAAAGACTCTCCCTGTCGGGGAAAGGATCACATCTGTGTGGTGGACCCATCTAACCTCGGGTCTTTTTGCTTCAGCGTCATGAATGTGAAGAGTGAAGCATGGAAGATATTTAAATTTCTTCTTCTGAGAATCTGGGGTTTAATTTGGCTTGAGATGAAGATTGAAGATTAAACACCTCATGTGGCTTTCTCTCAATTTATTATTTCATTCTTGAGTATTTTCCTAGTTTGAGTATTTTCCACAGCCTTTGAAATATCTTTTTTTCTCTACATTGATCTGCCTCTTAGACAGAAAAAGGTAAAACTCAAATTAGCATATTTTTAGACTTGTTAATTTGGTCAGTAGTTTGGTAGAGAGGTAAATATCCTTAATAATAACTGTTTGGAGTTTCGATCGTGACATACGTAATCAGTAGGGCTTGCTGAGAATTGAACAGAAATGTTTCAAGGCGTTTGGGGTGACAGGGACCCTACTACATATGTATTTCTGCCACTTTTCTGAGTAACTCCTCTAAGAAAGTAAAATAAGATGTAAGATCAGGAACACAAATTTACTGGGAGTTTAACAGTAGATGCTTTATTCAACAAAAAATACATATTAAGTGGGCTTAATAAATGGTCTATGATATTTGGAAAAGTGCCAGGATTTAAACAGACGGCAGTTCAAGCTACCCTATACAAATGACCAATTTCTTTTGATAAACTTTTTTTCGGTGGACCCTGAGCTAGATATTTTAATAAGCATTTTTACACAATGATGCCCTCTTTCTTCTATTCAGTCACCATAAAATATTGACCATTAACTTACAAAGTACTAACTGGCTTTTATGAAGGATTTGGTGATAACTCCAATATTCCAGGTAGAGCTGAAAAACATGTGTTAGAAAAAATGACCAGCCCTGGCTGGTGTGGCTCAGTGGACTGAGTGCCAGTCTGCAAACCAAAGGGTCTCCGGTTTGATTCGCAGTCAGGGTACATACCTGGGTTGTAGGCCAGGTCCCCAGTAAGGGGCCCATGACAGGCCACCACACACTGACATTTTTCTCCCTCTCTCTCTCCCTTCCCCTCTCTCTGAAAATAAGGAAATAAAATCTTTAAAAAGATAAAACTGTATACATAAAATAAATGTTAAAAAAAAAGGAAAAATGACCAAATCCCTATGGGCCTTAGCTCAAGGATTAGTAGTTGATTCTGCCTCAGCTTCTCATCCTCTCCAGGCATCATGTCCAAGTAAATTTAAAGGTCCCTTACAATGATCTGAAGCTCCTAACAATGATCGAGTGAGTGATTACCTTAGCCAGAAGGAAGAATTTGGAGATCCCAGCCACCATGGAAAGAACTACTGTTTTGGGGCTTGAGGGAAACCTGTTGTCAGATAAAGGGCCACTGTGGATTTTAAACCCTGTTCTGTACCAACAATTACCCACTTCATTCTCCTAGAAGAGCCTCCTGGCCAGAGTTGAAACCAAGAGAAGCAGCACCTAATGTGGATGTATGCAAATGCTGTTTCCTCCTGAGTTTTATTTCACCTCTTATGTATCTAAATAAACGTTGCTGTTTAAATATATTTGAGTATAAAATAACTATAAGAAAAGTATAATGACTTGATTATAAAACACTCCTGTGTTCATATATTTAATTCATTCTATAGCTACGTGGTGAACACCTGCAAAATCCTGGGCACTATGTTCTAAACATAGGTTGTAAGTGAACAAACAGCCACGTCCCTACTATCATAGGCCTTCTGTTCTAAGCAAAACGCAGTATTCCTTGGACAAAAGCATTGCTTGTTGATGAGGGAATGGTAGCACCAAAGCAAGGAACCCTGGAATTGTAGTCCAGGCATGGTGACTTTCCACTAAAAATAAAATACTGATAATAAAAGGAGTATGGTGGACGAGGATGTTGATGTTGTTGACGATGATACTTATGTTGTCCCTGCCACGTGCCAGACCTATTATGAAGGCTTTGATGTGCTAAGTCTCTAAACCTTAATCCTACAAGGTAAAGACGATGTCAGTGCGCCTGTGATGCCACAGACTCCACATCGATTACAAATTTTCCCAATCTTCTACTTATAAAAAAACTATGTTTTTCTCCAAAGGGCAAAAAGGGACACTTAAAAAAGAAGTATCCTCTTTTGTCAAAAAATTAAAACATAGCAAAATGTAATAACACAACAGATGATAACCCCAAAATATGACCTTTTTTTTCCTCACTAAGAAAAGATGCTACAAGTCAGGAGACTGAGTTTTTCAGGATCTCCCTTCTATCCATAAATCTGTGATAGCAGCAGATGAATAGAAACACACATTTGCATGGTTATAAAGCAATCTGTGGTCCCCATGCCACCAGGGGCACATAGAAGTAGCTTGAGTGAGATTTAGCTGAAAGCCTATTTCCTTAAATACATTTTTCTCAGAAAAACCTGGCCCAAGCTCTTTATTCAGTTGACTGGTAAGGCATAAGATACAAAAGGTTGAGACTCAGTGTTAGATGTAGATGATGGGTAAGGTATATAAAACTTCCCCAAGTTAACGTCACTTTTTCTCTCTTATTTTTAGGAAGTACATTTGAAGAACGCAAGTAGAGGGAATGCGGGAAATAAGAATTACAGAATGTAGGAAGACCTTCCTGAGGAGTGAAGAATGACGTGCCACCGGCAGGGTTCTTTGCTGTGCATGAGTTACCTGTTAAACACCAGAAAATCTACCAAAAAAAAAAATAAGTTTGATAACATTAAAAAAAATGAGCATTCCCCCCAATGAAATACAAAAGTAAACATTTCAAACATTGTCTTTAGAAGTGATTGTTAAAAGCTTTGCACCTTGCAAAAAATGATCCTGGAATTGGTAGATTGCTATTGATCTTTTATCTATAAAGAAAAAATATATCTATATATCTATATATCTATATATCTATATATATATATATATATATCTTAGTCCCTGCCTCTCAAGAGCCACAAATGCATGGGTGTTGTCTAGATCCAGTTGCGCTAAATTTGTCTCTGAATCTTGGCTGCCGGAGCCATTCATTCAGCGGTCTTGTCTAAGTGGGTTATTAATTTTTTATTTGCACTTCTTTCTACACAACACAGGCTATTTGTTTTACAGTATCTGATGACCTTGTTTGTCTGTCTCCATCCAGCCCCGTTCCTCACTGGTACATTTGCCAAATTTGGCCTCCGCCACAGCAGCAACAAGCAGCCAAGTGGCATACCGATTTTTAATCCACGAGATTTTATCTGTGGCATTTATACCAAATATAAGTTGGATGCCTTTATTTTAGACAAAAGCTTTATTTTTCCACATCTTGCTTTAAAAATGCAAATAGTTGCAACTTGGAGGCCAAACATTTTTAAGTGTATGTGTTAAGCATAGGAAGTCTCAAACTCTCAACAGTTCCTTCAAATGATGAGTTAGTGGGCGACCTAATTAGCAACTTCTCCCTCTTAATTTTTTCCATATAGAGCACTATGTAAATTTCACATATCAACAATACCGGATATATCAATCAGTATGTAAAACTCTCTTTTTTAGGACAATGGTGCTATTTTGTAGTTTGTTATATGAAAGAATCTGGCCAAAACGGTAAAAGGTGAAAGCAAAACAAAAGAGGATGCCTGGACCCAGAGATGACACAGAGGGGAAAAGTACTAATAATCCACCCCCGCTGGGAAAGAAGGCAAAGTACCCCCGATTATGCCTTCCAAGAGAAACTGAAGACACAAAGTCCACCGATGCGAATTTGTTTGGCGAGTCCAGCAAGGAGTGGGAAAAACAGAAGGCTAGGAGTTTAACAGCCCTGGTTTCTTTTTCTCACTGAAGAACAGACATCTGCTGACTCAGCTATGGACTCACCACTTTGTGACCTTGGGCAAGTCACTTCACCTCTCTGTGCCTCAGTTTCCTCATCTGCAAAATGGGGCAATACGTCATCTACCTACCTCACAGGGGTGGTATGAGGATTAAAAAGATAAAGCTCCAGATTATTATCCTGGGTTGCTATGAAGGTGCAAATTCAGAGCCCTTGAGTTGCTGGGATGCAAAGAATTCTATAAATGACCCATGTAGAGCATAGCTAGAAAATTGATTAGCCTAATGTTTCCAACATGCCAATTTTTGCCAGTAAAGCCATCCAATTATGTACCCAACTGGCTAGTTGTGAAAAGCTAGCAGCTCGATCTCTTCTAAAATATTTTCAAATTACGTTATAGAGATATTGGATTAACAACTTGATTTTGAATTCTGCATTTGGGTTTATAAATACAAAGCAAAAGGAAAGGAAAAGAAAAAAGGAGAAAAACAAAAAGATTTTTACCAACAAAAGGGTGATCACTCAATTTGTTAACACTCACTGAGTGCCCCAGGCAGGTACTAGAAATCTAGTAATGCTTCTTTTAATACTGTAGATGATACTCAGTTCATTTTGAAAGACACAGGTACTCATTTTTTAAGCAATATTAAAAATGGCCCAAGACTTCAACTATTGAAATAATAGCTAATCAAAAATCATAGTTCCTTTCTCTGATAAATTTTGCTTTTATCCTTGGCTATATATGTATATATATTTATATACATATATATTAAATTTTTTGTTAAAATATACTTGATTAGAGTTGATAGTCCAGAAGCAAAAATTTCCTTCACAAGTAGAAATTTTCCCTCATGTCTGCCTAGAAGAGTAGCCCTGTTCCTCCGTGGATGTGTCTTATTCGTTCAACTAAAAATTAGCATCAAGAAAATCCAATGATGAGGACAAGCCCATAGTGACCTAAAAAATATTTTCTGTCTATGTACCACGACTTTCTTATTAGAACAATGAATCACCCACCATTTGGATCTTTTATCTGCCCTATAACTTTTGGGTGAAAAGCAACCAGGCTTGATTATTATTGGAAAATAAATATGCAAAACAAAAATGACATCTTTAGTTTTCATCCCACTGGTTCACCTCAAGGTTCAGAGGCCAGAAATAAAAATACATACATACATCCTGGAATTCAGAACATATGCAAAAAGAAGGTCTATTTGGTAGGTGCCCCTGCTCAGCCAACAAGTATTTTAACCCTCAGTCCACAGCGTTATTTGAATTGAGCATCGCAGGCATGCTGAGCAATGTTCTGACCACTATGGACAGATGTAAAAGAAACTAGAAGTCATTTTTACCCTCCATCTATTTTCTGAACTTATGGGTTCTGTGGAGCGAGGTGCTGCACCTCTCTTCTCAAAACAACACTTCTAATTTTTAGTTTTTTGTTCCCAGAGTATACCTTTTAAAGTTACTGACTCCCAGCAACACCTTATGCAATCTTCTGCTGATCTATGGGTTTCCAGATCCAGTTGGACAGGGTAATTCTAAGAGTGTCTATGACTTACTTGATTGACTTAGTAATTCTATTCACAGTCCAAATGCTCCAGTGAGGAAAGCTTAAATAGGCAAAGACATCATCTTTCTTAACTCTTCCCAATACATAATCCTCTTCAACTGTAGTATAAGTCATCTAATTAAAAATTAACTAGTCATTATACTAACCCACTAACTTATTTTCAAGTGAATTAAAACTAGGAGATAATTTGTTGTAAACTCCAAAAGTCAGTTTATCACCATATACTACAGCAGAACGACCCAGCATGGACAGAAAGGGAGTAAACTAAAAGTTCAAAACTAAGAACTTCATAAGCTTTGCTCTGGAATTTTAAAGTGGAGCAATTTCAAGATATTCATGAAACAGTCATAAATATTAGTAAGAATTAGCTTTCAACTTCATAGGCTTGTCCTTTAAATGATGATACAGAATACCTAACTCAAGTTTTTGTTCCCATTTCCCCAAATAGTGTAATGGCGTTGTTGAAACGTTTTAAGAGGAGGAGGCTCCATTGAAAAACCTAACGCATCTTTCCATCAGAATCCACTCTTCTAAAGCTAGAGAAAAACTCTCCTGACACGTCATACACATGCACACTCAGAGCGAAATGCAATACAAGAAAAAGATCACTTCTTTGAAAAATCTTATTTAAAAAAAAAGGCTGGCCTCCCTAAGAAACCTTCCCCTCCTGGGGATGTGACTGTTTGTGTGGATGAAGGCATCTCATGCCCTGTGGCTCCAGGGTTTCTGTTACTAGTTTATGCACTTGGGAGTATGATTAAAACGGAAGATGTAGCACAGTTTTGCTTTCCCGTTTATTGTTTGGCCAGCTATGCCAATGTGGTGCTATTGTTTCTTTAAGAAAGTACTTGACTAAAAAAAAGGAAAAAAGAAAAAAAAGAAAGCATAGACATATTTTTTTAAAGTATAAAAACAACGATTCTATAGCTAGATGGCTTAATAAGGCAGCATTTGGTCTAGTCACCACCACCTTTCAACTTTTTATCACTCACAAGTTGCGGACTGTTCACCAAGTTGTGAGTTTGAGGGTGTAGGGGCAGAAGGTGGAAATGGTTTAGAATCAGAAGGCTCCATTATTTTGTTGGCTCTCAAACTCAGCAAAATCAGTACTATGTTACCCGATCTAAACACCTTGATCAGAGCATGGAATATAAATGGGGGGAAATACCTTATAGGCAAATGGCAGAACTAAACAGATGATTACATTACTTATTGATTTTTTTTTTTTTTTGGTGCTCTCTGCTCTAAAACAGATATTCAGCAAGTGGAGAAAATAAAAACAAAGAGAAAAAATGCAGATTCACCTGCTAAAAATAGCTTCTGCCACGTGTCCTTGAGTAAATCTTTGGCATTTATCAGTTTATTAAAGATATTCTCCCTTCATCTAAACATCTCAAAGAACAATAGCTCCCATTAAAAGAAATCATTGATCTCATTGGGAAATGTTGAAAAGCATCTGCTTTTGAGGTGGGGGTTATCTACTGTTAAGGAAAGAGAAGAATTGATGAGAAATTGTTGAAAGAGATGGCTAACAATCTGTGAAAATTTTTTTGTTTTTGATTTCTATTTTATATAGCCTTTATGAATATCTAAGTATTCAAAAATGACTTGGTTCTTTCTTCTTTTTTCATATTGGAATGAGGGATGATAAGTTACACCCACGTAGACTTTTTAAAAACTATAGGCTAGATAGAAATGTATGTTTGACATTTTGAAATTGTAATCAGACTATTTAAAATGTTTTTGCTATTTTTAATCTTAAAAGACTGTACTAATTTATTAGAGACAGACCCTGTTGGGCTCTCTTCATGAGAAAGAACCTTCCCACTCAAATCATGTGGGCTTTCCCAGCAATGTTTTCAAAAGATAAATCTGACTTATGCATCATTATGGCATCATTTACTTTAAATTTTTTAAATTTTTAAATAGAATAACTGTGATTCTTTATATCCCTCTCCTACAATGATCATAAAGTCCAGAATCTGAGGGGGCAAAAACAAGAAGAAAATTTTGTTGGTTCCTCATTTCTGGTTTGTTTGTTTGTTTGTTCTCAATGCTAGTATTTAATCCTATAATACATATTTGCTTATTGATATTTTAATATTCTAGGACACTTTCCTATTAGGTATTAGAAACTGATGCATAGGTATCTTTTTTGTATAACTTCTATTTTTTTTAAGAAAAGGGAGATGAGAAGACTGTCTGAAGCTTTAAGTGCGTATGGTACAAGATAAAGATACCAACTTAAATAGCCAAGGGCTATCTGGAATAGTGCTTCTTTTAGGAAACCTCTCATAGATAAGACAGAGGCCCAGGGAATTTTTTTAAATCGTCTTTGTTCCTTCCAGTCCTTATTCATTTAGTATCAGCCTCAAAAGTTTGTAAAGGACTGGTCAAGCTGAAGCCCTAGAATTAAAGGGACCTCTTTAAAAATATACATTTTACATGTTACCTCTTACTTTATGATTACATATTGATTTTAAACATGGTCCTTCCTTTTCCATTCTTCAGCTGCCCTCTATACGACCTTTCAAGGGGGAAAAACGTTTTTTAATAAAAAAAGGAACACAAAAGTCTAAATATCACTGTCCATTTGAAATACGAGTTAACATGGAGGAGATAGGCTTCCTCTTAATTAACCCCTGCAGAATCACCTCCAAAATGACCTTTTGCAATCCTTAGAATCTGCCCCTTTGTAATTTCTCAGACTAATTGTACCCCAATGTTATCCATTATCCATTTTCTTTTGCCCAAAATGCACTGGTGTAAAAGTAGGAAAAACAAAAACAGGACTCACAAATCCCTTCCAAGCCACCCACTGGCTCCATTCACGCACCCAAGGCAAAACCACTTCTGTTAATCCCTTAATCTGATTTCGTTTGGATATTTATCTTGTACCTGCTGCTATACACACTGCAGGAGGGACTCTGAAACCTCAAGCTGTCTACTCACATCTCTTATCTGTGTCTGTGTATCATTACTATGTCTATACAAAATAGCAAAACCTTTCAAACATGCAGCTTATATTCAGTTTACATAAGGGACCCAAATACCATATCATATCTCTTTTTACTAAGAGGGTTAATAAACCATGGCAAATGGGATTACATCACGCATTTTGCTTCATATGCTTTTATCACACTTATAGGCTAAGAGTGATAAATAAACTTACAGACACTGAATTAATTTGCCCTGCTACTTTGAAACCAAAAAATAATGATTGGTCATTCATTATGTCTTAGTTAAAAATCATATTTTTCATTAAATTAACTCTGATTGTATTTGAAGTTATTATTCATTTATGGCAGAGGAATATCCATCCTAATGACTTCTAAAAATGTAACTAACTGAATCATTATCTTACATTTACTGTTTAATAGCATATTTTGAAAATGTATGGCTAGAGCATCATAATAAAATTATATATCTTTCTTTAGTAATTACATTAAAATTAATCATGTTTGATTACTTAGTTCTTTTGGACAATGTTGGTGTAATGTGTCATTCCTAAGGACTCTACTGTTACATAGCATTTTTATTAACTAAAGTCATTGCAACAAATAAACATGAAAACTTACCCAGAAAAATAAAACTAATCATACACCAGAATGGAGATATCTTACAGAATTTCCAGGTCATATGTAAAAACAAATATGCTCCAGAGAACTTGTACAAACTATATGAGATGCATGAATTGTAAAACATCTTTATTAACAATAAAACAGTTTCAAGTAACTGACCCCCTTCCCATAACTCATTCCAATAATGAGTTATAATCCAGGGCACAAAACACTTGGGAAAAGATTTTCTATCATCTATATGTCACATGTAATATACAAGTAGCATTTCATACATTTTCATGTTGAGGGATTTTATAAGAATGTGATCTCTCAGCATTGAGTTTTTGTTTCAACAAATCCAATTTTTGACTGATAGATACTGTGAAGATCAAACTCACAGCAGCATTTGTAGAAGACAAAAATGGAAAGATTAGCAATTTCCTTTTTGGTTAAAAGCATCTCATTTTATTTTCCTTTTCTTAAACCATCTGTGAGGTGTTTATAAAATAAAGGCTCACAAGCTTTGTGCTTGACTTTAGGTAATTCACAGCAATACTGGAATTTGCTTTCTTATTTTCTCTCATGCAGCTCACCGTCACTTCCAACTTCATTTCCTCAAAGTTTCCGGGGCTCACCCCAGGACTAACATTCTCGAGCCATCTTATCCTCTCTGTGCTTAGCACCTTGCCTCCCATGGCCATGAGCTTCCAAATGCATTGCTTCTTCATACCCTCTTGGACAATACTTTTCTCCCTTCTCTTTTTATCCATCCACACTAAGCTAATCAGGGTACAGCCTTTCACCGAAGGTTTTGTGGGAAGACAGATAAGCACAGGGCATAAAATGGCTGCCAGTGCCAAGCCATTACTGTTACTAAATTCCACGGAGTTTCTGGCTGCTCATTTGCCTCCTGTCATCTTAGTAAGATCCCTTCTTCTCTTCTGCAAACCTTCCCAGGAATTTACATCCAACCCTTCATCCTCTCTCTTAAAAAGAACTTGTAAGAAGGGCCTGCTACCTTCTTATACAGAGAAATCTTTCCCCACCACAGCTTCGCTTGATGTGGGACACGGGGCAGGGCCCTGCTCACCTCTGAATACTGAATATGGTGGAAAGGTGTTTTTTCCTAAACAGAAGAGCAATTTGGACCCTAAGAGGAATTCCGTCTTCCTTCAAGGTCATCTAGGTCAAAATGCAGCCTATTTTGAACAGGACATTATTTTTCCCCTGTAAGATACGCATGACTGATAATCGCCACCACACCCCAATAATGATGGTTAATAGTTGCCAAGTACTCACTATGGATCAGTCACTATGCCAAGTGGTTTGCCTATATTATCCCATTAGTCCTTATAGAAATTCTATGTGTCAGGCACCATTATGAACCCAGTTTGACAGATTAGGAGATGGAGGCTCAAAGACACAGCTTACTGAAGGTCACGAACAGTCGAGGCAGGCTGGAATCTGAGTTTGAGGTCATCAAAACCTGCGTTTTTCCTAGCCAGTCATAGGGACAATTCCATATTTTGATGAATACATTCTTGTTCAAATTTGGTTTTACATACTACAGGCGGATTTATAGCTAATGGCACCTTTGAGTGATAAGCTAAATTTTTGAATATGATATTATTAAGATAAATAAGCATTTCTGCTCTATAACCAATGTCGCTAACCAGGTCTTCACTGCCACTCATTGCCCCTCAGGTCCCATGTGTGACATCGGATGGTAAACCAATCTCAGGCACCTCAATGAGAAAGGGTATGTCTTGGGTCCTTATACAGCCCAGAAGTAAACCTTTCCACAGTAGTACGTAAAGCTAGAAGCTGACCATAAAGAGTCTTTCTAAATGTCCTGGCAACTACACACCAATACGCGGTCTCAAGGGATACAGTTGAATCAGAGCTTCCACAGATCAAACTGTGGACTTGCAGAGTGAGTTTCGTGAGAACCATATTCCTATATTCCTGCCCTTCGACAGGGCCTTAGTCATCACTCCTCAGGTTCCCAGTGGGTACCGCGCTAGCCCTTCGTGGCATTTGGAAAGGTGCAGGGGCATTTGGAGTTGACATTCACAACAACTGAGGAGGGTATTATTGGCGTTCACTGAGGAGGGGTTAGGGCTCCAGACATTTCATGTAGATGGCAAACCTATTTACAATCACCTAAGCCTAAAATACAACTCTAACTAATTTATAAACTCATTTCATGATTTCAACCGAAGCTGGATTTTCCAGGAATACAATTGCCACATTAAGTCAAGGGGAAGGCGGTACTTTATTTCATTCGGAATTTTACCAAGTGCTGTCCACTGCTGCAGAAAAAATGTCATGGGTGGCAAGGTTAGTTAACTGTTTGAATCTCTCCACTCTCCACTGGTGTCAGTCTGCTGAAAGCTGTCACACCCAGGATTCGCCACATAGGGATTAACATCTGTCCACTTCAGCTCATTCTCAAGTACAGTTGTGCCTGAGGACTTCTGTCTTGTAAGGCATGTTATTTTATTGTAAATAGCTTTCATTTTACTTCTCCCTGATATTACAGCTCAGGCCTCATTTTGATTTTCGTTGAATATCTCAACAAAAATGGGATGTGGAAACTATATATGCCGGTATTACCTATGAATTTCACTTTGGGACACCAAAGAGTTGATCATAAAGTATTCATTATACAAAGGTGAGCTTTGGGTCTCACAGAGCTAAACCGCGGGGCTGTCTACACACACCAGTACGAACCCCGGGAGGCATCTTAAAGTGTGAAGTCGAGCTGAAAGCTGGTGTCTTTCTCACCTTGTTTATGAAAAGAGATTAAACCTCCTCGGGATCCAATAAGGGATAATGGTTATGGTGAATACAACATCTGGTTTCTAAATGTTCTTTCCTTCACCCTGGGATGGGATGAGATGGTTTTGAAAAGAATAAAGCAATCACTAAAAACAAAAACAGATGTAAATTGGATTGGAGACAATTGCGGCAGTGCCTCAGAAGTAGAATTCGACCTTAGATTTCAAGTGAAGTAGGAAATGTGGCCTGAAAAGGCAGGTTTCTCTTTTTAATGGTTTACTACTAGAAAAGTAAAACATTGAGCAACCGTCCTGTGATTGCCTAATGCAACTTTGTTTCTTTAACTCAGTGGCTCGTGCTTAGTCCTCGACCTCCTCCATAGAGAACAGTGAAGAGAATCTCTCTCTAAATGGAAATTGCGGGGTGAGGGTGTTGTGGTCTCTGGCTGTGGCTATTTCTCCATGTAAGTGCTGCGGCTGACCCCTCACTTCACCTCACACCCATGGCACTCTCTTCTCCAACCCCGAATCCCTCAAACGTGTGAGAAAGAGAGGGAAAGAAAGAGAGACTGTTCCAAGGGAGACAAGACTAAACGGGGCTGATACCCAGGACTGCACTGCCCCCGATTTGGCCCAGAGCTCTGAATTCAGCCACCCTTGCAGAACCGACAGCTCTCAAAGATAGGGTTACCCGCCCGAAGACCAACTCCTCCCCTTATTTCTTCTGTCTCTCTCTGCTTTAAAGGTCATTTGGAAATGGAACCATTTTGATCGCCGCCCCCTCACCGCAGTCAAATGACTGCAAATTCTCTTCTGGCATCTCACTCGCTGCAGCCATAGGAAAAGGCACAATGAAAAAATACCATCCTTGCTTCTGCTGGAATATGCTAGTTGTTTATCTGTTTGCTCTCATCGATTGATTTCCTCTATTTCCCAGCATCCCTTCACAGCTCTGTTTCACAAGGAATGACATTCCCCAGCCCCTGTGTTCTCTGCTTCCTGGGCAGGTTTGGCTAATAGGAGACACCAACAAAGGCAAGCACCAGAGGAAGGAAGAAGATAGGGTATTTCTGCCCTTTTCTCTTGCTGCCCCAAGCAGCATCTTTGGCAGCAATCCCAGTTCCTCCCTCCATGGTCCCTTCCCCCCACACACATGTGAGCAGCACCCTGTCTCCCACCCATCCGGATGGTTTTTCTCTGATGGGAGCACCACATCCACTCTCTATGCCTATGTCTCTCTATGCCTATGTCTCTCTATGTCTAGGGATGATAGTGACTTCCTGATGTTGTTCAGCGCTAGTTGACTCCCCTTTCTTATTTGTCTACTCATCCCTTCCATCACCTGTGTTAAATACCCCACTGAAAATACCTAGGATGATTTCTGCTCCCTGCCTGGGCCCTAAGGAATAGCCACAATAACACAGTGGTAAGAAGCCTGAGCACTGAAATCAAGCAGACATAGGTCTGTGCTCTGGTTCTGGCACTTCCAGCCGTGTGCTTGAACACATCAAAACCACGTCTGTGAGCCCCTGGTTCCTCTTTTGTAAAATGGCAACAACATATACCTCATAGGGTATTTGAAGATTAAGCATTGTCATGCAATAGTTCCTAGGTTTCTAGGGTCCTCAAAATACCTACATTTGTGATAATAATAATAGTGACCTTTGCAAGAAATGGATATAAGTATGGACATTTGGCTAAAGAAAGAACATTTATTTATTTATTTATTTATTTATTTATTTATCTTTAGAGGGGAAGGAGAGAGGGAGAGAAACATCAATGTATGATTGCCTTTTGTGCGTCCCCTGCTGGGAGTTGGCCTGCAGGGAACCAGCCTGCAACCCAGGCATGTGCCCTGACTGGGAATCGAACCTCGATCCTCTGGTTCGCAGGCCCGCGCTCAATCCACTGAGCTACACCAGCCAGGGCAAGAAAGAACATTTTTAAAAAATCAGTCATCACCATGATGTGATCATAAGGGGATTCATTCCATAGCATGGCTATATCTTAAAATAAAGGGCAGTGCCTTAAATTTAATAACTTAGCTCTGTGAAAACTAATCTCATTGGCTGAGTCTATCTTTTCATCTTTTAGGTTTCTCTATGACTAGATGAAAACAGTCCAGCACTGGTCTGTTGACCAGCTCTCTCGTTTAGTGTGGTTCCTGATATTTATTGTCACTACTTCAATTGTCATTATTAGAAAAGCAAATATTAATTAAGGCTCTAGAACACCCAAAGGTAGCATCCTCTCCATTGGTTTTGTCACACCCTATTCTACAGCCTGAGTCACAAGCTCAACTCTTCTGAAAATGACCAAATGACTACATTTTCCCCTAATTTGACCCAGACTCAGCAAAAATAGGTGAAAAGTAGTGTTTGAACCTAAAAATCCTTGAGGCAATATAAAACTTCCAGTCTAGCTTTCTTTTTTCTACCATGTCGCTATGATCCTTTCTATTTTTTCACCCCAGCCTAGCCAGAAGAGCTACAAATTTTCTGTATAATATAATTTTGATACGATGGGTCCCGGCTGTCCTCCTATTATACCAAAATAATTAATCTTGTCAATATAATTAATTTGAGGAAACAATGCAAATAAATCACTTGTCTGTCGTTATGCACACCCAAACACCAGTAATTTTCAACCAGTTTTACTGAATTCATCAGCAGATAACTTTAGTTATTCTGCCTTTTAGTCATATTTGTTCCATAACAAATATGTTCAGCCTTTGTTCAAAAGGCTTAGAATATGTTCTTCTAAGTCATTGCTGTTATGCTTAGCAATCTACTAAATATTTGATGATCTTCAGCCTTTAAAATTTTCCATAATGTCAAATATTACAAATATTCCTGATGTGGTAAGCACCTAGGTTCCTGAAAGAAAAAAAAAGTGAACCTGTTTTCAAGTCCTTCTCAGGATGACTTACTTTGAATCTTTCAATATGTACACAGCATTATTCCAAATCCCCTCTGGGGTTCCTCCAGCAGGACCCCGGAGTGTACCAGCCAACTGGAGAAGCAATCTGAGAAGCTCTACAATTGACTTTTGAAAACGTGGTACCCACAGAAACAGACTTCAGACACTATCCCAGAAAATCCTGCCAACCTTGTGCTTGTGTGGAAGATGCCTTCTGTGGGTTTGTCCAAGGGCTGGTCTGTGGATGCTGTTGCTGTTTTCAACACAACACAGTTTATGCTGTACCCTTGTATGACCACCACTCTGCAAGAATTCAGAGTCCAGACTTGCCTTTCCCAATAAGAATATGCACCAAGCCATTGCATCCTGATAAGTACAATCTCTCAGTGAAAGGCTTGCTAAGAGGGTCTTTTGGACACATGCATGCTCTCCAGGGTTGATTTGTACAATAGTAGTAAGTCAGTGCTCAAAGTCAAACTGATAACACTCCAACATTTATAAGCTGACAGCTGCACCGAGAACAACATGCTTTTAGACCATCACATTACTTTTCAACTGAAAAGTAAATGAATATAAAAAGCAGATGTGGGTGGCCACGAAGAGGACAGTTCCATGTGCATTTGGTCAGGATGCTGTCTCTGAAAATGTAGTGTCTGCCCCACAAGCTGAGGGCGGAAGATAGACAAAGCTTCTTGGAGAAGCAACCCAAACAAAACCACTTGGAGTCATTCTTTCAGTAGTTTTAACATGGACTGCACACAACTACTCACACTTTTTCACTAGACCCTCTTAGGACCAACACTGCATTGTTTAGAGGTAAGTAGATGGACTAAGGGTGGAGTCTGTGAACCATGGAACCTAAGTG
Source organism: Sturnira hondurensis (assembly GCF_014824575.4). Taxonomy (NCBI): domain Eukaryota; kingdom Metazoa; phylum Chordata; class Mammalia; order Chiroptera; family Phyllostomidae; genus Sturnira; species Sturnira hondurensis. The sequence continues at coordinate 9,095,710 of NW_028090067.1, read as the reverse complement.
TCCTCTCCATGAGACTAACTGGCCCTTCTGGGGATCAAACCCATGGCCTTGGCCTCGTTAGCACTCTACTCCAAACATGCCCAAAACAAATACAGGTTTGAAGCCAGAGGAGCTACAAACCACACATAAGAATGTAATCAACAGAGCCACAGGGAAACACAAAAAGTAAACACTTTCTATATAGGCAAAAAGAACAGAAGATTTGGAAAGAGCCTACATTCTCTGAATCCCCTAGGCATCCGGAGGCTTACTGGAAATTTCCATTTGGATATCTTCCTTGACTTCAACCCATTTTCCTCTCTCAGCCTCCACTCCTGAAAAAAAAAAATTTATTTACCATTTGGAGCTTTTGGTCTACGGCACCCACACTGTCAACCAAGTTGAGAACTTTGGCATTATCCTTAGCAACACATCTGACCATCCAGTGCATATTTGTTCCAAAACAAAATCTGAGGCCTTCATTCAAACACCTTGCATCTCTCACCTCCTGCCTAACCTTCCAAGTGTCACTCCAGTTCAAACCTCATCACCTTCCCAACAGGCACAGGAATGGCTTACCAGGTTCCCCCTCTCCAATCCGTTCTATATATCATTTTTAAAACCCTGCTTAGCACACCATCTCAAACTTCAGAGGCTATTTTCCCAATCTGAAACCTTACATTTTCCCAGGAGCTACTCATATTACAACTAAATTATTCATGTGCAACCCCACCTTTGCATAAGCCCTTTCTTTTCAAATATCCAAAAGCTAGCATAGCTTATCAGATGTAGTGCATATCCCAATTCTCCTTTCACGGTATTACAAACACCATGGTTCTTTCTCTCTTTTTAACTCCTGGGCCCCACATTAGCAACACAATCCATTAGGAATCTCATTCTCTACTAATTTATCACTAGTTTATCTTTTCTCTATGCAGCCCTTGCCTGGCAATCATATTATAAATTCTTTAAAGGCAAATATTTGGTTTTTGTCCAAATATTATTATTGAGTCCTAATATGAGAGATACTATGCGGGACATATAGTCAAGAACAAAATAGACTTACATTGTAGTAAGAGGGAGAAAAATAATAGACAAATACATGAACAAGGTATTTGCAGATAGTAAAGAAAATAAGAGGGCACTATGAGAAAACATAAACTGAATCATTGCTATTCATTCAGCTCGTTTCTGAGGCCAGGCAATATAATGGGGATGTCACACCTTTACAAAATGAATTAATACCCCATTCAGTCTTGGGTTCCCTTCTTCTCTAGCATTCTCTCCCTTACAAATTTCATACTATCATCCAGTTTCTTCCTCCATGCAGATAATCTCAGACTGATCTCTCTCTTCTGAAATTTAGTTATAATCCACTGCCTACCAGTCACTTCTACCTAAGATTATACTGTCTAATACAGCAAGTACTGGACACTTGAAATATGGCTGGTCCTAATTTGGCTATGCTATAGGTGAAAAATACATACTGGATTTCAATTACTTAGCATGAAAAGAAACACGACATAATAGATGTTGTAGTGATAATATCTTGGCATTAAGTATACTATATTAATCTCACCTCTTTCTTTTTACTCTTTTAATGTGACACCTAGAACAATTTTAAATAACACATGGCTTACTGTGTGTGTGGCTCTTGTTATACTTCTGTTGGACAGTGCTGACCTGGAAGATCTACCCACAATTCAACACTCGCTGGGTACCTGGCATGAAACCACCTGATGCCTAGCTGCTGGTACTGCCAGTGCTTCGACTTGGTGGGTTTCAACTAAATGTGTCCATTCTCCTCCCAAGGCTACTCTGTATTTTGGCTTTGCTACGTCTGTTGACTCGGCTCCAACTTTCCCAAATTAGGAAGTCAGACGTCTTTCCCTCTTCTCACAGTTTGTTTTTCACCAGGTCTCCTGCGGTTTCCTCTGTAGGCTTCTGTCTATTTCCTCCCTCTCTCTGTTCTCACACTACTGTGGTTGACATCTCTCAAGGACAGTTTGGTGAGATGTCTACCTGTATGTCTGCATTCCAGCCTAACCTGCATGCCCCTGCTGTACAGTCTTCCTGAGCCATCACACCAATACCAGAATCAGAGAATGGTACAATCCAAGGGACACCCTTACAGATTAATGGATTTTGTAGGATCTTTACAAAATGATAAATAGATGAGATCCGTAGAGGAAGTACTGCCTGTTTGCCAGACTATTAATCACATATAATCACATTTATTCACTCCAACAAATTAATGGGGGATATGTTACTAGTACACGCGTTGTGCAGATGGGATTTCCAAGGTCCAGGGAGACTCCATAGCATGCCCCAACCCACAGCACTAGGGGTGAACCTGGATCTTTCTGAACCCAGAGGCCTTGCTCTTAATTTCTATGCTGTATTATCAATGTAAATGGGGAAAGTCTTCATAAGCCTGCCCCTCACGACTTGCTGTTCTCTTTAGATTACTAAATGTTAGCACTGCTCACTCAATGGCTCAGATAAATAAAACACCCAAGTCATTCTTGATGTCTTTCTTTCTGTCACACTCCAAATTGAATTCATCAGTAAATCCCATCAACCTTCTCTTACAAATATATCCCAAGTCCAAATTTCCACTGTCTTCATACATACATCCTCATCATAAGCTCACCTGAAATTCTCATTTGGTTCCTTACTTCTGTAGTGGGTTGAATGGTGTCCCTCAACAAGATATGTTCAATTTCTAAACCTCCACAGTGCCTGTGAAAGTGACCTCATTTGGAAATACAGCCTTTGCAGATGTGATAAATTAAGGGTCCATGATGAAATCATCTTGGATCGAGGGCGGGCCCTAAATCCAATGACTGGTGTCTAAAATAGAGAAGAGAGGGAGATTTGGACACAGGAACACAGAGACACAGAGACACATGAGAGAAGGTCATGTGAAGGTGGAGGCAGAGACTAAACATATGTTACCACAAACCAAAGAGCTCCAAGAGCCACAAGAGTAGAAGAAGGCAAGGAAAGATCCTTCCCCGGAGCCATCAGCGGCAGCAGGGCTCTGCCAGCACCGCGATTTTGGACTTCTGGCCTTCAGCACGGTGAGAGAATAACCTTTTTGTTGTTTTAAGCCACCCAATTTCTGGGAATTTTCTATGGCACCCACTAATAAACTGCTCTTTGTCTTCCATAGTCTATTCTTAATGTAGCAACCAGTTGTCCATTGGACTGAAAATCAGACCAAGGCACCCCCTGCTCACAATCCTCCCTCTATGACTTCTCATCACACCCGGAATAATACCCCAAGTCCACGGCCATCCAGGCCAGGCGTGAGCTTATCCCTGGCTACTCTCAGAACCTCTCCACTTCAGTCCACTCACTCTGCTCCAATCCTTCTGGTTTTTCACCGCTCCTCAAAGGTAAGTATACACTCCCACCCTCTAACCACTGCCCTTCCTATTTTCTGTCTGAAAGGCTCGTCCCCCAGCTATTCCCATGGAGATTTCTCTCACTCTGTGCAGGTTTCTGCTGAAAAGGAAGAGAGGTCATCCCTGGCCACCCTAAAAACCTGAAAGAGCATACCTTTAGCCTCCCCATAGTGCTTCTTACTGGCTCCATAGTATACATGTGCACACAAACTGGCTTGTCATTGACCTCAGGAGGTACCTACCACAGACTCTGAAGCATAATAGGTCCTCAATCAAAATTCACAGAGTGCATGAATAAAGGTAGTGAGTCAAGGACTAAGAAAAATGTAATAGGATTGTGTGATGGGCCAAGGATTTCAAGTCAGGATAATAAAAATATAAACAGCAGCAGCAGCAAAGTTCAGGGATTTCTATGTGCCAGGCTTTGCACGAAGAGCTTTAAGTATTTTACCTCATTTACTCCTCAAAAATGACTCTATTAGGTATAAAAATAATATAAATGGAGCTACGTTAAAATGGGGTCAGCATGACCATCCCAAAGGAACTGCCTTGTATATCTTATGCCTCAAACCTTTGGAATGTTAAAGCAGGGCGAAATAACCTTTGGACTGGGCCTAAGGCAACACTGTGTGCCAAAGAACAGTTTGCGAGGATAACAGAACAGCAGATATTATGACTAACAGACTGATGACTATCACACTGAAATTTTAAAACATAGTTCAGAATTAGCGTCAATAGTTTAGCTTATATGAGCCTATAGAAAGGCTTTCCTTGTAATGATATAACTCTTTCCCTTCCTTTTCTCATAAGTACTCCACAGTCTTTGTCTCTTGATTGGAACACTATTTGGGTTTCTGCCCAAATAAGTGCTTCCAGAATAGCTATTGTTTTTTCTTTTTAACCTCAAATAAATACACACTGCCTCTCCCTTTGGACTTTTATTTTTAGGTTAACATAGGTAATCATGATTACCTATTGAGAAAACTGAGTTTAGAAAGGTTAACTAGCTTTACTATACACAACAGAAAAAAGCATGCAGAATCTATACATAATCTTTATAAATCAGTATGAAAATACAAACCCCCAGTAGAAAAGTAGGCAAAGATACAAAAAGAGAACTTATGAAAGTGAACTAACAAAATGCCTAAAATTCATATAAAAATGCTTACTCTCATTTATAATCACAAAACATAAAAATTAAGCCACAATGAATGCCTACTTGAATGTGTGTGTGTGTGTGTGTGTGTANCTCTTGATTGGAACACTATTTGGGTTTCTGCCCAAATAAGTGCTTCCAGAATAGCTATTGTTTTTTCTTTTTAACCTCAAATAAATACACACTGCCTCTCCCTTTGGACTTTTATTTTTAGGTTAACATAGGTAATCATGATTACCTATTGAGAAAACTGAGTTTAGAAAGGTTAACTAGCTTTACTATACACAACAGAAAAAAAGCATGCAGAATCTATACATAATCCTTATAAATCAATATGAAAATACAAACCCCCAGTAGAAAAGTAGGCAAAGATACAAAAAGAGAACTTATGAAAGTGAACAAACAAAATGCCTAAAATTCATATTAAAATGCTTACTCTCATTTATAATCACAAAACATAAAAATTAAGCCACAATGAATGCCTACTTGAATGTGTGTGTGTGTGTGTGTGTGTGTGTGTATATATAACCTTTTGCCTCTGTGGCTATAGGTTAAATGTGCTAGAGAAAAGGAACGGTCCAGATCTTTGTTAAGAACAACATGAAGTTTTACTTTCTTTCAACCTTCAGTAAACTCTTTACAGTCAACCAAAAAGTATATATTCTACTTGGAATTTGTGTTTTTGAAATAAAAAAATTATGTAGCAAATATTGTTTGGTGTTGTTTCATTAAAATTGTCCTGGAAGCTTGTCTATTACTTAAATGAACAGTATTCTTTTTGTGAACTGGGAGACAATACACATGTATAAATGTTTTCCCTTGGACTCCTCTGCCCTCCATTCCATACCCACCTGCAGCCATCAAGCCCTCTCATTCTGCTTCTTTCAATGTGTCGTCTTGTTCCACAATCACTGCTCACACTCTGGCCCTGCCCACTAACCTAGCTGCACATAAGGATTCTCAGAGAGCTACCCAAACTGGTTCAGGACTTCTGGAAATTGAGACCCTAAAATCTTTATTTTAAAAAATATTTTATTTATTTTTTACAGAGAGGGGAAGGGAAGGAGAAAGAGTGGGAGAGAAACATAAATGTGTGGTTGCCTACTGGGGACCTGGCCTGCAACCCAGGCATGTGCCCCAACCAGGATTCAGACCAGCGACCCTTTCCTTCACAGACCTGTGCTCAATCCACTGAGCTACACCAGCCAGGGCTAAAATCTTTATTTTTTAACCAGTTCCTCAAGTAATACTGTATCAGGGAACATCTGTCCACATTTGGAACACACTCTACCATATGCAGGGTATATCTCAGTCTTTCTGGAGATTGGGAAGAAGCACACACCTGCCCCAAGTAAGAGAGCAACACGTCTGAGGAAGCAAAATAAGACTTCCATTTCTGAACCAGTACGTCACCTTCAGAGAAGACTGCTGGAGTCTACAGTGCAAAAGAGCATTTTGTGTGTAAGAATTAATGTCTGTGGGATAAATAAATGAATAGATAATAGTGGAGCCCAAGAAGGGGGTGCAGATATGCTGCATTCAGTGGTAGTTTATACAAGACTGGCCCAGAACTTGGCACCTCCTGTGTTGAAGAGCTGCTGGGGAGAAGGAACACGCCAGGCCAAGGAGATGTTTAAGGGTAAAACTTAGAGGACAATATGGAAGCTTGGAAGAAGCCGCATATGAAATAAAATATTGTTTATTCTTTCCTAATCACAACTCACTTTAATGAGGGGATTTGGCAGCAAGGGGGCCCTGTTTAGAGTAAAGATATTCTCTTAACCAAAGAAGCCAGTGGAGACTATATAGCTGAATAAACTGCACCGGCCTTCCCTAATTTACCAGCTGTTTCTCTTCTGTTGAGTGGAAATAGAAAAATTAAACCTTCTAAGCGCAATATGAAAATTCCATCAGACTCTAGAGAGCATGATCAGGTTCTTACAAGAGAAACTATTTAGTGGTGACTTAATAATGCATCTCCAGAATACAAATTCAAGGGACCAGACATGGAATGTTCATCAGCCTTTCTAATGGCATTCGCAGAGTTATTTTTATGCTTAATCAAATGAGTCTCAGACAGCTTTTGAATATGGAAAGGATGATATACAAATGTTTGTGCCAATTTCTGGTTATGCACTTTGCTTAAAAATTGAGTTGGATTAGCCGAAAGCTTGGCTGAAGGGTTTTCTTGGTGAGAACACAGTGAAATATGCAGGCATCTTACCAAAGCCAGGGAAGGTGTCACTTCACTCTGCATCTCGGGGTTGTAAAAGGTCAGCTAGGTGACAAAGTGACAAATTCTCATTACACTATTTAACAAGATTTTATAGATTACATGTTGAAGTAGGCGATTTCCATCACCATTTCCTGGATGGGGAATACATTGAAATCATCTATTAAGAGGATAACAAATGACTCAAAACATAAAAATTAAAGCCTGTTCCCTTCATTTGCATTTACCTTAAAATGCAACTGTGTAATACAATATAATTTAGAACTAAGAGGGACCTAAGAAAGCATCTAATTCAAAATGCTTATTTCACAAATGAAGAGAAGTTGTCAGATTTAGTTCATGATTAGAGCTCCTAAGATTTACTGGTACGGAAACTAGATCAGGGCTCCCCAAATAATATCCCATGAATGGACAGTGGCCATTTCCCTCAAAGTTCTTGTCCTTGTATTTTCCCAAAATATGTTGGTTTCTAGGAAATACCTAGTCGAATAAAGCAAAAAGGGGAAGGGAGACCCCAGCAAAATCTCACTAAAACTACTAATTCATCTGAAGAGAAAAAAATCATTTTTTCCTTGGCTAAAGTAATTTGGTTTGGCTTTCCACATGACCCAAATTCACCAGATAATTACCAGTTCTCTGTTTCTCTTCGTGCCGTTTTGGTCTGGCCTTTGAATCCTGAGTGTACCCACAGTCCAGGGGATTAACTGAAAATTTCCCCTGACATTATTAAAGCCATATACCATGCATTTTATGGCCTGCTGCAGGACCCCAGATAGCCGGGACTATGATTGGCCCCGGGCCCCCGGATCTCATAAAGGAGTTATTAGAAGAGACCAGCTGGGATCGCAAACTGCATGAAGGCAGGGTATGTCTGTCTCACATCATTTTGTCCTCAGCACTTTGCACAGAGCCTGGCAGCCACATAGAAGGGTCTCGATAAATATTTCTTGAAAACCTACACCACTGAATGAATAGAAAATCAAATGAACTACCCGAGGAAGGTGAGATTGTGAAAAGTAAACTTCTCTCTTGGTTGTTGCAAAAAAAAGAGCCTGTCAGAGTCTCATCTCTGTACTCCCCACCACTCGCCGCCCCGCCCCCACCCCACACAAGTCTGCCTTGGTATATCTGAGCAGGAACAGTCAGAGCAATTACAACAATGATTGAAATCCACTGTAGAGCAGGCGTTGTTCTCAATCCTTCATGTACATTAATTCATTTAATCCCTGCAAACCTGTGTGGCAGGTATTAGGATTATGCCCCTTGGCAGAAGTAAAAGCCAACTTTCATAAACATTGTTCAAGTTTCCCAGCTAATGAAGGAAGAGAACCAGGACGTAAGGCAGTCAGCCTTGCTCCAGAGGCCATGCTCTCAGTCACCAAGCTCTGTTAGCCCCTGACATTAAAAATAAATCTAAGTAACAGGGAGCGTTGGTGCACAAGCAGTACAAATGCTGGGGGCTTCCCTCAACCCCCCGCCACAACTCCATCTACTCTGGGGACTGCGGTCTGTGTTTCACAGCATTGACTAGTGTCCTTGATCATTAAAAAATTAAATATCCAAATAAATAGCTTGTATGAAATGTAGCAAACTTTGGGACATTGGGGGGCGTTCCTTCTGGGCATAATCCGTGAGTGATGTGCAGGCAGCTGGTACAGAAGGTCCTCCATGGGAAAGGCTGAAACAGCCCTCTTCTCCGTGATAACGCGTAGTCTTCAGGGCACACTGTCCCTCTCTGCTCATCAGCTCCTCTCCACCGGGCCCCCTCAGGTCTGGGCTGCTCATCCCCACCTTCCGCCCACCCCTCGTCTCTCTCTTCTAATCAGGTGACCACCACCTGCTAGCCCAGAGAGGAGGCTCAGCACCCTGATTCTTTNCCCCCCCCCGCCCCCCCCCCCACACACACACACACACAAGTCTGCCTTGGTATGTCTGAGCAGGAACAGTCAGAGCAATTACAACAGTGATTGAAATCCACTGTAGAGCAGGCGTTGTTCTCAATCCTTCATGTACATTAATTCATTTAATCCCTGCAAACCTGTGTGGCAGGTATTAGGATTATGCCCCCTGGCAGAAGTAAAAGCCAACTTTCATAAACATTGTTCAAGTCTCCCAGCTAATGAAGGAAGAGAACCAGGACGTAAGGCAGTCAGTAACAGGGAGGGTTGGTGCACAAGCAGTACAAATGCTGGGGGCTTCCCTCAACCCCCCGCCACAACTCCATCTACTCTGGGGACTGCGGTCTGTGTTTCACAGCATTGACTAGTGTCCTTGGTCATTAAAAAAATTAAATATCCAAATAAATAGCTTGTATGAAATGTAGCAAACTTTGGGACATTGGGGGGCGTTCCTTCTGGGCATAATCCGTGAGTGATGTGCAGGCAGCTGGTACAGAAGGTCCTCCATGGGAAAGGCTGAAACAGCCCTCTTCTCCGTGATAACGCGTAGTCTTCAGGGCACACTGTCCCTCTCTGCTCATCAGCTCCTCTCCACCGGGCCCCCTCAGGTCTGGGCTGCTCATCCCCACCTTCCGCCCACCCCTCGTCTCTCTCTTCTAATCAGGTGACCACCACCTGCTAGCCCAGAGAGGAGGCTCAGCACCCTGATTCTTTCCCTATTCTCTTCGGCACTTAGAGATTCTATAGCCAGCTTTTCAAAGAACCTTCCCTTTCAATTCTCAAGGGCTCTTTTCTTTCTCAACAAAACCTGGCTCTCACAAATCAAAAGCTTTGCATCTGAATTCATGCTTCTGTTGTGAGCCACAAGAACTGACTTCATTCATTTCTTCCATTTCCCTTTCTGATCTAACAATCCTAACACTCTTCAAAGCAGTGCAAATAAGCTCTGGCTAAACAAGGAAGAAACGCTGAAATGTAAAGAGAACTTAGATTTCAAAAGCAAAAACAAAAACCCTCCTTTCATGCCAGTCACCAACAGGCCACTCAGTTTAAGAAATCACCAACATTTAATAATTCATCTCATTGAGGTGTTTTGTTTCATTCTGTTTTGCTTTCTCCCTAAACCTGCAGAAGCAGTATTTAGACATGGTCGCCTTTTTGCTCCAAAGTGCAAAAGAGCTCCGGCCTTAACTTTTGCCCTAGTCTGCCACTCACTTACTGCAAAACTCAGGCAGGCTGCTTCCCTGCACTGGGTGACTGCCCCAGCTGCACAGTGTATGGGACAGTCATTTCAGCCACTGTTTACGAGTGGGTCCAATTACTGTGGGCCAGGCCTCTCTGGGAAGGTGAACATGAACTACCTCTTTTGGCTTCAGAAGAATCAAGAGCAGGGAAGGTATTTTTATCTGCATTTTACAGATAAGGCAGCTGAGGTTAATCATCCAGGAAAAGGTGATATAAACCCAGGATTCATATCCAGGTTTTCTGGACTCTGAAACCTTTTGTCACTCTACAGCTATAGTATTTAGATTAGGCGTGTATGTGTGTGTGTGTGTGTATGTGTGTGTGTGTGTCCCTGAAACACAAGTGTGTGCAATACTGAAAAGGGAATACCCAGAAGTCAGTGACCCTAATCAAAGACCAGAGCCATAGGGATACCCTGGTCCAAGAAGATACTGGCAGCAACTGTGAATGAACAAAGACATTCCCTTTGCTTGACCAGTCTGGGTTGATTATATTGTTGGGACAGTTTCTGCTAAGGCTAGACCAGAATTGCAAAATCTTTTAAAAAGGACTAGGGAGAGACCACAAGCATTCTGGCAAAATTCAGGTTTGCAGTGATCTCTCATGTTGACTTATTTCTGCTGAAATGATAAGGATCCCAGGCAGGCTCTCCAGGCAGGAAACTCCAGGGCCTAGCGGGGGAGCCTAATTTGGGAATGAACAATGGACCATATGCCCTGTATCCCTGACACAGCAAAACACACTCTTCACTCTGGATGACAAAGTTGTTTTCCCACTGTGCGCGTGGGAGAGAGATGACGCATTCTGTGACAGTAACTGTGAACAGGTGGGGGGAAAAATAAGGGTCACTTCCAAGAGGTCTGTTAAAACTTTCCCTTTTCAAAGCCTGAGGAAATAATAATGTGGCTGCCCAAGTGAAAATCTATCTGTTGCTATGCGTTCAGTGTACACCTTGCTTATCCACTCAAAAGTCTCAATTATAATCACAGCTGTTATTTGTGCACTGAATTCAGACATTCTCCCACAGCCATGGCAAAAGAACAGAGGACAATAACCTTGTTGGTTGTTACACCTGCAACTGGGATGAATGGTGGTTGATGTCAGCTGTACTCATATTGTATCTGGAATAATAATAATGCCTTTTATTTGCAGAGAGCTTTATAGTTTATGAAGTCTTTTTATTTGGTGCATTTTATGCATTTGTTAAAATTAAATATGGTGCCTCCCATGCAGAAAACAATACACAAAGATACTTACCTAAAATCAGCTTCTGCAGCACGTAGATGACGGAATATATCTGAGCATCCAAATGTATCTGTTACATGGTCAGAGCACCCCAAGGTTTACCACGAATTTCTTCTCCATCAAAATAGCAGTGACACACACAAAAAATGTGTTTCCTGTTTTTAGTTGGGTTGTCTATTTTTTTTTTTTTTGCTTACTGGTTTATAGGAGTTTCTTACACATTCTGGATGTAAATTCTTTGTCAGGTATATGATTGTGACTATCTTCCAATTGCTTATTGAGTCTGTGATGCATATATTATTCATAAAACTTTAGAGTTAGAAAAATTGTGAGTGATTCTCTTACCCAACTTCTTCATTCACAAATGAGGAAAATTGGCCCGATAACTAAGTACCACATAGTTATTTAGTGATAAAATTAAAAATGAAACTCAAATCTTCTGACTTTCTCTCCTGGATTGTAGCTAGTACTCTGCGCTGGTGAATTCTTAAGTTGTGGGAGTCACGTAATATGGTAGAGTCAAACCACTCACATACAGCAATTAAAAATAAGAACAGCCTACTGATATATGTAAGCACATGGATAAATCCCAGACATAATGCTGAGTGAAAAAGTCAGACATAATAGTCTATATACTGTGTGATTCCACTCATATAAAGTTCAAAACTAGGCAAAACCAATCTATGGTGGTAGAAATGAGACCTCTATTCCTTGGGAGAGGATGGTGGCTGAAAGAGAGCACGAGGGAGCTTTCTCCAGGCATGGAAATGTTGCATATCTTGGGAGGTAGTAGCATAGACAGATACATATGTAAAAACTCCTCAAGCTGTATGTTTAAGATTTGTGCATTTCACTCAATATAAGTTATACATCAGTAGAAAATAAAGAATAAAACCAAAGCAAAGACTTGGTAATTATTTCTCATTAACTTAATGGATATTGAGCAAAAAAGAATGAGGTTGGCCCTCGAATGATTTTTAATCTAAATTATTATTTTTGGCTGACATTCACTGCTACACAAACCACAAAGTTGCCAAATCTCCACTTCTTCGAATAATCTGGCTCTGCCTTGAACAATCTGTGGGTTGAGCTACTTGATCTTCAGACTCACTTCTGGGTCCAAATTTCTTGGATTTTTTTTTAAAAAGATGCCAAAATATATGTAATCTCTTGAGCGGGAAGGGACACCATAAGTTGTCTGGTTCTTGTCTGTTATTTTGTAGGAGGAAAGAGTAAACTTGAAGAATGGAAATGACTTGCCCAAGGTTGTCTTGGTAGTAATTCAGAGCAGCTTGGTAGACTTCATCTCAATTCAGTTCAGCAAATAGCCCTTGAGTGCCTGCTATGTGCCAGCCACTGAGTCAGACATCACAATGGGTTCCCAGGTTCCATAAAACCACAGCAAAGGCACCATTTTATTGTTCTGTGAGACAGCAATGATCTCACTGCCTAAATCCTAGTGTAAAAACACCCGAAGACAAAGTCAGAAGACTTTATAAGGAAGAGAGATGAAGGTCAAAGTATCGAAGTAATGCAACCACATTGTGTCCTTTGGTGCACTCAGCCACCGAGCCATCAAAGTCTCTCCTTGTCCCAGAATAGTGGATCTGGGCCTCTAAACCATGATGATGACAAGCTATAATTCTAGAACCTACTACATGAATATTCTGATCGCATGGATGGCCTGAAATTACATGAACCTGAAAGTCCCTATTTGTAAATTTCTACTTCCTTCCTGGTGAAACTTATATTTTTTTTAAAGATTTTATTTATTTATCTTTAGAGGGGAAGGATAGAGGGAGAGAAACATCAATGTATGGTTGCCTTCCGTGCGTCCCCTGCTGGGAGTTGGCCTGCAGGGAACCAGCCTGCAACCCAGGCATGTGCCCTGACTGGGAATCGAACCGCGATCCTCTGGTTCGCAGGCCCGCGCTCAATCCACTGAGCTACACCAGCCAGGGCTTGAAACTTATATTTTTAAGCAAAGTACTTTTTTTCTCCAGTTGAATTAGCAAGCCTGAGGAACTAATTATTGTAGCCTTCTTACAAAGTGGTTATAGGAATCAGGCATGATGAATGTAAAATTTACCACTCAAAGTCTGCAAAACATAACAATCCGCCATAGTGGCAATAGCTTAGACACAGGCTCAGAAAGTCAAAGACATGAGTTTGTCTTAATTCTACAACTGACTAGTTGTGTGATCTTCTCCTTTCTGGGCATTCATTTCTGCTCCCCAAATCTCTTTTTTTTTTTTCACTTATAAAGGGGTTGGACCAAAGACTTGTCCACATTTTTCTCAGCTCTAATTAAAGCTATCTTTGTTAAAGGCTGTGACTCAGGCTCATTAAAAAACTGGAGTCTGGTGATCTTTGCTGGTCGTTCCTGGGAGCATTACAGGCAGGGAGAATGCAAAAGCTTAAAGTAGAGGAGAGGCAGAAGCTAGAAGAGGGAAAAGAAGAAGATCTAGGAGACTATAGGGGGAAAGACTTCCGTGAGGTCTGCATGACCAGCTGCTACAGAGGGCCTTTAGGTGGCCCCACACTGGACTCCTGACTTCTTGTCCTCTGCCTTCTTACCTGTACTCATGAACTGCTCAATTCTACCTCGATCAAGTTGGCCCGTTCATGTCCCAGGATCTCGCTCTGGGTTAGTGAGCAGATGTTTTCCTGTACTTCCACCTTCACCTGCTACCCTTCCCTCTTCTGTGGTACTATGGTCCACCCCAAATGTTCTACATGTCCCAAAGGCACTGTAATTCACACATCATATTTTCTTCTATTCGTGAATCCCAGGGGTTTCTTCAAAGTTGGTATCTCTAACCTCGGAGCCTAATGGAGACACTGTGAACATGTGACCTGCCCACTTCCCACCACTACCACCAATCTCCCTTCAGTCTTGCTTCCTTGAACCTTGGCATGACTCAAAATTCACCTGGGGTACAGATGCAGATTTTTTTAAACAGAGAGAATGGGATAGGTGCCCAATGAATCTCTGAGAAAGAAGCAAAAGTACTCTATGCCCAGTTACTAGGAAAGAACAGTTGTCTTGAAGATGTAGCTGAGCCACTTCATGCAGACAAGCTCCCGGGAGAGCATCCCTTCCCACAACACAAAGGGTGTACAGACCACACTGGGTCTTGTCTCCTAATATCATGTCTAATGAGATCTAAATAGAAGTAAGGCTTGTAGGAGACACCTCCCCATTCTCTGTCCATCACCTATAAAATCAAAACTTAACTCCCCAGTCTGGCATGGACAACTTCCCAAAAAACTTCCTACAACTCTAGTTCTCCACGTGCCTGTTTGACCTTGTTAAATCAAATGCTTTCTTTAGTTCACTGATTCTCAAATTGGTTCTCCACCTTACAATCATCAAGGGAGCTTTAAAAATCCAAATGCCCAGGGCATACCCCACACTCATTAAATGGAAATCTCGGAAGGTAAGACTGAAGCATCAATATTTTGCAAATCCCCACTGGTGATCATAGTGTATTGAGGTAGACAACCATGCTTTTCACTGGTTTAAAAATCATCTAGGGGGGCTTGTTAATTATAAAAATTGCTGAGACCCCACCCCTGAGATTCTAAATAGTTACGTATGGGGGAGGGGGCTTGTAATGTGCATATTTAGTAGGCTCCCAGGAAAATTAGGTGAAGATGCCCTGAGGACACTTGGAAAAAACATCACTCTTGGTGCCCCAGGGCACTCTGCCCCAGCTGCCTAAGCACAGCGAGCACTCTCACTCTCCTTGGCTTTGATTCTGCTCAGCTCTGTGCCTGGAATGCCTGCCTCCCTCCCTCCCCACTGCCCCCCCCCCCAACCTCTGAGAGAACTTTCGGTCACCTTCCAAATGTAAACTCTTCTCTGTGACTTTTCCTGACCCTTCCCAGCAGGAATTAATCACTCCCCCATCTGAGTTTCCATAGCACTTTGTACATGCTTCTGCTAAAGCATTCATCACACCATATTATGGCTGTTTCTTTAAGTGTCTGTCACACCCTTTAAACTATGAGTATTTTCCTATTTTCATCTTGCCAGCACCTAGCACAGTGCCTGGGACATAACTCAAGTCAGTAAATGTTTATTGAATTAAATGAAGTTGTTTGTGGAGTCGGTCATCATATTCGATATCCATCTATCCATGTGTGGAAAGACTACAGACGCTGGGATAGGGCACAGGAAAGATCGGAGAGCCAGAGAGGAGAGTTGGCCGGAACGAGGCAGGGTGGGAGAACTGCCGGACTCAGCACCAGGGCTAGGGCATGACTCCTCCAACTCCGAGGGCACACAAAACAGATTCGAGTTTGTTTCCTAACACCAGCAAGAGAAAAGGAAGACACGCGGGGTGGTAATTGAACATTAGAAGTAGATATGAAGCAGAAGTTCAGGCTTGAGACTCTGGCTGGTAATTATGAGAATAACTGGGGTATTTATTATTTAAAGTAAAATAGCACAGACTCTGGAGCCAAAGCCCAAACTTGTATCAAAATCTCCATGAGACGGGTTGAGAATCTGAAAGTTTACCAAGAGCCCGAAGCGATTCTTCCAACCAGTCAGGTTTATAAAACACCTGACTAAGCAACTTCAGGAAGTGCTGAGAATGGGTAGAAAAGGTTGTGAATGCACAGGAAAGCCAGCATCCCCGGGGCACCTAATGTCCTTCTCCAGTGGCACTAAGTCTGTTTCTGAGGGGGCATGAGAAAAATGTCAAGTTGGGGGAACGGTGGCAAAGGGGCCTCCCTGAGTCTCAGGAGGCCAGGTCTGACTTTTGGAGAAACTTAATAGTGAGCTGCACCAGCTGAGGGGCGAGTCTTCCCTTAAGTCCTACCCTGGCGCAGCCTGGAGCTGGGCAAAGCAGAGCGCGAGGTGAGCGATGCTGTGCAGAGAGGAACCAGAAGTTGAGAAAGGCTGTACAAATGAAGCCAACACTGACAGAGTGGGTGGAAAAATAAATCAGAACATAAGCAAAGGTCAGCCCTGTCTCTCCCCAACTACAACAATGCAATGTTGTGATTCAGGTCATGTTTCATACTCTGGGAAAGGAGGGGAGTGTGGGGCTGTGATTACCAGAGTTAGCCAAATGGCAGTCTCAGGGCACAGTCTTCTAGGCTGCCCTCGCTTCTAACAGTGAAACATCCGACAGCAAGTTCGAGAGATTCCCAAACCCACTACAGGTTTGTTCACTCACTAGAGAAGTTCATAGACCTCATTGAAAGCTATTATATACTTGGTCATGATTTATTACAGGCAAGGATTAGAACCAACAAAAGGAATACTCACTTAGGACAGAGTTGAGGAGGGTTCCAATTGCAAAGTCTCTGCTGTCCTCGGGACACATTGCCCTCCCAGTGCCAATGTGTGACAAGAACAGAGTATTGACAACCTGGGGAACTCAGCTTCAGTGTTCAGAGTTTGGCCTCATTACGTAGGTGCGACTGATTGTCCAACTCAGTCTCCTGGGGCACTTTCCCTTCCCAGGGGATGGGCTGAAAGAGGCCTGAGGGGCACAGGGAGGGTGCCTGGTCTTTGCCACACTGACAATGGAGGCAAGGCTTACAGAATCAAAACTGGACTTTCTGTGGAACTGTGGGATCCTCACCCACATTGCCTAGTCACAGGATCAACCTCCAAACAGGTTAGAAATAGTAGAGCAGTGTTTCAACTCCGAAAGAAATTAGTTTAACCACCAGGCGGGGAGGAAAAAGATGATCTCAGGAAGTTTCATTGGTGTTTATGGAAAGTAGATCTTTAAGAAATGACAAATATCCTGCCTCCCTTTGGGTTAAAAGCCCCAAAACATAAGTAAAACTAGAGTCACGTTCAGGGAAACCCAAGAGCTAGCTGAAAGAACCATTGCCTAGTTTCCCGATACACGGCCTAGGAGACAACAAACCTCACACGGGAGAAGGAGCTGCCACAGGAAGGTGAAATAGCACTGACTGAGGGGCTGTAGCAGTGAGACCCCCATCAGCAACACAGACACCACTCCAAGCACTTCAAACAGAAACAATGTGATAACAGGGAATTGGTTCCACAGGTGATGGAAGAGCTAACTAAGAAGCCAGGTGAAGGATGGTGAGGCAACTGAGGTAGCAGCAGGAACGGGAAGCCACCACCACCTCCAGGGTTGAAAGGGACACAGGATGCAGCATTACCAGAGCCAAAAACAAAAGCCACTGGGAGAGAGTGAGGTCTGTGGCAGGGGCCACTCCATAGGAACTGGGAGCACAGAGCATGGGGCTGACTACCAGGAGCTGAAATTGCATAAACAAGACTTTTGTTATTTAAAAAAGAGAAGCCAGTGCTGGAAGGTTCGTTTGAAGCAAAAAGGAGGAGAAATATTATGATTCTTCCTGCCCTCTTAGTCTTCTTCCATCAGTACATCCCATTGGCCAAACGCTCTTGGCAAGGCAACCTGGGAAGTGTAGTTCTCTGGCAACACAGGTGGCGTGAGCTCTGCAAGCAGTCTGCCACAGTGCAAACTGTTGAGCTCACCCCCTGAATCAGAGCAGCCTTCAGCACCAATGCTGCAGGCCTGGGGAGGTCACGGCCAGGCTGGAGGTGCTGGGTGTCTCCCAGGCCCAATGACTGGAAAAATGAGTCATCGTTACAGTCACATTTGGGTGATGCCTAGTGATTATTTTATAGTTTGTGACTAAAACAACTTTGCAATGTCCACGCCGCCATGAGGTGACCACTCTCAGTTCCTGGGTGATGTGGTTGAGGGTCCTGAAAGCACCTCAGTGTGTTTCATGTCAGGGTTTGTACGTTCCTAAGAAGCCACACTCAGCAAATGCCTCTACTTAGTATCATCCCTAGTCTTTGCTGAGACCTGTTTTCTCTAAGATGATTTCGTAAAATATAATTTGCATAAAACATATGTGTACTGGTGCCCATATTCACCAATTCGCATACCCAGTCCTCTGTTGAGCTCATGTTAGTGGCTTAACCCTTCAGGCAGCCCCAGTTCCAAGAAGAGGTCTACAACTGGTGAATAACAGCAGCAGTGGACAGCCCATTGGTCATGCCTGTTGGCCTGTTTAGGAGAAAGCTCGTCTCTTTGGAGCAGTCTATGAGACCCTCACACAGAACAGGCCAGATCCCCCAAGGTTACTGGGACAAAGAAGACATACTGGGTACCTGGCATTCTGAGAGAAGAAGGAAAATATTTAATAGAGGATTTCAGATCCAGACTTGACTTTACTTTTTCTTTTTTTT
Organism: Sturnira hondurensis; assembly: GCF_014824575.4. Classification (NCBI taxonomy): domain Eukaryota; kingdom Metazoa; phylum Chordata; class Mammalia; order Chiroptera; family Phyllostomidae; genus Sturnira; species Sturnira hondurensis. The sequence goes on along the minus strand of NW_028090067.1, from coordinate 9,077,325 downwards.
TTTTTAGATTTCTTTAAATTCTTTTTTTAGGATTTTATTTATTTATTTTTAGAAAGAGGAGAAGGGAAAGAGAAAGAGAAGGAGAGAAACAGCAAAGTGTGGTTGCCTCTCACATGCCCATCACCAGAGACCTGGCCCTTGACCCAAGTATGTGCCCTGACTGGGAATCGAACCAGAGACCCTTTGGTTCACAGGCCAGCACTCAATCCACTGAGCCACACCAGCCTGGGCCAAACTTGACACTTTTCAAATATACTGTGTCATTAGGTCATATAACTCCCCTGTGCAATCGTAGGGGTACTCCATTTTATTAATAAGGAGACTGAAGCTCAGAGAAGCAAGGCACTTTCCTAAGGACATATAATTAATGAGTGGAGAACCAAAGTTTGAATTAATATCAGCCAAGATCATTTTCCCAGAAAACTTGAGAAGCCCTCTCAGAAGGAAAAAGGTGAGTCAGGAGATTCCTGGGGTCTAGTTATCCTAACTGAAGGAATCAAAGTCCCTTAAAACTAGACTCGATTTGATCCAACTGCAATTTATAATGATTCCAAAGGTGGGGAGGGGTATGGCAATTTAGTACACTGAATTAACAGAGGATTCTGGAGCCTTGCGGAGCAGTGATTTTTATCCAAACTCTTTCTATAACTGCTTTGGATTTTCAGTGACAATTAGTAGTAAATAACAAAAAAAGACCAGGACTGTGTCAGGGAAATTGCCTCAGGAGATTTTTGATGGTGTTCTAAGATCTTCTAGAGACAATGAAGAGTGGAGAGGGGAAAAATTTGTTGTCGGGTCCATATTGACCAAAACATTTCGTGTGCACATATCTGGAGGAGTGTTTCTGATTTGCTGTGCATTACTTGCTGGTGTTCTTCTAGGAAAGAATGCCTTTGCTCCTGAAAAGGCTGTCATCATCGTCGAAAAATGTTTTGTTAAAATGTGAAAGCTCAGTCTCCAGCTAGTGTGGTTGGGACTGATGACTATGGCTTTGAAATGCAGATGGGAATTGTGAAGCTGTGAGCAGGATTGTGCAAGGAAAATGGCTGGGGGAAAGGCTGGGACCTGTGTCAGATGTGAGCAGGAAACCTGAACAATGGAAATGCTACAGCAAGTTACACAGCCCATCACTGCAAAGCCACCCACTCCTGTGATGGATTTGCCAGAGCTCCCTGTTACTCATCTGACTGAGGGTTGTGGGGCGGGGGGAGGGGGGGGCAGGGGGGGGCTAGGGAGTGAGGGGGCAGTGGCGGGGAGGGAGGAACTACCCCATTTGCACTTGCTTCCAGCACAGGGTATCTCTCCTGTCCCTTCTCTCCACCCCACTCACACCTGACAGTGTTTGGAGTTGTTCCCCTCACTCAGTATCCTTTGGGCACCAACTCCAGACAAGGCACTTTACCACCTGTGAGGGAATTTCGGTCTCAGCTTCCAGAGTTGAAGTCAAGAGGCCATGCTGCTCCTAAATTCAGCTCAATGCTACCCACTCTGCTTACCCATTTATTTGATAAAAGAATGGCTTTAAACTATGACACAAGCCCTTACTGTTTGACTTTTCACTGTAAGCCCCACTGCCAGTATTCCTGGGAGGCCATTGTTGGCCGTCTTCTGGCTTGGGGAATTAGGTTCCCTCTCCTTTCAGACGATTTGTCCCATTTCTCCCTTCCAGCCTCAACTTAAGCTATTGTGTCATGAGAAGGGTTAGAGCAGGGATAAGGGGAGGAGGGAAGGAAGGATGGGTCTCGCTCTTTGGGGCCCCAAAGAAGCCAGGTTCTTTCCTGTTATCTATCTTCTCCCTCCAGCCCGTAACCTAGGCCCTTGGGGAGGATGTCCTTTTTCCTGCCTCTGGACTAAACAAATGGGATGCCCAAATGGCTTTGGTCCCCTGGGCTTCATCTGCAGCCCTGCCCTTTTTCTGCATCCTCTCTGATCTTGTCCCTTTTCCTGCCTCAGTTTTTCCCCTCTCTGCCACCCCCAGGCTCACTTTTCCTGCCTTCTACTCTTTCCAGCTCCCTGGTCTCTCAGGGTATTATTGTTCCAGGAATTGTCCCCCTTCATCATCAACCACAAAAGGCATTACCTGCTCACATCTGACACAGGTCCCAGCCTTTCCGCCCCCACCCCCCGGCCTGGACAATGCCGTTTTCCTTGCACATTCCTGCTCACAGCTTCACAATCCACATCTGCACTTCAAAATGGAAGTCATCAACCCCAACCACACTAAAGAAAAACACACTTAAGACTGAGCTTTCACATTTTAACGGAACATTTTTTGCCAATGACAATGGCTTTTTCAGGAGAAGAGAAATTCTTTCCTAGAACACCAGCAAGTAACGCACAGCAAATCAAAAATACTCCTGCAAACATGTGCACACAAAGTGTTTTCGTGCATATGGACCTAAGAACAATTTTTTTCCTCTTCTCTTTAGTGTGTTTAGGAAATCTTAAAATACCATTAAAAAAACAACAACTCCATAATCTCCTGAGGAAATTTCCCTGACATAGTCCTGGGTCTTATTTACTATATAAATGAACGAGTCTATTAAAAAGAAAATGTATGTAGCCCGGTGTCAAAAGCCAAGAAGAAAAATATATTTCAGAATGAGAAAGAAGCAAGCAACTACAAAGTCAAATGGAATTCTGGAACAACTTTCAAGGCATGATGGAGTAGGACAAGCAAGAGAAAGTGGAGTCACAGTAAACTGATTTTTGTAGATGGATTTCTTGCCAAGCCAGAGAAACTGGTAGTATCAGTTCCCACATGTATCACAAAACTGGAACCATAACTAAAACTGCTCTGAGGGAAGGTAAGGACCAGAAAGCAAGGTATTTCATGGAAACATAGAGTCTTAGAGCTTGGAAAGGACTTTAGAGATGTTATCCAGACAATTAGACTATAAAAAGGTAGGCTCCATAAAATCAGTCTCAAATGGTACACTGGATAATAGAGTGATAGCTGAGACTTATTTTTTAATTACTACTGTAGAAAGTATACACTGTGAGGTCTTCCCTCCTAACAAATGGTTGAATGCAACATGTTATTGTTGTACCACAGATTTCTAGTGCTCACCCATCTTGCTTGACTGAAACGTTATGCCTGTTGGCTATGAAATTCCCCTTTGACTCCTCTACCCAAAACATCGCAACGTGGCATCCTCCATGCTGAGTGGGTTTTATACATTATTTTATTTTACCACCCAACAGCCCTGTGAAGCAGGTACTACTATCATCCTCATTTTCCCAATGAGGAAACTGAGTCTCCGATGAATTAATTCATTGAAGTCTTTACAGACAGGAAGCAGCAGGGCTGGTGATTGAACAGAAGCATCCTGACTTAGCCTCTGAGCTCTCCAATCACCACAAGGGTGATTTGAACTTAAGCCCATTCGAACTTATGGTTAAATGACCCAGATGAGCAAAGCAGATGCATTTAGGAAGAACTTTTTAGGTTTTTCCTTTCTGGATGGGTGGTGCCTACATTAGTCAGAACAATCTAGGTGGTAATACAATAACAAAAGATCCCCATGTCTCGATGTCTTACAACAATTTATTTCTCACCTATGCTGTGTTGGGTCAGTAGTGAGTTAGGCTTCACATTGTCCTCGGATAAGACTTCGGCTGGCGGCTCAAGAACCTCACTCTGGAATGTTACTGAACACAATGGCTGGGGGGTGGAAAGATGATGACTTGTGCACTGACCTTAAAATCTTCTTCTTAAAGGTGATATTCATTAATTCTGCTCTATTTTATTGGCCGAAGCAAGCTACACGGCCATGCCTAACTTCAAGAGTGTGGGGAAGTACAGCCTCACTCTCAGTATTGATTGCGACTCTGTTGGATGTCATGGGAGCATTGCCGAAAGGGAAGCCTGGACATACTGGCAAACAGTCCCAGTGGCTGCCACAGTATCAGATTGCCCTGAGGTGTCCCACAACTCCGACCGTGGTGACTACCCTAACCCTGAAATTGAAGCGTGTTTGAGTACTTTGAATGTGTGTGTGTACTTAGTGAACGGGTCTAATTCTCAATCATTTTCTCTCACTGTTGGTCTTTTAGACCACTAAATATACTTTCCTTCAAGTACAGAAAAGCACAGTTAACATTTCAGACCAAATTGATAGAAATAAGATTTAGATAAAACTACGTGAAATTTATAGACCAACTAACAAACAGAAAAATGGAGACTTTACAACATGATATATTACTTTCAGAAATTTCTAGCATATTGCCTGGCATAAGGTAAGCACTCAATAATTGTGAGCTTCCTGAAACATATCAGACTTCAATTAATCTTTCTGAAAGAGACACACTTTATCTCAATATCTGCCAAAGACCACTGAAGGCTAGCAATGCTTCTGGCTCTTGTGCTAATTACCAGACATACAACGTACTAAAAAATTAAAGAACAAAAATGAATGACCTGGAGAGATGTTGTCCCAAAACTCTTCTCCAGGGACAAGATGAAGAAAAGTTCTCTGGGCCACAGCTATTTTATCACGATCTAAACCTCTTAAGCCATAGCTCTTTCTAAGTAAGCAGAACAGTTTCCACACATTTCTGACACATGCTGATCATCGTCACCACCCTCTCTCACATGTAATTACACCTCAGTGCAGAATACTGGAGCTAAAGGCAGGTGGCAGGGCAACAGAGGTTATTTTCTCAGGAAAAAAAGAGAACAAAACTACAATAGGCAAAATGGAATTTTCCTACTATGTGCTGGAAAGATAGCTATGGTGTCCAGAGGTGAAATGCTAAAAAGAAAATAATAATAAAAACCTCCACATGAAAGTGAAGCGTGTTTATCAGAATTGTAAATCTTGAGGGAAACCCATGGTATGAGAGCAATTCTCTTTGAGAACTTAGAAAACAAACAAGAGCAGTGCCAATCACACAATCCTGCTCCACCCTCTTCTGATTAAAACTGGGGTCAAAGGAATGCCAGTCTGCTAGGGAAAAAAAAACAAAAACAAAACGGATTTTCTTTCCTGGTTTCACCCGTGATGAAGGCACTTTAATGACGGAAGAGCTCCCCAACTTTACCCTACCTCACTTAATCCCAGCTCTGAATACCTCTGCCTGAAACCTTGCTGCTTCGATTTGCGATATGAAGAAATGCTTGCTGGGGGATCTTTCCAGCCGGATACCCTTGAATACACTTCCTGATGAAGTGGGAGATGCGCCAGCTGCCACTCCAGATGCTGAAAGAACTGGGAACAAGTGAAGCTGATTGTAATAACATGTTGCACGAGGCTGAAGGAGGGATGGTGGTGGACGGCCCCGGTTCGGTGGGTAGGCACCTTCCAGCTACACAGAGGCCCTGGCCAAATGTGGCCCTCGGCTACAGCAAAATTATGAGGATCACTTGCTAATATGTCATTTGGCACGGAGGGCTGCAGACTCTCTCATAAAAAGAAAAAGAAATGGTAACATCGGGGGAAATTCAAAGGTTTATCTTGCTAAAGATCACCACTGGCAGTGTAAGTAAACTGTATAGGCTGTGATTTTAGTGACAAAGAGACGGCTCTCAGCCAAGACATATATCATTTTACTACTCGCAAATGCTTTCATCAACATCACTACAAATGTATTTTTTCGATCTAACTTTTGTTGGGTTGTTAGGATAAAAATTCTGGCCCTATTAAGTCAGCATCAAATCCTTTGCACCAGTCTATGAATTAGTTAAATATTTTAGCATCCTGTCCCAGAGAATCATCAACACCTCCAAGTAGCAAAATGGGGGAGAAAGAAAAATAAAAGGGTGTTCTGTACCTGAGGGGGGTTTTGTAGAATACAGAAACAGATTACTTTAGATGTAAAAATCAGAGGTTGAGAGTTAGGTTTCTGGAAATATCATAGAAGGAAGAAAACAGATGGGGATGGCAAAAGTAAAGTTCAATTCTATTTCTTAATTTTAATGTTTTTGTTTGTTTCAATAAATTGATGAATGGAGTCATTCGCAAAAATGGTATTTTTGAAGGCTAAGATAATCTTTTAGGCCAAAGATGAAGTCCTGAAAACTAGCATTGTCTTATTCTTATCGCTTTTCACTGCCTGGAAAACCATGTGTCACATGGAAAACAAGATATTTTTTCACAAATGAATAAATAAAACTAAATCTATAAATCCAAATAAACAGCCTCACAGTTATTACATGGGAGGCTGTAAGCTTATTCCAATTGTCTCCTCATTGCTTAACGCGTATTCAGACACTGTTCTGAGAATTGGCAAAGCCAGTGACAAAGTCATTGTTAACCCCCTAACAGCACTTGACAGTGGTGCCAAGTAATCTCCCTCTGGTGAAGTGTCTGGTGTTATTGTTTTTTAATTTGTTACAAGTTCAATAGCCAATGAATTTGCAAGCCAGTTCTATTTTTTTAATCAGAAATGAGATGTAATTTTGTTTAAATAGTTAGGCTGACTTTCTTATGTGATACTAAAAGAGAGTCCCAATCACTCCCAGAAAGTTCTAAACGATGGCAGCTTTGTCGGGGCCGATTGGCTAGACACCCCAAACGGTTCCTTTGAAAGATAAGACTTACTTGAATATCTAAGTTTTGGTCTGCTTGCCCTTAAATAAACAAATGAACAAAATTTGTATTCAAATCACACTCTATGTATGCATCATAAAAAAAGATAACATTTTTTAAATCTCTTTTGAGGTAGAGCAATGATGTATATACTTCCTTTGTAACACTGGATCTCACCACTCACCCTAAACCCAGTTTAGGTAATACACACTGTATATATATAGTAAGGCCTCCCACATATACATGTCTCCAGCTCTAACCTATCCCCTGAGCTCTCAATTTGCATATTCGATTTTCTACTAGGCTCCCCACTTGAATGTGTAATACCTCAAAATCACCATGTCTAAAAAAGGTCTTGTACCCTGTAGTCTTTTACTTCTCAGTTCTTGTATATAAGTCTAATATCCCTTCAACCAGAGAGCTCTATCAAAAACATGAATCAGGCAATGTAAACCCTCTAAGACCTACCATCATCTTAAAATCCAATCTCATCACCATGGGGCTAGGCGCTCTGACCTGGCCTCTGCCGCCACCTCTGCCTCAGCTCCAACAATTCTAGCCCTTTACTCACTTGGCACCAGCCCCTCTGTCCAGCCTGCTGTTCCCAGAACCATTCAGCTCATTACAGACTCAACACCTTACACCTTATTTCCTTCTACCTAAGATTCCCTTCCCCCAAACCTTCAGGTGTCTAACTCCAACTCATCATCAGGACTCCATTCAAATGTTATCTTCTTAAACATATTTCTTTTTTTTCTTTTTTAATATATATATATATCTTTTTATTTTTTAATTCANGGCCTCTGCCTCCACCTCTGCCTCAGCTCCAACAATTCTAGCCCTTTACTCACTTGGCACCAGCCCCTCTGTCCTGCCTGCTGTTCCCAGAACCATTCAGCTCATTACAGACTCAACACCTTACACCTTATTTCCTTCTACCTAAGATTCCCTTCCCCCAAACCTTCAGGTGTCTAACTCCAACTCATCATCAGGACTCCATTCAAATGTTATCTTCTTAAACATATTTCTTTTTTTTCTTTTTTAATATATATATATATCTTTTTATTTTTTAATTCATTTAATTATTGTTCAAGTACAGTTTTCTTTTACTCCCATCGCAACCCACCCCCCTGTGCTTCCCCCTCCCTCCCATTTCCACCCTTCTTAGTTGTTGCCCATGTATCCTTTATATTTGTTCCTCTAAATCCCTCCCCTATTTCCCCTGAAATTCCCTCCCCTCTCCCCTCTGGTATTTCTTGATCCCTAAAATGTCCCCACTCTAGTCACGCTCGATTCCCAGATCCCTCATTGGAATGATCACCTCTAAAGTCATTATTTTCTTGTTCAGGGTCAGATCCCCTTCATCTGGAATGTCAGTGCTGTGAAGGCAGGAATTTTGCTTCACTTGTTTACTGTCAGAGTTTAGAATAGCACTTGGTATATAGTAGGCCTACTACTGTGAATGAATGAATACATATTCAGCAAACCATAAAAATTATATGGTAATTCTAAGAAAGATTTATGATCAAATTGCACTATTCTGGACATAAAAAAATAAAATAGACTGCTAATGCAGCCATCAGCTATGTAAACAAATGATTAGATTTAGAATGAATGCATGTACCCTGGCTGGACTAGGTTGCTTGCGTAGCCTGTGTCGAGTATTAGCTGGCAACCTGGGGACGCATCATTTCACACTGTCTTCACGACCTTTGAGCACTGAGTCAAAGGGCTCCCTGGGCAGGTGGAAGATGACCTGAAACAAGGGAATATACATTAACCTGGCCAGTGCTGAGAAGGTGCAGAAAGTGACCCATGTTGGCATCAACCGGATGTCCTTCTTTGCTCTCTCTCCTTGTAGAGTCTGGAGCCTGTTGGAAAAGAAGCTTTGCATGAATTCAAAGCCTTATCTTATAAATCCCCATAATTATTCTAACTATGTGGCATAATCTGCATGCAGCCAGTGATGAAGCTGTGCCACAATTAAAACAATATCATGGAACAAATAACAAAGAGCGAGACAGCCTGTGCTATCTTTCTGCTCGGTGTCCGCATGTTACACAGAGGAAAGTAATTCTGCTGTGCAGACACCATTAACATCTTCCAACATATTTTTATATCCCTGGCTGCCTGAGGGGTGAGTCAGGTCAGAGAAGGATGGGTGATGACAAAGAGTCGGGAAGAATCCTGAATGAAGTTTGGGCTTTTAGAAAACCCTTTCATCATGAGAGGGGAAAATAATTAAAAACGATTTTCAGGAAAACATTTTTTTCTGTTAAAAAAAAAAATACTGTCTAATCAGAATGCCAGATAGTTTGGCTGGACCACAGCCATTATCTAGAAGACAGAAAGACCTGGCTGATGTTTCTCCATTTAGACCAAAGCTACACTTATTTTCCTAGTCAGAGAAGACGAGGAAAAGAAAAAAGAATCCAAAGACATTTAATTCATCATCACACATGTTTATTCACACAAGGCCAATCACGTAAGTAAAACACATTATATGTCTGTATCCCTTTGTTAACAATAGGTTTATGTGTTGTTTTCATTGATATTATCATTATTTTTATTTCTAACTAATGACGGGAGAGGCAGCCAATAAGTACATGGGCTGAGTGGCAAAACAAAGATAACTGATATAAAAAATGCCCCAGGTCACTAAGAAATGGCTACAAAATAACTTAAACTGATTTTCTTTTACTCTAGTCCAGGGCTACCCTGAGAAAACTGTACCATTGGAATCACTCTGTGGGGTTATACAAGATAATGGGAGAATAGAGGGTAAGTATCAGAGCCCACCTCAGACCAGCGAGTCTTGGAGTAGCAGCATTTGCATGGCCTGGGAACTTGCTAGAATGCAACTTCTAGAATCCTAACCCCAGACCTACTGACTCACTCCAGCCCTGGGGCCCAGCAATCTGTGTCTTATAACAAGGCCTCCTGGTGATCCAGATGCCTGCCTGAGCCTGAGGGCCACTGTGCCCTTTTCGTTCCTTACTGTCAGTTGAGTTCTTTTTTTCCCAGCTCTATTGAGATATAGTTGACACTTCACAATGGGTAAATTGAAAGTGTACAACACGAGAGTCTTCTGTTCCTTTTGCTAGAGATTTGCAGGATCCAAACAGCCAACCCCTTGGTGTTTCAGGCCTCCCTTCCTCCTCTAACCCTGACCTTCCCATATGCTAGGGCTGTGACTAACAATGCAAATAAACAGCTAGCTAAACTCCCCTGTACGCCAGAGGAGATGGGTATAGGTAGACCACCTACCAAACCACATCAGAGAAGGAAAGCAAGAATTTCATGTCTTTTCTCTGGATAGAGCTACAATATTAGGGAAAAAAATAATTTGTGATAACATTATACGTTGGATATTAGAACTGGAGAGTAATACATTGTAGATGCTTTGATTTCTAGTCACCTGGATGTTCCTGGCACTGGATGCTTTGATGGCAGTGGAAATCTACACACATTTGTTCAAATGAATAAAGTAATACATTTAACAGGCTCTAGCTATTGTACCTATGGGAGGCAGTTAATTTTCACTTCTGTTTTTTTTCTCTGCTGTTTCCAGAGCACTGTCTTACCTAGCCATGTATATCGCCCTGAAAATAGGGAGAAATGGCCATTTACCTGGTCCCCTGAATTAAAACAAACAAGCAAAATATAACCAAAGACACTGAACTGGAGAACAGGCTGACAGTGACCAGAGGTGACAAGGGAGGGAATTTCCGGGGGAAATAGTGAAGGGTTTGCAGGAACAAGAATAAAGGACACATGGACAATGACAAGGGGAGGTTGGAGACAGGGGGGAGGTGGGGAGGGCTGGGGACGTGGGCTGGGATGGGAGGGCAAGGCAGAAAACTGTACTTGAACAACAATTAAAATTTTAATAAAATTCTAAAAAAAGCTCAGACCTTATTGGAAAAGCATGAATGCCACTCATTCAGACTTCTGTTTATCTAACAAATGTTCATTACACATCAGTCACATGGCAGGCACTGGGCTAGAAACTAGAGAAGCACACGCCCATCTTACATCGTCCTAACCTGGGAGCACACAGTTTAGTAGAAGGCAACACCCGTGAATAATTAAGCACAAAAAGATGCTAGTTCCTATGATGGAAGTGAGCACAGGATATGATATGAGACAAAAGAGGACAATGCTACTTTTAAGAGTGTGGCAAGGTGTCTGGTCGCCTTGTGCCTGACTGTACTCTGCATATACTTCTCACCCAGCAACTCACATGATGTCAACTCTGGGGGGGTTAAAATCTTGGTCTGGAATCTGAGAGTGATAATGGTCAGTATTAGTTAGTTTAGAATTGGTCTGGGACATAAGGATTTGAAAAAGAATAAAACCTTTCCTTAGACAGAGTCATCTGAATATTTGTACCACAAACTACTTTTGCTGGGCTATACACCAAATCCGTGTCTGTTCATTTGTTCCTCCTTGACGACTGAAGTCAAGGCCCAGTCCTGGGCAAAAATAATTTGAGCAACATGCCACCCACTCCCTTCTCTGCTGCCACAGTGATTCTACACTTTGTACGAATCTACCCTAAGCAACTAGAGACTATAACTAGGGGGACTGATTTCCTGAAAAAGCGAAGGCAGTGGAGTTGCCAAAAGAGTTTCTAGGAGGATATGCCTGGAATTTGGGATTTTTGATTTGTGTTTCTACAAACTCTGGGCAAGTTGCCCTACTAAAATTACCATTAAGTTGAACTTATGACCAAGTAATGGTACATTTCTCTCTTTAAAGACAGATCTTCTCTATCTGTCTGGGCTGGAGCATGACCTGCGTGGGAAAACAATAAATTACAGCCCCTCACTGCTCTTTGGTGTGCCTGGGGAGCAGAGGTGAGATGCCACAGTGGTTAAGGTCAGCTTTGTGATTTGTGTCCCAGGAGGGCAAAAAAAATCAGTTCAAGGGTTTGCTAAAGGATCAGCAAGATAATTGATCACCAGTCCTCAATCAGTGCTTCTGGCATGATTCTGTGGTTGGAATGCCTCTGAAACCGTTCCCAAATGACACCAGGGATTAGGGAAGATTCTTGAACAGAGAGTAAGTTATGTGATCTGGGGCATTCTTTAACTCTGCTCTTGACCTCGGTGTCGTGGGGGAGAACACTTCACCTGGGTGACCGCCTCGTCTGTCAAAGAAGTAGAATAACGGCTGCAACCCAGATGGAGCCCCCCAAAGCACCGAGGCACCCTTCAAAGGCAGTTATTTTGAGGGGTTTCCTCAACATTTCTGTTAAAATTAGAAACACAAAAACAGATGAAAATAAAACTTGATTTCAATCCTAAATCCCAAATGTTAGATACCGACACTGATGTTCTTTGCTTGAATTTTCCAACGCTTCTTCATGCTTCAATTTTTGCCCAGAGAAAACAACAATGATAATGGTAACAGTTAATATTTATTGAGTGTCTGAAATCTTGGGCCTGGCACTGTACTAAGCCCTTTACCTGTATTTTGGGCCATCACCACTATCCCAGGGAGCAGGGATTTTTATCTCCATTTGCAGATGAGAACCCTGGGGTTGGTGGAAGCCAACCCAGGGATAATGCTGGGACTCAGACCCAAGCTCTTTCTAAAGTGCATGCATATTCTTAAGCAAAAATGAGCCCCAACAGAGGACAAAACAATGAAGGAACAAACAATGAAAATAACAATGAAGGAACTCCTACCTGTTCTTAAAATTCTAGATCAAATTTTTCAAATATTAGATACAAATTTTAATATTAGGAGGCTTAATAATTGGTTGCTTGGGAATATCTCTTTTAAATTACTGTCATCTTACAGAAATCCATCCAATAGCCATTCTGTCTGACTTACAATTAACTATGTCTTTCTATTCTCCCCTTGGGATATTTAAAGCAAACATATTTCAAGATAAATTCTCTATCTTAACTCCATTCAGCTCTCAGACTCCATTCTTCTGCAAGTCTTATGTTCTTTATGGCCTCAGATCATATCGCATAATAAATTCTTATACATGAGCAAATATTTCGTTATATGGTCCTCAAAACTTTATTCCATTTAAGAACTTATAATTCATTCCAATCATTTCTGGAAATAAGTTATTAGACACTTTCTGATGACTCAGGGTTTTCTTGAGAATCCATGCTTCTAAAGGCCTTCTGTCACTGTGCAAAACAGATCCATGCTTCTGTGCATTGTGGTTTGGGATTTGTACTCGGTTTCTCTCTCCGCCCGCCATTGTAAACTGTTACACTGCATGCCATCAGTGTGGCCTTGCTGCTTAGAATCTATTTCACTTTATAAATAACTGTCTGGATAAAGGCCTGAGGGAACGTTCATGTTTTTACTGTGGAATAAAGTGCATGGGCTTTGTGACATGTATTTTCACATTATCATTTAGTTTACCCCTGAGTTCATAACAGTCTTCCCAATGGTTATGTCTAACCAAAGACATAAGTGAATGTGAATGTCAGCTGGATTTTGTTTCAAGTCATATATGCATATATAGGAATAGAAATAGATACAGATAATGATAAAGGTATAGATATATAAATAGCATGCCTGGGTGTTTTACTTGAAACTGTTTGCAGACCAGACATAATACAGTGAGGACCATGAGAATAAGCACTTTTTTTTTTAACTGAAGACTGTTTTGAAAAGTTTGTTTTGGGTCCAGAATTTAAGTTTAAACATTGCTTACCACAGTGCTTATTTATATTACAATGCTTTATACAGAAAAGTAATTCAATAAATGCCAACTAGAGAATACCATGCAAAAAGGCATTCAATGCCAAATCATTGAACTGTTTGCTAATACTTCCTTCTTCCCAGATCCACCTATGCTCCTCTTTGGGGTTAAAACAGTTTATAAAATAGCTCAGATGTGTTAAAAAATTCTTTTTCTCTAAGAATGTACTAAACACTAAGAGAATAAAAACATAAGCCACCTACTGAGACAAAATATTTACAAATTATATATCTACTAAAGAATATTTACTAAGAATATATATTTTTTAAATCTCAAAACTCAATCAGAAAATTGACAAAGATTTGGACAGACAATTCACCAAAGATATATAGATGGCAGATAAGCACATGCAAAGATTTTTGACATCATTAATTAGAGAAATACAAATATGAATCAAAATGAGATACTACCACATGCTTATTAGAGTGGCTAAAATGAAAAAGAATGACCATACAAAACGTTGGTGAGGACACAGAGGAACCGAAGCTCACAGACTACTGGTGGGAATGTCAAATGGTGCAACCACTTTGTAAAGCAGTCTCTTGAAATATTAAACATATAACCACCAGAAGACTCAGCCATTCCACTCCTAGGTATTTACTCAAGAGAATTAACAAGAATTCATATATGAATCTTTGTAGCAGATTTATACATAATAACCAAAAACTGGAAACAACCCAATAAGTGAATAAATAAATGGATTGTGTGGTATATCTATACAATGGAATACTGCTTAGCAACTAAAGAAAGTGAATTATTTATGCATTCAGCAACATGGCTAAATCTCAAAATAATGATGCTGAGTGAAAGAAGTCAGAGAACAATGACTACATACTCTGTTATCCCATTTACATAAAATTCTGGAAAATGCAAATGAATCTATAGTAATGGAAAGCAGCTAGCTCAATAGTTGCCTGGAAGCTATGGTGGGTAAGGGTAGAAAGAAAGACTTGCCAAAAACAAGAAGGAAATCTGTGAAGATGATGGACGTGTTTGCCACTTTGATTATGGCAATGGTTTTATGGAGATATAGATGTGTCAAAAATTCTCAAATTATGTATTTAAAGTCATTCAGTTTATGGTTTTTCAATTATACCTCAATAAAGCTATAGCAATGGACAAAAAAAATGAACATAGCAAACAAAAGAAAGGGGATTGAGCAGTTTCAGGATCAAAAGTCTGGCTCTGAAATAAATTTAACAGATTAATGCACTTACCAATTTGTTTTATGAACAAGGTTGAGAGCTAGACAATGGTTAGCCAACAGGTGGATTTTCAGGGACACTAACAGAACAAAAGATGAGCAAATTTGACAATTGGTAATTCAAAAAACACACCAAGTAGTCCTGTTGGGGAAAATCAGAATTTTGCGTTGCTTAGAGTTAAATATGTGTTCAGGGGGCTGTGATATGCTCCATGCTTGAGGCTTCTGAGCATCTTAATCTTGCCACAGACCCAGGAATGTCAAATGGCTTTGACTGAGTTCATTGTCAGTGGCAGGGCAACAATTCATGTCTTTCAACTCTCATCTTGGGATTCTAATCCTTAGGACAGATTCACAGAACTGGAAGGGAAGTCTACAGCTAAAGAATTAGCAGTGAGATGACCTGGTGATCCCTAACCAGAAAGAAAAGGGAATTATGCTATCAAACACATTTGCATCTAACTTGCCAAAACACTCCCACAGCATGCAAACTTCCACTGGGGTTAAAATGCTCATACCCACCCACCAGCCAAGATGGAGTCATAGGTAGACACACTGTGCCTCCTCACACAAGGAAACGGACAACAAAAACTTAGAAACATAAAAACAACCAGAAGTGACTTAAAACTGAACTGTAGAGAAGTCCAACCACCATTCATTCAGACCAGTAAGAGGGGCAGAGTCGGCAGCCGGTGGAGAGAGGTCAGGGCAGGAAAAAGTGGTGGTTGGTGGTCCCAGGCGCTGGGTGGCAACGGGCAGACCCAGTGAGGTACACAAGGTGGCTGGCTGACCACGGTCACACATGTGCATGCAGATAAACCAGGCAAAAACAGGGAGCGGGATAGAACCCCAAACTAAGGGCCCCAGTGCTGGGAAATAAAGCCTAAAAGTACTAATTGAAAACACATGTAGGGGTTGAAGGGCCAGAGGGACTTCCAGCCTCACAGAAGAGTTCATTGGAGAGATCCACAGGGTATTACAATGTACAGAAGCCCACCTACCCAGGAACCAGCACCAGAAGGGCCCAGTTTCATTGGGGGAAACAGCAGAGGGACTGAAATATGAGAACAGAGCAACTGCCATTGTTCCCTCTCTGACCCTACCCCCATATACAGCATCACAACCCAGCTGCTGGGTGGCCCTGCTCTGGTGAACACCTAAGGCTCCACCACTCATACATAACAGGCTCAACCAGACCCCCACCCCCTAAAAAAAAGGTTCAAATGAAAGAACAGATCAAATCCCCAGAGCCAATATATCTAAGAGACCAAGAGATAGCCAACCTATCAGATGCACAATTCAAAGCAGTGGTTATCAGGATGATCACAGAATTGGTTGATTTTGGTTGCAAATTAGATGAAAAAATGAAGGCTACACTAAGAAAAATGAAGGAAAATGCACAGAGAACCAATAGTGATGGGAATTAAACTGGGACTCAAATCAATGGAGTGGACCAGAAGGAAGAAAGAAACACCAAACAGAAAAGAATGAAGAAACAAGATTTCAAAAAATATGAGGAGAGGCTTAGGAACCTTCAGGACATCTTTAAATGTTCCAACACCCAAATTATAGGGGTGCCAGAAGGGGAAGAGGAACAGCAACAAGTGGGAAACTTATTTGAACAAATAATAAAGGAGAACTTCCCCAGTCTGGCAAAGGAAATAGACTTCCAGGAAGTCCAGGAAGCTCAGAGAGTCCCAAAGAAGTTGGACCGAAGGAGGAACACACCAAGGCACTTCATAATTACATTAGCCAAGATTAAAATGAAGGAGAGAATTCTAGAAGCAGCAAGAGATAAGGGGACAGTCACCTACAAAGGAGTTACTGTGAGACTGTCAGCGGATTTCTCAAAAGAGACCTTACAGACAAGAAGGGGCTGGAAAGAAATATTCCAAGTCATGAAATCCAAAGACCTACACTCAAGATTGCTCTATCCAGCAAAGCTTTCATTTAGAATGGAAGGGCAGATAAAGCATTTCTCAGATGAGGTCAAGTTCAAGGAGTTCATCATCACCAAGCCCTTATTATATGAAATGTTAAAGGGACTAATCTAAGAAGAAGAATATAAAAAATATGAACAGTGAAAGGACAGCAAACTCACAGTTATTAACAACCACACCTAAAACAAAAGCAAACTAAGGAGACAGCTAGAAAAGGAACATAACCACAGAAATGGAGATCACATGGAGGGTTAGCAACAGGGGAGTGGGAGGAGAGGGGGGAAAGGTACAGAGAATAAGTAGCATAGATGGTAGGTAGAAAATAGATGGGGGGGCAGAATAGTATGGGAAATATAGAAGCTAAAGAAGTTGTGACACATGGACATTAACTAAAGGGGGGAGAATGTGGGTGGAAGGTGGTGTGCAGGGTGGAGGAGAATGAAGCAGGAGAAATGGGACAACTGGAATAGCATGATCAATTAAATATATTTTTAAAAACGCTCACACCCAATGCTGGCAGCAGTTGGGCTTTTGGTTGCTGCAGGTTCTTGTCAGGAGAAGCCAAGCAGAGGGCCAGGAAGCCTTTCAGGAGAAAACAAACCCAGGAAAAATCCTCCTCCAAAGGAATGCTTCACCAGGTAGCAGGAAAAAGAGATAGCTTATCTACTAGTCTCTTCTCACACCTGGAGGGATGACCAGGTATTCCAGGTTTCTATTGCTGTATACCAAGTGACTCCAAAACTTAATGGCTTAAACTACAATCCTTCGTTTGGAATAAGAATATGCAATTTGAGCAAGTCTTTGTGGGGACAGCTTATCTCTGCTCCATGTGGAATGGGGTGATCCACCTACAAGAAGGTACACTCACATGGCAGGTAACTGACGCTGCCTATTGGTTCCTCCCCATGTGGACCTCTCCACGGGGTAGTTTAGGCTTCCTTACAGCATGGGGATTGGGTCCTAAGAGCAGGCATCCCCAGAGACAGAAAGTGGTACAGCTAATGTCTTAAGATCTGGTCCTGAGCCTTACCAGGTCCAGTACCAGTTTCCAAACTCCTATTTTAAGAAGCTGGCAGAGCAATACTTCTGCCATGTTCGGCTGGTCAAGCAATCATAATCCATAAGGATTCAAGGGGAAGGGACACAGACCTTCCTCCTGGGGAAGAAAGAAGGGTCAGGAATTTGGAGGCCATACTTTAAAGCCATGACACCAAGATGCCACACAATGACTACAGTTTAAAATTACCTGTACACTTTTGTCAGTGTCTTCTTAAGCCCCTATGCTTTGATAAGAAGGTGAAGGGATTTGTGTATTCACCTTGACCACAACCCCATCATTATCAATAAGACCATTCTCTGCCTTCATCTGTGATCTTGGCACCTGATTTGTTTTCACACTTTACAAATAAAAATGGTAACACTGCATTTTTAAATCACCCACCATACAATCAGCCTAAAAACTTTCTGCAGACAGTGATTTAATACAGTGCCCCAAACACAGCAAGCATTTAGTGATATTGTAAATTGACATATACCCACTTGGCCCTAAACAGCTGTCAGATTCTTTCAGTAAATACTGAATGCCTCAATATTTGATAATATAATAAGAGATAAGTAGAAACTATGACTGTTTCCCCTACCTTGTCATTATGTGGTTAGCTCTAGTGAAAGTAAATCTCAGATCAAATCCCACCACATAGAAATATTTATTGGCAGGGAAGTTCCAAAATAGTCACACAAACTACTCACGCAGGCTTGAAGCAGTCCCTACTCTCTGCCTTGTTGTCACTCCAACCGTTACAATAATAATTGAACAGAAACTATTCAGGACTCTGTCCCTCTCCAGAGCTGGTTGTTAAACATTACTGTAATTGACCACCCTGTGGTATGAATTAAAGTCAATTTACATCATACTAGTTATATTGGAGAATTTGAAGGTAACTCGCCAATAAAATAATAAGCAAATAGTTGTTGCTTAAATTAATTATTGCATACAGTCTTTATATTCAAATAAATGCTGGCTGGTGTGTGAAGGGGGTGTGTGTCTTGAGTAAGGAGTTTGGCCAACCTTACCAGTTCATTATATCCCATGAAGTTTTCAGTGACATCATATTACATAGAATATAAAAACTAAGCAGAATAGCAATTGATCAGCAAGGCTAAATTAGATAACAATAGAAGCATTTTTATAAGATAATCCATTTATACTCAAGACTGATTAAAATGCAATAGCAGATATTAATTCAATTTTAATTTTATTTAGATTGAAATTCTGATCCCCTAATGTGAGGCATGGCCCATATTGGGAAAGACCAATATGGTTGTATGTGGCCCATAATTGTATGTGCACATAATGGGAAAGACCAGAGTTCAAGTCTCGACTTTAGCATGTATGAGCTGTTTCAGAAAAGCCATTTCTGAGCTCAGTTTCTCCATCTGTAAAACGGGGGTAATAAAAATTAGATCAGCCGCATGAAAGCATTTGCAACTTATACAAAGCTACAAAAAAAATAGAGATTATTATTACTAAAGTGCTTCATAAAGAACTAGCTGATAACAAGTTAAAATTAGACCAGGAATCCACTATTATCCTTTCCTCAATGAGAAATAATAAATAAAACAATTAAATATTTTTAAATGATGTTTTATAAAAAATAAAAACTACTTAAAATAGCTGAGATATGGAAGCAACCTATGTATTCATCAATAAATGAATGGATAAAGAAAATGTGAGATATACACACATACAAGTATTATACAATGGATTATTATGCAGCAATAAAAAACAATGAAATCTTGCCATTTGCAATAGCATGGATGGACCTAAAGGATATTATGCTAAGTAAAATATGTCAGACAGAGAAAGACAAATACCTCATGATATCACTTATGTGTGGAATCTAAAAAAAAAAAAAGAACAAACAAAAGAAAAGAAAAACAGACGCACAGAAACAGAGATGGAAGGGATGATTGCCAGAGGAAGCAAGTGGAGGGATGGGTGAAAAGTGAAGGGGAACATAGTGTCAATAATATTGTGGGTAAGTTTCCATAGTGACAGATGATTACTAGAAGTGGGGTGATCACATTGTAAGGTATAAAAATGTTGAATCACTATATCGTATACTTGAAACTAATATAACTAATATAATATTGTATACCAATATTATACTCAATTTTGTACTCAATTTTTAAAACATTTTGTTTATTTTTAAAGAGAAGGAGAGGGAGAAAGAGAGGGAGAAAGAGAGGGAGAGAAAAATCAATGGGTGGTTGCCTCTCACTCACCCCCTACTGGGGACCTGGCCTGCAATCCAGGCATGTACCCTGACTGGGCATCAAACCAGTGACCCTTTGGTTCACAGGCTGGCACTCAGTTCACTGAGTGACACCAGTCAAGGTTCTACCCAATTTTTTTTTAAATCAAGACTACTAAAATGAACTTTTCCAGGTTCTCAACATAACGTGATCACAATACTGTCATCAGGCACACAGACATGGACCCACTGAATGTCATTGTCTTCCCTGGGTGTATATGAGATGCCCTAGCTGAGGCTGACTGCCTTCAGAACCCCCTCAGTACACACAGTTTATTGCCTGTCTGTCACCAGTCTAGTATTACAGCATTTCCCCAGTGAATTAAAACTTCACGTTTTCCTTCCCTTTTACTTCTTTATTATAACCCCTGCCCCACACACCATATCTAGCACACATACACATATTGAGAAAAAGAAGATGCTGAAGTATCTATGCTTAAATTCAGTCTTAATTTTCACCAAACACTCCTCCACCCCAGCACACCTAATTGGTATAGGGACTTCATACTCTCTTCAAAATATTCCCCTTTTAGAGATTAGGAAACTCACTGAGCTTTGGAAAGGTTAGCAGAGAAAAAAGTGGAAGAAAAAAACAGATTATTCCAAAATTTTGGAAGAAAACCAGTCTAACATACCTGGAAATGTATTCCCAGAATAAGAAGAGGGAGAAGAGAAAAAAAATTGAAGAAGTAATGGTCAAGAATTTTCTGAAATTAATAAAAGGAAAAACAAAACAAAGTGGAAAAATTTTAAATCTCAGAAAATCCCAAGCAAGATGAATACATATAAAAATAACATAGCTATGACAATTGTAGTTAAACTGCTGAAGTTTAAAGATAAAGAGAAAAATCTTTAGAGACAGAGAAAGAAACATTTCTCACAGAAGAAGATAAAAATCACAGCAGACTTTTGTCAAACTTTATAAACCAGGAAATAATGGAACATCTTTAAGTAATAAGAGAAATGAAATAGTCAATTTAGAATTATGTGCTCAGCAAAAATATCTTTCAATAAGGATTTTCTCAAACAAAAGAGGAGAGGATTCACTGCCTGAAGACCTGTACTACAAGAAATATTAAAAGAAGTTCTTCAGGGAGAAGTATGAAACCAGATGGAAATTTGCATCTATAGAAAGTAATAAAGAGCATGGAAATGCTAAAAATGTAGTTAAATATAAAAGCTATGATAGTAATAATATATTGGGTTAGCCAAAAATTTTGTTTGTTTTCTTCAATAAGATAGTGCTAGTAGCACTTAGTTGTCTTTAATTTCATTCGAAATGACTTTGTTAGATTGTACTGTGACAGTTGTCATATCAGTGTATATTTTTAGAAAACTTGCCAATATTGTGAATGTTTGTGTAGCCATTTTAATATTGAAGATGGAAGAAAATATGCAACATTTTTGGCATATTATGCTTTATTATTTCAAGAAAGGTAAAAATTCAACTGAGCACAAAAAACGATTTGTGCAGTGTATGGAAAAGGTGCTGTGAGTGATTGAATGTGTCAAAGTGGTTTACAAAGTTTCCTGCTGGGGATTTCTCACTGGACAATGTTCCATGACCAGCTAGACTCATGGAAGTTGGTAGCAATCAAATCGAGACATTAATTGAGAACAATCAATGTTCTACCATGTGGAAGATAGCCAACATACTCAAAATATCCAAATCAATAAAGTCATTGGTGAAAATGAAAAATGTTTCTTTTATTTTATGGAGAAACTAAACAGACTTTTTGGCCAATCCAATAAGTATGTACGGAGTTGATAGTATGTACAGAGGAAAAACATGTTAACAATAGCCTAAAGATAAGAGGAGAGGAAATGAAAATATATTTGGTAAAGTTTCTGCACTGTTTGGAAGTGAACTGTGAATGTTAAAGAAGTTTCTTTTAAATCCCAGAACAACCATTAATAATCCAATTGTGAAATAAATGAAATAGTAAATAGTATTATTTAACATAGTCACTAAAGAGGAAAGAAGAAACAAAGAACTATTGAGACATATAGAAAACATAGCAGATGGTATATTTAAACCCAGCTACATCAATATTACATTAAATATATTGTAATTGAAATTAACATTCCAATTAAAAGACTGATATTGTCAGGTTAGATTTAAAAGTAAAACCCAACTACACATTTTCTATAATAAATTTGATTTAAATATAAAGGCATGGAAAAGTGAAAAGTAAAACAATGGGAAAATAATACTACTAATCAAAGGAAGTTAGAATACCTACATTAATACCAGATAAAGTAAATTTCAAAATAAGACATATTAACAGTAATAAAGATTGCATTCTTATAAAAATCAATTCAAGAGGAAATAACAATGCTACTTGTGAATGTCTTTAATAACAGCTTGAAAATACCTAAAGTAAAAACAATAAAACTGAAAGAAGTAGAGAAATATACTATTATAGTTAGAGATTTCAATACTTCTCTCTCAGTAATTGAAAGAACAAGTAGCCCCAAGCATCAGTTGATGAAGAGGAGACCTGAATAACACCATAAACTAAAGTGACAATAATTACAGAATAATCCATAATCCTAACAACAGCAGAATACAGAATCTTCAAACACAAATGGAACAGTGACCAAGATAGACCATATTCTAGCCCACAGAACAGCAAATTTAAAATGATAAAATCAAAGAAAGTATGTTCTCTGAACACAGAAAATGAAACTAGAAATCAATAAAAAAAATAGATTTAAGAATCCCCAAATTTGGGGATTAAACAACACACATCTAAATAACCTACAAGGGAAAAAAGAAAGTAAAATAATGTATTAGAAAATGTTTTGAATGGAATAGAAATACAGCATATCAAAATATGTGAAATACAATGGTGCTTATATGAACTCTTAGAGCTCGAAAATAAAATAAAAAAAAGAAAAACATCCCCCCCACACATTATTGTATGTCCTAATTTGCATTATAAATGTTTTTTTCCTACATAAAGGCATAAATATAGCAACTTTGTATAAAGGTAGCTTATTAGGTTTTTAATTTTTCTTTTATAAAAATTGTCTAACAGTGGGACTACCATTGCCAAATTGTATATGAAATATGAATTTTACCCCCTGTGGTTAATTTCTTTTATAAACATTCCACATTTCTCTAGTAAAAGACGTGATACTGTACTATGCATAAAATGTATTTTAATGCTGTTTCATATCAGCATTTTAAATTTGGTTTGCATTTTTCATATTGGCAAAATTTACCACTGTTGATGGAAACCTTGTTGTATATGTAACAACATCTTTTGTCCACTCTCCTTCCCCACCCTTTGTTCTCTGTTTCTTTCTATCAGTGCCAACTTCATACATTTTGTAGCATGGCAATAAAGTATAGCTTTTACACTGAGAAATAAATAAATAAATAAATAAATAAATAAAATAAAAACAGGCAAAGCAAACAATTGGGACCGACACTTCACTGGAGAATATGAATGGTACATAAGCACTTGAAAACACTTTAATATCATTATTCATTCAGAACATGTAAATTAACTCCACAATAACATATAATATTATATCTTTAAATGGATAAAAAATTAAAATAAATAAATTGGGGTGATGGAAATATTCTATGTCTTATAGTGGTGGGTACATAACTGTATTATTTTTTTTAATTTATAGAACTGTATACCTATAAAAGGTGAACTTTTGTATATGCACCTCAATAAACCCAACTTAAAAAAAATTGTGCTGAATGAAAAAGCTAGACACAACAAAACCGTCTATTTCCCTCCCAACACCTCTCCACTGGGCCACGCTTTTCCCCACTGCCTGTAGTCTCCACTTTCTTCTCTTCATCCCACAAGACCTACCACAGCGTCAGCTCTTCTACAGAGGCTTCTGCGACCTCTACTCTTTGCTGTCATAGCTCACTACAGATTTCTTTCTCATAATACTTGTCACATTGTTCTGTGACTGTTCACAAACTCTCTCTCCACTGGACTGTAAGCTCTCGTGGACTGTCATTTTTCTATCCCCATCATCCATCACACGCCTGGTACATAGTGGTTGCTCAGTAAATTTATAATGCATAAGCTATAGAGGGAGGTTAAATTCTTCTATAGCAGTTCCAAGTGGACGCTACGTATTTAATGCCACCATTAATCAATAAACCCAGGGTTGCCAGGAGGAGCCTTCTCTAACTGCACTTGGAAACAGGCATTTCCAGCTTTCCAGCTTTGTTGGCTCATTTCCACTCCTTACAATTAGCTTGTCCAACATAGGATCACAGAAACCCAAGTTTACAGAGTTTAAGTCCAAGAATCTCCTATATACACATAGACACAGTCATACCCCCTCACCCAGGCAGAATTACTGCAAACCAGAGGGAGGCATTCTTTTTTCCAGGTTCTCCAAACTGGAAACATAAGCAAAGGCCGTGCAACTGCATACCTTGTACCATTTGCCTTCCCTCTACCTTTTTCCATCAACTCATTTTAGAATCTTAAGGTTTCAAGATATATCTTGAAAATTAAACACTTCTATGAGGATGTCATTTAAAAGAGTTTTCAAGGTTGTTATCCTCTGGGACACTTAAAGTTTATGTGCTTTCAGCTTCCATTGAAACCTAACTCAATCTGCTGTTTTCTACTCCATATGGTCTGGCGAGTAACTCCCCCCTTTTGCACTGCAGGGGGTCAACCCCGCAGCAGAAACAGTGAGTCACAAGGACAAGAACCAAATGATGCAGATGACCCCATCGCAGCCACTCAAGCTGGTGTAAACATTCTAACACGGCATAGCAATCAGACACGCAGCACACAAGGTTCCTTCTTCCCAGACCCGAGTCATCTTCCTCGAATGGAATAGCAGTTTTTAATCGACTTCCTCGTAGCCATGGCATATATTTTGCCTATTGTTAACAGTGAAGTTTATGTCAAGAAAGATGTGGCTATAACTACAAAAAAGAAAGTATGCTTTCTTCTCTCAAATGACTCTCTTTTAGCTCATTATGCTCTAGTCCACCCTGCACTACTTAGTGATGAATGTGACATTGGTCTCCTTTCACAGGGATGGCGTATGCTGAGCAATTTCTCCTAAAGAAGAAGATAACTAGAAAGTAGTCTAGAGAAATGCAATAGTAGTCCAATTTAAATGATCTATAAGGAGAAATTGGGGGGAAGGTTCTTTATAGTATGACAACACTGTAATTAAACTGAACTCAAGGAACTTAGTGAAAAGGGATGATAGTCTGAAAACCCTCACTTGGCACCTTCTTTTCAGTATTAGATATCATAGAATCCTTGTAGCATCCACGGCTGGTAAATAGGATGAACTCCATTTTACAAATAAGGAAACCAAGGCACAGAATGGTAAGTAAGAAACAAAGGCTTTATCCTATTCCAACTCATTGAAGCCTTCAGTTTATAGGATTGGCAATGGGGGTGGGAGAGTTTCTGCTCCAAACAAATTAATCCACTCACTGATATCACAAGCCTGACCCACCCAATATGCCCTCCCTAATCCAGACTTCAAATCTCAATTCCAATTCCATTTCTTACAAGAAGCCTTCTCAGATCATGTTGTGCACAGGGACTGAACCCTTCCTGAACTCTTATTGCCTTTTTTCTCTGCTCTGTTCACATTGTACTTGTCACATTTTGCCAGGTATTAGTAACTATTTTCCCAAGTGTATGTCTTTTCTTTCCAACTAGCTTGCAAGTAACACACCCCACCATTCTTAAAAATAATTCTTACCATCCAGTTGAATACCAATGTGTAATAAGCATTTATGATTAAATGAATGGTTTATAGAAGTAACATTTAAAAACATTTCTTTTGAATGCCCTATCACCACTTATTGCCTACACTTTCTATATTTACATCAAAACATGAGGATGGCTCTCATTTGCCACAGAAACAGTAAATCTAAATTCAAGAGTTTTCAACAACAGTTGAAACAACAGCCGCCCCCCCCCACCCCCGTAAGCCCCCTCAAAAAGCACGAATCGCCACGACCTGAGTTAATTGGATTAACCTGCATTGTATACAGGCTGTCCTTATATGGCTTCATTTTTCCATGTAAGGGAATTTGTGTTTCTAAAAAGGAATTGGGAGGCAAGAAGTATTTGCCTGAGGCCCCATAAACCCCTGGATTGTCCTGTATTCAGATCACAAGCCCTAGAAAGAGTGATAGGTTTGAGAAGATAGTTGGAAACACTCAAAGTTTCAACTGAGCCAAAGTGAGGAGAACATTAACTGAGAAAACCCAAGCGAAACAAACAACTTCAGAGAATGAAGTCCACCCATTTAAGGGACTCGCCCATTCTTGGGAATTGTGAATCCTTTCCAACTATTCTCCTTTGTCATGCTACATGATTAAGTTTTCTAGTGAATGAGAAAAACATTTGACTTATGGTCCATACATTCCCATAAAAAAAGATGAAAGTTGGAAGCATTTTCATGCTAAGAAGCATTTTTTTAAAATCAAAAGCATCCGCCAGAATGGAGGAGCAGCGAACACCCTCATCCTGCACCAAATGGAGGTGCTGAGCACGGTCCGGGCAACCGGAGCCAGGTGTCCTGCCCTGTCCACCCAGCAAGAGGCATCCAAGAAGCCACAGGAAGTTCATTCCAGGCTCCTCCAGCAACAGTTCTGGCTCCTGGATCAGGCCCTAGAACCAGCAGATATCCCACACACAGTACCTGGAATGTAGTCTACCTATTTTCTTTGGTCATTAAATTATTTTCACTATTACAATACCTTTGAGAAAAACTCAGGACCAAAAGAAAAATTAAATAATCGCCCATAATTATACCTTCTTAAGCTAACAAATGTTAACAACTCTTGAGTTTCTCCCTCAAAACCTTCTCCCATCTCCCAACATTCTCATCTCATTGAATGTCACTGCCATTCACCAATCAGTTTAGATTGGCAACAAACCTACCAATCAGCCTTTATTTCTCTCTATATCCAATTAATCAGCATTTTTCTAATAGCTTTCATATTTATACTCATAAAATTTCAGCTTCATCACAAACTTAACGGGGCTAATATTTTATAAATATTAAACCCACGTTCTTTTTTGTTGCTCTTTCCCATAACTCTGACTTCCTGACAGTCGTTTAGCTGCATAGCATAACCCCAGGGAATCCCCCTGCAGCAAGGTCAAGGCTGTGACTCAGAGGAAGTGCCAACAAGACAGGGGGACGCAGAGCCTTTTTCTCTGGCCCCAGATGGGTTGTGAAAAAGGAATAGAGGCAGGGAAACCGTGTAGTATAAGGAAAAATAAACCTGGGGGGTTGTAAGCCATTGAGATTCAAACCTACGTTTTTACAGCAGAATTACCCAGCTGTTCCTGACCAACACTGTAAGTTAGACCAGATAATCACACTGATACTATCTCCCAAATCACATGGAGCCACTCAGAGCTGACAACTCTCCCTTTACCCTGCCTTTTACAGAGGTAGCACCACGCTCAGACTATTCCGAGAAGTTATAGAATAGGCGTGACTCCATATTTGAAATAAATCAAGAGCGTATTTCTCAAGACTTGTGTGACTCCTTGGTGATAACTCCAAGGCTCCCTGCCACGTGGGTATGTTCTGCTCCTCACAAACTGCATCTCCTGCAGTCATCAGCAGGAGATGAGGTCTGGGAAGAAATAGCCTGCTTTCATCAGGCTTCATCTCCTTCTCTTCTTTCTTCTTTCTCATGAAAAACCTAAATGTAATAATCCTTGCTCTTTATTTTCCCCTAGCCCCCAAAACTTTTTAGAAAATCTGACCAGCACATCCTAGGAAGGAAATCTGAACTTAATCACTGAAGTATTGCTTTCTTCTACTTAGGACATCCAGAATATCACCTCGACGTCACTGTCAACGTAAGAAAACATTCAGAGAATCTTTGTGAGTTTTTTTTGAGCCAAATTGACGATTGCCCAAAAGCAAAACCTTTTGCACTTTACTTTATATAATACAATCAAAGGAGGAGGCTTAGGGGGCTCACATGAAATCCACCGGCGATAGTTCAGGGAGGCAGGAGGAAGCAAGGTGGGGAAACCTTCAGAACTGGATAAAAAACAAAGTGATAGACACATACCTCATTTACACAGGTGGGTACAGGACGGTTAACAGTCAACAATTAACATGATAACAATGACAATGAGGGGATGTGGTCTCTGCTCTGGTGGGGTCCCTGGAGAGGTCCGGTAAAAGGGAAGTTACCGCAATCTTCCCAAGGCACATTATCTTAGATGCAAAAAGACAATAGACAGGCTTCCTTGAGGTAAAGATTGACTTTTGTGAGCGAAGATTCCTCACAGGACCATGGGCCATAAACTGCTTTTAGTTAATAAGTTTTCATCTCAGACTATCCTTTGTGGCTGAGCTCCTGGGCTTAGCAATTGGCCCCTTTTCTTCCACATCACGTATCCTGCAAATTGCCCTTTCAGAAGCAGGACACAACGCGATGTGTCTAAAATTTAGGCTTCCAGTGTAAACAGTTACATTTTGATTGAGATGAATAGATTTGCCCCTCTCTCGCCTGCACGTGAAATGAAAATAACAGTCTCCTAGCTCACCATCATTAAACTTTGACAGACAATCTGCCTCCTAGTCGGAATGGTTGGAAAAGCCAAATAAAGGTGGAACAATGGAACGGGCTTTGCAGCAACCCCTCCAAGACAAGGCAGTTTGGCGCGCAAGGTACCTAATTACAGGAATAAGGAAAGAGATTGGATTCCGCTCTCAAGGTTCTTCTTGGATTCTGTGGTCCTTTGATTCAGTAATCATAAAGCTATTCTAAAGCCACTTAAGTGGAGCTAAGAGCCCTTCTAGATAAAAATTTTACACTAATTGGAATTGTTTGAATTTAGAACCCACAAGATTGAAAAAAACAAACAAACAAACTCTAGTTCCCTGGTAAGTCAGGAGATAATTAAATGTATTACTCATAGGAGGAAAGGAAAGGGGGGGTTAAAACAAAAGCATAAAGGTAATTATTTCAAAATAAACTGAGTCATCATCAGAAGAAAAAAATTAAAGAATGTTTAGTGGGGATTTACTAAGAGGCATGCTTTTAAATCTCATAACAACTCTGTGAGATAGAGACCAAACCCATTGTATAGACTGTAGACAAGAAGCATGGAGAGATTAGGCAGACAGGTGGTGATTGGGAAGGCCCAGATCCAACCAGGGATCTGGTTCTAGACTCTGTCCTTAGTCACTTAGCTATGCTCAGTCATGTAGAAGTTACTGAACATAAATTTCAGGTTGACTAGAGACGTCCAGAAAACTGCAAAGAATCTTAGTGTCCAGAAGAATTTTTAGGGTCACCTTCTTGCTAATATCTCATCAGCAGATTATCCAACCTGTGCAAGAATACCTCCAGCAGTAGGAAAGTCATTGCTTCTCAAGGCAAATGATTGAGCAAATATCATTATTAGAATGTTCTTCACTCTATTAAGACAAAATCTATTTCCAGTAGCATCTACCTATTGATTTGCATTCAATGCTTTGGGGCATGTAGTGTGAATCTAAGCTCTCATTCCCATGCCTGCCCTTCAAATATATGAAAACGTGTTCCGACTGATGATTCACATCTCTTCTCCCATTTTGCTCTTCTCGGTTGCTTATTCAATTATCCCACATGTAGCAGAGGTTTGAGAATCATCACCAGCTTTGTCACTGTCCCCAGAACACCCTCTAGTTTTTCTGTATTACGCTTAAAGCAGAGTGCTCAGAACTGAGCAACGTGCTAAAGAATGATGTGATAAGGGATAGATAGAGCCATAAGTTCAAGGTTGTCAGCTCCAGACTTTTTATAGTAACATGTACAAGAGAAGCTAACTTTTTTGAGTCAGGCATATCACATCATCAATTCATGTTGAATTAACTGTCATTTTTATTTCATGGTAAAATAGAGCATAGTTCCAATAGAGTATAGAAAATGTTTGCACAGTTTTTAAATCTATAACAAAAGTCAACTGTGTATTCACCTCTCAACCTTAGAAATAGGATAGTAAACATGGCCCAGAAGCCCGCCACATACATCTCCTTAATTGCAGGTCTCTTCTTCCTGCCCCACAGTAACCACTGCTCTGTATTTTGGGTTCATCATTTCCATGCTTTCTTCATTATGCTTTTACCGACCATGCGTCCCTAAACAATACACTCTTTAATTTTGTTTTTAAAAATGTTACATAAATGGAGCCAGAATGTGCATATTCTTGTTTCACTCAATATTATGTTATGTTATGAGATTCATCCATGTAAGTTCATTTTACAACTTTCACTGCCAAGCTGAATTCCCCAAACTTTCCCCAGAGACTTTTTTCAGATAAAAAAAATAGAATCTGTTCTATTCCTTTCTATTACATGGAATCCATCCAATCTCTTCCATATTAGAAGACGTCTTTTACTGAATAAAAGACTTGAATTTGTATAGGAAATACTGCTCATACTGTAGCCCCTGGACTGGCTGGCCACTACGGTCCCCTTAAATATAGAATCCCCAAGTTTTGAAGGGATTGCTAAGAAAGAATTATGCTTCCATGAATTAATCCACATACTGAAAAGAAATTTTAATTTAAAAAAGTCAGATGTCTAATAAACTTAAAGCTGATTTTAAATGCAAACTCAAACAACAATTATAATTTTGTTTTGCCACAGGTGTAAACTATACACATTTATTTTTTCTCAGCAAAGAAACTTCTCTAATTGAAAAAATTCTCAAGTTATTTTATTATTAAGTTAACGCAGAAAGTCATCATGCCACTTGAAAATAAGGAATTTTTGTTATTATGGAGGATATTTTCAGTTAGTAAAGGATCTAAACAGTAGCATGTTTAGAAACAGAGAATGTGGGTAAACTTCTATTTAACTCCCTCCCCCCTCACATACACATGCATGCGTGCACACACACGTGGGAATGCAAATCAAAATTATAATGAGATTCCACGTCACATCCACTGGATGATGTAGAGAAATCAGAATTCTCATTCAGCACTGGCTGGGATGTAAAATGATGTAGCCACTTTGGAAACAGTCTAGAAATTCCTCAAACTATTATACATAGCAATTCCACTCTTTGGTACACACCGAAGAGAAATGAACCCTATGTCCACACAAAAATGTATATACTAATGTTTATGGCAGCATTGTTAAGAAGTGTTAAACAATGCAAATGTCTATCAGCTAGTGAATGAATAAACAAAATTTGGTATATCGACACAGTGAAATAATATGTATCCATATAAAGAGGTAAAATACTGATACATGCTACTACATGAATGAACCTTGAAAACATTATGCTAAGTCAAAGAAACCAGTCACAAAAGATGACATATGACATAAACCTGTTTGTATGAAATGTCCAGTACAGGAAAATCTATATAGACAGAAAATAAATTTATAGTTGCTTAGGAATATGGGTGCACGGAGGAAGAGGGAGTTGATAGCTGAAGTGTACAGATATCTTTCTATGGTGATCAAAATACCAAAACTTGACTGCAGTGGTGACTGTGCATTTCTGTGAATATACTAAAAAACTTTGAATTTAATACTTTATCGGGATGAATTTTATTATAATGAATTATATCTCAGTAAAGCCATTGAAGCTTTATATATAACATTACACTAACGTATTCGCTTCCTACGGCTATCATAACAAATCAAATGTGGTGGCTTAAAATGACACAAATTTATTCTCTTACAGTTTTTGAGGGCAGAGGTCTGGAATCAGTTTCACAGGGCCAAAGGAAAGGGGTTGGCAGGGCTGCGTTCTTTCTGGAGGTCTTAGGGGAGAATGTTTTCTACATCTTCAGCCTGCATTACTTGGACCTCTGTTTCCATCAACACACGGCCTCTCTCTTACAAGGCCCCTGGTGATTGCATGGGACCCACCTGGATATCCAGGACAACCTCCCATCTCAAAAATTTTAAGTCAATCGCATCTGCAAAGTCCCTTTTGCCATGTAAGGTACCATTCACATGTTACAGCAAATCGGCTATGAATATGGGGGGCAGGGAGCAGAATGGCAGTATTAAGTTTACAACTGGTAAATTGGGGAAAAAAATGAAGATTCATTGTAAATATTAGATCTCGAAGTTGAAAAGGGGAAACTATTGCCCTGGCTGGCGTAGCTCAGTGGATTGAGCGCAGGCCTGCAAACCACACGATCGCGGTTCGATTCCCAGTCAGGGCACATGCCTGGGTTGCAGGTCAGTTCCCAGCAGGGGACACACCAGAGGCAATCATACATTGGTATTTCTCTCCCTGTCTCCTTCCCTTCCCCTCTAAAAAAAGATAAATAAATAAAATCTTTAAAAAAAGAAAAGGGAAAACTATTTTTTCTACTACATGCTACACTTTCAACACTTATAAGACCAAATGTTTAGGTTTTTTCCTGTAGCAGCTCAGTTCTCTGATGGACACTGACTGTATGTTCCACAAATCAGATCAATTCTGACGCTATCTACCTTTAGTTAACATCAGATCCCATAGATTAAGGGCTCAGTCTCACAAGACTGCCCCTCACTTCACACACCAATCATAAGTGGTGGGTCCCCAGATTACCCATACTTCTAGAAGATGGATACAAATCAGGGGCTCCCGTGACCCTCTTCTCAGGTCCTATAGTTTGCTATGACAGGTCACAGAACTCAGAGAAACACTTGCTGATATAGTAGTCTCCACTTATTTGCAGTTTGACTTTCCAAGCTTTCAATTATCCATGGTCTATCTCTGTCTGAAAATATTAAATGGAAAATTCCAGAAATAAACAATTCATACGTTTTAAGTTCAAGCATCCTGAATAGCGTGATGACATCTCCCCTCATCCTGCTCCATCCAACCTGGTGTGAATGATCCCTTTGTCCAGAGTCTCCACCATGTATAAGCTCCCTGCCCATCAGTCACTGAGTAGGCAGTCTTACTTATCAGATTGACTTTCGGTACCACAGTGTCTATGTTCAAGTAATCCTTATTTTACTTAATAATGGCCTCAAAGCTCAAGAGTAGTGATGCTGGTAACTTGGATACACCCAAGACAAGCCAGTAGTGATGCTGGTAATTTGGATACACCCAAGACAAGCCAGAGAGTGCTTCCTTTAAGTGAAAAAGGTGAGTACAATACAGTAAGATACTTTGAGAGAGAGAGAGAGACCACATGCACATAACTTTTATTACAGTATATTATTATAATTGCTCTATTTTATGATTAGTTATTGTCATTGATCCCTAACTTTACCTAATTTGTAAATTAAACTTTATCAAAGGCACATACGTATAGGAACAAAAATAGTACTTACAGGGTTTGGTACTCCTCATGGTTTTAAGCACTGACTGAAGGTCTAGGAACATACCCCCATCAACAGAGGGAGATGACTGCATTGACTACTGGTTTATTGTAAAGGTTATGAGAAAGGGTAAGATGACTAGCTGAATGAAGAGGTTCATAGGGCAAGGTGTGTGAGAAGAGGTGTGGAGCTTTCATGCCTTCTCTGGGCATGGCACCCCCCCACACACACACACACACACCTCCATGTGTTCTTGTTCAACAGCCTAAAAGCTCCCCAAACTTCCTACTTGAGGGATTGTCATGGAGACTTCATCGCATCGGTCTGATCATTTATTAACTCGGTCTCCAGTTCCCCTCTGCTCCCCAGAGGTTGAGGGTGGGACTGAAAATTCCAAGTTTCTAATCATGGTTTGGCCTTTCTGGTGACCAGCCCCCATCCAGCCGTCTAGTAAGAACTAGAGACATTTTTTTACCCAGACACGTCCAAAGGATCTAGGAGTTCCAAGTAAGGAATCAGGTCAAACACCAAACATGAGAACAAACAATACTCCTGGGAACAATATCATTTGGGAAATTTCAAAGCTTTTAGGAGCTTTGTGCCAGGAACTGAGGGTGAAGACCAAATATATGTTTCTTATTATATCAGAATATCACATAAATAAAAGTCCTGAAGAGATCAATAATCATCAAAGAGACTAAAAAAGAATGACCTTCTTCAGACTTTTTGGGTCTAGCTGATTCTGGAGAGTCAACCAATGTGATAATTTTTTGGAAATTTATTTTATATGCATTGACAAATGGCCCTCTAAAAATCTTTACCAAAGACTGTTTCAGGCATTGCTAACTTCCTATGCACGTACCCAGTGTCCTACTGGACATTGTCACTCAACTAAGATGCCTCACAAACACCTCAAACTCAGCATAGCCAACACCAAACATCATAATCTTCCCCCACAACTAGTTATTTCATACGTGGTTTCTTCATCAGGTTTTCGGATATACTATCTTTTTTTAAAAAAGATACTCATCTAACTTATGCCAAAAGACAACTGATTGGTGCCCATATACTATAAAAAAGTCCAAGGGCTCAGGCCTTTCTAGATTCAGTATCAAAAGTGTGTTACAGGGATTTTGCTACCATCTCTAAGCTTTGCCTTCCCTCGTGTGGGCTCCATTCTCAGGTGAACTCATGATAATTGCAGCACCTCCAATACACACATCCACATCTTCTTCAATAGGTTCTATGAAAGCCCTGAAATGCACACTGACTGCACCAGCTGAGTTGCTATAACCAACCTTGAACTGTGACTGGGAGAACGAGATGCACCGACTGGCCCTGCCTGACCTTCCTGGGACTGAAGGTGGAGTCAATTGCATCCAGGAACGCATGGAATGGGACTAAGGAGGGGTCTGCTTCTGGGTGAAAATTGGAACATAGTTACCCAGAATATGTGCTTTGTGACAACAAAAACCTTAGTCCATCTATTACAGTGAATGTTTCTTGTCTCAGTGAATAGCAGTCCATCTTCAGGTCTTCTTTCCCATTCCATATCCAGCACCATGCTCCTGCCGCAGCTTTCTGATTCTTTCCCCATCAGTATCTCTCAGACTTCTCAAGTTCTCTTTATTTTTACTGTTACCATGCTAGTTCCAAGCTCCCAACAACTCTCTTCTGGATGTTCCACCGGCATTTTAACCAGTCTCCCCGCCTCCATCTGTAACTCACTCCAATACATTATCCACACTGGAATTAGAAGGAACTTTTAAAAAGTAAAATCTGAATGTGGCACTCTCCCCTTCTGTCTCTCCAGTGACTCCCTGTCCTGTGGAGATTTCTCACAATGGGTCTCCTGGCTACCGTCTGCTAGAAACTCTATTCCTCCACCCTGTTCACCAGCACAGAGCAAGCCCCTATCTAGCCTTTGGAACTCAGTTGAGACATCATAGTCCAGAAAACATTCCTATCTCCTTAGTCTGGGTACCCTACACGACCCCATTATAGTAGCTTTTGTACTGTACTATAACAACCTGTGTATTTGTCTGAGCCTTCTACTAAACTGTAATTTTATGAGAGGAGTAAATGGGACTACCTTGTTCATTGTGGCATCCTCAGCATGTATAGCAGAGTATCAGTGTAATACGTGCTGGGTACATACTTGTTAAAATAATTGCTAACTTTTACTAACAGCTTGCCCAGCACCAGCCTCTATTTTAAGGTCTTTACATGTGTTAGTTCATTTAATCCAGACATCTACTGCAACTCCAAGTTTAAACATGAGAAAAATGAGGCACAACAGGCTTGAGTAAATTGCTGAAGGCCATTGGGCTAAAGGTTGCAGAGCAAGATTTAAAGCCAGGCAGTGTGGCCACAGAATGCACGTTTTTCACTGCCACGCTATGTTCTTAGGCATGTCTGGTATTTCCATCGTGAGCACGTATGTTTGTTGTAAACATCTTTACCTTTTGTTGTAAGGTAAAAAAAGCATCTTTGTGCTTTTGTTGTAAAGCACATTCCATGTAGGTATTTTTACCCCAAACGTTTTCACCGTACAACTAATAGGCCATAAGACAATTCTGCTACAAAATGCAACATAACAAAAAATAAAAGATGGAGATAAAAGGGATGTAATGAAACAAAAAGTTAACAGCACAATGAAAAGGACTTTATTGCAAAAAAATGAAACTACATCATCTTTGAAGTCTTTCATTCATGGTATTAAGCATTTTTTTGTTTGCTTGTTGATTCGTCTCTTTCTGCATTGCCCTTCTTTTTCATTACAAGTTTCTTCCTTCAGTAAAAGGGGTATTTGTTTCCAGCGAAAGAATCGATCACTAATGCTTTGTGAAGACTGTGCTGAATTAGTAGCCACCTCTTTTATATTGGCCATAGTGTGGTAAGCTTTTGGGTTTCACAGGCCAGAGAGATGTCTGTGCTCACAGAAGCATTTGCAAGCTGGTATGTTATCATTTTCTAGCACAGTATGCGATCTGGCTTTATACGTTACTCTGCAATCTGTTTTTATATGTAATTGTTACCATCCATTATTTTAATACAGCGACATCTAATTATCACATATAGACAATTAGGAGGCTTAAGATTGATATAAAATACAAGTGGGAGTCTTGAGAGAACTTCGTCAATGGAGAGGGGAACCAACTGACAAAGTACATGAGGTCTGCCAAATGTAAACAGAATCATCAACCAGTTATTTTATCTTCTATGGCAAAACTGTCTTACAGCCAAAGAGTTTTGCGGTGAAAGTGCTTGCGGGAAACATGCTTACAGCAAAATGTTTATGCTGAAAATCCCTAGAACCGTTTTTAAGGGTTTGCAAGCATGCAGAAATGCTATCCTAGGTATTTTGAGAAACCCAAAAATGAGACGGGGAGTGAAATAAGAAAGCATGCAGATACGTAAATACCCCAATGTAGTATCGTATAATACAAGGCTTTCTCACTTTTAAAACACACAAACAGTAACAAAATCTTTCTGTTTGGTGAGATGGGATTGGTTCACAGAGAAATATTTCAGAATAAAAATTCCTGAATCCAAATGTGTTTGTGACTCAATTACACAGTGGCAGTTGATATTTATGTTAAAAATGAAAAACAAAACCAACATGTTATTCTGGGCACTAAACCATGTTTAAAACTGCCACATTTATATTTTTGAAATATTTCTCTATAACTACTAACCTTTCTAACAGGACCAGCTCTTGACATTTCTTAAGAATTTCCATGCAGGGCTTATGTTTTTCTGCTTTAAAAAAATATTATGACTGTCTGGTACTTGGGTCTATAAATAATTAAAATAGAGAAGATTTCTCTCACCATGACCCAAAATGAAGTTAAAGCCTAGGGGAAGCATTTAATAAGCATATTTAATAACAAAAGTAGTTATCACCTAAGTATTACTGTCTACTTATAAATAAGTTACTTCTCCATTACAGAAACATTTAATAATGTTTTAACCAGCTCCATTATAAGACTGTTCAAGGTAGCTAATCAAAATATAGAAAAAACAACCCATTTTGCATATTCAACTGAAAGAAGTGCTGCTGTTAATATAATTTGTGACTCTTTGAACCCAGTTTAATGAGTTGTGGTTAAAACAATACACTTTTTAGTGACCAGGAACACCTTT
The DNA here is from genome assembly GCF_014824575.4 of Sturnira hondurensis. NCBI lineage: Eukaryota > Metazoa > Chordata > Mammalia > Chiroptera > Phyllostomidae > Sturnira > Sturnira hondurensis. The sequence continues at coordinate 9,040,192 of NW_028090067.1, read as the reverse complement.
TAGAGGGAACAGTGNTTAATAACAAAAGTAGTTATCACCTAAGCATTACTGTCTACTTATAAATAAGTTACTTCTCCATTACAGAAACATTTAATAATGTTTTAACTAGCTCCATTATAAGACTGTTCAAGGTAGCTAATCAAAATATAGAAAAAACAACCCATTTTGCATATTCAACTGAAAGAAGTGCTGCTGTTAATATAATTTGTGACTCTTTGAACCCAGTTTAATGAGTTGTGGTTAAAACAATACACTTTTTAGTGACCAGGAACACCTTTTAGAGGGAACAGTGGCGACTCGCTGATGATAATCCAAAATGCTCTTGGTTTTTTCAAGTCTGTTGAATTTTTCTAGGAAGCGTAAAATAATATTGTTATCTGCTTACACTGGTGGAAAATGTTAAAATAATAGCTTCTATGCATATTCATGATAAATGAAATGTGAGCAAGCTTGATTTCTTCTCTGAAAATTGAAGTGGTGATTGAATTTAATGATGCTTAAATATCTTTCTTAGGATAATAAATGTTAGCATCATCGGTAGAGGCAGTGTGAATGGTAGTTCCTCTCTTGTCCGTGAGGAATACCTTTCAAGACCCCCAATAGATGTCTAAAACTATGAATGGTACTGAAGCCTATGTATACTACATTTTTCCTTACACATTTATACCTATGAGAAAGTTAAAGCTATAAATAGGCACAGTAAGAGATTAATAACTAATAATAAAATAGAACAATTATAAAAATATACTATAATGAAATTTATGTGAATGGTCTCTCATAATATTTTATTATAATCTACTCATTTTTTCACATAAAGGAAGCACTTGACAGCTTCTCTTTGCCATGTCCAAATTTTCAGCATCACTACTCTTGAATTTGGGGACTATTATTAAGTGAAGTAAGGGTGACTTGACCAGAAGCACTGTGATACCAAAACAGCCCATCTGGTAACCTCCCCAAATCACTACTAAGTGGCCTGCAGGCAGGTAGTGTGTACAGTGTGGGTGTGTGGGACAAAGGGCAACTCACATCTGGGGAGGAAAGAGCAAGCTTTTGTCATGCTACTCAGAACACAGCCCAATTTAAAACTTATGAATTGTTTATTTCTGAAGTTTTCCATTTTTTTAAAAAACTGGATAAGGGGGCCTACTGTATAATCTCCTCTAGGAAGTATTTAAAATTGGTCAGCCACTCAAGAGCACAGAATGCTTACCTTTGGAATTGAACTGAATGACCCTCTTTGAAGTGGTAATGAATATAGTGACCCATTAAAAACACATTTATTAGACTAAAACTCCAGTTTGGACCTTTTTAGGGAAAGATCAGTTTGAAACAGGTATAGAAGGCTGGACTTTAAGAATGGTTTAGTCACGTGAAAGGACACATTAACAAAATTTTTGTGAGTGGGGATTTGTAGATTCAATATTCAATATTCAATAGTCATTCAAACAATATTCATGTTAGCAAGGACAATAAATCTCTCTTCCTCTCTGAAAAAAGTTTATTTCCAGGTTTAAAATATTTCACATATTTATACTTTAACAACTATTTCCTAACTCATTTATTTAGATGTAGCCCAATGCAGATGTAGAACGTCCATTCTAAGTTATACATGTGGTTACAAATTCTTAATTAACAGAATTTCTAAGCATTATAAAATTACCATGTGACCATTTCAACATACCTGCAAAATATCTAATCACTTTTTGAATTTGTGATTAATACCAACTAATGAAAGAGTATTATTCTCTAAACCAAAACTGCAAATTTTCAGTAAAAATTAAAATTTTTTCCTAAGGAAAGAGGAAAAAATGATTGGGAATAACATCTAATTTTAAATGTTCCTGTCTAGGAGTGTCAACTCTGATCATTTATTCATTAGCTTTGTTAGCTGAAGAGAATTTCCAGGGGTCGCTGTGAAACAAATTTCCTCTGAGTCAATAGGTTAACAAAACGTTGTGCTTGCTGACTTTGTGTGAAGAGCGCAACTCAGAACACTCGACATGATTAGCTCATCAGCAACCCATTAGGTTTATCCTGGAAAAGAAATGGGGAACCCATTTGCACCGTTATTTTTATTGAATTTATTGGGGTGGCGTTGGTTAATAAAACCACAGAGGCTTCAAATGTACACTCCTGTATCTCATCATCTCCACAACGCATCATGCACGCACCACCCACAGTCGCATCTTTTTCCTCCTTTTTCCTTTTCCCTCCTCTGCCCTCTTCCACTTTCCCCCATTCCCTTTTTAATCTGGTAAGCACAACGCTGTTACCCATATCTACAGGTGCTTGGGTTTTTTCTTCTTCTTAATCCCTTTACCTCGTTCACTCAGTCCCACAACCCGCCTCCTCTCAGACAGCTGTCAGTCTGTTCTCTGCATATATGAGTCTGTTTCTATTTAGTTTGTTACTTTTGTTCATTAGATTGCACATATAAGTGAAATCATATGGTGTTGGTCTTTCTCTGACTGGCTTCTTCCACTTAGCGTAATATTCTCCATGTCCATCCACGCTGTTCCAAAAGGTAAGCTTTTCTTCTTTTTTTTTTTTTACAGCTGAGTAGTATTCTATTATATAAATATACCACAGCTTTTTTATCCACTCATCTTTTGATGGTCACTTGGGCTGCTTCCAAATCTTGGCTATTGTAAATAATGCTGCAGTGAACATAGGGGTGCATATATTCTTTTGAATTAGCATTTTTGGCTTCTTCAGACATGTTCTCAGAAGTAGAATTGGTGGGTTAGAAGGCAGTTCTATTTTTAATTTTTTAAGGAAGCTGCATGCTACTTCCCATACTGGCTGCATTAATCTGTATTCCCAACAACAGTTCACTAGGGATGCCTTTTTCTCCACTTCCTTGCCAGCACTTGCTTGTTGATTTATTGATGCTAGACTTTCTGACAGGTGCAAGATGATATCTCATTGTGGTTTTAATTTACATTTCTCTCATGATTAGTGATGTTGAGCATCTTTTCATATGTCTATTGGCCGTTTGTGTGTCCTGTTGGGATAGGTATCTATTGTATTTAGGTCCTTTTTATTGTCCTTTATTGTCTATGCTATTACAGTTATTCCCATTTTTTCTTCCTTTGCCCACCTCCACCCAGCCCTTCTTCCCTTCCTCAGGCAATCCCTTCCTCATTGTTCCTCTCGTCGGGTCATGCATCCGTGTTCTTTGACTGATCCCTTCACTTTCTTTCATCTAGTCCCCCCACTTCAGGTAGCTGTCAGTCTGTTCCATGTAACTGTGCTTCTGCTCCTACTAGGGCTAGCCCCTAAAAAATAAGATTTATAAAAACGTGTGTATTTATTCTTAGATGTTTAAACTTTAGTCACTTCAGCATACTTTCCATTTGATGCAATATACCTATTGAGATGTTTATTCCACTGCTCAAAACAGTTTTTGAACTTACCAATTTTGATGCCTTTTAGTGCTTTTTCTAGCTTTTGGTTTCACCTCTTCCACATCAGCAAAACATTTCCCTTTGAGGACTTTTTTCATCCAGAAAAACAAACAAAATCACTCAGGGAAAGAGCAGGTCAATAGGGAATGTAGGACATGGGGGTCATGCAGTTTTTGGTCAAAAACTGCTGTGCACTCCAGTCAGTACAAGAAGGGACACTTGTAAATTACTCATCATGAAATGTGCAAACACACTGAGTCTTAAAAAAAATTCACTGAAGCTGAACACAGCCTCTTACAACAACACCAGCTGGTACACTGATACAGATGGATTCCTAGAACACTCATCTAGAAGGGAAAGCCTATACTACAAGGGTTCCGCCTTCCAAAAGATAATTCCTTTTGGGGGGGTCATTCCTCATATTTTGTTCATTGTTTTGTTCATTAGATTTCACATATAAGTGGGATCATATGGTATTTGTGTTTTACTGCCTGACTTATTTCTCTTGGCATAATATTCTCCAGGTCCATCCATGCTGTTGCAAAAGGTAGGAGCTTCTTTTCCTTACTGCTATGTAGTATACCATTGTGTAAGTGTACTACAGCTTTGTCATCTACTCATTTACTGATGGGCACTTAGGCTGTTTTCAGATCTTGGATAATGCTGCCATTTTTAATGAATTTTGGGGGGGTGTTGAGTTATATACATTCTTTAAAGTTTTGAAAATTAACCCCTTATCAGATGTATTGTTGGCAAATATGTTCACCCATTTAATGGGTTTTCTTTTCATTTTGTTGATGGTTTCCTTTGCTGTGCAAAAGCTTTTTAGTTTGCTGTAGTCCCATTCACTTATTTTTTTTTATTTTGTTACCTTCTAGATTTTTGTATGCTATTGTGTATCCAATGCTTATCTACTAGTGGACAATTATCAGAATATCTTAATTCTAGTTTAAAATTTCAGGAACACTTATGGCTTCTGACTTCCATAAAAAACTGAAAGGCATCTTTGCTACAGACTTCTTGTATATATACAGATGATGTATTTTCCTCCATACATCCAAAGATACATTACATACACAGATAAATGATGTATACAAGTATATAACTGTATATATCATTTGTGTGAATTATTTTTAGATATAGTGAGAGAAAGAATACCATATCACAAGAATTTATTTAATGTTTGTTTTTTGTTTTGTTCTTCCTCTTTTAAAATTACTTTTTAAATTTATTGTTGTTCAAGTACAGATGTCTGCATTTACCGTTCACTAGTCCCCCAACCCCAGCCATCCCCCCCCACCCTCCCCTGATTCCACCCCCTTGGTTTTGCCCATGTGTCCCTTATAGTTGTTCCTGAAAACTCTTCCCCACTTTCACCCCATTATCCTCTTCCACCTCCCCTCTGGTTACTGTCAGATTGTTCTTAATTTCCATGTCTCTGGTTATATTTTGCCTGTTTGTTCTGGATTAGGTTCCTCTTAAAGGTAAGGTCATATAATATTTGTCTTTCACTGCCTGGCTTATTTCACTCAGCATAATGCTCTCCAGTTCCACCCATGCTGTGGCAAAGGGTAGAAATTCCTTCTTTCTTTCTGCTGCTTAGTATTCCATTCTGTATGTGTACCATAGTCTTTCTGTTGGTGCTTATCAGCCCCCAGCTAAACTCTGAGCTTCCCAAGAACAGATACTTTATACCCAAGTTTGAACAGTGTCTGAAACATAATAAATTCAAGAAGTGTGTTCTGAATGTGTTTCTATTTCAGATTGAATTTATCTTTCTTAAAGTGCTGCCAACAGGTACAGCCACATGTTTTCTCAACCTTGCTTTAATTTGCTCATTTATTCCCATTTCTCTACTTCTTTTAATGAATAAGAATTAATTAAAAGAACAAAACACATCTAAACATTCACATTCCTAAGTTTGCCTTAGGAATTTCCACTTCTGACTTCATTTTTGACCCAAATGACTTCTCACATTTATATAAATGCCTTGTTAAAAATGCCTTTGCACAACTAAAGGGGTAAGTGTTAAGTGTCTTCTTCATGAGGTCTAGGGTATAAAACAAATTGTTTTGCCTGCTTGACTTGAACTTTCCAGTTCAGCTGCTGTACCGTTCACTGTATAGTAGGTGCTTACATTTCATGTCCTTCATTAATTCCTTTCAGTGGAATTTACCATTCATTATTGTTGTCTCAGTTTTTAAAAAGTGATTATATAAAATTTGGAAAATAAACAAATAAAAGCACAATGGATCAATACACATATTCTGCATACAAAAAGTTATAAGTATAGTGATTAATAATAGAGATAAAAACATTTTCATAAAGGATTTATACCAGGAAGTATTATCCAATAAAATTACAAAAATCACAGATTCCGTAAGTATATAAAGAAACATAGCTTGAAAATAACTAAATACTGAGACAAAATAGAATTGGAAAATTCTTTTAAAGCTACAATTAGGTAAATAACATCCTATAAATATGCATCACTAAAAGCAGAAATTAAAAAGCGACAAAATTGCAGGAAAAATATCACTTATGAGGTGGGTAAGCTGAAGCATGCTTCTAAAATACAAAGTAAAATGACCAAAAAGATGAAAATGACAGATATAAAGGACCTAGTGTCTAAAGAATTATTAGAAGAAATGTAAAATTGATATATTTTTAAAAATATGGTAAAATGAAAATTTTATTTAGATGGGTGGAGACTCAAATCACTAACCCGAAAAAACTTACTGTGTGCCAGAAAAAAAAATAATTTAAAAAAACTGTCATGTCAAAAAATTCTAGTGATGATTTTAGATTACAAGGAAAAAGAAAAAATTCTGTAAGCATTCAGATAAATTTAAAAGATCTGCAACTTCCAGTCATGTCAGGTTAGGTTATTCATACCAACCCTAATTGCTAAAATCATTTCCTTAAGAGCATGGAAGAACTCAAAAGACGGTGAGGATGAGATGCCAAGACAAACTTTAAGAGAAAGTAAATACCTGGAAAAGTAAGTAGTCACGAAGCTGCTTTTCCCCTGATCCAAATAACATAGGGTTGCAATTTAGATGACATCAAGGGACATGGACCATATATGTCAAGGTTCATATTCCACCTGACATGAGGAACCAACTAGGAAATAAGCACATGAAACTGAAATTCTGAAGTAAATGCACCCTCCTAACCACAACACACACGCAGGCAACTTGAGGAGGATGAGATTTCATGCTGAGGAAAGAAGGAAAAAATAGAATAAGAAAAACCTATCTCTTAAAAATGATAACCACAACTGAGCTCCTGCATAGATTTTCAGCCCTAACTCACATCGGTGGGGTGGTCCAGGAAACCTCAAGCTGTAAATTTAGCTTAAAGTGGTTCTGGACTGTTTATGCCTCTGGGGCTCTGAAAAGAACAAATGCAAATCTTAACTAGAGGAGCAAACTTCACCCTAAGCCCTAGGGAATCCCCATAAATAATTTTTCAAGGACAATTGGTAGTACATAGTCAAAAATAACCAAGCCCCCTGGAGAATGTGATACCATGAGTGAGAACAGAAAGAGCCAGCATAAAGAGATCCACAAAATGTCCCATATCAGAACACACAGACACATTATATAACAAATAGTCTTTCAAGGTTTGAAGAAATATGGTCAAGATTGAAAATATCTGAAGGGAAATGAAAAGTATAAATTGTAACCCACAAGATACAAAAAAATGAAAATGTAGTATTTAAATTTAAAAACTCATATTACTAAACTCTTTAGCAACAGACTGTACAAAGCAAAAGAGAGAATTGCTGAACTGGGAAACAGACCACAAGAAGTCACCCAAAATGCAGCGTAGAGAGAAAAAGAAATGCAGAAAGTATAAAAGACAAGTAGAGACAAAAGAAGGTAGACAAGGGCCAAGATTAATTTGATTAAAGGAGAGAAGAAATGTGCAACAAAGGCAATATTCAAAGAGATAAATGACTGACAATTTTCCAGAGTTGAAGAAAGATAAAATTCACATATTAGAAAAACCCCCTACAATAATCAATAGGCAGGAGTAAAATAGTTGCAACACAAATAATACAAAAGGGATTTTAATATCTAAAAAATTAAAAATTCTAACAATACTATAAGATATTGAAAATCGAGATTGAAAAGGAGCTCAAAATAAAACTAGGCAAAGGATATGAGCAGGCAGTTCACAGAGGGAGAAACTTGAATGGCCAAAAAATAATCAACTCAGTAGTTATCAATAAAATGCAAATGAAAATCAAGAGATGCTGGTCTGTGTTCATTACATTAGCAATAATTTTAAAAGTTTGACAAAATCAAGTGACGAAAAGATTATGGGGGAATCAGTATTCTTACACACTGCTGATGGAAACATGAATTAGCACAGCTACTTTGGAGAATAATTTGACAGTATCTATTAAAACTCAAAATGTGCCCTGGCTGGTGTAGCTCAGTGGATTGAGCGCGGGCCTGTGAACCACACAATCGCGGTTCGATTCCCAGCCAGGGCACATGCCTGGGTTGCAGGCCAGTTCCCGGCAGGGGACTCATGAGAAGGAACCCTACATTGATATTTCTCTCCTTCTCTCCTTCCTTTCCCCTCTAAAGATAAATAAATAAAATCTTAAAAAAAAACCCTCAAAATGTTCATATCCTATAAGCCCCAAATTCCAATTCTAGGACTCTTTCCTAAGAAAAAAATTATCATTGCCACCTAAGGAGATGAGTATATTTATTGCAATGTTATTCATAATAATGAAAAGTTTAACAAAAACTACACCAGGGGAATGTGATTGTGTATGCATCTACCTAATGGAATACTATGCAACAGTTGAAAGTAACTAGTAAGATCTTAATGTTTCAGCATGAATAGATCTGAAAAGTATATTGTTATGTGAAGAAGTAAATAAATCTCTGAAGAGTAAGCACCAAACTCAGTAGTCTGAGGTTGGGGTTTTGCAGGAGAGGAAAACAGGTGAAGGAGTAGAGACAAAAAGATTTTAGCTGGTCTGTCATATTCATTCCTTTAGAAAGTGAATGCGCTCATATTTTATTATGTAATTAAACTGAAACTTTTAGAAGGTTAAAGATCAAAATTAGTAAGCAGGACAACAGAAATTATTTTTGCAACAGCCTTCATCCCTCGCTAAGTTTAAATTCAAAGTGCCATTTTCTTTTGCAACGTCATATAGCTTAAGTCTGTTATTCCTATCAGTTAAAGTACATTCCTCTGTACCCAAGGTCTTTGGCTCAGTCTTGGTTAAAATAACAGTTGTAATGATAGCAATGTGTTCCAATGCTATTTAATGAGAAACTTTGAGTTGTTAACACAAGTGCTTTTAAAAATGCAAAGCATTGGGCTACCCACTACCCATTGTTTTAGCTAGATAATGAAGGAGTTTAGAGAATATTTATATATTGGTTACCGTAAAATTTAAATTAAACCTATACTTATTCTGTATCGTGTTATCTTAGAGTTGAATTTCTGCCTAAGTTTATAGAATAAGACAGCTTTCCTGCAATATTCAAAGGTTTGTTTTAATAATTTCAAGAACTGTTGACTTATAAAATGTTAAGAACATAAATTGTGTTATAGGAAACTGCATGTTTTAGAATGTCAGCCCTGGAGAATTGTCTTTGTTCACATAAAACTGTAAACCATGCTTGTTATATAGTTTGCATTTGCACACTAAGTTTACAATAGTTAAACACTCCCTCTGACCCCACTCTTCACTCAGTCTTGTTACAATTTACTCAACCAGACTGGATGGCGTATTCTGGAGGATGGAAAAGTAAATTGAAGACTTTCTTGTAGAACTTATTTTTGCAAGTAAATTAAACAAGTGATTCAAACAGATTATTTTGAAGGTATAAAGCAGAATCATATTCCACGGCACATGATTCATCGGGAACTTAATCATAGGCCTGGCAATTAACATCTTGCTTTTCCCTTTACATCAATAAATTCCCCAATAGAGGAAGATTTAAACATAAAAATAACAGCAGAAAAAAAGTACTAAAGGAAAGCATGTGGTTTAAAAAGAGAATCTCTTGAGTGGAGAAGGTCTGACTGAAACCACAAAAAAATGGATGAATTCAACTCTGTAGGAATAAAAAGCCTAAATAAATAAAGTCAAAGCACAAACAATGAACTGGGAGAAAACACTCACAACTCAAACTATAAAGGGCTATTTCCTTGAATGTATAAAGAATACATAAATATAAACAAACGTCATGAACAGATAACTGAGACAGGAGTGCAGAAAAAACACACATTCATTTTAAAATGAAAGAAAAACTACGATGACATACTAATTTGAATTTAGCAGAGGAGAAAAAAATTTTAGTTTGATAAACACTAAGAAACAGGCGCTCATGTATTGAGGTGGGAATTTCACTTGGTATAAGCCCTATGGAGCCACTGGGCCATGTCTGTTAAAATTTTAAATGCGCGTTATTGTCATTCCTAAATTATACTTCTAGAGTTATTCAAATAATGTGCAAAGATGTACATATGTAGAAACAATTCACTGTAGCATTTACATCATTTACCTATAGAAAGGATCTCAGAGCCAACTCTCTCTTTTTTAAAAAGTAATATTTTATTGCTCATGCTGTTCCAGTTGTCCCAATTTTCCCCCTTTCCTCCTTCCACCCAGCCCACCCCAATTCCATAAGCCATCCCCAGAGCACTGCCCATTTCCATGGGTCCTTCACATGTGTTCGACTGATCCCTTTACCTCTTTCATGCAGTCCCTACCTCCCCCCGCCCCTCTTACCGCTGTCAGTCTGTTCCATGATTCTATGCCTCTGATTCTGTTTTGCTCTTTAGTTTATTTTGTTCATTAGGTTCCTCTTATAAGTGAGATCATACAGTACTTGTCTTTTGTCAACTGGCTTATTTCACTTAGCATAATATAGCAGAGACTCTAAGAAGAAAAAAAGAACATAAGTTAGTAGTTGAGTATTGAATATTAACCCATCCCCCAAACAATGGGAGGCATTTAAAGTGGTAGAATGGGAATTTGAACCAAAGTAGTCTGGCCCCAAGGCACATACTCTTTACATTATGCATTTTTTAGGTGACAATAGCCTTTCAAAGTCCCATAGCTATTAGTATTCTCATCAATCCGTGAATCCAAATGTGTAGCACCTCTATCTTGAAGTACTCTGTTCTCATGAGTTTCCTCACCTTCTTCCCAGAGGGAGACACCAAAACACAGTGGTTACACTGTGGACCCTGGACTCAGATATCCAGGTTTAAATTCTGACCTTCCATACTTAGCTATGAGACCATGGGCAAGTTACTCAACTTCTCTATGTCTCAGTTTCCTAACTAGTAAAATGGAAATAATAGCACTATCTACTTCAGAGGGTTGTTGTAAAGATCTGATAAGCTCCTAAGTGAGTGCCTGCTTTATGGTACGGGCTCAGTGTTAGCTACCATTGTTACTGGTAATAACAGTTGTGTCATTACCGATAATCTTTATTACCACAGTCTTTACGTGTCTAGTCATAAAAAAAACCCCACTGGTTGCCCATTGCCCCTGATATTGTATATTACAGAAAATTTTCATCTCCAAAAGGACTTAGAAAATACTATTTGATAGAAAGAAACAACAGGGAGTTGGATATAATAATACTCTGGGTGGTTTTAAAAAACATGTAGAAGACAGATGCAGAAGACACTCTCTTACTCACTTTTAACCCCTGGCCAATGAAGGTTCCCTGTCTCCAAGGTAGAGGACGTGGTAGAAATATCCTGCTGTTTACCAGCTCAACCCCACATTCCTCCTCAGGGCTTTTTCCACAATTCAATTATTGGAAATTCCTCCTGGTATAGGCCAGATCATTAGCTAATACGGCTGGAATTTAGTGCTACTAGACTTCCATATTTCTCTTGTTGTCTTTATTGATACTTTAAAGGGGATTTTGGAAATGAGTCCCTTCCCAGTGAGGAGGACATACAGGGGAGTAACAGTTCCAGCCTGAACATTCTCACTAGTGAACCAGATAGACACCTATGAAACGTTACCACTCAGTATCCCTCCCCAGGCAATACACTACATCTACCCTCATGAAGATTTAATCTCTTCACTTGACAACACAGAACAAATAGACTGCAAAAGAAAATTTAGGTCTTGCAAAATGGAAAACACAAGATAGGCACCTCAAAGATGATTTAAATATAAAAGTATGAAATGGGGTGTTGGGAAAGGCACTGAAGCTCTTAAAAATTTTTGAAAAAAAATGACTCTATATGATCACACTAAGAAAAACCAAAAACAGGAAGAGAAAAACGCCAGTTGTCAGACAATGTATGCCACAAAATATTTGATTTGTTCCTTGCTTTAAAAATGCACAGTTGTGTTACCAGACAAGGGGCCTGACCCTGAGCAGGTCTGCCTAGGGCCAGCCAGTAGTGTGTGGGTTCCTGACTCCATGCAGGAAAGGTTTCCCAACACAAGTCCAGGTGACTGTAAGGGTATGTTTATTGAAGCTGGGGACAGTAGCATAGAAGAAGCAACAGGAGAGCCTAGGCAGGGCTGCCTTAGCTCAATGGGCAGTCAGAGAAAAAGGAGTCTTGGGAACAGGTTCAGGGAGTTAGCCTGGGATGAGCTGCCGCTGCCCACTGTTCCCCGGTTGCAAGTATTGTGGGGACACTTAGAATTTAGGAGATGTGGGGCTGTGGGGGAAGGAGAGGGTGAGGGGAATGGCACAAGCTGCTTCCCAGAGGGAGAGCGAGTGCTAGGTCCTTTGCCTTGAGGCTATTATTCAACTAAATTCAACTCTAAGACAACACGAGACAGAATAAGTATAGGTTTAATTTAAATTCTATCAAATAGTCTCTCTTACAGGAGAGAATTTTCAGGGAGGCCTTAGGGGAGGGTTTCAACAGAATATTCATCAGTTTTCCAGGTGTGCTCTTTCCAGTTCTTGATGTCTACTCATTGGTCAGAGCCAGGGCAGGGGGTCGTTAGCCATTACAGCTGGCCCTGGTTGTGCCCACCCATTCTTGCTTTTCTGGGCCTGGAGCAGAAGTACAACTGAGGCCTAGATATTCCCTCTGGGGAGCTGACCTTCTGCACCTGGCTGTCGATTGCTCCGTCCCTTTCTTCTATCCGTCTCCATCCTCCTATCTCACATGTCCTGGCTTACTGGCCTGTTTCAGTTACAAGCTAAATTTTGTAACATAAAATGAAATTCACTTATTTAGTGGTTTTATTTCTTCTTCAAGCTCATGCTCTAATTAAACATTTTTCACTATTTATTTTCAAATGTCTGTCACCATCTGAAATGGATTCCTCTGAGAAGCAGGCTTTTCAGGTACCCATTCTGCACTGAGTGTGAGTACCATATAAAGAAAGTAGCAGCCGAGAACTTTGAAAACAAACTCTAAGTCCCTATTCCTCATTCTCAGTCAAGGAATCCCCCAGAAAATAAGAATCTTCATTATTTTTCTAAACCTCAGAAAATGGTACACGTAGGAAATTTGGTACAGTGTGTTCAACCTTCCAAGAAAGTGTTCAATTTTACAATTTTAAATTATAAGAATGGCCTCAAAACCACAGTATTAGGAAGAAACACTAAATTTAACACTGTAAAGCTACTTTCCATTAAAATGGTTGTTGGTATTTGTAGCTCGAATATACGTCTTAAGCTTAGATGTTTGAAAACTCCACGTAGGTTACTGGATTAGGGTTCGCTACAGCTTTCCAAATGGCTCTAAACTTGCAGCAGAAACAAAGATTCTTCCCTACACACACACACACACTATCACCATTAACACAAAAAAGGAAACTAAACAAATCCAGACTAGTTGCTTTGATTAAAACCATAAAGCCAGAGTAGGTTTTGCACAGTAGCTCCGTTGGGCAAACTATACTTCTGGGAGCCCGACTTCATACCATGCAACTCTGATTCAGGTCTTTCACTGTGGCTGACAAAAAAGTTGCAAGATGGGAATGAAAATGGGCTCAATCTTTCTCAAGTCCTGAAGAAAAGCAGGGTAAGTTTGTTCTTACAGCAAGTCAGGTTTTCAATGGTTTCTGGCCAGTTTACTCTTCTCAGATTTCACCATCTAGAATCTAGCATCTTTGTCAAAAATACCTTCTTCAAGATTCAATACCAATTAAACTAAGGCACTATGCCAGAAGGGGAATCAAGATTGGTTCCAATGTCCCTGTCTAAAAATTCATGACTAATATGGTAAGAAGGTCATGAGTGAGACTAGAATAAAGACCCTGAGGCAAACTTGTTTAACCTGGGGTCAATGGATAGAAGATAGGTAGGGGAAAAAATGACATCTTTTCATTTTTCACTAGATTGCAACTTGACCTTTCACTCAATTATAAATATAGGCAACGAATCAGCAATATGAGCAGCATGTGTAATTTTGTCACCAACAGAAATCACAAATATCTTCATAACACATTATAGTTTCTACAGGTATCTATTGTAAAAATATCCTCGGGTGGGTGGAGGTTGGTGAGGGTATAAGAAGGATAAATGGTAATGAAAACATATAATCAAAATAAAAAATTACAATATTAAAAAATAATAAATTAACTAAAAAATTGTAAATAATGATACCTACACCATACCCCAAACCAATGAGATCATAACCTCTGAGGTTATTATGATCAAGGACCAAGGCATCAAGATTAGTTTTAAAGAATAAATAAAAATAAAAATATCCTTTACATGTATCAAATTCCACAGCCATGGTAACAGTTAATCTGTTGCTAGAATTGCATATGATTCATCTTCCTGCCTGTAGACACTCAGCATACAATGCAGGTGACCAACTATTGCACAGCCCTGCACTTCACGGTCATTCAGCCACCATTCTCTCACAGCCTCACCTTAAAGTCGCATGTTCTCACATGGGGGCCCAGATCCACATTACTTCCCAGCCCTCCCTGTCTATACAACTGGCCAATCACTGAAAGAGTTTAACCAGAGACTACCTCTGAGTTTAACGTTCTTATTTAAGCAGTAGTGGTCCTCACACTAATAGTCTCCTTAATAAATAAAATGAACTTTAACTTAGCTGTACTTTCAATGTGGTTTTATAATTAGTGTACTAATAAAGAAGTGCATATGTTACTATGCCATAAATTTAATGTTTCTCTAACTATATATAAATATAGGCAATATATTGTAATTCACTGTACAGTCATGTGTGGCTTAATGACAAGGATACATTCTGAGAAAAGTATCATTAGTACAGTTGATCGCTGTGCAAACACAGATTTACACAAACCAAGATGCTATACCTTACACAACTAGACTTTAGGGTATCACCTATTTCTCTTAGATGACAAGTCTCACACATGTACAGCATGTTATTGCCCTGAATACTGCTGGCAACTGTAACATAATGGTAAGTTTTTGTGTATCTGAATACATGAAACATTGACAGAGCACAGTAAAACTATGGTATAAAAGATAAAAATGGCTCACCTGTGCAGGGCACTTACCACGAAAGGAGCCTGCAAGACTGGAAGTTGCTCTGAGTGAGTCAGTGAGTGAGTGGTCATGAAGGTGAAGGCCAGCACATTACTGTGCACTAATGTGGACTTTATTAACACTATACATGGAAGCTACACTAAACTTATAAAAAATAGTTTTCTTCCATAACCAAATGGCCTTAGCTTACTATAACATTTTATTTTATGAATATTTTAAGTTTTTAAAACTTTTTTCTTTTTTGTACTAACACTTAGCTTCAAACACAAATACACTGTACAGCTGTACAAATCTATATTCTTTATGTTGTTATTCTATAAGATTTTTCTCTATTTCAAGGCATTTTTATTTTACTTTTTAAAGGTTTGTGTTAAATACGAAGACACGAACACACACACTAGCCCACACAAGATCAGAACCATCAATATCACCACCTTCCACGTCTATATTTCATTCCAGGGGCAATAACAGAAATGATGCTGTCATCTCTTATGATAATAATGCCTTCCTCGGGAATACTTGCTGAAGGGCTTACCTGAGGCTCTGCTTAAGGACATGTCACTCTTCTCAGAAATATGTTCCTGATGGTTTGCTTGATTTGTTTTTTTTATTATAGATTTGCTGATAAGCAGATAATGTATCATAAACATTCCTCTCTACTAATGAAAATCTTCTGGTGTTGGGGGGTGGTCCAGGTTTTCAAACTTTTTTAGGAGTTCGTTGAGTTCTGCAAAAGCTTCTACTAAATCGTTCGGTATGAAGTTTCTTGCAGGGGATTTTCTTCTCCTCTTGCAGTTTCCTTTTCTCTTGCCTCCTCTTCCTATACCAGTTCTAACAACTCCTCATTAGTTAATTCCTCAAGAACCACTTCCAGGAGCTCCACACCCAGATCAAGCACAGCCTTATTGATTTTTGCAAACTTTTCATCCTTGGCAAATCCTTTGAAGTCATGGACAAACTTCTTAAGTGTCTTTTCCAGATGCCATTTATATACTCCTTAGTGACATCACCTCAAGCCCAAGCAAAGTTCCTAATGCAGTCACAGCTGTTGTACTGCATCAGTGTCTTCTCAGCATATCCCTCAGTTGCAGCGACAGGCTGGGCAAAGGTTCCCCTCAGGTACCTGGCCTCAGACGTTGCTATAACTCCCTGATCCATTGATTGGATCAAAGAGGGGGTATTTGGAGGAAGAAATACCACTTTGATATTGGAAGGAAGATCACCAATAAAAGGAGGATGTCCAGAAGCATTAGCAAAAATAAGCAAAATCTTGAAAGATTGGGGGGTATACTATTCTCCAAATAATCGTTCCCCATTTTTCTGGCAAAGCAATTGAGGAGGGCATCTTTGAAGAGCACCCACATTGGCCATGACTTCCTGTCCACCCTATAGCACTCTGGCAGTGAGTGTTTACTGATATGCATGAAGGCCCCGGGGAGTCTCACTGGCACATCTCACAGGGTTTCAATATGTAACACTGCCCCTAAGCAGGACCTTTATCCTGTCCTTAAAGGCCTTGAAACCTGGCATTAACTTTGCCTCCTTATGGATGAAAGTGCTTTCAGGCAACTGTTTCCAGAATAGGGAGGTTTCATCCATGTTGAATATTTGCTTTGGCAAGTAATTTTCCTTCATAATCAGCTTATAAAGTTTCCAAAAATTCTTCAGCTACCTTCACATCAGCACTTGCAGACTCACCACTCACTTTCATATTGTATAATAAATAATGATTCCTGAATTGTTTAAACCACCCAGAGCTAGCAGTAAATTCCACATAGTAGTCAGGTCCAGCCTTTTCTTTCAACACTGCAAACTAACTTTTTGCTTTGGCCGTGATCATAATGGTACTGAGAGGGATACGCTTCTGTGCCTGGTCTTCAATCCAGGTCATTAAAAGCTTCTCCCTGTCTGATATAGGCCTTTCTCAAAGGTTTGTTAGTTTCACTGCAGTCCATGAAGTAGATCCTTTAACAACTTCCATCACTTTGTTCTTATACTTCAAGATCATAGCTCTTGTGGAATGGGACATGCTTGCCTGGTAAGCAACAACTGTCACTGATTTTCCACCTTCATCAGCCTTAATCACTTTTAATTTTGTTTCTGGGTCAAGCACTCGATGAAGCCTCTTCCTGGCAGCACCAACAGTGGGTTTTGTGTGCTTAGAGGCCACGATGAACAAAACTACATGAGATTAAATCCAGCACAAGAAAAAATGATGCAATGAAGAGATGCAGTAAATACAAGCTGTACGAGGTGGCTGCTGGTATAACAGTTCACTACACGATTTTACAGCAAACTTTTTTATAAGTGGACTGCACTCTAAAATGATAATTAAAAGTATACTATGATAAATGCATAAACCAGTAACAGTAATTATTATCATTATTAAGTTGTTACGTAGCATGCATAATAGTATGTGTTATACCTACATAGGACTGGCAGTGCAGTAGGTTCATTTACACCAGCATCACAACAAATAAAATGCCCTCAGCTACTGCCTTGTGATCGGAATAATGTCTCTAGGCAGTAGGAATCACTCAGCTCAATTATAATCTTATGGGACCCCTGCCATATTTACAGTCCACAGTTGACCTAAATATCAGTATTTAGTGCATGACTGAATTTTATTTTATTCACTAAAAAACACTATTATAATAAGGGTTCCATAAGCTTCACCAGATGGCCAAAGGGCTCATGGCACTGAAAAGGTCAAGAGACACTGATTAACATATCAAGGGAAAAACAACACAGCCAAGGCAGAATGCAGTTTTCTCAGGGAAATGTGGGCCTACAGAAATGGTCAAATCATCTGATTTGGGCCAAAACAATTTTATTAAAACTTTATATATTACTATCTTTTCATATGCACAAATATAAGCATGCATCTTTGAAATCTAGTAATTGCTAACAAGCTTTTTCTTTTTAGAGAATCATCGCAAGCAGTGTGAGTTGAGCCAAGGTAGAAATCCTAGAGATCATCCCATTTAAACTCCTTCCCTAACCACCACCCACCAAATTACATACAAATGTAATGAGGTAGATTAGAGGAGAGGTCCCTGGAAAACAGGGGAACCCCCAATCCTGCAAAAAGGCAGTGACAGGGTGGGAAGGGTGCCGACAATGGAACCGAAGGCACAATACTTAAGGCACATTGCAGAGGCAGATTAAAACAGTCTCTGTCTTCCCAAAGGGAGGGTTTGCAGGAGGAGGCTGCTTCTCAGGGCAAACTGCAAACAAAGAAAATGTGACTGTGAGAATGTGCACAGGCAGAGTTACTTACGACATAGTGGGAGTCAGGGGTGGTGGCAGGGGAGCTCATACAGTGCCTGCATGAACTGCAGGGGTTGGTTGGGTGCCCAAAGCTGGATGAACAGATAGAGGTGTGCCTGTATATGGCTGGAAAACTTTTGCCCTGAGTAAAGATGGCAGCCAAAAAGTGTTGAAGACACTGGGAAGCTGACAAAAATGGCAGACTCTGATGCAATTGGAAAATCTGGACACCCCCACTGGCTTCCTGCACATAATGAATTTTGGGAGGGCCTTTTAAAGTAAAGGGTGGTAAGGCTCTCTCTCTTTCTGTCTCTCTCTCACACACACACAAACACATTCTTGATATGGGCACTTGATAGAGAGAAGTCGGTCTCCTGCTTCAGAGCTTGTGTAAGCGCTCTCTCTGGGCTGTTGGCATTTGGACATTCTGGGCCCCTGGTTCTGGTTCCCTTATGTACAGGAGCACTCATGGGACCAGGAAGATGCCAGGCCCACCAGAGCCTTAGATCCCACATGGATGGAAGCCCACTCCTGGAGGCAGCTCTCCCCGAGCTGCAGTCTCTGCGACACTATGACCCAGTGCAGCACGGCACATGTCTCCTGGTCTGCCACGTGGAGACTGAGAGCAGCGCACCCCGGATCCTGAAGGGAGAGCTGCTGCAAGAAGATGGTGACTCTGAAACCCAGGAGTG
The DNA here is from genome assembly GCF_014824575.4 of Sturnira hondurensis. NCBI lineage: Eukaryota > Metazoa > Chordata > Mammalia > Chiroptera > Phyllostomidae > Sturnira > Sturnira hondurensis. Next base: position 9,021,355 of record NW_028090067.1, on the reverse strand, counting down.
CACATTCCAGAGAGGATGGAGAACTGTTTGCATGACCAGCTTAAGGACAGATAAGGAAATGGGGAACTTCTGGGCATGGTTTTGGCTTATAGACTTTGGGGGAGCAAGAGAGGTTCTGGGTCTCATGGGAGAGAAGGGCTCAGCATCCCCATGGAAGAGCAGGAGTGCTCAGCATCCCTACCTCCTCAAGTTTGGAACCTTGTTAATAAAAACCTGTTTCTTTCAACACAAATTGTTGGATCATATATAAAGGCACCAAGTGGCCAAAGCCCAGTTTGCACAGTTACAAAAGGCAGATACTATTTTCTCCTATTAATATAGAAATACACAAAATCCCCATCCATTCATCCTCAGTCATGCTCAATGCTAAATAGCTTTACTGAACACTGCCAAAAAACACCACATCTCATGTTAAAGCATGACCCCCTTTTTAAGAGACAGTAAAGCAGGATGAATTTTGAGGCTCAATTTAGATTCGGATGATTCAAGGAAGAATTCACGGGTATTGTGTTTACTGGAGTGTTTTCCTACCTAACATCATTTACTGGGTTTCTTTGCAACAAAATGCACATATTCTTTTTTTAAAATACATAATTTATCGATTAGGTTATTACAGTCATCATATTTTTTCTCCCTTTGTCCCCATCCACCCAGTACTTCCCCTCCCTCCAACAATCCCCCTATTATAAGTTCTTTGGCTTCTCCATTTCCTATACTATTCTTGACATTTTCCCTATTTTGTGCCTACCGATTGTGCTTCTTAATCCTTGCACCTTTCCCCCCATTCTCCCACTTTGCCCTTCCAGTTTCTAACACCCCAAGTGATCTCCACATCTATGATCCTGTTCCTGTTCTGCTTGTTTGTTTAGTTTGCTTTTTAGATTCAATTGTTTATAGTTGTGAATTTGCTGCCCTTTTAATGTTCTTAGTTTAATCTTCCTCTTTTTCCTAAATAAGCCTCTTTAACACTTCATGTAATAATGGCTTGGTGATGATGAACTCCTTTAGCTTCACCTTGTCTAGGAAGCGTGTTATCTGTCCTTCCATTCTAAGTGATAGCTTTGCTGGATAGAGCAATCTTGGATGTAGGTCCTTGCCTTTCATGACTTTGAATACTTCTTTCCAGTCCTTGCTGGCCTTCAAGGTTTGTTTTGAGAAATCAGCTGATTGTCTTATGGTAACTGCTTAATAGGTAACTCTGCTTTCCTCTTGCTCCTTTTAAGGTTCTCTCATTATCTTTTAACCTCTGGCATTTTAATTATCGTGTGTCTTGGTGTGGTCCTCTTTGGGTCCAACTTGTTTGGGACTCTCTGTGCTTCCTGGACTTGTGTCTATTTCCTTTGACAAATTATGGAAGTTTTCATTCATTATTTTTTCTTTTTTTTCTGGGTACCAAGTTACTTAATTTGAAGGAATGGTACAAATAAAGGACATAAGCGGATGATCTGGTACAAGTTATAGAAAAGGTGAAGGTAACTCCAACAAGCACATACTGCTTTGGTGACCAAGGAAGTCATTCCCGTGGCTGCGGGAAGGCAGCCTAAGGCTTAGCTCTTACTGTCTCCCAGAGTGCGCTGGTCAAGGAGATACTCTGCCATCCCAGATCCAGGGGCCCCCAACCTCACAAGTTGGTTACATAGTCACCCAATTTTTTGATGGATTTCACCTGCTCATCCAGATGGTGAGTCTCAGTGAAGTCACACAAAGGAGGGTCATTTTTTTCTAGTGCCCAGTTTGTGCAAGTCCAGTAGTGACTGATTCACACTTTTTTCTAAGTATAATGCACACTCCATTGCATTCAACCCATTCTCCCAGTCATAACAGTCTGGTTTCTTAATATCTGGAAGGAAGATTCAACCACCTTGCTGGTCCCGCAGCTTCATCAGTTTCTCAGCATGTTCCCTCTCCTCACGAGATTGGTTAAGAAAACACTTGGCAAAGTTCTTCAAAGCCACATCATCATGGTCAAAGTAGTAAGACATGGACAGGTAGACAGCATAGAACTCCAGGTTGATTTGGTGGTTGATGGCAGCCTCTGAGTCCTGGTGGTAGTTTTGGTGCACCTGGGAGGTAGATGTGGTCCTCATGACAGGTGGCTGAGGACAGGCAGCTTTGTGGTGCTGGAGCAGTGGCAGGGACCTTGGGACTCTTTGAGGGTGCTGTAAGAAGGTGACAGAGAATGGATTTGGGCAGCTGGATGAACGGTGCGTGGTGAGGGGGTCAGGGGGGGTGGTTAAGCATCAGGTTCAGTTCAAGCACTGTTGAAGCAGGAAACCACAGCAACTCTCAGCAAAGTCTCTATTTTTTCAAATAAGTTTCCGTTTCTTGCTCTTTCTCTTCTCCATCTGGCACCACTATGATTTGGATGTTGGTAAGTTTAAAGTTGTCCCAGAGGTTCCTAAGCCTATACTCACTTTTTTGAATTCTTTTTTCATCCTACTGCTCCAATTCCTTCCTTGTGTTCCACATCATTGATTTGAATCTTGGCTTCATTCTCTTTGTTTTGGTTCCCTATAGATTTTCCTTTATTTCACTTAGTGTAACCTTCGTTTTTTCCTTTATGTTTTATGTTTCCATACTCAGTGAGTTCTGTGAGCATCCTGATCACCAGTATTTTCTTTTGTTTTTTCCAATTTTTTAATTTAATTCTTTTTCAAGTATAGTTTTCTATTACTCCCATCCCATCCCACCCCCCATCCTCCCCCCTTCCTATTTCCACCCTTCTCAGTTGTTGTCCATGTATCCTTTATATATGTTCCTCTAAATCCCTCCCCTATTTCCCCTGAAATTTCCTCCCCTCTCCCCTCTGGTCATTGTCAGCCTGTTCTCTATTTCAGTGTCTTTGGTTATATTTTGCTTGCTTGTTTGTTTTGTTGTTTAGCTTCCTGTTAAAGGTGAGATCATATGGTATTTGTCCTTCAACACCTGGCTTATTTCACTCAGCATAATGCTTTCCAGTTCCATCCATGATGTTGCAAAAGGTAGGAGCTCCTTCTTTCTTTCTGCAGCATAAAATTCCATTGTGTATATGTACCATAGTTTTTTGATCCATTCATTTACTGATGGGCACCTAGGTTGCTTCCAATTCTTGGCTATTGTAAATTGTGCTGCTATGAACATTGGGGTGCATAGGTTCTTTGGGATTGGTGTTTTAGGGTTCTTAGGATACAATCCTAGCAGTGGAATTGCTGGGTCAAAAGGCAGGTCCAATTTTAGTTTTCTGAGAAAATTCCATACTGTTTTCCATAATGGTTGTACCAGTCTGCAATCCCACCAACAGTGGACCAGAGTCCCCTTTTCCCCACACCCTCTCCAACATTTGTTGTTTATTGCTTTGTTTATGATAGCCATTCTCACTGGTGTAAAGTGGTATCTCATTGTGGTTTTAATTTGCATCTCTCTGATAGCAAGTGATATTGAGCATCTCTTCATGTGATCACCAGTATTTTGAACTCTGCATCTGATAGATTGGTTATCTCTGTTTCATTTAGTTCTTTTTCGGGGGTTTTGTTCTATTCTTTCATTTGGGCCATATTTCTTTGTCTCCTCAATTTGGCAACCTCTCTGTTTCTATGTATTAGGTAGAGCTGCTTTGACTCACTGTCTTAGAAAGGGCACCTGTAAATTGAGTGGGTAATTGCCAGGGCAGGGCAATATACTTCACTACTTTGTAGCTCAGCGTGGGGGAGGGCTCAGCGAGGGGACAATGCCACTGCCTGGCTTTTGAAGATTTGCCCAGCACTTATCCTGTTTCCAGTCACTTCACCCAATCCCAAATATGACTGGCTCCCTTCCAGCTGTTGCTCTAGAGGTGAATCCCAGAGTTGGTGGGTTTGAGAACATTCTAAATCTATGCAGCCCTTTCAATAAACTCTCCTGAAAATCCAGCAGCTTCTTCCACCACCACAACTCCCACTGTTTTTTATAGCCAGAAGTTATAAGGATATATCTTCTCTGTGCTGGAACCCTGGGCTGTGTGGTCTGGCCTGGGAATGGGATTGCTCTCTCTCAAGGTATCCATCCTGATTTTTATCCACCACATGTGAGTGTGGAACTGCCCATTCCGTTGCTGCCTCTCTGCACAATACTATATCTCCCTGCTCTCTGCCTGTCTCCATGACTCTGCCCCTCCTACCCATCTGGGTGAATACGGTTTCTTTAAATCCTTTGTTGTAATATTTCCATAAAGCTCAATTTTCTGACAGTTCTGCTTGTTATTTGTTTCGAGATATAGTTGTAATTTTCTCTGTGGTTGCATGAGGAGGTGAAGCATATCTATCTATGCCTCCTTCTAGACCAGAAGTCTCCACATGTTCTTTTTACTCAGCAAAATCCTTTCCCTTATTGACCCCTGATAAATGCTCCTTAGCCCTCCTGTCCATGTCTTGTCCTCCCACCTCTCAACCTTAGATTGTGACTTTGAAAATCTTCAATTGATTATGACAAACTTTCCCATTTTTGTGAAATTTTTTTCATTTCTTCTTCTTACTTCTTTACCTTATCAGAAACCTGATTCTTTAGATCACACTCTTTCACTTGTTCATTTCACTGGCATATATTGACTACATAAAACGTGACTCAAATAATTTACAGTCAGAGGAGGAATACAAATTAAATTTACTTGGCAAAGTACTGTGATGAGTGCTATAGTAGAGGATTATTTGAAGTTCTATGGATATACAGAGAATGAAGAGATTGGCTCTGCTGGGAAGTCACATTTGCTTCACAGAGGAAGTAATCACAGTGACAGATCTTTAAAAAAGATCTTGGAAAAGAACCAAACATACACTAAAATCAATGATGCAATAAGAGCAACATTCTCTGTACTCTGCACTAAAAAAGACATATTTGAAAGGATCTGAAATCATCTAGAGAGAAAGAAGGTAGTCCTACATCAGAATCAAATTTAAACTACTCAATTTGCAGTTCAATGGAGAAATAGAACTTGATGTTAATCTTGACTCACACTTCTGGAAACCTCACTAAAATGGCATTAAAGGTGTTTGTTTTAAGATAGGAACTCACATGTATAAAGAAAACAGCAGAGGAGATGAAAGCAATACAAATTTGGAAATAAGAAAGCCAATGGAAGAGAGCTAACTAGAAGACTAGAGAAAGATAGAACCAAATTGGCCATGAGGGTAGCTCAGAACTAAATTGATTTAGGCTGTAGAATCCAAGAGAGCCTCAGTAATTGAACTGCTCAGGTAACTGCTCACTATCCCAGAAAGTGAGCGTGTAGGTGAAGCTAAATATGGATGACATGACTGAAAAGTCTAAATAAGAAGTAGTAGGGTTCCTGGACCACCCGCTGGGCAACAACACTACCCAACTTTGGCAGAAGGATGAAGGCTTTCTTTTCTTACATACTGAACCCAGTAGACTCTGGACTTAGGAACACTAAGCTCATTGAAAATTGGAGAAAGATGTGTTACTAAAAGAAAAAAAAAGAAAATAATGGAAAAAACATACTGAAATGATGATATTTGGGAGCCCTTATTCTTAATGTGGTTCCAGCAACACTGGCAGCCAGCCTTTCACACTCTCAGGCAGAGGATGAAAGAATTTTGCTCTGGAAAAATTGACCCACTAGGGGAAAATAAATAAAAATTATGTATATTATATGTAATATATATAATACAGGGGTAGGCTAAAGTAGGTTCATAATTGTAATACAAATAAATAATTCAAGAATAAACTGTATGTTTTGCATACTCACAACTGCGTATCAAAAATGATCCCCCCTTAAATGACCCATTTCTACCATCCGACCATGAAATACATCATCAAAAACCCTCACAAAAACACACAAGAGACAGAGCCTTTAAGTTCTTGAATATAATGGGACTACTACAAGATCATCAAACATTTGAGGAAAGAATATAATACTAAAGAGAAGAACAAAAACAAACAAAAGGCAGAGGGGACACTTGGAGGAAAGGAGCCAATACCAGAAAAAGGAAAACATCAAAAATATAATTAACCTTACATAAGATATTGTATTCATGAAAAAAAAAAACATGATGTGGAAAAAATGCTCAGAAATTAAAAATATGCTAGAATAAATGAAAAAGTTAGTAGGAGGGTTAGAAGACAAACTTAAAGAACTCTCTTATAAAGTAGACCAACAGACAAAGTGTTTACATTTTCAATTCAGTCTTTCTTCTTCTCAAGCAGCCTTTTTAATGTACAAGGTCCTATTTTACCTTGTTTGTACATCTTAAAAGATACATCAAAAATAGTTTCATATCCATACTTCCTGAATTTCATGCAGTTTGTTTCTGACAGAAAAGTGATGAAGTGGACCATCATATTTCTGCTTTCCGCAATATCTTTTATATTGTACTGTATTATAATTATTTTATTTTCACAGAAAAGAAGGGTGTAAACAAAATTTTGTGTGTTTGCGATTCCTAAACAATTCACAGCCCTCATTATGTTTTTACTATTGTCAGTAACAACCTGAGATAACTTAAATGAAATGGATAATTTTTCAAGAAAATATATATTATTAAAATCAATTCAAGAATAAGTAAAATAAAAATTATAACAGACCAATTATTATTCAATAAATGAAAAAAGATGACCAGAGACTCATTGATATGCTGAGCTCTTGTGGATGGATCCTGTTCATCCCTTCCCAGCTTTGTGTTAAGTGACACCATATTGGTAGCTTGAAGTCTCCCATAATGGGAGTATTTATATTACAGAAATAGGCAAAGACTACAAATCAGGTATTTTCTTTATAGAAGGCCAGTTGTTGAACACTTGCCAGAACATGTCTGGAATTACCCCTCCACCCAAATTAGCTCAGGTCAGTGATTCCCAAGGAAACTTCAATCAAATATTCGAGTTGAAAAATAATTACTGTATTATATTCCGTAGTATCTATATTTACCCTCTTTTCCATGTAATCTTTATAGTCTAAATTTTACAAGTTCTCCATATGCTGTCTCCAGTCCTCCCCCTATTCTGACTGGAGCCCATCCAATCAGGCTTTCCTGCCCATTGCTCCACTGGAACTGCTGGTGTCAAGGTCATTATGAACCGAGTGTTTGAAAAAGTCCAAAGATCAGACTTCCGCCAAGATGGGGCATAGGTGGAAACACTGTGCCTTCTCCCACAACCAAGTTTGAATACAACAAAGGTTTGGAGAACAAAGACACAGCCAAAGAACAGAAAATTGAATTATACGGAAGTCTGACTACAACTAACCATTCAACCAGGTGATAAGAGGGGCGGAGCCAGCAGCGGAGCAGGGTCAGGCAGGACAGATCCCCGGACCTAGGCGTTCAAGTGGCCCGGACCCAGTCAGGGTGTGGGGCAGACTGACCGTGGTTGCACATTTGTGCACAGTGAGACAGACCACACAGGCCCCAGGGGGCGAGGGCTGACGGCGGTGGCACACCCGCGTGCAGTGGGACAAAACGCACAGGCCCCAGTGATGGTGGCAGCTGCTGCACCTGTGGGGGCCGCAGCCGGAGGCGGCAGATGGGACGCCATTGCTCCTCGTTGACCCCGCCCCCACATACAGTGTCACAACCCAGCGACTGAGTTGCCCTGCTCTGCTGAACACCTAGGGCTCTGATCCTGCTACATAACAGGCACAAACAGCCCAAAAGATGGCGCAAGAAGAACTCAAAGTCCCAGAGCCAATAACTCTAAGTGACCGAGATATTGCCAGCCTCTCAGAAGCACAATTCAAGACACTGTTTATCAGGATGCTCACATAACTGGTTGATTATAGTCACAAATTAGAGGAACATATGAAGGCTAAACTAATTGAAATGAAGGGAGATGTCCAGGAAACCAATAGCGATGGAAAGGAAACTGGGACTCAAATCAATGGAATGGACCAGAAGGAAGAACGAAACATCCAACCAGAAAGGAATGAAGAAATGAGAATTCAAAAAAATGAGGAGAGGCTTAGGAAACTCCAGGGCATCTTTAAACGGTCCAACATCCGGATTATAGGGGTACCAGAAGGGGGAAAGAAACAGCCACCAGTGGAAAACTTATTTGAACAAATAATAAAGGAGAACTTCCCCAGTCTGGCAAAGGAAATAGACTTCCAGGAAATCCAGGAAGCTCAGAGAGTGCCAAAGAAGTTGGACCCAAGAAGGAACACACCAAGGCACATCATAATTACATTAGCCAAGACTAAAATGAAGGAGAGAATCCTAGAAGCAGCAAGGGATAAGGGGACAGTCACCTACAAAGGAGTACCCATCAGACTGTCAGCGGATTTCTCAAAAGAGACCTTACAGGCAAGAAGGGGCTGGAAAGAAGTATTCCAAGTCATGAAATCCAAAGACCAAAGCCAAGATTGCTTTATCCAGCAAAACTTTCATTTAGAATGGAAAGACAGATAAACTGCTTCTCAGATAAGGTCAAGTTCAAGGAGTTCATCATCACCAAGCCCTTACTATATGAAATGCTAAAGGGACTTATATAAGGAAAAGAAGATGAAAAATATTAACAGTGAAAGGACAGCAAACTCACATTATTAACAACCACACCTAAAACAAAAGCAAACCAAGAAGACAGCTAGATCAGGAGTGGAACCATAGAAATGAAGAACACATGAAGGGTTAGCAACAGGGGGGTGGGAGGAGGAGAAGGGGGGAGAAGGCACAGAAAATAGCATAGAGGGTAGGTAGAAAATAGATAGGGGGGAAGGCAAGAATAGTGGGGGAAATATAGAATCTAAAGAACTTGAGACGTGGTTATAAACTAAGGGGGGAGAATGGTGGGGGAGGGAGTGTGTGGGTGGAGGGGAATGAAGGGGGGGAATAGAACAACTGTAATGGTATAATCAATAAAATACATTTAAAAAAAGTCCAATGATCAGTTTAATGGAAGGCATAATCTCAGACATGCTTTCATCATATTTTTAATAACATTACATCATAAATGTCCAGAATACAATAAAAAGTTACTAAACTCACGAACAAGCAGGAAAAACTTATGAAGACCCAAAATCAGAAGAAAAAAGTCAGTACAAGCCCAGATATGGCACCAGTGTAAGAATTAACTGAAAAGGATTTAAAATAATTATTACATATATGTTCAAGTATTTAAGGAGAAAGAGGGCTTTATTGAGCGAATAGATCCACATTCTAAAAAGACAATTCAAAATTAGAAAGTAAATGAAAAATCTAGAACAGGATAAAAGTATAGCTAAAATTAAAAAATCACTGCATATGCTTAATATTTGACTATATACTGCAGGAGAAAATATAAGTTTTGGAGTCTGGACAAGAAATACTGTCTAAACCAAGCACACAAAGGAGAAAATCCATGTGAGAAAAACTGAATACAGCCTCACTGGCCTATGGAACACTATCAAGTTATCTAACAAATATGTCATTGGAATTCTAGAAGGAAAGAAAAGGGATATTGGAGCAAAAAAAAATTTAATGGAACAAGAGCCACACTTTTCCAAGAAGTTCAACTAACTCTAGCCAGATAAACACAAGAAAAAACCACACCTACACGCATCGCAGTCAAATTTCTGGAAACCAAAGAGTAAGAGAAAGTCTTAAAAAGGACCAGGAAAAAAAATATCACATACAAATGAACAATAATGATTGCTCACCTCTCATCAGAAACAGGGCAAGTCAGATGACAATGAAATGATGTCTTTAAAGCACTGAAAGGAAAACATCATCAACCTAGAATTCTATATCCAGAAATAAAATATAGACTTTGAAATTAAAGACAAACTAAAAATACATTCAGATAAACAAAACCTGATAGAATTCATATAATAGTAGACCTGCACCTCAGCCTTGAGGAAAATATCAAACAGAAATTCAGACCTTCAGTTTCAGGAGCTCTATATGGTCCTTCAAGGGATATCATGACTTCCTCCTGGACCAGTGAGTAATAAACTTCTGTTTCAAAGACACTTGTGGCTTTTTGTTGAACTACAGTTCACCGTTCAGCACCCTGTCCTCCACTTAAGAAATGTTAATTTAACAAAGTCATTAACAAGGATAATAAAATAAAGGATAAAGAATGAAGAATGCCAAAAAATATAGGAGCTAATATCAAAGGCTTTCTTATTTCTCAATTTCTTTCAAAAACTATTTTTATTGTTTTAATTTTAATTTTTATTGAATTTATTGAAGTGCCATAGGCTTATAATAATAAAATTACATAGGTGTCTCATGTATAGTTCTATAATAAATTGCCTGTATATTGTATTGTATGTTCACCACTGTGTCAAGTCTCCACCCATCACCATTTCTTCCCCCTTTACCCTCTTCTACCTCCCCTATTCCCCTTTACCTCTGGTAGTCACCATGATGCTGTCTGTGTCTCTGAGGGTTTGTTTTGTTTGGGGTTTTTTTTGGCTTAATCATTTCACCTTTTTTTCCCAGATGCCCAACCACCCTCCCCTCTGATAGTTGTCAGTCTGTTCTCTATATCTATGAGTTTACTTATTTTGTTCATTGGATTCGATGTATAAGTAAAATTATATGGTACTTATTTTTCTCTCACTGGCTTATTTCACTTAGCATAATATTCTTCATGTTCACCCATGCTGTCTCAAAGGGTAAGATTTCCTTCTTTTTTAATACCAAGTAGTATTCCATTGTGTAAATGTATCATGGCTTTTTTATCCACTCATCTATTAATGGAAACTTGGGTTACTTTCAGACACAATCGGATGCGTTCAAAACTTAAAAAATAGCAAAGGTTCAAAATAAATAAAGCAAAAACTAGCAGAACAAAATAAATACACAAATCATGTGTATACTTTAAGATGTAAACACTACTCTCAGTAATTGATAGAGTAAAAAAAGTCAAAATATTAGGAAAAATTTAATACATTGACAAATTTTACTTTCCAAACAGTCCTCAGCAATATGTATAGTTACACATGCTTTTACAGAAACTTGTCACCACTCCCCACCAATCAAGAAGGGCAGTCTATTGCTTCTCCTCTTGACAGCACAAACAGAATTCTGTGGCCACTACTACAAACAGAACTGGGCAGAAATGAGCTGCATGACTTCGAAGGCTCACTCAAAAGAGGCAACACAACCTCCACTTGGCTTTCTCCCTTTCTCATGACATGCAACTTAGGAGCTCTAAGCCAACAGCTTCCCTGAGCAACCATGCTGCAGTGGCCACAAAATGAGACCACATTAGAAGGGACCAAGATGCGTAAGTAGCTTTAGATGATTCCTTCTTTCAGCCTTTCGCTCACCCCCAACCACCTGACTCTGAGTGGAGTCTGCCTTTGAGATGCTCAGCTGATGTGGACTAAAGCACAAGTAAACTATTCCCACTCAGTCTTGCTGAAATATTAGAATTTGGAGCCAAATACATAATGCTGTTTTAAAACACGAAGTTGTAGAGACATTTGTTACATAGCCATTTGTTAAATAACTGAAACAATGAACAACCACCATGATCTAACTGACATTTTTAGAACACTGCAGCCAAAAAACTCTAGTATTTTGTAAGGACTCATGAAACATCATAAATATATATCATGTGTTGGGCATAAACAAGTCTGAATGAATTTAGAAGGAGTGAAATAAAGAAACTAAATTAAAAATCAATAACAAAAATAAATCTGGAAAATAAACCCCAATGTCCGGAAATTAAGTAACATTATACTAAGAAAGTAAACATCAAAGAAGAAATCACAAGAAATTTAAAAACATTTTGAAGTAAATGCTAATGAGAATAAAATAATTATAGGAGGCACCTAAAGTAATGCTTGAAGAAAATCTATAATTTTCTTAGCTCATTTATTTAAAGGTTGAAAATTAATTATCTAAGCTTATTCTTTAAAATTCTTTAAAAAGGAAGAGCAAATTAAACTCAAATTATGAAAATGCACAGACTTAATAAATGTCATATCAGAAATCAATGAAATAGAGAAAAATAAAACCAGAAGATAGTCACTGAAAAATTCAATAAACTTGATATTATTTTGCCAAGACTGATCAAAAAAGAAGAGGGCACATCACAGAAATAATCAGAGATGAGGAAATAATATGAACAGCTAAATGCCCACTAATTCAGCAACTTAGAAACACTGGGCAAATTCTTGGAAAGATGGCATAGATTTAAAAAAACCAAATGCTCATTTTTCTGTAAAAATATTAAATTTATCATTAAAATCTTTCCAGGCCCAGATGGCTTCACTGGTGAATTCTTTTTCTTTTTAAATCTTTAGAGGGGAAGGGAAGGAGGGAGGGAGAGAAATATCAATGTGTGGTTGCCTCTCGTGTGTCCCCTGCTGGGAACTGGCCTGCAACCCAGGCATGTGCCCTGACTGGGAATCGAACTGCGATCCTTTGTTTCACAGGCCCTCACTCAATCCACTGAGTTACGCCAGCCAGGGCTTCACTGGCGAATTCTATCAAACCTTTAAGAAAGAATAATAACAGTCTAACATAGGTCTTTCGAAGCATAAAAGATGAGGGGATGCTTCTCAATTCATTGTATTAGACCAGCAAAACCCTAATACCAAAACTAGGCAAGAATCTTGCAAAATAAGAATGGTACAAACCCATATTCCTCATGAACACAGTGGCAAAATTTCTTAACCAAATATAACATATCTAATCTGAACACATATGAAAAGGGTTGAGAGAGCCCACCTAAGCTACTCCATGGTGTTACTGCCTCTGCACCTGCTGTGTGGCCAGCTGGCCCAGCGGGTCTGTACACTGACACCAGTGCTCACCAAGGATGTTTCTCATACAACTTCACCCACCGCCCTGTGATCAATACTCTCCATCTCCCAGGGCCTTTCCCTGTGTGCCCCATAGAAAATACTCTCATGAGGCTTATCAAAATTCCACTCTTGTTGGTTTACGTTGACCAACCCAGCCTTAGTCTGGCAACCCCAAAGCGCTCTACCCATGGACCCTATTAAAGGCACCTGCCCCAGGTCCTGCCTCATTATTTGCCTGCACCCTGCATTGACATCCCCGTGTGGCCTCTTGAGGCATGCTGTGAACTTCCTCCAGGACCTATGAGAAATAAACTTTTCTATTTCAATTTCTCTTGTGGTCTTTTGTTGAACCATCCAAAACCCTGTGCTCCATTAACAACTGTTAATTTAACCAATGTCATAACAAAAATAATACCTCATGACCAAGTGCGGTTTATCCCAGGAATGCAAGGTTGATTTAGCATTAAAAAATAAATCAATACAACTCACCACATTAATAGAATGAAATGATTACCTCAATAATTATTCAGATAGAAGCAGAAAAGCATTTGAAATAATTAATTCTTCTCCTTAAAAAAAAACTCTTAGCAAAATAGTAAAGAAGGATTATATAAAAGAAAACTCCTTATATATTTTCCTTAGATCTTTTCCACCTTACATATTTGCAATAGTGTTTCTACTTTAGCCTTTGTACCCCTAAAATCTATTCTCCACAAAGCAACAAAGTTATCTTGTTGAAATACAATTACATTAATTTCACTCTTTTGCCCCAAACCCACTGTCATTCCAAATCTTGTTTCTGGATTTTCCTTGAATTGGGATGATATTTAGTTATGTATATCAATCTGTAAAGCAAGCACTAAAAATGTACAGAGAGATATAAAAAATAAGCCAATAAATTTAAAGTGACTACTAATAAAAGAAGGTAGGAAAAGGAAACAAAGGAACAAAACCAGAGGTGACAAGCAGATAGTGTAAAGGCAGACCTCAATGCAATTATCAGTAGTTTTACTGGTGTGTGACTCTACTGCCATTAAAAGATCCACTGATCTTTTAATGGTAATTAAAAGACACCCATAAAAGACAGTGGTTGTTAGATGGGAGAATAAGATTTTCAATAGACCTAACTACATGTGGTCTATTAAAAAAAGGCACTTTAACAGTAAAATGACAGATATATTCCTATTGTAATGAAGAACAAATAAAGTATGCCTGCTAGCTCTATAATAATTAGCACTGTTCTGGAAAAGTCTGACAATGCAACTGGATAGGGGAGCAAATTACAAAATACAAATATTGGAAAAGAGGAAGAAAAACTAACAGCATTTGCAGATAGCACCATTTTGTAGGAATAAAACTCAAAAGAATAATCTGAAAAGCAACTAGAACTTACAAGAAAAATTAGTAGAGTAGTAATTACAAAATAAAGCAAGCTCATCCCAGCAATAATGAATTAGAAAAGAATTAATCCCCAAGGGCAAAACAATATATATCACCTAAGAGTTAAAACAAGAAATGTGCAGAATCTCTATGAAGAAAACCACAGCATTGTTACTGAAAGACATAAAAGAAAATTTGTCTAAATGGAGAACTATATCATGTTACCAGCTACGAAGACTTAATATTATCAAGATGTCAATTCTTCCCAAATAAATAAATAAGCTCAGTGCAATCCCAGTGGGTTTGAGGATTTATTTTTGGAAACTCGACAAATGATTCTGAAGTTGATCTGGAAGAATAATACATGAAACTAAGTAAGAGAGTTTGAAAATTATAGTAATGATACAACTTGGTCTTGCTAGAAAATACAATGTATTCATATATAAAATATAATTAAAATTTTGTAATACTGCCATAAAAACAAGCAAATAATGGAATAAAAATTGCAGTTTAGAACTATTTCTGGATAAGCATACAATTACCATGTTAATGGTGGCATCTTAAATCAATGGGAAAAATAAATTAGTCTGTAAATGGTAATGGAGCAGGTTACTAACAATTATGGGAAAATAAGCTAGATTAACACTTTATATTATATTCTAAATAAATACAGACTTACTAGAATTCAAAGAGAAAAATAACATCTATAGCACTAGTGGAATATATACGTCAATACACAACCTTGGTGGAGTAAAGAAAATGATACCTAAATTATATGGGGAAATATTAAGCCTACTATAAAAATATTTTCACCTGATAAAAGATTACATTAAAACTAAAACTAAAACATGAACCTAACAGAAAAAAATGTATACAATATGCCTTTAAGAAAAAGCTCACATATCAACCCATAGCAAGTTGACAGAGGTACCAAAGGAAAACAAAAATCACTAACAAACAGTAATGGAAAATTCTCAAAAGAGGATATAAGTATTTGTCCCCTGATAATTAAAAGAGCCACTCAAGAGACATGCCATGTTATAGTACTAAATAGGCAAAGCTGTATATACATACTAGTAAGAGTATAGGAAAATAGAGACTGTCATTTACTAGTGAAAGAGTATAGGTTTGTGTAACTTTTTAAAAAACAGATTATAGAATCCTTAAAATTTTATAAGTATGCCACTTACGGAAATTAATCCTAATAAAATAATAACAGATTTTTCTAAATAGATATTCACAGTACCTGATTATAAAATGCCAGAAAAAAAGGGTCTGTCCAGGTTCTTCTAATAAATCAAATCAAAACAATAATGAAAAAAGAGAGAGAGAAACGATCTTTGATAAAGCTAGAAGACCCCTGTAATCCTGAACTACACACAGTCCTTGAGGAGCATCTGCCAAATGCAGGAAAGGTCATACAGGGACACGGGAAACGCCTAAGGAGACATCTGTGGCTGCAGATCTCAAAGGAAGCAGGCAGAGCACAGCTATCCCAAGTATGCGGGCAAAACGAGGGGCAAACCACAAGCCTGGTCTGGAACAATAGGAGCAGGATGCCTGGGTCTTTAGAGGAAGCTTCCCCAGACCCCATAAAATAGGCAAGGAGGTGGGACCGAGACTGAACAAGGAAACCCACATTTTTGACGGAAGCAACACGTCATGGAGGAAGGTAAAGGAAATGGATCCTTTGTCCTCATTAGCAGCAGTCCAAAAACTGATGATTTCTTTGAACTACGGCAAAATAAAGGTACACTCACACACACACACACTCCACTGAGCCAAAGAAAGTTCCTGCTTGCCTGGAATACTGCTCTAGTCTCTCTCCTGAAGGAACCTCTTACAAATAACTGGAAGGATTCACCTCATTCACAAATGTAATAAGCACAAAAGACCCAGCCAACTATCTATGCAAAGTTACTTTTCAAGAAATGGAAGAAAAATGTGGGAAAAACAAGTGTCAGATGATGAACCCGCACCAGAAAAATATGGCCACTGCTCAGATAAAAATCACAACCAAATATACGGTCATGAATACATGACACCTAATGAATCAAAGAGTTCAAAGCAGAGAACTGGAGGAGATGAAACATGAGCTGGCAGACTTAAGAAATAAATAGAAGGAAAAAAATAAATCCATCTAAGAAATCAAGGCCACATTAACCAGCATGAAAAAAGCCGTCATTGAAATCACACCAAAGGACAGAAGCAAGCAAAATGATAGATGTGAATTACAAACAAACAAACAAACAAAAAATCAACATGAAACAGAGGAGGAAAAATAATTTAAAGGCATAATACTGAAAAACTAAAAGTCTTAAGTTTATAACTTGAAATAGCAAGCCATACAAAAAAAACATCATGCAATATGGTCAACATTAAAATGTATGCTCATCATAGTACTGGACTTCAAAGATAAAAAAAAAAAACTTGGGGCATTCAGGCAAAATGATTAAGTATTCTTCAAGTTTGAAGCAGACTTTTACATGCTTCCCCTAAATTTTCTCTTACTTCTGTGTATACAACCACCCAGCTAGACAAGGCATCTCCTGGCTCTCTTTGCAGTTAGTTATGGTAGACACATAACTCATGTTCTGGACAACTGGACACGCATTAAAGTGAAGAGTGCAAAGTCTTCTGCAGTGTAAAGAGAGGCTGTTTCTCTGAATATTGCCTCTTTTTCTCTTTCATGAGCAGAAACACAGATGTGCCAGCATCCCATCCTCAGTCTGGGGATGAGAATGACGTCCTAGGGGACAGTGGAGCAACAACACAGAAGGAATTGCTCCCTGGTGACAGAAAGCAGCCACTGCTCTGGTAACTTAGACAGTCCAGACTGATGTATGAGAGCGATATAAAGTTCAACCTTATTTAAATCACTGTATCTTATACTTTGGTATAGCATCACGTTCTTTCCCATACTGAATGCAGAGGGGGAAAGTTAGACTGGGCCTCATCCTTTACAATATTCAATGCTGGAAGACATTCTTCTGTAAGACAGTAAGCATCATATCTCTTATGTCAGTTCTGGCTGACATAACAGAAAACTGTACACTGGGTGGCTTGTAAACAACAACTTTGTTTTTCACAGTTCTGGAAGCTGGGTCATCCAAGATCAAGGTGCTAGAAGACTTGGCATCTGCCGAGCACCCACTTCCAAGTTCACAGATTGCAGTCTTCACATGTGTCTTCCTATGGCAGAACAGGTGAGGGAGCTCCCTGGGATCTCTTTTATTAGGACAATAATCCCATCAGTGAGAGTTTCACCCCCATGACACAATTACCTCCCAAAATCCCACCCTCAAATACCATCATTAAGGATTAGCTTTCAACACGTGAATTTTGGAAGGAAACAAAGAAGATCCAATCAAAAAGCTACAGACAAGAAGAAAATTTAATAAAATGTCTAGTTTCAAAATAGAAAAATAATTCCACTTACAGCTTTGATTGACACGTTTGCATCAAACCAAACCACCCTTCCCTACAAAAAAAAAAGGTAAAACAAAAACGTCTGTTTGAAATCATTAGAAACTATCAAGATAGCCAGGACTTGAGAGGTGAAGCTCTGCAAGAGCCAAGAAGTGTATTGAGATAAGTCCAACATTCTGCTCCACTCTGAATGCATTTGCTGATTCCCAAGTAGAATTGGGCCTAGCATCTGAGCCTTGAGCAGACAGGGGTGGCTCTGGGGCTGGAAACCTCCGCAGCACTTTCTGTAGCCTCACAGGACTAGAGAGAAAAACCTGGAATTCAGCAAGACAGCCAAGACTTGAGAATCAGAGATCTTCAGAGGGAATAGAAGCGTGTGAAGACAAACCTCCAGGCATTTGCCAATTCATGAGTAACATGGAGCTGAGAACACAAAGAGCCAAGCACAACGTTGCAGCTAGGAACCTCTATCAGTTTGCTAGAGTTGCCATAACAAAGTACCTTAGACTGGGTGGCTTAAATAGAAATTTTTGTTCTCACAAAAATTCTGGAAGCTAGAAGTCCAAGATCAAGGTACTGGCAGAATGGGTTTCTTCTAAGGCCTCTCTCCTTGACTTACAGATGGCATTCTTCTGCCTGTGTCTTCACACAGTCTTTTTTCTCTGTGCATGTCTGTGTCCGGAACTCTTATAAGGACACCAGGCCTATTGGACTAGGGCCCATCTTAATGACCTCATTTTAACTGAATTACTTCTTTAAGGACTTATCTTCAAATACAGACATTTTCTAAGGTACTGGTAAAGATATGGATAAATATAAAACTCTCTCTCCTCCGCCTCTCTTTCTCTCCCTGAGCCACACCAGTCAGGGCTAAAACTTTATCTCATTTTTAAAATTTCTTTAAAAGGCAAGTGTCTATTTATAGCAAAAATAATGTGCTGTTGAGTTTATAACATGTAGAAGTGATAAAATTTATGATAACAATAACTTAAAGGGTAGAGGTGAATAGAAGTATGCTGTTGCTTCCTATATTATATGTGAAGCGGTATATTATTATTTAAAAGTAGATTTGTTATAAGTTGAAGATCTATCTTTAAAATCCTGGAGAACCATTAAGGAAATAAATCAAAGAGGTTTGGCTAATAAGCCAATAATGGAGATATAATGTAATTTTAAAAATAATCAGTCAAAAGAATGAGGAAAAGAGAAAAATATGAACAAAGAGAACAGATAAGACATGGAACACAAAGCACACAATGGCAGATCCAAATGCAATCATTTCACTATGACATTCAATATAAGTTGTCTAAACATCCCAGGGAAAGGCAGAAATTTCCAGACTAAATAAACATGAAAATATCTTAAACCACACACATAATTTTTTTTTAAAAAAATGCAAATTTTGACTGCAAACTGGGGTGATTTTTAACCTGAAGATCAGCAAAGGGAAACTTTGCTAACACTGTCATCACGCCGGCGTGGGGGAACAAGCACTCCCGCGCATTCTCAGTAGGCAGGTACAATGCCTAGCTTCAACAATTGAAAGCAATCTCCATGACTTTCTAGAGAGAATGGCTAAACATCATAGATGTAAAATTATGAACAAACATAAAAATGGTATATAGAGCATCATTAGCAAATGATAAGGCTGCTCTAGCCAAGTGGTTCTACNTGCAAACTAGGGTGATTTTTAACCTGAAGATCAGCAAAGGGAAACTTTGCTAACACTGTCATCATGCCGGCGTGGGGGAACAAGCACTCCCGCGCATTCTCAGTAGGCAGGTACAATGCCTAGCTTCAACAATTGAAAGCAATCTCCATGACTTTCTAGAGAGAATGGCTAAACATCATAGATGTAAAATTATGAACAAACATAAAAATGGTATATAGAGCATCATTAGCAAATGATAAGGCTGCTCTAGCCAAGTGGTTCTACAGAATGCTCCTTAGTTATTATGTTCCTAACAAAACATTTCTTGTATCTTAATAACCAAACTTCATAGCTTTGTGAATCACCCAATACAACGTTTTCTAACCAAAGTTTATACAGCAATGTAATATTTGCTTCATAAACATGCAATACATTTTTACCAGGATGATAAGCAGGAAAAGTCTCTATTTGTACTCCAAATACAATGGAAAGGTTTTCAGAATTGGAGTAGTTTGAAAATCATAGGAAATGTCAGAAAATGGAATGTGATGCTCTGAATGTTAGGGGCCAAGAGAGGTATCACATGCAACATAAAGCTTACTGCTTTTTAAAAACCATATGAATTTCCTGGTATTCAGAATATAATATTGTGATCATTTTCTGTCCTAACACAAAAGCTTGTTACATTGGTATTGTACTGGGAGAGAACGGCCCCAACCTGGTGGTTCTCTGAACCTGAAACCTGAAACAGCAATCCCAGGGAAACAAAAGGCACCAAAGAGGACCCTGTTAGTTGTAGTATAAAAGAGAAGGGGGTAGGATCAGGGGAAGCACATCATCAGAAAAACATATCAAGATATTTACAAAGAAAAACAAGGTGTGAGGTCTAAAGATGATTTTTTAGAGACAAGCTGGGCAAATGAAAGGTGAAGGTAAAAGAGCCAGTCAAGAGTAAGAGTCCGAAGCCAAGGATAAAGAGGAGGCATTTGACAGGGTAAGGCTCCTGAAGAGGTGACGAAGGTGGGGTAGGACACACTGGCAAAGGACTGAATGGAACAAGAGGCAGTGCACTGAAACAATAAAACACAGCACCTAGACTTGCAAGCTCCTCAATGAACATTTGCTGATGGCAAGGATAAATGATGAAAGGGAAGCCAGAAAAGTATTGGACTTTCCTCTGCTTGCTCCTCCTGGTTCCATGATGCTGAGGGAAGGGAAAAATGAGAAGCCCGCTTAAGCAGTGTTCTCAAAGGGAGTTGAATTTTGCTGATAGTAAGGAGGTGGACTTTGAGAAATTTGCAAAAGACTGTGGAGGGTTTCTTCGGCCCTCGCCACTCCAAGACAGTCTTGCCATTAATTTATCATTGCCTCCCTAGCCAATTCTCCCAAACTAGTCCAGACCTCGGTTGTAAATCCCACAAACTCCTGTAATCCCAACTCTTATTTTGCAGCAGATGTTGCTAATTCCCTTCCTTTACTGAAAGGACTAAAATCATTCAACATAAGCATTTTCATCGAATCTTGTTGTCACCCCCACCTCAAAATTGTGAACAAGATTGGGAGTCTCTAAAGATCTGTACCATGGATGCAGACATGGCTTCATCACTAATGGTGCAAATCAGGGCTCATACTTCCCTGCAAAGAGGACACTTTTGCCCCTTGCACTCATGTAAAATGCCTGTTCTTTGCTGAATTGAAAAGCCATGCCTGGGTTTGCACTCTGCCTTGCACGTTCTCATCCTCTGCTCCTTGAAACCATGAACTCTGTTTTAAGATCTTCAGGTAAATTTTTCCAGATGTATAACATTTCCCACTTTTTGGCTCTGGTTGCTAGATTAAAAGCATCAACAGGTCATGTGAACCACCATTATGTATTACATAGAAAAAGGAACAAAGGCACTAGAGCTTACTCTGCAAATGAGGCCACAGCGGGAATTGCACCTCAAAGTACTTAGTCTTCCACCTATTCTATTTGGAAACACCCTAATTCACGGTCATTTTCTTGATGTGCGTTTTCCTTGTGAGATCTCTAATCGCATCTGACCTAGTACTTCTTCTTTTTTAATTGTTGTTCAAGTACAGTTATCTCCATTTTTCCCCCACCTAGTACTTCTAAAGTCATGAATTTCTTTTTTTTGGTTTTGTTTTGTTTCTTTATCAATGTATGGTTGCCTCTCATGAGTCCCCTGCTGGGAACTGGCCCGCAACCCAGTCACGTGCCCTGACTGGGAATCGAACTGCCATCGTGTGGTTTGCAGGCCCGCGAGAAATTATGTTTTCTGTAACGCCTTCATGTTTGCTATTATATAAGCACCCAGTTGTCACCTGATCACATCTATCCCATGGGTTGCTAGGTGGAATGGGTGTAAGTCTCCAATTCCAGTCTGCAGAAAACCAAAATTGTCTCCAAGATTTCTGCTGTTTCTAAGACCCCTGTTCCATTGATCTCGTCTGCTCGGTTCTGCATTATATCAATGCAAAAGTAAAACTCAGACCCTTCATTAATTCCCATAGAAAAGCCTCCATCCACACAAAATACAGATTGTAGTGCATATATAGGGACCATGGGAGGTCTATAGGGGAGGATCAGAGGCTGAACCACAGAGCAGTATCTTAAAACCCCACACCAACCACTCTTCTTCCCCGGGGTCCTGTCTGGACATCTCACCACTGAGAATTCCTTTCCTGGCCCTTAACATACTTAGCCCCTCACTTCATTTCTTTCCAGAAACCCTTGTCTAGTTTACTCCCCTCCCTCTGCAGAAAATCCAGACCCTGGAGATTACATTCTCTACCTCCAAATTATTTTCCCAGACATAGTGTTTCTCCCAAGAGAGAAATTCTGATGCAAACTATTAAGTTCAGATTAGAATCCATATTAATTTTTGGAGATTCTAGTCTTGCTTTCTTTTTTTTTTTTTTTTTTTGAACAAGAAAACTGAGGCTTGGAGATCTTCAGTGCCTTGCTTACTTTAGCTTTTAGAATGGTGTTTACATGGCCCATCTGATTCAAAATCACATGGGTGGGCTTTTTTTTCTTAATACTGAATTAGGGGCTATACCTTTGATTTACCGAAAAACCTCCCCAAATAATTTTTAGGCACACATAACCACTGCCTTCGACTTATCAATTAAGGACTGGAAGAAAAATAAACACTGAAAGCTGTTAAAAATTTCATTTAACCCCAAGCTGTAAGGATGATAGTTTGGATTCATACGGCATCTGAAAAGACTTCAGACACCTTTGACATGGGACAAAGTAAATACTAGTGTCATCTTGGTGCAAAGAACACCAGACTGGGAGTCACGGCTAATTGTGTGACTTTGAGCAAGTTACTTAACATCTCTAGACCTCAGGTTCCTAGGGGAAAATGCTGCTTTCCCGACTTAACTCCAAGGACTGTTTGAAGGTTAAAATGAGATCATGTATGCGAAAACACTTGTGGGAGGAGGGGAAAATAAATAGCTCTCTACAACTGCTAGGTATTATTTCAAAGTCCTGCTTGGGCCTGGAAAATATCAATCTTGTGCATGTTACCAGTGTGCTACTAAGGCAGCCTGTGGAGTTTTTCAAGAAGCCTGTAGGATCCAAGTTAGGCAGCTCATTGCTCAGGCTGAGTAGCCAGAGAGGGGAATTCTTGATTCAGAGCAGCATCTGTTAGTGATTAAGGTTTCAGAGGCTTGTGCCCCAACTGAAAGGCAGTGCTGCAGAATCGGTAATAGCAGCAATCCCAGCGGTAAAACATATTCCATCCTTAAAGTGGATGTGAAAGGTAAACATGAAAGCATTATTGTGCAATCGCATCAAACACAACGACCCTTGTTTCACATCCCCACAACACAGGCACCAGCACACACAAACGGAAAAAGACAACAGACAGAGGCTTATGTGGGAGAAAGAGATCCCCAAACAGCAACCATCAGCATCGAATCCAGAGGAGCTCGCTTGTGCTCTGTTAGTTGCGCAAGATATTTGCAGAGTGGGCCTCTTTGGCACCCACCCACTTCCTGACGATTTCTTCCTTCAAAACTCAAAGTTATTCAATTTGGGTCCTTGGGGGGCAAAAATCCCATACCCAAAAATCACTATACATTTTTTCTGTGTCAGATAGCTGAGTAAAGTGAGCATGTTTATTATAATTAAGATGACACAATGGACTATGAACAAAGATCAAAGGTGTGGGCCTGATGTGAAGAAAAGTGACCCTAGAACTTCCGGTTAGGCCAGGCGAGTGGGATGTTTTGAGAGTGGTTGGATGGGAGAAGAGTGGAGGTAGAATGAGACCCCAAGGTTTTTATTGGAGTTATTTTGTGAAAGTCTGCATTTTCTTTCTATAAAATAAAATGCATGTGTGTGCTCAAGTTGAACTTTGAAAGCCTGGAGAGGGGTCTGTTTAAAAACTGAAAGAAAAAGGCAAGACTAGAAGTTTAAGGTAGGTCAAAATTTACTGATGAAATTTCAGTTAAGGGTACATGAGTTAAAAACACTATGTCCTGCATGGGGGGAGAGCTCTGGCTTTTACAGGGAACATCTAGAAAAGATTCAGGAAATCAGAAACCCAAATGACTGGCTGGTTTAAATTTCATCTTTCTCAAAGCACTTGAAGAGAAAGCTGGAAGAGTGTTCACCTATCCTTTCTCTGATTGGTCACTTGTTTGAGCATATAAAGCAAGTGACCAATAGGAGAAAGGACAGGTAAACAGCGACTGCATGATTGATGTGTCCAGTGACAATCCTGGTACAGGGAAGCAGAACACTGTGCCTCTGGCTATATAGTCACTGAGGCTGAGGAAAACAGAGTAGATGAATTATGGCCACTTCTATTTGGTTAGACGTTTGTTTGTTTGTTTGTTTGCTTGCTTATCCATCTGAAACTAAATGGTCACTTCAGAAACTAAATCTGGCCATAAATCAAATTCTTCTCACTGAAACTACTTCTTTAGAGCATGAAACAGACTAAGAAAGTAAAACTGTGAGATACAGCAGAAAGGTCAATGAACTAGGAGTGAGAAGACCTGGGTTCTAGTCCTGTTTTGTCAATTACTGGCTGAGGTTGCATTCCAGGTGGGGCATTTAGCCTGCCTATGTATCTTCTAGAATCCTGCAGTGGGGGGGGGGGGGNNGGGGGCAGTGGGAGGGGGTGGGCAGAGATGGAAAGATGATCTCCGAGATCCTTTCCAGTGAAAACAGTCATGATTCCAGTTAGCACAGAAAATAATTGAGGAAGTCTGGAAGGCTATATATCAAAACATTACCAGAGGCTACCTTAGGGGAATGGGATTAGGGACGGGGCAGAGAGACAAAAGAAAACAATTGGAGAATACTTCCAGTGGGGGGGGGGGGAATGCAAAGGCAGAAGGGATTTTTTTTTTAAGTGAAATGTTAAACAAGAAAAGTTCCAGTTAGCATATAAAATAATAGAGAAAGTCTGGAAAGCCATATATCAAAACATTGCTAGTAGTCAGTCTAAGTAGAGAGCAGGAGTGGAGGGACATGTGAGAGCCAGCAGCGTGATTATTTTATTTCTCCTCTCTCTCCCCTGCCTCTGTTGAAAACGCCCATGGTAGTCAATTCTTGGTAGCCAATTCTTTCCACTCCTCCTTGTCCTCTGGGGCCCAGTCCTCCAAGGCAAGGAAGTGACGGGGGAAGGGAACAGGGGAGACAGTTCCCTGGAAACCTGCCCTGCGGCCTCCTGTGCAATGCACCATCTCACTTCCCACACAATGCAAAGAAAGCTGTGCTTGTCTTTTACCCTACAAGGATAGTGCTGCTTTCCCTGGAGATGTCAGCATCACTGTACTGGCTTCTTATGCCATCCTCTCTTCTTTGTCACCATTAGCTTCAGGGTCTAAGACTGTCACCCAAGCTGTACAGAAGTTGAAAGAAGACCATGCTATCAAACTCTTTTCAGAAGCTTTCCATAATTAAGAGTGAGCCCAAAGACAGGATCCCAAAACTCATCGTGTGTCTATTTCTAGGGACAGATCTAGCTGTCTTTGTGTGGCTGATGACCTCAGTTGCTACGACTCCAGTGGGATTGCCCTTCTGATAGTTGCCCAACTATAAATGCTCAGTATTCCAATGAAAAGTACAAACCCCAAATTGATTACTACGTTGTGTCATGGGAATCGGGCCAAGTCAGTTGTTCAAGGACCCAAGCAAAACTCTCTGGCATTTAAAAAAATGCAAAAAAAAACCCCCATGGAAATAAAAAAATTAACATTTATTAAATTCCCATTGAAGAGTTGTGACATTGTACTTGTACCATGAAGGAATATCTTTGGTGTCCGCTTCCAAACATCTTCAATCTAAGATTGTGTTACCTTCTTTCTCTTTACTCTCAGTAACAACCTCCAGAATGTTAGATTAAAATAAAATTAATATCTTCAAAACTGAAAGAATAAGGAGAGATTCAAATTAGTGGAATAAACAGAACCTCAAAGGGTGATGGAGCTTTTATGTGTAGCTTGGATATGAAACACAAACACAGCTATCTGGTTCTTCTGAAGTATTCATTTCAACCCAATCTACCACCATAGTTTTGACCTTATAAGGAATTATGATTATCCTGCAAAAGAAAACTTGAGAGGAGAGAAATAATGGCTATCTAGTTCACTTTTACATAATCCTTGGATTGTTTACTCTCATCTGCATATTCTGTAACATGAGCAGTTTCTCCTTTTATTATCTGTCTTCTTCTATCTCACTGGTCAAAACAAGTTTCAATTCTATTAATAACTCATAGGTGACATGGAAGTCCCTGAATCTTAAAAGAGCACCTGGTAAATGAGATCAGGGACAAAAAGTTGGCTCACAGATGTGATCGCCATTCCCTTCCCTTGTCCTCTTAAGGGAAATGAAACCTTCATACTGTTTTATTTCCTACAAACGTGAGTGCTGAGCTTAACAGATAAGGCTGTGCTTTTGTTATAAACTTAAATGTATGTCATTTCTATAAAAATAACGAGTAGTTGCTTCTGGGTGTGTGGACATGCTGGCAGTTCACTGAAAGGAATTTGAGTGGGTATGCATTAATAAGCAATTATAGGAAGGTTATTTATACTTTGCACAAGTATGATTAATAGAAAAGAATTTTGGAATGCTCTGCCCCTGATAAAGGGAAAATACCTACCGTGTGAGATTTATATTCTGCTACATTTTAAAACAAATTAAAAATTCGTTTAAATGCTATCCCCATGACCTGCAGGGAAAGAGGGCTTCTAGTTGGCCTAATTCTTGCCCCCTAGTCACCAAAACTCACTTTCCAGAGTCAGTGCTTCAGTTAGTCTATGTTGTACCTGGGCAATTTCCCCAATAACACAAAATTTTTTCTTTAAAGATTTTGTTTTCTTTAAAGATTTTGTTTATTTATTTTTTAGAGAGAGGGGAGAAGAGGGAGAGAAACATCAGTGTGTGGTTGCCTCTCACGCACCCCCTACTGGGGACCTGGCCCACAACCCAGGCATGTGCCCTGACCAGTGATCCTTTGGTTTGCAGGCCGGTGCTTAATCCACTGAGTCACACCAGCCATGGCTGATGTTTTTATGGAATAAAAAAAATACCATAAGAGATGTAGACAAATAGTGGAGTAGGTTCAATACAATATCTTATTTACATCCTCTTTGAGCTGATGATGTTCTTATGTCTAGTTTAACTTTCATCACCTTGGAAGCCCAAAGGGTGAGAATCAATAAAAAAGGCAAGGTCGGCTTTCAGGTCCACACCAACATTAATCCTGATTCATTCCCAGATATCATATGTGGTTGATTAAAAGAAAATGCAAGTTAATAAATACTAATCTTTAGGCTTATTAAATCTAGAACAATGAAGTTCTGATACAACTCAAAGGAAAAGTCCCGGGAAGCCCATGTAGCTGAGCACTGTCCTTATCTAACTTTGTTTTCCTGTTCACAGGGTCACAGAACCCACAGAGGCAGAAACGGATGGGTTTTGTATAACCCTGGCCTTCTCCTGGAGCCTAATTATTTGTTCTCAGAAACTCAAACCACTTCACTATACCCGAGCAGGCCAGAAAGCTTGCAGGTAGCACTGAGCCAAAGAGTCTGGTTTGGCTACATGAGCCAAAACATGAGTCGACCCATTTGAGCTGACTAGACACATAGGCAAAAGAAAATACAGAAATTTATGTGTGTGTGTGTGTGTACGTGTTGGTCTGTGTTGGGTTTGTGTGAATGGTCACTGGGGCTGGGGGGCTAATGACAGTGTTTGCACTGGCTTCTCCTCTCCTTGGCTCCATCCGCACTGTGGGAGGCAGGGCAGCCGTGTCAGATCCTGACTGACTTGAATTTGCCCACCTCATTCCTTGACAGGCAGGAATAGAAACTTCAATACCCTTTGCTATTTCGGCAGCTGATAAAACTTTTTAAGAGGTTCCCCAACCCCTACTTAAAGCTTTTTTCTTTTAAACCTAAATATGGTTCCAAGATTCCGTGTCGTGTTTGCGGTAAAGAGAGAAAAGTTATTATGCATTTATTCAATACCTGGTTGACCTTTCACATACACAAAACTGTGGTAAGCACTGTGAAAAAGTAAAATAAAAACTTAAGCATTAACATGCAAAATTTTAAAGTCTAAATATATGATAAAAAAATTTTTGGTAATCATGTAATGTTCCCCTTTTTAAAAAGCATGATACAAATCTCATTATGTCTAGATGTAGGGAGAGAGAGAGACAGAGAGGCAGAGAGAGAGAGAGGAGAGATATGGATAACAACTTTCCCTAGGACACAAGGATTTTTTTCTGCATTCCAACTAGAAGTTTTGCACACATAGGTCTAGCCCTGGACACAAAACAGTAAAGTGGGTGATGGTCACCTTCAGGACTTCCCAATGTTTCTACAGCTTTTCTGTCTCTTCAGGGTCCATTTTGCTCATGATGACCTTGGATGCCAAGAGTCCTCTCCTGAACCACTTCACTCAAGAGCCCACTATCATCCCCGCAAATTCCCTTTCTTCCCAGCTCCACTTTCCAAAGCGCGCTGCTCTCTGAGAATGGCTGTTCAGATACTCCAGTTTTGCTAGATCACCAGCAGGCAGCACCGCGTGCTGGTTTCAAGTTCTGGTCCTGGACTGCGCTGGACAATTGTGGGAAATCCTGGCTCCAATACTCCCCAGTTCTGTCATCTCGAACAGCTTACTTCACTTCACGTTTCAGTTTCCTTTTAGGTAGGATTGGATAAATGGGGATGGTGGCTAGTCTTGTATGTCGTCTAATCTGTGTTTCCTTTTACATTTTTAGTATGATCTTACATGTCCCTACAAAAGGGTAGAATGTTCTAATGTATGCTTGTAAGGCACCATTGATTTTAAGATACATTCCAATTTCCTACTATTAAAATGTGTGTGTGGTGGGGGAGGTGTATCTTTGTGGGTTTTTTTTTTTTAAGATTTTTTATTTATTTGTCTTTAGAGGGGAAGGGAAGGAGAGAGGGAGAGAAACATCAGTGTATGGTTGCCTCTCGTGTTTCCCCTGCTGGGAACTGGCCTGCAACCCAGGCATGTGCCCTGACTGGGTATATCTTAAAAGCAATAAAATACAATAGTATCACCCTAATAAGGTTATTCTCAGTATTAACTAAGATAACCAATATAGCATCCTTAGTCCAATGCCAGGCACAAATTAAGCACTTGAATGTTAGCTGATATATTCATGTGTTACTCTTGCCAGGTAACATACTTCATTTTAACAATGGTTCTTTAAACACAACCCCCTAACATACAGAGAGTCACTGCGAGCCAAGCCAGGTGTGGGGACTTACAGCCAATGGAAACATACCTCATGGGTGGCTTAGAGTTTTTGATGTCCCCATTCAAGTCACACCTCTTGAGAGCTATTTGTAGAATTGCTCCTACTCAAAACCCAGTGACACAAATCTGGGATAACTTTAATCACAGTTTAGACAGATTTATCTCTACATTAAATAATGAAATGTTTCAAAGACTTTCACGATTAGCTGAAGTTTCTAGCCCACCCCACTCCCACCACAAATAAATAAATAAATAACTTCCCTGGCTTATTAGCTTTCTTACACTCTCTAAACCTGAAAGTGTATTCAAAGCACCTATGATTATTTAGCCTCAGTGTTCAAATTTCCGTCATCTGATGTGTTAAGTTGAAAAAATGTACAAGACAAAACAGGAAAGAACACCTTTTCACCACCAGAAAACACTTATCTTTCAAATGAATGACATTATGGAGTGGGAATACATTAGCAAGCACTTCAAATGACATAATTGCCCTGTATTTAGAAATCTAATCTTGTCACCTTGATGTTAAATTCAACACAGGAAATCTAAAGATGACAATCACCCAGAAGTCAGATATGATATACATACCAAGTGCCATGCCCAAAGCCTCATTCTTTCATAGGTTTCAGTTTAGTCTGCAGCCTGATATCTTGTTTATGCCGGCACGTCTGTCTGCTAAGCAATATACCGACAATGTTGATGTGATTTTCTAATGACTCGACTACCAGTGTAACAGATGACAATATGTTGCCGCAAAAACGTTACAGAAAAGTTTTCATCTCAGTTTTGCCAAAAATGTAGATGGTGTCTATTTATAACCAATTAACCATTTTCAGTGAGTCAGTCCTTCTGCGTCTCTGGCAGGAATAATAGGCTTTGATCTAAGTTCGATTAATGAGATTAATGAGACACATTTGCCAAAGACAAGTCAATCAATTACTTTAGAGCCAAGACTGGAATGATTCAGACATTCTCCTGCTCAGGCAGGACTTAGGAAGAGCACGTACCTGAAGACGGTCACTACATTACGGAACCCGAGGCCAGAATTATACTCGTCGGACAACTGGCACTTCCGTGGGCCACACTACTCCTTCGTGTACTCAGATGGGTTATTTGTTTATAGCTCTGGCTCTTCTGTTGAGACATATACTTTCCCTTAACACAGAAATGTACCTTAGTCATCTTGGTACATTCCTTTAGCCATTCTTCTTCTTCACAATGCTTCATACCTTGTAGAAGCTTAAAATGTCTAAAATTACATTATATGCCTCCAAATTCTACAAATTGATTGTACTTCCAAAAAAACCCCCAAAAACAAAACTCTCACTGGTCTATGCAAGTTCTTGAAATCCAAGGTCTAGAAGGACTTAACAATAAATCTGCTTTTAAGCTTCTCCTAGTAGAGAAGCCTTGGGTAGAGAAGGGAACGTGCGATGTCAAACTGTAAGTAATTCATCCCAAACAGCTTTCATTAACTCAAAAAACTGTTTTGATACCTAACTATAGCAGATTGGAAAAGTCCCCTGAAAGGATTGTAAATAAGATACATTGTCCAAGATAAAGTGGGACTGGAAATGCTACTCAGAATACCCCCTAGCCACAAGTGGCAAACACAAGAACTAGAGGCCAAATCCAGCCCTCCACCTTGTTTTATCTGGCCCAATACCTTGTTTCCACCTGGTGGCAGCGCAGAGCTCCTCACCCCTAGTTAAGGAGTAGTTACATTTATACAGTCCTCAAATGACATCTGGCCCTTTGAAGGCAACCACGAGGCTGATGTGGCCCCTGCTAACAATAAGTTTGACACCTCTGCGACCATCAGTCCTCCAAAAAGATAGCTGTGTCCTCGAGACACTGTGGAGAAGTCTGCTCCCTTCTGGCAGGACTCAAGTCAACCATCTAAATTACAGAATGCCACAAAAGTTGACATGGGACCAGAAACTGGAAGGGACCTTAGGGACCATCTGATCATTCTAGTCAACACCCTCCTTTTGCAATTCAAGCCTCAGACTAGCTGCATTACTGGGCCAAGTTCAGAAAACTTATCAGAATCAGAAACATGGAAACCCTGGGTGTCTAAATTCTTAAATATATTCTTATTGGGCTGAGTTTTTAAATCAACATCTGACCAGGACACAAACTGATTGTTACTTTTATCTCCAAGACATTTTATACATGGCAAAAATAATGCAATCTGCAGTTCGATATCACAGAATAAGAACCAGTGCAGGGTGTGCAAACTGTAGGCTCTGCACACAAACCCGCTCACAATGACGGTGCTCTGGGAGGTGTATCTTGAAATGTTACACCATTTGTGCTGATTTGACCCTAAAACACATCTTGAGTCCCTCCTCCCTCCAGCAACACGAACTTTGTCCAAGACCCGGTCACCTTTCTTGGGTCACTGCAACAGGCTCCAGACTGCTATGCCTGCTCTCCGACTCTGAAGCATTCCGGTCCACTCTCCCCCAGCCATAGACCTATCCAACAAAAAGCTGGGCTCTTGACACCACACTTTGCTTTATAACCCCCATAAGATCCCAACACAAAGAGGCTTTCTCAGTCTGGTTTCAACGACTACCCTTCACCCCCCTGGTATCTGAAAACGCCCACTCTGAACTTCGTTACCCTTTTCTAAACACCCGACTTCCTTCCTTGCATGTGATATTCCCCAGACCCGAAGGATCCTCTGTCCCCTGCACCTCTTACTCCAACTGTATACTATTCTTTACCTGCAAACTGTTATGGCCAGATCGTATGCCAACTTCTTAGCAAAGCTTTCCCCAATTCCTCCATTCAGAGTATGTTGCTCCAGTCTAACAAAGTGGTTTGGCTTAAAGGAAACACAAGGCCACTGGAAGGTGTTAAAGAGGAGGGTGGCAGCAATCAGACTCGCAAACTTAAAGGATTCTCCTGGCTGCCATAATTGAGCAAGAGCACATGCAGAGCGACCACTTGGAAAGTTATCGAGGTGGCCCAGGCAGTAACATCAGAGGTGATGGTGCCTTTAACTAGCATGGGCAACGGATACAGAGAGAAGTATGTCTCACCCACCACAAGATTTGGCGATGGGTAAGATGAAAGGAACAAAGAGAAGGATCAGAAGTGACCCCAAGATTTCTAACCTAAGCAACTGGGAAGTGCATTATGTCATTTACTAAAGTCGAGAACGATGGAAGATTTGGTGGTTGTTTATTATGTTTGTTTGTATTTTTGTTTTGTTTTGTAGTTGGTGGAAACAAGGTATATCATGAGTTCAGTTTCAGATACTGAAAGTTGAAGTGCCTGTTTCGTTCCCAAATACAATTATTGCTATAAGGGTGTTAAGGACCAAGCTTTAGATTTAAGGTATAGTTCTAAAAGACATCGACGCATAAATGGCAATTCTCTGTGAGAGAGATTAAACCCGCCTTGGGAGAGCAAATGGAGTGAAAAGAAGGGCCTGGGACACATCTTACTACTGTTCTTTTTTCTCTTCTTCCCAAGTCAAAATATTTAAAGGGGTTTTGTATAATCCTTGCTGCCTCTAATACTACCACTCCCTCCTT
The DNA here is from genome assembly GCF_014824575.4 of Sturnira hondurensis. Classification (NCBI taxonomy): domain Eukaryota; kingdom Metazoa; phylum Chordata; class Mammalia; order Chiroptera; family Phyllostomidae; genus Sturnira; species Sturnira hondurensis. The sequence goes on along the minus strand of NW_028090067.1, from coordinate 8,988,875 downwards.
ATCACTCATATAATTTGACTTTGCTTTTCCTGCTGTATGAAAATTATTCATAATTGACTCCGAAGACTCCTAATTCTTAAAATCAATGACTTTTTCCATGTCCTGGTCTCCACAGCCTCTGAAGCATGAGACACTGCCCATTGCTACTGTTCTTACAATGCTCTACTTTTTTGGCTTCTGTCTCTCTACCATATTCTCATTCCCTTCTCTGCTTTCTTTTCCATCTCTACTGTGCTCTCTCCACCTTTCATCACCTAAGCGTGAGTCCATCTTACAGCTCATATCTGGGATACTCGTTCTTCCATTCCTAAGACTGCTGGTGATCTTATCGACTCCCCCAACTTCAACTCCTCAACTATTACATAGAGATGATCCCAAAATCTTCATTATTATGACTTTTTACTCTTCCTCCCTCACTTTCTCTCTCCCTTTCCTTCTCTTATAAAACTGAGTACTACATTTCCAACTGCTTATTTATTGACAGGAGCAATTCAAGAAGCAAGAGCTTTGCCTCAAGAGCAATTCACCTAAAACGAAACCATCTTCTCCCTAGCCACAATCTCCTTTATGACAATGCTGTGCAAACTTTCCCTCACACCCAGGTCCCAAATCATATATCACTCAAAAGATGTTAACTTAAGTTGCCTCTCACTCCCCACACCAAATCATCTCAAAGTGATATTAATTCCTTCCTCACCCTAATGTTTTCTCTTTCCATCAATGTAGCAACCACTGTACACTAGACCTTTTTCATCTCTTTTTAGGCAAGTGAAAAACTTTTCTAATCAATTGTTCTGCCTTCGACCACTCCCTATTTACTCATCCTACAGGTTACTGACAGTATTTTCTTCCTAAACCATTTCTTTACCATCTTATTCCCCATGTCAGAAAGTTAGAACAGCTCCTTCTAACTACAGGATAAAACCCAGACTCCTTGGCTTAGGCTTGCAAAATCTGGTTCTAGCCTACCTTTCAAGCTCCAATTTCCCCTCCTCTCCTGCATTAACTCTCTGTTCCCTGTACAATTCGGGCATTCTCCCGTCTCTGATGCATTGATCCCTCACATCTGAAACAACTTGCTTACCCTTCTCCAAACCCAGATACCCTTCAGAGGCCAACACACATCTCACATTCTCCAAGAATCCTCTGACCATCTCCATCTGGATATGATTATTTCCTTGTTTGGAACTGACTGTCCCTGCTGCTTAGTAGGCATTTAACACTCAGGTTTATTTCATTTCCTCAGCCATTGGCTCACTCTTTAAGTACAGGGCTCTACACAGTTATTTATTAGCTGCTCACTAATAGCTTTAATAAATATTCAAAATCAAGATGTTAAATTCTAAGTTACTTAGAATTGTGATATTCCTTTCATTGTAATTAACTATAATCACTATGGCATCAATTAGTTCAGGAAATAGTAGTAGGAAACTCCAAATTTTGTGAAGTTAACTAGATTTATTTTCTAAAAAACCAGATGTTTCCTGGAGTTCTAAAGTACAAACATAAAGAGGGAAAGGAGTTATATAGTGATGTCATTAAAGCACATTTAAAACAATATTTTAACAGAAATGCAAAAACAGAAACATTTCAAGTTACAACAAGTGTCAATAACCACAGTTCACTGGCTTGTGACTCATATCAGATTTCATGTGAATCAGTTCAAATGTCACAGTACCATGACTCCATGTCGTAGCAGAAACAATCACATGAAAGGAGCGTGAATGCCCGATATAATCCCATCTCAATCACTAGCTAAACATATTCCCAATGAAGAGAACAATCAGGTTGATAGGAATATGAACACTTTGGGGAGTGTTTATGCTATTGGCTAATTAGAACCTTGTCGATTGAGTCACTTCTATCATGGAGAAAACTGAAGCCTCCACCTAAGTAAACAAATGAATACTTTATTCTGAGGACTCTGAGGCCCCAGATTTTCCCAAAACCCTTTGAGACTGTGTGCCTCAGACCTTCTGTGGGGCTCTGTGATTCTTTACCCCTCCAGGCTGCCTTCCATATCCGCAGAGCCTGAGTCCTGACCTCATTCTCCTCTGCAGTATTTGATAAGTGTAAATGAGGTGAGCTACTCTGCTGGGCAGGTTTAGAAACTAACTTAAGTTTTCTCAGTGATTTCAGAATGAATTTTTTCATATTTATTTTTGTTCTAAGATGTTTTCATTGTTGATTACAGACCGGTCCATAACATCTTTGAGGAAGATTTTTTTTTTCTGTGCAGTATACCCCTGCCTGGAATATATTCCCCTGTGCCAGATATAATGAAGCCACTCAAGAAATAGTCATTAAATTGAATTCTTATCCCTGGAACAAATAAATGGTATCCAAGAAGGACAGGGTCTAAATTATTGGGCTCTCTTTGAAGTGGAAAATTTGTTTCAGAAGTCCACTAGGTAAAGAACTGCAGTTGTTCTCCTGGGACGACTTTTGAAATGAAAGCTGACCACAACGGAGATCACGATGACAGGCTTTCACCCCGCTGGATTTAATCACCTATGAAAGATCTTGCCCTGTTGTGCACGTCAGGAGGCTTATAAATTGGATGCAGGCAACTCAATCACTTTCAAAAAGTCAGCTTTCTACAAAGGAATTGGAAAGAATGGTTTCATAATTCCTACAGTAAGAGGAGCTGCCACAGTAAAATAGCAGCAATTGGGGTTAGGTAGGCCCCCTTTCCCATGCAGATTCCCCAGTAAGTGTTTTTGTTTCTTGGTTTTGTTCAAACAAGGTCCAAGTTATGGTTTCATAATTTCCCCGTCACCAGCCCTGAAACGAAGTTACTACAGCCCTTCAACTGGACTGACGCCACCAGCTGCATAGCAAACCTTTGTCCAAGATTCAAACCAAACTGAATGTTTGAGGGTTTGGGTTGTTTTGAGTTTTCTAAACTTCAAGCTTAAATTTTCACGAACCTTACTGCACTTCCTAATCTTTTCTGGGAGAGAGAGTGGAAAAACTGACCTCTTTGGTGCCAGTGTTAGAGGCGGCGTGCCAAGTGTTGTAACTAACGGCATGGAGAGCAGAGAGGCCTACAGAGGAACAGAGTAAGATGGTCAGCTCTGGGACTATTTTCTAAAATTCTCTAAAGGCTCCTCTTACATTCCATTCTCCTAACTCCTATCACATAATTAAAATGCTCAGTGGCAACACTGGAGTGCTGTGTTCCTAAAAACCATAGATAGCATGATGAAAAAAGTAAGCCAGCAATTTTAGTTCAGCATTGAAATCAAATAGCTGTTACCTATCGCAAGAATACATAAGTGCTATGAAACAAACATGGCAACATCCTCCATGTCACCTTGGGAAAAGGAACTGGATGAAAGAGAGAGGGATATTCAGACATGACGCCTTTGGGCTTGGAAGGTTCATTGAATTCTAGAGATCCATGAAAACAGAGTGGAATTGTATGGGGAAAAGGTGTTCAAGAAGCAAAGGAAGGAGGAGAAAGAGCACTTCATGCAGAGGCATTTAGTGTGGTGAAGACAACGAAAGCCATGGAAAGACGTACACATCCAGAACCATGTCGTTCTAAGTGGACTGAAGTTTGTTCCTGGATTGGACAGACAGATGCCAGTTCAGAGACCGACTCCATCAGAGAAATTCAGAGTTCTGAAGTTCCATATAAAGAGGGAGTTTCAAGGGGGACGGACCACCAAAATCAAAGATGAAAAGGGGGCAAGTGTAACCACCACATCACTGGTGCCGTCTCGTGTTTCCTCACTGTAATGGACAAGTGGCGCATACAAAACCCCAGTGTGGCTAAATACAAAGTCAAATGCACCTGAGGTTGCCTGGCATAAACTTCTGCTTAATGAACAAACGCTATATTGACCCAGCCAAAGCCTCTCTCTTGGGAAATGTAAAAGGAGTCATTTGCAAGCAAACCAAATTCTGAATGAGATTCTCCATGAGCTCTGCTGAACACCCTTATCATGGAAGTATTTGTACCTAGCCCTCCTCACTTCTCCAAAGGAAACCCCCCATAACCAAACACAATCTGATTATTTATCTAAAGCAATTAAATACGCCAAGAGTGGTACATCAGATTCAGGTTCTTAATCTCCTTCCCACCACCAACAGTTGGAGATAAAAAAAATACTTTTATTTAAATCTTTGTAAATATTATCTTGAACACTTGAGATAACTATGCAGAACCCCCTGAATGGGAACATGCTCAAACAATAGTGATCACATGACAACCATCGGGTGTGGGGAACTCTAGGGTCAGGACAAAAGGAAACAGCCACAGACAAAACAGCAATGCTGAACATGGAGGGAGCGGATCAAAGTGTGATCAGTGCAGGAGGTAGTCTCCATCTGCAGCTGCGGGCTCAGGGAGAGCCAGGAACAGGATGGCCAGGGATGAAATAACTGTGTGAGTTATAAATCATTTTTTGAAGCATATCCCCCACATGAATCCTGATATAATTAAAGCAGTATGAGTGAGCTGTTTTGTTCTTAGTTCATTATTTTTCCATAACAAGGTTTAACATAGAAAATTGAAAATACAGATAAGCACAAAGAAAAATAATACATGTATTTTAACTACCAAAATTGTCCCACCCAGAAATAAGTTGATAATTTAGTATATAATCTTTGAGACATACACACATAGACACAAATAAATGTATAAACTTAGTGTTTTTAAAAGGTATCCTGAAATGGCTTTGTAACTTTTTCATAAAGATATTAAAAACATCTTTCCACATATACAAATATATATACCTATCATCTTTTTCAGTGACCACAGTGTATGGCTGTTCCACAACTCGTTTAGCCAATTCTGCATTGATGGTCATTTAAACAGTCTCTAATTTCTTAAAAAACATTTTATCGGTATGTCTGGGCATATTTTCTGATTATTCCCTTAAAAGGGACTTCCAGATTAGCAACTCCGTGGTAAAGACACACCTTCCGGTTCAGATCACCTCTCAGAAACGTGGTAGGAGTGTGCACTTAACACCGGCAGCAGGACCGTCCTGTCCGCCCGCATCCCTCACCAACCCCCGCTCTTGTCCTTATTCCAAATCATTGCCAATCCAGCTGGAAAATATAGGAACTTCTGGAGTTGAACTTGCATTGTATCAGTGGGATGGCTTCTCTAAATTTTGTTGTTGCTTCGCCACACACACGTCAGATTTGAATATTTGCAGGGTATAAGTATATTCTCTAATGGTATGCCCTTGGGAGTCTATGTAGGTCTTTTTCTACCGTAAGATTATCTAACCATTTCCTTGTTTTCTTCAAGTCCTTTTATAGTTTGGTTTTTCAGGGTTTAAATATTTACTTAGATCTGGGGTGTATTTTCCTTTAAGAACTAATAGAGTTCTAACCTCACTTTTCCCCAAATGGTCAGCCCATTTTTTCAGCACCATCAATGCAACTTTTCCACATTGATTTGAATGCAGTCTTTAGCTTATACTAAATTCTAATAAATACCTGGGTATATTAAAATATATTTAATATTTTCATTAATTTCATTTATCTATTACTGGTTCTGTATGGACTATATTATTTTAATTATTATAGCTTTAAAAAACATATTTATTATCTGAAGGTAAAGCCCTATTCAGAACACTTTTCCTCAAAATGCATGGGCTATTTTCTCAGGTGACTAAGTTTTTTTGTTTTGTTTTGACTGTGGTTTTAATTAGAACGATATTAAGATTTTTAATTATCCAGGGAGAAGTGACATTTTTATAAGCCCCCTCTCTCCATTTATTCTTCTCTTAAACTTCTGGGTAAATTTTTGGCACTTACGTCCTTTTAAAGTTTATTAGCATTTTCTTTTGAGTCTTTTAAAAGTTTGAAGTATTCTATTGACACAATATATATTCTAGGTATTCCATTTTAGCACTCTGACAAACGCAATCTCATTTTCTATAAAGCTATTCCCAGGATACAGACGTGCCGAGGGTCCCCGACGCCACCCTGAAGCTCAATGATTCACTGACTCGAAGGACTCGGAAGTCATTATACTCAGGTTTAGTTGATTACAGTGAAAGGCTAAACGAAGAGCAGAAGTAACAGAAATGAAAAGCACATGGAGCCCAGCCCAGAGGACAGGATCTACCTTTCGGACGCCCCCGCCCAGTGGAGTAACCTGGGACACAATTTCTTCAGTAACAATGAGTGAAAACATACGCAGCTTGAGTGTCCATGGGTTTTTTAATTGGGGTTTTTCAGGTAGGCACACAGCACTTGCATAACACACCTCAGCTATTCAAGCTCCAGAGTCCAGAAAGAAAGCAGGTATTTAGCTAAATCACACTGTTAGCAAAAACTATCTGGACAAACTGGTACAGCACAAGGCCTGAGGCGTGAAAAAACATTCTGAGAAATTATTAGAGAAAACATTCCAAGAAGTCAGCTCCCAGGAGCTAGGCAAGGCCAATCCTGAAAATGGGCTTTTCTTAGGAATAGGCAAGGCTTGAGCAACTCAGACCTTGCTGAGTTAACTCTTTCCTGCGTAACATAAGAGCTAATGATTTTGTATATTGACACTGGCCTTATCATAATGAACATATTGGTTTTCAATTCTTTTGTGTCGACTTTTGTACTTTCTAGCTAGACAGTCATATCATCGGTGAACAATGGCAATTTTGTTTCCTCCATTTTGGTAAACACAAGAATGCATTGTTTCTTGTTATTAATGCATTTCTTCAAATTTCCAGAACAATGATGAATAATAGTGATGACAATGGGCATCAAGCCTTGTTCTTCATAACAGTGCACCCGTTTCAGGGTTAATTATTTTATTGGTGGTGGTTTATGACATAGGTCCTTTTTCACGTTATTGCTAATTTATTGAGAATATTTTTCACGAACAGCTGTGGAATTCAATCAAATACTTTGATTAAATAAGCTACTTGATAAAATGAAGTGTGAGCTAAGAATTTTATACCCAGCAAAATTTCTCGTCAATGATAAAGAGAACAAGTGAGGAATAACATGCAAAAACTCCTGGAGTATTCTTCCAGGGAGTCTTTACTAAGGAATCTATCAGAGAGTTACCCTTATACAATCAAAACGACTAGACAGACATCAACACAAGTCTAGTAACGAGAGGTAGATAATAGTTACTTATAAAACATAATAAATGAGTTGTAAAGTGGCAGAATACAGTAAGTATTATATGCTCAGCTGATGATCTACTCTTGTAAAACACCAAAATAGGAAGTTGGGCATATGCAAAAAATAGCATCTTCTTTAACTCTCCTCAGTAATTGTATCAGTAGTAAAAGTATTAGCAGTAGATTAATATTTTAAGAGTGTTATATATGTAATTTAGGGTAAAATACATGAGCAAGTATTATATTCTAACATCCTCTCTGTTTTGGGGAATTAGGATTTTTGGTGGGAGAGAAGAGGAAGATATGACTATAATACAGAAGAGACTAAGTTAAAGATCCCTACAGTTGAATATGAACTGGAAGTATCAGTATGAATTCATCAGATATATTATTTAATGCATCATTTTTTTTTGCTCTATCCAAGTGAAGAGGCTTGGAAAAAATGACCAGCCCAGTAGTAATGAGCACTCTTCCACACATATTGTGTCACTGAAATTCTATTTCTCACTGCAAGACTTCTTGAAAAAGTAACACATTCCAAGTTTAGGGAAATTAATGTACATGAACCTGGAACACCGTGTCATACCTGATAGCAAGGAAGCCATCAAAGATTCAGAAGCCCAGGCAGAGTAGCTTCCACTGGCCAAAGATGAGACAATCTGAGCTCACAGCTGGATGAAGATCTCAATTAACTGAAAATTAGCAGAAGTGTTTAAATCTGTGAGTTCATAATGAAACTCAGAGAAAAGTAGATGATCATCTTTTGAGAATGAGAGGTAACCAATTCGTTATTTTGAACACTGTAAATAAAGTAAAAGAATCAAGCATTTATGTTACATTTCTTATACATACTGTACCTCTAGTTAACAAAATATTAGATAAAGGATGCATCTCCTATAAAAGTATTCTAAATAATAAATAAAAAATATAAAATTTGAATATCACCTTTCTTGAACCCCCAATTGAACATTATCACCTGATACCAATGCAAATAATTGTGTTTCTTGATTTAAAAAATAAAATTAAATTAAAAAATACTTTACACTCTTGTCAAAGGGATCAAACATGAGTCTTATTAAGTCTCTGGATCTTACTATTAATTTTCATGAAATAAGAAGGGCAAATAAATATGATGAACTTCAATATGACTACATCATCAGCAGAATTCTGACTGCGGGAAGCTCTACAGGTCAAAAATCTTGGGCTAATCAACAGATAAACTGTAAGAAAAAAAGAAGATGGAGGGGAATCCTATTATTTTAAGAGACTTAAAGGACATCAATTTTTTTAAGAGCAAGAGTGAATTACAGTGCCTACTCATGTATACTTGACTATTCAAAGTATATAGAAATTCAATAAACTAGTTACTATAAAAATGATAATAGCTACCTTTGTGTGGTAACAGAGGGAATTGAGATTGAGACCGAGCACACAGGGACTCATGGAGTGTATGGAAAAGTTCTATTTCTTTAACTAGATGGTGGTCATTTTATCTAATAATAACTCATAAAGCTATATATTTGTGTGTTTTTTCTGTATTTGCATTAGTTTACAATAAAATGGCAAAACATTTCACTAAATGTTTATGTGCATGCATTTCATTGATCAAATATGAATTGCCTTATTAAAATAGGTATATAGGAAATGTTGCTGTTTTCTTTTAAAATGAGGAAACTGAACTACATGAAGAAACAAGTCCAGTTTGCATGATGATACCCCGCATCCAATAGCATTAATCACCCACACTACTGTAACATTATCCTACATCAGCATGGAATCCACATGAAAGACTTCTGCCAATGAAAGATGGGTAGGTATGATTCATTTTCATAAGATTTATTGGGTGCCTACTATGTGCTTGATTTTTCTTTCTCAAATTAACACTTTGGGTCACAGGAAATATTTAACTACCTACAGCAAAAAAAATTTTTTTAATGAATAAATTTTTTTCCTTTTTTAAAAATTTAATTATTTTTCAAGTACAGTTTTCTATTACTCCCATCCCATCCCACCCCCCACCCTCCCCCCTCCCTCCCATTTCCACCCTTCTCAGTTGTTGTCCATGTATCCTTTATATATGTTCCTCTAAATCCCTCCCTATTTCCCCTGAAATTCCCTCCCCTCTCCCCTCTGGTCACTGTCAGCCTGTTCTCTATTTCAGTGTCTTTGGTTATATTTTGCTTGCTTGTTTGTTTTCTTGCTTAGCTTCCTGTTAAAGGTGAGATCATATGGTATTTGTTCTTCAACACCTGGCTTATTTCACTCAGCATAATGCTTTCCAGTTCCATCCATGATGTTGCAAAAGATGGGAGCTCCTTCTTTCTTTCTGCAGCATAAAAGTCCATTGTGTATATGTACCATAGTTATTTGATCTATTCACTTACTGACGGGCATCTAGGTTGCTTCCAACTCTTGGCTATTGTAAATTGTGCTGCTATGAACATTGGGGTGCATATGTTCTTTGGGATTGGTGTTTTAGGGTTCTTAGGAAATATTTTATTATATTAACTAGTGTTTTCCTTCATAAAAGTAGAAAGTGTGTGTTCTTAGCTTTCCATTTAGCCACATTTGAAGTCACATTCATAAAGAGCTGGCTCAGCAGCAATATCACACTCTTAAAACAGCGGTTCTTCCGCTTGCCCACCATCCACCAATAATAATCACTGCTAGGCTGTGGGCAAGGGTGTAAACTTCCAACACGTATCCATACTCCTGAGTTTCCTTACTAATAGATTTTCAATACTATTTGTGGTGCCAGCTGGATCTAACTAAAAATTACTTCCTAGCTTCCCTCTAATAAGGAGTGACTATGTGAGAGTAAACAGACACACTTTGTTGGGCTTTCAATTTTCAAATCACATGTGCCATTGCTTATCCCCCTCCACCTCCTTCCACCCAAGAACAAAGATGTGAAGGCTGAAGTTGCAGCAAGTACCATGATGACCTTGGGGATGAAATCCAATACTAAGTATGGCCGAGGCGAAAGAAAGAACCTACTTTCTAGTGACACTGTGGAGCCACCACACTGGCCCTATCCTAATTGTTCCCAACTCTTCTTGGCAAAGAAAAAGTAAATCCTCTGATTTATTTAAGTGCCTGTGTTGTGATGTTACTCAGCTAATTATTCGCTAATACAACAATCCTTCTAATTATTAGTATGCATCAATGCATAATGCACAGTGCATCAATGGTGTCAGTGTCCAACAATAAAAGGCACACACAGATATATCGCTTTAGAGAAGTCTAAATGAAGCAAAAATCAATAAAAAGAAAATAATTCTCAGAGGTAGAAATTACACTTCATACCATCTTCTGTATTTTAAAAAAATAGTTGCTAGGACTTAACAGCATGAAAAAGACTTGAAGATTTGAGGGGGAAAATGAAATTAAAATGCTAAGCAATGGTTAAGTGCCAATCTTCATGGCTTATCCTCTAGAACTTTCTATGGAATGTCACTGGCAACATAAGCAGCATCACCACCAAATGTGTTTATTGGGTAGGCAACTATATAACTGCAAATCATACAGAGGTAAGTAAGTACTGTTGAGATGAATTAGCACAATTCCGGCTTCCTAGGGAAGATTCATGTATGCACATCTCACAGCATATGAAGAGCTTCACATGTTGCCATCAACACAGTGATTGCCATCAACAAGAAAAAATATACTTTTTGGCAACTGCCAAGACACATCGTTTCTTTCCATCACTGGCAAGACCTTGGCTGGAATTCTTCTGGATCAGCTACTGTTCAATAACAGCCACTGTGTACTCCCAGAATAACTGTGGCTTTCAACCACAGGGCAACTGACATAATCTTGGCTCCACAGCAGAAATAAGAAAAATAGAGAAAACAGCCTGAATATTACTAAATGTATTGATTGCAATGAAACATTTTGATGTTGTCTGTAAACCTGGACTATAAAGTACTACGTAGCTATTTGTGCGTCCACTTTGTCAGGATCTAAAGAGCTGGTGGGACAGCACTTTAGTTAATCAATGGTCATTTAAACAGCTACTGTGAACCCAGCACTATGAAGACTATAGTTATTTACGTGATGGTCTATTTAATGGTTATCTTCCCCATTAGAATATAAGCTTCCTCTGGGACTACTGAATCCCAGTGCCTAGCAGTTCCTGGCACGTATTATTAGATGCACAACGACCATTTGCTGAATGAATAAAGGTACAAGAGAGTGACAGGACATAATACTTACATTTCCCCACAGGGTGACAAATCATAAAATAATTATATCTTATTACCTAGACTAACCCTCCCAGTTCCCACCGTCTAGGGCAATGCTCTCCCACAGAACTCTCCTGATGAAAATGGTCTGTAACGGCCCTGTCCGATATGATAGCCGGCAGCTCTCCACGGCGACCGAAACTGCAGCCAGTGCAACTGCAGTATATGGCTCTGTCCTCATCTCATGCTGCATAGCCTCATTTGGTTCTTATTAAAAGTTCAGTTAAGAATTTCTTGGACTTTGAAGTAGGGAATGGGGAATCCTAACTTAAGATTTTCCATTAAAGTGTTGTTTTCCCCCCTTCCATTGCCCAAAAAAATAATACACAACTAAAAGAAATCCAAGAAAGATGGTTAATAGGTTGTTTGCCTAGGAATTCCACTTTCTCAAGTTATAGTTGGAAAAAAAAGGTAGAGGAAAGTTACCTATCCTTAACTATTATAAATAATAGCATTTCAAGGACACAATATTAAAAGTTAAGATTATAAAAATCAAACATTTATAATACAAATAAGTCCACAGAAATAATATCTCCATAACAGTGTTAGGAAGGCAAACCCTACCCCAGCCCAAGCAGTGCTGGATGGCTATATTCGAGCAGTGCCATACTCAGAACATTCGTTCACTGTTCAACATGCATTTACTGAGTGCTTACTGTATGCCAAATAAAGCACTAAGGAAACAGCAATGAACAGACTGATAAAATCCCTGTCCTCGTGGAGTCTACATTTCGGTAGAGAGAGACAGTCAACAAAGAACTAAGTACAAGTACAGCACGTCAGGTGGCAGGACAGACTGGGAGGGAAAGGGCCGGCTAGGGAAGAGCTTACCAAGAGGATGACATTTAAGATGAGACTTGGAGAAAAAGGAGCAAGCTGGCAGTTACCTAAGGAAAGACAGTTTCAGGCAAAGAAACAGCAGGTTCAAGAAACAGCAAACAGGCCAATGTGCCTGGGGCTGAGAGCTAGTTTAGGAGTGTACAAGAAACCAGGAAAGTCAAGACGAACCTTGGAGACCACTATAAGGACCTTAACTGTGATTCCAGGAATAACAGGAAATCTCCATGGCATTTTGAATCAACACGTGAAATGATGAGACTTTCACTTTCAAAGGTCTACTTTGGATGCTATGTCGAAGAGAGACTGTTGGGGAAGGGGGAGAAGTGTGGGGCGGTCAGGAACAAAACAGACAAAACACCCTGCAGTCGGCTTGCATTCTAACAACTAGGAGCAGGTGCTTCTTAATCTCACAAAGGACTTTCTAAAAAATGTATTTATGTAATTGTATAATTAAATAACTTGTCATAAATATACAGCTTGTTAAAAGCCGATCTTAGGGATACCTGCCACAACAGAGAAGCAGCACCTCCAGGGGACATAGGTCAAGTACACTCTGCAATGACCAAGAGAGAAACAGGAAGAGGCTAGCAACTGATTCTCACATACTTGCATGATGTAACATCTCATTCATTAAAGCAAGTCACCCGCCTGAGGTCAGAGTCAAGGAATGAGCAGGTCACCCTGCCCACAGTGGGAAGGCAAGTTAGATGGATGGCATGGATCCGGGGAGCAATGAACAGGTGAAGGCAACAGGGCAGACTTCTGCAGGTCTATACGACCTTGATAAACTGACAAACACAAGAAAAATCATTTTATCAATAGGATGATAATATATTAGACATATTATAGTTTAGAAAAGGGGATTTGACTATAATACTCAGAGGAAGCTGCAAAGGGAAGGTTCTTAAAAGATATCCTAGACTGAGATGGGTGGAGGGACAGATGAGGGAATTTTAAGAGAAGAAAGTAGCATGAACAAAGTTATGATGGCAGAAAAGAGCACTGTATAGAGACGGAGTGAAACATGAAAAAACTGGCCTGTATACCAATAGCAAGGTGTTTCCATCTGAGCCAGTCTCTATCAGAAAACGAAGTAGAACAAGTGTATCTCATCTTTATCCTGGATGGTAAAAACCACCGCATTTCAAAGGTTCCGAGCCTGGAGTTCTCAGTGTGATAAGGAGGAATGCCTGGGGGCTGAGAACAGCCACGAGAGCACAAACACAAGATTCCAAACATGTGCAACAGTGGAGACTCGGTGCAGCACTTAACATAACGGTGACGAAACCTAAATTACAAATCCATGTATAAAATATAACAATCTTCTTCTGTAACCCAGTGCTGAAAACTGTCATCAGATTGTTATTCGGGAAGCAAGCTATCAGATAAGTCCAAAATTGCTAGAAATCAAAACAAAATCCAAGAATCATCTTTGCAAGACAATGGAAAGTTCTGGTCCCAGATACAATCTCAAGGATATCCAAGCCCCTCTTTGATGTTAGTATAACCTGATTTGTGGCATCAAGATTTTAAGGCAATTCCCCAGATATTAGTCTAACCTCTAAAACTCAGTGATTCACACTGGAACTGTCTCTTCATTTGGCTCTTGAAATAACTTTATTAATTCTGCTTATATAATACAAATGGCAATATATTGTCCAGTAATGAGACTCAGGAAAATAACCAATCCACTAGCGTTCATGGAAGTGAATTCAAATCTTTATGCAATTAACTAAAAAGAGGAAACCATATACAAGGCAGACCCATTGATTCCAATACATAGTGTAACAATATAAATATTTAAATCCAAAAGTAGAACAAAGCTTGAGAATAACAATATTCTTACTCATCTGGTTTCATATTCACTGGACTGATTCCAGCGCAGCATCACCCAACTTTCCCCAAATCTCCCACCCACTGTCTCAAAACCCCCTGAAGATACCATCCCCATCCCCATTGTGGGAGCAAAACTGAAAAGCTTGTATGGCCTCCATGGCTCTCAGATGGGCCCCATATCCCTGAAGAATCTCTAAGCATTCCCTACAAGCTGGGTACTGGAAACCTTGACCCTCATCTAGGCCCTCGAATTGAAGATAATACCAGCTGATTTTCCCCCACACAGACTACAGTCAATTCCTCAACCAGATTGAAATTATCTCAGAAGTCTAACCTCGTAACTCCACTGCTGAAGTCTGATTGGCCTAAATACCCACCAAAAGCTCCCCATCCCTGCCATCCACACAAACAGCTCACACACAAACACTGCTTCTTCCAAGGGAGTTCCAGGACTAATTCTCTTCCCAGCCAAACCCACCTCACCGTGCACCATCAAAACCTGAGCACTCTAGTCACGTCTCCCCCACAGGCTCATCTCCAAACAGCTCTGTGCTTTGCCTCTCCTCCTTTTTCAGTCTTTGTCCTATGCCTTCTGGGCACACCCTCAGAGCATTCCCCATTTCACTGACCTTTATACCACTGCACGTACTGAAGAATTTAGAAGGGGAATGAATGTCGTTTTTATTCCATACTGTCACAGCATGCAAAACCTTGTGATCTGACCCCACAAATTGAGCAACGCTATTTCTTTCCCTTCATTATTACCCTGCTGTGATATCTTCCATCTTCAAATAGGAATCTTCCCTCGGTCCCACACCCTCTTCTGTTTTTGCACTCCTCGGCAGAAACTGTTGGCATGTTTGTATTTGCCACCTCCCCATTCTTTCCCGTTCCCTCTTAAATACTCTCCTACAGGGAGGGGATCCGTCTCCTCAATGTCACTGAAACTTCAGCGGGGTCACCAATGACTACCACACTGCCAGATCAAGGATAACCTGTCACTTCTTCCCTTGCTCGCCCAGTTGCATTTGACACTGCTGATCATACAGCATCTCTGCATTTGCTGAGATGATCGTGTTTTTCCCCCTTTAGTCGTTTCATATGGTGAATTTCATTAATTTTTTGAAAGTTAAACTATCTTACATTCCTGAACCAATCTTCACCTGGTCATGAAATATGATTCTTTCCATATAACTGGATTCTGTTTGATATATTTTGTTTACAGTTTTTCCACCTGTGTTCATGAAGAAGATGGCCCTACAATTTTCCCTTCCTTTAATATTCTTGTCAGGTTTTGATACCAAGTTTATACTCCATTCATTAAAGAAAGAGTTGGGAAATGTATCGAAATGCAATCAAAGAAGTAGAAGCATTCACATATATACAGACATAAACACATACGTGATCTGTTACAGGGATTTGATCACTGGCAGTTGTGGAAGCCAATTAAAGAGCCTCCCTAAGATTGTTCCATCTGACGCTGGAGTCCCTGGAGTCAGGGAGCTGGGAAGTAGATGTGGATGTAAAGTACGAAGCGTGAGGACAGCTGGAATGCACAAGCACCAGTTGAAACCAATGAGGACAAACTCATCACCCATCTGCTGCACCTGACGACACTGATGGTGTGGGTGTCCTGCAGGACAGTGAATTCCCTTTGTCAGAGAACTACACACGCTCATGCCCTTGGAGTGCGAGAACCTGAAAGTGGATCCAGGAGAAAGTAGGGCAGGTGCAGGCCTGACTGCTGCCCTGAAGCAAGCAGGGAAGCCAGCCAATAAGCCATATCACGTGTGAGCTACAAAATGGAGGCGCTGTGGTTCCACACATCTGTCCTCTAATCTCAGCCGAGAATGTTTCCCAGGAGAGCATTCCAACTAGAAACACACAGATACAGAGAAGGAGATTTCAGGAAATGTAATTCAGCCTAGGCACGTTGATATATTTTATTACAAAGGTATTGTCGAAACGGTTTCCTCTTTTTCTATTTTCTGATAAGAGTTTTTGTAAGATTGGCATCAGTGCCTGGAAGAAATTACCAATGAAGCCAGTTGGGCCTTGAGGTTTTTTGTGTGTGTGTGACAAAGGGTTTTAACTTACAGATTCAATTTCTTCGATAGACATAAAAATGTTTAGATCTCCTATGACTTCCTGTGCTAGTCTTCCTGTGGTTTTTCTTCTATAGCATTTGTCTGTCTCAGGGGTCAACAAACTATGGATCTCAGGCTGTCCATATTTGTAAGTAGTTTTATTGGGATAGAACCATACCCAATCAATATACAGAGCTCAGCACGGATAATGCCCCTTCTTATTACAAAATATTTTATTACAGAATCATAAGCACGTAACTCTGTAACATAAAATTATTACACTCAAATATACCTTATGACATTTTAGGTGAAAGGCTCAAATTGAAACTATAAATTATTACACGCATATTATTACCCCACCAACCGCACACGAGCAGGCCTTAATCCCGCCGGACCCTGTACATGGTGCGTGGCTGCCATTGTGCTGCGAAGGCAGAGCTGAATAGCTGAGACTGAGTGATCCACGAGCCTAAGTCATTTATTCTCTGGCCCTTTACAGAAAAGGTTTGCCAATTCCTGATCCATCTCATCTGAATTGTCAGATGTACTGACAAAAAGTTATTCGAAATACTCATTATATTCTAACGTCTGTATCTACAGCAATGACCCCTTTTTATATTCCTGGTATTAGTAACTTCTGTTTTTTGGCCTTTGTTTCTTGATCAGTCTTACTATAAGTTGCCAATTTATTGATCTTTTGGCTTTGTAAAATTGTTTTTATTGCATGGTTTCTTTCTACTTATTCTAACTCTCCCCTCATATTTAGTAATTCCCCCCTTCTATTTTCTTTGGGTTCACTTTGCTATTCTTATACTACTTCCTTACAATACAAGCAAGAACACTGATTTTTCAATTTTTTTAATTCTAAAATATGCCTTTCACAGCCATATAATTCCCTATGAGCACAACACTAAATCTCATAAGTTATGTCATGTTTTCATTATCTTCACTTCAAAATATCTTCTAATTTCTATTGTGACTGTTTTCTTCAATCACATATTATTCAAAAGTGTGTTGCTTAATTCCTAAACAGTTGTCATAGTCTCACCTATTTTTCTATTAACTTCTAGTTTAATTCTCATGTGGAAGAAAATATACTCTATGATTTCAAACATGAAGTTTGTTGAGATAGAGTACCCAAAGCGGTCATGACAATGAACTAAATTGAGCCATTTACACTCTTAACTACAACATTATTATAAAACGGATCAAGAGAGTGCGGTACTGAGATACGAATCAACAATTGGATTAGCGAACAGATCAGAGAGCACAAAGGTAGGTCACTTAATTTTTGACAGAGGCACCAAAGCTAACACTGAGGGAAAGAGAGTCCTTTCAGGATACATAAAGAATTCTTATGACCTAATAATAAAAAGAAACAACCATTCCCCACACAGAGCAAAGGATTTAAACAGACACTTCACAAAAGAAGATATATGATAGCTAATAAGCACAGGAAAGAGTGTTCAATATCATTAGTTCTCAGAGACATGCGCATTAAAACCACGATGAAATATCACCAGTCATTGATCAAAATGGCTAGAATTAGGAAGACCTGACATGAAATGTGGGTGAGGAGGACACAGAACAGCCGGAGCTCTGACACATTCTTGGTGGAAGCGTAACATGGTATAGTCACTTTGAACAATAACCTGGCAACTTCTTATAGAACTGAAGATACGTCTACCCTATGACTCTGCAATTTCATTCCTAGGGATTTACCGAAGGGCAGTAAAGACACAGGCCCACAAAAAGACTTGTACAAAGATGTTCATAGCAGCCTTATTCATAACAGCAAAAAACTGGATGCAACTCAAGTCCATCAATAGGAGAATTTGATAAACCAGTTGTGATATATTTATAAAATGGCAAAAAAAAAGATAGAAACTACTGATTCACACAACATCCCAGCTGACTGTCAAACATGTTGAGTGGAAGAAGCCTTACACTAAAACACTGCAGACTGCATGACTCCAGAACAGGCAACACTAATTCACAGCGGAAAAAAATCAGAAGAGGGACTACCTCAGAGCAGAGGGTTGGGGTGAGGGCTGGAGGTGGGAAGTGATGAAACTTCACTATGAAGGGGCAAAAGATAACTCTCTAGCCCTGGCTGGTGTAGCTCAGTGGATTGAACGCGGGCCTGCGAACCAGAGTATCGTGGTTCGATTCCTAGTCAGAGCACATGCCTAGGTTGTGGGCCAGTTCCCAGCTGAAGACGCATGAGAGGTAACCATACATTGATACTTCTCTCCTTCTCTTCTTCCCTTCCCCTCTAAAGAAAAATAAATAAAAATTTTTAAAAAGATAACTCTCTAGAGCAATGGCAATGTCTGATCTTAAAAAAAATCTGGGTGACATAGGTGTATATGTTGATCAAAACTTAGCACATGTACACTCAATGATTTGTACATTTTTAAAATAAATTTTACTGTAAAAGTTATAAACAAATATTAAATTCTGGTTAATTACATGTTTGTTGAAGTAGTTAGTGGAAAGTGTACTGATGTACATAATATATTTTTAAATGTATTTAAAGAATATGATTAAGGGAAGGACAGAAAGATGAGTAGATAATAAAAACAAGTGTAGAAAAATAAAAAGTAGAATCTAGGTAAAGGTATATGGGTTAGTCACTATATAAATTAGGGAAGGAGTTCTAAATTCTCCTATATCTTTTGGTAGATAATATAAGTGAACAATCATGGATTTTAGACTCATAAAGTTAGCCATTAAGAAATTTAGGGTTCTCTGGCTGGTATAGCTCAGTGGATTGAGCACGGGCCTATGAACCAGAGGATCGAGGTTCGATTCCCAGTCAGGGCACATGCCTGGGTTGCAGGCCAGTTCCCGGCAGGGGACACACGATACATTGTGTGTCCTCAGGAGAGGCAACCATACATTGATATTTCTCTCCCTCTCTCCTTCCCTTCCCCTCTAAAGATAAATAAATAAAATATTAAAAAAAAACATGTAACAGTACATTTAAAGAAATTTAGGGCTCTCAGTAAAACAATGACCAATCCTATTTGATTTGCACTGAATTTACTGGTATCACACTGCAAAGATACATTATTTGGAGGAAAGAACTTCAATTTAGTTATTTACAAATATGTGGTGTTAGTAGTAGGTCTTCAGAAAATAATGATCGCCTCCATATAAACCTTTGGCCTTTCCAAGGTTTTCTGGACCACCCAAGCCCATCTGGCAACAGTTTTTCTTCTTCAGAGTTCCTTTCTTACACTTGGGGACACAATTTTCAGCATCAATAAAAGAAATCTATGCTCTACTGCACATCAGAGTAACTAGCATTAAAAAAAAGTTATCATTAAGAAAAACTGAAAAATATCTCCAAAATTAAATATTATGGGAAAACCTCCTAATGTTCAGAGTCTCTGACAATTTAAGCAAAATAATAATTTTTTAAAAAATTAGCTAACTTTTCTAAACTGTCAAACTGATTTGGATTTGGTCCAAATTTGGGGTGAAAATCAGCCAAACTAATTCATCCAGTGGAAATTTAAAACAAAATACATAATTATTGATATTTATTACACTTTCAGAACAGCAGCTAAGAAAAAAAGTTACCATTGACAATGACTTTTGTAAATTAGTCTCTGTTTTTGTAAAACAGCCACCTCCAAAGCAGGCTCAAACCCTGGAAACACACCAGTGCACAACTAAAATATTAAAAGGGTTTTTAAAAAGCCCTAAGTAAGAACAAAGAAGTCAGAGAGTTTCAAAGTCTTACAAGTTACATTCTCAGAAAACATAGGCCTAATAAGATTTAAATAGTCCCCAAGAGAATCAACAGCTAACTACGCCCATCTCTAAAAAGAAATCAGAATATTAAACCACCATTTCAGGATTTAAAATATAGCCCTATAATATGAATTAAAAAGGAAATACTGTAATATGCAACACATACACATTTTGTGCAAATGGATTGGAATTCCCTTACAGAGAGAATTTCCCACTAAAGAATGAATTGAGACTTCCGCCAAGACGGAGGCATAGGTGGAAACACTGTGCCTTCTCCCACAACCAAGTTCCAACACAACAAAGGTTTGGAGAAACAAAGACAAAGCCAAAGAATAGAAAATTGAATTATACGGAAGTCCAACTACAACTAACCGTTCAACGGGGACGGTAAGAGGGGCAGAGCCAGAAACGAGCAGGGTCGGCAGGACAGGTCCCCCGACCTAGGCGCACAGGCAGCCCGGAACCAGTCGGGGTGCAGGGCAGACTGACCGTGGTCGCACATTTGCACACAGTGAGACGGACCACGCAGGCCCCAGGGGGCGAGGGCTGACGGCGGTGTCACACTCGCGTGCAGTGGGACTAAACGCGTGGGCCCGGTGATGGCAGTAGCTGCGGCACCGGTGAGAGCCGAGGCGGCAGGCGGCAGGCGGCAGACAGCAAACAGGACGCCATAGTCCCTTTTTGACCCCGCCCCCACATACTGCGTCACAACCCAGCGACTGAGTTACCCTGGTCTGGTGAACACCTTAGGGGTCCGATCCTGCTACATAACAGGCACGAACAGCCCAAAAGATGGCGCAAGAAGAACTCAAAGTCCCAGAGCCAATAACTCTAAGTGACCGAGATATTGCCAGCCTCTCAGAAGCACAATTCAAAACACTGTTTATCAGGATGCTCACAGAACTGGTTGATTATAGTCACAAATTAGAGGAACATATGAAGGCTAAACTAATTGAAATGAAGGGAGATGTCCAGGAATCCAATAGCGATGGAAAGGAAACTGGGACTCAAATCAATGGAATGGACCAGAAGGAAGAACGAAACATCCAACCAGAAAGGAATGAAGAAATGAGAATTCAAAAAAATGAGGAGAGGCTTAGGAAACTCCAGGACATCTTTAAACGTTCCAACATCCGGATTATAGCGGTACCAGAAGGGGGAAAGAAACAGCCACCAGTGGAAAACTTATTTGAACAAATAATAAAGGAGAACTTCCCCAGTCTGGCAAAGGAAATAGACTTCCAGGAAATCCAGGAAGCTCAGAGAGTCCCAAAGAAGTTGGACCCAAGAAGGAACACACCAAGGCACATCATAATTACATTAGCCAAGACTAAAATGAAGGAGAGAATCCTAGAAGCAGCAAGAGATAAGGGGACAGTCACCTACAAAGGAGTACCCATCAGACTGTCAGCGGATTTCTCAAAAGAGACCTTACAGGCAAGAAGGGGCTGGAAAGAAGTATTCCAAGTCATGAAATCCAAAGACCTACAGCCAAGATTGCTTTATCCAGCAAAACTTTCATTTAGAATGGAAGGACAGATAAAGTGCTTCTCAGATAAGGTCAAGTTCAAGGAGTTCATCATCACCAAGCCCTTATTATATGAAATGCTAAAGGGACTTATATAAGAAAAAGAAGATGAAAAATATGAACAGTGAAAGGACAGCAAACTCACAGTTATTAACAACCACACCTAAAACAAAAGCAAACCAAGAAGACAGCTAGATCAGGAGTGGAACCATAGAAATGAAGAACACATGGAGGGTTAGCAACAGGGGGGTGGGAGGAGGAGAAGGGGGGAGAAGGTACAGAAAATAGCATAGACAGTAGGTAGAAAATAGATAGGGGGAGGGCAAGAATAGTGGGGGAAATATAGAATCTAAAGAACTTGAGACACGTGGTTATAAACTAAGGGGGGAGAAGGGTGGGGGGGAGTGTGCCGGGGGAGGGGAATGAAGAGGGGGGAATAGAACAACTGTAATGGTATAATCAATAAAATATATTTTTTTTAAAAAAGAATGAATTGAGATGTCCATTTCCAGCAACATGGTCGACTAGGTGTGCAGGGAACGCTTCTCAGTAAAAAACCACTTTAAACGCTAGATGAAAACATCTCTCACAGAGTGTATGGCTGAACTGGTGGTAAAATGAAACCACAGGAGGCCAGAAAAGAGAAAGTAGGATATTTCACAGGGGTTAACTAGGATTAGAAATGGCATGTGCTATTTCTATGAATTCCTGGTGACCTAGTGCCTGGTTTTAAGGACCCACATGTGCTGGGACAAAAGGGAAAGTTTAGGACCTATGTAAAATGAGAAATCAGATTAGAATCTCTTACATAAAGCTAGGAACCCCCATAAGGAAGTAAACTAGAAAACATCCAGGTAGTTGGTTGAAACATGGCTGTGTTGAACTGGCTCAGGGAAAAAGAGGGAGAGAGGGAAGAGAAACATACACTTCACTGAACTGAAAAGTCCTAATGACTAAACCACACTTACATAGTCTGCTTTTTGCACTAATTGTGGCATGAAAGGCCGCAAGTACAAATGTTAGTTTAAAGCAGCCCGGAGTGGTCACGCTCCAGGTGCCTGGCTGAAACAAACACAGGCATTTTAAGACTTCGTTTGGATACACTAATGTACCTCCTGATAGTACATTAGTGAACTGGAACGTAATTCTGAAGAAATAATTTTAAAATACAGCACGGAAAGAGAGAGAGAAAATAGAAAAGAGAGGCTATAAGACAATGGAGACTAGAGTGAGCAGGCAGGCCCACTACATATGTATTGGGAATTCCAGAAGGAGTAGAACAGGAAAGAGGCAATAATCTTATATTAAAAGAAATCCAGACACATCATGTGAAACATCAAAGCAGAAACATCAAAGGCAAAGAAAGATTTTAAAAGCAGCTAGATAGAAGACAGCAACTACCTATGAAGGAATCACTATTAAAACTGACGGCTGAATTCTCAGCAGTAACAATAAAAACCAGAAGAAATCAAAATAATAATAAAGTACTAAAGAGAAAGTAATTGTCAACTGAATAATTGTATAGACACTAAAACAATTTTCCAACAGCAACAAAATACATTTAATTAAAACAAAACAAACCTTAGGTCACCACTAACAGACTTTCACTAAGTTAGCTTCTGACTTAGTATACTTCAGAAAGATGTACCTCAGAAAGTAGATAAATGGCTGTTAAAGAAAGATCTCAAATGTAAAAAAAATGAGAACAAAATAGTAAACCTGTAGGTCAATTTTTAAAAAGGTAACTATCAAAGAAAATAATCTCTAACTTGTTTAATTAAACAACCAAGATAGAACTTAAATCTTAGAAAATAACAGCATGTGAGTTAGAAATTCCAGGTGACTGGAATTAAGGATTCCAAGATCTTCACATTATTTGGGAGGAAGACAAAAATACTGATTAAATGTAAATAACTAAAGATGATATTAAAATGTTTAGGCACCCTTTAAAACAATGAAAAGTAGATTAAATGTAAACCAGAAGGTAAGAAAAGAAGGGAGGAGGGAATATATCAGAACAAATAAAATTCACAAAATAAGACAGTAGTACTGAATCTCAGTAATTCAGTAAAGAGAATAAATATAAATGGACTAAACTCTTCAAGATAGATTATCAGACTAAAAATTCCAAATTTAGCTATATAATATTTATACTAGACACACCTAAAACATAAAGATACAGAAAAGGTGATAGTAATAGATACATTATTAAATAGAAAGAATAAACAAAGTAACAAACAACAAGTGTTAGAGGGGTTGGGGAGAAAAGGGAACCCTAGTGCACTGTTGGTGGGAATGCAGACTGGCACAACCACTATAGAAAGAAAACATATGGAATTTTCTCAGAAAACTAAAAATGGATCTGCCTTTTGACCTGGCAATTCCACTGCTGGGATTATACCCTAAGAACCCTGAAACACCAATCCAAAAGAAACTATGCATCCCAATGTTCATAGCAGCACAATTTACAATAAATAGCCAAGTGTTGGGAGCAACCTAAGTGCCCATCAATAAATGAATGGATCAAAAAACTATGGTACATTTACACAATGAAATTCTATGCAGCAGAAAGAAAGGAGGAACTCCTATCCTTTGCAACAACATGGATGGAACTGGAGAGCACTATGTTAAGTGAAATAAGCCAGGCGGTAAAAGAAAAATATCATTATGATTTCATCTTTAACTGGAACCTAATCAACAAAACAAACAAGGAAGCAAAATATAAACAAAGACATGGAAATTAAGAACAAACTAACAGTAACAGGAGGGGAGAGGGGAGGGGATAATGGGAGGAATGGGGTGAAGGGTTTACAGGAAGAACTATAAAGGACACATAGACAAAAACAAGAGCGGGTGGAAACAGGGGAAGGAGGTGGGGATGACTGGGGTGGTGGGGAGGGGTTGAGAGGAAAAGGCAGAAAACGGTACTTGAATGAAATTCAAAAGTATTTAATAAAAAAAAGGGAAGTCTGGCCTGGCTGGTGTAGCTCAGTGAACTGAGCGCGGGACTGCGAACCACATGATCACAGTTCAATTCCCAGTCAGGACACATGCCTGGGTTGCAGGACAGTTCCCAGCAGGGGACTCACGAGAGGCAACCATACATTGATATTTCTCTCCTTCTCTCGTTCCCTTCCCCTCTAAAGATAAAAAAATAAATATTTTTTTAAAAAAAAGATAACTTTAAAAAAAAGAAAAAGAGAAGTCATGATAGACAGTTTGGTTTATGTGGAATCTAAAATAATTTCCGATATGAATATCCTAATAACATAAGCTCAAAATAAATAATGCAAAAATTGCAAATTATACAAAGGTTTTAAACCATGATCATAGTGAAAGATATGCAAATATCTCTCTCAGTAATTGATAGTTCACAAGATAAGAAATCAATGACATAATACTTGAATAACATATTAGTATGTTTCATTAAGTACACATACAGAACCCTGCTCTCAACAATAATGTATTCATATTTTTTCAAAAATACATAGAACTTTTTATGAAAAGTTAAGTTATTATAGGCTTCAAGGTAAGTTTCTATATGCTGAAGCATAGAAAATTGCTATTTATAAATCAAAAACAGTGAAAACCACCAATTACATACTATTCAATCTAATACAGATTTCAAATACTTTATAGATTAAGATTTCTCACAACAATCCAATTTAATGGGAACTCAGTACCCTCTCCCACAAAATTTCAATCCCTATATATTTGAAATGTTAAAAATACCTCTCTAAGTAACTGAAAGGTCAAAGAAATTACAGTGAAAACTGTAAAACTTAGAAATAAAAGTTGACTATTCTACCTATCAAAACTGTGGGATCTAGCAAAATTGATGTGTAAAAGAAAGAAAACATACAGCCTTAAATGCTAATTTGTAAAAAAGTCTAAATACTAACGACTTACCTCTCCAATTTGAGTAGTTAGAAAGATAGCAAAATTAGCCTCAAAAAGTAAAGAAATAATGAAAAAGCAGAAAGTGGTGAAATAGAAAAATTATACAGTGAAGAATAGCAAAGCCGAAAGTTACTAGTTTTTGACAAACCTGATAAACCAGTAGGCAAACCTGATCAAAAGACAGATGCAGTGCCCTGGCTGGGTGGTTCAGTAGGTTGCAGCATCGTCTGATACACCGAGATTGCAGGTTTGATCCCTGGTCAGGCAATCCATCGATATTTGTCTCCCACTGATGTGTGTGTCTCTCTCTCTCCCTGCTTCCTTTCTCTCCAAACACAATAAACATATCCTTGGGTGAGGATTAAAAAAATAAAGACAGAAGTAGAACGAGAGAGAAAGAGAGAGATGAAGAGGTCGCAGATACATATAATTAGAATGAAATACAACTACAGATACAGTAAGGCCTAAAAGATTTAGAAGACAATATTATTAATAACTTTACACAGACAAATTGGAAAGCAAGTGAAATGAACAAATTCTAGAAAATTTAAATTCTTTAAACAAACTAAAATAAACAAACAAGCCCAAGAACAACAACAATCCCCCAGAAGCTGAACATTTCTACAGCTACTGAAGAAAATGAATTAACCATTTGGGAAAAAAATCTCACCGAGAAAACACCCAGCCCAAATAGTTGTACAGGAGAGAAAAGGAACGAACCTTGATCCCCAGTTCATTCTGTGAAGCTAGTACAACCTTAATGCCAAAGCCGACAAAGGCAATACAAGAAAGGGAAATTACAGATCAATGTCACTCACGATCATAAATACAAAATGTACCATATCACATAATACCATACGGAATCCAGTAACATTTTTAAAGGTTTCTGTCGTAAACACATGGTTAGTTTAACATGAGAGAAATCTGTTCATTTGATTTACTAAATTAAAGTGTAAAAGAGAAAAATGGTACAATCCTCTCAATAGATGGAGAAAAAGTATTCAATAACACTCAACAACTCATGAGAAAAACCAGTAATACGCCAGAAATAGAAGAGAACATCCTGTAAAATATAAAGAGTGCCTACAAAAACCCTAGAGCCAGCATCACGCTCAATGGTGACACAGTAAAAGCACTCTCTATGAAATCAGGAAGTCTGCAAAGCTGTTGCCTCCGTTTCCAACGCTCATTGGAAGTTTGGTCAGTTTGTTATGAGCACAGGGACAGACACACAGAAACACACACATGGGTATGTAGGACTTGCAGGAAGGAAGTAAAATTCCATTACTCTATTATTTATATCAATTGTCTTCATGGAAAACCTCAAAGAATCAATACATTTATAAACTACTTGGAATTAAAAAGAGTTTAGAAAGGTTTTTTTTAATATTTGCTAACACAAAAGCCAACTACATTTGTGCAAACCAGCAATAATGTTAGAAAAAGTACATTTTTTAAAAAGATACCATTTACAACCCTGGCTGGTGTGGCTCAGTTTGTTCAAACACTGTCCCATAAACTGAAAAGTAGGGGGTTCGATCCCCAGTCAGGGCACAATACCAGGGTTGTGGGTTCAGTCTCAGGTTGAGTGTTCAGCGGAGGCAACCAATCAACGCTTCTCTCTCACACTGAAGTTTCTCTTTCCCCTCCCCTCCCCCTAAAATCAGTAAGTTTGTCCTCGGGTGAGGATAAAAACAAGATACCACTTAAGGTAACTAAAAATAAGTTTAATTATAATTAAATAATAAAAAATTATAATACTTGCAACAAAAGATATATAAGACCTTTATGAAAAATAGTATTTCATTAAAAGATTCAAGACCTAAATAAATATGGAAAAGTTCCATGTTTACGGTTGAGAAAATTATCTTAAGGGCATCAGTTCCCCTCCAGATTCAATCTATTGAACCGATATAATTCCCTTCACAATCCCATCAAGGTTTCTCAAAGAACTCGAAAAGCTGATACTAATATTTATATGGAAAAGAAATGGACAATGGCCAAGTTACTGCTGTAGAAGAAAAACGATGGATGAGTAGGGGGCTGAGAAACTCGTCCTACCAGATATCAAAATTATTCTAAAGTTATAATTATTAAGACCACAGATTCGGCATTGGAATAGTTTGGAAAGAAATCCACACATGTACAGAAAACTGATATAGAAACGGCATTATAGAGACTAGTGGGGATGGGATAAATTGTTCAAGAAATGTAAGGACTTTTAGAGAATATAAAATTGTATATTGTGTGTCATATACAAAATTCCAGATAAATTAATATTTTAAATGTGAAAGTAAAAAAAATGTAAACTTCTAGAATATGTTGAAATATATTAATGATCTCAGGATATATATAACTAACAAAGAATTAATATCCAGGATATATATATAAGGAACTCCCATGAATCAATAAGAAAAATACAAACCACCCAATAGAAAATGGACAAGTATTTTTTTAAAGGCATCTTACATAAGAGAAAAGAAATGGCTCATAAGACACTCACCCCCTTTGGTAATTAGGAAAATACAAATTAAAAGGAAAATAAGATACCCATGTGTTGGCTAGCACATGGAGCAATGGGAACTCCCATAGCCTGCTGGTGGAAGCTTATTGGTTGCTACTATTCTGTAAACATGGTGCCGTCAGTAAAGCTGAACATGCCCACGCTCCATGACCTGGCAACTCAATACCTAGAAATAGACCCTAGAGAAACTCTTGCACATATGTACCAGAAGACATGTACAAGAATGTATTCCCTTACTTGGTCAAAATTAGAAGTTAACTATGAAATGTTTAATTAAGAATCACACAATATATTCATCACCCCAAATTAATATCTAAGGGGCACATAAACATTCTTTTCATGAACTTCTTATTCATAAATTGCTAAGTTCATTAATTAATACCAGTAATATCCTTTTGTAAATGCAGAGATGAAACATTCCCGGCAGGCCAATTTTAGGTATAGCATGAACGACTTTGTTCACACTGACAGGTCTATGCACTTGAATCACCAAAGACTGTAGCAAGCATCTATGAGAGAAAATCCATTTGGAAGATTATTTCAATTTAACCAGGATTAAAAGTAAGCAAAACTTCTATCCTTGTAATTACTGAGTGAAGTACCTTTGATTTTAACACCTTACTCAATCAGAAAATATAGGAAGGGAGATAATGAGTGTGGGGGAGCCTGATGTCCTGTGGTCGTCCTTAATAACCACCCACTTTCAAGAGCCTATAATCTGCTCCGTGGGAAGCATTCTACCAAGGACCTTAATCAGATTCTGAGAAAATTCACAGTCAAAATAAACAATATGCCATAAAGCCAAAACAATGGAGGTATTAGCAGCCATACAAAATGTTAGCTCTACCTGATGAGTCACTTCTAAAGTGATTAAAGTCTGTCTTTGAAGTGGTTTCTATTCAAGCTGAAAATATATAAAGGTAGGAATCATTTACAAAGCAGCTTGAGAAATTTTCTTCCTTTTATACATCCTGGTTTGACTCTATGCAAACATCGGACTAATGGCAAAAATGAGTCTCTCTTCCTACATGTTAATACTAACTTTTTCTTTGCTTTCTCAAGGCATTAAACTTTCAGCATCCAAGTCCATAAGAAATTTAGAAGATGACATGGTATTTAATACACTGAGGCTGGAGAAAGCCTTTCAGAAGGAAGATACTGCAGAAAAATCAGTCGTTGCTCCTTCCCTGGAACAATACAAAAATGAGGAGAGCAGTTTCATGAACGACGAGGAAAACAAAAATTCAAAGGTAAGTGGCAATAGGATTTGTCTTTTATTTCAATGGATATTCGAATGATTTTTATGAATATTTTGAAAGTTGATACTTTATTATACAAACAGAAGCACATGCAAATAGTCACAATATGCATTCGGACAACTGATGAAATTTTATACATACCAGACTGTTCTTTCATCCTGAACAACTCTTATCCAAAAGGTTTATTTCCATAAAACCTTGCATCTAAGATACTTCGTCTTTGAATTAACCAATAAGAATAGTATGTAATATGTATCACATTACCACTCCCAATAAGACAGCTAAAAACACAAATCAACCTTCTCTTTACAGAACTCAGGCTCCAAACATAATTTCTTAAATCGTGGTCTGCCACTGAATCTGGCTATAAAACCTTATCTTGCACTAAAAGGATCTGCAGCTTTTCCCCCTGAGCATGGGGTTCAGAGTGCTGAGTCAACGCCAGAAAAGAGAGAGATTGGGGATGAAGAAAACGCAGCTAAATTTCCTATAGGAAGGAGAGATTTTGACAGTGAGTAGTCCTTTAAAATTCGATTACTATATCTTACTACCATTAAATAGAACTCTAAGTTTAACTAAACTTAGATCCAATCATACCAAAATTAAATAAGACCATGGTTCAATTACATATGACATTAAGTGACCCCTGCAAAATACATGGGATTAAAAAGCACTTAATTAGTTATTACAGTTTTGAATTACATGGAATTAGCTATACTAGAGCCAATGTTTTCATTTCTAATAAATTGTGTGTGATGATAGTAGTCCTGCAAATAATTTAAACTTTTTTTTCTTTCAGTGCTCAGGTGCATGCTGGGAAGAGTCTATCGACCATGTTGGCAAGTCTAATACCTGTTGGGCCACATCATCTTCTCAGAAGAAAACAGAACCATTTAATTGCCTGTGGACGAAAAGCCCTTAATGTCACTGTGACTTATATTATTTTAAATGTCTGCTTTAAAAGAAAGTAGTATTAAGAGATATATGTGGCCTACATGATATGCTTTAACTGTGCATTAAACTTTGTGAATATTCTGCATTATTAAGACTTAGTAGTATTTTTTAAACAATGTTTCACATACTAACCTCACATACACTCCACACCAAAATAAATAAAGCATCATAATGTACACCCTTAAAAACGAAGTAAGTGTCTTTGAATGGTTTTATGTATACATAAATCTAAAGCACATAAAAGACGGATTCATAGTCTAAAAAACTGAGTTAACTTTGTCTGGCCAGTGATCAATTTGTCTTTGGCAGTACACTTGTTGCGTTTTGCTACTCTGGCTAGTTTGCCATCCAATTTATTCTGCAAATCGTTTGATGTCTTAGGTATCTTAACATTTTTATGTGGGGGTGATTCATTTCCATTATCACAGAGAATGTTTTCATCATCTAAATCCACCTGTTTCCTTTTTGAGCTTTTATTTCCCATCTGACTATTTGCTTTTCTCTCTACTTTTGCATTTTTACTTCTGTCCAGATGAACATTTCCAGAACTTGTTCCAATTGTTGGTCTTCCAACAGATGAATTTACACTTTCTGTTATTCAAGATGAAAAAAGAAAAAGAATTATATAATACTTAGTATTATTAGATATGAGAATTTTATAATAAACTTTAAAAATGGCTAAAGAATATTCAAAAATTTATGATTTGCAATGACATACTGCTATAAATTACACAATTAACAAATACAATTATAGTCCTGGCTGGTGTGGCTCAGTAGATTGAGTGCCGGCCTGTGAACCAAAGGATCACAGGTTCGATTCCCAGTCAGGGTGCATGCCTGGGTTGCGGGCCAGGTCCCCAGTAGGGGGTGCATGAGAGGCAACCACAAACTGATGGGTCTCTCCCTCTGTCTCTTTCTCCCTCCCTGCCCCCACTCTTTAAAAATAAACAAACAAACAAACAAATAAATACATATTTTTTAAAAACAAACACAACTATATTATCATATCACTTTTCATTTTACCATTTCATTTTTCATCCCTACAAATATCCGCTTTGCTTTAATGCATGACACATAATCCTGAAATGCTAAAGTTACTCTTTAAATACATTTAGTCAAATCAAACTGTCCTATTCCTATCTATAAATTTGTACTTAGATTTCATTTCTTAAACAAATCTGTCTTTAAAAATATACACCATTGTGTTTCACATTTTACACTTTGCAAAACAAAAATCTAGTTTTACTTAAGTTAAAACCAATTCATACACTGGGATTAAAGTGTTATTTAATTGCTCAAATGAAGTCACCTACCAGAAAGGTCACTTTCCATGTGAAGGACAGGGGATGGCTTTGATGCTGAGGTTACATTAGTCCATGCATTCCTGCTTATCAGGCCGTCGTCTTTGTAAGTGCAAGAAAACTGGGATCTAATTAAGGTTTGCTTCATCTGGTAATGGAAAGAAGAAAATAAGCGATTTATTCTTTATTTTTATTAGTTTTTTCACCTAGATTGAAATATACTTAATAGTAATCATAATCAAGGATCATAAATTTTCCCTTAAAAATTCTATGACTCACAGAACTTTTAACACTTGATGTTTCATAGTTTGCAAATTCATTCATTGTTACAACTAGCATTTTTACACATTTTAGTAATACCAGTTTTACATATATTTTTCATAGTTTTGTAACAGGTTAGAAAGATTAATTTTAGACTCTTCTGAGGCTTTTCTTAGAAATTCCTGTGTCCAAACTGCTTTGGAAAGTAAGTTTTATGATCAGTGTAATAACAATATACATGATAAACATATTCCTAGAAAAATAAAAGTTCTTGATCCTAAGAATTACTGAGTACAACTCCTTTAGGAAAAAAACAGCATATGTAATTCAATAAATTGAGAAACTGAGGAAGGGAGAAATGGTCAGTAAAAAAGCAAACTAAGAAAGTGAAAGATACATAGAAAACTAAAAAAGAAATGAACTGAAAACAAGAAGGTGACTGAAAGACATTATTTCTTGATTAAAAACTTGAATATTTAAGAAAGTAAGAAAGATGACTCAAATACATTATTCTAGGAAAATCTGACCAAGTCATTTAAATGGCTGAATATTCAAAATACACTCTTGCATTTATCTTCAAACATCATAAATGAGAAAATTAGAAAGCTAAATTTAATTCTTAGTCACAAAAAAAGGATGCCAGGAAACTAATTTTGGAAATGTATTCTGCAAACATAAAACCAGTGGCTTTGTTAGGCATAGAAATTAATTACAGTACAAAGTCATCTATACAGATAATGCAAATTTCAACAATTACATCTGATGTATAATGCCATTCAGTTATGATGAGATTTCTCCAAACCTGAAATCATCCCCACTCCTTTTCAGAAATAAACAAAGTTTAAATTTCAAATAAATGATTAAATAAAGAAGACTGCACTTTGAAGCGTAACTACATTATGCTGCAGATTACTTACAGAACATTTATTGATACAGTTCTTAAAGTCTAAAACAGTACAACTTTATTTTATATATTCAGTAGTCACATAGCTTGTTATATATTCAGAGAGATCACTGAACTAACCCACTCAGATCTTTGTGAAGACAATGGCGGTGAAATCCACGGACTGCGGTTTCAGAGAAGTCAGAACGGTGTCCAGTCCAGCTGCTTTACAAGATCACATTTTCTCACGGCGACAAATGTTATATCTTTCTAACTAATGGCATCTTTGAGAGCCTACAGCTTCCAGATTACTAAAAATTATATTTAATTAAGATTTAGACCATTGGAATCTATCTTCCACTTAAGCACAAAAACATATAAAATTTTGAAAAATGTGAAAATGTAAAAGGTCAAAACTATTTTTTAAAGTTACATAGAAATAATAGAACTACAAACCATATTTCATGAATCCACATGAATGCAACTACCATTATATAGTTTCCCCCATGAGATGCCCTAAAATAGTAGTAAAGGTTTTAACTAGCCCTTTCTGGACTTCATTAATTCCATAATACAGAATTAAAGCAATTGACAACACTATTAAATGAATTTTGTTAATAAAATAAACTATATTATATTACATCACATCATTATTACAGCACCGTTATCTAAAAACTTAATTCTATCTGCAAAATTAGTACCGTTGACATTATCTTTGTACGCAACTTTCCTTTCCTCTTACCAGCTATTGCTTATAAAGAATTATAAACTTACTGCTTATAGAGAGTGACAGAATACCGTAAGCCCCTGAAGGGGAATGAGTGCTAACTAAGTGGCCGCCTAGGCCGCCCCACAGCACCCAGATAGCGCAGGCGGCTCAGGGGCTGGAGCCTCACACCCCAAAGCTTCATCAGCACCATCCATGGCACATTCCTAACAAAAACACAAGGATATTATTTACTACCACTGATATTATTTACTACCACTACTACCAATCTCACATTTAGCACAAATAAAAATACCTTTAGAATGCTATGTTGTTTTACTTCTAACATACATCAAAGTAAAGAACCTATCTTTGTTATGTAAACACAGTCACAAAAGAAGTGTCATGTCCCCCCCACCCCCCCTTATTATAACTAGATTTCCTCTCACCAGGCCCCCTCCTGAGAGATTCTTGAGCCCATAGTGACATCAGGGAAATTTCGGAAAACTAGACTTGCAAGGCGATAGATTTTTAAAATCCTGAGAATGGGTTCAAGTATGAAAGGAAAACAGTTAACCCCTCTTTCTGCAATGAAAAATATTTTTTATAAATGTAACATAAGAGAGAACCACTTATGGAACTTCTTATGGAACCATAGAACCAATAATTCTATGGTAATCCTGGAATACTCATGTTCAAAAGAAATAACCCAGAGAAAAATCTTGAGGGCCATATTTTCTTTTTATAAAAGATTACATATAGGTTTTCTTTTCCCAATCCTATACAAAAAAATCTCTTTTATTTAATTACCATTTATTAAGTTCCAACTATAGGCACATTGTATATTAAAAGAATACTGGGATGGCTTCTATAATCACAGACATTCTACTTACAAAACTTGCTGTTGACACACAGCTGGAAGGAATAACAAATAAATTGGATAACAAAATCAAGATTGAAAAGATCTCAAACGACTAGAACCATAAGTAGAAAATAATAAGATGAAAATGAATGAGGATAAACAAAGTTCTGTATTTAAGTTCAAAATATCAATTGCAGATGTACGGGATGAGGAGAGCTTAACTTAAAAACAACATATGAAAAAGATCTAGAAATTTTAATTGATCATGAACTTGATTGGAGCCAACAATGTTAAGGTCCAGCTAAGAAATCAGCACGAAAAGCAATGATGTGATGGGAAAGGCACCAGCTTTGCAGTCAAAACACCTGGCTTTTAATACTGGCTCCATCACTTATTAACTAGAGGATGTTGGATAAACAAAACTTCTCACTCATCCACATATGTATCTCACAAAACTGTCAGGATTAAATGATGTTAAAAATATGAAAGGGCTATATAAACTCAAGAGGTCTATGTAGATACTATGCAGTTATTGCTATACTATCATACATGAAGACAGTATTTCTACAGAGTGAGAAATCTGTTGAATTCCATTTCTCAAGACCAGGCCAACTCCAAAATGATTCTAGGAATGCAGCTCAAAAAATGAGCTTGCAATCAGCGTCTTCATTTTAGTTATTAAAACAATACAAGCTACATTAGCTTGTATTTATAACTTAAAAGAGAATGCCTTCCCTTTGTTCATAAAAGTTGAGTTTTTCTGCACAAGATTAGTGGCTACATAGAATTGAGATTACTTCCCGTTGCAAATCTTCCAAATCTCCCTGTGTATTTGATTTGGAATCACAAATAAGCAAAACAATTCCCTCTTGGAAGTGCTTTTGAAGTACTAAACAACTAAGAATAATGTCCAGATTCATACATGGCTGTTAAAACCATTTTATGTTCAAGTCACATGAGAGAAAAGGATTGCAAGTTTTCCTTTGTAGAGTGATTTCCCCCCTTTGGAAAGATTTCTATCCACAGTAAAATTGCAATGAACTTCAAACTTGCCAAGAATTGGAGAAGTCCTTTTGCCACAAGCTCTTTTTAAATTGAAATTATTAGTAGGTTCCCAGTTTGAGGAAAATAGTACTTCACATAGGAAAGCCTGACTCCAGTTGAAACGCATGAGTCAAAATATTGAAAAGTTGCAGACACTCTCAGAGTATTATTAAGAAAAGTAAAGTTCTAAGCCATTATACCGATAAGTAGATCAACAAATTTGAAAAAGGAAATTATTCTTAATGTACCCTTTAAATACGTAACTAAAAATAAATACTCTAAATATATCTTTTTGTTCTTACCACATTTTCAAAACAACAAATTTGTTACCCTTATGGCATATGAATTTATAAATACAGAGAATGATCCATTGTTTCTTCAGTGAAATTTCATTTACTTTGCTAAATAGAAGAAAGATAATATTTGCAACCTAAGTAGAAGCATTGTCTTTTCATGACTCCTCATTATAATTACTATACCTTATTTACTCTTCAGGAACAGCATAAACTTTGAAGTCTTATGCCTGAATACAAACCCTTGCTCTGTTACTTACTGGCTGTATGGTCTGGAGAATGATAACTTCCAGAGTTGCGCAAGGATTAATTAGGACGAAGGATACAAAATGTCTAGTATAACACCTGACACTTAGTAGATATTCAAGGAATCCCAAGCTCATTACTCCAGCCAAAACAAATTCAATTTCTAATTGAATTTCTGGTTCAGTCTAATACAAAAATCCATGCTGATGAAAAATGCTCCTCACTCCCTTAAATCTTTGCCTAATGTCGCCGTCTCAAAGGGACCTGTACTGATCATCCCATTTAAAACCAAACCATATACAAAGGAACGTGGTCTCCTTATTCTCTTCCCCAGCTTTATTTGACCCCATAACACTGATAACCTCCTAACATCCTATACAAGTACCGTATTTTTCAGACCATAAGACGCACCTAGGTTTTACAGGAGGAAAATGGGGGGAAAATTTTTGAAGCAAAAAATGTGGTACAATATTTAATAACAATAATATTTCATAAATGTAAATGTAAACAGAACTCAACAGCAGCATTAACAACCATTATTCCTCCCAAATTTGGGAGATGTGGGGGTGTCTTACAGTCTGAAAAATACAGGTAGTTTGCTTCTTTTGTTTATTGCCTGACTCTCCCAACTAAAATGCAAAGCTCCATGAACAAAACCCTTAGTTTGGCAATTAACTGGTGGCCCACTCTGGCCCTCCTGTGGCCCTCCCCTCCGTACAGCCAAAGGAGTCAATGGGGCCTCAGATATGCCCACCAGGGGACCATGACTCCCCTTTTAGATCCTGTTGCAAGTAGCTGGGACCCCAGAATTCCCTGCTCAAGTTGTCCTAGGCACTGGGCTGCAACTGGCCTCCTCCTCTAGGCTCAAGGGCTGCCTGTTTATGGCAAAGGTGATGCGGATTGGGGTGCATGCCCCTCTTGGTGGAGTGTCCCTAAGAATATAGAATAGGACCAAGGTTGAAGGGGTATAGGCATAGCCCAGGGGCTTCCATTTAGATTCTGGCACTCCAGACCCACAGACATCTGTGGAAAACCCATCCATGGGTTGTTTTTTTTTTCCGTTTTTTTTCACTGAAGTATCCTCAGTGTCTAGGACAGAGCCTGGTACCCAGGAAGCATTTAGTACATGCTTGTTAAATGAATTAAATAAAATTATAACAGACTGTAACAGGTGTATGCAAGAAAAAGGTGTGAGGAGACAGAAACATCACTAAACAAATGCTTGGAGGTACAAAAAGATGAACAGAACAGACTCTACTCTTTAAAAGAGAGTAAGGAGACCACATGATAGAGAAATGAGAGAAGCAGACTGGCAAAGAACAGCCAAATCACCCTAAAAACAAAAGCTTTGAGATACAAAAATATGTACTGAGTAAACTCTCCTCTGCTCAGTAAAGTAATGAAACCACTTAGTACAGAAACAAGGGAGAAGTAACATGCAGAGAAAAGCTAACACATTTCAGCACAGAGAACTGTGCAGCTGAAGTCCTTAAGTTCCATTCTATCAACCAGTCCTTCCAAGTTCTTAAAACATTCTACCTTTCTGTGGTTCTCATGCACATATCCTTACAGTAAGCCCTACAAAAAAAATAACTTCCTTAAAGCCACAAAAGCCACACTCTCCTTAACCTTGTCCCGCATTATTTACTCACGTATTTTGTACAACTACACAATACACAGTCACTTGATACCTGAAGGCCATCAAATGCTTTCATCAGGTTGTTTGCTCAGCCTGAAATGCTTTTCTATTCTCTCTGCCTGTTTAAATCCTACTTATTCTAATTTCCCATGGTCAGAGCACCATTTCCTCTACTTACTATGGGCTTCTAGTTACTGCAATTCATAGGCATCTCTAATCTACTAGAACTGCAATTGTTTTAACATGCCAGCAACATGTATTCCATTAATTTACATAAAATTAAAAATCCAGTTCCTCTAGCCCTATTGCAAACGCTTAGTAGGCGAATGTGGCCACCACCTACAGTGTAGCACAAACACAGAACCTTTCCACAGGAAATGGAATGTCTATGGGAAAGCATTGCTCTGGAAAAAAAATTCTGCACTCTACATCCTGTGGCCCTTTCATGTGCTACAAATGAATTCTCAGGGGACTCTGGGACATGTTCGCTTGTGGGTCCATAACATTAGAACCCATCTGTAACTCCGTCTTAGTAAAGGAAACCTTACATGTCTTGTAACTACCACCTGATGTGAAACGAATTATGCTTTGGGAAAAATTACAATAACTATATCTTCAAATATTGTTTCCATTTTCTCTTCTTCTGGAGTTCCACATAGACAAATGTTAGACTTTTTCTCTATGCCCTGCTCTTCTCTTTTGTTTTTTTAATTCTGTATTTTCTCTTCACTTTAGTTTGAAGATTTTTCTAATGACCTCTCTTTAAATCCATTTATGCTACCTAATGGTATGTCCAATCTACTATTAAACTCATCTAATGAGTTCCTCATTTCAGATGTTTTTACAGTTCTGAAATGACTATTTGAATTCTGTTTTATAGATTTTAATTTTCTGCTAGAATTCTCCAACTTTTCAACCATTTTATTTGTTTTACATGTTGAAAATTTTTTCATTCCTTGTCTGTTAATTCTAATATCTGGATCATTTGTTAGTTTTTCCTTTTAACTAATGGACAAACCTTCCTTCCTCTTTTCATGTCCAGCATATTTCATTTCAGCTGGATACATTTATAAAGGAACTGTATGGGCTCCAGGTGAAGTCCTCCTCTACGGAGAAGGGTTTCCCTGGTATCTGCTGGTGGACACACTGAAGGACTGACAACCTCCGTGCAGTCAGGGCTGAGCTGCGTTCCAGCTCTGGCGCTCATGTCTTCCTCAGGAATGTCCCTCCCAGGCTTTCATCTGAGAGCCTGTGTGTCTCTGTGACCTCTGACCTGAAAGTTTGGAGGATTCAGTCTGTCCTTCAGAGGTATTTTACATGTGTTCTTTGGCCCTCCACCTCACTCCATGTCTAAATATCTTGAGGACACAGCCGCGTGTTTCAGACAGGCTCCGCTCTTCCGGCAGAGCGTTGTGTTCTGGCCACCCGAAGGCCACAGCTGAGGGCAGGAACTGGACTGAGGCTCCTCAGCCTCACTCTCAGCTCCAAAAATTTGGTGTATGTGTGTTAGGTAAAAATAAGTATGCACCTAGGGCCCCTGAAGTTCCCAAACTGTTGCCGACCTCTTTTGTTTTGTTGCTTCCTCTTTTCCACTAGAGTTCCTTCGAAGGGGCCAACACCAACCCTCAGGCCACCCCCAAACCTGGCAAAGAATCCCAGGGAAGAAATAGCTGATAACAGCCAGCTCACCTCGGAAGACCTTTACTCTCCCCAGATTTTTAGTTTATTTAAACCGCTTTGATTACATAGCTTTCCTATGTCTTTAAACCCTATTTCCCCATTTTCTGCCATTTATTTCGTTATTGCAGCAGAAATGGCATCCTGCTATGGCCTGCTATATCCGCACTAGAAACAGAAGCCTTCCAGTCTGTGAGTGATGTCTTGATTCTGTTCCCTCCTTCTTTGAGAGCATTTTATTTTCTCCTCTGTTATATTTTGATGCCACATAACTTGTTATCCCTCATTTTTCTGTAGCCTGAGGAATGATGGAGGCACGAGTAGGGTTCAGCTAAGAAGATTACACAATTGAAGACAATTTCTGGGTTCTGCACTCTCTTCTAAGGGTTTATTACCCATTACGTGTATTCTAAGGTCTGCTCTCCCCGCTCAGGGAAGAGAATACATTACGTGTATTCCTCTTTCAGATGAAAGGGGAACCTTTGGATATCCTCCCCAACTCTGTATGTCACACTGGGGGGTAAGTGTGGGAGTCCCAGGGTTCATTTTCCACATTTTATCCACTTTACTATTCCATGGTTACCACTTCTACCACTTCTCTGACAGAAAAGGAAACCAAAACAAGGCAAGAGCACACAAACGCAGGTGGCCCCTCAGATGTGGACATATTCGTGACAATTCTCAGGATTCTGCCAACTCACGTGAACGATATTTGGGTACTGAAGCCAGATGGAGTCACTAAGTCACGCCACGCTTCTTCACTCTGAAGTCTTCAGTTTCTTTCCTTGGCCATAGCTTTTGAAGTTTATTATATCTAATTACATTATTCTTTGTTGTTTGCTGTTGGTGAACATTTTCGCTAGGTTTTACTATTCTTTTACTCATTTTAAGTGTCGTTGTAAGGGGAGGGAAATTCTATGAGTTGACCTAAGTTCACCATTTTAATTTGGACATGCTCAGACTTTTCTAACACCCTAAAGATTAAACTCGGATATGTAATTAAGGATTTCCTAACATCATGAGCATTGGCTTGCCTGGCAGCTTGAGAGTACCAGTTGCAGCGGTCAAATTTTTCACACTACCTAAGTCCAAATTTTCACTCCTGTGATCACTCCATGGTATGTAAAGATCCAGTATTTCCCTGACCAGCTCACTTAAGTTATTAAGCCAGCTAACACTGATGATTATTTTGACGTACATATACTATAGGGGGATAAGGAAAAGACCTTTCAATTGTGCCTGATGTGCAAAAACTTCCAAACTCAGCTGGAAGGAATGAAATGAATTTCTTGGAGACATAAGGGGGTAAGTATCTCCCCGAAAAGTCTTTTAATAAAAAGGTATAAAGGTTCTTGTATAAATTGCTTGGAAATTGGGGGTAAAAATAGGGAGAAAACACTTTCTAACAATTTCTATCAAAACCATGAAGATTCTGGAAGAACCTTCTGATTCCCTTCACAGGAAAACTTACTTGACCATAATAGACAAATTTTCTAATAAGCTACAGTAAGACATAAAACTTGAGAACTTAAAGTGAGTAGTTTAATAAATACTTTCCATGATGGTTTCATAGGATTTTGTGTTCAGGAGTATCCATTTCTATTTATGAATAAGGAAACAAAAATCTAAAAAAAGTTAATTTGCCCCCTATAATGACATGAATATTTCATAATCAAGTATTCACTACAACATCATCATTCTAAGTTCCTTAATACTTTCTACGTTCACAGTGCTCTTTCCAAGACCCTATTTCAAGTATAGATCATATATTCTTGCCATGACTAAAAAAAAAAAAAAATTGTATGCCAAAAGAGCAAAAGTAACAGGATAACAGGGTAATTAGCTGTTAAACTACTTTTCCATAGTTACTTAGTTGCAATTATTAGCAATAATTTTTTATTATTCCAACAAGTACTCTACCTGGCTATGGTTCAGCTATATACCTGGCTGGATCAAGCATTTTCACACTTTCCTTTTATAAAGAATACTGTACTATAAAAATATAATCATAAACACCAATTCTTTCAGGTCTTTATTGCCATTTAGAGCTATGTAGACTAAGCCAGCTCCACTGTTAAGTAACAAAAGCAATGTAGCCATATATTCTCATTGATAGCGAACCATGGCTTTGCACGCTGGCATAAAATATTTCATGACAGTTATAAGATCTTGGATATGTGATTTCTCAGAATTTTGGTCTCCTATCTATAAATGATACTGGATTAGACAATCTCTCTTCTGCTTTCCAAAACTTTCTAAATTTCTCTACATATTAAATTTGTCTACACTATACGTTTTGTAGTGATTAGTTGACTCATAAATTTCTGAAAAAAATCCCTTCTCATTCTTCAGATAGGTATTTTCACTTTCATGTACTTAGTTCTAATATAATACCTCAGTAATCTTTAAATGAAAATATTGAAGTCTATCAGTATCAATAGCAAGAAAAAAATTTAAAAATTTACATGTTACATTTCTGTCTCTAATCAAGTCTAAAGAATAGATGTTTTCTTAAAAAATTGCATGCCTTAACTACAAGTACTAACAGTTAATAGCAAAGTGTTGACATTTTATCCTCAGAAAAATTGTATAAAACCCAATGAGGTATTCCACAGCTATCAGTTATTAGCAACTACTAATAATCAATAGAAAGATAAGACTTACTAATACACATAAAAAAACTAAACGGGGTTAGGAAATGTAGGTGACATAGATGATAACTAAAAGGTTTGTTACTTGTAACTACTTTCCAAATGGGAACATAAAGAACATACAAATTAAAGTTCTCAAAGTTGTATCAAGATGAATACAATTACTACATAACTTAACAGACAATTTTAGAATCACTGTGAATTTTACATGAACCTCTTGTTAAACAAATAAACGAATTCCCCACCACAGAAGAGTATCTGGCACAGAGTGGGTAATAAATACATGTTGAATAAATGAATGAGCTAAGATCAAGCTTCATTTTGAAAAATGAAACCCCCAAAATAAACTTAAACATTGAAAACCACATTATTAACTACTATAGGCACACGTGTTTCAAGTGAGAACAGGAAAACTTCGTCTAAACCAAATGAAAATATGAAGAGTAGTTCTAGTCAATGGACAATGTCAAATGTTCTCCTGATCTCAATCTACAAATAATTATATTCTGCCATTATATCTTTAGAAGGAAACAAAACTGAAATTATGCAGTCTCTCGAGATTCGGTTTAAGATATAGAAATGTAAATGAGAAAACATGCTTCTTTATGTTCCCCTTCATTCACTGAACAGATATTTCTTGAACATTTATAGCAGGGGCTTATTCCTTTTCTTTTTAGATCCAGCGCAGTGAATAAGCTAGAGACAGATTAGCCAAGATTATATAAAAGAAAAATTTCTGCATGTCAACTGTCATAATTCATTTTCCATTTAATTCCTATTGTTCCATGCACAATTTATATTTACCATACCCAGCTCTGTTTTATGTATTTCTTCAAAAAATAAATCAATTTCTACCATTTTCATGACAATACATTATACTGCACCTTAATTTTTTTCTCTTCCATTGATTTGTGGATGCGTTCTCTTAGTGGTTTCACCAATGAATTATCCACTTGTATGGGAGATCTATGTCCAAATAAAGCAAAAATTTATAAACCAAAGTAGCTTTTCAAGCCTAGTTTTTACTCTTCCCCAACTCAAAAGCAGTTATAGAATAAAAGACAACTGAATCTAGTTGTTTATAATACCATATAAAAATATCAGTATCCCTATGCTGACAGTTCTCAATATTAATAATTTGCTTAATTAATCCAGTCACTAGATATTTGAGCTTCCACCATATATAAGGAAAGCACTGTATAACATGATGTGGAGAACAAAAAGTTCATGCATTCACTGGCCCTGAATTCGGGCATCATGACGTCTATGTAAAAAAAGTAAGATATCTACTTAACTAAAATTCAAAATAAAAAAGGACAAGTGCCATAGCAGAGGAATTCAAAAGAGAAACACATAGTTTCTAAATAGAAAAGTTAGAGAAGGCGCAATCAAGAAGGCAACTCTGAAGTTGTGGACCCAGACAAATGTGGATTCCTCAGGAAATTCCTTTTTTGGCTCCAGAGCCAGAGTCATAACCCCTTGGATTCAAAAGACCCTTATGTAAGAATAAAGGAAAGTCTATTCTAAGAAATACTATCTTATAACCTTATATTGACTTATATTCACATATCACAGTGTCCTTAATTTTATCATTTCAATGAAGACCATTAAGAATTTACTTTATCATGGACAAGTACCTGTCTGCACAATGGCGATTGGAAGTGCCAAGGTAACTATAAACAATTAAAATGTGTTTTGTCATGTGATTCAACACAGAAAAATATCTCTCTAAAATGGATGTGGGGATTAATTTTGGCTTAAAAATATTCTATTAACACAAAGTAATTTTCTCTAAGAAAACGGGAGAATTAAATGAGAGAATATTGAAACCATTCATATTTCTACCTAAAAAGTAAACTTCGTTAAACAGAAGGTAATAGAAGAAAATAACAAAGATTTATTTTCTTTATGCTCATTTCTGGGATTCTAGCACAAGGTGTAAGTAAATCATTGATAAAATAAATTTCCACTGTTAGGAAATCGGGGCATTTTTAAGGTAGAATGTGAAAGAATTATATTATGCCCAGACATAAAAGAATAAACATGGGAAGCTGGTTAAGAAAATAAGATTTAAAGAAACTACAGGATAAAACTGAATTATAGATCATTAACGTTTCTCTTTAAAGAGAAAAGACAGCGAAGCATAGGAGAGAGACTATGTGAAGCAATCACACCTGGCTGTGTCTGAACAATTTTAGACTAAAATTAGATTTCTAAAAAGTAGCTCGAGCAGAAAATAAAAAAGATCAAATGGTAGGAAGACTTTGTAAAAATTCTCCACAATGTACTAAATACAATTTAAATGTTCTAAAATTTTTGATGTTTCTATAAATGAATGCTCATTAATTAAAAATATCACCACACTATCCAATTTTGACCCAACCGTTGTTAAAACTGGAAAATATCAATGTTCTGCATGGAATACCAATGTTAATTTAGTATTTTTGTTCATAATGTGAGGAAGAAGCAGCAAATGTCAATTCCAATGGAAGCTCAGTGTTACGCTCTCTCCTTTTCTCAGGCACTG
Source organism: Sturnira hondurensis (assembly GCF_014824575.4). Lineage (NCBI taxonomy): Eukaryota > Metazoa > Chordata > Mammalia > Chiroptera > Phyllostomidae > Sturnira > Sturnira hondurensis. Next base: position 8,944,760 of record NW_028090067.1, on the reverse strand, counting down.
TCCTTGGAATAGAGACCTCAGGCTTTAGAGGAAGACACATCTGCTGCTTGCAAACTTAGCTCTCTTAGACACACTACCAAATACCTCTCTAAAACCACTGATTCTTCACCTAAGAAGTGAGGATACTATCGCTCTGGCCAGTGCGGCTCAGTTGGTTGCAGCATGGGCCTGTAACCAAAGGGTTGCTGGTCCGACTTCTGGTTGGGGCACATATCTAGGTTAAGGGTTCAAGTCCTGGTCTGGGGTGCATACAGAAGGCAACCAATTGATGTTTCTCTCTTTCCTTTCCTGTCTGTCTAAAACCAATGGAAAAAATGTCCTTGGGTGAGGATAAAAACAAATAAACAAAGTGAGGATACTACTAAAATAGGTTGCTATGTGGGCTGAGACAATACTAGTAAAAGTACTTAGCAAAGTTCTTGACACACATAGCAAAGCAAACACAGTAAATATTTCCAAAGTGAAAATAAAAACAAGAACAAAAAAAAAACCAAAATAAAGAAACCTGTTTCTCACACTCTCACAAAACACTACCTTTTTATACATAACTCCCTCACACCGAAGTGTTCAATCTCCTTTTAACTAATTTTTGTTTTCTCTCTTCCTACTTTGCTATAGTCTCCAGGTTTCCTTACTGCAGTAGACCACAGTAGGAGTTTAGTGGTTACTATAATAGGAGACTATAAAAAACAACACGTTTTTGTTTTATAATCAATGAAGTGCTTTTTCCCTTTATAGACTAGAGCTAACATTCACACACATACAACTTCCGCATGACTTACCTAAAAAGTGTAAGAATTGAATTTCCACTCTGATGAATGGTGTTTTCATCGTCATATAAAAGCTCTGCTTTGTTTCTGGTAGGAGCACTGGCTGCTTCTTCATCCAAAAGAGCTAGTAGAACTTTCACAGTATCTCTGCCGCAGTAGGCAGTGCCATGATTTATGGCATAAGATTTTGGCTAGAATATAAAACAATTCTAAGTAAATGTTACAGTCACCCCAGCTGGGCCAATCAGCCACTCTTTTCCATTCCATGCGCCACTGTTCTCCTTCTTCCTCTGTTGTCTGAAACAAGACCAGCCATGAGTAGTGGCTTTCAGGCCTGTGAGTATTTCTCACTCCAGCCATACTAAAATCAATCTTATCAAAACTTCCAGAAGCACAAAAGAATACAAAACATAGTATCATAAAACAGGAAGACATTGGGTTCTGGTCAAAATAAGCGGAGGCTTTAAGTCAGAAAATTTCACTACTTCCTAGCTTATGTGACCTCAGCCTCGTGACTTAACTCTCTGAGTATTTTTTCTCTCACACCAAAGAGAGATGGGATTCTGGTGATCTAACTACCAACCCCACAGATGTCTGTAAAGATCTACTCAAAAGCAAAAATGAAAAACTAGTTGACATTTATTCATTCAGTAATCATTGATAACTACGTACTAAGACCACCCAGGTAAAAACCACTGCCCCAAGGAACCCACAGTCTCCTTGATAAAACAAGTAAGTGAGCAATAATTGCATCGCACAGACTCAGTGCTATTTCTAACATAATGTATACACGGTGCAGTGGGAGCTCACAAAAGGTAGTGATCAATTTACCCTGGAATCAAGGATGGCTTCATGGAGGAGGAGACACACAAGAATAGGAGACAGCAAGGCACTTTCAGGGACCAGGTAGTATGATATGGGCAAAGAACAGGTTGACAGATAGGGAGTTATGTGAGATGAGCCTGGGAAAGCTTTTGTATATCAGGCAGAGGTTATAAGTCAGTCTGTTAGAAAGTTTAAAAATCTCTTGGTTTATTAAGCAAAGAGATAATACTATTTCAACTTTAGAAAAATGATAGCAATGTGTAAAATATATTCCATGGTAAGAGTGTTATAAATCCGAAGACAGAATGACAAATTTAGAGACTGTAATGGTCCAGATTAGAACTGAAGAAGATGGTAGCAGTGAAGATTAGGAAAAAGCAGATTAAAAGAGGAGGCCAGGAAAAATTTAGTGACTAGATAGACAAATAAGCAATATATAATGATAAAAATATATACAGATACATGTAAGCACAAACTCTGAAGACATTTTGGCCTAACTTTGATACCAAGTTACCAGTTATATGTGCTGTAGAAATCTGGGAAAGTTGTTTAACCTCAATGTGCTTCAATTAAATCCTGGTAAAATACTGCCTAACCAATAGGGTAATTATAATGCCTAACCAATAGGGTTGTTGGACATTGTGCCTAGGAATCAAAGTTGCCCTATCTGGGACATTCCTCAGCTTTCACCTACATGGTCTTGGACTCCTTTCCCTACTTGGCTAACTGAGGCTCAGGCCACCAGCAAACTATAATGTATGCCTACAATGGAATTTTAGCCAATTAACTATCACAATCCAGTGCTTAACCTATATATTTTTCATTAGAACCAGGTAAGTCCCTATTGTTTAATATTAACTTTACTGAGAATTATTGAATTACTACATAGCAGAAAGAAAGAAGGAACCCCTATACTTCTAGACAGCATGGATGGAAGTGGAGAGCATTTATGCTAAGTGAAATAAGCCAGATGGTGAAAGACAAATACCATATGATCTCGTCTATAAGTGGAACCCAATCAACAAAACAAACAAATGAGCAAAACAGAACAAGAGACATGGAATAAAGAACAAACTGACAGTGACCAGAAGGGGAGGGGGAGGGGGATAACAGGGAAAGAAAGGGAAGGGCAAAAAAGGAACATGAATAGAGGACTCATAGGCATGGACAACAGAGGGGATGGACGGTGGGAGCGGGGGCGATGGGGCAGGGGAGAGCAATGGGGAAAAAGGCAGGACAACTGTAACTGAAAAACAATAAAAAAGAAAAGAGCCAGGTTGTCTGCACTTTTATTTCTTGTGACTGCAAATGGAAGTGACTGATGCTCTTAGTTATCTGAGCTGTGAAATTCCTTATTTGTACTGACAGTAATAACCTGGCTGTCACTTGAGCCAAGTTAGCCACAGAAAGTGTTTATACATATGGGATACATGGGGAACAACCCAGAATCTCCCCCATTAATCTAAAAACACGCATTGTTCTTGAAAAATATCTAAAAAGAGTCCCCAAGCAGTGTGAATAAATAAGTGATAAAAATTAAGCAAATCTTTCTTCATACACTGGCTGTCACCATCATATCTAATGAAAAAGGGCTTTTGTTACCCGCAACAAGTGGATATTAACACATACTTCAAAACTGTGTTTTAGAGGTAAAAACATGGTATTCAACTTTTCCTATAATAGTAATAATGTTCAAAAATCTACGTAAAAATAAAAGAGAGGTAAATGTTCAGGAAATACATAGTTAAAAGATTTATAAATATAGAAGAACTCCCTATGTTCACAGTAGGCTGACAATAAAGGCAGAAAATAAGAAATCATGAAGATGGAAAAATTCTACAGAAGAAAAATAAACTGCTGAAGAAAAACCATTCCCGTTGCTGTTATAGTGTGCCTAGCACTGAGGTCAAACCAGAGGAAACAAGTTCTTATTTTACATCTGAGTAAATGGGAAAATGTTTCATAAAAATAACTATTGAAAAATATGACAAAACACCTTAGTACCCATCAAAAATTATAAATTTCTAGTGATCCAAGGGATACCAAAGATTATCCTATGCCTTTACTTTAGCAAATACAGATAATTTTGTCCAAAGATGTTATGATTTACTCAAATTGAACATAATCCTACATAATCCTATTGAGAAACTTGAATTTTCAATAACATGACACAGGAAACACATTCTTCTGACTTAAATAGCAACAGCAAACCATTTCTACAACAAAGAGAAGAGAAAACATTTTATATAAAAAGATAATAAGAAATAAGGAGGTCATTACCCGTGCAGGACTGATGTCAGTGGTGCCGACAGCTCCATCTCCTTGTTGAGAATTGATAATATTTTTAATCCTCAACTCCAAACCCCGAGCAACTTCCTCTACTGCTTGATGAAAAGGGTCCCTGCCGCTCTGGCCTTTGGTCAGCTGCGTCTTTATCACTGAAAGTATCCGACCCCCTGCAATGCTGAAAATAGAAATAAGATTGCCTTTATAATAGTATCAGAAATGACAATATGCTCATGAGCTGGAAAATACAATCCTCAGAGTTAAACACTTTTCAGAGAATATGGCTTTGATCTTGAAAATCAGATAGTAACACATTTAAGAAAAGTATGAAAACTGTTAGAAGCAAAATTAAAAAGTTTTTCTAAAAGCCAGTCATTTCAACCAGGTAAGTTACTTCTTCCTTGACTTGAAAGCTCAAGGGAAACAATTCAGTTATACATGAAAACAGACTCAGGTGCAGTTATATGCATACAATATACTTAAAACATGTACCTTTAGAGACAACTAAGGTAACAAAAGCTACAGCTTATTGAACACCTAGAATCCCACATGGTTTTAATCTTAAAACCAATTCTGTATTATTACCCTTAAATCACGATGAGAAAATTGGGTCTCAAATAGCTTATCTAAGAACACATACTGCTCTGGCTGGGAAGAAGGTGGTGAGGAAGGAGACTGCTCTGAAACACATGGTATTGCACTATAATATGAGAAGAGTTATTATATGAAAGAGGAAAGTAAGCTGGTTGATACTGATCTAAAGCAAACCAGAGACTAGACCAACTATGACCCATAGACATGTGTTTTTAAAAACCTAGACTCAACTGTTTCTTTATACTAAGCCTGAACCTGAGTGAATTGGGGATATAGTTCCTACTCTAGAAAGCACACCTGAAACCAATATAAGAACATATAGAGGGAAGGACTTTGGTCCTTTACAAGAAATTAGAGGTGTGCAACAATACGAGCGGGCCTTTCTGAGCTCAGATCTCCATCCCTGGTGGAAAGGCTGCACTGTGCCAAATGAGAAGGAGCGTGGTCTGAGTGCAGAGTCAGCTGCCTGGGCAAAAATCACCGCTCAAATCACAGCCCTCCAACCTTCTACACTGGGTGTGCAAGTTAACCTCTCTGTGAATTTCACAGCGCCAGAAAGGAAGTGATGAATTGAAGTTTTATCCTCGCGGCCCCACTGCCAGACTTTATGTTTTAGGGAACAAGCCAGATTTCCTAACGATGACTGGAAATAGAATTGTTCACATTTAAATAGCTGGTCCAAATAGAGAGGGAAAGTTAAAAGGAAAAATGCAGAGAGACTTAACGTATAACAGTGCACTAGACAGTGTCTCTCAAATTCACCTGATCATCAGAATCATACTCGGCATTAGCTCAAAAGATCAACATGAGATCCCACCCTATTGAATCACAATCTCCAAAGAAGGACATTAAATAGCTGCATTGTTTTTGAACTGCCACAGGTAATTCTTAGGATTAGACAAGCTTGGGAAACATTTCAGGAAAAAAATTAGCTCCTTGAGAAAGGATTATATTTAACTAGTCTTCACATTACCAGTTTACACTTGGCACACAGAAATACTTGATATGTTTGTTGAGTAAATTGACCACCAGCACACACAATAATCTTAAGTTTTTAATACTTAAGACAAAAGATATATATTTTACTATGATCCATATTATTTATTATTATTTGCAATGCAAAAGCATTTAAGGGGTATCCTCTGGATACTAGGTACTCTAGGGGAACATATTACTGAGCTTGGCAGGTAATCCTACAGGGAGAAATCTCAAAGTATAACCCAATCTCTCCCCCAAAAAGGAATAAACAAGAGCTGGAGTGGAAGGTTGGAAGCCATGAGCGGGAAGCAGGATGAATGGGGTTTTCACGAGGACGAAAATCTCTAGTAGCGCCACCATCAGGACACAAAGCCCTGGCTGACTTTCAAATCGCATCTGAACCTTCCAAGGGGAAGAAAGCACATGTGGCTTTTATTAGATTTACTCTATGTACTTTATAGCTTTGATGCTTTTTAACATTTTCTAATTGTTTTTTGTTTATTGACCTTGTGCCCAGCAACACCGATAAACTCTACTATTAATTTCTATACTTCTTCTTTTGATTCTCAGAGTTTCCTATATATACATAATCATACCATCATCAATTAGGGTTGTACTTTCTCCTTTTCAATTGTTTTATCTCCTATTTCTTTTTCTTGCCCTACTACAGTGAATTGGACATCTAACACTATGCTGAAAAGAAATGATGAGAGCAAGAACTCTTGTTCTAAATCTCAAATAGAATGCTAAGCACTTTACCATTTAAGTAGGTTTTCAGAGAAATCCCTATTCAAGTTAAAACTCTTATTCTTGATTCATTTTATAGCAAGGGGGTGGCCTTGCAAGGTAGGTATATCTTAACAGGCTCCTCACCTCAGGCAGCCCTTGGGCTTTGTCATCCGTCCCCTCCAACTTTGCTGTCTATAAGAAGAGACTCTCAAAATTACCAAATCCAGCAAATACTCTCAAAATAAAAGCTCGTTTCCCTTCTTAACTTCCCTTTCTGGCTTTCTTCCTTCCCCTAATTTCTGTTGGTATTTTCATTGCTTTTGCCTGTTCATCAATATAGTTAAAAAGCTTTTAAAAGATATGTTATCCAGCATTACTAATTATTTTGAAAGGAAGGGTCAATCAGCCAACCTAGTCTGCCATGCATCCATACTCAGTAGATGCTAAGAATTCGTTTATGTATACAGGCACTTTCTTTTTCAGCTAACTTTTTAATTTGTAATTAAAAGCATATTAAGTAATTGGATAAAATAGAGCCAAAATGAGAACACAATTAGCATTATGTGTTATTTCTGGGAATTCATCTCTAATGGAAAATTTTTGGAAAAGATCCAAAAGGATAATAAAATATGAAAGAGTATCTTAGGCAATTACAAGAACCCCCCCTACAAAGTCACCTTTGCCTCCCTCTTCTCAAATCTTATAGATAATATAATTCACTGACTATATTTTATTGTTTATAAAATAATTTATAAGACTTTTACAATATCTAAGAGATTTTTCAACGTCAATATTTCGACCCCTGGCGAGATACTCCAAGCACCGGTATTATGACTAGTCTGCTGCTACACATTCACTATGGACTAGCCAACCATTAACTCTTCAACTATCTGCTTAGCAACACAGTGGTTTGATCCAAACACTTGCTAATAAGGCCTAGAAATTCCTGAAGTTTTAACTCAAATGACACCAAGACATTTGTGCTAAGTGCTGGAAATACAAAGTGAATAAACCTTTCTCTTTAAAAGGTCACAATTCATCACATGATACAGTGAGATCCTGAGGGTACAGAGTTTGAGTGGGGAGGGAAGAGAACAAGAAGGTATTCAGCAAGACCTCCCAGAAGATATAATATGACTATGCTGGATACACATTAATAGAAGAATTTAGGTGAGAAAGGTACATTGCAATTGCTGACTACTAAATGGCTACATGAGAGCCCTGTAGCAGAAAGAGAAAACTGCCGCTAGTGAGGAAAACACAATTAATCGCCAAGCTTGTATCAAATACACTGACTGAAAGAGAAGAGTAAGCAACAATAAAGACAAATGGTTGGTAATACTTTAATGTAATTGCCAATGATCTTTACCATACAGAACAACTGGCATTTCCTCACCATCTTTCATGAAGTTGATAACTACTTGTTAAAATAAGTTATATCTCACCCTGGCTAGTGCAGCTCAGTGGACTGAATGCCAGCCTGTGAACCAAAGGGCTGCCGGTTCAATTCCCAGTCAGGGCACATGCCTGGGGTGTGGGCCAGGTCCCCAGTAGGAGGCACATGAGAAACAACCACACATCGATGTTTCTCTCCCTCTCATTCACCTTCCCTTTCCCTCTGTCTAAAAATAAATAAACTTTTTGAAAAATAAAATAAGTTATATCTCTAATAATTAACTATAATTAAAGGTGCTACATAAAATGTATCAATGCTTCTGACATATTTTTAAATGAGAAAAATGTAACATTACAATTCCGGACTGGATAATTTCAACCAGATTCAATATTTTATAAATGCATAATATTTAGTCCAATATATACAATTCAGGTATGCCCTTAAAGAGTTGTTGTGTAATAAACTTGAAATACAGAATTGTAAACATCTGAACAACAGAGAATTATGTAACCTGTGACCCCCACCCCAAACCAAAAGTACAGTATGCATTTTACGATGGCACCTACTGGCAAAGGGTAGAAATGACGCCAGACAATAGCTAGGAGGGCCAACTGAAAATCTGGCAGCGGGGAGTTAAGTGTGAGAATGGATTCTTTGATTTCTTCCCTGTCAGTCTATTTTCCATCTTTCTTTGGACTCAGAGATTATTGTGATTCCCTATCACCATCATCCTACCATAAGACAAGAAATACAAACATCCTCAGTTACAAGAGTTAAATACTCTTAACTCCATTAAGAGTAAATATTTTTAACTGTTTTTTTTAAGATTGTATTTATTTATTTTTAGAGAGGAGAAGGGAGGGAGAAAGAGGGATTGAAACATCAATGTATGGTTGCCTCTTGCATGCCCCCTACTGGGGACATGGCCCACAACCCAGGCATGTGCCCTGACTGGGAATTGAACCAGTGACCCTTTGGTTTCCAGGCCAGCACTCAGTCCACTGAGCCTCTCCAACCAGAGATAACTCTAAGTTTTAACACTGACAGACAGGAGTTAGTGCTTAGAATTTGTATACCATACTGAAATATCTGGAGTTTTATCCTTCACCTTACATGGACTCTTTCAAGGGTGTTACTCATGGGAGTAAGCTTTGCTGTTTCAGAAAGATCACCGGAGGCAGTGAGGGCAACGGGGTAGAGCAATGAGGTAGAGCAACTCAAGAATGGAGGCAGAATGAACAACTCAGAAATGCGTGAAGAAAAAAAAAACAGGCAAGAAAGAATGAAGATCAAGGCAGTGTAAAGAATGGAAATAAGATAGTGGTTATGGGAACTGAGGGAAGAAAGAATATAAAAAACGTTGAGTAAGAAGGATTGATGGCTCTTGCTGACTGAAGGGATAAAGAAAGAAGGAAAAGGAGTTTAAACGAGGCTCCAGGTTCTGCTTGGCTGACTAGAGAGAGAGAAGCTGCATCGAACCAGACGGAGAAGCAGGTTTTCAAGAAAAAATGAAGATTTAACACGGGACACGTTAAGTTTGAGCTGTCTTTGAAGTAACAGCATATAGGTAAAGATCGTTTTGAAATTCAAGAAAGAGGTTTGAATTTCACTGAAATATAGGTGTAGAATTGGCATATATGAAGTCAGAGAGGTAGGTGGAAAATAAAAGAATGGAATCTAAGAAGTTATGGGGGAAAGAGAGAAAATGAACAGATTTGAGGACTCAAAAGAGACCTAAGACTCTAACAACTTGAAGATCAAAAGTGATCTTTGCACAATTAACTTCAACAGAGTGGAAAAGTGTGAAACTGCTAAGTACAGACACATTAATAAGTATGGAATGTCTGCTCTTTGCCAGAAACTGTGCTAGGGCTTGGGAATGTTAGTGAAGGAAACCGATAAAGCTCCCAGAGTTTACAGTTTAGTGACAAATGTACAATAAACAATGAGGGGTTGGGAAGTAGAATAAAGGGTGTTTTTTTCCCAAGAATTTTAGCTATAGAAGGAAGGAGAAGGAACTGAGGAAGTTGATGGTTTGAGAAGATGGTTTGGTTTTTTTTCCTCAAAATCTTTATAGCCTCTGGCTAAAGTATGAGTAAAAGAGGAAGTTGAAACTATAAGACAAAATGAATGAGCAACGAAACAATGTCCTAACTGGTTACCCTGATGGTGCCCACTTCTTCACTGTCTTCCTAGAACATAAAGTAGTTACCGATTATGACCAGAGGGAATATTCAAAATAACTGGCTGCTAAGTTACTGAAGAATTTAAGAATTTATAAGAAGACCTTAAGTCTCTCTCTCACCCTATATGCCTCTAAAATGTACTTCCAGCCTTTCACACAAATGTACATTACAAATGAACGTCTACCTTGTTGATAACTTACCCCAGACAGAAATTCCTCCTTTCAGAATTACAGGAAAATACATTAATGAATTGAATTCATGCAGTTATATCTGCTTCCTCTCAAAACCCACTAAAGTGACAAAAAGGCAAGAAAGTTGTTAAATACATAAGAAAAAGAAAACAGGAGAGGAGACAATACTCAATGATAGCAGAGACATATCGTGAAAGCACGGAGAAATCAAAAGCACATGGACAAGTGGTAACTGACTCCACAGAACAGAGAATGTTGAAAACTAAGTAACCGCTGAAAGAAACACCCATAAGAAGCAAGCTCAGAAATCCTCAGAAACTGAAGGCAATATTGAAGACTGTGGTAAAGGCAAAGTTGCAAATAAGAAAGTTGGTTCAAAGTTTACATAACATTCAGACCCCAAATCTGCTCCCTTCTGACAAATCAGGCCAGTGCACTCCTCCCTCCTCGGCATGAAAAGCAGGGGCGCTCTGCAGAAACCACGCCGGAGAGGCTCTAGACCCAGAGGCACCAGAAACCGAAAACAGAGGGACTGAGTAAAAGTCGACATGCCAAACTGGAAGACTCAGCATCAACCTACCTCAAACACCAGAATGTTACTAGCCAGACTTACAACTTTCAGAAAGAGACCCAAGAATACCTCCTCCACAGAAAGTTTTGGGAAAGTCCCAAAGAAAATACGTATAGTTACCGACTTTTGGAGAATCCCAAACAAAAAAGCCAAATGGTTACCAAGCTATAATGAAGTCCACTGCGGAACTGCTAAGCAGCTTTATAAGACCTCATTAAATATGAAAGGACAGTCCAGAATTACCATACATTTCAGGGACTCCTTTAACATGAAAGAGGGCAAAAACAAACAAAAACATTCAACTTAGATAAAAACAATGATCATCCAGGAAGCAAATTAAAATAATATTAAAAATTAAAGATAATAATCTTAGAGAGATAAATGAAACATTATAAGATCAACTACAATGAAATGTGAGAACAGAATAAAAATATTTGTCATAAATGAACAAGTAAAAGTGAAAGAGACTCAGAGATACACAGACTGACAGTTGCCAGAGGGGAGGGGAGTTGGGAGCCTAGGAGAAAAAGATAAAGGGACTGAGAACTACAGACTGGAAGTTACAAAACAATCTTGGGAAAGCAAAAGGAATACAGTTGATGATATTGCAATAACTATGTACAGTGCCAGGTGGGGACTTAACACATCAGGAAAACCACTTTGTAAAGTATATGATTGTCTAAACACTATGCTGTACATCTGAGACTAAAATATTGAATGGAAACTGTAATTAAATTTAAAAAAATTATAAAATAAATATATTTGTCTTCCATTTACTTTTTCTTACAAAGCTATTTGAGCAAATAGTTTACCAATTAAAGTCATGAGATCCAGAAAGCAAGGCAGAGGCAAAGAAAACTCACAAGGTGTTGAAGAACCTTCATGGCCACCACTCTGAAACAGGCCTTCCAAGCAAAGCACAGGTTGAATAACTATGACTGAGGACTGTCCAGAAAAATGGCTTCAAAGGCAAAAATCAGAACCAACACATGACCTAATGTTAAGAAGAAATTACATAGTTTTGTTGATAAGGTTGATAAAAGAATTGATGATAAAGGAGAGAAAAAAAGTAGATAACTAAAAGTAGATAAAAAACAAAAATTTGGACAAACCAGTAAAAGTGTGGCATATCACAGTTTAGCTATAGACAATATTTATAGAGTCATAATACAATAAACTAATAATTTAACCTGAAGTTGTGGCATAACTAGGTTAGAAATACGAAGAAAGAGAAGTATTGCTGTGTCCAGTGGGAAGGAGTGTTGGGAGGCTGGTTGAGTGGGTTGCAAATTCCCATCTCCCATGGTAGAAAGTTAATAGATAACAGCTACGACTGGAAAAAATCAAAACTAGCTGCATTGAAATTATACTTAAGTGAGGCAAATATAAAACAAACACACAAAAAAAGATTTGGATGTTTTTATTACAAGTCTGTAGTATCATCTGACTTTACCAAAATACATGTATATTGCTTTGCTAAGAATAAAATATTTTTAAAAGTTAATTCTGTGCCCCTTCATAAGAAGTGATCAGCCAATATATTATCTGGGAGTTCAGGAGATGTCACTGATACTTCCTTTCTTATGGTGGATATCCATGGAAAAAAGGGAGAAGGATGCAGTTCAGAATAAAATCCTGAAAAAATTCTTCCTAGAATCTTGGAATGGAAAGAAGTTTCACGGACCAAGATGCAGTGATTAAGGGAATGGTTCCAGAGTCAGAACTAGCTAACTTCAGATCCTAGCACTGCTACGTAATGACCACGTGACTAGGGTAAATGACTTAATCCCAGTGTATCTGATTCTAAATTGGGTATCTGTCATGTAAAGTTGTAAATAATCAAATGATAATCCCCATAAAAAGCTTAGTATAATTTCTGACATAATAAATATGCAGTAAATACTGGCCATTTCTAAACTGACAGTGATATACTACAATACAATTGCTATTATATACAACTCACCTCAGCCCCTGAAATTAATCTAAAAATTACTAACCATCCTATACAGCTATATTATAAATGAACCTGTCAAATTATAAACACAATCTTACTTCCACTAACACATAAACACAAATTTCACATGAAGTAAAGATTTATGCATAAGAAAATGAAAAAAAGTAGCAGAAAATAGAACAGAGAATTCATAATATCTTCAACAATTTTCTTATTCAATCTTTTTTTGAAAAATTTTTTGTATTTTCTTTCATTACCATTTATCCCCCTTATACCCTCTTCTATCTACATGGGATTTCTTTATTGCTAAACTAAAAGCTGAAAGAAATGATCTATTAGTAAGTTCTAGTCCTAAAAATCAATTTATTCCAGATAAAGACAAATGGTAAACCCTTTTCTGTAAACAAATTGAATTTGAACATGTCTTGAGACTTTGACAAAAATTTGGGAATCACAGAGCAGCAGAAATTTTTAGGGAAGAAGTCACATGATTATATTTCATCAATCTAGATATTTTTCTTCTCCCTACTATTTGGTCTGATGATTGGTCATTTCAATAGCTCCTATATTCCTACCTTGATTCTGTGATGTTTTTAACTTGACTCTGATAGAGTAATAACACACATTTGTAATTTATGAAAAGTCATTTACCTTGGATTTGATATTTCTCCAAGAACCTCATCTAATTTGTCGATGAAATGAATGAAATCAGACAATCCTTTTACGTGTGTCCTTAGAGGATCGGAGGGTGGCGGTGCATATCCTTTCCCTCCAAGCTCCATTGTTCTGATAAATGATGTGGCCACCTATGAATTGAAACAAATGATTCAGTTACGTTTAATGACTTAGTAAGTTAAAACTACCATTTACTTTGTGAAGCTGGGTACATTTATATACTTCTGGTTATATACAAGTGAAGTATGTTTGTGACCCAAAACACACTTTGATTGAGAAGAAAATAATCAAAGAAACAGATGCCATGCAGAATTCATGCCAGCAAAGGTTAGGGGACAAATTAAGGGCATAGTATGTTCATAAGAGTGTTCAACATTTTGCTCTTAGAAACATTTATTCAAGAAGCATTTTTCAGGGGCCTTTGCCTTTGGCTAGCACTGTACAGAATACATGTAGGAAGACACTCTTTGCAGAAATTCTCCCTTGCCAAATTTAAAGGATAGGACAAAAAATAAATATACTATGGATTTTCAAATACAGAGGCAGGATATATATAGTAATAATTTAAAACCTATTTTATCATAGTTATAAGAATTCTCCGTTAAGATACCTGGATCCAATGTTCAAAGAGCTTTTATTTTAAAAATCTTAAAAATGTACCACATCCATACCAGAAACATAGACATCTGTTTCTCTCGAGCAGCATGCTTCAAATCGGTGAAGGCTTCTCTTCCCAGTCCTCTGTCAGGAACATTGAGAATATGAGCCAGAGCCAGGTCATTCTTGGAATTCACCAGCAGATTTAAATATGAGTAGATCATTTTCTTTGCTAGTAACTTCACCTGCACAATAAAATACAATTTTTCATTGAAGTTCTAAATCCCTAATTTTTTATATGCAGTAAAAATATTGATGATCATTCAATGACAATAATCTCACTCAGACCTTTGGGAAAAAGACTCACCAAATAAACTGAAAGTTTAGGTTGGATAATTAGCATGGCCTTGCTCATATAGCCAACTTGCTGCCTTAAAAAGCTATTAGTAAATACTAATTACCATAATTATTGGGAAATGGCTCTTAGAAAATGAAATAAAAGATACAGTCCGAAGTCTGCCTGCATTTCTGATGAGGCCTGATCTCGTTCCCCCACATCCATCTGCCACTAAATGACCTCCAATCATGGAGGTCCCTGAAGCATAGGGCGTGGGCCCACGGGCACCACTGGGTCCCCACGTCCCTTACAGGACTAAAGTTACATGGTTAAGCTTTTGGAGAACTCGGAAGACACTGATTTTGACAACACCAAATAACCAACTAAGTAATAAAATTAAACAATTCAACCAAATGCTAAGCAAATAGTAGCAAAGACTTGATGTTGATGTTAATTTGGCCAAACAGAACTATAAACCATTTAAGGACAAGATACATAAGATCTGAGAGCACTTGATACGGGCATCGTTTCTTTCATATACATTGTATGTGTTCTTCACGATCAAATGATAAAATAGGACAGAAAGACAGTGAAACAGCAATAAAAAATTGCAAATCTTTAAGAAGTCTCTTAGATAATTATTAAGGACATCTCAAGTTCATATACATCTTAAAGCACTTTTAAAGAGAATACCTTTTTGAATTATTTAAATTTTACGTGAAAAACAATTCTTGAATTATGAGAGCAAGTCAGATCCAATTTTAAAAAACCTCCTTAGACAGAATAAGGTTACCTTAAATACAGACTTAAAATATAATTTAAGCAAAATTGATTAAAAGAAGTCTAAATATTAACTCAAACTTTTTTCTTAGACATTAAAGATATTAGCATTTACTACCTTTCCAGAGAGACTCCCTAATTTCCTTACATAAAGCAGATACAGCCATTCATTCACCCTGTTACAACTCTGCATACGAGTCAGTTACATAATTCTCTGAATGGATATTGACACTTTCTGATACTTTATTTATTTTCTTAATACTTCTATGACTATATGAATTCCTCGAGAGCAAATGATGTATCCTTAGGGCATAAAAGAATGATTGGCATGATATTAGAAAATCTATCCATTTTGTAAATAGGTTCTCAATCAGTCTCTATTCAATGATGAATGAAAGAAAAATTAATACATGTATTTGGTCCTTTTAGATATTTCAAAATTGAAGCTATGGACAAAAACACTTATGTGGGATCAAATAAGTGGTAATGTATTTTTATTACATTGTCTTAAAAAGAAAAGTACTCTACGGCACAATTAAATTAAAATCATCTTTAAGATGTCTTAAACTTTTATAAACTAAATATATAACATAGTTTTCTACTTCTATTTCAAATGTCCTTTTACCTTTCACAATAAATCACAATACTTCATGTGACTCTATAGTACAAAAAATTCCATTTAACTTCAGAGTGCAATAGCGTATCTTAGCCATACCTTCTCTATCCCTTTGACAGTGAAAAAAGTAACACAATTTCCCAAAAATCGAGACAGAAAAACAGGGATATTCACACCGTACTCAGAAACTTTTTTACTTTTTCTACATTTAATTTATTAAGACTACATTTAGTTTCACTGTCACCAAATAATTAGGATTTACCAGTACACGTATATCTGGATCCTGAGCAAGTACAAAACCAGGTCTTAAACTCCCACATCTACAACATGCTCTTTCAGGCTAGCAAATGCTGTCCTTCTGACACTGGGCAAGCTTGAGGGAAAAACAGCTTGGAGTCCTCACAGTCAGAGTGCTCTTTCAACTCACGGCTGTAATTAGAAATCCGTCCCTATCATTATGGTCAGATAACATGGCAGTTACGGTTTCGCTGCTCTTATATCTGCAAGAGGGTTTTAAAGAGGTTCTCTGGAAAAGCATTCCACATAAATACAGTTACGATGTCCAGAAGCAAGGGCCTAAATTGAAAAAATCCACAAGATTGAAGTTCTCACCAAGATACCGAAAATAAAGATACTGTTCTGTTTATTTGTTTAATAACCTGATTCTATCCATACCACAAAGTATTTGCAGTGTTTGTTTAGAAGGTGAACAATTTCAAGCTTTCTGAAAATTCCAAGTTTCTCTCGCTATCCCGTAATTGTTACTGAAGTACAGATATTCAATCTCATGTTGACAGTTTTTCTCAATTAAGATTAACAATTTATACAGGTATTTTTTACTTTCATTGCTAACACATAAATTATTACATCTAATGACCAGGAAAAAAGTGGGACTAGAGCTAATATACTGGTCAATTTTTTTATTTAACTGATGATTTCTTTGGGGGCCTTTATTGTATGTTTCCCTTCATTACTTCAGAATTTCTAAAACAATAGTTTAGTACCTTAAGAAAAATAAAATGAAGTAAAATAAAAGAAAGAAACAAAAACATTGTTTCTCCAATTCATGCCATTCATCTACTTCAGGACCGTTGTGCGGCATTAGTAAGCCCATTTGGTGATAAAAATAAATCGTTGCAAGACTGCAGCCCAAAAAGTTACTTTGGAATTTTAAAAGAAATATATTGCCTTCCAAAAATACTCTGTAAAAGGAAAAATTAGAAGTCTGCAAGTACAGGAAAATGGCTTAGAGGATGGCTGCTACTTTAATAGTCCTCATAAAATCTAATCCATCAGCTAACCAGTAGATAAAATACTCCTAGAAAATAAACCCAAGTAAGCAAAAGATAAAAGCAGAGGAATTAACACGATGAAACTATCATTGCTTTCTAAATGAGAAAACTATATACTTATAACAAGTATATTATAGAAACAATCAGTTTCTCTAAACGATAACCCCTTTTCACAGATGTATCTGTGAAATAACGTTTTACATCTGTAAGCCGAAACACTACAAGTTTAGGTCATTTTACATGTACAAATGAGCTCATTACTCTTAATTAAAAGTCACAATAACAATCACTGTTTCCTCCCTGCAGAGCTTGTAAGATAGATCAAAAAGAACAGATTTGTAAACTATCTGCCCTCTCGATGTATGAATGTACTCCATTACAGCTACTGAGAAGAAACCAGGCAAAATAGCACTGTGTTGTCAATATGTAGGGCAAGAGAAAAAAACAAACAGAATTTAAATGAAAAATTAATTTCAAATTATTTTCAAGCAAGAGAAAACAGGATTTGGGATATTTTATTGTACCAAAAAGGGGGGTGTGCTCGACATGTAACAGGGCGTGTAAAAAAGATACAGAAGGCAGCCTGAAGGGGATCCTTCTATTTTAGCAACAAAGATTAATGACTGTAATTAATTTTAAAACTCTAAGTAAATAAAACTCCATGAGTCCTCAGCAATATATACGCACATTAAAAAAAGGAAAAAGATACATAGAAAAAATATCTAATTTGCTTCCTGTAACTGGTAATTAAAGAGAAAGAATTAAGGAGTGATCCTGCCATTTTTAGGGAACTGTACTTCATCCCAGTTGATAAAAGCTCTTCTCTACTGAGAAGTGGGAGCTAATTAACACAAAGACAAGACATAGTTAGAAACTCGCCGTTCTGCAAACTCTAAAGAAATGACTGGTTCAGACCAGCATGATCAATGAATACAGGCTTAAAACCATTTGATGAAAGGTGGTTGGGACACAGGGCATTCCACAGTGTCACAGTATCACCCCACAGACCTTTGCTGACAGCAAAGGGAGAACCACTTCTCCATATTGGAAAGACCAGACAATTCAAGGCAACTTGAGTTTGTATCTCCTGATACGGTACAAAATGAGATACTCGGCATCAGTTATGAAGTATCTGTTAAGAAATGTTAAGCCTTAATCTAAACAAGCTTTCACATGTAACTCCGGGTTTATTGGAAATAGAGAAACAAGTTAAATAATACCAGTAGGAATTAATCAGATGAATAAAACATGAAAAACAGGCTGAGGGGAATTCTTCTAGAGGAAGAATCTAAAAAAATATAAAACGCACTTGGGGAACAAATGGAGAAATGTGAATAGGGAAGCAAGCCAATGACATCAGGGAATACTTAAGTTTTCTTATATATGATAATGATATTGTGGTTATGCCTGCATTTTTAGGAAATGATATGCTGAAGAGATTTTTAGCACAGCATCTGTTAGCACAGATTAAGTGTCATGATATCAGCAACTTAACTTTCATACAGAACAGACAAAATATCAGATGCAGATATAAAGTGAATTTCTAAGTCTAGGATGTAGGTATACAGGTATCTATTTGAGAGCAGTGATAAAATATATTTTTAAAAGTGTTATCTGTGTAGCATGGGACTTACGAGAAAAATCTGTTTAACAGTGTTTCTTGAAAAATAAAGAAGGTGATTCATCAAATGTGTTAACTTACTAGAGCAATTGCATTTGGAAATAGGCATATTCTAAGCCTTTCATATACTGTATTTTTAGAAATACTGAATGTCAGTTTACGCTTTTTCCAATAATTGTGAAATCTCATCTTGTCAATGATTTTATTAACCATAGAACATTTCATAAACATAACTCTCATGGTTAGTGAGGGGTTATTGTATTTAATTTGGCACCTACCTTTCCCAGCTGAAGGTAAATTGTATTAGACCAAACCTATACTCAGCACTAGTTTTCTGTGGTATGATTTCACACCAAACCCTGTTGTTAGAACTCATGATTCCTCAGCATTCTACTGCAAAGGCTACGGAACAGACTTTCCAGTTGTACACATCTTCTTTAGAGGCAACCATATAAAGCAGGAACTGTGAAGTTTCCCAAATAGAGTCAGCCCTCTGAATCTATGGGTTCTGCAACTGTGGGTTCAACCAACCACAGATTGAAAATATTGGAAACAACAAAAAAAGTTATGCCGTTGCTGATGTGTACTATGTAGTTAGGCCTATGATGACTGTATCTGAACTGAATATATATATATGAATATATATATATGAATATATATATATATATAAGGGAACAACATATATATATATATATGAATATATATATATTCCCTTATCGTTCTCTTATCGTTGTTCCCTTATCGTTGTTCCCTTATCGTTGTTCCCTAAGCAACAGAGTACAACAAATATTTACATAGTATTTACATTGTATGAGGGGTTGCAAGTAATCTAGAGATATTTAAAATATACAGGAGGATGTCTATAGGTTATTTGCAAATACTATGTACATTATTTTATATAACGGACTTAAGTATCTGTGGATTTTTGTATCAAAGGGGGGTCCTGGACCCAATCTTCCAGTTACCAAGGGACATTATATAAAGATTCAAAGAACTCTAGACTTTCAACCACTTTTCTGATACTTAGGGTGATACCTCTTCTCGCACAGCACAGGTTAACTTGGCCCAAAACCATGAAGTCACTGATTGATATGCTTTTACCAACCAGTCTTCAACATATTACTCTTTGCAAATGGTTTTATTTAACCAAATAAAAAACTTCAAAAAATTTTGAAAATAGTAACTGCGTGTACAATCAAATTCATAGTCATTTGAAGGGGATCACATCGGGCTTTAATTCACTCACAACTCACCTTTTCATTATCCTGACTGTGTTCACTCATTGGTGATGGTGGTGCACAAAGCTCCATTTCATCATCTACTGCAGACTCTCTGCCAGACAGAAAATCCCGTAGTTGACTCTGTAGGAAATATAGGATATTTTACTAATAAAATGCTATGCCAACTCTAGAAAATATTTCACATCTAGTTCTACTCAATATCACTGATATTCCAGTACACGGTGCATTGCCTGACCTTTGTTGGCAGTCAATAACATGGCCGTAAACTTCCCAACAAAATGCTTCAATTAATTCCTACTGGCACCTATACTCATAAAGTTTTATAAGTTTACAGTTATAAGATAGCCTTGGAAATTTAATTTTAGCCTTTTGTTTTTTATGGAAGAAGAAAAAGAGAAAAGAAAGTCTTGCCTGAGGCCCACAAGAAATGTTTCATTTGGAATATATAAGTAAATCTAGTGGCCTAAGCAGTACACTAAGAAATAGTTTCCGAGAAAACATTTATAGAGATATTTGCCTTCACCCTCCCATCCTACTCCACATCTCCAGTTGATTTCATTTATTCTAAAGTATCTTGCACACACATACATCCTTCCTGAAGAATAAGCCAGGAACAAAGGTACAAACCAAATTAACAAAGCTCAGTGAGATCGCAAACCACTTTCCCTCTCACATATTGCAAAGTTATGACTAAAATAACTCACCAATACATACTTATTAAAAATAGCATTTGCCACAATGATATTGATATGACCAACTCATGAAGAGTTTATCATAAAAAAGACTAGAAAGGTTGTTTTTCATAATATACACAATGCTTAATCTCAAAATTCAAGATCACAAAAATATTAATTTCTAATTTAACAAATTTTTGACTAGAGGTAACCCTCATACTTGTGGTTCTGATGTTTTAAAAAGAGATGTTGAAAGCAAAGATTTATTTTTCTATAGACAACATATTATGTTTCTAAATAGGAGACTATTACCTTTTGTGAAAAACTGTTTTCATATTTAATAACATGTAAAGTCCATTATTCCAGATGAGTTCTGTAGGCCCCAAATGGTCCAGACTGAGGTCCCTAAGATCACCCAGGAAGCCCTCCTTTCCCCAGCTATGTATACATGTTAATCTCAATTTTCTCAATACACTTGAGTCGAAATGATATATCAAACAGAACTCGATATGAGAATCCAGCTATTTCTATCATACATGACATTAAAGATATTTGTAAAAATGTAAAATATGTCACTATTCTCATCATTTTTTCTTATTTTTGAAAAATACAGTTATTCTTCACACAATGTTATTACATTAACATTAATAGGTTTATTATCAGCATTTTAAATAACTTGGTGATGAATATTTTAAACACATCTCAATTTTAATTTTTAATATGGCAAACACCAATAGGTATAACCTATATAAACAAAACCTCCTTATAGTTCTAAATAAGTTTTTAAGATTGTAAAAAGTTTCCTAGACTTAAAGATTTGACAAGGACTCAATAATACACCATAAAGCTTTCTGAGGTAAGCATTAAAATTGCAATATATGTGCTTGCTGTAATACACTATTAATTTGACTGATTTTGTACTTTTGCTGATTTGTTAAGTTACTACTCATTCTATTTTTATCCTATTAACTTAGAAAATGTACTATATAAATGAGCGGATCAAAAACCTGTGGTACATTTACACAGTGGAATACTACACAGCAGAAAGAAAGAGCTCCTGCCCTTCAAGACAGCATGGATAGAACTGGCGAGGACTATGCTATGTGAAATAAGTCAGGGGATGAAGGACAAATACCATACGATCTTACCTGTAAGTGGAACCTAATCAAGAAAACAAACGAGCAAGCAAAATAGAGCCAGTCATGGAAATAAAAAACAAACTGACAGTAACCAGAGGAAAGTGGGAGGGAGATAATAGGGGAATGTAGGGGGAAGAGTCTATTCAAGGAACATACATATAGGACCCATGGACAAGAACAATGGGGGTGGGGGGAAGATTGAATGTGGGAGGCAGCAGGTGGGTAGGACAGGGGAGAGTAATGGGAAAAGAATGGGGACAACTGTAATTGAACAAAAATTTTTTAAAAATATTTTAAAGAAAACATACTATATTTTTCTATCTCATTAATGGTTACCTCCACTTTCTCTGTATTCAGCTCAGACCCATATTTCTCTATTACTATTTTAAAGGAATAATGCCTGCTACTTAACCCCAACTACGATGTTTAATAGTTTTTCTTCTCAACCAGTATCAGAATCTCATTTACTGTAAGGCTTCCACTTTAGCACACACAAGCCCAGTCAGCCCACATAATTTTAACTACACACACCCATGCTCCAAGTTTTACTGTTCAACTACCATCTTCCCCTAAATATCTATCTGTCCCAGTTCATCTGCTTAGTCACCATAATCTTTGGAAAGATAAATTCTTCATGAGGTATGAAGATGACATTCTTTCCACTTCTGCACATCCTCACAAATCCCTTCTTTAGCTTGACTAATAAATGATATATTGACTGAGGATAAGTTGCTTAGGTCACTGTCCTCTTCTTTCAGTACAGGCCATTTAATTGTTTGGTCTTTATTAAGTAGCTTGTTCTGTCAAGAAACTTATATTTCTCTTTAGCCTTAAAAGTTCCGAAGTTTTACTAAATTATACCTAGGTACGTGTCTTTTCACCGCCTGTAATTTTGTAAGCACTCAATCAGCAGACTCAGGGAAATATTACAACAAATGTAGTTATAATAAAATATTATGTATTTAATCACGGCCTCTTGTACATCTGTCCCTTTTTCTGCTTCTGGGACACCTATCATTCGTACACTAAATCCTCTAGATCTAACTCCAAGTATCTTAACTTCTTCCTCATGATTTCTTTATCTTCAGACTTTTTCCCCCTTGCTTTAAATATTTACTGTATTTTGCCATGTGTAATGTGTACTTTTGACCCAGATTTTTGAGGGAAAAATAAGGACAGGCATTATACATGGGTAGTACCTGAAATACCTTGTATCTGTCCTTGTGTTTTGTAATTATTTGTTACATAAAATTTCTTGTAACACAATATGTTTAAAAATAAATACTAAGACCCCTTTAGAATATAAAAAACAAGTATCTAAATACAAATAAATAAATGAATGAATTAAAAAATCAAAATTATTTTTCCCCTGAAAGTTTGAGCCAAAACTGTGGGTGTGCATTATACACAAGGGTGCATTATACATGGCGAAATATGGTGTATTGTATTTGATGCTCAGGACACTAATTTGGGTCTGAACTTATCTGTTGCTTTGGGAAATTTTTTCTCTTTCTTCTTCCTTTCTAACATATAGAATGCCTTACACTTAGGTGTATCCTTGAACTCCTTAGAATATTAATTATTTGTTGCCATTCTCCTCTAGCAGCACCATTTTGCCGGGCATGTGTGTCCCCAGCTGACTCATCCTTTCTGGCTGCTGAAACTCCTGAAGCAGCTGTTGCCTTTTTTCACTGGCTCTTTGGGACTCAGCTCTGACTGTTGAAGTACCTTAAGTGTATGACAGTCTACAAGTAAAGCAAGTGGAAGCAGTCTCCACTCCTTACCCAGCAGCAGTAGAGAAACAAACAGGCTGTCACTCATCTGCTTAGGCCAAGAAAAAGCCCTCCTGTGGTCTCTGACGCCTCAGCAACAGTAAGCCCATCCACTCAGCTACCTGCGGGCTTCTTCGGAGGCAGTGAGTCCTGGTACTTGCACAGAGAGTATTTGCTGACCTTCCCCAGGAAGTCCCCAGACCTCTTATGGCTGCCAAACTCTTCTTACCATCTACCATATGTGCCCAGGTCTCTGATGTTGTCCTCCAGTTAACTGCTCAGTTCATGAAAAAGGAAGCTCTTGCCTAGGCTTGATATGGGCCCTGCATCCACGTCCCTCAGGAGAGGAATTATCAAGTAAGGAAGTCTTTTAAAAGAGAAAGTGCATTGTTCAAAGTATCATAGTCTCAGAGCTTCCTTATTTTACCTTTATCTTACTTCATTAACTCCTGATTTATTGAGGTTGCAATAAATAAGAAACAAAGAAATTTTACCAGGATTATGAAACTTCAGGACTCAAATTCAGCCTTGCTTGGAATTTTGATACATATCTTTAAACTCTTTCAACATAAATTGGGATTATATTTAGTGCGTTTTTGAGAATTCAATATAGGGATTTTTTTTCTGCTCATTTCTCCAAAACTGAAACTTTTTCTAGAGCAAATGTGAGTATCAGAGATCAAGTTATTAGTCTTACCAAGTTTAAATACAGAAAATTTTCTACTTCATATACTACCATCTTAGAGGTTTCCACTTCATTCCTGATGTTCTACAGAGAAGACATGCTGATGTTTGGAGACACAGAACTCCCTCAAATGTAGACCCTTATGTATCTCATACTATCAATTGTTTCACTTAAATGAAGACTTTGTAGAGGACTTAGACCAGGGCAAAGGATAAGGTGAAAACAATGTGCCCAGAGACCTCAAGCAGATTATACTCTCACAGCCTATCAAATCTTTGTTGGTCCTGCAACCCCATACTTATGTTTGATTAGGCTCTCTAAATAAACTATATAAAAAAGCAGTCAAAAATCATCTTTACAGGCAAGCAAATAAAATATAGTCAGGGAGGAATAAAAACAACTATCTTCACTCACAAGTTCCCTCCTGTACTGTGGGTGTGCATGTGTGAGTATGTTTGTACAAGGACGCATGTGTATTTTGAGAGTTACAACAGGGCAAAGGCTTCCATCATAGCTCAGTGAGGCAAAGACAGCCAATTACCCACCAGTATCCATTCTCCATTTTTCCTTAGTAAAACAGCTTCTGTTTTTATTCCGGTATGTGATTATTCAGAATAACGACTACATCCTCCATGCCCCCTAGCATCTTTATGTGGCCATAGATTAAGCTCTGAGCAACGTGATGGAACAAAAAAGCTCTGCTCGTTAAAAGGAGAGTGCTGTGCTCCCTGACTACTTCCTGCTACAGGGAATGCTGATCTGATGCCTGGAGCTATAACAGCTCCCTTGGACCACAGACAACCTTGAGAGTAGAGGTTGAGAAAGAAGATGGGAGAACAGAATGAGAAAACTCCTAGGTTTCCAATAACCATGGAGCTATCACACCAGTCCTGGGTGTTTACCTTTAGCATCTTTTATAAAAAGGTGAAATAAACTTCCATTTTCTTAAACCATTGTTATTGTGGAGATTTCTATTATACACAGCCAAAATACTATTCCCAAGTATCACAAATACTTAGAAAATATTTACTATCTTAGAAAATACAGTAAACATTCTCTTCTAATTATAGCTAAAATTATTTAGTGATTACCACTATTTAATTACTACTTGATTGACACCCAGTAAATGGTAAGATATAGAAAAATATTTTTGAAACTTTAAAACAAACTAAATATGTCCAAATATATTCTAAAACAGCTTAGTAATTCTAATGTAGACAAAGGCAAATGTCAAGGATTGCTACTGCATTAATTTTAAAATTTATACTCCATAAAAATATAAGATAATGAGGATGTGTGTGCAAAAAAAAGGGAATGGTTATATTATCTCATTCTTATAAAATGATAGCCCACCTCAGTAAAATAATATTATGAATCCTAAAAAGTCATAGCAATCATTTATACAACATATGCTAAATAAAGAGATGCACATTAAACCAAGAAAATAAGATAGAAAAGCTATCATTAACATAATTCAAAAAGAAATCACACGTGGCACTGATTTCTTTGTTAAAAATTTTCTTATCTCATAAAAACCTAGTCTTATATTTCAACCAAATAACAATACAAGTTCAACAAAATTCAACACCAAAACATTTCTTTCAAGTAATTACTAGCTTTCAGATAGCTAAGTTTTCCATTCTTAACATGATCCGAAAAGCAAAAGCATTATCAAGTTACTGTAAACACTAATACCAGAGTTAAAAATAAATCATCACATTTTAATTTGATTACAATAGAATTGCTTTAAAAAATACTTACGGCAGATATGTCGGCATTATTTTCACAATCAGAAGTCAAATCGCTACACTTTCTATAAACATCGATCAGATCTAACATATTACTATTCTTTAAGAAACTATCATAAGTCCTCCTAATGTCCTCGTAATGGTCAATTGCTTCCGTACTTTCAACTGGTAAGCTCAATTTCTCATGTAGTAAGTGTTTCCAGGTCAACAAGACATCGCTGAGAGAGACTGTAAATTCTCCACTGTGCTGAAAGAGATAATGCCAAAAACAAAAAGATAAAGTTGGATGCCAGGATACTGATGAACTTATATTTGATATGTGAAGTACAAATTGAATTTTGTACTAAATTCTTGAGAATTTGAAGAGAACATCCAAGTTGAGCTATGGAATAATTTTAAAACCAGATATAAAAAAAGACTTTGATGACTTTATAAAACTTGAACAACTATGGCAAGTTCACACATGACAAAATTGGCAAACACACAGACATTGTCTATTACCTGAACTTCACTAAATTTCTCCTAGCCAAATTGGGAAGATAGATGGACAGAGAACTGTACATAAATACTATTGGTTGGAGAAACATTAGATTCTGTTCATCTTTAGCTCCTATTAGTTCTTTTAGCTAATGTATTTTAAATGTTATTCAAAAACTATCAGTGCCATAGTGAATTCCTTCATACTACACACACTGTTCCGAGTGTTAGTTTTCAAATATGATCATAAAATTTAAATCTTTTAAAAATTGTGTTCATTTCATTACTGTTCCAGGGAAAGCAAAATGCCAGTGCTAAAAACCTTCAGTCAAAGAGGAATTTTTATTCTTTCTCAGGGACACACTAAACTATAGGCAAACAAGAGCTAGAAAGCCATAGTCAGGTTTCTTTCTACTAATATAAGTTGCCAGATGTTACCAAGCAAAATTGTTCTTTTTTTCTCTTCTTCAGTATCTACTTAGATCTGTAGTGGGGGGCGAGGCGGGGCGGGTGTTGTAGAGATTGAACAAGAAAGAAAAAATCAGGAAAAACTCATGGATATGCACAACAGTGTGGTGACTCCTGGGAGGCTGGTGTGGAGGGGACAGGGTAGATAGAGAGTGGGCAGAGGTAGAGGATGGCAATGGGGAGGGTAAATTATGATAAAAAATATATATCTACATGTAAATTATTTTGAAGGTATTTTTCATTGATTATATTCTGATCCCACTTTATATTCCAAATATTAATAATGGTGTCCTCCACAAAATGTCAACCCCAATTCAGTAAAAAATTCTAACTGCTCCTCTCCCATGCTTCATGAATAACAAATATTTTTAAGTATCCCTATGTAATATAGTGAAATGTATCATTGTTACTCTCTTCAACAGTTAAGCTCCATTAATACACTAGTAGTTTCTGTTAACACCTAGATCTTTCCATTAATTGCATTTAAAGATGGGTGTATATTTAAATAGAACTACAATTCACTGGAACTAAATTGTAATATCACATCTAGCCAATGAAGAATAACAAAAAGAAATCAAATGGAACCACGTAATGTAGTACTATTTCTACATATCTAACTCTTTCAAATGTAAATCTTTATCTCTTACAAAGATCAGTCACATTTCCCAGTTACTATCCAAATTTAAGACAATGTGTACAAACCGCCTTAAAATAACTGATTCTTTCTATTGTCCTCATTATCCTTAGAGCAGGGACCTGTTACATCATAGTTATAAAAATTAATTATATTTCACAAAACTAGTTCAGTGAACAACCAAAAAAATCATTAACTCTCAAACCTTACATCCATAATCCAAACACAAGACAATTCATAATTTCTCAGCATTGAATAAAAAATTGTATACTTTACTTCCTAGTCCCGCAAAGGTTACGTACTATAGAATCTCCAAATGGCATTTAAGTTAAATACATCCAGCTATTTAACATTTCAAAACTAAATTGTTTTATCTGAAAAATTCTTAAAACTATTTTGGCATAACACCAATCACAGTAAAAATAAATGAAGATTTTGGTTAATGTAAATGTATACTTTATTTCTAATATGTTGACTGTAACTAGTTAAACTACACAAGTTCTTGTTCTTGTGAGAAAAGTCATCTGACAAGATGAACAGTGTTTATACTTGGATTGTAAAGACATTTCAAATCCAAATAAAAATGTACTCCAGATATCAGCTTACGTGATCAGGGGCCTATCACGACGGTATATTCTATTATTTAAACCAGTGACAACTGACTGAGAAAGAGTCTGTGGTCAAACCAGAAAATGTTTTGCTAGGAAAACATGCCAGCTGGCTAATATTTGAAGGAAGTTCAAAATGTTCAATGATTTCATTCTTTGATGGACAGAAAAAGGATTCTGTTTCACAAGAATAAAATGAAAAAAAAAGCAAGAGTTACATTTTGTCAGAGATGGGAACTTTTATATTTTTATCAATGTTATTTTTATCCTGATCCAAAATTTTAAATAAACTTTACATTTTTAACTAACTGGCATTTTTATTACTAAAAGGGAAAAGATAGCAGATCTTAAGAGCATTAATTGCCTGTTTGAACTTGAGTAAGATACTGAAATCCCTGAGTCAGCTTCCTTGGTTATAAACACACCACCTATAAATGGTAGATAAAAATGTCAGTTGCCTTTCCCTTCTTATTCAAAGTAAAGTAACTGTTAGCTTGTTTGCTGAGGGAGGAGTGGTGTATAAATGTAACTTAATTTTAAAACCTGTTTCATCCTGTGGGTCTCTTATTAGGTCATTTTCAAAGCTGTGAGCCAACCACAGGTGCTGCGATTGCTTTCTATAAAGTTATAAAAATTACTATCTTTGTCTATTTTCTCTAATGGAACATTTATAATGTTCTTAAGGCTTTTTAAGGTGAAAAATGGCCTTTATAATGAAATTGCCAGACAGAGTCAAACTATGAAGCCAATTCCAAAGGAAGGAAAAGGCTAAAATATTATTTGCAACCTAATGAAGTCATATATATTTGCCGTTATAATGAAACTAAGAGAATTAAAACCCTAGCTAAACTGCAAACATGGTGAAAAGTATAGGTAGAGGATACAAACAACCAACTCCACCCTTTTATTTCTGCAGCCTACTGATGAATGCACCTGCAGGCGTGTACGCATGTTGTTTCATACTGCTGAGTGACACAGAAGTCTGAGCACAGCTTGGAATGCCTAAGCTAAGTATGTACACAGAGAGTTAAAATAAAACTAAACTGCAACTCCCATCTCCACTGCATACGTACACACACCTCTACAAACTGTGAAAAACTCACTTGCAATTCACCACTCACCCTTTCCCACCCAGAGTCTGAAGTTTCACAATGAATAAAGTGAATTAACAAGTAGAAAATTAACAAGCAGAAAGAAATCCTGAGTGAGTGCTACATAGACAAGTCCTGAAGAAAAACTGACTTGGATTGAATATCTTAATATGTCCAAACTTTTGCAGTTGAGAACTAAAATTTTTTTCAGGCTACATTCTACTCAGCTTGTTGATCTATTTATTTTTAATTGTTTATATACAAGTTAACAAACAATAGGAAGTGATCTGAACATGCTCTGTTTGCTTCCAGAACAACAGCCCTAAATCACTAAACAATAGTGATTCTTAATAATTGCCTCAATCTCTCTCTCTCCTTATTTCCCAGTGTATAGTCACCAAGGCTTAAGCTTCAGCTAGCCCATTCCATGTATACAATATTCTCAGAATCTATTATCTACCTGAATACCATTTCTGCAGGTTATTGAAGGAGGACAGATTTTTTCCCAATGCTCAAGCAGTAATCCCGACAAGACTTACCCGGATTGCACTGGGGGACAAAGGAAAGAGACCCTGTGATGACTGACCCCTAGGTGTATAGCTTTAGTGACTGAGTGAACAATGATACATACCACTGAGACTAAGAGTATGAGGAGAAAGGTAAGCTGAGGGAGCAAGCAATGTGCTCTGCTTTCAAAAGCGATGAGACAGTAACGGAACATCGGGGTAAAATGTCCAGCGATACTTGACCATACCAAAGCAAGACCCCGCAGAGAGATCTGGTGTGTGAATACTGATGAAACAACCTAAGGGGTGCATATCCCATGAAAGTGGGTAAAATGGAGCACACTGGAAGACGCCAACAAAGTATAAAAGAAAGAGTACGTAGAGTATAGGTAGACCTCTTCCAAAGAGTAAGAAAGAGACAAAAGCAACTCAAGAGCAAAATAAGCCAAGGATATGAACAGAGAGTTTAAGATGAAGACACCGAAATGGTCAAATAAGCATTTTAAATGATGTTCAAATGCTCTAGCTCTCAGAAAAATTAAAATGAAGTACCACTTTTTCTCTTTTCTAACGCAGTTTGACAACACCTAATACGGAGACAGAGATTAAAGGAATAGTACTCACACTGTTAACATAAATGTAAACTCGAGCAGCCAAGTGGAAGAGCGGTATATTACAGTTCACATCTATCACGGGACCTGCTGGGCATGGGGCCTGGAGAGCCTCTGGCTCAGTGCACAAACATCGAATTTCAGTGCAGAAATGCTTGTAATACCAAAAACTTCAAACAGCCCAAAGGTCCAAACATGAATAAATGTATCAGTCACACAAAGGATGACTAATAAAATGAATGAATTAGATAAACTGTTCTGTCAGTACCTGAAGAGGTCTTCTAAACAATGTTGGGTGATAGAAACAAGCTGCAGAAAGAATGCATACCATCTGTTATCATTTTACAACAGACACATTACGTGTGCGTCTGTATTTGCAGAGAAACCCCTCCTGGTATAAAACGCCAGAACTATAGGCGAAAACAGGAAAGCATTTTTTAAGCATGACTGAGTTGTCCATCAACGAAATGACAAAAGGTCAAGAGTGATAAGAAAGTGTCAGTGTAGGGGGGACGAGCAAATGGGGGGGCCTGCATTTCCCTGTAATCTACCACTGCCTGACACTCAAGGAAACCTTGTTTCTATGAACCCTGAGCACAAAGACTAGGAGACAAGCTGAGCATGAGAAAGGTGGGAGGCTGGATCAGAGGCCCTCTGGGCCCACCCTGCGGTACATACAAAGCCTAAGTCCCCAAAAGGCCAACTCTCCCAGTATGTCCACTGGGAAAAAATATCTGCCCAGCAGAAGGGGATGTTGGAAACACTTGCTTGTGAAGAGATTTTTTTTGGAGTAGCTTCAGTAGTGTGCTTATCTCTCGGGGTAACTTCACTTCGACTTTTGCCCAACAGCTCATTTCTGCTGAGACAGCGGAAAGTAGCCGTCTATCTCGGCAGAAAATTGGAGGTCTGTTTCCTGGAGGGCGGACAGAGGTCTCTGGACTGATGAGTGCACCCAAACGAAAACCCCAGGAGTGACAGGACCTTTCACACTCTAAATTGTAACACGCCCTTCAGGCTCCCAGCACATTGGCAGCTCGACTTTACACCGTTTACGCAGTCTTTTTCCTCAGAAAAAGACTCTTTTCTAGGAAACTGTTCCAGAAGGGGTATCCTAAAGATACTGACATGAAAGCCCACTAACCCAATTGCCCAGTCAGATCAGGGGGCAAGCCCTACCCCTGTACCCAACACTTCCAATAAGCCTTTAGTGCTTCACTTAAACACGAGGGGACAGCCAAGGATCATCGTGAAGAAAGTCTCTAATAGGAGGAAAGGAAATCTTTCCCAAATAAAACTATCAAAATGGGAATTTAGAGGAAACATTATACAAAAAAAGCTTATAAGACAGAAAACTGTACTTGAACAAGAAAAAGCAAAATATTACTAATAATTTCAAAGAAGAAAAATATTATATCCTTGAAGTGAGAGAAAGAACAAAAAAATGTCCTTGGAAATAAAGAGAATGATGGCAGAAAAAGGAAGGAACAAAGAAACCTGTGGAAGACAGGAAGAGAGGGAAGAAGTTAATATTGATATAAGCGGCTGTGATGGGCCTCCTTGCTGCTCCTTGATCCTGCGAGGCATCTGACCCTTGCACCTCAAGGCTCTCGCGCCTGCTGTTCCCTTTGCCTGGTAGCCCTTTCCCACCGAAATCCCCGTGGCCAGCTCCTCCTTCCACTCACTGAAATCTTTGCTCAAATGGTAAGTTCTAGATGAGGCCTTCATTGACCACCCTATTTCAAACCGCAAGAATTCCTCCATCGCAAACTCCATATATTCTTTACTTGGATCTCTGTTTTGCTCTTCTGCGTAGCATTTATTATAACTTAAAGCATTAAATACCTTATTTATTAGAGTATCATCTATCACTCTTGACTAGAAGATTAATTCCATGAGAGCGGGGATTTCCTTCAGTACCAAATTCCTAATGCTTAGAATAATGTCATCTGGCTCATAGTAAAAACTCAGTATTTGTCCAAAGAATGACTACATAAGATACAATTTTCTACAAATTTTTTATGTTCAAAACTTATCTTAATGTACAGTTTTAAATATGCAAAACTGCCAACTACCCATGCATAGGAAAGATTATCTCTTATTTTAAGATCATACAATTCCTAATTTTTAGGTGTCAAAATAGTCTTCCTTTTTCAAAATGATGGTTCTAGTAATTAGTTTTTCTCAATAGCCCTATCTGCCAACATGAGAAATGTTCAAATCTGTCAATGTCTAATTCTTTCGGAAATTTTACTGGCAGATAAAATCTAAAATTCTGGGAACTACTGACATAGAGGATTAAAATAATTTATCAGAGTGTCATTCCGTCTAGCCCAAGAGACCTACAAAAACCAACCCAACCCTTCAAAAATCTTCTCTAGTCAAAACAGTCTCCCTACCATCTTCAAACCATCGTTGTTTTCATGCCCCCTGGATGCTTCCCCTGCACTTTCCTCTTCCTTCAACCCCTCTTTAAACCCTTTCCATGCAAAGGTTGCCATTGCTCCCAGGGCGCTGTCTAAAATTCCTGATGACACCAGCCTCCGTTCATCCATCTCTTGCGTGAACACCTCTAGCTCCTCTAGGTAGAGCTCATTCTAAACAGTAGTTTAGAACAAGCCAACTAGGTAAGAATCACTTTGGGGAAATTGAAAAAAGACAATTTCCAGGGTCTCAGTGCAGATAAGACAATCAGAATTGTCAAGATTGGGGCACACAGGAGCCAATACTTTTAAA
Source organism: Sturnira hondurensis (assembly GCF_014824575.4). Taxonomy (NCBI): domain Eukaryota; kingdom Metazoa; phylum Chordata; class Mammalia; order Chiroptera; family Phyllostomidae; genus Sturnira; species Sturnira hondurensis. The sequence goes on along the minus strand of NW_028090067.1, from coordinate 8,911,975 downwards.
AAGCCCAAATGATTCTGCTTTCATAGCCTGGCTTAGGAACAATTAATTTATACTATAGTATCTTGTTATTCATAAAATACTTCAATTATATTTAAATAAACATTATCTATGTGCCTCCCAGATCTTTTTAGAGAAGTCTTATAAAATAAAAACAATTTTTAGCCATAATAGTTGCATGTTTATATTAAGACTTCAAATTAAACATGGAATGGGATGTTCTATGTGAAATTACACATGTGAAGGCCTTAACTGTGGAACGAATTATCTCAAATCCAATAGTAATTATTGACACAGACGTACAGAAGCATTTGTGAAGATAATATATTCATATTATCATAAGAGGGCATCTATTGCAAAGAAATTAATATAATAAAGTTTATTCAAAGAGGGAGCAACCACAATCCACTTTTAAGAAAAAGTTAACCACAATGTAGTCTACTAACCTGTTTGCTGGTCTCGGCCATGCAGAGCTGCAATGCCAAGAGCATGGCGTCTACGCCACACACAGTAGTTCTCTCCGAGTCGCACAGAGTATGCCAGTTCCTCCTGAATTTCTTAATCATGGCCGAAACAGACCCCTGATGAAGCACAGCCATTGTCTTGGAGTAGAACAGTATGCAATGTTAGAAAGCCTCATTTTACTTTTTTAAAAAAGCCTCATTTTAATTGAAAATTAATATTTAACCTGTGTAAGCAAGCAAGAGTTAGAGAAAACTAAGTAATGAATGAGAAGTCATTTCATATTTATTAAGATTGCTTTTTAATTAAGTATAGGAAAACAGACTAAAACAAATTTCTACCCAAATTATATTTTCCTTTCCTTTAGTTTCCTTAAGCCAAATCTACTGAAATAACAAAATCCAATCTTCAATTTGAAAACTGAAGACAGATACACCAATTCTGTAAACTTATAATTACAGACACATAGTTAATTAAAACTGTGTTTAAAAATATTTGTGTTGAGATAGATGGTAATATCTAGGGCAGATTTGGCTGGGCAGGGCAGGGGGAAGGCCAGTTTCCTTCCATTGTTACATTGTCCCAGAAGAGATGGTCTACTTTCCCATTGTTCGAATCTAGGTCAGACTTATGACTTGATTTGACCAATAGAATGTAGTAAGAATGGCATTGTGGGAGTTCTGAGCCTACATCTCAAAAGGCCTAGGCAGAAAACAGTTAATACAGCAGGCCTGGCTGCTATCCTTTGAAAGACCCTTCCTTGGCTGGCATCTGGGAACTCAGATTTCAGGAGGGTTTCCAATAAGGGCGGCTCACTGTGCCTACACTGAACAAACAGTATAGTTTATATTGAACACATGCGTTCCTTCCGAGTTTGGAATTTCGGAACAAAGACAGAATGCCTACATGTTCAGCCTCAGTACAAACCCTGGGCACTAAGTCAGTAGAGAATTTCCCTGATGGACATTTTACATGTGTTGTCACAACTTATTGCTGGAGGAACTAAGCTTGTGCTGTGTGACTTCACTAAGATCACTTCTGGAAGCATGTTCCTGGTCTCCCCTGGACTTTGCACCATGCACATTCTACCTTTGCTTATATTCCTTAGTATCTTTTTGCTATTATAAATTATAACCATGAGTATGAGTATATGTCNACTTTCCCACTGTTCGAATCTAGGTCAGACTTATGACTTGATTTGACCAATAGAATGTAGTAAGAATGGCATTGTGGGAGTTCTGAGCCTACAACTCAAAAGGCCAAGGCAGAAAACAGTTAATACAGCAGGCCTGGCTGCTATCCTTTGAAAGACCCTTCCTTGGCTGGCATCTGGGAACTCAGATTTCAGGAGGGTTTCCAGTAAGGGCGGCTCACTGTGCCTACACTGAACAAACAGTATAGTTTATATTGAACACATGCGTTCCTTCTGAGTTTGGAATTTCGGAACAAAGACAGAATGCCTACATGTTCAGCCTCAGTACAAACCCTGGGCACTAAGTCAGTAGAGAATTTCCCTGATGGACATTTTACATGTGTTGTCACAACTTATTGCTGGAGGAACTAAGCTTGTGCTGTGTGACTTCACTAAGATCACTTCTGGAAGCATGTTCCTGGTCTCCCCTGGACTTTGCACCATGCACATTCTACCTTTGCTTATATTCCTTAGTATCTTTTTGCTATTATAAATTATAACCATGAGTATGAGTATATGTCGAGTCCTCTGAGTTCTCCTAGTAAATCATCCAACCAGAAGGTGGTCTTGAGGGCTGTCGGACATAAAACCTTGAAGCTTCAGCTCTTATTCTCTCGCTACTCTCAGGCTGCCATATAAAGAAGTCCAAGCTAGCTTTCCGGAGAGGCCTTATGAAGGAGAACCAAGGTGCTCCACTGACAACTGGTACCAACTCACAGACATGTCAGAGAGGCTGTCTTAAGACTGTCTAGTCCCAATCAACCTGCCAGACTAACTGTAGCCACGAGTGATCCTGGCAACACAGCAGAACTACATAGCTGAGTCCAGCCCAAACTGCTGATCCACAGAATCATAAGCAAGTATGTTGTTTTAATGCCACTAAATTCTGGGGTGGCTTGGTACACAGCAATAGATAATCAACACAAGAGCTAATGTACAGGAGCTTCTTGGTGCCAAATACTTTTTAAAAGCTTAACATTTATAACCTCATTCAATCTTCACAAGAAACCTATGAAGAAAGTCTATAGCTATCCTCACTTTACATCTGAAGAAAGATACCCATGTCACATATATCACATACCTTCTTCTGATAAACAAAAGCCTCCCAAAATAATTAGATACAGCTCCAATGCTTTACATATCCAAGCCTCTATAAAGCAGCCAATTCATTTCTCCAAGATTACGGACATGCCTGCTAAAAGTTTGTGGGGTTCCCCCCCCACTTTAAGTACCCCAGTCTGCAACATACAGGCCATTATCTTATTTTGAGTATTTTACTGTACTCATCCTACTTATTTACTCCTTTGGTGATCTTCTTTTTTGTTTAATGTGGCATAAACAATAATCCCAGATGTTACATATGTATCTTGGATTTCTGTGATCAAGAAGATGGGTATATGTCATTTACAAAATAACAACTGATAGACACAATCAGTGATGCGACTGAAATTTACAGGTATAAGACTAAATTAAAATATCTACATAAATACAAATCCTAGTAAATAGCTAAGAATTATATTCCTCTTAAAAATATCACCCTCATCTCCTATAAGAAATAAAAAAGAAAGTGAAGAAGTAACACACTGGGGATACAATCAGTTTGCCTGAAATAAATCTTTCATAGTAAATTACTATCGCTAGTGTTACTTAAAGCTACTGAGTTCAGATTGCTCTGAATTAAGGCAAATCTGGTTTTAGACTGTCCTGAATCCTGCCTTTACCACTTACTACCTGTGAGATCTTTGCCAAGTCACACCACCTCTCCGCGCCTCAGGTTCCTTGTGCTGATATGTTAAAATAATAACGGTTACTATCTCACGGGGTTTTGTAAAAAGTAAATGACATAAATATAAGGTAAGCTTTTATAACAGTGCCTGGCACATATAAGAACCAACAGTCCCATCCAGGGGTCAGCATGCTTTTTGGAAAGGGCCAAATAGTAAATATTTGAGGAGTACAGGCCACACAGTCTCGGTCACCATTACTCAACCTGACCTTCCAGTGTAAAAATAGCCATTAACAGCACTTAAACAAATGATCTCCATCAAAACTTAAAAACATTTGAATTTCATATAATTTTCACACATCACAAAATACCACCCTTCTTCTGATTTTTTTTCAATCATTTAAACATGTAAAATCCATTCTTAACTTGGGAACTGACTGCACAAAAACAGGCACAGCCATGCATTTGCTAACCCTAATCTAGTCTCACCTCTGCCAGTAGCTACCTGGCTGTGTAATCGGAGGCGATAAGCTTTACACCGGAATGTCTAGATAGGGGCATCATCATCAAATAGAAAACAGGAGTAATACCTTTCAGCCAGGTAGGAGGAGTCAATGAGACAACGAATACGCAAGCCCTCTTTATGTCAGGATGCACTATGCAAAAACAGTAGAAGGCGGCAGCGATAATTATCACTTGTTTTAAAAGACTGGATTCCAAGCTGCACTGGAGCAAACATTTGTAAGACAGGAAACTGTTACTGGGGAGGCAGTGTGAGATGATCAAAAGGACTACACTTTGTAGTCAGACAGACTAGGATCGGCGTCCACGCTCTCCCACTTATTAAATGTCCTCCTGTATTTAAAATCTCTGAGAAGCATGTATTTGTTCACCTGTAAAATGGGAAGAATATCTCCTACCCATAAAATCGAGGCGGTGGGGAGACAAGTAAATAATTCACCTTGTGCCGGGCACTTAGTAGGTGCTCAATAATAAAAGAAAGTTGGCAGTCGTTGCTGCTATCATTGTCACAATGCAGGTTCAAAATGTCCCTTAGAAGGATGTAACAGAGAGAGGGTGAAAGTAGCAGAACTGGTGTCTGCGTAGATTTTGGGACTAGAACCCCGGTTTCTCGCCTAAGGAACCTAAGTAGTCCTCTATGGACCTCAGCCTCCCAGCTCCACCCATGACTGGACACGGTCAACTCTGCTGAAAAGACCCAGACCCAGCCGGCTCCAGGGGAAAGCCACTGCACAAATACTTTAATTGGTCACAAGGCACTTTTCTGTCATCGAAAAACCCACTGCTTGAATCACCACTTACCAGGTGGGTGAGGAAGTGTCAATAGTCACCTGTCTCGGGAGATTGGGGTGGTGGGGTGACCCGGGAGATGCAGACCCAACAACGGAAGGGAGGTCCTCGCTTAGCAGCAATCTCTCTGCTGTTTGAGTAGTTGCGGGTTACATTTTAAATCTCGCGGGAGGGCTTGAGAGCCAATCACTGCTCCTGCCCTCTGTCCCGGAAGCAGTATCCAAGTGAGTCGCAGCAGTTCCCAACTGAGACCGGTTCCTCTCTGGCAGAATCCCGGCGCCCTCCGGTGCGTATCAGGGAGCCCAAGGGCCTGTGCCGCTTCGCTCTTCACCCTACTTGCCCCGAACCTCGGGCTCGGGGAGGTGGTAGCGGGTCTCCCCGGACCTGCGTTGGGTCTCTTAGCAGGAACTTCTCTTATTCTCTCCTTCCCGTACCCTTCCAGCCCGCCGTATACTGTGAGACCCTGATAATGTAGTGAGACTGGGCACGACTTAAAGAGCCCTAAGGGAACGAGTGTCCTAACCGCGAATTTTTTGCACTTCCGACACCGTTGTGCCTCTGAGGGCATCTCAACTTGCTGGTCACCTTAGGATAAATGTCCAGTCCCGGATGCACACCGTAAGGTTACTAGTTTATTGGCGGGTGGGAGTCTTCTGATTCTCAGTAAATCCTCATCGGGTGTTTGATGTGTTTGTTACCGAGCCCAACTGTTTTCAGGACAACTCCTGCGTCCACTTAAAAAGAGAGAGAGGCACCTCTAGAATCCCTAAGTCTCATCTGGGAATGCTACTTTCAGAGTGCACACCAGGCTACTAAGGGTTAGTTGAAGTTTTGTACCTGGTTTTATGAATATTATTTTATATCACATTTTGGCACTTCTTCCAGATTCTATATTTTGTGTCTGCATAGCACTTTGCACACTGAACCATAAGTACCCCTGGACTGTGAGCTCCTTCAAAGCCAAGAACTGTGTTTTTCTCTGGCACTGGTGTCCAACACATAGTAATGTTTTCATATTCTGGCTTGTCTTATGACCTTGGCAAGCTAATTAACATCCTCATCAGTAAAAATGGGAACTATGGATAACACCTCCCTCTTAGGTTTATGCAAAAATTTCATGTGATGATATCAGTAAAGTGCTTAACATGGCCCCTGCAAAAAGTGCTCTGTATGTTATGTATTATTAATTTTTTACTAAATACACTACAGTGATTTCCTTTTCAAGTACTCACTATATCTTTGAAATAATCTAAACAAAATTATGCTGCAGATGTCATTCACAAAGTGTTTAGTTAAATACTTTAATTTTTTGAGCCATTTGTGGCATTTGCAATACCGTGTTTTTATTCTGATCATTTGCTGCAAGTGAGTGACATTTCTCTCTGTGTCTGTGCTGTAATTCACAGTTTTGTGACCCTGTCCAGCGGAAGGCTATTCTTTACAACTCCTCAAGCTTTGACATACAAGATGAAGCAAGATGCCACAAGAAATGCAGCCTACACTGTGGATTGTGAAGATTATGTGCATGTAGTAGAATTTAATCCCTTTGACAGTGGGGATTCTGGAAACCTAATTGCATATGGTGGCAATAATTATGTGGTCATTGGGACGTGTACTTTTCAGGTTAGTGTACAAAACTGCAGTGAATGACAGTAAAGGTATTTCACTGGTAAGAAAGCTTATGCAAACTTTGGTAAACTTTTGTTAAACTTTGAAAATATGCTAAATTTGAAATTTTTAAAAAAATGATGTGAAAAACTACAGAGACCTTCCCAGCAATTTATGTCTGGGACTTGTGGGAAAATTAAATGGTGAAAAAGGAGAATATAAGGCTTCCCTTTTGCCTTATGATTAGAAATGGAATATGTCATTATCAAAGACTATGATTTAATCCCTTTGACAGTGGGGATTCTGGAAACCTAATTGCACATGGTGGCAGTAATTATGTGGTCATTGGAACATGTACTTTTTAAGTTAGAGTAATAATTTTAGGACTGTATAAATGTAATTACTCCTTAACTATTAAGGAGTTAAAATGACATTCAGCCCTCTGAAGGCAACCTCGAAGCTGATGTGGCCCCTGTTGAGAATGAGTTTGACACCCCTGCTCTACAGTATGCAATGCATGGGATCGTATTAGATGAACGGTCAGTTTAGCATATAATTAATAGGATTTTCTGAGACTTTAGTGAGTTAGTACACATAAAGTTCCTGGAAGGCATTTGGCACGTTTAATACCTAACATGTTTTAGCTGTCATTGATTGGGTCACTGGTGACATTCAGGCACGGCCCCTTATTTAATCACCAAATTTAAAAGTGCTTTGTGGTGATTAAATTTGAAAGTGCATGTTTTCTCACAAGAAAGCTAGTTCTATATGAAAAGAGACTTTAAGGTTCACCCATCAGGAATATCTGGTTACTCTATTGTTTACCAGACTATTATTCATAATAGTATTTCTCAAATTAAGGTTTATCAGTGAAGTAATTTGACAGTGATTAATTTTCAAAGGCTTGAAATGGCTTTATTATATACACACACACATCGTAAATAGTATTTCCTTTTTTACTCAGGAGGCAGTTTAGTATCTTACAGTGTTTAGACATCATTAATGTAATTTAGCACTTTACAGTGCAATAAATGTATATATCTATAAAAAACTATACTACATGCATATTTATCCTGAGGGGAAAGTATGAATTAAAGGCTTCGGTTTCTTAGTTTCTGAACAGAATATAAGAACTCTTACATTATTCTACATTTTCTTTGAGGGTTTGTGTAGGAATTTCTAGCTTTTGAGCTAAATGTGACCCTCAGGCTGGCTTCAGCTGGACTACCAGGTTAGAGTCATAAAAAGTCACATGATTAAGGGAAATCGTATAACATACTCTTGGCAAAGACTGAGGTAAAACCATTTTTCTAATGCAAACTACTAATTTACAAGAGAATAAATCAGCCCCTACAGTTGAAACTAACTGTTTATTTTAAAATTAATACATGGAATAGTACTCAAAATACTGAAAAAAGATTACCTTTATTTCCAGGGTTATGTTCAGCTAGAAATACTGAGGGAGAAAAAAGAGAAAAGAAGGAAAGGCAGAGGTGATGGATGGCAGAGTGAGAAATGGAGCCAAAGAGGGAAATTGATAAAATGAGAAAAAAGAAACAGCAAAAACATTTGTATTGGTCTGTTACAGTTCGTGATCATATGCGTTTTCTCTGTTTAGCCTGTGAGATTGGCAATGTAGGTCTTATCCCCAAATTACCTAAAGAAAGAATTAGATTTGTATTAATTTGGCAAGTAGTGAACACAAGGTATACTTTGTGCCAAGTACTGGAAATATGGTTAAATCCGTTTTCTGCCCTCAGAGAGTCTCCAGTCCACTTTAGAGAAGCTCAGCAGTTTGTATGACTAGTAAACGTAAAAACAAGCTGGAGACCCCACTTCTGAGCCCCTGGGCTTGTCCCTGTGCTGCTGTTCAGATTGGTTGAAGCCGTGGTGCAGGCAGGGGCACAGAATTGCATTCCGATCGTTTGCCTTTGAGGATTCAGAGTAAATGATTGCTTCCCTTTGAAGTTGTTTTTTTTAAATCATATTAAACACCGTGTAAGCCTTGTTCTTCATCTTTCACACTAGAACCTTCAAGGTCTGTAACACCCAATTTCATGCCCCCTTGTCTTGAGAGAAAAGTAAGTGAAGGCAAATTGAATTGAAAGATTTCCAAATTCCTGTCAGAAAGGCAATCCACAGTCCAAGACTGGTAGAAAAACACTGTCAATATAGTGAATTTGAACTTAAACAAAGCATTTTTCAGACTCATATTGGTCTTTTGAATAAGATGGAAATTGAACCCGGGTAACAGTAGTATTGATTGGTGTCGTGTATTTGTCCAATATTCATGAAGTGCAGATCTGGTGCGGGAATTGATGATACATATGTTAAAAAAACAAGGATCCTACCCTCAAGGAGAGGTTTAAACATAAACCAATGCAATAAGAAAACTTCTGTAAAAGTCCTGTGTGAAGAGGGGAGCAATGAAAGTTTCCAAGTGTAGCCGAAGGGTCATCAGTAATGAATTAAGGCCTCTGCTGTGACTTGGATGAGAATGCTTGACTTAGGCAAGCACATTCATTTTATACAGAACACGAAGCTGAGGATACCTCATGTTTTGGATGGCAGGCTTCATTTAACAAATACTTTTTGTGCACATATTATATGTCAGACTCCACTCAGATTCCAAATATTGTATAATAAATTGAATTAATGGGTCAAGTTGAACAAGCTAAAATTTAATAAAGATGAATATGAAGTCTTAAAATATTGTGACTTCCGGCTTTTAATCACCTGGATGTTCGCCATGAATCCGAGCAAGGACCAAACTGCCAAAGGCAGCTAATTCATTGCCGTCCAATAGAAATACAATGTGAGCCACGGATATAAATTTAAATGTTGTAGTAACCACATTATGAAAAGTGAAAAGCAGATGAAATTATTTTTTACTTGGCATATCCAAAACACTTTATGTATAACCAATATAAAAATTATTAATGAGAATTTTTTTATCCTTTTATACTGTCTTTGAAATGTGGTGTGAATTTTGCACTTTATAAAGTGTACACGTCCCAGCTTGAACTAGCCGTATATCAAGTACTTAAAAGCCCCATGTGGCTAGTAGCTACCATATTGGACAGCACAGCTTTGTATTCTTTGTTAATTGACAGTGACGTTTAATGTTTACCTCAGTTCTCAGCGGTGTATTCTGATTCAAAGGAGATAATGTACTTGAAGACACTTCAGAGTGGTAGTAAAATGTTCAAAACTGTCACATAAAAGGGGGATTAGACTCAGAATGGTAAATGTATTTTGTGTTGTCAGTTCTGTTTGAATGAAGTTGTTGCTTAGAGTCCTTTAAGACTGGGGCTAAAGCTCCTTTGAGTCTGTGGCCCTGAAGGGGAATTAGCTATGGCCAGGCAGACTTACTCTGTTCCCAGAGAGCAGAATTTGCAGTCATGAGTAGAATTTACATGAAAAAGGATTTTGGTGTAATATTAAAGAGAACTCTTCTAATAATTAGATCTACCTCAAATTTAATAAGCTCCCCCAAAGAGTAGCTAGTTCCTTCTCACTGAAACTGTTCAGAGAAAGGATGTGCAAGCTCTCTTTTCAGATGTACTTAGAGATTCAAGAATTCAAAGAAAGAAGTGGACTAGATAATCTTCTCGGTCTCCTCTGACTAAAATGCTGTATTTGGCCTTAAGTGGGTGTAGTGGAAAGGCCTGCCCGTTTCAAATCCTTAGAATAGCCCTTTCATCAACCTGGCTTTGCCCCGACCTCAAATATGCTGGAGCCCTGTATAATCATTTGTATTATATCAAGTTTTCCAAAGTATCTTAATTTCCTGCCTATACAATACTGCCTACACTGAAAATAGCATTTGTCTCTGCCTATACCACACACACACCCTGGCCTTTTAGTTGGCTCAGTGGCAGACAGTGCTGCCAGGAAAAAAGGTTTCACTGGCCATACATAAAGCTCAGGCTATACCGTTGCTGGGATCTCTTAACCCCCACGACCACCCAATAACTCCATGTATACTTTGGATAACAAATTTCGGGACCTAATCGTCAACACTATTACCATAGCAAAATACTCTGTGTTTTGATGGTAAAAACTTCATTTTTAGAAGATTAATTTGTCGGTTGTAGAAAAATAGATGTAACCCAAACTATGAAGTCAGCTGTGATTAGGCTCCTAACCTTTTTTAAAGATCGTTTAGTGGTTGCTGACTTAGTGTACCTGGCTATTAGCCAAACAGTTATACACACAAATTAGGAAGTGATAAAATTTGACAGTGGTTTTCTTTCCTTGATAAATACATTTTTATCCTTTTTTAATTTATGGAAAAACTTTTTACGGTTAACTCTAAGTGCACCTGAAATTTAAATTTATTTTCAAGGAGTATCTGAATTATGTAGAGAAAGATATTTGTGAAATGACTTTGTTAAGATCACAGAGGCTGTCCTGGAAAAATCAACACATCCACTAGGATTCGATTAAAGTGCATGTTATAAAACTTAGCATTTAGATTCAAGATAAATGGAATTCTTAGAACAAGCCTTCAGATAACATTACTTCATATAGACACATGTATTCCATTAAGTACAAGTTTTACCTGCTCTAGATTTTTCTCTGGTATTTATAATCCTATAAACGTTTATAAAAGGTAACTGTAGTCATTTAATACAGAAGATTCCCTGGGCAATTTTGTCATGAAAAATTTTGCTTTAGTCTCTAGACCCAGTTAGGGTATTGATTTAAATAACAAAACCATGGTTTATTTATTTTAAAGATCACAATATTTTAAGTTTATAAAATGTATTTTAAAATACATGTTATCAATATAAGGTATAAAGAATAATAATAAAATAGGTCCCTGTAGAACTGTGCACCTGAAACCTGTATAATTTTGTTAACCAGTGTCACCACAATAAATTCAACTTAAAAAATTAAAAGGAAATAAATCACTTATTTGAAATAATGAAAGTATTTTTAAACTTTCCAAGATTTAAAAAAATAAAGAAGAAAGGGAACGTTAGCAACTCTGTTGAAGCCCCCTGGGTATCCTTCCCTTACTGCCGTGCCTTCTCACTCCCTCGAAGTAGCCGTGTCTGAATGTTTAATGGTTCCATTTTTCTTTATAGAGTTACCTTATATGTAGGTGTTGCAAATCAGTATATGAATTTTTATTTTTTAAACTTTATATCAATGATATTAATAATGTATAATGTTCTCAAGTTCATTACTATTGACCTTATACATGCTGGATTCCTCCATGTCCAGTTTCATTTATTTTTCACTGTTGTATGGTGTTTTATAATATGAATATACTACAATTATCTATACCGCTATTGGATATTTGGGTTACTTACAGTTTTTTTACTATTGAAAACATTGCAGTATGCGTATTTTTTGTCTTTTTTGTTGTTGTTGTTATCCCCTCTTTTCACTTTTTCCCCCCTGATAGTTTGGAAGATTTACATGCTATTTTTCTTCTTTTAATGGTTACCAAAGACACTTTAACATACATACTTAATTAAAGTCAAAGTGAATATCATGAATAAAACAAGAACTTTGATATGTAAACAGTTATCACTCCCTCCAGACTTCCATTATTGTCATATTTTAGTTCCCTATCATTTTAACCCACAAATTTGATGTTTTATGTGGCTAACTTTTGTATAATTTACCCACCTGTTTGCCTTTAGAGTTTTTTTTACTCACTGCTCCATACATCTGAGGCCCTTCTCCTGGGGTCATTTTTCTTCACTCAAAAGTACATTCTGCCCTGTCTGGTGTGGCTCAGTGGATTGAGCACAAACTGAAAGATCACCGGTTCAATTCCCAGTCAGGGCATATGCCCGGATTGCAGGCCAGATCCCCAGTTGGGGGTGTGTGGGAGGCAGCCAATTGATGTTTCTCTCACACATCCATGTTTCTGTTCCTCTCTTTCTCCTTCCCTTCCTCTCTCTAAAGATAAATAAATAGAATCTTTAAAAAAAAAAAAAACTGCCCTGGCTGGTGTAGCTCAGTGGATTGAGCGCGGGCCTGTGAACCAGAGGATCGCGGCTCAATTCCCAGTCAGGGCACATGCCTGGGTTGCAGGCCAGTACCTGGCAGGGGCCAGTTCCCAGCAGGGGATGCATGAGAAGCAATCATACATTGATGTTTCTCTTCCTCTCTCCTTCCCTTCCCCTCTAAAGATAAATAAATACATTTTTTTTTAAAAAGCACACCCTTTACTATGGAAAAGTGTTGACTAATAAACTTCTTTTGTAAAGGGCCAGATAGTAAATAATTTAGATTCTGCCAGTGACATAAGGTATCTCCTGCAAATTATTTTTTTTACAACTCACTAAAAATATATAAATGATTCTTATCTCATCGGCCATGTGAGATTAGACCATAGGCCAGGTCTGGCCTGTGACCCATGGTTTGTCAGGCTGCTTAAGGAGACTAGTGATAATTTATTGATGGTAATTCATGGTTTTGTTTTTCTGAAAACATCTCTAATACGGTTTCATTCTTGAAAAAAAAACTTTTGTTGTGTCTACAATTTTAAAGTTTTTTCTCTCACTTTGAAATCCTATTCCACCTTCCTGCATTTGTTGTTTCTGCTGAGAAGTTGATGATTATTCTGATTATTATTTTGTTATAGGAAACCTGTCTTTTCTTTCTGACTTATTTTGCTGAGATAGCGCCTTCTCTTCTCCCCTCTCCCGTCTCCTTTTCCCACCTTCCCCTTCCTCCCTGTCTCCCTCTCCTCCCTGTCTCCCTCTCCCTCAGTCTCCTTCCAGTCCCCACCCCCTTTTCTCTCTTCCCCTACTTCTCCCCTCCCTTCGCCCTGCCATCCCCTCTTATATGTCATGAGAGTTCCTGTGTGTTCTAAAGTTTCACTATGTTGTATCTAACTGCAATTTTTTTTTCATTTAAGCTGCCTGGGATTTATTGTTCTTCCTAAATATGCATAAAGGTGCCTGTCATCAAGTATGGAGAATCCTTTGCCATTATCCTTTCAAATATTTCCTCTTCCCCTATTTCCTCTGTTTGCTCCCACAACCCAAATGAGATATATGGAGGAACTTTCCATTGAATCCCTCCTAACATCTTTTTTTGTTTGCAACATTTGAGTAATTTTTTCAAATCTGTCTTCTAGCTATTTTAAGCATTGATTTTTTCCCCTATTATAAAAGTTTCACTTAGTTCTTTTTAAAATTCGCTTGGTTGTTTTTGATAATCTCACGATAACTCATACTTTTGATTACCTCTTCTGTTTCCTTAAATATATCTTATTATCCACTTCTTTAATCTAATGTCTTTGCACGCTTGATTCTTCTCTTTGTGTTTGTGTAGGAGTATATGCAATGATTGACCTATATCTATGGGAACTTTTTGAGACTTGGATAGAGTTAGTTCAACCAAAGAGAATATGCCTTTGTCAAGTGCTTAGGACTATTGCTGGACATATGGCCATTTATAGAATTCAATTGTCATTTTCTGGAACACATAGTTAATGGGAATTCAAGCCCCAAAGGGCCATCCAGTGGTTGATATTTCTCACAAGTAGCTTTTTCTATCATTTGGGTTTCGCCACAGTAGATATTTTACATGGCAGTTTTAGTTTTGGATTTTTTCCCCTACTTCCTTACTAAATGTCCTAGACCTATGTGGAGGTCTCAGATCACCAACCAGTCACTGGGGAAACTGAAGCCGTTATTGGATGTGGGCAGTTGCCTCAATGCTCAGCTGCTTCTCTGGTTTTCAATTTTTGCATTAGTATTATTTTTGTAATGAGAAAGCTTTTTCAGTCATTGTCCTAATTGCCAGCGACAACAGATTACTTGACTTTTGAAAATTCTTGTTTTCCCTCATCTTCCCATGAGGATAAGCTGACATCTTTTCAGTAATACTGATATAGGTAAATAAACTCATTTCATTAAACATCTTACCCAGAATCAAATGTCCAATAGACTAAATTAATGCATTATTTGCATATTCACTATTCATAAAGTAATAGTATAATGAGCAATTTGTAACATCTTACACATGTATTGCCATATATAATACTATGTAAAAATCATTCATACTTATTATAATGACTTCATCATAAGGTTTCAAAGTATCTGGTACATAATCAAAACTATGTTTAGTGTACTAATACATGTACGTTAATTCATTTACTTAGAATATTCTGATTTGTAGAGCATTCCATTTTCGTGGTTTGCTGTGAATTGTGTTTATTAGGTGTAAAATGTCTCCTAAGTAAGGTAAAGTATAACATGTTTACTATTTGTTTTTAGTTGCCTTCAAGAGTTATTTTGTGCAGCTTAGGCAGTTTGGGGCATTTTTGGTTTTGTTCAGTGAACCTGTAAAATCTCATCCAGTCTGCTCTTAAACTTCTCAGAAGAATAGACAGCAGGCCCTTGAGTAATGTTTTTTTAGTTCAGTGTCATTTTATTACAACATTGGTGAGAGAAAAAAATTGATTCTGTGTGTGGTCTGCACATTCTCCCCAAGTCTGTGTGCATTTTTTCGGGGTACTCCAGTTTCCTCCCACGTCCCAAAGCTGTGCGTGTGAGGCGAACTGGCGTGTCTCCAGTGTCCCAGTCAGAGTGAGTGTGGTGTGTGTTGAGTGTGCCCTGTGACAGAAGGGTGTCCTGTCCAGGGCGGGCTCCTGCCATGTACCCTGTGTTGCTAGGAGAGGCTTTAGCCATGCACAACCCTGAACTGGAATAAGCAAATTGGAAAATCCTCATCTTACTTTTTTTGTTAATCTTCCTTACATGTAGGTGTAGCTCACATTTCAGTGTTTAATATTACAAGGGTTTTTTTGGTCTTTATTTAAAAGTTTGGTAATGTTTATGTGACCAGAAATATGCCATAGGAACTCAACTCTGGTTTATATCAATTAGCCGCTAATAAAATCATTTTCGTTATCTTGCTTAAAGATGCCATTTTCAAAGAGTTAACACATTTTCAAGAACCTCTCAAAGACATTAAGTGAAGATTTAACTGTCCATGGCCTCCTAGTACATTCTTTATTATAATGCTATAGAGTATTACATCGCTTGTTCCCATAACTTACTATAACATTTGCTGTGTATTCTTAGGAGGAGGAAGCAGACATTGAAGGGCTTCAGTATAAAACACTACAAACAATTCACCATGGAGTCAGGGTCGATGGCATAGCTTGGAGCCCAGAGACTAGACTTGATTCATTGCCTCCAGTAATCAGGTAAGTTTAAAACTATTAAGTGAAATATTTATTAATGCCACTTGTGTTAAGTGGTCTGAAGCCTTTGATCATTAAGGGCTTTTTTTCTCTGTTTCCATTTTCTCCAAATCTAAATTGTAGATATTTTAACATTTGCTGTATTATTTCATAATTTAGCCTTCTTGTCTGAATTTGTGGTTTAAATACACAGCCATGGCAACAGTGCCTTGAGCACATGTCTGGGCCTAACAACGAAGCCCTCAACCTGGGGTTCATCGGGATATTTGGTCTTCACTGAGTTTATCACTTATTGAAAGTGTGTATGACTCTGTTAAAAGAACCAAATTTGATGGAGTCTTCGATCAACCCCTCTGCCCTGTGCATAGGCCAACATCACATTTTTATGTTTAACAGTACATAAAACAATCTAATCTTCGGACTTTAGGTTTTGTGGAAGTATTTGAAAACTATTGCTTTTTGAGAAAAAGCACAACACTGCCTGCTATGACCTTCACAAAGAACATACTATGTCAGATTATTTAAGGTTCGTTACAAAACACTAACGTTGCTTGTTCGGTTCCCAGTCAAAGCATATGCCTAGCTTGCCTGTTCGGTCCCAGTCAGGGGGTGTATGAGAGGCATCCAATCGGTGTTGCTCACCTGTATGTTTCTCTACTTCTTTCTCCCTCCTTTCCACTCTCCCTAAAATCAATAAGCATGTCTTCAGGTGAGGATTAAAAAAAAAAAAGAAAAAAACACTAACTTTGTTTCCACAAATACCATATCTATAGTAGATATGTCTTCTTTTAACAAACAGTATTTAGTCAACCCAGAAGTTAGCTGTTACTGAGCTGTCCTAATTTTTTTTAATTAAGGGATAATATGCATACAGTGAAATTCTCACCTCTTAAGGGTACAGTTTCATCCTTGTTAACAAATGCACACCCCACTCACTGGTAATACTTAGCATTTCTGTCATCCCAAAAGAGTCTGGTGCTCCTTCCCAGTCAATTTCCGCACCCCATCCCCTGCCAAAACAACCACTGATCCACTTTCTATTACCAGAAATTAATTTTGCCTATTCTAGAACTTCATATATATGGAGTCATATAAATTGAGAATACATTTTTTTGTGTCTGACTTAAAGTTTTTGAGATTCATCCACAGTGTGTATACCAGTGATTCATTTCTTTTTATTTTTGAGGAATATTCCGTTACATTGTATACATATCCTACAATTTACATCCATTCTCCTACAAATGGTCGTTGGGAAATTTGCGGGTTTTTTTAGCTATTAGGACTAATGCTGCTTTGAGCATCTCTGTATATAGCTTTTAGTGAATATATGGTTTCATTTCTCTTAGGAATATAATTATTGAATCAGAGGGTATATGTGTATTTAACATTTTAAGGAAGTCCCAGTTTCCCAAATTGGTTCTACCATTTCATATTCCCACCAACAGCTTAATGATGTCTAACTCGCTTTACCTACGCTCCAGCATTTATTGTTGGCAGTCTTTAATTTTAGCCATGCTGGTTCGTACCACAGTGACCCTTCCTGACAACCAGTGATGGTTAGCACTTTTTTGTGTGCATTCTATTTCCCACCTACAACAGGATTGGGAAGATGTTCCATGATTTGTTCTAGAAACTTTTACAGATGTTAGCTAACTGGATTTTGAATAATCTGTACAATAGCTCTTGTCAACGTACATATGTTATCATTAATAGCCAGTGTGCTGTTCATTTCCTTTTATATTAAAAGGAAGTGTTCAGAGTCTTTGGAGCCAAAGAAAGGTCAGTCAGCAGTTTGAATTCCTAGCAGATTTTGAAAGCTATAGAAACTGTCCTCTTCCCATGGTTTTGCTTGGCTCCTGTTTTCCTGTCCTCTTTCTGATGGATTTGCTGTAGAGGTTCGTGTTTTTTTGTAGTTGTAGCTTTTTGATTAGCTGTCTCAAATCCTTTTTGGAACTGTACCAATATAAATTAGAAATTCAAAACACTAACCAGCCATTAAGTTTAAAAACAATATTTTTAGAGCAAGCTGACAGCACAGTTTTGTTGTTTTCAAATAAATTATATATTTTATTATAAAAAAATCACACTATATCAAGTTTAGGATATACAGAAATTTTTAAGATGCCATCTACACACCTAATATCTTTCCATTGTTTTCATAATTTATATAATTTTGATTAAACTATATTTAAGTTTTTATACTTCTTATTTTACTTTACATTTTTTAGTAATATTTCATGTAAATAGTATTTTTTCATGACTGAATAGTGGTCTATCAAGATGACTTAGGTATTATTTTGTATCTCTTTTACTATCATGAACTTTTATGTTATAGTTAGAAACTCTTCCTAATACTGAATATTTTATATTTTATCTTCAGAATTTATTTACCTTAAGTTCTGTTCTCTCCTCTCTCCCTTCCCCTTTTTCTATTCCCACTTGATAGAGAATAAACCATTCACCTTACTTCTGTTCTCTGAGGTTTTGTGGTTTAATTAAAGAACAACTTAAATGCTCTTAACATGCTTAAACTAAAGTAGCAAAGATTTAGAGAAGAGAGGAACAATACAAGGTTGGCCATAAAGTTTTATGATTTATTTTTTATAATCCTAATGAAATTCTTCCATTAATTATTTTTAAGTAAAAAATTTTGACTCATCACTTCTTTGTCCTCATGCTTTTATGAATTTGGCCTCCTTTTCTAGTAATACTTTCTTTACAAACACTTTTGTTTGAAATTTTCTTTTAAAAAACTTTTTAAAATAGACTTTATTGTTTAAAAATTTTTATTCTATTTTCTCATTACCATTTAGACCCCTTATATCCCGTTCCTCCTGCCCCCCGTAATCACCACACTGCTGCCCATGTCAATGAGTCCCTTTTTCTTTTTGCTCAGTCCCTCCCCCTACCCACCCACTGTCATTCTGCTCTCCCTGTAGGAGCCTGTCTCTATTTTGCTTCAGTTTGTTCATTAGATGCCACACAAGTGAAATCATATGGTGACTGGCTTATTTCACATAGCATAATGTTCTCCAGGTCCATCCATACTGTCACAAAGAGTAAAATTTTTTTTAGAGCAAGTAGTATGCCATCATGTAAATGTCCCATAGTTGTTTTATCCACTCATCTTCTTATGGACACTTGGGCTGCTCATATCTTGGCGATTGTAAATAACACTGCAATGAACATAGGGGTTCTTATGTTCTTTCAAATTAGTGTTTTGGGTTCCTTTGGATATATTCCCAGAGGTGGGATTACTGGGTCAAAAGGCAGATCCATTTTTAATTTTTTGAGCTATCTCCATACCGCTCCATGCAGAAGCTGCACCAGACTGCATGTCCACCAATAGGGCAAAAGAGTTCCTCTTTTTCCACATCATCACCGGCACCTCTATCATAGAGATGAGGTTCTTGAACAGATTTTTCAGTGATTTCTTCGAGACATAACTATGAGGAAATCTGCATAATACTGTAGCAGATTTGTGCTAGAGTTTCCTCTAAGTGCGGAAATAATATATGGCGACAATAATCATGGGACAGATTCAAAGGAGGACAATTAAAAGAATAAGTTTTGTTTTTTAGTTTTTCTTACCTCATTATTTGTACATATGAAATACAGCACACATGCCCAAAAGAGATTATATACTGGGGGGGGGAAAGTAGGTTTACAGTTGTTCGTATGGAAAATACTACAATAATTAATAAATAATGATGCAGGAATAAACCGTTTCACATCCTCACAACTTTAAGTCTACTTCTGTCTCACCCTGTGTACCTGAGGCCCTCCGTGTCCCTTGCCCAGTCGCTATGAAGAGGTGTCCCCGGCCTGGCTGGTGTAGCTCAGTGGATTGAGCACGGGCCTGTGAGGCAAAGGGTCACCAGTTCAGTTCCCAGTCAGGGCACATGCCTGGGTTGCAGGCCCCGTCCCCAGTGGGGGACACATGAGAGGCAACCACACATTGATGTTTCTCTCCCACTCTTTCTCCTTCCCTTCCCCTCTCTCTAAAAATAAATAAATAAAATATTTTTAAAAAAGAGGTGTCCCAGAGGTCTGCCGGCACATGGGGACTGTTGATTAGGAGCCTTGCCTTTATTTAATTTAAATGTTGTTACATAAATTCATTGGTTGAGGGGAAAATGGTTAACTTTAATGTCGTCAGAACTAAAGAAATTTAGTTTTTTTTTTGAAATTTACCTAAAACAATTAGAAATACACTTTGTTTTCAATATATAAATATAATTTTTATTCCTTTCTCAGCCATAATGTCACATGCTGAGAATCTAAAAATTTTAGGATTCACAGCAAACTAGTTAAAAAATAGTTATTGCTCAGATTTTTTTTTAAGTGTAGTGTACTTTGACAAACTTCTAAAAAATGCCTTCGAGTCTAGGGTCAGTGCAAATCATACTCCAGCTGATAGATATAAATACACCCAATTTCGTAGTTGTAAAAATATTATCTTATTTTATCTAATTTATTTAAAGGAGTAGAAAACAAGTAAGAAGCATATGGGTAGCTGCAGATGCCAAAGACTAAGGTCAATGTGTAATGGTAATTTTATATCTAATATTGACCTAACTAAAATAAAGATACTTTCTAAGTCACAGCTTTTTAAACTTTGAAGTAAAAGTTAAAAGTTAAATTCATATGGTAATTTATAATAAAACTGTACACTTGCTGTGGAAGAGACAAATGCAGAATATAGTAATTTTTGTGGTTTTCTTTAAATTTTTAAGTACCTTCTACTTTCAGTGTTTACTGTATAACATTTTTTTACAGCAGGGTCACAGCGTACCTGCTGCCTGAAGAAAAGGGTGATTATGAAATAGCTTTGGTGGCTGGAGAGGGGGATTGGAAGGGACAGGGCGGAACTTCCATTTATAGAGGCTAAAAGTGGGTTTGTTTCTGTTTCTTTTGCTTCCAGATTTTGTACTTCAGCTGCTGATATGAAAATTCGATTGTTTACCTCAGATCTTAAAGATAAAACTGAATATAAGGTATGCCTAACAAGTATAATTTTTAAATTTTTAGCTGATTTTAAAACACTTTCTTGCATTTAAAAATTGGATTTATCCTAATTTAAGATAACTTCATGCTCATTTTTGAAGTATGTTATTTAGGGTGTCATTAACTCTGTTTTAGACTATAGTATCTAAGTTCTTAGTAAGGACTGGAGATTATAAATCTGATATCACTCATTACATTACAATATTAGGTTGGCACAGCAAAGGAGGGAGAATTAGGAAGTCACAGTTGGCACAGTAGGAGCATAATAGATACGAACACACACAGAGGACAAGACAGTCTTTGGGGGAGCAGTGATCAGCACAACACAGTGCAAGGCAGGAAGACAGGTCAGTTAAGAGCGCAGACACAGGAGTCAAAACACCTGGGTTCGAACCCAACTCCATCACTTTAGTAATAGTATGACTTCGGTCGCCTTTCCAGGCTCTTTGTGCTCATTTCCTTCTCCGTAAAATGGGTAAAATCATAGCATCTGCCTCAAAGAATTATGGGCATTACCTGATCTAATTTGTATGAAACACTTAAGATCAGTGCTTTGTACGCAATAAGCCCTATGTATGTGTTTTCTATTGGTATAAGTAGTTCTGTAAAATAACTTCAAAAGAGAAAGACAAATATAGTTGACCTTTGAACAATACAGGTTTGAATTGCATGGGCCCACTTATACATAAATATTTTTCAATAAATACCTGTACTATTTTTCATCCACAGTTGGGAGAGCACTGATGTGGAGGGCTAACTCTATGCATTTTGTTAGCCGCAGGGGATCCTGGAACCAATACCCAGCAGATACTGAGGGTAGTTAAGTTTGGGGGGAGTCAAAAGTTATACACAGATTTTTGACTGCACAGGGGTCAGCACCCCTAACCTCCACATTGTTCAAGGGTCAGCTGTACTGTCTGTGGAATTTTGAAAAGCTAGAACTCAGAAACAGAATAGAGTGGTGGTTATCAGGGGCTAGTGGACAGGAGAAACAGGGAGATTGGTCAGAGGAGACACATTTCAACTCATAAATTGAGTAAGTTCTGGGGACCAGTATGTAGCATGGTGAGTGTAGTTAACAGTGCTGCATTATATACTTGAAAGTTGCTAAGAGCGTAGACCTTACACATTCTCACCACAAAACAAAAATGGTAATTAAGTGAGGTGATGGAGGAATTAACTAACCATATAGTGATTACCATTTTGTAATATATGTGTATCAAATCATCTGTGGTTATATGTTAATTAAAGCTGGAAAAAATTGAGTAAATAGCTCTCAGTTTGGGTTGAAATTACATCGTGTTTTTTGTAAGAACAGTATTGCCTTCTTGACTTTTCTAGTAAATCAAAAACATGAATAATGTTGTAAAACAAAGGTAAACTATAAACCTTTTCAATCATTTAGAAAATAGTAAAAAAAAAAAGCCCTAAGCTGTATACAATGAACTATACACAGTTGTAAAGTGTACTGTATATATTCGTTAATGTAAAGCTGTACCAGTGATAGCCAAGTACAAATGACATAAAAATTTTGACCCATTCAAAACTAATGGGCTAGTGTTGATAGACATTAAATATTTAATATTAATTTAGTTTACCTTATAGACTGTGGTACGAGCTTTGAAAGAATGATTTGGAGGAACTGGGTTTGTTCAAGTTACACAGGAATGTTTAAATCAAATTTTTTTTCTCATGATATATTTCTAAATAGTACCAGTTCCAAATAGAAGCACTATTAATCTAAAACTGAGATAAAATGTGAGTCTTTGGAATGAACAGAGGAAGCAAAAACAATATTCATTAAATATTTAAATATCGGATATTTGACAAGCCTCTTGAGGATTTCCATTTGGAAGACCTAAACTCATTGAACCTTGCCTGCTCACATAGTCCTCCCTCTTACGCCTTCCCTTTGTTCTTCCTGTGGCCGGAAGTGTATTTGTGGGTTGTGATTGTAGACTTACAACACTAGCTGTCTCCAGTACTGGCAGTCACATTGAACAAGTGAATAAAGACCTTAGAAGGTGAAGTTTATGCTATGTGTGTATTAGGCAGCAGCGAGTATGCAAGCAGAAGGTATGAGGTAAAAAGTTGAGGGAGACTCCATCTCAGTGCCCCTAGAAAGTTCTAGCTTTAATTTTTATTTAAGCTTTATGTAATAAGTGAAAAAGGAGGTGATATGAGGACAGGTACATTAAAAAAATGTGTGTGTTTTTGTAAGAAATGCATACTAGAAAAGAAAGATCAAGCTAATAGCAGAGTGTTGAATAATCAGCTTCTTTCCAAGATAAACCTTCCAGAAAAGTGGGTGTATAAATCATGCTTTAAAAATAGCAGATTGCTTAAGAAATATTTATGGAAAAGAAAAGCATGCAGTGAAAGCTTTTAAGGCAGTGAAGTAAAAATACTAAGTATGAATATTATAGATTTTTTCCCTGTGTTCTTATTAATTTTTCCACTTATGTCAGGTTTTAGAGGGCCATACAGATTTCATTAATGGTTTGGTGTTTGATCCCAAAGAAGGCCAAGGAATTGCAAGTGTGAGTGACGATCATACCTGCAGGTATGTTGCTTATGATATAAGCACATTTTTAATTTTCATTTTCTTTTACTAAGAATTACATTTTAAAAATTACAGAAAATGTAGCTTCTATAAATATTCCACACACTGATACTTCATACAAATTGAATGACATAAATATGAATTTCAAAATGGGTGAGTTAAGTTCTTTTCCCAGTTTTGGAAATTTCCTTCACTGACTCATGGGTACCTCTCTGTCTCTTATTTTATACTTGCACATGTATGAAATTTAAGTATATGTTGGGTCAAATTCTTCAATATTGGGCAAGATCGGTAGGCCACTTAAAGGCAGTTGCCATATTACGAAGTTATTTCACAGATCCTATCTGGTAAGTTAGTGTTTAATAATGAATTGCAAATCTCATTTGCTGAAGTAAAACTCACAGCAAAGTTAGTGTTTTGACAAATTTGAAAGTCTCAATATAAGGTTTTCTGTATATAAAATACATTTTAGTATCACATTCTTTCACCCCATGCCCAATTTGCAACAGATGAGGTAGCTATAACATTTTAATAGTGCCTGAAGCTAGAGAATGTCACAAGTGAAAAACAAGATGAAGAGCCAAAGTGGGAGGTGGAAATAAGCTGTGGAGTCAGGAGTGAGATGAGTGAATCAGTCATTACAGAAGTGCCAATTGCTTCATTTGTTCTAACAGTACTGTGAGAAAAAGGAAAAAAGAAACGCTGCTATGCTGTTTTGCATAACTTTAATGTTTGATAAGGCTATACAAAATCGTTAGTATTTATAAACTCTTGTACACATATAAAACTATTAAGTGTGTGTCTTTTCACTTTGGAAGTAAAGCCACTAGCGACTTTTTAAATTTTAATCTCTGTAAGAGCCCATCTTTTTAAAATTACAGAGTCATAGGCCGTTACTCTTTTTGTGCTGTCTGTTAAGTTTTCATGTCAGGGACAGGAAAGATTTACATGACAGTAAGATTCTGGAGCCCCCAGTATGACAAAACCAAGTTTATATAGAGACCTGAAGAGCAGATGGCATGATTTTATGAAAGTGAGGTGAGATCACTAGACATAAATTAATGGCATTTCAGTTCTCTAAAACATGGACTTTCCTACTCACACGCATTGAGAATAATGAAACCTGAGAAGGGGGAAAATGATGTCTCTTTGAGCCAAAGAATAGCCTCTGAGTAGTGAATGGGAGCCAGAGAGACCTGGAATTACATTTAGCGGTCTGTGATTATTTTTATTTTCTTGTAGTAGACTTTGGGATTTTTGTAGACCAGTAAAATTGTCCTAAAAATCTGGGGGACTGACAGAGGGTTTTCAGCTTTTTATTTTGTTGAGTAATCAGAATTCTTAAATGTCTGCTGCCTTCAATTGTCACCATAATTTTGTAAAAGAAAGAACATTATTACTTTAAAAAGGACAAAAGGCTTAACTTCAAAATAAAATTAAGCTAATAAATTTAACTTTTTCAAAACTCACTATGTTGCTTCTAATTGTCTTATTTGCTAGAATGTGGTTGATAGTGTTATTGTTCAGCAAATAATTGCTTTCCCTCTTCCCCACTGCTACAGTGGAAGAAGGAGATTTCCCCACTCTGTTGGGCTTACCCATGTGACTTGTTTAGGCCAATGTAATATTAATGTAATATTAGCAGGTCAACACACATGGACCCTTTAAATGTTTTACTTGGTTTGTCTTGAACTACTGTCCTCTGTCTTTGCTATGAGTTGAACATGTCCTAAATGGCTACTGGCTGCAGAATGAGGAACACATGAAACAGATATAGTCCTTGGTATTATGAAATAAAGCTTCCCACAGAGCCATGAGCAAAAAAATTGTGCTTATTTTTGTAAGCCATTAAGATTTGGGGGGTTATACCATTATTGTAGCAATAGCTGGGGAGCTAAATTTAGAATTCATCAGCTTAGTTTGCCAGTGAGAAGCAAAGGACAGTCTGATTGGCTATTAAAGTCAAACTTCTTGGGCCAGAAGGTAAGTAATATAGATAAGATTTTTAAAAGAAACAGAAGATATAAGTAAGTCAGGAAGTCTAAAGAAAGGAAGAGAAGTAAATATACACTCTCACAGTAACAAAGGAAAGAGGGAATTCTGAGGAACAGACTACAATAGAAAAATGTTTCAGTACAGCTATCCTCATTAACTCAAGTACAAAATTGTCAAGTTACAAGTAAAGACAGCAGTTAAATGACAGCTGTGCAATTTGGGCAGAGGAAATAGCCTTTTGTATCCCAGGAATCGTTCCTGTCACTGTGCTGAAGTAATGGCCCCTGCAGTCTCAGTCTGCAAGTTGGTGGTGGTGAACTCCTTGTCCAAGCATAGTCAAAGCTCATGTCATCTTGGAAGTAGTTTTACATGCGAGTCATACCTTGCATTAAAGAAGACGTGCTTAACAGAATAACTAAACTGAAGGTCGGTAAGGAAGTAGGTGATTTGAACAACAGTGTAAGCCCACTAGACCTAGCAGACATATAGAAAACATTCATTCCAGAATAAACCATATGTGAAGCCTCAAAATAGATCTAAATAAATTTTAAAAGATTGAAATTACAGGAAATATCTTCTTTGACCACAGTGGAATGAACTAGAAATCAGTAACTGAAGAAAACAAGAAACAATATGAAAATTAAACATCACACTCTTAAGTGGCCAGTGGTCAAAGAAGAAACCACAAGGGAAATTATAAAATACTTCGAGATGATTGAAAATGAGAACACAATATGCAAAATAACAGATGCTACAAATCAGTGCTCAAATCAATAACATAGGATTTTACACATTGAGGAGCCAGGAAAAGAACAAAGGAAACCCAAAGCTAACCGAAAAAAAGGAAAAATAATGATTAGAACAGAGATAACAAAAATAGAGAATAGAAAACAATAGAGACTCAATGATGTTAAAAACGGTTCTTTGAAAAAATATAACAAAATCAACAAACCTTTAGCTTACACAAACAGAAAGAGAACACTCCAAGTAGTAAAATCAGAAGTGAGGACATTACTGCCAACTTTACAGAAATAAAAAGGCTAATAAGAGAATACTGTGAGCAGTTATATGCCAATAAATTAGATAACCTGGATGAAATGGGCAAATTCCCAGAAACACAAAACTGCCAAAACACAAGAAAGAAATAGAAAATGTGAATAGACCCATAACAAATAAAGAGATTCTTCATGACAAAGAGGACCCAGGACGAGACACTTCACTGGTGAGTTCTATCAAACATTTAGAGAAAAATCAACACCTATCTCTTAAAAGCTTCCAGAAAGAATAGAGGAGGGAATACTTTCTAACTGATACTGTAAGGCTAGCATTACCTTGATGCTAAGGACAGACCGAGACATCACAAGAAAAAATCGCAGACTGATATCCCTTACAATTATAGATGCAAAAATTTTCAACAACACCTAGCTAGAAAACTCTTAGAAGAAAAGATAGGGGAGAATCTTCCTGACCTTGAATTTAGCAATGGCTTCTTAGAAGTAACACCAAAAGCATACATAATAACAAAATAACAACAAAAAAGATAAATTGAACTTCATCAAAATGTATAAAGAACTCTTATAATTCAATAATAAAATGATAAACAACCCAGTTTGAAAAAATGGGCAAAGGACTTGAATTGACAATTCTACAAAGGAGATTTAAAAACAAACAAGCATGTGAAAAAATAGTGACTGTCATTAGGGAAATGCAAATCAAAAGCACAGTGAAATACCACTTCCCACTCACAAGGATAGTTAAATAAATATATAAATAAATAAAGGATTTTTTAGAAAGCACGAAATAACAAGTGTTGGCAATAATGTGAAGAAATTGGAACCCTTGCACTTGGCTGGTGGGATTATAAAATAATGAAGCATCTGTGGTAAACAATTGGGCGGTTCCTCAAAAAGTTAAGCATGTGACCCTGCAATTCCACTGTTAGTTACAGGTATATACCCAAAAGAATTGAAAACAGGTATTCAAACAAAAACTTGTGAAGGAGTGTTCCAAGCAGTACTGTTCACAATAGCCAAAACGTAGAAACAGTCCAAATGCCCATCAATTAATAAATGGATAAACAAAATGTGGTGTCATTGAAATATTTTTCAGCTAGAAAAAGGATTGAAGAGTACAGATACTTATTACAACACGGATAAAATTTGAAAACATGTTAAGTGAAAGAAGCTAGACATGAAATTTTCTGTGATTCCACTTATAGTAATAGGAAATCTGCAGAATAAGCAAATGCACAGAGACAAAACGGTGATGCCAGGAGCAGTGGGCAGGAGAGAATAGGAGGGACTGCTAAGTAGGTACAGTGTTTCCTCTGGGGATAATAAAAACTTCTGCAACTACGTAGTGGTGATGGTTGCATAGCATTGTGAATGGACTAAGTGCCTCTGAAATACACTTTAAAATGGTTTAAATGGTGAGTAAGGTAAATGAGTAAAGTAAGTAAATAAAATGTTTTAAATAGTAAGCTATATTATGTAAAGTATTATAGCCTATGCAAGGAATATTACATGATCACGTACATGTGATATATGAGCGTTCCTGCCACATAGATTCTTAATATTTTGTACTATACAGAGCAGAAGGAGTAGTTCTCTCTCTGAATCAGTACCAGTTTTTTAAAAATAATTTTTTAACTACAGTACTTTGATCTATACATATTTTCTGATTGCTGACTTTGACATTTCCAAGAGAAACACAGTATTACAATCAGCCAGGAGATTTATGGCCTTAGAGACAGCATTTCAAAACAATCTGTCCCCTGAACAAGTTTGTACAGTTTATGTGTTTTATTGAAAATTGCCAAATTCTGAATCAAACAGAATGAAAATCAGTCTCATTTGCACTAGTATGTCACTCTATGCATTAAAAACTTGTCACTTGTTTACCTTTTGTTATAGAGAACAAGTGAATGTATAGAAAATAATGTACAGATGAGTCCATTCAGTTAAAATGTCGAGTCCAGTTGCTGTGCTAGGTACTCAATCATCACTATTTTATTGAATAATGGTTTCAGGACCATTTTAGACTTTTCTAAGACTGTCAGAGGTATTTATTGTCTATGTATAAATTGCACATATTACTAAGCAAATATTACTAAATATTTTATTGAGTGTTTTACTATATGCTCACCACTCTTAGTGCCTTTATCTGTGTAAATTTATTTTTTACAGCTCTGAGATAGGTACTATTTTTATCCTTATTTTACAGAGGAGGATACAAGGGATAGAGAGGCTAAGTTACTTTTGGAAAATGACATAGCTGCCAAGTAGAGGAACAAGACTATCAGGCCGTCTGGCTCACCTGCACTCTTAAATCACTCACTGCTCTGCCCAGATGACAGTTTTCAACTTTACCTTGAGAAGATGGTATTTTTGTATAAGAATGCTTTAGATCTTTCTTACTTTTCTACATTCTATAATATAGCTATTAAAACTATGAACTAGGGTGCTAGTTATCATTGAAATGTAATTATAGAAGATGATAGATTAAATTTTGTGCAAGATTTTATCTAGTTTTAGTATTCCATAATCTTCGAGTTCTTAACTGAGTTCTTACTTAGGTCAGTGGTTCTTTATCAGTATCAATACCTCCATTTTTAATGAAAACTGTATAATTCCCACTCTTAAATGAAACTCAGAAAATGTGACCTATCAAAATATATTATAAAAATTATAGTACTTTAATTGAGTTAAACATTTCTATGAAATGAAAACAAAACAGTTCGTTTGTGTGTGTATGTCTGTGTGTCTTGTAGAGAGACACACTCAAATATCTCTGCATAAGAATACATAGCGAGGTAGTCTTTGTCCTGTTTTATAATGGACAAATTTGAATATCAATAAAATAAGATCACAGAAAAATGTAAGGCTTGAAAAGCCTGCCAGGTCGAACAATTCTAGGGCTATAATGGAAGACAATGTAAATAGTGCCATCTGGAGTTCTGCAATGTCATAGCCATGAGTGAAACTTACTAGGATAAAAACTCTTGTCCGTGGTAACAGAAAAAGATTAAATACAGTAAGTGAAAGAGGGAAATGTTCATCAAAATAGAGATAACGTGACAAAACAAATTTCAGGATGTCAGGTTGAGACAGTAAGGAAGGATAACACTGTTACAAATCAGCCAGTTTTTATATGACACTATCAAAAAGATTCACTGTTATGCCATAGGATGGAATACTAACAAGGACTGCAGAAAACAAAAAAAGATCTCCTATCTTGAAATGTGGCTACCTTTTAAGGTATTTCTAAATTTCACTGGAACAGTCTAAAGTCTACCACCCCTGCTTCTCATCCAGTTATTCCCTGTAGTACCCCAATTATTAGAACAATGAAAACTGCCTCCCAGGCATGAGAACCACCACCTGTTGAGAACCATTGATTTAGATAATAAGGTGACCAGGCACTCTCCTAAGTGCTTTATGTCAATTAATTTAGTCCTCAGAAACCTCATGTGGTGGATTCTCTTACAATTCCCTTTTTACAGGTGAGGATCCCAGGCAGTCTGGCTCTGAAGCGCTACACTGTACTGTTTCTACTTGAGGATTCTTTAAGAAGTTTTAGTCTATTTCTATTATTGAAAAAGCAGATGTTCATATTACCTATGTGTTCTAATCAAAATCAAGCATCGTGTAGGGCTTAATAAGGTTGGTAGAATTGTAGAGTCATGTGAGCAGAAGTGTTATATTCTAATTTCAAAGAGTCTATAATTCTTGCAAGACACCTTTGCTAAAACACTCTAGTCCCAGTCCTTAAAAATGAAGCCATCATGTTCCTTCTTTACATTTCATTAACTCAGTTTTCAGATGAAAAAGAAGAATAGAGAGAAACAGACATTTCCTGAGGATGAGGAAAATTATTCTAGAGTTCGCTGCACTGGCCTTTTCACTAATACGGTGTTTTGCAGTCGGCCATGCATTCCTACCTGAAAGTCATCACAGCACCCAGAAGAGTGCTCTGTGGTAGGTGCTCAGTGAGTGGGCGGAGGAATGAATACAGCTGTGTCTCTCACCACATCTTTAGAAAAAAGATGCTGTTGCCAAAGTATCTGACCAGAGATGTGTTTAAGAAAGAAACTCCAATAAGTCACAGGATGGGATTGCTAGGCTTTCAGCCTCGTGTTCTACACCATTTCCTTTATGGTCCCTTACGGTGTGTACCACGTGTAAATACACACACATACATGTACACATATCTACGTAAATACCTGTTTGTGTGTGTGCATTTGCACAGGAAAATGTAAATATTACATTTACATAAAAGTGCTGATGATTTGACCCAGCATCATCAAAAGAAAAAGTTGTTACAATATTTGAAAAGCAAGTAAGTGCATTTTCATTTAGAAAGATTTATTATCCCCTACTACAAAGAAGGTAAAAATGGTGTTTAAGTGTTTAATGGGTTAAGCTTATTATTTTAAAAACTCACTAATACAGAACATCTCATTCCCAGTCATTGCCAAATAACAGATGTTCTTGTATATTAAAAACAGTGCCGTTCTGTAAGAGCAAGTCAGATCAACAAGTAATTATTAAACATGTTTAGTATAGCCAACATTTAGTGCTTTGGGGGATACAAAAGAAGTAGAAGACCCAGTACACACTGTAACTACAAAGGATGTCAGAAGTAGATTCCTTTCCTCCTCCTCCCCACCAATAATCTTTTAAAATATTACATAAATTTATGGTGAAAGAAAATTGGCTTCTAGAAACTAAGGAATTTCTAGTTCAAGACAAAAATAATAGAGGCAAGTAATGTGCCATTCACTTTGACTATAAAACATGAGATATTAGTAGTTGTCATGTTCTAGCTGTCATCGTTTTTAAAAAGAATGGGAGAAGGAGTGGGATATAAAAAATAAAGAGTAAGATTATTTTTTAGGAATATAACCAAACCACTAGATAAGAGAATACTAAATTACCTAACTAATCACTAAGCCAATAGTATTGTTTCTGAAACATTTTATAACAGGAAAAATAATGCTTATCAAGTATCTTTTGTGTACCCCGTGATGTCTGAGTTCTTTCTCCATTACCTGTGTTTATGTAAATTGCAGGGTCTTCAAGATCCATAGTTGAGATGTAGTGTTCCTTCCCCACACTCGCCCCAGTTGAGATCACAAAATATGTGACCTATTTACAGATGGTCCTTGTGGGAAACAGGAGAAAGGGGACAGAGGGCCTCTTAAGGATGGGCGGTGAATCCCCACTCAGATGTGAATCAACCCTGCCTGAACAATTCCAGGAACAAAGTGAAATCAGGAGAATTTACATTATTCATTATAATGTTATGGTTAAACAATGCCAGAGATAAAGTTCTCTGCTTGTCTTGGAAAATTCCCTCTGGTTTTTGTAAGAATTAGGTAAAGCAGTCTGTGTTGAGTTGGGTAACGGCCTACTTCTAGCAAATGGAATGTAAGGGTTGTGTGCCTTTATAAGAGCTATCCAAGACTTATATAAAACCTGTTGATCACATTTGCAGACATTTTAGTTCAATGAAATGAAATCATAGGCTAAGACAGATTTTACTAGAGTCAAAGTAATAAAATGATAAAAGAATTTTCTGAAATTTTGTGTGACCATGCAGTGGTAACACCACTGTAGTATTCAACTCTTTGTTCTCTCCGTGTGCCCATGTAGGTGAAGTGTGAAATCAGCACTTCGTAAAGGGTAGTACCATAGCAGAGAGGGCAGTAATTAAACCTGCTTGATGGGGCCCTCATGGGGCCCTCATAATCACATTTTCAGTTGTAAAGTATATCAAACTTTTTCATCAAAATAAAATGCTATTTCCTGAGTAGTATTATTGGTATTTGTATTAAGGTTTATGTTAGTTAAAGAAAAAGTCCTTTTACTCTGAATTCCTTAAAGATGAAATTATTACATATGGTCTGTTTGGAAACTACCATATGGTATTTTTTTGCAGTTGAGAGTTTAATTTTGAAGTTTATTTTTAAATGTGACAAAATCTCCCACAATTCCTATCCTTCAGAAATTTATCTGTTCAACTCATAGATGCAGAGGACTGGTGGTTACCAGAGGGGAGGGGGTTGGGAGGGTGGGTGAAAAAGGTGAAGGGGTTAAGAAGTGCAAATGGGTGGTTACGAAATAGTCATAGGGATGTAAAGTACAGCATAGGGAATACAGTCAATAATATTGTATTGTGTATGGAGCTGGGTGGGTACTGGAAATATTGGGGGAGGACACTTTATAAAGTATGTGACTGTCTAACCATTGTTATACATGTGAAATTAATATAATAATTTTGATTGTAAACTAATGAAAAATAAAAATTTAAAAAATCTGTTTATCCATGTAAGTTAAGTAAGGTGTTAATTCTCCTCTGGAGTGGCCTCAGGTAGTTTGTCTCCTCTGTGATGATAAACTTTTAATTGCTGATGAATTTGTTTATAACTTCAAGAAAACAAATGAAGCAACAACATGTAAGCTGTAAGATTTTTTAAGCTCTCCAGGCCTTCATGAATATGTACAGTGGTAGATTATTTTTTATATGGTATAGTTGGTTTATTTGTGTTACGTTTTAAACAGGGCACTCCTCTCCCCTGCAAAACATGCATAGCCTTTGACTATCAACTGTATTTTTTACTTATTATTTTTAATTATTGAAGGGTAATATAAATTTATGCAATTATCTTTTTCACTCTTATAATTCATCTTAATCTTAAATCAGTAAAATTTTTTCAGTAGTGTGGAATATTAAAAGAAGCAGAAGTAGTCTAATCTCATTTCTGAATATATTTTAAACACTGACACATACTGAAAACACTCTTTACAAAATCTTATTTTATACTATCGCACCATTTTGCTGCCTCCACTGGTCAGGCTCTTTGCCTGGCCACCAGAGTGCTCTGTGGTCTGAGCCACAGGCTGACACGCTTTATTCACTCACCACTCTAGCTTGCCACGTCCACTGTCAGGATCCGTCCATCTAAAGCCTAGATTTATGCTTCCCATTATAGGGTTCCCCACCTCTGAACTCCTTTCACGCTAAAAACTTAACAATAAATTATTTTGTAATTTTTTTTCATTTTCTAATTGTTCACTTTCTAAGGAAATACACCATACCTGTTGCTTTCTGAATCATTGATAGCATGATGAGTAGCTTAGTGATTAATTATTTGGAAATGGGAGAGCAAAAACTTCATTTTGCTATCACAAATTTAGTGAAAAATGTTTGCTGGCTCTAAATGTCACATCCCTTTCCTACACCCAGTAACGTTGTAAAGTGCCTTTTCATCCTTGTGACTACATCTCAGTGTTACTTGTGTTCTTCCTTTCATATTTAATTAATACAGTGATTCATAGGAACCAGTCGTGTCTTTTAGATTCTGGTTTATATTTTTTGCTTTACTAGTTATGGAGGGCCAAATGGATACAGAATGTGTTGTTTAATGTCATCCATCCCTCCTTCATGTTGTCAAAAACATTTGGTAGCAGAAATTTTCTTATGCAATGAACTCCCAAACAGCCGATGGGCTGCCAATTAAAAGTAGAGGACAAATAAAAGAACAGAGTATTTCCTGGGAAGTTTCCTTTTGAATTCTCAGAGGGAACATCTTTCTCTACTAATTTTCAATTTAAAAGACCCTTGAGAATATCTACGATATCCTTAATATGCCAGCGCCCAACTTATGGGATTTTTAATTAATTAAATGGGGCAACTACATTTAAATAATATATGGTAGCAATGCTTAACGTTCTGCTAAAATGCATTCAGCCTGAAATAATTTAACAATAAGCTACCAAAAGTAAAGTAATTGTTATCTTAATCTTACATCAGGATAGCTCTTCTCCCACATTTTACAGCTAAATTTAAGAGCTCTATTTAGGACCACAAAGTTGGGAGGGGTTAGAGATGTGTTTATAATTATAGTCAAATTGGGTCAAAACTGTAGTTTTGCTTGAAGAATTCAGTTAATATTAAGTGACTTCTTAATATGTCAGCAGATTAACCTAACCTCAAAAGCTTTTTACTTTGAAATTTACCTTTCAAACATTTAAGTAGGGGTGTGTGGGTGTATCTTTCATATAGCTCTGGATTTTTGGTCAAGGTAATTTAACTTGATAATGTTATATTTTTATTCTTTTGTAAGTGGTCCGTTATCTTTTCCATGTTTGAGTATGTATATTAAAAAGGCTATGAACACTGATGGCTTTTCTGTTTCTGTGATGTACCACTTTTCTGAAAATTATGTTTCTGTGGTTACAATTAACTTTTAGGTAATTTTATTATAAACAAATATATTAACAAATTTGGAAATATTACATATGAGTTTCCAAATCTATGGATTTTTCTGCATTACAATAGAAACTCTCTTATATGACATGTCTAAATCTGTAGTTCCTTAGACAAGCAGAAAGTTGGTAGACTCATGAAATCACTTTAAAGGAATGTCTACCTACTTTACTTTCAGATACAACGTACATGTAAAAATTTGTCAACTCGCCATTTGCAAACCTTTTTACCTGATGCTAAGGCTTTCTTTTTTCTGAAGTTGTGACTTCATTGATTCACACTGGGGACCTTTTTTGCCTGAACCACACACACCCATAATACAGTGTGTACAATGAAAAATCCTGCTAGGCAGTCTTACTTCAAATATATCTAGATATTTGTGATATTTATTGCTTAACCTTTTGTAATTGTCACTCATGCCTAATTTAGAAATGTCTTTTAAATTTGTATACTTCCTTTTAATTAGTTGCCATTAACTTAGTTTCATTAAACAGCTTTTTCAGCCCTGGCCAGGTAGCTCTGTTGGTTGAAATATCATCCCATACACCAAAAGTCTGTGGGTTGGAAATGTGCTCAGGGCACATACCGAGGTTGCAGGCTTGATCCCAGGTTGGAGCACATACTGGAGGCACCGATCCATGCTTCTCTCTCACATCCATGTTTCTGTCTCTCTCCCTTTCTCTTCCTTTTCCTCTCTCTCCCTGGCCCCCACTCTCCCTTCCTTCCTTCCTCTCTAAAATCAATAAACATATCCTTGGGTGAGGATTTAAAAAAATTAAACAGGTCTTTCACATTCATATTCTGTCAGATTATGTAATATTTAATTGCATTAATAAGCATGGGTTTACATCACTTACAGTGGTTTCCCAGCAAAGAACCCACATTCCTTCTCGGTAAACGTACAAAGTACACATGTAATAATATTAGAAAATGGCCACCTTTCCTCATCAATTCTACAGAGGGTCAAAGGGAGGATGCCAGGAGTTAAATTAAGAGAGCTACTATATAAATTGTCTTCACTACGCTTTAAAACTGATGCAAATTTATCCATACAGAGATACATTAAAATAACATAAAATGCAGGCAAAAAAGGGATGAGTTGAGAAATGTACCTTATAAACAAGACCAACTAAAAAGCTATACCTTTTACCAGTCAGACGAATGATTGTTTTAAGATTGGTTTTGTCAGAGAATGTGTTAATTTTTAAGCTTTTTTAGTTGGTAACTTAAAAGAAATATGAGAGAAAAAGGAAAAATGAGGTACAATCCATTAGAAACCTATTTGACAATACCAGCTAAAGATGAACATATTGGAAAACTACTATCCAGCAATTCCACACCTAAGTATATACCCAGCAGGTGGGTGGGTGTCTGTGTGTGTGTGAGAGTGGATATGGTTGTTTGTATTCACTGAAAGATGTACAAGGAGGTTCATAGCAGCACCGTAGGTAATGACCAAAAATTGGAAACAGCTTAAATGTTTATCAACAGTAGTGTGGATAAATACATTACAGTTTACTTAACTAATGGAGTACTACATACAGCAGTGAGAATGAACATAATACAACAGCATGGAGCAATGTTGTTAAATCTCACAAAACCTAACGATTAGTGAAAGATACCAGACCAAGCAAATATGTACCATAGGATTCTACTTTTACGATCTTGTAGTGTGAGAAGTCGGAATAGTGGGTGCCTTTTGTGAGAGGGCAAGGCAGTGTGACCGGAAGGAAGCACAAGACGACGTTTGGAGTTATGGCAATACTCTTGTTTCTTAAACTGCGTACTGTTTTCTTTAAATGTGTTCTCTTTGAGCTTTATGTTGAACATTTATGTATTTTTGTTATGTACGTTGTACTTTAAAAGATGTTTTAAAAAAGAAATGTGACTTTTCCTGGTGGAACTAATATTGACTAGATGAGCTGTGTAGGAAAGACAGAGAAATGAGTTGAGCTCCGTGAGAAGACTTGAGAAGAGCTTAATTATGGAATCTATCAAAAAGGGAAATGAGGCTTAACAACTTAAAATGTACCACCTGTAGCTAATTTAGTTGTGATAACTCATTTCAGACCAATTTGTTGTAATTTGCATTCTTGGTAGTTGGATTATGCAACCACTGAGAATTATTTAATAAGCTTATAATTATAAACCATAAATCATTGTATCGTAGGCCTATAAAGTAATTTGGATCACCCTCCCCATTTTAAGTTGGTTTTTATTTTTAAAGTATCTGGTTCTATTCAGGATAAAACACTGTGAAAAAAATTGGTTCATTGGACAGGAGTATACTTCATTAATTGACCTGTTTTTATACAATATCTGTATCCATATTTTCTACCTTTTGGTTTTCTTCATTTGAAAGAGAAAAATTGTGAAAGTATTCTGGTATGTATTTATTCAGTTTATATAATTACAACCAAAAATCAAATACATATTAGAACAAGATCAAAAGAATAGAGCATTTAAACCATACCCTCATGGGGCTCTCTAAATGTGCAAGACAAATTCCTACTATTTAAGTCATAGTAAACACATACTAGCCCAGCACTTTATTATACAAAAGGCAGTGGAGAAGAAAGAAATATTCAGTTGCCATAATTAATTACCTTTTCATTGGGGGGAGTGAAACACAATTGCATAAACCCTTGGTAAGTGTGATTTACCTCTTCAGTTAAATTGTAATTCTCTCCCTTATATAGTACATACAGATGAAAAGCGTTGATTTAGCAAGAGAAAAGAGTATGCTTCTAAATCATCTCATCAAGTAAATAATCATTTTGAAAACAATTTATGTTACTTTGTATGTTACTATAATATTTCAAGATTGGAACCTCTAATTTCTCCAAGGATGGAAAAATATTTTGATTAAGGTGGCTTGGTACAGAATAGTAGCATTGTTCAATAATTATATCTACTTTCATTGAAATAAATTTTTGCCTAGACTTTAAAGATACACAAGGTCTGTCTGGAAAGTATCCAGCCACATACTCTGATCAATAGAGACATTTACTGAAGAAGACACAAGATACAAGAAATATTATACATAGGACAATGATGCCTCAGTCCCTTTCAAAGTAGACACCTTGTAACCTCACACAGTTCTCCCAATTGCCATCAGCTGCCCCTGTCGTATTTTCCTGAATCTCATTGAAGGTCAGAAGTCACAAAGCGCCAAATCTGAGGTTTGGGAGNGGTGGGGGGGGGCAGTCACCTGGGTGACTTGATGTTTTGCCAAAAAATTTTGCATGAGGTGTGATACATGAACAGGTACATTGTCCTGATGAAGCTGCCAATCACCAGTTGCCATAGCTGCAGCCTTCTGAATGATCCATATAGTTTCTGTGGAGTAATGCTCAAGCTTACACGCAAAATTGGATGCAGTTTCATTGTTCTACTCAATTATTTTGAATGTGATGGCCACACAGTACACATATTCAATGGCATCTAGTGCCCCCACAGACTAGTGCAGTGAAGTCATCATTATTCATCACGTACCTTCCAGTCCACTCTCCTTGGCTGCCAGGTTACATCGATGCTGTTCAAACTGTTCTCATTATATTAACAATGGCTGGACTTTTTCCAGACAGACCTTGTATTCTTTAAGTTTGCTGAATTTTTTTTATACTTCCTAATTAGATATGAACTATAAAACCTAGAAGGAAAATGTCTAAGGAATGAACGCAGTTCTTAAGTCCAGAGTTCTGGGGCACTTTGCCAACCACCTACCAGCTTCTGTCCCCTGCCATGCCAACTCTATGCCACACTCTATGCAAGTGAGATATAATAGTGGTTAAGTGTGAGGAAT
The DNA here is from genome assembly GCF_014824575.4 of Sturnira hondurensis. NCBI lineage: Eukaryota > Metazoa > Chordata > Mammalia > Chiroptera > Phyllostomidae > Sturnira > Sturnira hondurensis. The sequence goes on along the minus strand of NW_028090067.1, from coordinate 8,873,858 downwards.
GAGCTAGAAACCTAACCAGCTCAGTGGGAGATAGCACTTCTCACAACAAAGTGAGATTTCTGAGTCTTGGTCTCCACTCAGGATGCGAAAGAAATTGAGATAGAAAGCCATGTCAGTGATGAGCTTGGTCATTTTACTATGGATTTGTAAGTATAGGGAGATAGTGGGAGGACCAGGTGTTTTTTCCCTTCAGCTCACCTTTAACGTGGTAGCCATCGATCAAAGCCACCTTTGATAAAGAGAATTGGGGAAGTAAGCCAGATCAAAAACCATATAGGAATCAGTCCCTGACATGAAAAGGCAAAGGGAAGAAGCAACCGTGGGGAACTATTTGTCTCCCTACATTCACATCACCTCACGCTAGTTTCTTTATACGTTATTTTGAAAATGGGAGCCCCAGTTGTGCGTGTGTGCACACGTGCACGTGTGTGTGCATAAGTAAAACACTCTTGGTGGAAACTTGTTCATTGAAATGGATACTGATGTAGGAATACAACCTGATTTTAAGCTTCTGCACACAAAATAAGGAATACATGAATAATTTAATTTGGTTACACGTGTTGCTGTATTAAATTAATTAAAGAGAGCCCAGACTGGATGGATCAGTTGGTTGGAACATCGTCCCATGCACCAAAATGTTTCGAGTTTGATCCCTGGTCAGGGCCTATATCTAGGTCTTGGGTTCTTTTCTCAGTCGGGGCATGTAAGGGAGACAACCAATCAAAATTTCTCTCACACCAATATTTCTCTTTCCTTTTCTTTCTAAAAATCAATAAAAGTGTCCTGGGGTGAGGATTAATTGAGAAAATAAAAAGTGATTTAAAAAATTAATTAAAGAGAGAGTGTATGTGACTCTTTTTCTGTGATTCAGTGTGGTGGAAGTTAAATTCATCCTACTTTCACAATTTCTAAAATAATTATCATTTTCAATGCTATCCTTTAAATATAAATGTCTACTTTATAATCTTTAGTTATAGCTTTGCATAAATTCATGGAAATTTTATTGTTTTAGTAGTGATACATCAAAAATATTTAAATTATGCTTCTTCTCTTAGGATTTGGAACTTGGAAGGAATGCAGACATCGCATTTTGTTCTTAACTCCCCTGGGATGAGTGTGTGCTGGCATCCAGAGGAAACTTTTAAGGTTGTTGTTTATAACTTAGCTTCTTTTATCAAGCTGAAAAGGCATGCACGTGTGTAATGCATGTACATGCGGAGGAGAAAAGTCAATGACTTTTTCCACCTCAGGGATTCTAATTGTCCCAAATCCCAAATGCATTTACTCTAGAAAACCGTACCTTAAAAGTTCTATATGTTTAACAACCATCATCTGTCAATGGCATTTATTCAGAGTATACTTCTCTCACTCTTTGGTAAATCATGGTCTAAAAACTGATGCCCAGACTATCTAGTAGCAATATTTCTTTTTAAAAAAAGTTAAATCCTTGCTTGTGAGGATGTATAAACAGAAAGTATCAATGGTATAAGAGCAAATTGGACCTAACTGTAGTGATATTCAATTCCTGTTCAAAGTAGGGCTTTCTAAATTCTAAAAATAGCACTTGGCTTTAACCTTTGTTTCGTTGAGAATATGGGAGCCATTCAATAAGAGTTCCCTCCTTCACCAGTATCTTCTCTTGGGCATCACTGTATTTTATCTTTTACTAGAATCGTTCATCTTCTGAAAGTTGTAAATGTTCTGCATTCTTAGCTCTCTCATGCATTCCTACTTCTCCGTTGACTCTTTCCTCATACTTGCACACAATGATAAGCTTGGTTCATCATAACAAATACATAATACTTACATATATTTGGCCCATTGTAGCATTTCATCTATGTTAGCAGCTCATTTAATCCTGATGGCAACCTTAGGAGACAGGTAAGAGCCTTATATTACAGATAAGGAAACCAAAGCTTAGAGACATTAGGTAGCTTGGCCAAGGTCACACAGCTACTAACTGGAAGAATTGGCCTTCGAACCTAAGCAGCCTGCTCCATGGTTCTTCCTCTTAACCATCACAGTTTTCCATCTCCCCATTTAATTTCAGTCTGTCTTCTTCACACCTTATATTTCTAATGTCTGAGCCCTTAACCTCAGTTCCTCTTTCCCCATTTCTTGGTCTAGCTCTATAATCTTCAGTCTCCATGACTCTCTCAGAAGCCATCGGTGATGTTTTTAACAAATCCATTCGGAAAGGAAAGTCAGAATTTCCTGAATCTCAAGGCAGCTTTTCACACTGACTTCTGTCTTGAAACATGGCTCACTTATCTTTAAACTGCATTATTCCAGTCCTCTTGAGCATCTTCCCGTGCATCTTCCTTTTTTCTCCTCTGCCAATTCTTCTTTCACCCAGTATTTGTGAATTATTACAATGGCTAATTCTCACCTACACTGTATCCTTTACTGTAAGAGAAGCTGAAGGAATGAATAAAGCCCTAGTCATTAAGTTACACACCGCCTTAGAGGAAGAAAAATACGTAAATATAGCAACACAGATTTTAAGTGTTGGAATCCAAAAAACTTAGTAAATGGAATGATGATGGAGAGATGGATTAATCAGGTCTGCTCACAGCCTTCACAGAGGAGGCAGTCCTCGGTGGGGATGCCCCAGGCTATAGAAATGTACTCTCTGAGCCCTGGGGTTCTGTGAACACTTACTTCAGGCTTGTTGGATCTTTTGTCAGTTGAATTGTACTCTGTATGTGCATGAGTGGTATTTTTTAATTTATTCACTTTACATTTGCAGGGGTTATGTCCATGTATAATTTCTGAATCCAGGTCCTAGATTTTATTTCCACATATTTAATTTATTCACTTTACATATTGCAGGGTTTATTTCCATGTGTAATTTCTCAATCTAGGTCCTAGATTTCTTCCTTGTAGGAATGAGTCTCCTTGAAGCATAATCAGTGATTCTACCAAAATTCTACATATCTCCATTTAAAAATAAAATAAGCTAATTTTAAAAACAGTGACCTAGATGACAAATGAGAATATTTATTACAATTTATATTCCAAAACATTTTAATGCTTAATTATGACTATTTCAGATTTGTTTTTTCTATATGCTTTAAGTTAATTTTTGTTTTTCTTCCGTAGGGGTGGGCAAAAGTAGGTTTACAGTTGTTCATATGGAAAATAATACAATAATAAATAATAATACAATAATGAACTCTGTGCTTTGTGTACTCAGAACTGTAAGCCTACTTTCCCCCATTTTTGTATATCATTAAAATTCCACCCCACCCCATCTTTTTCATTGTTTCCGTGACTTTAGAATGTTTTGAAGCCCCTGCTCTAAGTTGGTACTAACTCTCCTAAAATTACTTTTGATGTCTTTTTTCTCTATAATGCAAACATTTTTAGGTCTTTAATTTTCCCTTCACTGTAACCAGAATCCGTTCCTCTCTCTCATTAAGGTGTATTCTTCATCTTTCTGTTCGTACAAGCACCTCTTGCTAAGCCTTAGCCTGTTTCTCAAGTCTTCAGCTGTTGGTTCTTCTGGCCTACTGTAGTTGGACTAATCTTAAAATACCCATGTCACACATCACCACTAAACTCGGAAACCTAACATGGAACGATGATACAGAAGTGGTTAAGAGTATGGACTCCTGAGTTCACTGCCTGGAGTCAGATCCCAGTTCACCGCTTACTAGCTGTGTGATGTCTGGCAAGTTACGAAACTTCTCTCAATCATGCTTTCACTTTCTCATCTCGTAAAATGGAAGCTCATGAAGATGAAATGAGTGAACACTTCTAAAATCCTTAAAAGAGAACCTGTCCCATAATAAGCACTCAGTCAATTTTAGCTCCTTGTCATTGTTGATGTTATTACTACTAATACAATCTAGTGGTTCTTAGTGGTCTACCACAGCAGATCAAACCCAAAATTTTTGTTCTGTTGTGCTTGGTCTTGATGAAAATAAGGCTGCCAAAGAAGAAAGAAAAAGAAGGTTCGTGGTTACGTATCTCATAGAATTCTTTTTTTTTTAGATTTCATTTATTTATCTTTAGAGGGGAAGGGAAGGAGAGAGGGAGAGAAATATCAATGTATGGTTGCCTCTCATTCGTCCCCTGCTGGGAACTGGCCTGCAACCCAGGCATGTGCCCTGACTGGGAATCGAACCGTGATCCTCTGGTTCACAGGCCTGCGCTCAATCCACTGAGCTACACCAGCCAGGACTCATAGAATTCTTATGAAAATCATATGAGATACGAAAGAGTCATATAATCTGGAAAGCACAAAGCAAATGCAAGTATTTAATAGTAAAAAATATAAAAGTCACAAGGTATCCAGAAACTAAGCTTTTAAATTCAATAAACTAGAGTTGGAGCTTGGATTTCAGGAGGAAGTTATAACAGAACCAACAGTTTAGGATGTCATGGGATTAGAGAATTGGAGTTGAGGATATTTTAGTCTCTGACCCTAAGAGAAAAGAGGTTAGAGAGCCACTAAATGAAATGAGGTGGAACGATCAACAATTGTTTAATGCTTTCTCAGTGCCAGGAACTGTGCTGTGTACTTTTACATGTGTTCTTTCATGTAATTATCACAAAACATTCTGAAGCTGGTAATATTATCCTATTCATTCTGTAGATAAGAAAACTGAAACACCAGAAGGTTTTTCAGTAATTTTCACAAGATCACACAGTCACAGATTTGACCTCAATCTAGTTCACCCATGAAATTTAGTGCATATTACTGTTTATGGTTCTGAGAAGCCCTAAAAGAAAAAACTCCCCTGCAACATTTTTAAATCTACCAGTTTCCAAACTTAACTTTTCAAATCTATTTGTTCTAACAACAACAAAAAAAATCTGTTACCACAATTGAGCACAGTTTTAGAAATAGTAAATAACAAAAAAATTATTTTTTGCTAGAACTGTTTTCAGTCTGACTTCAACCTGTAATAATAGCTCATGTTCTCTGAGTGCCTATTCTGTGCCAAAGCAATTCTGAATGACATGCATTAACTCATACCATCTTATAATCATTTTGTGCATTTGATCAAGTATTTCTTAGGGAGGAGTAAAAAATTGATTAATTTATTGAACATCTTAAATCAGTAGCACTTTAGAATGAAAGGAACATGGAAGTAATGGGAACTGCTGTGGACCGAGTGATTGGCTGCTATGTGTCAAGCATTGTACTGGGTGCTTTACGTGCATTACTCATTGAATCACCGCAGTGATGCCATAGCTATTCTTGTCCTCACGTCCCCATTTTAGAAACGAAGAAGCCTCCAATCAAAGCCTCGTAACTTGGCCAGGTCATTCACCTTTTAAGTGGAGAATATAGTCTTGCACAGTTGGCCTGTCTGTGCTCTTTAACTGCACCATGCTGCCTTCCATTCTGGAAACAGACTTACATTGCATAAGGATGTGTAACCCATAAATATATCTGTTTTGCTAGACACACATTCATCTATTCTTTCTAGGCAATAAAACCTAAGGGTAACTTTTCCCAGAATGAGTGCTTACGCTGATTTATTTCTGAGGACCATACATCATTTAAAATTGTGCCAAATTTTCTTGAGTCTTTCTTTTGCCAATTTTATGTAAGGTTCTTTTTATATATTTGATTTTAAAATTTTTACATGATTTTTTTACTTCCTTTGCATTTGATCTTCCATTTATAATATATGCAAATGTTTAAGTTTTACTATATAAATTGAATCTCTGCTACTTCTCAAATTTGGTGAATTAGGTGGTTGAATTTTCTTTATTTTTCTCTTACAGTTGATGGTTGCAGAGAAGAATGGAACAATTCGATTTTATGATCTTACAGCCCAACAGGCTATTTTATCTCTTGAATCAGAACAAATGCCATTAATGTCAGCACACTGGTGCTTAAAAAATACCTTCAAAGTTGGAGCTGTTGCAGGAAATGACTGGTTAATTTGGGATATTACTCGATCCAGGTACCTTCTTAGTACGTTTATGCTTACCAAAATTCAGCCACTATCGAATGACTCATTGAGCCATTTTTGTGTATTTGGCCCTCACTGTAGAGCACAGGTAGCAAACATGAGGCCCACGGGCCAAATCCAGCCCTCCACCTTGTTTTATCCGGCCTAGCACCTTGTCTCTACCTGGCAGCAGCACCAAGCTCTCGCTTAACTGTTACAGTGTAGTTACATCTATACAGTCCTAAAATTACATTCATCCCTTTGAAGTCAACTTGCAAGACTGATGTGGCCCCCAGTGAAAGTGAGTTTCACACCCCTGCTGTAGAGCAAAGCAAGTCTCTCCTGCAGGAGGGCCAGAGCTGTGGCTTTTAGATAACAGAGGTGGGCATCTGTACTTTGCAGGTTTACTTTGAGTATAACCCAGAAATAGCAGTACAGAGGAGGAAATCTTTGATCTGAGTGTTTACTAACATTAAATAAAGAAGAAAAACACTGACCCTGTAAAATGATCATGTTTTCTAATGGTTCTACATCATCCTTATATCTTTATCATATTTCATCTATTTTAATCCAGTGCTTATTTGGAGTTTTGCCATAGTTTAAATATATTGCATATTATGTCCTTTAAAAAGAATATACCTTTTAAACTGTAATTTAAGTTCTTCTACTTGAGATTACCACATACTTCATAAAATCTAAAATACTATCTTTTAGTTACCCTCAAGTTAAAAGACCTGTCCACATGGATCGAGCCTGCATATTTAGGTAATGTTGGAGTAAAATTTGATGTTTTGATATTACTTTGTTCATGCTGTAACACCACCGGGAATACTTTCCCAAACCTCTCCTTTGTTCTGGGTTTTTGTTTGTTTGGATGTTTGGGGGTTGTCCTTTTTTCTTGATAATTTTATAAATGGCTATTTTGTTTACCTAAGTTTTTGCTTTTGTCTTTTGGCTTAAGCAACAGAGTGATTTGTTTTCCAGTGTTTATTAAAAACTTTTTAAAAACAAAATATGTTGCCACTGTATGAATACCACCCCCACAATCTGGAGCATATGCTTTCTTATTTTTGTAATGATCAAGATCTCAAATGTAGGTGGACTGATATTTATACATACAAACTATTCTGTGCTAAATGAGAACATGCTAGACATTATATTTCTGCCACTTGCTCTTTTCACGTAAATTAACGTACACATCTACCTTGTTGTTTTCCATTGATGTTGGCACAATATTCCATGGCACAGTGCAGTCTTTAGGGTGCTTTCAGCTTCAAATAACAGGAAAACTTACTAATAGAGTCTAAAGCCAATAGGACATTTATTATATGCTGTATTACATCAAATCTAATATTATAGTCACTTAAGTATAAGAATGGAATAGACTGTAAGATGCACCCTGATCTCACAGATGTGAGCAAATATACATTTTAAAATCAATGAACTATGGCGCTTAACAAGAAGTCTGGAGGGGGCAGTCTCAGATGGTGTAGTGGTTCACCAATGTCATCAAGAGTCAGACCTTGCCCTCTGCCATCTTCAGTGACAAGGCTTTGAGCTGGTTGCTTCACGGTGATAAGACAACCTCCAGAGTTCCAGGCATCATAGCTTCATCCCACATTAAATGTGTTTTCTTAGTGTATTGTACTTTGTAATATTGTATATCTGTCTGATGCCTTGTTTGTGTGTCCTACCGCACAGCCCTTTGGCTATAAAAAAGGAACTGCTAACCTTGTATAACTTTGGAACTTAACTGAGTGGCACACAAGAAGCATTTAATAAACATTCACAGAATGAGAAAATACAGTTAACTTCCCTGGAATTCCCAGTCCAGTTTTAAAGCCATATTAACAAATTTAGAGTTATAAAATTACGTCGTGCAAAAAAGAAATAACCTGTTTCAGAAAAGTTTGCAGTTATCTATAAGATACTATACTTATTTTCACCCTTTTTTTTCTAGGTGGTCCACAATTAACGAATACTTGTTCGCAACCACAGGTTATCCTGGCAAAATGGCAAGCCAGTTCCAAATTCATCACTTAGGACACCCTCAGGTAATGTGGAGATGTTTTGTGGCATATGTTTTTAAATTTGTGCTTTTTACTTTTCCACTTATAGCCCCCAAATTTGTAATGTGTAACTAAAGATATTCATGAACATCTGTTATCTGATTAAATTGGAAGGAGAAGGCATTTCTGATGTTTAAATCACCAGTGGTAATGGACTTTTGGTCAGTACTCATGTAAGAAGTATTTTATTTCTTCTGTTGTATTTTCTTCTTCACTTAGTTTTGCTTGCTTGCTTGCTTGGTTTTGGCTGCAAAAATATTTGACTCTGGTCTGCATCAGTTAATCATAGATTACTTGTATCCTTCATTCCAGCCAGCTGCAAGCAAAGAATGCATATTTCACCTATGAGGGAGCATATTTTTTAATTCTGCTATGAAGACAGTGTATTAATGCATTTTTATTTTTGAAAGGTTGATTCTGTTTGTTAACTTTGGTGAGTTATTGGCTGATTTAATTTTTTCCTTATTCTACAGCCCATCCTCGTTGGTTCTGTTGCCGTTGGATCTGGCCTTTCCTGGCATAGAGCTCTCCCACTGTGTGTAGTGGGAGGAGACCATAAGCTGTTGTTCTGGGTAACTGAAATGTAAAATAAACTTTCTGTCTAGTTTAGATCCATAAGCTTTGTATTTTTAGTATGTATTCTGGAGAATTCCTTATTTTTATATCAAATGCTCTATAAGCTCTAGAAATGTCCCAGTTGCTTTTGTTAAATAAAATGTCAATGGTTTGAAATGTTATTTTTCTACTCTGTTTAGTGTGTACATATGTGTCTGTATGTTTTTTAATCATCTCTTAATATTATAATTGACTCAGCAGCTCCAGAAGAGAGATGACCAAGGAAACATAATGCTTTTGAATTTATCACAGGATTATCCAAAGTATATCCTATCCTCCATACCAGGGGCGTCAAACTCGTTTTCACCGGGGGGCACATCAGCCTCATGGTTGCCTACAAAGGGCCAAATATAATTTTAGGACTCTATAAATGTAACTACTCCTTAACTAGGGGCAAGGAGCTCTTCAGCCCTTTGAAGGCAACCACAAGGCTGATGTGGCCCCCAGTGAAAATGAGTTTGACACCCCTGCTCTATACTTTAAAAATACGCTGTTTTCTTAATTCTTGGGGACAAGTATTTACAAAAGGATGAAAGGGTCTTTCTTTCAGTGTTACTCTGAAAGTGATTGAATGAATGTGTGTACATGCATTTTTTAAGCCACCTGTTACGTGTAGGAATTTTAGAACTTTTTCGGGAATTATTAAAGATTATTGTTCAACTTAATGTAAAAAATTTTAATTTTTTAAAAAATGTGACTGATTATGTTGCTCAACCCTGTTTACTTACTACGTGCAAATCACTTTCGACTGTACATCTCCACATTCTTAACACACCTGCTATGTGGGACAAAGCTGAACTTGAAAACAACTTACCACTTAATGCCTTTTAACAGCCTTTGCCTTTTATGAATTTTCACCATTCTTATCAAGAAATTTAAATGTTTTTGAGATTACATCTAGTGGCAAAAGAACTGTATTCACCCTCTCAAAGCTCATTGAAATTGATACTGCATAAGGCAGTCACCATGTGTTGGTGACACATCCCGATGTGATCAGAGTGGAAGCCTAGGCTTCTGCTTGTCCATCCGATGTGGCATCAGATAAAGTCCTACACACTCTGCTGACTTGGGAGTTAAAGCCTCACCAAAGCCACATGCCCTCCTCCAAGACAGAGGTAGCAATCAGTGTTTCATGGGGTTACTTTGAGGGTTAAGTAAAAGTGAATAAAAATACCTAACACGTGTCTGCCACACAGTTCGGGGATCTTTAGGTGTTACTTTCTATCAGAGATGTGTGTAGTTCTCATGTTTGAGGAACTGGGATTTTATTCTAATTAATAATGCAAATAAATAATTCTACTCAAGTTCTATATTCATAAGATGTCTTAGAATAAGTATCTTATAGAATCAAGAAAATTATCTTTAAGAGATAAGGAAATGTTACAGGTATTTTTTAAATTTTAGTAAAGTTTCATAATCATGCGTATGTTTGGTATAAACTGTTATATGCCTTAAAGTGCAAATGAAAAATTACATGGCATAGCAATTTCCATGTCAATTATTTGGTACAGTAAAATATTAGTACCAAATAATAAGGAATAGTTTTATTTACCCCTTCCTAAGCAGACTTTGAATTAAAAGGGCAAGAGGCAGAGAATTTTGGCCTGATTCCCATTAACAGTCTCTGTGGTGGGGCAGAGAACCCTAACCTCAGGATAAGCCAAAGAATCTGTAAAAATTTGTCATTTCAGGATATATTCCAAAAATAAGGGATACATCCCGAAGTGACAGATTAGACCAGTGTACTTGAAAACTGCGTTGTACTTACTTAGAAAAGTTGACTTAGGAATTAAGTGTGTTGTGTTTAGGGCTGGAGCTTAGAGAGATGAGTATATTGGGCTTAGTTATGTAACGCATGGATTCTCCGGAATAAGGGCTTACCCAAATATAACAGTTTTCTGATGAAATTACCCAGTCAGACTACTATCTGCTAGAAAATAACCCATGGTGTTCATGCAAACGCAGTATGCTGAAGAGAGGCAGGCAGTTTCCATTTGTAAACTAATACGGTGACTCTGAGATAAGACATTCTTAAGAAATGAGAGAAAGACCTTTACTCCTAGTTTCAGAAATGGTACACATTTTATCCTAGTAAGCATTGACAACTGTAGGATTTTTTTTTTAGATTCTGCATACAAGCTGTGCAACAGTTTTCCAATTTCTACTTTGTTTAAACTTAGTGTGTACAGTTTCTTTAGATGGTGTAATGGTATTCTTTTTCCTTAGTAAACTTGGTTCTCAGTGAACTGCGTTTAAATTAGACTAAGGAGGAAATGTTTGATTGGGATTTAGTTATTGGTCATCACATCTCCCTGACAAATAACATGAGATCTGTGTGTGTGTGTCCCAGTAAGTTTTAGTTTCTCAGTGTTTATAAATATGTCTAAGATGGTTTTTCTTTTGTTGAAATTAAGTTTTCCTCAGGATTGCTTCACTTACAAACATTGTGAAAAGAAAAAAGAAGTTGTGCTTATGTTCTAAAACTTGTATTATTTAGGACTCTTGAAGCAAAAGTCAGGATATCACAAATCTGCAAGATGTCAGAACTAAATCCGACTTTTTCAAAATGATGGGATCATAAGTCCCATTTTATTTTTATGATTTGGCTTGTACATTGTGAATATTTCAATGTCTCTCCCATGCCAAAACACAAAATTGCACACCATGCACTCCAATTGGTTTCTTACTTTGGTAATTTGCGACTACATATTGACACTGACTTAGAAATGTTCCTGTTGCTGTTTTAAATCTCATGTCAGTGGAGAAGAAATTGAAATCTGGTTTGCACATTTGTGTCTGGTTTTTTGTAATTGTCCAAAATCTGACATTATCCCAGAAATGCTGATTGGGGAGTTATGAGACAGTACTGTGCCCAAGACATTTCTGAGGAGAGAAAAAGTATTTGCTCCAGATTATTCCCCATGTTTTTCTATAGCTCAAAAAGTTAAACTCGATTTAATCCAACTTTATGCCATACTAGTAATAGCCTTAGTTCTGAACCCAAATAAAATTTTCAAAGTAAAAGTTCCCATTAAGATGGTCCATTTCCACATACTCCTCATGAGAGGCTTGTCACGTCCTCAGAAGCAGCATTTTGTTCCGGTGTGTTGTTAGCAAGTTGTTGGTGCGCTCAGTAACAGGGACAGGAGAGAACACTGTTCTTTAATTTAACACCTTGCTGATTCAAAAACATTTATTTTAACAGGCATTGGAGAGAGTTTTCAAAACAGCTAACATGCATTTCTAATTATACATTTAAAGAAATAGGCCCTTTAAAACATAAGTCCTTTTGTTGTTATAATTAACATGACTTTAAAATGTTTAGCAACCACCCTGGTTGGTGAGGCTCAGTAGATTGAGTGCCTCCCTGTGAACCAAGAGGTCACTGGTTCGCATGTGCCTGAGCTGCAGGCTAGGGCCTCAGTTGGGGGTGTGTGAGAGGCAACTGATCTATGTATCTCTTACACATAGATGTTTCTCTCCCTCTCTTTCTCCCTTCCTTTCCTTCTCTCTAAAATAAAGAAATAAAATCTAAAAAATGTATAACAACCATTTAACTAATCACAGTAACACAACAAAATAATTAGGGTACCAGCTTTGAGGATCTCACTTCATAAAAGGAAAAATGAACCCACATTGCATGACATATCCATTACTCAAACTCAGTGTAACCCTTTTTTTTTTTTGCATGCATGGACACAGAATTCATGGGAAATACAAAAGCATTCAATCTGCTTTCTGCCTTTTTCAGTGTTCTTTGAACTGCCTTGGCCCTTATGTAGGATCAAGTTACATTTGCCTGGAAATTTCCCTGGATCAGCCTATTTCTGTTTAACTTATAGAGCTAAGTCTTTGTTATAGAGCTATTTACCTTCTCAACTAATTTTTAACACAATATGCTACCTAAGAGCTTATAACACTTACATAAACCTATAAAATTCACGGCAATGTGGCGGTGCACATTACCTATAAACTATGGTAAGTTAAAGAGGATGACACCAGGCTTCTCAGCCTTTGCAAGCAACTTGAGTAACCAGATAGATTTAAAGGTATATGAAATAAGCATTTCCACCAACTGCATTTTTAGTGCTGTATTGAGAAGAGTACCTGTTTCCTTCCTCTAATACAATGCAATAAGTGATGCTGATATCTTTGCTTCTAAAGGTAGTTAAACATAACACTTTGATCCTTTTGATAAACACAACTGTTGTCCTATCATTGAGCCAAATTCAGACAAGATTAGACTCTGGCTGAAATTAAGGTTCATCTCTGTAGCCATCTTGAGTAACAGCTTTCTAATAATGTTTTAGGAAATCTCTGTTTTTGAGACAGTGTATAAAGGAAATGAGCCCCAGACAACTAACCCCTAAGGTAAGCCAGAGACAACTAGGGATACCACAGTGATAAGAAAGACTGTCTAAACAAATTAGTTCATTTTGGTTCATTTTTACTTAGACTGTAACTATAAAAAAATGACTTTCTTAGCTAATATTAAGTTTACACCATACCAACGTGTTATTTTTTAAAGAACTTTCTTGGCTAATTGCTAGTTTCTTCTTATACTAATGAAAGCTAGGTGTTTGTTTATCACAATTAAAATCACTCAGGTATATTTTATTGTAGTTATCACATAATAGCTCACTTTGGTTTCCAGCCTACAGCATTTTTTTAAATTAAGATTTATATTATCTGGAATTTTAAATGCTTTGCCAAATGTTCTGTAGGGCTGGTTCTCCTGAGAGTTGGACAATGGAGCCTCAAGCTGTGCTGTAAACAACTAATGATGCTTCGCTCTCCAAAACCCTGTACCAAGGAGAACATCTGTGTGTGCATCCCCCATTGAAGGCCGTGGTGCTCCAGTAAGATTTCCCTGGCACTTGACTTTGAGCAAGTAGAGGACCTGGTCATGTGTACAGATGTATCACAGGTCTCACCCTACAAATACTTTAACCCTCAAGCCCATGGAGCTGTTCTGGAATTCTTTCATTGATTTTGGCCTGTTCTTTTCCCCAGCATTCCACTCACTTGCCACAATAACTAAAGTGTGTTCACTTGTGTATATAATTTTTATAAAACCCTGGATCGTGGCTCTCTACCTATTTATGGCGAATAAGTGGGAGAATGTGGAATTACTGCAAGGGGTTCTTAATATTACATACATCTTACCGCTACCAAAGTCCTTTTTTTCCTTTGAAACTGTGACTTCCTGGAGTCACAGACAGCTTCAGTATCAAACTTACCCATGTAAACCCTAGCAGACGCTGTTGTCTGGTGCCCTAATGTCCGCCTCTTCCTCACCACCCACCCAAACACCATTAGCAGGTAGGAAGAATGCATCTTGCCAAAGAGCCCATCCCTCCACCTCAGAGAGAGTGGATTTTGAAGATCCCGTTCGTAAATCTTGAGACGGTTAGAAAGTTCCCAAATACATCAAGGTGTGCCTGTCCTCTTGATACCTATTATGTGACCCCAGGTTTGGCTCTGGAGTTCAGGTGAAAGCCAGAATACTTGAGCCATCCCGGCCTGTGTGATGTATAAGAGGCAAGATTTTCTACGGCAGAATCTATTGTAGGAAAACTAGTAGACCCTAGCCTGGAAAATAAAAGGGTGTGAAATACTAACTTTGAATTAAAAATTGGGGATTCTAAGTTAGTTTCCCAATATAGTTCACCGTTTCCATTTAATATTCCCATTTGAAATCCTCAACAGTGCGTATGTGCTCATTCAATGAATATTCAATATCCAGCCACGATCATCTGGGGACCCTCGGCATTTTTCTCTATTAAGGGCTCTCATACTGGAAAGTGTTGTGAATCACTTTCCTAGACTGACTGGCTCACACCTCCTGGCCCATTTTTTAAAAGGGTAATAGCAAAGCTTCTAACATGATCATTTTGGACTCTAGAAACAAGGCTACAGGACCAAAAGTTGATGTTGAACTTTCAGAGCAGTGTTAAGTGATTTTATGTGGTTGTGATTCAAAAAAACCTGACCGCTTTAAGAAGTCCAGGTGCTGAGTCATTTACTGAAACAGCCAGGGGAGGTTAATTAGAAGCAGCTGATAGTGGCATCATTTACTGCAATTTTTTAATAAAGGAGAAGATTATTCTGTGAAGAGGACAGAGTGCTATAGAATATACAAAGCTAAGCAGACTTTAGACTGAGACCTACCTCATTTATACCCCGCCCCCCTCCCAGGGGTTAGAAATCTCACTTTGTGGATTTAAAATAAAGTGGCATGTCTCTGTAAAGATGGTAATGGTTACTTCTAAGAAGAGCGATTGAGTGACATTTTTTTCCTCTTTGCTCTGTTTTCCATGATAAACATTTCACTGTTATAATAAATTCTTAACTTAAAAATATGTGACTTTTAATTGTCTATAATGTGCACAGCTCTACAATGTTGTAAAGGAATTTAAAGAAATGGACCCTGGCCTCTGACCACAAAGAAATTACAAAGAGTTTGGTAATACCACATGGTCACAAAAAGGTAAAGATACACATGTGCGAGATACTAAAGGAGTGATGAAAGCAAGGAGCGGTATAAGGATTAAAAGAAGAGAATGGCTTCATCTTCTAAGGCAGGAAAGAAGATACGTGGCTTTCTTGGGGCATCAGTTCCTCTGAAGAGAGAGAGCGAGTGTTTCAGAGGTTACCAAAACAGATTTGGTGGAGACCCTGGCTGAAGAACTGTTAGATTACCCCACGAATCCTCCCCATCTCTTGCATGGCCAGGCAGCTACCCCTTCCCTTGAAATCACTTCTTCAGAAATTGAATGAGACCCTAGACTCAGGACAGAGGTGCCTTACTGAACACATTACCTGAAAGTTCACCTATGCAAGGCGAGTGTGTTTTCTTAGATTTTGTATTTGTCTTTTAGGCATCCATTCATTACAGGACCCATTAGATTAAACATACTTTTTTTTTCTGTATTGAATATCTGGCACTTGTGGCCTGGTAGACCCTGGGAGAGACTACCTCTCCCAGGACTAGCTAATTCCTAAAGATAATAAAACAACTTACTTCTAAGCACATTTTGTATATGCAAACCAACCAGCTCCTAACCCATTATAGGTTTCCTCTATCTGAAAGTAGGGTGTTCCTATGAAACCTTTTATATACGAAATGGTGTGAAATAAAGAAGCAATTACCATTAATTCATATAGAAAAATTTTTGAGCATTCTCAGACCCAAAGCTCAATGCGCAGACAATGCCTTTATTTTGTTCACAGTGACCCAAATGCTTAGTTCTGTCCAGTTCTATGCCAAGTGTGACACCCTTTTGAGCTCTCTTAAGTGTTGTTTGGGCTTATTTTGTTGGTTTGGTTTGGTTTTTGATACCTTAGGACAGCTCATGCTAGGGGATGCACAGAATACTTGAGAGAAGCACAAATGGGCACAGACAGCTCCAAGCTATGGCGTGTTGATGTTGAGGTACTGAGTGTAGTTCCCCAGAAACGGAGCTTGGTGGAGCTACTCGTGGAGGCTGATGGTGCACATTGCCTGATTGGTTCCCTGCAAAACCAACGACACTATTTTCCTTTGTTGCCCTTTTCCACCAAAGCTACGATCCTCTTTGGATTTCTTTCAGTTAGCCAAGTGGCATAACAAGAACTTTTAAAAGCAGGGGTACCTGTACCCCCAACTACCTCACATAACTTTTCAGACACCAAGCTAGTATTTCCCCCGCCCCAAATCAACCCAGAGCAAGGCACAGAGAGCTAGGGACAGCCCCTGTGCTCCAAAGACCTCCAGAGTCATTCACACTAGCCAGTCTTCAACTGTTTGCCCTGTCCTGCCTTGCCTTGCCTTTCCCACAAAAAAAAAAAAAAAAATACAAAATACAAAAAGAAAGAAATCCCAATAAGGACTCTGCCCTAGGCTTTCCTGGCTCCTGCTTCTGCCTGCCTCCAAACCAAAATCTAGTGTTTCCCCTATGGCCCTGTGTGGCATGGTTTGCCCCATTCTCTTGGGAAACCTAAGCAATATATTCTTTCAATGTCATTAGCCTCCCTGTCTTTTCATCTAGTCGCCTGCATATTTTAAAACCAAAGGACACATACACAAAACCAAGGGAGGGGGGTTTGGATGGGGTTTGGGGGAGTGGTGGGGAGAAAATGCAGACAACTGTAACTGAACAACAATAAAGTAATATATGAAATTAAAAATAAAATAAATAAAGCCCATGGATACATTGGTTACCCAATGGGAGCAGGGTCAGGAAAGGGGTGGGAAAGGTGAAGGGGTTAATAAGTACAGATTGGGCCCTTGCTGGTGTGGCTAAGTGAATTGAGTGCCTGCCTTTGAAGCACAGGGTCCCCAGTTCAACTCCCAGTCAGGGCATATGCCTGGGTTGCAGGTCCCCAGTAAGGGACATGCAAGAAGCAGCCACACATTGATGTTTCTCTTCCTCTCTTCCTCCCTTCCCCTCTCTTAAAAATAAATAAATAAAATCTTTTTTTTAAGTACAAATTCAGTTACAGAATAGTCATGGGGATGTAAAGGACAGCATAGGGAATACAGTAACCAAAGAACATATCTACATACATGACCCTTGGGCATGTACAATGGTGTGAGGATTGCCTGGGGGACAGGGGTCTGAGTGGAGAGTGGCAAAGGGGAAAAATTGGGGAACTGTAATAGCACAAACAATAAAATATAATTTAAATTAAATAAAACTCATGGGTATAAATACAACTGAGGCCTTTTCCTAACGCTCTCATTAGGCTACCTGCTGTTCTGTCGGGGCTCTCCAAACTGTAAGTATCTTTGAATCTCTTAAAGTAGCTTTCTAGAGAGGGGTCCAGTTTCCAGCCTAGAGGATACAAGCCTGCAATCCAACTTTCTGAGGGAAGTTCCAAAAGTCAGAACAATTAAAAAGTTCCTTGAAACAATGATTAGGGGACAAGATCACCAGAGGAGAGTTGGAGGAATCGAGAGATCAGGATGCCAGAAAGTTGATCTTTGTAGATTCTCAAACCCCAAGAATTATCACAGGAGTAGTGTTAGAAACTGGCAGTGAGCCAAAAGCTAAGAACTTCGAGGAATGAGTAGTAGTAACTCAGGAGACTGAAGATGACTACCACAAGATACTATCTTGTATCTGATAGCATAAACTCAGACTCCTGGAGTGTTTTTATGGGAAAAGGAGAGACAATGATCTGGAAGCAAGGAGAAGCAAAGGAAACACCTGCCCCTCCTCCTGGCCTACTAATGTAGGAGTGTGGGTGAGAAAAGAACCGCAGGCTGAACAGGGTGCTATATCCTCAGCAGTCACAATTCAGTTGGAAGAGGAAAATGATCAAAGAGGTTGAGAAATGAGGATTTCACTAATGACCCAAATCTCAAGCCCTAGAGGAAGGGCCTAGGAGTTGGGGAGTGGTTAGAAAAGGTGATATAGAAAGTCATAGGAGGTTTAGAGTCTAAAGGACAAGAGGGGACTTGGGAGTTGGGGACTGATCAGAAAGGTCTGAAGGCACAGGGGTAGTAGAGACTACCAAAGGTGGTGTGAAGGCCAGAGAAAGGGTGCTCTTGCCTGCAGCATGTAGATCTCTGGGGTGCAAATCCTAGGACCTCTGTGCATGCTGTTCCTTTTTGTGAAGTGCTCCTCCCTCTTCACCTTGCTAAGTTTTATGTCTTCCAAATTCAGTTAAGACATCAGCTCCTCCAAGAAGCTATGCCTGATTCCATCAGTCTGAGCTAGGTGCTCCTATTCGAGGCATCCTGTAGCCTAGCCTTTATCTCTTTATCCCTTAGCTGTTAATGTCTTTTCATTCTTCTCCCTCCCTACCCTGCCCATGAGCTACTGAATGCCTGTTTGCTCACTTATTTATTATCTGTTTACCTTAATGAAGGCAGAATTTTTGTCTGTTCTATTTACTGCTGTGTCCCAGATTCATAGAACAGTGTTTGTCATGCAGTAGGAAATATTTATGGATGAATAGCTCTTCAATGCCTGGTACAATCTTAGATCATAGTAAACACTCAAAACTGTGTATCAAAATATTAATGATTATTCATTGGAAAGCAGAGTGGCTGGTACTAACTGAGGAATCATAAGAAGATAACCCTTGCCCTAAGTAATTTATAGCCTATTGGAAAATTTCTTCCTCATGTGGACTTTATCCAGGTGAAAAGAAACATAAAAAAGTTGTCTAGGATTGTCACAATGTTTATCTTTTTATAGCTGTGGCACTAGTACAGTATTTAAAACATGGAAGGTGCTCAATACATAATGAAGAGTAAAAGTGAAATATTCAATTATAGATATGAGGGGATTATATAGACATAATTATAGACATGAAGAGATGTGTGTTTAAATGGATTCCTATTCTTCCTCACTTCTACTTTCCATTTCTACATGTACAAATACTCTCAACTTTTCTGTTTCCACCTTGATTACACATCTACATGCTAGGCATTGTGTAGCCTTTCTACAAATGTGAATCATGTCACTCTCCTGTTCAGAATTTTTAAATGGCTCCCATCATCTATTGAAGTAACTTTTTAACCTTTTGGTTCAGAACAATTGGGGGTGGGAAGGAAAATTGGTTAAAATGCAGATTTCTAGACTCATTCCATAGGTCCTGATGGTGTATCTAAAGGGTGATTCCTGGAATGTGCATAGTAAGAAGTACCACCTACTCCCAAATAATTTCTCACACTTTAAAGAAATATGGACTTACAGTATCAAATCAGGCACAAAAGGGCTTTAATGAGCTATTTTGTCTACTTCTGCCTCCTTTGAAACCATTCTCCATTTCTGGGATTTTTTTTCTTCAACAGAACCTAACAGTTAACCAATTCCCTCCTCTACATGCCATACTCCCCCACACCTCAATGCCTTTGTACCAAGTTCCACCGAAATTGCCTGCCTGGCTAATTGCATCCCAGGGCCTGCTGAAAAGCTACCTTCTCCGGTTCTCTCATCAGATTTAGGAGCACCTTTTATCTACACTGCCAGTGCACCTTGCATCTCTGTGGGTGTGCACTCACATTTGTACGCATGCGCACACCTTTCTCGGTATTATTTGCACATCTTCCTAGATGGGGCACTTACAGGCTGTACGTCTGCCCTGGACTATAAACTTCCTGAAGACAGAGACTATTTTCTTCATCTTTTCAGGACTAAGCATCTTCCTTGGTACCTGGTAGAAGTTCAGCTTTTGGTTTGGTGACTTGTCCTACATCAAATAGCTGGTAGATGGCACAGTCAAAATCTACCAAGATGTTCAAATTCCAGATGCAAAGTTCTTTCCAGGTGTGCGTTGCGCCTTTTTCATGATCTAAGTGGATATCATTTCCATCAGTTTTCTGCCTCCCAAGTAGCATTTGACATTTTATTTCATGTTTTAAAGACTTTTGGAAACAAGTCTTATTTGCTTCTTGAGGACATAAAGCACGGAAGTTTTAATGAGAGTCAATCTTTGTGTTCCCCACGGGCCTAGCAGAGTATCTGGTATTTAGCAATAGGAAAATATATATTTCATTAACAAATGACCTATCTGATTAACGCATGAATTACTTATACAACAGACAGCTAACCAAGGATAACCACAAACGGACCACAATTTGCTACTTTTCCTTTTTGCTACATTTGAAAGATTTTACTGCTAGAACTGCAGCATCACTCCACCTTGAGCCCCTTCGTCGGACCTTACGATCTGAACCTAGAACTACCAATCCCAGAATGCTGTGCGATGGGAGGGGCTCTCCGATAACCGCCGCCTGATTGGTTAGCAGAGGCGTTTCCTTCCGGTGGGAAGGGCCCAAGAGGCGGGGACTTGGGGAGACATCAAACGTTAATACGGAGTTGGATGGGACCCATTGGGAAGGGGTTTGTGGGTGATCCTTGGGTACCCCGCCCGCTGAGGAGATGGATGAGGACGGGCTTCCTCTCATGGGGTCAGGCATAGACCTGACCAAGGTTTGTAAACGAAGGACTAGGACTTCCGGTGAAATGGGAGGAGGATGGTGAAGGGACGCAGGTTTCCAGGGAGACCCGGTCTCCCCATCCCCTGCCCTATCTCTGACCCGGGGCTTCTCTTCTGCCGGCCGCGGGTGGGAGAGCCTCAATAGTTCCCCGTGAAAAGGGGACTCTCCAGAGCTGTTTAAAGGCTCAGTGTGCCTCTCTGAGCCTTCGCTTCCCGTGTCACGAGTCTGCCTGCTCAAGGGTGACTCACTGGCGACTGGGACTGGTAGCTCCCTCTAGCACTACCTCCTTTATTGGGCCCGGAAGTTTTTTTGTGTGTTTATGTGTGTTGTGTTTCCCGGCAGTTCTTACTTGTGAATCTAGAGCCCGTTCTGGAATCATCTTTAGACCCCCCACCCCCACCGTTTAGGAAAACAAGTGCTCTTCAAAGTACATCAGTGGGACTCATCACACAGCAAAACGCCCATTGTTACTAATATCAAAGGGATTGTACACTGTAAGTTCCTCCTGTACGAATTACGTATTTCTTTTACATAACAGGTGCCAGCTATTCAACAGAAAAGAACGGTGGCATTTCTAAACCAGTTTGTGGTGCACACTATACAGTTCCTCAACCGCTTTTCTACAGTTTGTGAGGAGGTAGGTTCTGTGACAGTGATTTAATGAGCAGCCTAGAAATCACTTTGCACTTTTGAAGGCAGCAAATGAGTAAAACAAGAATTACACAGTCCATTCCCGTAACCATGACCTTGTCCCTCAGTTATTATGTTAACAAACTTTAAATCCTCCTTGATTCTGTTCCATCAATCCTGTACCCTACCTCTGCTGAATTTTCCAGAGGACTTTGTGAAATATTTCAGGAAGTCTTACTGAAATTAAAGAAAAGAAGGAATTCCAAAATATCACAGTTGAAAGCATTTTTTATTTTCAAATCGGCTGTTTCTCTTACCCCAAAGATTTACATTTTTAGGTACACACTGTTTTAGTTTATATTAAAATTATGCATTCCTTGATCAGAAAAATGTTAAAGAAGGTAGCCTAGAAACAACATTGGCATCAAATATCATTATGAAAATAAAAATACTGTCTGCAAAAAATGACTTGTGAAGGGAGGATTAAGTAGCCAATTAAAGATTAAGTGCCAGATCCAGGGATCTCCGTCTTTAAAAAAATAAAGGCAAAGAGAAAGTGGGGAGAAAAATGGGTTGAAATTGGGCTTAAGAAAGGAGAAAGAGGTAAGATTAGATAATTCACAGGTGAGCAAATTAAATAAACACTATCCTGTTTGTTCTGCATCATGTTTAGTATAACTATAGCCTTAGCAAGTAGATTTTTTGTTAGATGTGTTACCATTATTGTGTGGAGACAAGAAAACTGTTTTTACTTGTAGATTCCCGCTGCTGTTTTTGACTAGTTATGAAATCTCTTCTGTCTTCCAAGCATAAAGGAAGTGAAATGATGGAGTAAGATACTCAAGTCAGCATATTTTATCTAACAGGCCCGGAGACTAGGAGCTTGCTTCCCTGGGTTTTGTCTTGCTATGCTGCCTCTCTGAGTGGGATACGGCATTGACTGACTAAAAAGCAGTTAGCCAAGGATTTACTCCTTCATTTTTTATGTCAGGGTAAGGTGGAGAAGTATCTGGAGAGAGGCTATTCCAGGATTGTCAACATAGAGGAGCAAATACTCCATCCATGTACTTCTCATCACCAGTTAAAAAATAAAACCAAAAACAACCAGCAAACACACCTAAGAAAGCAACCTGATTGAGCTGCTCTGGGCCAGTGATAGTCCCTCACCTCTAGTGGTGCCTGACAATTTTCACTTCTTGAGGAGTGAGTGCTATTTACAATAATCATCTCTTATCTAATGACTGGTTATGAATTATCAGAGCCTCATGATTCATTCTTTTCTCCCTTTCTGTTCCTCTTCAACTTCCCCTCAACTGTTTTGACTATTTCACTATTCCCTAGTTCTTCCTTGAACTCTAGACACAAAACTGGAACAAAAAGTCATGAACTTTAAATGCTTATTGCCTTTTTCTTCCTAATGATAATCTAGTTTGACTGTAACTCATTTTTTACAATCCATATTTCAGCAGTTTGGATGTAGTTGTGGGATATTTGGTGTAATGACAAAAACTAATATTTATTTTGTGCTTATTCTGTGCTAGGCATTGTTGTAAATGCTTTATATGTATTTAATCATCACGGCCCAGCATTTTGGTAGAGGTTCAGATTCCTCTTTTTTAGAAATATACCAACCAAGATGTAGAGAGCTTTAAATCGTTTGCTTAGTCATCCATTCACTCATTCAACATGTATCTGAGTGCATAGTATTTATAGCTGTAGTAGCTGCTCTCATTTTCCCATACACAGCCAGAAGTAGCAGCGCTGGGATTCCAACTCTGATCTATTAACTGGAAAAAGCAAATATGTCTCACTATTCTGTTATATTTAACTGGAAGTGAACTGGGGTAGGGGAAGGACTGGTTCTTTTTTTTTTTTATTGTTGTTGTTTTTGTTTATCACATAACCTGGTTTGAACTAAACTGAAACTGTAGCAACTTCAGTGACTGCTAAACCAAACCTAACATTAAATTTCAAATAAATTGTTCGGGGCACTCATCATCACTAAACTGGTTTTTAGACTTCTCTCAAGAGTACTCTAAATAACAAAGAGAAAAGTAAAGATTAACTTGACTTTTTAAAAGCTTTCTGGGTACCAGGCTGCTTTTTAACTTTAATGACTGGAACCAGAAGAGGAGAGAAGTTAGAACACAGAAAGGAAAGTAGTTGAATCAGACCCAACTTACAGAGTTCCTTAGGGTCATCTCTTCTTCCTTCATAAATCCCCAGTAAGCATTTCTATTCTGGCCCTAATCAGCAAAATGTTACAGAGACTGCAAATTTAAATGGGAGAGGGGGGCACAGTGCAGTTCTATGCATATTGCAGAAAAAACTCAGCAGAAATTGAGCCTTATAGTGAATTGTAAAGTCAGAGGTACACTATTAACAGGGCAGTCAGGTGTGTTATTCTTACACCTAGAATACTGGGTTTTTAATCATTTAAAAAATACTTTAAAATCTTAAGTACAGGCAAAAGTGCTTAGAATTTGCACATAATCTAAAAAACTTTACAGTGCTTATCTTCTGCATTCAATTTTTAAGCCTGTCATTGGGTTTAATCTTCAAATAATGTTGTGCTTCAAATCCTTTTTACTACCATATGTTTACAGCTGCGTTTACAGTGGCTGGGCTTACATGTCAGATGAAGCTTAATGAAACAAGCAGTACCTTCCCTTCTGGATTCTAGGTCCATCCCTATTGTCACACATGACAATATTTCTTCTGTTTTTATGGCTGAGTAGTATTCCACTGTGTGTGTGTGTGTGTGTGTGTGTGTGTGTGTGTGCGCGCGCACACCGTATCTTCTTTATCCACTCATCCACTGATGGACTCTTAGGTTGTTTCCATGTCTTGAATGTTGTAAATAATACTGCAGTTAACATAGGGATGCATATATCTTTTCGAATTAATGCTTTTATATTCTTTGGATAAGTACCCAGAAGTGGAGTTGCTGGACCATATGGGTAGTTCTAGTCTTAATTTTTTAGGGAACCTCCCTATTGTTTTTCGTAGTTGCACCAGTTTACATTCTCACCATCAGTGGATGAGGGATCCCTTTTCTCCCCCTTCCCCCCAACACTTGCTATTTGTCTTTTGGATGATGGCCATTCTCACAGGTATGAAGTGATATCTTATTGTGGTTTTGATTTTAATTTCCCTAATGAGTGATGTTGAACATTTTTATGAGAAATTATAGATTTTTTACTAAATTACATGTTTGCAGATTTGTTTTTTCAGATTTGTTCCCCCCTTATCTATAGGGGATACCTTCTAAGACCCCAGTGGGTACCTGAAACTGTGGATAATACTGAACCCTACTGTGTTTTCCCTGCACATACATAGTTTTGCACTTACAGGAGGCCATTCATGGCTTCTTGGCGTGCAAATTGCCAACATCACTACTCTTGTCCTTCGGAGCCATTTTAACTAGAATAAGGATGACTTGGGCACAAGCACTGAGATACCATGACAGTCAGTATGATAAGCGAGACAGCCACTAACTGGCGAGCCGTCAGGTCGCATAGCCAGCGTGGACACGCCAGGCAGAGGGATGATTCGCATCCTGGGAAGGACAGCACAAGGTTTCCTCACGCTGCTTAGCATGGTGTGCAATTGAAAACTTGGGAATTGTTTGTTTCTGGAATTTTCCCTTTAATGTTTCAGACCATGGTTCACCATGGGTGACTAAAACTACAGATAAGGGGGACAACTGTACTTCACAATTATGGTTATTAGATTAGGTATCAAGGATGCTCAGATACGTTACTATAAATTAAAATATATTGATGTTTATCAGTGTCTTCCATGTCTTGATGAATAAATTATATAATCTTGTTTTATTTTTTTAAAAAAGGTCATATCATTTTGGTGACTTTTTAATAAAGTAGATGGAAGTAGGTAAAATGACTGCCAAAGCCAAAGATTGACATACTACACGAATCTGCATCCAAAAAAACAATGAGAGTTATTGCTTCAGAAAATATAGTCATCCCTCAGTATCCACAGAGGATCTGTTTAGGACCTGCACAGACACCAGTATCTGGGGAGCCTTGAGTCCCTTATGTAAAATGGTGTTGTATTTGCAAATAACCTACACACATCCTCCTTTATACTTTAAATTATCTCTAGATTACTTAAACTACCTAATGCAAGGTAAATGCTCTGTAAATAGTGGTTATACTGTATTGTTTAGGCAATAATGACAAGAACAAAAGTTGGTGCATATTTAGTACAGACACAAGCATTGTAGTCCTAACTAATACTTAGTGAATGTCAGCAACGGCAGGACTTTTTTCTTCCTTAATAATTCTGGTTGTTGGTTGTTTGAGTCTGAGGATGCAGAAGCTGCAGACATGGAGGGCTAACTCTGTAACCGTTCTGCCCAAGCCTCTTTGATCTTCCTTATCAACAAATAATTTTCCAAATGAACATTTTCATTCTTATTTCCTACTTACTAAGATTTGTATTTCAATCCTTAGCCTACCCTGTATGATTCACTGAGTACTCATTGAAGGAAGGGCTATTTAGTTTTATGATCTAAGCCTAAAAAAATGTAATACCAATTTTTAAATATGAATCATTGACAACTCATTGAAGAACAGTATAGTTTTATGATCTAACCCTGAAAAGAATTGAATGCCAATTTTTAAATAATTCCAGCTAAACAGAAGATGTTTTAGGAAAACATTTGATCAGAAAAATTTAATTCCCCGTGTTTAGCGCAGAATCATCTTCATCATAGTAAGAAATGATTACTGTGGTCATTGATTAGCTTTGAATACCAAAAATTTTGTCTATGAAATACTTGGGAATTTCCATCTTTTTTCATTAGTAAGCTTTGTTTTTTAGAGCAGTCTTAGGTAGCAACACTGAGCAGAAAGTACTGAGTTGCCATACGTTCCCTGACCCCTGGCCTCCCCGTGCACAAACCTTCCTACTGTCGGTGCCCCCGTCAGTGGGTACGGTTGTTAACGTTCATTTTTGCCAGTCCACGTGAACACATCATCAACTATGGCATCACATTTTAACAGTGCAAAGTTCTTTCAAAAATAGTATCTGGAGTTGCAGTATTTGAGTTCAGAATATTCTACTGGTTTGAAGACTTAGTTTTCTCAGCTTGAAAGTTGTCATAATAATAGTTCCTACTTTATACATTTGGTGTGAGATTTCAAATGGTATATAAGTAAGTGCTCAAATGTTTACAATGGTGATAATGGCTTAGAATACATACTTATATAAAATATGTTAAAACATAAAGATTAATTTTTAATTCATCTTTTTGTTTCTTTGTTGTGTTCATTTACTGTCATAAAACCAATGTATGAATTTTAAAATAACTTAGAAATTACATTCAGTTTACAAATTAATTCAGTGTAGGATTTCTGCAATTAATAAGCTTCTCTAGTGAAATGAAAGATTGACTCAGCTGGCCAAACTTTAATTTTCATGATTTTCAGGAAAACACCTATAATTTGGAGAGGAACCTATCTGTATGATGTTTTATAAACCTGTATTACACTTACATAAAAGCCTTCTATGAACAAATCCTAGAAATCAAATCCTAGACTTAGCTTTGAGTGCTATGATAATTTATTTCCAAATTACAACTTTGTAGATACCAAGACGCTCATCTTAAAAATAGTGTTTTGTGAAGAAGCACTAACTACTTTGTGCTGGCTTTCTGGGTTTTTTTTCTCTTTCTAAATGTGGGCAAAATGACCATTTCTTGGCATGTTAAAATCTGCTTATGATTTGGGATCTTGATAATATCCCAGAAAGCAGTCAAAATGCAGCATATCTGCTAGTTGTGAATTGGCCAACTGACACAGTAGACACTGTGTCACTAACTATAATAGTGTTTAGAATTAGGGAGCTTTAAATGAATGTTCTCATGGATTGTGTTTTGTGATGTTACTTTACTGTGGCAATGATAGATGATAGATAGGTAGATAGATAGATAGATAGATAATTGTACAAAGTAACTGGAGCGTAGTAAGCCTTTGGTCTAGTTTATCTGAGATTTTGATGGTAGATTGCATCCTTTTGCTTTTTTAGAACTCTGATTTTTTTTGTTTGTTTTAATTCTCACCAACATGAACTGCTCACTTTTCAACTTCATCTCCTTTTACTTTTCAAACTTGAAAAGTTTAAATTTAGGACTAATGGTATATATTTACCTGTTTAAGTAACTTATAAAGGCAGATACTGTTCCAGGCTACCTTGTGTTAATTTTTATTCTTGTTTTCTGTGAGGAATTTCTTCATTCATCAACAAATAATTATTAGGCTCCTATTAAGTATCAAGTACTGTTCTGGGCACTGGGGTTGCGGCAGTGAACAGAAACTCTGTCCTAGGATAAGTTTTCATTCTGATCCCCAGTATTGATTATGGCTCTGATAATGAGTTTGATAAGGCTAGAAATGTACTTCTTATCTGTGAGTACAGTTTTATAAAAAATGTGAAGCATGCTGATGAAAATAATAGAATGCTTGAGTTCCTATTCCCATTCATGTAAATAAGAAAGTAGTATAGTAGAAAATGAGAAATACTTAAACCATAGTTTTTATTATTTTCAATTCTACCCTATTTATTCTAATAGTCTATTTTAATCAGAATTTATTCTTTTGTTTCCAATGTTTTCCAGAAACTGGCAGACCTTTCCCTTCGTATCCAACAAATTGAAACAACACTCAATATTTTAGATGCAAAGGTTTGTATCTTAAGTAATTTAGAATATCAACTTTGCTGTATACTTATCAATCAACTGTCTCAGTTACACTTAACTTTCATTGCATTTGGGAATGGAATAAACTCGGCTCCTGTATCCTGAGGTAATAAAGTGTTTTTTACTTGTTTTTTTAAATTCATTATAATTTAAAAAAGGAAAGACACTCATGAACTTGAGTCTGTTTAAAAATACTCATGGGATGAGATTTCTTTCATTAGCCTAGTCAGAAGCATAATATGAGTAACATGTTAACAAATCGAGCTGTTACATGGTTTACTTCATTTGATGGAAAATTATCAGTTATGTTAATAATAATTATTTGATAACACAGTAAAAATTATATAACTTGAGATGTCCCCAGAGCAGAATTTGGAGTTAATACCAGCCATTTTGTATTTGCAAATATATTAAATACTAATAAAATATATGCATTTTGATGTCAGAAATTACAAAAGATAACTAGTAAAAATTCAATGTTTTGATTTGAAAGCTTGCAGATTTGGGGTTTTTTCTTCTGTCTGTAGAGTAATAAAGACACTAGTGTATTTTTGTGACTTTGTCCTTTTATCAAAAAAATTAACCTGAAAAAATACTAAGTATTTATGAGGAAGTAAAATGACTGATATCTTTAGTGTAAGGATCAGGATGTCTAGTTTGTACTTTTTTGTCTTCTTGTAGACTTCAGTCACTATATTTCTCTCAGAACAGTTCTATGACTTAGAAAATTTAGGATACCTGGCCTTGAACATGTTCAAGAAACTCTAGCTGCCATACCCACTCAAAACTGCTTGGGCCCTCGCCACTGTGCTGAGTACTGTCCTCAGTCAACAGTTCCCAATGAAAATCACTGCTTCAGCTCTCATTACCAGTGGTCTTTTCATTATTCTTTATTATGATTATGTGTCTTTTTTTCATGTTTGGGGAATTCTTGAGTCAGAGCCCAAGGTCACAAGTAAAGTTCCTATATGGACAAGTTAACCTTAATTATTTCCATGGTCAGAGTTAATCTCCAAAATTAACCAAACATTTGACAAATGTTTATCATTGATACCAAGAGGAAATCAGAAAAGAGGGTTTGCATGGATCTCATGCCTCCGGCATGAAATGCTTGACAGCTGACAGCATGCCTGTTTTTTTGTGCATGAAAAATAACACCTTATCGTAACATTGAAAGATAAATGTTTAAAGAAAGAAAAGAGTCAGCTGTGTCAGACATTAAAAGGTGAAGACGAAAGTTTTGTCATTTCTCAAATAATTGAAAATTGAAATGTGCTACCGAGTACTTTTTAAACAATGTTTAGTAATGATCTTTGTACAGCTTCTTTGTGAGGTAAGGATTTTTTATCCCCACTCTACAAGTGAGAACATCCAGGCATAACGGAGATTTATACAAGGTCACGTGGCTTATGACCTAACCCAGGCACTGACTCCAAAGCCTACGCTCTCATTCCTTACACTAGGATTTCTTATATTTTCAAAGTAATTCCTGGTTTAAAAAAAAGTTATAAGCTAAATTAGACTTGTGAAAATTGTTCAAGAATACTTTATTTATTAATGACTTTCCCTTTTTAAGTGGTTGGTGGCATGGAGAATTTCACGCACCCAAAATGAGATTTTATAAACTTGTTTCTACAGGCTTAAAAACATAAGAGAACTATTTAAAACACACACCTGGAAACTTAGAGTGTTGAAGTACCTAATATTATCCTCATATACCGAAGTGAATTTTCTTTTCTCAGTTATCATCTATCCCAGGCCTAGATGATGTCACATGTGAAGTATGCCCCATAAGTGTCACCAGTATCACAAATGAATCGCGTGCTGAAGCCACTTCAGAGCAGTCGCAGGTAAGTGTTTGAGTTCCAAGAACCAGGAGCAGATCTTCTGGTTGCAGCGGACAGGCCTGTGCAGCCTGTTGGGTGGAAGAAGTTAAATAAAGTATACAACTTTGCATAGTAACGTTTTAAAACCTTAAGGTAGGAAATGAAGTTTGAAAGAAATTACCTGGGTTTTTTTAGTATTTTGAAGGGGTTCCCAAAGTTAATATTTTCTTTGCCTGTGACAAAGCAACTTGATTTATACAGGACTAGAAAAAATCTTGAATATAATTATTTCCTTCAAGTCCACTATGGAAATTTTTTCTAAGTTCTTATAAGAAATGTTCTTTTTAAATGTTTAAAAACTTTCAAACATAAACAATAATAAAATAGTACAAGGAATGTCCAGGTACCCATTACCCAGAGTCCCCAGTTAAGATCCTGTGGCCATTGCCTTCATCTCTATTTTATCACCTGCTATAGTGAACCCCAGGCATCATGTCATTTCATCCCTGTGTAATTGATGGCGCATCTGAAATGTTCTGACATTTTCTTGCATAAGCTCAATGCCTTTGTCATACACAATATAATTGACAAGTAATTCCATGGCATCATGTAACTTCTTGTTACTCAACCTTTGCTCCAAGGACCAGCAGCACAATCATCACCTGGGGGCTGATTAGAAATATCAGGCTCCACCCCAGACTTGCTGGACCAGAATCTACATTTTAACAAGTTCCCTAGGTGATTAGTAGGCTCTTGAAATTGGAGAGATACTGATCAAAGAAATACCAGCTATCTGTGTTTTGGATTATACATTTGGGTCTCAAGCCTTAATGTCCATTTGTTCTCTCTATAAGTTTAAATTATGTATTTTTATTTCAAGAAATTAAAATTGAGAATAATTTCTAGTGCATTTTACTAGAGACTATTAAACTTGGTGTTTCATTATTTAGAGGTATTAAAATTCAA
The DNA here is from genome assembly GCF_014824575.4 of Sturnira hondurensis. NCBI lineage: Eukaryota > Metazoa > Chordata > Mammalia > Chiroptera > Phyllostomidae > Sturnira > Sturnira hondurensis. Next base: position 8,843,184 of record NW_028090067.1, on the reverse strand, counting down.
AATAAAATCATCCCAAACTTGGTGTTCTACCAGTACTGAACAAGTAGACTTCCTGTCTGTATGGAATTCTGCATTTGCACCTGGAGGTACTTTTCACATGATATTTTTTAGGTCATTGTTGCATTGACCATGGTGATAACAACTAACATATAAAGGGTGCTTATGTGAACCAGGCATACTTCTAAATGCTTTCCATAAATTGACTCATTTAATCCTCACAACAGCCCTACAAAGTAAATTCTGTCATCGTTTCTGCTTTACAGATGTGTCAGTTAAGGTACACAGAGGATAAGGTACACAGAGGATGTTTGCTATGGGTCAAACAGTGAGTGTGAGAGCTAGAATTTTACCTCGGGCAATCTGGTGCCAAACGTCGTAGCTCTTACCTGCGGCACTATCACCACCTCTGTCACCTCTCCTGAATTCGTTACGTGTGTCGCACCCATGTGGTATGAGGCACTGTAGGACGAGCCATATATTTGGGTAGATCAGAGATTTTTGTAATGAATTAGATGACCATTTACTTAACAATGAGATACTAGAAAATATAACATCCATTTCATTAATATAGGACATTCTATTGTGAGGGCCATTGGAATATGTATAATGTGCAAGAGGAAATCCAGATGTTGTTGGCTTTATAGGCCCTTTCCATTAAATATGGACTACCCTTTTTCTAAAACAAGATATATATAAATTTAAGAAGTGTCTGCACTCTACCTAGAAGAGTGGATACTAGCTGACATGTTTCTATAAAGTTTTAAGTGTATTTGTGTAACTTGGAATATTAATTTTTCCAGGTAGTGTTATTATGAATGCCATCTATAATATGCCTTTTAAAACTAATGCAGTTGTATTTGTCCTGCCTATGTAAGGTCTCAAAAAAATTATTATGAGTGATCACAGCTAAATTTTCTAAAATTCAGAATAACCCGATATATCTCTGGCAATTTTATTTTAAAATTGTACATTAATTCATTTGGAGGATTTATGAAGTTCTCTTGGCTTCCTGAGTTTTAAAATGTGGTAAAGTTGTATATTGATTAGTTTAATAAAATAACTGTTTATCATGTTCTTAATATCAAATCAACCTATTTCTTCTCCATCGTTACTAATTGGTATATTTTTGTAAAATACTTTGAAATGGACTTAAGTATTGCTTAATACAGCATTTCCATTGGCATTACAGTCAACTTATCAGATAAAGGATAATAATGCACTTTTTCTTAATCATCCATTCATTGTGATTTCTATATATGAGTCAAAGATCCAAGCTTTGCATACTGGTTTTTCTGCAACTTTAATTTCATGGTTTACATTTCATCATTACTTACAATAGAACATCCAGTTGTGCAGATGCAAATAAAAGGAAGGACAGTTGAGAGATACGATAGAGGATTTATTGGGTCATTCAAATAGCAAAGGTGTAAGACCTGACATAATTAAACCTTGTTGAGGTCTTGATTATCAGGCAAAAGTGAATGGCTACATTTTGAGATCCAGAGAGCCTGCATGTAATTATCATTAGTCCGGTGTACTTTTGTATGAGCTTATTATTCATAACTTTTTTTGAAAAACATATTTGGGTCTTGTCTGCATTTTTTTTAGTGCATTTTTTATTTAATTAAATGTTTGGGGCTTTTTGTATTTATTTTACAGGTGAATACATACACACATACACGCACATACTCCTTTTTGTGCGCTTAATGTGACAGTAGGATCCTGAAGAATTTGTGGATGTTTCATTTGCTTCAGAGTGTTTGACAGATTTAATTTATATTTGAATTATCTGAGGGAAAACTGTAATATATAATTCACATTTACATTTTTAAAACTGAATATTTAAAGATAATTCTTGATTTGTCTACATTTCAGCATAGATATGTGGACATGAATTGATTTCATCCTGTTGAAATTAATATTAATATACAAATAATGAGTGAGGACTCACAGAAGTAAACATATTCTAAATGTTTAGTGTGATAGCAAAGTCAAGAGCTGGGTAGACAGTCCTAGCTTTGCACTTCGGGCAGGGCTGCGGTGTGGACAGGTTCCGGTTAGCACAGCTCCCTGAGAGCCGTCTGCACGAGGAAGGCATTTCTCTCCGAGAGACCGTTCCCCAGTATCCTTCACTGTAGTAGTAGTCAGTATTTCCTCTTAACCACTCTGTGGAGAACGTTACCGTTGATAATTCCATCAGTGGCTGAAATACACAAAACCAGATCATTTTGTTTGAAAAATGAGGTTTTTCTTCCTCATTTTTCTAAGCATTGTTTTCTAAGATGTTAGAGTGGCCATATCAATTTAGAAAAAGATTATTTTGTAAATGAGGACTTCAATGGTGTAGATGATAGACACTTAGAAAATCGATTCATTGTGCATTAGAGTCAAATAGTAGACAAATTGAATAGTTTTATTAGCTTTATTAGAAGTTTTATTAAAATAATATGTCCACTGATAATTCATCTTTTTTTATAAGCTCCCTTGGGAAAGTAAAGCAGAATTCTTATATTTTTTAATTCCATAAATATATTTGCATTTTTAAGGAACATAATAGTGTTATTAAGTGTAGCTTCCTCTAATTATATTTAAATATTTATAAATATTTTGAATCATACATCTTATAATTAAACTGTTGGTATTTAAATTGAGAAATATGATTTTTTTCTGATACTGATTGCTTTAGAATTATTTTAAAAATCCCTTTAAAGTAACATGATGGACCCCTTTTGTGAATTGTCTAAAGATTTACACAAAATACTCTCTACAGCAGAACAGTTTACAAGACTCTGGACCACAGGAAAGTGAAGTAACAGCAGAAAATATCTTAACTGTAGCCAAGGATCCAAGATATGCCAGATATCTCAAAATGGTTCAAGTGGTAAGCGGATTTGGTCTGTCTTCTCTGTCAAGCAGCCTTGTTTGAAATTCTGAACCCTGGAGGTTTCGTTGTTATTTTTCAACCTGAAGAACTGCTAAACTGAGCGACCAATTTTGTACTCTCTTACTTCTTTCCTATGTTCAATTCATGCCCTGGAAAAAAGTAACCAAAAGTCAGACCTTTCTAATTAAAGTTGTTCTCACACTTCAAACTAGAAGTTTAATAGAGATTTACATAAAGTTTCTTGCTTTATACAGTTATCATTACAAATCTAGGATGTAGCAATGGAGGAATGAAAGTGGATTCTTCATATGGCTTTAGCTTAATTCCCATATGCTAGCACAAAAAATTTTTTGTATATTTTTATTCTGAGTTTTATCTATCAAAGGTTCGGTTCTTTGAAAACAGCATAAATCATCCTTTATGTCTGGTGTGGCTCAGTTGGTTGGAGCATGGTCCCATAAACTGAAAAGTCATAGGTTCGATCCCTGGTCAAGACATATACAAGAGGCAACTGATTGATGCCTGATTGATGTTTCTCTTGTGTCATTATTTCTCTCCCTCCATCTCTTCCTTCCTTCTCCTCTCTCCAAAATCAATAAGCATGTCTAAAAGCATAAACATGCTTTTAGCCATATAACATAATGATTTTAGTTTATTATGTGATTTTAGAATTTACATTTTTTGTAGGAAATTATCACATGGTATGATGCCATGGTATGATCTGCAGCTGTATATAACAGCAGAAGCTAGTTTCTTTCTATTCCTGTAAAGGTCCTATTGCAGTGGGTGAAGGAGCTAGCAGCCCATTGTTTTTCTGTTCATTAAAAAAGTGATGTTTTTGTACCATTCCACTATCAGGCAAAGGAAGTGCTGATACTAAACAAGTTCTCTTTTTCCATCGATGCATTCTTTACCAGCAAAATAATTTAAACAAATAGTATATGGCAACCAGAAAGAGTAGCTTGGCTCCTTTAGAAGCTGCAGTGTTGACAGTGGGAGGAGAGTGTCAAAGCAGTGGGCGCGTTGCTTCCAGAATTCTGCTTCCAGAATTCTTCATTATCAGTCAAAACCCAGAACTCTGTCTAGTCTGTAGAAAAAACTGAACCAGACTTTGGGACAAGAATGTACAAAGTTCTTTTATTGTAATAATAAAGCAGAGCTAGTTTGGTATGAATCATGATAAATAAGTTTTTAAAGCTAGAACCCAGGAAAGCTTGAGCTGAGCTTAAAATATAGGCTGTTAAAAACTGTGTTTGACTCTTTCAAACAAAAGAGGAAAGGTTTCAGAGTGACTCTGGGAGCCTTTTTATTTAGTCTCTTCTTGTATAATATATGTAAAATATGAAATAGGAACATCAACTTCTATACAAATGCCCAGACATCTTTGATAAAAGACTATATCTTAGGGTAACTGTTAGATTCTTAATGCATTTATTACTTCTGATTTTACAAGAATTTTTAAAACTCTTATTTTTTTCTGTATAAATCCACTGTTCATTTATTCCACAAATATTTATTAAACACTTACTTTGAGGTGCTATAGTAGGTATCATCTATATCTATTTAGACAACTAAGGTTTCCAGACACCACTTAAAATTATTTTTATTCATTATTTAGGCTGATTCCATTGTATTTCAGAATTACATTTATTATATGTATGTGTGTGTGTTTATTTATTTATTTATTTATTTATTTAAACTACTCCCTAAATATTCATTCTTCTGTTCGTATGGCCTTCTATCTCACTAGGAGTAAAAACCAAATTCCTTCACAGGCCCATGAAATCCCGTACAGTTTAGCTCTCCCCTGCTACCTTTTTGATCTTTTAATCTTTGCTTATTCAGCTCAGCCCTGCTAGCCTTCTTGGTGTCCCTGGAGTAAATAAATGGACAGTGTCCTCTCCCAAGGCCTTTGTGTGAGCTGTTCTCTCTGCCTCAAACACTTCCCAGGGATCTGCATGGTGCACTCCTTCACTTCCTTCGAATCTTTACTCGTGTATCACCTTTTCTCTGGCCTCATTCCTTTTACCCCTCACCTGCTTCATTTTTCTTCATATAACCTCCCAATAATATGTGAAATGCTACTAGTCTTACACACTGTGTTTGCATGTCTCCCTCAACTGGAATATAAACTCTGTGATGGTGGAGGGTTATTCAGGGGCTGCACCATTCCCAGTTCCTGGAACAATACCTGACACGTAAGTGTTTACCAGTGAATGAACATGCCTGTTTTTCACTACACCATTTTTCTCTACACCTTTTGCTGGGTTTGGGTGACAAATTTCTGTTTTTTACACTAACCCAGTGGTTTTTTTGTCAAATACAAGTTCCTAGTCCCTACTCTACTAAATTAAAATCTCTGATGTTGGGACTTCAAGCAAGAGCACACATATTTTTTTTTAAAGTCCTTCTGATTAGGAAGTGCTTAAAATATTTCAACCTATGTTAAACATCATTAAAAAGTTTTATTTAGAAACATTTAAGAAAGAAATAATTATTAATTTTTAAAGAAATCCTATAGAAGTACTTCAGCTTCAGCCCATTCTTTTTGCTTGGTATCACTGAGTATGAGTAGGGACTTAGTTTCTTCTGCCTCAGGCTTTTCTTGTTTTTAGCCCAATTTTCCTGTTTTCAGTCCTTTACCTCCCCTCTGCCTTCGTTACGGGTACTTCTAATTCCTCAGTGTCTCCAGGGTTCTGGAGGTGCCGCCACTTGTGGTGTGTCCCTCTTTAGGCACAGAGACTTGGATTGTCTGTGCTAAGTCATCAGTCATTCTTTTATCTGCTTTTAATTTCCATGTTATTGTGGTTCGTATATGCCTCTTAGTCATTAAAATTGGAGTTTGGGCCTCACTGTTTGGAGGTAGTTTGAAGGGGAGCACTTGACACTGCCATCTTAAAACTGCAAGTTCATCCAAGTTAAATTTAACTTTACTGTTTTTAGTTTATTGTGCCAGCCTGGATCCCAGAATCTTATTACCCAACGTTTGTTTCCTACTGCTCCCTGCCCTGAATTCCGTTCTTCATACCAAACCACAAGTTCTTCCCGATACAAGCTCCATGCTTGTCCACCTCTGAATCTGAATTCCCTTTCTCTTATTACTGTGTGCCCAGATTCTACTCCTCTAACGTGTTCCTGTGAACACTTCCTCCAAATCATCACGAATTCTGAACCCACCATGACATAAAACTAAGGTAATATCTCCTATCATTGACCTTTCTAACCATGTTATCTATATTTTTTATGAAACATATAGCTTCATACCCTATTCAATGATTGTTTACACATATTTTGTCTCCTCTATTCGATTTCCCCAAAGGAAGTCATGAGGGGAAAAACTATATCTTGATTCATCTTTGTATTCACTTTGATACGTGCCCATAAAGGTACTCAATCAGTATTTACTGAATAAACTATTTTAGCCTGAATTTAACTCTCCTTCCTAGCTTTGTGTCACCTGAAAATAGATAGAAATGCTCCAGTTTCTTCTAGTTACTGATGTAAAATGTTTTGTAGAACCAAACCAAGAATAGACCAAGTAGTGGACTTTCTCATGATTGACGTGAGTCAGCCAGTCATTACTGTGATTGAGACCTCTATAAATCCAACATATCTCCTGTTTCCTATGGATATTGTGAGTGACTGAAAATGTCCAACCACTGGTGTGGGCTACATGTTTGACAGTGTCCTTGTCTTTCCTGGGCATGGTCACTGCCATAGTTCCTGTCACTTCTGAGTCATCATGCAGTTCTCTGTTCAAATATAAGTATGAAATAAATATAAATCAGTTAAAATTAAATATAATCAAATAAATATATTAAAAAATATATTAATAAATATATTTAATTTGATTATAAATAAATATAATCAAATTAAATATATTAAATCAGTTCCCCTCAGTGCTGCCTTTATCTGTTGAAAGGTACAATTTTCAGCATATTTTCAGGAATTTATCTGATGCTCTGATTTGGGAAAAATTAAGCTGCCGTTACATCATGTTTGTATTTTAATCCTTGCACTTGTTTGCAACATGTTACAGAAAACTCATCTGGATCCTGCATCTGGTCAGGTCGCCAAAAAGAATGCTTCATCTGATACAACAATTGCCCTTTTTTTAAATTTATCTTTAGAGGGGAAGGGAAGGAGAGAGGAGAGAAACATCGATGTGTGGTTGCCTCTCATGCGTCCCATGCTGGGAACTGGCCTGCAACCCAGGCATGTGCCCTGACTGGGAATTGAACCTCGATACTCTGGTTCGCAGGCCCGCACTCAATCCACTGAGCTACACCAGCCAGGGCCCGATTGCCTTTTTTTTTTTAGCTTCCCTTAGGGGTTCCTTTATTCCACATTCAAGAATTTCCATATATCTGGATATGTACTGATTTGTTAAGTATCTTTCTCCTTCCATAGTAAAACATTGTAAGACATGCCTTTCAAATGCCAGTTCCCACTCATTGATTTCTTCCAAGTGTTAATGATTCCTGAGATTTACTTACTTTGAAATTTCATGTTTGCTCCATACAAATACACACACATACACTTTTATTTTAGGCCACTGGACTTGTTCTCTCTCTTTTTTTTTTATATCTCTCTTAATTTCCTGCTAATTCTTTCACTGATGGTTTTTTCTCTTGTCATTGAGGACTTTTAAAATTAATTTTTTTGAGGTAACATTGGGTAATAACATTATATGTTTCAAGTATACAACATTATCATTCAGTATCTATACTCTATTTTGTGCTTGTCCCCAAAGTCTAGTCTCCATCCTTTTACCATATGTTCTTTTCCCTTCCCCCGCAGCCCTTGCCTCTGATATCACCTTTCTTTTGTCTGTATCTATGGGTTTGTTTATGTTATGTTAGTTCATCTCACTTTTTTGTTATGTATTCCACATGTAAAAGAAATCATACGGTTTTTGTTCTTTTCCATCTAATTTATGTCACTTGGCATAATACCCTCAAGATCTTTCCATGTTGTCACAAATGACAGTATTTTCTTTTATGGCTGAGTAGTATTTCATTGTATATGTACCACATCTTTATTTAGTCATCCGTTGATAGACTCTTAGTTTGTTTCTGTGTTGGCTATTGTAAGTAATGCTGCATTAAACATAGGAGAACATATATGTTTTCAAATTTGTGTTTTCATATTCTTCTGGATAAGTACCCAGAAAAGGAATTCTAGTTCATATTCTTAATTTTTTGCAGAACTTCCATACTGTTTTCTGTAGTGGATGTACCAGTTTACAGTCTCACCAACAATGTATGAGGGTCCCTTTCTCAGCGTCTTCTCCAACATTTCAGTCTTGTCTTTTTGATAATAATCATTTAACAGCTGTGAGGTCATCATTGTCTTTATATTTTTTATTTGCATTTCCCTAATAATTAGTGATATTGAACATATTTTCATGTGCCTATTGGTCATATGTCTATCTTCCTTGGAAAAATGTATTCAGATTTTATGCCCCAAGGACTTTTTCTACCCTTTGATTTCAGTTAAAAGCCCCCAATCATACCTGTGGGTTCTGCTAAACATAATCTCTCAGTTCTTCTGAACCATTTAGCACTTTTCCAGGAGTATAATCATTTTAGCATCGTAAGTCATCACCAAAAGTACTGTTCTTCGGCAGCATCTACATAGCTGGTAGCGTTTCCTGTATCCACATCTTCTTCCTGTATCCCTATCTCCTGTATCCAGGGAACGGTAGCGCTAACTGGAAGGACTGACAAGAGTATCACCCTGTTTTAGAAAATGCCTCACAGAAGAGTCATTAGAGACCCATTACAGTCTGTATCATTGAATCCCTCGATTTCTGCCATTGATGAGGGAAGAATCTAGGTAGTTTTGTATCTCTGTGCTTCAGGGTGGTGACGTGCCTTCCTGTTTTCTGTATTAGTCTTCTAGTCTGATGTTCATGCTGCTAAGGCGGCTCTGTTCCTTGAGTGTGACTGAGAACAGTGTTCAAAGGGATATAGAAGGAAAGAAAAACAAATATGAACACTTCCTGTGAGGATGAACCTAATCCCAGTTAATTCTAGAGGGTAGCTTCATTACAAATTGCCTTTGCAATGCAGAAAAAGTGTTTCATTTTCCCAATAAGATACAGATTTGTATTAAAATACCCATTTTTTTTTACCTCAGAAGATGGCTAAAGTTTTTGTAGCTTACTCACTACTCAAAATTTAGTTTTAGTTATTAATATAAAGACCAGTATCAGCATAAGTCATCAAATTAGTTGTACTTCTTTTATTGATATGGTCTTGAGTAGTTGATCACTCATTGTACACGTTACTACTTGTTACCAAAGCTGAATTCTTGGAGCCTACATTCTAGATAGGGGATTGCTTTTATTAGCAAAAAGGAAGCTAGCATGTTCTTACAAACAAATTAATAAAAAACTCTTTCTGAAAAAAATCACTATATACCAACAGTATAAAAATCTATTCTAACATCCCCCAAAATATTTCTATACCTTCAAAAGAGAATTAACAGTGTCAGAGGTCCTGCTAGCTCTAAAGATAATAATAGGATTTCTTTCATTTTTTCATTGCCTTTATATTTTTATCATATGAAAATGAGTTGTTGTTCCATAACCAGATTCTGACATCTGTAATTCCACTTAAGCTGAGTTTATCTTTTTCCAAAATGTAATATTCTTTCCTTCAGCATCTTAATATTTACTAGGCCCTCAACTCTCTTGCGATCACTGCTCATGCTTCCTTTCTGAATTATTGTTTAGAACCCATCTTATTCTCTCTAGTAAAATCGAGAGTAGACAAATGTTTCTCAAGCCATTTTAGTGTTTCTGTTAACCTAAGTTCGCTGACCACCCATGTAGCGATCACTCACTTCAGATAGGAAAACATATAGGAGATCCTACAAATTACAAATACAGATTTTTAAAAAACTTTCAGGCGTCCTAAGTATCAATGAACTATAATCTTTTGGGGTTTTTTTCCCTAAATTGCCACAAAAACTGCCTTTTCTTGGACCTAGCTGTTCCCTGCCATGTACTGCTTTTATATTTGCTTTGCTTCACTGTCACGTAACCTGCAAATCAGTTTTAGAACCTCGGTACTTAAAACTGCTTAAAATATAAACTCCTTTGAACATAAGCCAGCAGAACTTTTCAAATGTCACAAGTACCAGTTCGCAGAGAAATAAGCAGCGCCTTGTTATTTGGTCTCCATACCTTTTCCTGTCTGCTCCGGGATTACTACCCTCAGGGAGACAGAAGAATGATTACCGTTCCAGAAAGGAGCTGTTTCTGGAAGACATCTGAATGCCTGAGAGCGCACCCAGATCTTTCCTCTGTATTTCTGGGATGCAACGTGATACAGTTTCTAAGCTTTGTCATACTATCCTGTGTGACCATGTTCGGGTCATGTCACCTTTTAAGGCTTCAGTTTCGTCACACTAAAACGAAGTCTGAAGTTCTCTCTAGATTTATGATCTATTTAATTGATCCCCAGATTTGGATCTCATTATTAATGAATGTTCCTGGAACACCTGCTGGCATTTTCTGATTTTTTTTTCCTTTTTAAGCAATTTTACACAAGATTTTTCAGTGAGTAATACTGTTGTGTTCCAAATGTGGCAGATAATTGATTCTGATTTAATGTTTGTTGTCACAGTAGTGCAGCACAAGCCTTTACTAAATCACATATTGCTTTTATAACTTAACTGGAATTGTGTACGTAGATCACTTTTCCAACAAGTCCCCCCCTTTTACTGGCAGAGCTTGGTGAATCCTCTGCCAGTAATAAATTGTGCGTTGGGAAAGTCCGACTTCTACATTAAGAAGCTAATGACTTGGATTTTTTGTGACCGAATTTGCCAAAACAGTCTCTTCGGACACTCGGACTTTTTTAAAGCTCTGTTTTCTTTGGCCATTTTGCAGTGTGAACTGAATGCTCCCCTTGGTTCTGGTGCTTCTGCTGCCTCTGTCGCCAGCAGTGGATATTGGCCTGGGAATGTGACTTCCATTTCCTAAGGACAGAGAGTCTCCAGCTGATTGAACATCTTTAATAAGATGTTCACCAAAAAGTTGTATACCTTGGACCTTGTAAAACTAATCAAGCATGAAGTAGAGTGCACTCTAGAGAAGGTGTAGTTTTTGTAAAAGTAATAAAGCACATAAAACCTTATTTGAGATAGGACCTCAGTGTGACTGTAGTCTGGAGGGCCCCAGAGTAAGTTCCTTATCACTGATGAATAGTGTGGTCAAAAGTGATTCACTTATGCTCATAGTGGTGGCAAACACTGCTATGGATTTAGTTTGACAACTATATGTCATTTCTTTTTGAATTGCTTTTTAAAAATTCCATAGATATAATAATATATGTTGTGTTTCCTTTATAATACCACAGATTTACTAATCAATACCAAAGTCAGTATTGTTTGAGTACACATAGGTTTGGGTGTAGCGGACGACATTTTTGGTATTTCACAATGAAGATAAAGCCATGTATAAAATGATTGCTTTCCCACACATAGGAATGCAGATAAAGAAAAGATGCAAATGAACACTGTTTAATTAATTGCATGATTTAGCCAACTCTGCAAGTTGAAAACAAAATGTTTCCTTCTTCCTATCAACTAAATGGTCAGCCAGGTGCATTTGATCACAGCTGAATGAAAGCAGCAAAGCTTAGCATGATGACACACTATGAGTAGTACCTGAGTTGGGTTAAGTGGAATTCAAGTGACCACAGTTAACCTCTTTTTTTAACGTTCTGTCGTATATCACATGCACGGAAGGTTAGAGAGGAGAGATTTCTCCTATGGCAGAAAACTGTGACACTTGGCCACCGCTTGGGAGCTACCTATGTTTAGCTGTGGCCTGAGTGTCTAGAGAAGAATCTAGAAACTGGGGACTTTTCTAGTATTCTTGGCAGAGAATTACCCAAATTACTTATCTCTCCTAAAGATAGTGAACTAGCTTTTAAGGAAACCATGTGTGAAGGATTATGACAGTTGTACAGGTTGTGATTTTTCAATATTCTGGTTGCCTTTTGAATTCCCAAGTTGCCTGTGACTTAGGGAGCTCAGAAGCAGTCATACTGTGTACACATTCAATGTTGACGAGCATTGCTCCCAAGTGATGTACTTGCCCTTCTGTTTATTCTTTGCTGTTTTATTTTTCTTACGTTTGTTAGTTAGAGCCAGTAAATAGTGATACTGCTAAGTTCGGTTTTAATTCCTGATTATGGTGAAGTTAGTACACTGAAGGGGAAACATGTGGTAGGCGGGTACTATTATGTTGAGATGGTTGTCAGTATCCATTTGGTAGTAATGTGTGTACCTGCCTTGAGACTTCTCTATTCCTACCACTGTTACCATAATCATACAGCTCAGAATATTTCATACTGATAGCATATTTTTCATTGTAGTTATCCGCAGGTGGCAGTCAATTACCAAGAAAGGTTTGATTTGTGAATAATCTGTTTCCAGGAACTAATTATTCAACCATAACCTATTTATTTATGGTGCTTATGGTGTCTGGGAAAATATATTTTGAACTGTGAACTTGACTAAGGAGGGTTTGGAATTCTCAATCTTAGTTGAAGAATTGTCACTTACCCATGATACTGTACATTGAGAACCCTAAAGATTCTACCGAAAAACTACTAGAAGTGATAAATAAAGTAGCAGGATACAAAATAAATACCCAGAAACCCGTTGTACTTTTATACATCAATAATAAACTATCAGAAAGAGAAACTAAGAAAAATATTCAATTCACAGTTACTTCAAAAAGAATAAAACACCTAGGAATAAATTCAAGCAAAGATGTGAAAGACCTTGTACTCAAAAAATTATAAGACACTGGAGAAAGAAATTGAGGAAGATAAAATAAGTGGAAGCATATACCATGTTCATGGATAGGAAGAATTAACATTAAAATGTCCATACCACCTAAGGCAATCTATAGATTCTGTGTAATTCCTATCAAGATAACAGTGACATATTTCACAGAACTAGAACAAATATTCCAAAAATGTATATGGAACCACAGAAGGCCCCAAATAACAATAGCAATCTTGAAAAAGAACAAGGTTGGCACAATCATGCTACCTGATGCTAAACTACACTGCAAAGCCATAGTAATCAAAACAGCATGGTACCAGCATAAAAACTTGACATATAGATGAATGGAACAAAATAGGGAGCCCAGAAATAAATCCACACCCTTAAAGTTTATTTACATTTGACAAAAGATACAAAAACATGTGTAAAACTAGTCTATTCAGTAAATGGTGTTGAGAATATTGGACAAGTTGTGTCCAAACAAATGAAATTAGACTACCTTCCTACACCATGCATGCGAATACACTCAAAATGGATAAAGACTTAAATATTATACTTGAAACTATAAAAATCCCAGAAGAAAACATAGGCAGTAAAATCTTGGACATTTCCCATAGAAATATTTTTTCTGGTATATCTCCTCACGCAAGGGAAACAAAAAAATTAACAAATGGGGCTACATCAAACTAAGAAGTTTTTGCGCAGCAAAGGAAAACATCAACAAAATGAAAAGACAACCTGCTGAATTAGAGAACATATTTGCTGATACATCTGATAAGGGCTTAATATCCAAAATTTACAAAGAACTTATAAAACTCAACATAAAAAAAATCCCCCAAACAATTCAATTAAACAATGGACCAAGGACCTCAATAGACACTTTTCCAAAGAGGACATACAGTTGGCCAATAGACATATGAAATGATGCTCAATGAGATATCAATGAGCTAACACCTTACACCTGTCAAAATGGCTATCATCATAAATCAGCAAACAAGTATTGGCAAGGAATGTGGAAAAAAGGGAACTCTTGTGCACTGTTGGTGGGAATGCAGATTGGTGCAGCCACTATGGAAAGCAGCATGGAGTTACCTCAAAAAGCTAAAAATGGAACTGCCTTATGACCCAGTGTTTCCACTTCTGGGAATTTATCCAAAGAAACCCAACACACTGATTTGAAAAAATATATGCACCCCTATGTTCATTGCAGTGTTAGTTATACTAGCCAAGATTTGAAGCAGTCCAAGTGTCCATCAGTAGATGAGTGGATAAAAAAGCTGTGGTACATTTACACAGTGGAATACTGCTCATCTGTAAAGAAAGGAAGTCTTACCCTTTGTGACAGCATGGATGGGCCTGGATAGTATTATGCTAAATGAAATAAGCCAGTCAGAGAAAGACAAGTACTATGTGATTTCACTCATATGTGAATCTAGTGAACAAAATAAACTAACAAACAAAATAGAGACTCTATATACATAGAGTACAGACTGATAGCTGTCAAAGGGGAGTTTGGGGTGCAGGTCTGGGTGAAAAGGTGAAAAGATTAAGCAGAAAACAACAGAACATAAAAAATATCTTCATAGACAGAGACAACAGCATGGTGGTTACCAGAGGGAGAAATGGTGTAGGTGGTAGAAGAGGGTATAGCGAGGATCGGTGGTCATGGAAGGAGACTTTACTTGGGGTGGTGAACACAACACAGTATAAAAGAGGAGACCCCAAAAAACAAAATTTATGTATTAAAAATTGTGTATTTATTTATTCTTGTGTTTAAACTTTAATCACCTTCAGAGTACTCTCCATTTGATGCAATATACCTATTAAGACTTTTGTCCACTGCTCAGAACAGGTTTTGAACTCACTGATTTTGATGCTTCTGACTTTTTTTGTTTCACCTCTTCCACATCAGCAAAACATTTCCCTTTGAGGACTTTTTTCGCTCTGGGAAACAACAAAACAAAATCACTTGGGGTGGATCAAGATCTGGTGAATAGGAAGGGTGAAGCCATGGGGGTCGTGCTATTTTTGGTCAAAAACTACTGACTTGCACTTGTAAATCACCTTCATGAAATGGGCAAACACGTTGGAAGAGTCTTCAAATTAACTGAAGCCAAACGCAGCCTCTCACAACAACGCCAGCTGGTACACTGATACAGATGGGTTCTTAGAACACTCACCTACCAGGGGTAGCCTGTACTTCATGGGGCTCACCCTGCAGAGATAATTATCTTTGGGGGGACCCCCTTGTACAGATGATGTATTACAGAATTGTATAACTGAAAGCTATATAATTTTATTAACCAATGTCATCCCAATAAATTCAATAAAAAAGAAAAAAAAGAACTGTCACGTGCCAACAAAATGGTGTACACACAAATGTCAAGTCTTCATTTGAGTTGTAGGAGGATATTTGGTTCCTGTGCACTTGAATTGTATGTTTTTAAATAATGTCAGGTAATTAAAGTTACTTTAAATTTGAATATAATTTTTTGCCCTTATGTTTGAAGAGAATGCATTTCTTCAGGAATATATTCTCTATGTCACATTTTTATGTCATTGACATCATTAAAATAGTAGAGATAATGTGTGACAGCTTCTCTGAAACAGACCTTTCAAGCAAAACATGTAGTTCTTTATTTTAGTTTATTTATTTTGCTAAATATCTGTAACATTTACTTCATCTGCTTTAAATTCGTGGTGACACTATACCTCTGTTCATTTTTCCCCACAAAAGAAAGAAAAGGAAGGAATATAAATAAGCAGGCAAACACAGAAGAAGGAACTGTTAGAGGGTGAGCTTAAGGTAGTTTTAAATTTCATAGGAATTTCCTTTAAATTCTATATAAAATGGGAAACAACAAAAACGGGCATTTAGCAGAAAAATATATTTGATTCTGGACTTGAGTTTTTCATTCCAACTCCTTTAAAGAACTTCTCAGCCCTTAGAAGTTGTGACAAATGGAACCTTACTATTAAGGTTCATAAGGAAGCTTTTGAAGATATACACTAACAATGAGAGTTTTATACTTTGCTGAAATGTGTGGTATAAATCTTTTAGTCTTCTCCATTTATAATGTTTTAGATACCCAACTTTGATTTCTCAGTGCCATTCTTTCTTTCCTACTGACCACCTCTGCCTCATTTATATAAGGCACGTCACATAGAAGTTTTCCAAATTGGTGAGGAAATAACAGTAATTTAAATTAAATAGTTGCTTACTTACATTTACTCCTTTCAGAAGTATTGTGAGTCTCCTCTTGAATATAAATTTGTCTAAGATTTGTGATTAATAAATGGAAGAAAATGTAAAGACCGGAGTTGCAAATGAGCTATTTTAAGGAAGTGGACCCACTTCAGGTGGGAAAGACGTGTCTTAGGGGTTTTAGACCCCTCAGCTGGAGGAGGGCCGTCTGGCACCGACTTTGGACAAGGGTCTCGGCTAGTGTAAGCATTCAGTGTGGGGCGGACACTTGGTGCCTTGAACTGACCACAGCCATGCGAGATGGCAACAACACACTTCATTTGTAGGTCAATTTTTTGGTTATTTTACAATTTGGAGAAAATACTAATATGTTTACTGTATGTTTTTAAAAGAAAATGGGTTTTAAAATATTTTTTTGATAAAACTGAATGAAAATTATATATTCCTCTACCTGAAGATACCTACATATTTTGTGTTTATCTTAATACTGCAATTGAAATAAATATTTCCAGACGTAAGTACAGCTCACCAGAGCTTTCATAATATGCTAATACAGCATCTCAACTTTCCTTACTCTTTTCCTAGTCCAAGTTCACAAATGACTTTTATTGAGGTAGTTGGGTAGACAGTATGCTGATGACCCATTAATACCAGATTCAGGGCCCTTCACTGTGGTTCTGTCGCCGCACGGAATGCCTGATTCTGGCCGTCTCTCCTGGAATATGTACCTGTGGATCTAAGGACATTTATGAGTGATTCATAATGCCTCAGTCCACACACATTACCACCTTTGAAAAATTAGTTTGAAAGCGAATATTTATTGGTTTCAGTTACAATTATTTTTATAATTACTAAGAATTCCATTCTTTTATTGCTGTATTTTGAGATATTTCTGTAAATCCTCTTGAATAGGTACATAGAGTAATGAGTTTCCAAAACCTTGATTAAGAGACAGTCTGAACTTATACACTTTTAAGCCAAATAGTGGCTTCCAAAACAATTTACTGTAAAAATTCTTTTAAAATTTTTACTCCTTAAAATAAATGTACAATTAAATTTAGAAAATGCTAAACAATGCATGTTTTTAAGAAGAAATATCATTTGAGTGAAATGAGACTTAGCAAAGCTACAATGCAGCTGAAGTTCTCATACTGGAGTTAGAGCATAACTTGGACTATCAAAGCAAGTCTTTAAATTTTAGATGTTGTTTTATATTATAGGGGAGGGAGATGGGTCTTCCAAAGCACCTGATTACTCTGAGACTTAAAAACAAACTTGAGTAGCTACAAAATGCAAAGAACACACCGTGCACTCTTCGTCATTGACTTATTTTGAGTTATTTTGACTTCGTTGTTGGCCAAGAGTGTACATTTATCATGTTACAAGAATATTCAGGGGGAAAAAACAATCACATGGGGAAATTGATGCAGCCATATTTTAAGTCTCATAACAATAGATCCCTAACTTTTCGAAGTAATTTTTAAAGGTTTTCTTGATAGGCATTTAGGTTAACCTCCTTAGTTACCATGCCAAAAAGGCACCGGTGCAACTGCTAACATGTATTCATTTTATGAATAAGTAACAGTCACTGCCTTACCAAGCTCTTGGGGGCTCTGGTCCTGGCTGGTATAATTTTATCCATTTTATCACATGATTTGTTCCCTGGTCTTTAGAGATACCTGATACACAGTCAGTGAGGAATACTTTCTCCCTATGAAACTGATCTATTGAAACAGTCATTGAAAAAAGAATAATTTGCTGTAGCTCCATAGAAACCACTGTGAAATAGTACCTGTCAAGACTTGTGAGCTTTTTTCGGGCCCACAGATATGACTACAAGTTAATGGCCCTTGGAGGCAACAGTATCATTTCAGAGCCTTTTATCTTCTAAATCTGTAGTAGTTAGAAATAAAGTTCCTTTATTTTTTTTAATTTTTAAGATTTTATTTATTTATCCTTAGAAGGGAAGGGAAGGAGAGAGGGAGATAAATATCAATGTATGGTTGCCTCTTGTGAGTCCCCTGCAGGGAACTGGCCTGCAACCCAGGCATGTGCCCTGACTGGGAATCGAACCACGATCGTGTGGTTCGCAGGCCTGCGCTCAATCCACTGAGCTACACCAGCCAGGACAAAGTTCCTTTTTTTAGATGGCCATATTCATTCCACAGTAATGAAGAGATTTATTTAAATTAATTTTGTAGCCCTTCACAGAAAGCTTCTATAAGGAGAAAAGATTATTAAACATACACTTGCTTTTGTGTCATGGTTTGTTCGATAAACGTGTATTATCTGTTGTATAGAATATTTTATCTGAAAAATTTTCCTATACATAACACCCTGCTAATCTATTTTATAAAATGCAGTATAAATATTTTAAAGTGAGCATTATTGACTATCAGAAGGCAAAGACATGATTGGATCCACTTCACTAAGTTAAAATTTAAGTAAAAAGGGCTGTTAGAGAGCTGCCTGCCTTTTTTTCAACCCATGGCATATTTTCAGCTCCTCCGCATTCCATCTCCCTGAACATAGAAAAGGTATACTGGCCTCCTGTCAACTCAGCAGGTATTTATGTTGACCTAGTAGGGAAAAAACTTTATAAGCTTCCTATTTTCCATCTTTCAGAACTGAGCTGATGTGATTCAAGCTCATAAACTAAGAGGAAAAACTCAAATAGGAGTTTTTGTTATTTTTAAAAAGGAAAACCGTCTCTATTAGATTAAGAGGGGTTTTCCTCCTTCTAATTTAAAACTGTAGGAAAATTTCAACATGGTTTATAAAGGAATTTAGTAGCTTGCATTTCATTAACACAATAACAAATAAATGTAAATATTGGCAGTCCTATATAACCTTCCGTTTTTGTGATGTGAGACCCAGTATTTAACTATCAGTGTTGTCATCATACTTTCATTTCTGTAGCTTCTTTCCACACATTCTCCAGTGATGCACGTACAGACGTGATTTTTTGGAACATCAGACTTACGGCTGCCTTCTCTCTTCTTCATTACTTATGTTGGACAAACTTGCGTTTCACTCGCCAAAAATAACCCCACAGTTCGGTAGGCTTCAGTTCTCAGGTCTCTCGTGTCCTCCTTAGGCCATCAGTAGCCTCGTTTCTTGGAGATCAGAAATCGGACACTTCTTTTTGATGTTTAACAAACCAGAGTGTTCCTTAACCTCTGAGGATGGACACAGCAAAACAACAAATGTTCTGAGCACCGTCACCAGAAACAGCAAATCCATTTGGAATGCATCCTTTGTAACAGGCCAAGTGATTTTTGTATCAAACTTTATATTTGTGTTAAGCTGATAAAAGTCAAGTCTCTAATGGGTTAAGTAAGATATTATAAATTATGTGTATTTCCTTTTATCTGTATCTGTACAAAAATGACTGAAGACTTTTTAAGTCTTTGTTTTTAAACACCTATGCCATCTTCAAGACTCACCTCAGGGAATCCTTTATTGGGTCTAACATTGCCCGTCATGCAAGCTTCTGTTATATGTTTCATGGTTGTATGGTGATCCCATGTTTAACCCATCTGTCAGACTGGACTCCCTGAGGCCAGGGGCTGATCATATCTGTATTTTCTCAGCATAAAGCACTGTGCTGCCATAGTGGTGTTAAACATTGAGGTGTGCGGGATTTTTGTATCTGAGTTCTACTGCTAGCCACAGTGAATCGACTCCTAACCACCCTGTCAGACCCTGAGACAGAAAAGTAACATTCTTCAGACCAAGGGATGGACAACTGCAAAAGAAAGCAGGGGAACCTTAACTGGGCTGATGCCCAGAAAATGCACGGTAGGCCTCTGAGAAATTGGACGGGGGTATCAGAGCTCCTGAGGGGCCTCTTCTGTACCTCAGGGTCAAACCTGAGTGTCACAGGTCTAGCTAGTGCTGTGGGAGCACCATGCAACAGCAACGGACAGAGCATGCGACATCAGTAGGGAGGTGACTGAGTTTTTTACCACGTAATCCTTGGCTCAGCTCACCCCTTCTACCACGTGGAGTAAAGAGATAAGAGGAGAGGGTCCCAGCGGTGTGTGCAACCCTTTAAAGCAGAGTGACCCACCCTGACTGGTGTGGCTCAGTGGATTGAGCACTGGCTGGTCAATCGAAAGGTCACTGGTTCGATTCCTGGTCAGGGCACATGCCCTGGTTGTAGGCCAGGTCCCCAGTTGGGGGTGTGTGAGAGGCAATAGATTAATGTTTCTCTCACATATAAATGGTTCTCTCTCTTTCCCTCTCCCTTACCCCTCTCTAAAAATAAATGAAAATAAAATCTTTAAAAAATACATAGCACAGTGACCTGACTCACTTTTGAAAGTGATATAATCAAAGTCCTCAAATACAACTCATCACATTAGTGTTTCCCCATCTTTTGAGATGATGTAAAGAGGAGGCATTGGCAAGTACACGTGATCACTTCTCCCTTTGGAACTTTTTAAGTGAATTTTCAATAAATGTTTATCAAATCAGTTCTCTTTTCAAGTAAATTTGTATTTATTTCTGACATAGCCTTTCTCATTGTTTTGATGTTATCCTAAACTTTGAAATTCACATAATCTCAATGTTTTTATCACTATGCACTTCTAAAATTATCATTACTCGGTGTTGGTATCAATGTAGGGAAGACATATAATATAGTCTTGGCATTTTTTAAATTCTATTTGACCTTTGTGCATGGAATTAGACAATTTGCTTATAAAAAGAACATTGATGTAGCTATACTTCAGAGTAGAAAGCTCTGAAACCTTTATTTGAAAAGAAGTTTATTAAGTGTTGTTTAAGTTATCCGTATTTTCTTTAGGTGGTGGAAGAGTAAGAATGTGATACCTGGCTGCTTCTATACAGTACAATTACCATATTTTGCATGTATAATGCACACTTTTCTGCCCAAATTTTTGAGGGAAAAATAGCGATGTGCATTATACATGGGTATCATGATGCATACCATGGGCACAATCCATGTGTAATGCACATGTAAATGTGGGTGCACATTATACACAGCAAAATATGGTAGTAATAGATAAGTGCAAATATTTGATTTGGACTTGATAACATTGATTCCATTAAAATCGGTTAAGATGTGCACCACGTTAGATTATTGAAGTGCTAATGCACATACTACTATAAAAACAAAATAAGAGCTCTTTTCAGTAATAAGCCCTCTGAAAGGTCTTGTTTTAGGTGCTGTGTGGAGACATAAAGGAGGTGGTTTTTAGCATCCATTTCTTAATTTTTTTTCTAGTTTCATTGAGAAGTAAATGAAATGTATCACTGTACAAGTTTAAGGTGTACAGCATGATGGTTTGATTTACACGTGCTATGAAATGAGTAGGTCTAGTTAACATTTATCATCTCTTATAGATAAAATAAAAAGAAAAAGATGTATCCTTGTGGTGAGAATGCTTAGGGTCTACTTTCCTATATTTCAAAAGCAATGTTAAATACAGTCCTCATGTTGTATGTTACATCTCTAGTACTTACGGTATGATTTTTGTGAGTGGAAGTTCTTACCATTTGACAACTTTCCTCCAATTTCCATACCACCTCCAATAACCACGAATCTATGAGTTTGATATGATTTGTTTTGTTTCAATTTCATGTGTAAGTTAGATGATACTGTATTTGTCTTATTTTGACTTATTTTCCTTAGCATAAATGCCTTCAAGACCTATCCATATTGTTGCAAATGATGGGATTTTCTCATTTTTAATGGCTGAATAATATATCTATATCTATATAGATATGAATATCTATAAATTTATATATCTATAAATATATACATATGCCATCTTTATCCACTCATTCATCAAGGGACACTTAGATTGTCTCCATGTCTTGGCTATTATACATAACGCTGCTATGAACATGGGGGTGCAGATAGCTGTTCAAGTTAGTGTTTTCATTTCTTTTCTCAGAAGTGGAATTAGTGGATCATATGATAGTTCTATTTTTAATTTTTTGAGGACTTACATACTGTTTCCCGTAGTGGCTACACCAATTTATGATTTCACCAGCAGTACACAGGCTTCCCTTTTCTCCACATCTGCTCCAGCATTTGTTATGTCCTGTCTTTCTGTTGGTGGCCATTCTGAAAGGTGCTAGATGATGCCTCGTTGTGGTTTCAGTTTGTATTTCCCTGATGACTGGTGAGGACGAGCATCTTTCGTCTAACTGTTGACCATTTAACTGTCTTCTTTGGAAAAATGTCTGTCAGATCCTTAGCCCATTTTTAAATTGGATTATTTGTTTTCTTGTTATTGAGCTATACGGGTTCCTTCTACAATATATTTTGGATGTTAACCCCTTATCAGATTTATGGTTTGCAGATATTTTTTCCACCCTGTAAGGTTGTCTTTTACTTTGTCGATGGCTTCTTTTGCTGTGCAGAACCTTTTAAGATTAATGTCATCCCACCTGTTTGTTTTTTATTCTGTTGCTTGTGCTTTAGCTGTGATTTCTATAAAATCATTACCAAGATACATGTCAAGAGGCTTTTTCCTGTGTTTTCTCTAGGAGTTTCATGGTTCATGTCTTACATTTTAGTCTTTAATCCATTTCAAGGTAGTGTTTGTGAGTGATGAAAGATGAGATCTAGTTTCCTTCTTTTACATGTGAAGAGTCAAAACTTTCCCATCACTATTTATTGAAGAGTCTTTATTGAATAGTCTTGGCTCCTTTGTCAAGTATTAGTCAACTGTGTATGCTTGGGTTTTATTTTTGGGCTCTCAGTTCTGTTCCACCGATCTATTTTTCTCTTTTTATGGAGACATTTTTAATAATTGATTCATTATATTGTGTTTTTTGCTTTAGGGTGTTCCATTGATGGCAATAAGAAACAAAATGATATCAGAAGGACTAGACCCAAATCTTCTTGAGTAAGTAATCTGTCAAGATGTTAAATTTATCAATTATAATAAAAAGATTTCAAAACTCTATTTTTCCTGTATAGTGTTTTAAAGATGAGTGAATCACCTTCATAAATAGTGTCTCTGCTATGTTACAAAAATGAAACAAAAAAACACTAAAATCTGTCCTAAACTACAAAAACCAGCCTTTGCACATTTAAGGGAAGGTACAATAGACCAGTGATGAATAAATCCAAAAGAGATTGAATATTTTCAACTTTATGTTTATTGTTGACACCATTGCAGTTGTCCCCATTCTCCCCCCTTTGCCCAGTGCTCCTAGCCCTCAGGCCATAAAAGATGAAATTTGATGGCAGTTTTGTTGCGCAGCAGTAGTGTCCTCAAAAAGCAGGGGGTTTTTTCTCTTTCTTTTTTTAAAATTATCTACCAGATTGTTGTTTAATACCTAGTGTACAGGAAATGTGCTCCACCAAGGTCAAAGCTGAGCTAGAATAAAAAGTAAATAGGTCACAGTCACTCTAAGTCTCCATTAATGGTTATTACGGACCTCAATATCAGTTTTTATGAGCTTTACAAAATATTTTTTTAGAAATGTTGAAAACTTACGGCTCAGAAATTTGACAGTAATTTATTCCATCCAAGCAAACCTGCCTGCAAAGCTCGTCTTGGATAAATATGTATCGTAACAGACCATTCAGAACTCGTCTGTTTTGCGAGTATCTACATACTTGTAAGAGTCTTCCTGCTCTGGGATTTTAGTTCCCCCCAGTGCATTGAGCCGTGTTACCCAGGCGTTCACGTTCTACTAGCAGCGTACTACTTCGGGATTTTTCTTGGCTCTCAGCCCTTCAAGGAAATGTGTGCATTTTAGAGGCAAAACACCATAAAACAGTCTTTTTCTCATATTTTACCTTCCAAGATATGAAATCTAAGAATTTTTTAAAAGCCTGCAGGAACACATTTCCAGCATGTAACTACATTTAGTATTGGAGGTATAATATCCTAGGAGCAAACGGTCAAAGCGCAGTGGCGCAGGTTGGTGATTTAAACTAAAGCGTCTCCAGGATGTTAGGCATTTGTTCTGTGAATTCCTTCTGACACAAAACTTCAAACGCAGATGGACTGTGACATGTAGTTTAATGTGAATTGAATATGTGGGTCCAATCCATTTTGTTACTCATTGTAATAATATATGTTACAAATATATTTAACATTGACCATGACCTCTTTTTTGCTTCTGGAAATACACAGGAGACTTCTATAGTAACAAGCTAAAAGGTCCTTTAAAATGCTCCCTTTTTTTCTCTAGAGAAAAAGTAACAAGGGGAAAACTAGCAGTCCTATAAGAATCAGCATATTCTGGATATACAATCCCTTTGCCACCTTTTGGCTTCATTTCATCCCTTGCCAAACTAAACCTACTTCATAATCCTTTACTTAACCAGCTACCCACACTGGCAACTTGAAAGTCATCCTTGATTGTGTCCTCTTCCCTACCCCCTACTACATCATTGTCTTATTTTTAAAATCCTTTATATCTGACCCCATGCCTCCATGCTCATTGTTGTTTAGTTCAAACTCTCACCTCTTCTCACCTGAATTATTATAATAGCTCCTGATTGGTTTCCTCTTCTCTTTTACTGGGTCACTAAAACCTGAGTATTTCTGTTCATACTTCATTCTTGCTTCACATCTTTTTGACTCTTCGCTACCTTCAACGTGTAGTCTGACATACTAGAATTGCATAGAAGTGCTTTTCTCATCAAGACCAGATTCTCAAGCTTCTTTTCTTGCCACTCTCCCATACCTCTCTTGTGCAGCTTAGCAAGCTGGGGTGCTTCTCTGAGTGTATCATTTTCCTATACCCTTCTGGTCCCTTTGAATGTTTTCTTTCTTCTGCATGGAACTTCCTTCCCCCATCTTACTGGCTTGGCTAATTTGATATTCTTCAAGACTTCATTTAGGTGCCACTACCCTAAGAAGTCCATGGTTGACTTCCGAGGAGACCCCAGACCCCCCCATCCTTCCTTGATGTATCTCACTTAGCAAGTTGGAGGGTATGTCATTGTCTGTAAATGTTAAGAAACATTTGGTTCCAAGGCGGTGCCAAGTTTTAGGGTAGAATTCCAGTAACAGCAAAAACATTGTCTTACACGAACACTGCTCCTCAACCACAGCCTGGAGCCGGAATTCTGACCCATTACATTACCTCATAAGCACAGGCCATTGGTCACAAGGGGCACTGGTTGGAGTTGGGGTGACTCACCGTAACCAATCAGCACTGCTACTAGCAGACCAGCTCCAACTACGTTTAGCTAGATATGATGAGTGGAATTGACTGCCTTGTTAAAGAGGAATTCTGGCACTTCAGGGACCGTGTTTACTTAAAAGTTAAGGAGCTGCACTTTGAAAGAAGGGTCTCAGCTGATGAAGGAGAAGAAAATGTGCCACCCAAGCAAAGAGTGTACTTTTATTTAGAATCTTAGGTACATGTTAAGCCTCAGCCAAGAACTTTCAGTAAAAGATTGTTCTGTTTTCTTTTAAAGTATAAACTACTTTTTTATTAGTCTTAGATACCAAGACAGACTCATAACTGTTAGAAAAAATAGTCTAAATCTGTCTGCGCTGAGCAAAGAGCAAAGCAGAGGTTAATGTAGAAATAAATATTGATCAGAAAATACATTGTAATTTGATTATATAAAATGTTAGTAGGTAAGAGTATACAGTTTTAAACTAAAACAGTTTACATACTAAAGAAGAAGAGAGCCTGGCTCTTTTCCTTAAAAAAAAAAAAGACTGTCATTGAATTTTAGGAAGTCTGTGAAATTAAAGAAAATGCTTAATAATTACCAAATAAATAGTATTTGTTTGCTGCTTCTAAGTAATTACTTTTTTAAATCCAAGTTTTTTAAATAGTTCTATATAACCAAGAATTACTTCTGTTTAGCTTGTAAAAATTAGTTTTCAATTCCACTGAAATAAAAAAATATATGATATGTGAAAGAGTACCTTTGTAACCATTATACTCA
This sequence comes from Sturnira hondurensis, assembly GCF_014824575.4. Taxonomy (NCBI): domain Eukaryota; kingdom Metazoa; phylum Chordata; class Mammalia; order Chiroptera; family Phyllostomidae; genus Sturnira; species Sturnira hondurensis. The sequence goes on along the minus strand of NW_028090067.1, from coordinate 8,817,381 downwards.
AAAAAGTTTAAAGGAAAAGAAAATGGAAAATTTTAATCTGTTACTTTTGTATTCAGAAATACAAAAGAAGTGAATTGCACCTTTTAAATTCTATCAATCAATGCCTAGATTTTCTTATCAGGGGAAAGAAAAAAAGTTTTTTTCATCCTTTTCTGTACTTAGATTTACATCCCAGAACTAAGATTACTATGATTACATAGTAATTAATATTTTTGCTATAGGATGTAGAGATTAGCCTTTGGGCCTCCCCTTTAGCAAGAGATGAAATCCATAATGGTTAAGGCACAGGCTAAGTCCTATTTTAGAAATGGTCAGCTTGCTTGGGTTCAGATTCTGCCCTGTGACTTTCTAGCTAAATGACCTTGGATTAATTACCTAATTTCTCTCTGCATCAGTTTCCTCATCAGTAAAATGGAAATAGAAGAGTTCACCCACCATAGAATTGTTCAGATTAAGAAAAAAATAATGTAAGCACTTAGCACAGCTCTGGACAAGCAGTAAATGTTAGTAGTGCTTTACGAATGGTTTAATGGAAGAAGATACAGCAAGTTCTACACAGTTGGGTTTACCAGGCTTTTGGATCACAGCTGGTTTATGATCCTGTGGTTGTAGGTAACCATTGTGTTTTCAACAAAGACATATTTAACATACACAGAGTAGTTATCCCTCTGAATTATATTGTTTTCTCAAACTGAAAAAAATCTGTATTTTAAATGTTATAGTAAAGAATAGACTTTTGAGCCCTGGCTGGTATAGCTCAGTGGATTGAGCGCGGGCCTGCGAACCACACGATCACGGTTCGATTCCCAGTCAGGGCACATGCCTGGGTTGCAGGCCAGTTCCCGGCAGGGGGCGCACAAGAGTCAACCATACATTGATATTTCTCTCCCTCTCTCCTTCCCTTCCCCTCTACAGATAAACAAATAAAATCTTTTAAAAAAAGAATAGACTTTTGAAATTGAAATTCAACCAGTCATATCCAATATTAATAGAAGGGTAGTTTGCAGCATATTGATTTGGCTAAAGAAAGCATGTAATTGAGTTCAAGTTACTATGCAGACTGATCAGAACCAGCTCAGTTGGCATTTGTCCTGGAGGTATCTATTCAAAAGCTTTATTCCTTTCCCCCAGACTGTGGAATGACCAGTCTTACGATTTTCAGAAATGAAGGTAACCACCTCAGCCTACTTATTACCAGAGGAGTTCATTAGTGTTAACTAAAAGGGTAATGGAAAGCCAGAAAACTTTCTGTTAATCATACTCAAGGCCCGTCCAACAGACTTCCCTTCTCTGCAAGGGAATTCCTTATCTGCCGCTGATCTCTGTCCTCCTCCTGCCGGCAGCCACACAGGGGATCAAAGGTTGGGTTTTGGCTGACTGAGGTTAAAATAAGCCTCAGTTCCCCAACTGGACAATTCTAAAGGTAGGTTTTATGTCAGTCCCATCCTTTTTTCAGTTCTTACTGAGCTGAGTTCCCATTCAATTTCGTTGCCAATCCTTAACCACTGGCAGGCATACTTGCTAAAAAGGAGAGTACAGGAAAAAAGTCAGAAACTTGTGACTGGTTCAGTGTTGAAGACCTTGATCTCAAGAGAGAGAGACAAAAATATCAAAAGGGGTGTTAAAAAGCAGTTGTGGTCTGCCAATGGCTAAACTTCAGCTGTAAAACAAATCATGGGAATGGAGTGTATAGCATGGCGATTACAGTTAATAATACTCTAGGGTATAGTTGAAGGTTGCTAAGAGAGGTAGTTCTTAAAAATTCTCATAACAAGGAAAAATCTTTTGAAGCTATATATGGTGATGGATATCAATTAGACTTATTGCGTGATCATTTTGCAATATATACAAATAAAACATGTTCTATGTCTAAAACTAATACAATATTATATCAGTTATATCTCAAATTTAAAAAATGAATAAAGATAGACAATAACAAGTATTGGCAAGGATATGAAGAAACTGGAACACTTGTGTATGTGTGTAAGTGATATAGCCACTATGGGAAACCTCAAAAAGTTCATCCTAGGGCTACCAGCTAATTCCCCACGTCTGCTTCCGGGCATGTACCATACAAAGTGAGAGCCAGGACTTGGGCATGTACAGGTGGGGGGCAGGTAAAAGTGGGTTTGCAATTGTGAGTATGCAAAACATGGAATTTATTTTTGCATTATTATTGATTAATTTTTGTATTATTTCCCATATGAACAACTATAAGCCTACTTTTGGGGCACCCTGTATTTGTACAGTCTTGTTCATGGCAGCGTTATTCACAGTGGCCCAAAGGTGGAAACAACCCAGATGCCCATCCACTGATGAATGATTAAACAAAATATAACATGCACACAGTGGAACATTATTCAGCATTAAAAAGGGAGGAAATTCTGGTGCCTGCTGTATAACATGGATGAACTTTGAGGGCCATCATTATAAGAAGTGAAATAAACCAGTCACAAAATGACAAGTGCTACATGATTCCACTTACAATAGTCGAATTCAAAGACAGAAAGTAGAATGTTGGTCGCCAGAGGCTGGAGAGAAAGGGAGGGCGGAGAGTTATTGTTTAATGGGTATAGAGTTTCAGTTTCGCAAGATGGAAAGAGTTCTGGAGATGGTGGTGGTGATTACATCACAACGTAAATGTGAAATAAATGACTGCTTAAGGATGCCAAACTTAGTTGTGCAATTTCAGTGAACACTTGTATTTTGTATCACTTTTCCCCATCCTTCACGTGCTACTCCTGCCAAAGGTGACCCCGTCGCGTCTACTCCCCTGCCCCGTGCACGTCACGCTCTAGAGTTCCCCGGCGTGCAGCATCACACCACTCCCATCCGGCCTCCTTTCCCTGGTATCCCACCCCCACTCATTCCCACGTTTGTAGTTTCTAGCGAACTCCTACTCACATCCCAAACCCCTTCACAAGTGTCCATCTACTTGCCTGTTCTAATGACTGTATTAACATTTTATTTTGGTTTATTATAGCACAGCCATGCAAAGTTGACATTTAACCACTCTCCAATTTCCTTATGGTGCCTAATGAATCTTTGAGACACTGTTTTTACCAGCTCATACTTTTTATATTTATTCTCTGAAGATAAAACATATAAGTGAAAATATTCAACAAATATGAACAACCTTCACCTGCACAAAATTTCTATATTGCCTGTGTTTCTTAATAACCATTCTTGAACATGGTTCCATTTAAAAAATTTCTCCCTGCATCTTTCCTGAACATGAAGATTTTCCTCTTCTTTCCATTGCTAGCTTTCCTTTCTCTGCAGTTCGGGACACTTGGAGGCTGCATGGGTTTAGCCCTGGTCACGCCAGCCTCCCCAGATCGCATCTCTGTCTGTAGCTGGGTCTCCATGGTGATGAGAACCATAAAGTGCTGAAGCAGCACACCGTGTAAGGACTGGCAGGGGAGGCAGTGCCGCGGCCTGTACAGGAACGGCACTTAATCCCCGTGGTGCCGGAGACGCCCGAGAGACGCAGGCTGTGGTGGAGCATGGGAGTCTCTCAGTTCAGGGTGTAGACTTGGCAGATTTATTAGAAGCAATATTCTAGGATGAACCTAATTTATAGTTAGTAAGTGCTTTTTTCAACTGGAAAAACCTTTAAAATTTTTTTTCCTTTCAGGAGACCAGATGCTCCAGTGCCTAATGGAGAAGGTGAAAAAAATACAGAAGAAAGTTCAGATAGTGAATCTTCTTTCAGTGACTAAGTTTAATTTTGATAACAATTACATATACACATAAAGGCATAAATTTATTCTGTTGGAAACAACCTGAACTGGAACTCTTCTTCACAGAAACAACAAATGGCCAAATAGTCACCACCAAGCTTTCTCTGTGTTAAAGTAATAATAATTAACCACTTACAACCTCACAATATGTCTCGTTACTAAAATAAAGATCCCTGAACTGAAAAATAAAGTAGCCTTAAAAAGTTCAATTAATGCTACAAATACTAAGGATAGAAAATTGCAGGGATGCAATGAGCATTTAATATAAAGTCAATGTGAGGTTAGTGATAAAAAAACTGACTAGATGAAAAAAAGTGAACTTGGCTAAGACAGTTACTCAGTTTTCAATGAATATTTTAGCAAGAAAAGTATGTGCATTTGTATCTACAACTTGTTAAATTTCTGGCAGAAAACAATATTGGATTGAAGTTTTCCATGGCAACTTAAAGTTTGTATATCATATAAGTAAGGCTATGAAACTTACTGGTAGTATTTATTAGCTTATAGAGCTTTTCCCCACTTGGCCATTAGCTCTTATACTATCAAAGTTAGACATTCTTATTTTTTATCAGATAGAAATTGAACAGAAGGTAATTTCATTGTAGTTTAGAGTGAGAACCATCATTGTCATCAGCTTTTTTATTGCCTAAACAGGAAAAAATATATTCAGTCTGCACAGGTTTAAAATGTTCTCACCTCACCTTGTAAATAATTCTTAGTGAATAATTAATTTGCACACAGTCTAGAAAATCTCTAAAATACAGTTGACCCTCAGCATCCCTGGGGGGTTGGCTTCCTGGAGGTACCAGAATCTATGGATGCTCAAGTCCTTCATATAACGTGACATACTACTTGCCAGTAACCTACATACTTTCCATAAACTTTGAATCGTCTCAGGATTACTTAATAATACCAAATAAAATGTAAATGCTAGGTGAGTAGTATTTATGTTGTTCAGGAAATAATGACAAGACAAAAGTCTTCATGCTCGGTACAGACCCATCTGTCGTAACCCTAACTACATGGTACACCTCAGCAACAGTGTAAATTAAATATATACTTTTTCAGTCCACTGTTGGTTGAATTCACAAATGCTGAATCTGCAGATATAGAGAGCCAACTGTACTTACATGGAAAGATATATAAAATGCACTTGATTAATGGTTCTTATTTTAGTATAGGCTACCTGAAAGCAGACCCTGAGAAAAGGACTTGGATGTATGTAGGTCACTTGTGTGGCAATCTCAAGAAGCAAAAGTAGAGAACAGAGAGATAAGGAGGGGGCTGGAAATCCACGCAAAGGTTTGTTATCAAGTTTGCTGTTTGGGGCTGATGTTCCAAGCCCCGCTGAGAAGCTTGAAGAATGCTTCCTACATTGTCCTCCCAACACAGATGGGATTGTTTATTGACCAGTTTCCATGCCCCATTAGTTGAGAGTGACCTCCAGAAACATTAACTACCCCTGCACTTCCGGACTCTGCTTTTGTATGAGAAAGTGGAGGCTTCCCCAGTGTTGAAAAAGGACTTGGAACAGAAAGCAGAAAGATGTATGGCCCACACCTATGGGATTTCACCAGCAAAAGAAGGAAAAATCTGAGCTCAGAACTGTCTAGTGCAGCTGTGGCTAATCTCACAAGTCGACAAGGGATGTGATGTGGAGCCAGAGGTATTTGCTGCTGTTTACCCTTGCCTGTTCAGAACTGCTTGAGTCCCATGTTAAGTCCACTCCATCACCAAGTCCGTAAGGTGATGGCCAGCCAGTGTATAAAACTACACAGGAGGATTAGTGAGACAAACTACATTTCCTGTTGCTACAGCTGAACCCAAAGCCAAAACTCACATTCATCATCGCCGCCGCCACCCATTGGAAATTTTCCTTGCTCTCTGCCAGAAATTCTAGTTTGATTGCCTGGTGTAGTGACCCAGACCTCCATCCCTTCAGGGATATGGGACCTTGGTGACTTGGCCCTTTTTAGCCTATGATTGTCACAATTGTCTCTGCTGTCCTCACCGAGCTTGGAAGCATCAGATGTGCCCAAACAAATTACCTGGATTCCAGATGTATCCTCCATTTTGTAGTCACAATTCTAGCTCATGGTAGCCAACATATTAACTCTTTTTTTGCCTGTTGTCCCATAGAGCAGCCCAATGGGACCATTTGGCAGCGTTAGCCTTTTGGTTACTGGGCACATGGATTCTAGTAGCTGGGGACATGGCATGATATGGTGGCCTTTGGCATGGGGCATGTATCACATCCTGGAAAACAGCACCCCAACCCTGTAAGATGTCTCTGAGCTGGGACCTAAGGTGACTCTGTAACAGGACGATTCATTATTCTATTAGACTGAGTGCTTCTGGACAATAGTGTGTATGGTGGGACCATGGATCCAATCATTTATGTCATTCTTCACTTGCTACAAAACAGTTCCTTGATCTGAGACAATGTAATCCCAGATACCATGTTAGTAATAGACATTCCGTAGACTATCAGATAGTAATGATTGCCGAGTACTAGGGCAAGCCCACAGAAGAGTACGTATTAGTTACAAAGGAAAGAATTGCTTTTTCCTCTGAGGTGGAAGGAAAGTAATACCAACAACTTGCTGCCAAGTGGCTGGTTAATCTGAAGGAATGGAACCAAACCCTTGGTCTCTGCTGCTGATCATGTGTTTGACAGGGTGGTAACTAGATGACTTCTACTGCGAGAAAGCCCAAGGTGCTGGGCCCACAATTAGCCTACATGTCTGCCACCACCATTGCTCCATTCGTGGGCATGTTGTTTAGCCCGGAGTGGTCAGGGACAGGCTGGCTGAAACCTGAAGGGATCACTCTGACCTCCTAATCTTTGCCTCTTCGGGGGAGTGCTCTCGTATTGAGAGGCCATGATACGAAAGTTGGTACACTTTGCCATGATAAGATTGTGTGTATTCTTAACTCAAGCTATCTCTTTCTCCATCATTGTTCACTCATCAAGTGCACCATTTGAGGCTCTGTCCATCAGCAAGATTTTTCTTTCACTGCCAATCCTTAGGTCTGCCTCTGAGAGAGGCTATAATGTATAAGCCACCCATGTCTGGCCCACACCAACATATTCAGCATAGCAGGCTGGTTCATCCAATTAACAAGGACCACGTTTTCCTTCTCTGTCATCCAGTATGATAATATTGCAAACATAGATTCAGATCTTCACTTCTCCCTGCCTTCCATGCCCTGTGCCATAAAATTGTGCCTTGCCTTCTCATCCTGGGTGCAACATCCTGCCTCGCCTTTTGACTCTGAACTTAGCCAAGTGATTTCCCCTGGGTCAACAGAAAGTCAACAAATCTGGCTCAAGCAGAGGCTTGAAAAATGCTTGGGCGATTGATCTTGCCGTCTCTGCCACTGACGTAGAACCCGATCGGAATAGTCTGGTGGAGAATGAGAGAAGTGGTGTTTCGGCCACTCAGCAACCAATCCCAAGCCATGAGCAGGTCCAGTCAAGATCAGAAAATCTGTCTAGTGAATTTCCAGCTTGCCCTAGGTGTGTGAGTAATAAATGCTCATTGTTGATTCTCCTAAAGATCTGGTTTTTTATTGTATAGTGTTAGCGTATGGATAAGTAACTGAAGCAACTAACCATAGGGAGTCCCCCCATGAAGTCCTAGAAGTAGTTGACTAAGATGCACGAGTGCAAAAGAGGCAAGTGATTTGGAATCTAGGCCATCTGTCCTTTAAACTTACCTGGACTTCCTCAGGCTGGACTTACCAAGTCTGGATTTACTCAGGCTTGATCCCAATGTATCACTTCCAACGGATGATGGATTGCTACTGTGACCTTTTGATTTGGTGAAACTGATAACACCCCACTCACGATGGGCAACTCCAGTTAATCATTTGATGTCACATATGGTCAGATTTTCAGTTTCTGCTGGGCACAAAGCTGTGCTGTGGCGGAAGAGATAGTGGTCTCTTTATATACTGCCGGCGTAGCCTTTTGGCTTTCGGCGTACCCTAAGATGATTGTTGGCTGATCTGAGTCAGTTATTTTTTCAAGTCCTTTAAGGCAATCAACAGATGCTAGCTAATCCTATAACCCCAAATAATTCTAGTGGCACAGCTTCTAGATAACCCATTGCCTCCCCCAGGGGATTGTTAGGAACTGTAATACACATCGGAGACGACCACCATCCTGCTCATCCTAGCAATAAATAGGAAGTGATCCAGTTCCAGGACCCTATCCTAGGGGTCTGCTTACCAGGGACATTCTCATACCAAAGTTCTTTGTTATGTTCCTCCTAAAAAAAACAAAACCTTGAGACAAATACTTGGAAGCAAGTAGTTTATTTATGACTTAATTCCAGGAAGCAGGAGTGAGAGAACAGGAAGAATGACATAGGGAAGAAAATACAGCATAAGGGTATATGATCAAGATTGCCACTGGCGAGCTTGGGACTTGATTCCAGGACCAGGCACCACCTCAGAAATGAGCAAGTCCTTCCCAGAGTTGTCTACCAGATGGACCAGAGGCTGAATCATCTGTCCACTGGGCATGGACCCACTGGTCAACGGTGTTACTCCTCTACATTTATGCGACATACTTGTATATAGACCCAAGGGGCTCCCATAGCCTTGGAAATGACACTTTGTCACAAAGTGGAGAAATGGGGCCCTTACTTGAGATGGATTGCTGTCACCAGAAGGTGAATCTGAGATGGAGTGGAGTTCTCAGCTATGGCTGAAATCCAAGGTGGGCCGGAGGATATTTTGTAGGTGCCATGGCAACAGCTACAGACATGGCTGCCTCTAAAATACCAAAATATCCCGGACTTACTTTGATTTAAAATGTATAATTTTCTTCTTGGATATGAAGACAAATTGGATGGTAAGCCACACTCAAGATTTCCAGAACTTTTTCCTTAAACTTTTTAGTTTTTAAAATCTTCCAAAAATGACCCAAGGATAAACAATGACTAAATCTATATCTTTATAGTCTGTTGCAATTATAATACAATTTTAAATGTTTCCTTTTACACATACCCCGCAAAGCTTTTCTGTGAAACTTTTATATCTGAACCAGAGCATGGCTCCTGGAAGAGAATAAATTGTGTCCATGTGCGCTCGAAGAGTGCCCAGACAGCATAACATTTAGTGAAACTTTTGTTTCTGATCAAGTGCTTCTCGAAAACAAGCTTGAGTTCCAGGATCCATGAAGAACTTCAATTCCCACAATTTAATTCTTTAACAGCTGCTTCAGCAGTGCCAGAATGTCTTTTCAAAAACATTCCCTCTTACCTTTCTTGTTGATAAGATTAATAAACAAAAGGATGGCCACTAAAGCCACCTACGTGTTAGCTAGTTTCTAAAATCCTTCCAGGGACTAAGCTATCTCTTCCCAAATCAAGGACAATATTTTCTGTCCGCTGAAACTTGTCATTAGTTATCCTGCTTAAGGCCATTGTTAATATAACAGGAACATTTTGCGAGACTCCTGTGTAACCTGGCAGCCAAGGAAAGTGGACTGGAAGAGCATATTTGAGCAATGACAACCTTGCTGCACTAGTAAACAGGGGCAGTAGATGCCAGTTGAGTGAGCACATGTACTGTGTGGCTGTCACATTCAAAATGACTGAGCAAGTAGAGCAATGAGTATGCTTCAAATTTTGTGTTAAGTGTGAACATTCCTCCATGGAAACTATTTGGATGATTCAGAAGGCCGCGGCCATGGGCAACTGGTGGTTGGCAACTTCGTCACAACAACGCACCTGCTCATGCATCATGTCTCATGCAGGATTTTTGATGAAACATTGTATCACCCAGGTCACTCAGCCCCTCTACAGCCCAGATTTGGTGCCCTGTGATGTCTGGCTTTTCCCCAAACTAAAACCGCCTTTGAAAAGGAAGAATTTCAAATGATGAGGCTCAGGAAATTAGGATGGGGCAGCTAATGGTGATTGGAAGAACTGTGTGATGTCCCAAGTTGCCTAACTTGAAGGGAACTGAGGTGTCGTTGTCCTATATACAATTTTTCTTGTATCTTGTATTTTCTTTAATAAATGTCTCTATTTTTCATATGACTTGGCTGGATACCTTCTGGACAGACCTCATATATTGTGAAGGCATGCTCTATACCTAGCTTAGAAGTAAATCTAGAACAGCTAATATCAAGACATTTTATTAAGCTGCTTGGACAACAAGAAAAAAATCCTTTGAGCATCTAATCAAAAAGGAAAAAAAACAAGTCATTTCTAAATGAAGTGACATTAGATTGTCATCAAATTTTTGATAGCAATAGTTTATACTGAAAGACAATGGCATAACATAGTTAAAATATTTTTTAAAAGAAAATGCATGCTAAATATTTTACATCCAGCCAAACTAAACTTCATAATCGATTATAAATATATAATGAAACCAGTAATCCTAGAACTCAACAAAACAACTAATGCAATTTTAAAATGGGCACTGTGGTGATAGATGGAGATTTGACTTGGGGTAGTGAACTCACAATACAATATCCAGATTGTAATAATACAGATTATTTATTATTATAGAATTGTACACCTAAAACATATAATTTTATTAGCCAAGGTGATCTCAATAAGTTCGATAAAAAATGGGCACGGGACTTGAATGGGTATTTTCCCAAAGAAGACATATGAATGGCCAATAAGCACATGAAAAGATACCCAACATCTCAATCATTAGTGAAATGGAAATCACAACCACAATTAGGTATCACCTCACATTCATTAGGATGGCTATTATAAAACAAAACAAAGGATGCGGAGAAACTGGAGCCCTTGAACATTGCTGGTGGGAGTGTAAAAGTGTGTGGCTGCTGCGGAACTAGTACAGCAGTTCTGAAAATAAATTAAGCACAGAATTGCCACGTGGTCCAGCAGATCCACTTCTGGGTATAGACCCAAAAGAGTGAAAGTAGAGTCTCAAACAGCATAGTTCCCAAAAGCCCAAGGGTAGAAACAACTCAAATGCCCGTCCATGGGTGAATGGATAAGCAAAGTGTAATACATACATACAATGGAGTGTTAAGCCTTAAAATGGAAGGAAATTCTGATAACGTTACAACAGGGATGAACCCTTGAAGATATTATGAGAGGCCAGACACAAAAGGACAAATATTGTATCATTCTTCTTGTATGAGATCTTGTATCTAGTGTAGTCAAATTTATAGACACAGAAAGGGTAATGGTAGTTACCACAGTCTGGGAGGGGAGGGGAATAAAGAATTAGTGTTCGGTGGGTACTGAGTTTCAGCTGAGGGCCATGAAAAAGGTCTGGAGAAGGATAGTGGTGGTGATTGCACACCAATGTGAATGTACCTAAAGCCACTGAACCACACACTTAAAAATGGTTAAACTGTTCAATGTTATGTATATTTTACCACAATTAACAAAATGATTAAAATCATGCCAGGACCTAAGAACCTAAGAACCTAATTAAGGAACGTGTTACCATAAAATCTTCCCTTGAAAATGGGACAAATGAATAAACAAGGTTGCAGCCGAGTTTAACAACAGCTACCATGTGCTAGGTTGCTAGATTGCCAAGGACAAAGATTTATGTGTTTATATAACTAGTGACTATTAAGTGCTAACTATGCATCACGTGCTGTTATAGGTGTCCAGGATACTGCAATGCATAAAACAGACCAAAGTCTCCACCTTCAAGTAGCTTGCATTGTTATTGGGATAGAGAAACCGACGAATAAGTAAAATATATTGTACGCCAGGTAGTGATGAGTACCTGAAGAAAAATTAAGCAAGGAAGGAGGATAGAATAGAGAGCGTTGGGAGGTATTCACAATCTGGTGATGGGAAAAACAAATACTTTTTAGAAATCAAGATGAATGCTTCATAAGAACACATGTGGAATATTTTACGGATGTACCGAGGAGGGACACCTAATCTCAGTTTAGAGAAGCTGACTGTCAGGGAAGCAGCGTCAGATCTGAGCACTACAGGATGCCACGAGGAGTCATCAGCAGGAGGGGGCAAGATCCGGGAGAAGCATGTGCCAATACCGTGATGGATGAGATGCCAGAGGTCATCGGGAGAACCAAGAAATTCAGTATGGAAAGAGAGGTGAGTCTGGTAGAATAAGGCATTGTGGTGCATGAGAGGGAGATTGAGTTTTATCTAAAAGTCTATGCAGAACTATCAAAAGGCAAACAGAAAGTAACATAATTGGATCGTACTTCAGAAAGATCACCTTTTTTGCTATGTGGACCTGATTGAAAAAAATTAAGAACAGAATCAGGGAGATATGACTAATGAATCCAAAAGAGAAATGATAGAATTGAATTAAACCATGGACTATTGGGATAACAAGGGGACCTGCTTGAGAAATGCAGAGGAGCAAATCGACAAGATTTGGTGACCAGCAAGATGTGCGGTTTGAAGGAGAGAGACATCAAGGATGATGCCCAGATTTAAGGCAATGATGACTGCATACCATTGACTAAATTGGGTGCAGAAGAGAGCAGGTTTAGGGTAAATTATTTCATTTGAGACTGTTTACTTTGGAGCACTTGGGAACATCCAAGTGAGGCTGTTCAGTAGGTAATGCAAGTCTGAAATTAAGGGGAAAAAATCTGGGCTGAAGATATAGATTTGGAACTATCAGCCCATAGTACATAAATGAAACCGTGGACACAAATGAGCTCATGAAGGAAACTTGAGATATAGATTGGGAAGAAGGCCAAGGAAATAACCAGGAGGAAACACACGCAACTCCTGGCACAGGTGGAGGAAGAACAGGCCAGTACTAAGGGTGTTAAGACATGGTCAGAATTAAAAGGAGAACAGGACCTAAAAAAGGATGGTGCTGCCCTGGCTAGTGTAGCTCAGTGGATTGAGCATGGGCCTACGAAGCAAAGGATCACGGTTCGATTCCCAGTCAGGGCACATGCCTGGGTTGCACGCCAGTTCCCAGCAAGGGGCACACGAAAGGCAACCATACATTGATATTCCTCTCCTTTTCTTCCTCTCTAAAGATAAATTAAAAATCTTAAAAAAAAAAAGAAAGAAAGGATGGTGCCATGGAAACCAACATTAAAGAGTGGCTCAAGTGGGAGGTAGTGGCCACCATCAGCATGGGCCAGGTAGCATTTATCACACTGCTTACATACCTGTTTGGCTTTCTGGCCAGACCTGAGCTCTGGGGGTAGCATTTGTAACTCTCACCATCTGACATCCAGCTCCAGGTACACTGCAGATACTTCGTATATATTTTGTTGAATAAATAAAAATTTCAGCCATTGTTTTTTTCAATATGTTTTTCTATGTCAACTTGCCTCTCCTCACCTCCCGGAATTCCCATTGCACATATGTTAGGCTGCTGGGTGTTGTCCTACAGCTCACTATTTATTTTTGTATTTCTTTTTGGATAGTTTCTATTGAAGTCTTCAAATTCACTCATCTTTTCTTCTTGCTATGTCTAATCTGCTGCAAATCCCAGGCCATTTCAGTTCACTTCTAAACCATAGAGGTTTGACTGGAGTCTGTTTAGGTATGTTCCATTTCTCTCCTTGTCACACTCTTGCTTTCCTCTAACTCCTAGAACATACGGGATATATTTAAAACAGCTGTTTTAATGTCTTTGTCTACTAACTTCATCATCTATGTCATTTCTGAGCCTATTTCTACAGATTTTCTTCTCATTTTGTATCTTATGTTCCTGCTTCTTTGCATACCTAGTAACATACAGGGGCCAGCAGAAGTACCGCCATTGAGTGTGGTTGGTGGGGTACGTGAATGAATGTCTTGCACGAGATGAACAGCAATTTGAACATTTCACCTAAAATGTCATATGATGTGCTTAAGTGTGATAGTGTTATGTTACCAAATTACATGCTTAGAATTCAGTAATAAAAGATTTTTGTGTAATAAACAAGGGTCATTATTTGTGCTGCACCCTGTAATTTTTTTAAATTTTATCTTCCCATTACTATTTACATTCAACATTATTTGTCTTAGTTTCAGTGGTAATTTTTTATTTACTGTCAAACATTGTAAGTTTAATATTTGGGGAGGTCCTGGATGTGTTAGTAATGTTTTCAACATTCAGGGTTTTGCAATAGGATATAGTTAAATCACTTGGAAATAGTTTGCTGTTTTCGAGGTTTGCTCTTAAACTTCTTTTGGTGGGTGCAAAACAGCCTTTAATATAGGGCTAATTTGACCCAACTATTGAAGCAACACTTTCCTGAAGGCTCTCCACAGTTCCTGATGTGTTAAGAAGTCTTTCTGCTCTGGCTAGGATGAATATAAACTATTCCCAGCCCTTTGTGTGTTCCAATGATTGATCCACTGCTTCTTTCCAGTGGCTTCTTTGGCCTTGATAGTTTCTGCAAACCCATGCATTAGCTATTATTCAGCTAAAAACTTCAGGGGACTTTCCCTGGCTGGTGTGGCTCTGTGGATTGAATACCAGCCTGTGAACCCAAAAGTTGCCGGTTGGATTCCCAGTCAGGGCACATGCCTGGACTATGGGCCAAGTCCTCAGTTGGGGGCATGGGGGGGGCAATCTATCAATGTATCTCTCGCACACCAATGTTTCTCTGATTCTCTTTCTCCCTCCCTTCCCCTCCCTATAAAAATAAATACGTAAAATCTTTTTAAAAAATAAAATAAATAAATAAACACTTCAGGGGACCCTCCGTGGATATCTGGAGCTCTCGCTGGTTACAGTTTTCTTTTCTCCAGTGCTCTGCCCCACGAAGTCTAGCTGCCTTGGCCTCTCTGTACTCTGAACTCTGTCTCCTCAACTCAAGAAGATCACCACACTCTGCTGGGTTTCCCTTCCCTGTGTAGTGGCCTAGAATCTCACCAGGCAGCAGACTAGGGCGATCTTCAGGCTCACATGGTTGGGTTGTTCCCCAACCTTTTTTTCAGAGCTCTCATCCTCCACTGCCTGTCTTCCAATGTCTGAAAAGCTTCAGAGATTTGGACCTGGGTTTTAGTTGTTTGAGGAGGGAGGGCAAATCTGGTCCCTGTTACTTCTTCATGACCCTAAGTGAAACTTCAGTGCTTCAACTTGAGAGCTTTTCATTTAATTAAAAGGTATGCTCCTGGGAATTAAGGTAGCACATAGAACAGAGCATGGCGGAGAGTAAACATTCAATAAATGTTTTTGAATCAATGAGGTCCTCTTTTCTCTCAGCATTGCCCTCAATACAGTATTTCTCTTTCAATTCTAATCATTTCCCCAACATGCCAAGAACATTATCAATTCTCTCCAGTTCTCAAAATACAACTATTCTCTTCTACATCCATCTTGGTGTGGTTAACATTCACCCATAATATTTCTAAAATGTTTAGGGGGAAAAAATCTTTAGAGATGACCTACATAAATTGAAGGTGCCTCTGGTTGACTAAATCTACCGATAACTTCAGGAGCCGAAGCTTCAATCAGTTGTGTTACCCATTAAACAGTGATCTAATCCTCTAAATTTTCCTTAGAGGAGACACGTCATATGCCTCATCAGCCTAAATAATTTAACCTGCCCCCCGATCTAGCTCTATCATTTATGGCCTGAAGACTAGAAAGAATAAGAAATTGCTAGTATTGGAATTAATTTTGTCACTGCCAGGCTTCGGGGCTCAGCGCTCAAAATGTCTTGAGTGAAATCATCTCCTAAATCGGCTCCCATTTTATTTTTTTAAAGATTGTATTTATTTCGTTTTAGAGGGGAAGGGAGCAGGGAGAGAAACATTGATGTGAGAGAAAAACACTGATTGGTTGCCTCTCATATGTGCCCTGACTAGGAACTGAACCCAGGCCTGTTCCCAGACGGAGAACCGAACAGTGACCCTTCACTTTGCAGGATGACGCCCAACCCACTGAGCCACAGTGGCCAGAGCCAGATCCCATTGTAGAAGGAGAAATACATTTCAAAAGTAAATACATTTCAGAGCTAGTAACTATACTAGCCCATAGAGGACATTTGGGATTCTCCTACCAACCCTACAGTGGGTTCTTTCATCCCAATTAGCACATTTGCCTTTTGAAAAATGGAATGGCATGACGAGAGCGGAACTACATCGTTTATCAGCACTAAGAGGCAAAAACTTCCTATTCACTGTTTCCAAATCAGTTGGGGGATTAAATGGAAACCCTCTTTGAAGCGAAACTGATTTGCCGAGGTAACGTATTCTCCCCAGTTAAAGTGGAATATGATGTCGGATAAGAGTGTCACCTGCCAAACCCCAGCAAAGTGGCTTATTACTACTGCTTTTAATTCATGTTTTATTTTTCATTGAATGTATTGGGGTAACATGTGTTTGCAAAACCATACCGGTTTCAAGGGCACAACTCAATAAAACGTCCTCTGCATACTGCCTACCACCCCAAAGTCCCTCTCTGTCCCCTTCCCACCCCCTCTGCACGCCACTTTGCCCACCTCGCTTATGCCCGCCCTCCTTCCCAGGCCAGCACCACACTGCCGTCTGGGTCTATGAGTTATGTATATGTGCATCTCGTTTAATCCCTTCACCTTCTTTCACCCACTCACCCTCTCGCCCTTTGACAGCTGTCAGTCTGGCCCATGTGTCCATGCCACTGTTTCTATTTTGCTCATCAATTTATTTTGTTTGCTGTAACTACTGCTCAGAGAGGGAGCTTTCCCCCCACTTACTGTCATAATTCTACTTCTATTTTTCACTTTGGAATAATGAGTCTGGATCTCTAAGTCCTAGAAGAAGTAGTATCATTTAAACAACTTTGCTGACAGCCCCCAGATTCCTAGGGCTTATTACTAGCAAGACAGATAAGACTTGGGAGAATTCTATGTTCAGAAAGATCTGGAGATATTTCTTTTCAGATTTTGATGGACAAGGATTAAAGGGTCTGCCTATTTGACTCTGAGTCAACGTTAAGACACAAAATCCATTTTCTGTATAATATGTTGATATTTGAAATTTTTTTCTTTTTCTTTTGTTTTGTTATGTTGTTCAAGTAGTTTTCTGCCTTTTCCCCCACCCCTGAAAATTTTCTTCTAGATGAAATATTCAAGTCACAGTGTGTTTCTCATGTACACTGGACTCATAATACCCATACCTTTCTAGAAGTGCGTGACTTTCTTCCACCTCTCCCTTCAGACAATTAAAACTGAATGGGAAAGAAAGGGATCTCAGAGTTTCTTTTCTTTGAGTAGAAGCATTTGTCTTAATCTTTATGAAATACACTACCGAAACAGGAAAATAAACAGTGATAGTTAGTTGTCACAAAACAGAACCCTGTAAAGTTAATTTATTAAACAGAACTTCAGTTTGATTTTGTGGATGAAAAAGTGCTGAAACATGTTGGCCACAGAACTTCTGAGGTGCAGAAGGGGATGCAACATGGGGGTAAGAGGGCTGAGTTTAATTTATTTCTCCCTCCTTTTATTTGTATGAATAATTTTAGGGCAGAGTTTTTCAGCATCGGCTGTAAGTGTTAGGCCAAGAGATTTTAGTTGTCAGAGGGTTGCAACATTCACTACACAGGAAAAATGGGACAAATGAAAGTCAAAAATAAGTTTCTCCTCCTGGAACTATTAGACAAGTGGGAACAGCTTGTTCACTAATTGCACAGATGAAGTCATTTTTGTTGTACGGATATTAAAGGCTTGACAGGAGAATCTTTCAGGTCCATCTTGCTCCGCAATATAATGCTGGTGACAGGTATTTAGGAACTGCCTGTTCTGTCCCAAAGGTTCGCTGTCTGCGGGGCACTACAGGCTGTCTGCACACGGAGTTAAGCTTTTGCCAACTGCTTTGAGGCACAGTAGACCCTCCGTGTGGCAGGCACGCCTCAGGTTGCAATTCTCCCCTTTGGATTTCGTAGTCATCCTCTAACTTTTGGGGAATTTTTTTTTTTGCTTACTTACACTTCAAAGTTTAAGAAAATTTTGCTTTCTTTTTCTTTTTAAGAGACCACTTCTTTTTTAAAAAGAAAAATTACTTGCTTTCAAATGCAAAGAGCCTTGCAAAACATAGTAAAATGCTTGGTTTCTCAGATCCTGCCTAAGTTTTATTTTCATTTGCACAGTCAGTTCCATTTGGTGGGGAGACCTCGGGGCTCTTTCACATTCTGATAAATACGATCACACCAAATATGTAGTCATAGGGGGTTGTTGGTGCGAAGCAGGAAGGCTCTGCAAAATTAGAGCAAATTAATCTAAAGATCAGTTAGTAGGATTTGATGTTACAGTGAGTTTCCACTAGCACACAAGGAAAAAACAAAAAGGAAGCCCTGTAGGTGAATTCAGGAATGTCTTTTCTGAGCAGCTACCTGCTGTTCACCAGTGGGAAAGCAAAATTATCCTTCAAGTACTTTGGTTTTTTAGAATTTTCAATTGCTAATCAATGTTCTAATAGAGATTTGGCTCCAAGCTCTTTGTAGAAGGGGAGTGTTTTGCAATAACCTCTTCTTTAGAAAGGCCGAGTCTATTTAAATATGTCAGAGTACCACTTGCCCTGACATGAAGGTAATTAATATGAGAACTTTTGCCTTTCCATCTTGCTTATCTTTTAATGGCCCCCAATAATAGACCATTTAAATTTTTTTATTTAAATAATTTCTATAATATGCCTACTGGGCAGAACGAGGCTGCAGTTGCACTAATCTCCATGGAAACATCCAAAGACAGATAAATAATTCTGGACAGTAAACAAGAATGCATTAACCTGCTTATTGTATTTTGACTTTGTTCTTAGTGCACATGTTGGCAACTTCTCCACAGGGAAAAGGTAGAATAAATCAGAAGAAATAAAACAATTTTAGTTACGCCAAAAAAAAAAACAAACACTAAACTTTTTCACAGTAGTTTTGTCCAACAAAATAATAATATAAGCTACATAGATTATTTTAAATTTTCCAGTAGCCAAATTTTTAAAGTGAGTTTATTTTAACAATACATTTGATTGAGTTCAATAAATCTAAACTGTTATCATTTTAATATATAACCAGCACAACAGGTATTACTGAGATGTTTTACATTCTTTTACTTACTAAGGCTTTGAAATATTGTGTGTATTTTATACTCATGAAAAATCTAAGTTTACTAGTCACACTTCAAATGCTCAATAGCCACATGTGGCTAGTGTCTACCATGGTGGACAGAGCAATCCTGGAGAGTAGTACATATTTACTATATCTCTAAAAAAGAAGCAATACAGTCTCTCCAATAGAGAATTCTTACAGGTTTCCCTTGGACTTTTAGAAACTACATTGGCTTCCCAGGACCTGACTTGTTTCTTTCCAAAATTATGCCTCAGGTGCTCTGTACTCTTTAAGGAAGCAGGTCCACCAAACTGGCGGGTATTTTGCTTCCCTGTGTCTATTGTATTAGCATTGTGCCCCAAGCCAAAACTGAATCTTCTGACTATAGTATTCATCTTCTAGAGCCCTTTCCACTTCAGGGCCTGTGGCCCTGCAACCTACTGCAAAAGCTGATTTGAATCCAAGAGGAAGTTTGTTCAGTTCTCATGGGCCCAAACCTACGTCAACCCGAACAGCCTATCAATCAGCACACATTCAGTGCCTGGTCTGGGCTAAGCACTGCCTTAGTCATAACCTCATTTGTTCGGGTCCTCATTTGCTTTCAGCAGCACAGGAGTGGCATCCTCAGCTCCGCCTCTGATCTACTGCCTGTGTCCCTGCTTAAACACACCTGGCTGACCTGCTTTCCTGAAGGATCTCTGAGACGGCCTTCGCTGCTAGTAAAGTCTAAACCCTTCAGTGTTGTATATATGAGGCCCTTCCCACCTGACTCCACCCCATCTTCAAACTGCACCTCCCCAAACTCTCTCCACTAATGCTCCAGCCAAGGGGTTTCTTGCCATATCACTCTTTCATGCCGCGGTTATAGACTCAGTTTCCTTTTCCTAGAATACACAGTTTTCTCTTCTTTGCATCTCAAAAGCCTACTCATCCACTCTATAAAATCCAAGTTCGAATCCTGGCTTCCCTCCTTATTCTATGGAGGAGCCTGCTAATTTAAAAACATCTATGTTTCTGATGTTAAAAGTTGAGATCTGTCTTTTGTTGGGGGGGGGACGTTTTCCTACTTTGTTCATTTTTTTGCTCACTTGCTGTTCTGTTTTGGAGGGACCACCATTATTGAGCAACTCCAATAATGCTCAACCTTCATATAGTGTCAGTGCCCATCTTCTTCAGAGCACCCTCTCGGGGAAACCAAGTCAGAGCCTTTTTTTTCAGTTGCCCTTGAAAGCTGTTTGAAAATCAGACTGAACAATATTCATGTCAAGAAGGGACTAAAAGTAAGATGTGGGCCTTTTAACTCCTTTTTGTGGCTGAGTCCATGTAAGCACTCATTTTGTTTTTGTTTATCTCTTTTGGTGTTTTTCAGGGCAGTTTCCCATCCATGCTTTTGATAGCCGAGCTGTCAACAATTCACTCTCACACTTCAGCCCGTCCCCAGTCAAACAACTCATCATCTCTTTAAACCTCTTCTTCTGGACTCTCTCATCACTTGGAGTTACACGCAAAGTGTTCTTCTCTGTCACTCCTAGCAACAAGTAAGTTGCCAAATCCTCTTATTCTATCTCTGCAGCATCTCTGACAATCATTCCCTCTCTGCTACCCTCACTGCCAACATTCTAGTTCCGGCCCATGTTGCCTTCCACCCATATCCTCGGAATCACCTCCAGCCCTGTTTCCCTTCAACTCTTAAATTCCATCATCTACCAAGATTTCTAAAATGCAGGTCTAAGCATGTCACCCCCCCAGCTCAAAAACCCTCAGTTCCTTCCCATCACCTGATGAAGTCCAAATTCTTTTTTGTAAGATTTTATTTACTTATTTTTAAACAGAGGGGAGGGGAAGGAGAAAGGGAGAGAAACATCAGTGTGTGGTTGCCTCTCACGTATGCCCTACTGGGGACCTGGCCAGCAACCCAGGCATGTGCCCTGACTGGGAATCAACTGGCGACCCTTTGGTCCACAGGCTGGCACTCAATCCACTGAGCTACACCAGCCAGGGCTGAAGTCCAAATTCTTTAGCCTGACATTCAAGGCTCTGAAAACAATATAATGTTATAATGTGATTTCCTCCTACTTTGCTTCATGTACTCCAGCCAAGATGTACTCATTGCCTCCCAAATACACCCTGCCCCTTGTAGCATCTGGCCCTTGTCTGTGTTATTCCTCTCTGTTCATACTTTCATAACTTTTTGCTGATAGAAATACAACCCAATCCTTCAAGTCCTAGTCAAAACTATTACCTCTTCCATGAAGTCCTTCTGGATTTTCCAACAGAAACAATCTTTGTTCCTTGTACGTCCTTTACTTCTGTTATGACCCTTACTACAGTTTACACTGTAAGCCTATTTGGGTATGGGTGTGTGTCCATACTATGCTCAGATTATAAACTTCATTTCACTGATTCAACACATGTTTATTGAGTACCCACCATGTGCTAGGGCAATACTGAAAATAGTGAACAACCTAGGCACAGCGCATCCACCCTTTTGAGGGCCGTCCTGCAGCACCTAGCATGTGTCTTGCACTTTGTGGGCACTCAGTGATTATTTGCACAATACAGGACTGAATTCCTAACTCATCTGAAAAAAATATTTCCAGAAATTTTTATTTTTCAGTCCCAAGGAGTAAGAATTTAAGTCAATTAAAAAGTCTTCAGCCCTGGCTGGTGTAGCTCAGTGGATTGAGTGCGGGCCTGCGAACCACACGATCGCGGTTCGATTCCCAGTCAGGGCACATGCCTGGGTTGCAGGCCAGTTCCCAGCAGGGGACTCACGAGAGGCAACCATACATTGATGTTTCTCTCTTTCTCTCCTTCCCTTCCTCTCTAAAGATAAATAAAAATAAAATCTTTTTTAAAAAAGGCTTCAGAGCAGCTGATATGGGGGCTCACAACATATAATATGTGTGTGCCTCTTGCATATTTGAGCCATGGAGACCCTGGAAAGCCCTCAGACATAGCCCTT
Source organism: Sturnira hondurensis (assembly GCF_014824575.4). Lineage (NCBI taxonomy): Eukaryota > Metazoa > Chordata > Mammalia > Chiroptera > Phyllostomidae > Sturnira > Sturnira hondurensis. The sequence goes on along the minus strand of NW_028090067.1, from coordinate 8,795,691 downwards.
TGTTCTCGGTTTACACACATCTAACAATAACAGTCACAACAACAACCATGTGAGCTTGGGCTTTCGATTTCCAAACACATTTGGAGGAGAAGCAGAAAATTAGGAGCAGAAAGTAGAAATGGCAGAGTCAGTTCCACAGGCAACCGTGAGACTGAGGGTCCAACAGCAAGGGAGGAATGAAAAAAGCTGAAAAGCAAAATAAAATAAAACAACTCTAAAAACACAACAATGTGCAGCCCTTTAGAACGGGGGCAAACAGTTCTGCATACTTCTCAGTGTTAGAGCACGAGGCTACTTTTAATGACGACCCCCAGCCATCAAGCCAGGCTAGGTTTGCATTGCACTGTTTTAGAGGGCAGGGACAATTAATGTATGGGGAATGTTTCCATCCCAGGTAATTAAAACTCTTGGTGTTTGAGGGATAAATCCTCAGTTATCTATTAAACTCACTTACCTAGAACAACTCCCTCTACCCCAACCCACAGGCTCTGCAGCCAGAGTTTGGTTGGACTTCCTTACATGACTTGATTCATTGCCTCAGAACTTTGCTGGCTCTCAGGGTCTTACTTTGATTTTCACTCATGAAGTTTTATTCCCGCCTCATCTGTACAATACTGTGAAAGGACTGATGGAGGACACAAAAGATTTGAATAATCTATACCCTAGGCTTATAAAGGTCTAGTTGAGGAGATATGACCTACATCCTTGAACCAACTGAAGGACACAGTAGAGTGAGATGTACATTAGGGTATAGTAAAACCAACTTTGCAAGGAAGAAATTTTTTTTGGAAACAGACAGGGAACTAATCACAGAAGATTTCTTAGAGATGAGACACAGCCAGAAGTGGAAGATTTGGGAAGGGCATTTTGGGTAAAGCAAATAGTACAAATTGGAATGCATATTAGGCGCAGGAAAGAGCAAATTGTGTAAAGGCAATGGTAAAGAGCCAGCCTGGCCACATGGGGCTGAGGGGCCCTGTTTGGGAATAATAAGAGATAAGTTTTTATACAAATTTCCACAGTTTTATACAAATCTCTGACATTTCTCTAAGGTCATGGCTTAGTCTGCTCAGGCTGCCATAAACCACCATAGACCGGGTGCTTTAAACAACAGAAATTTATTCTCATGGTTCTGGAGTCTGGAAGTCCAAGATCAAGATAGCAGTTGATTCAGTTTCTTGTGAGAGACTGCTCCCTGTCTTAAAGATGGCCACCTTCTTACTGGGTCTTCACATGGGGGAGAGACAGCAAACTCTTTAGTGTTCTTATCAAGACACTAATACTATTATAAAGACTGGTCCTCATGACTTCTTCTGACCCTAATCACCTCCCAAGACTTCATCTTGAAATGCCATCACACTGGGGTTCCCAGGGGTATGCAAACCACAGCCTAGGATAGCTATGAATGCAGCCCAGCACAGAATTGCAAAATTCACCTAAAACCTTTTTTTTTTGCTCATCAGTTTTTGCTAGTGTTTGTGTATTTAACGTGTAGCCCAAGACAACTCTTCTTCTTCCAGTGTGGCCCAGAGACACCAAAAGGTTGGACAACCCTCCAACACAAATTTGGTGAGGGTAAGGGGGATTGAAGGTAGGGACACCAATATTCAGACCCTAGCAGGTCATGTGAATTTAAATCTCGGTGTGTTTTGAAAAGCCAAAGAAATCAAGTTGGATGTACAGATTGGTACACTCTCTTCAATCATGTCATTTTTTTAACCTAGAGACTTTGTGCAATACCTAGTTGCAACCTACGAAGTTGACTTGATTTCATTTTACACATAAAATCATAAGAAATGCGAAGTGTTCCTTTGGATGGAATCTCTGGACAATCCTACTTCTAGAAGATATCATCCCATGCTGCGGGTGCATCTGAAGCTGTGGGTGATTGTTGACAGATTCATGAGTAATTGGGTATGAACGCAAATAATGACCTTACTTTCTACAGCTTGTTAACTGGTAAAGGCTGGAGATTTATCAGTCTGTGAAAATGAGGTTTTAATAACTGTGTTTTTACCTTTCTCACTAGACTGTAAAGTCTGGGAAGTTGGGGTAAGTGTTTTCCCCGGAGTCTACACCATCACCTACCACAGAAATGGGACTTAGCATTAAATGAACAACTGAAGAAATGATTGAAGGCAAGACAAATTAATTTAACATTTGACTAAAGCGAAATCATTTATTTCTCAAAATTAACTTAGCCTGAATTGGCTGAGATTCTTGTAACTGGTGGATCATGCCTTTTTAACAAATTAAAAACAAACCACAAAACCAGGGATTTTAAAGTAATTTTTTCACAGGCATGTTCGTTGTGAATCCAATACACGTATCCTGCTGAATTGGCTGCTTGGTGTAATTGAAAGCCAATTTCAACGTTCGCATGACAATGAAAATCTCAAGCTTAAATTTATTAATATGTTGCCTTGGCAGAACACCAGACCTCTTAATAGTAAAACATGGAGAGAAAAGATATTAGTCTCCAAAGACTTGAGTATGAGTTTGAAACTAAACTGATGTTGTTCTTAAAAAGATCTTTCATAAGGAGACATAACTGTGGAGTTGTGAATCTAAAGCAATTTAAATGAAAAATAACCCAAAGGACAGAAAATCAGTTTTAGTGTGGTGTTTAGTTGGAAGGCCCAGGGGTCAAAATATGTAAGTGTTCGAGGGCCCACCTGAGCACCAATCAGAAAACTCCTTATCTAGACATACTTAACAAATAATTTGCCAAATACACTGGGATATGAAGCAGAAGCACAACATATCAACCAGATGGACCCTGGGAAAGGAGAGCACATCCTTTCTACTAGCCATAGCTACCATTTATTGAGTAGGTACCAGGTGTCTGTCCAGAACTATGTCAAGGCCCACACAGACTAGGTGCTTACAAAACCCCCATTGAGCAGAGGAGGAAACTAAGGCTTAAAAACAGGCTAATTAAATTACCCCAAATCAGCAAGTCTGTAAATGGCAAAGGCAAGATTTTATTTAGCCCTTGCTACTGTGACCACTCCATTTTATTTCACTGCTCCTCAAAAGGTGGTCTTTGAACTGACAACATCAGCATCACCTTGGAACTTGTTGGAAATCAAAGTCCAGATCCCCACCCAGACCTGCTGAGTCGCAATCTCTGGTTGCGGGGCCTAGGAATCTGCTTCACCCAGCTCTCTACTCTACTCTGTATCCCCAAACGTTAGCCAATACGTACATTTCATTTGGCCGGTGCAGATTCTTACAAACCCAGGAAATTAATATCAATTTATTTCTCTACTTGAACTATGAGAACAGTAGTTATCATACCAGCAATCATAATTTCCAACAAAGAGAATATATAAAATGAGCCTTAAGGAAAACAACCCAATAGCATTATTATCCATTTCAAATATGAACAAGGGCTACAGTGATTGGAATTCTTTCGATACCTGACTATATATATTGATTTGGGATAAAAATAGTAATCACAGAGGTCACTCTAAGCTGTAACAGATAAAGTATATTTTTAATATAAGCCCAGAAATTAGTATCTTGAAAAGAGGGCAATTGTAACCATCATTGTGCTTTGACAAAAGTAGAATACAATTCACGAAAGTGGCAATCAGAATTCCAATCTAATGCTATGAGTGGTTGTCTTGCCAAATAATAAAATGTATTGACATCCTGCTGAGCTATCATTGGCGTGTTATATAGACATTGAAATCTTCTAAGCAGAGTTACTGGAAGTCATTCAAGTATTTATAACAGTGGAATGGGTAAACTGGAGACGTTCTCTTTCAATAAATTTTTTGTTCCAAACTCCTTGATGAGAAAATATTTGGAATAAAGCACAATAGATTTATGTACAGACTTATATGGCTGAAATTGATTTTTGTTTCTCTGGGAATTTAAGAATCTTTTTAATAGTTGAGAGCTGGTGCACAGCTGCAGAAGGTTGCCTTACCACCGAGCCAATGTTTATGCCTTCCTGATAGAACACACGAGAGCTCTCTCTGTTTTCTATCTTACTTTTATGTTAAAAGTCTGGCAACACTGGGATATAATACTTATTTCTTCAAAATGTTTCTAAATTGTTGTTCACTGTTTTGTATTTCATCTCAAAGCTGCTTTATTTATAATATTATTAAACCTCAAAGAAACCCATATGGTGGAAGAAAAGGAGAAATTTTGCGATTTCACTGTTTTATTCTTCTTTAATAGAATTTATGTGAGACTGAAAATTGTTCAAGTCTGTTTTTTATTCTCAAGAAGTATGTCCACGTCTTGCAACAAGGAGGCTTAAACAGATGGGTAAATTATATTACACAATAAATCGTGTGGCTGAAATACAATTCTGCCTAAGTTTCCCTCTTTCCAACAGGTATGTGTTGGTCATGTAGGTACTTGCTTTTTCTATATTTAAATAAAGCAAACCCATCCTCACAAAATAAAACATATTTTCATCCAAATACAGATCTAGCAATATTGCTTCTAGCAGTACCTACTTCTCAATAATTTCTAGATTCTTTCTTATGCATTTACTTCTGCTGCTTAATATTTGCTTAGTGTACCTGAGGCCAGCAGAGGTACAGGTGCAGTACTCATATGATTAGCACTCGAGTAACTATCATTATTTACATACATCTGCTGAAAACACAGAATTTGTCCATAAGCAAAGCAGTTTTTGCTTTCTGGAATCTTATCTCTCACTACCAAAGTTTTAATGCAATAAGCATCATTATTTACAGAGGAGAATAAGAGTGAGAATCCAACAGGTCAGTATAATGTAGTGTTTAAGATCTTGGTTACAATCCTCATTCTGCTGCTTACTACCTATGTGGCCATGAATCAGTCACTTCAGCTTCACATGTCTTCACTTCCTATTTCATGGTCTGTTGTGAAAATTAACTCAGAGAGTGCTTGAGAAAACACCTGGTATGAGGCAGCTGGTCAGTATATGGTAGCCGCTATCATTGTTATTCTCTGAGTCCTTCCTATCACTTGTAAAATGCATGCAGTAAATAAACAAACAAACTTTATGGAATTTCTGTTGTAGGGAAGGCTAGAGAACCATGTATGTCTTTTTGCTATTGCATTCTAGCACATAGATGCCTGGCATGCAGTAGGTATAAATAAAATTTTAAGTGAATGAATGAATGAGTTATATATGTAAAACACTTGACACAGTGCCTGGCACAGGGCAAATGTTCAATTAATAAGGACTACATTAAGTATTTTTAACTATTTTGTGGAATCCTTTAATGGAGTCTGACCTCTGTCTCTAAACTTGGGAAGTCTTCACTTCCTAGAACTAAGACCCCCAAGGAGCTCTATCTGGTGGCATGATGGACTAACTCCTAGGCTTTGACTAGAAAAAAGTTCTTGGTAGGAACATTGGGCCAGAAATCAGGAGATTAAGATTTAAGCCCTGACTTGACCGTCTCTTAGTTGTGTGGTCTTCTACTTGTTTGTGCCAATTATCTGCCATTTCTTATACTCCCAGCTGGTCGAGTGTGTGTGTGTGCCTTGTCTCCCTATATAAGAACTACCACATTTTGCCCTGGCTGATGTGGCTCAGTGGATTGAGTTCCGGCCTGCAAACCAAAAGGTTGCTGGTTCAATTCCTAGTCAGAACATATGCCTGGATGGTGGGCCAGGTCCCTCGGGAGTGAGCAAGGGGCAACTACACACAGATGTTTCTCTCCCTCTCTTTCTCCCTCCCTTCCCTTCTCTCTAGAAATGAAAATAAATAAAATCTTTTTATAAAAAAGAACTGCCACATCTTAAGCACCTACTCTTTGTTAGGCACCATTTGGAGAATTTTCTAATTCTTTCAACAATCTTCAAAAATTACAGATGAAGAAACTGAATATAAGTGCTTGAGTACATGATCAAATTGAAACCACAGTAATTGATGGAGCCAAAATTTGCTCCATCAAATTGGCTCTCATCAAAGCCAAAGGCTTTCTACACTATACTGCCTTTCAAACAGCTATTTGCCTTGTCAAGTCTCAGCAGTTGAAACACTTCCCTGGAATAATAAATGTTGAATAAAATTTGAACTCCCTCCTCACAGAGTTGTGAAAATAATAGGTGCTTATTCAATTTATGTTGAGTGAATAGAAGAAGGGGGGGCATATTGGGCCTTCTTCAGTTTTGTGGCTTCATTTCAATCTGAGAGCTCATTTTTTAGGATCAAAACAGGAAGTGGTAAGGTAGTCACACGAATACAAATAATGGAGTTATTTGTTAATGGAGTAAATAAAGCTAGTGCCACATTGGCTTTAAGGCATTAAGGAAGTCAAAGCTTAGTCCCTTGTATTTTTTCCCCCAAATTTAGTGGGACTGAATATCAGTATCTCCATCTTATTACAGCTTCTGCGGACAGCAGCTCGCTGTGGAGGGCACAGACACTAACCAGGGGCAGGGATCACTAGACCTTCTGTATTCTGCCCCAGGGAACTTCCTCTGGGCGTATTACAGTATACTTTAGAAGAAGTTGATCAGTCCTTTGGTGTTATTACCACTCACATATACAGCGTCCGGCAAAAGTAATGCCTGCTGGAGTGTGGTGAGTAGGGTAATAATATGGGTGTAATAATTTATAGTTTTAATTTGAACATTTCACCTAACATGAAATGTGCTGTGCTTGAGTAGGATATTGTCATGTTACAGAATTACAGGCTTATAATTTGGTAATAAAAGATTTTGTAAATGCCCCTGTTTTATAAAAACAGGGGCATTATTAGTGAGAGACCTCTTCTTTTTGAAGACTACAAACACAAGAAATTGAACAACGTCATTATTTCTGACCATGGATACAAGAAAGTTCACATTTAAATGAGGGTAATCAATGTAACTTTGAAATCTTTACTGGGTAATCTTTTGAAAAATAGGTAGTTATGACCAATCTAGCAGAGTTGTGTTAAATTTAGAGATTGTATGAAGCAAGTTAAATTGAAAGCTGTAGCAAATAGTTCCAAAATTTCAGGAGCTCGACACAATAAACATTTATTTCAGACTCATGCAATCGTGCATTGTGGGTATTCCTGGTCAGCCAAGGATCCCTCCGAAAAGCATCTCAAGGTCTCAGCTCCTTCCTCCTTATAGCGCTACCACCCACTCGAGATCTTCATTGTCCTCTTCATTAAGCTGCAGGATGGAAAGAAAATGCAGAAGATCAAGCAGGAAGTTTTTGTAAGCCAGGTCTAGATACATACTGCTTCCTGCCCACATTTCTTCAGTCAGAATTCAGTCATCTGGACCCATCTGACAGGAAGACAAGGAAAATCGGTCTAGGTGAGTGCCCACTGAGAAAACGAAATGGGTGGAATGAATCTCCAGCAGTCTCCACCACAGCTCTAAATGTGTATTTCCCAACCAGCATTATGGGATTAGCTGTGTTCCAGGTAAAGAGCCGATGAGAAATTGCTCTTGTACAATTGGTACATGCACAGTATAATAACCATTATCTGAAACACTATGTGGTAGAAAGCCAAGTGTTAATCATGGACCATGATTAATAAGACATGATCTTTTCTTCTAAAAATGTTGCACTAAAATAAAGCTCCCAATCAACTCTAAAATGAATAAAAAGAATAAAATAAAGGTGGAAGTCTTTGGTAACATACATCTGTGTCTATTTTGCCCTAACTTTAAGTCCCTCAAGACCAAGATCTAATGACATATCTTTGTGTTTGTGGTCTTTATCTGGTGCCTGGCATGTAGTAGACTTTATAGAAGTGTTTTTTTTAAGTGAACAGGATAAAGAATCATGTTGAAGGAGTGCAGAGAATGCAGTAACTACCTACGACTGGGCATTTGTATAAGTTGTGCACCGTGCAACTCTAGGAGCTACGGTTCACACTGTACTCGTTGTGAATGGCTCTCCTTAGAGTTGTGTAGCACACAACCAGCTCAGCTGCGTGTGGCAGCCCTGGAGAAAGGAGCAGCCAGAACATGCATCGAGGGGATCATGAAAATTCAACTGGACTTTGAGACACATGAAGGATTTCCACGTGTGAAGAAGGAGAGAAAAGGCATTCCAGACTAAGGAAAGAGCTCATACAAAAGTCCTGGAAAGGCAACTGGCGGGCCAGTTAGTTACCTGAGAGGTATGCTGAGACAGGGATGAAAGGTGAAATTACTTTGTTGTTCAATAATGAGGGGTTTTGACCACCACACTGAGAAGTGTGAATTCTTTCTGGCAAATGTTAAAGAGTTATCACTGTTTTTTTTTGAAAAATAGATAAAATGTGAGCCAACTCATGTTTTAGGAAGATCATTCTGGTTACCATGTGGAAGATGGATTGAAGAAATAATAAGAAAGGTGACCATTATCACAATGCATCTGAGAGACGATGAAGACCTAACTAAGGCAATGACATGAGTAAAAGGAGAAGATAAAGAGGACTTTATGACTTACTGGATGCTTCAGGTGAGAGAGAAGTGAAATACTACTCCAAGACTGAATTGGAAGACAGGGCAATTAACTGCAAAAGAGAACAGGAGTTTAAAAGAGGGAGATGATATATTCAGTTTAGTGTTTGAGGCACCAGCAAGACATCTACAGATTCGAGGCAATTAAATCCAGACCCGGAAAGAGGCGAGATAATGTCTGAGCTGTCAGCCCGGGGACAAGGACTGAAACCATATCGACCATGTAGACAGTACAGGGCAGTGGTTCTTAATGGGTTTGTGTGTGTGTTTGGAGTGGGAGTGGTTCAGCTTACCTACTGCAGAACGAAAGACAACCCGAAAACATAAGTGCTTAACACAACTATTTATTTTGCTCATGATTTGGTGGGCCAGGAATATGGGAAAGACTAGGTCGGGTAGTTTTATTCTACATTCTGTTAGCTGTTAGGCTGGGCCTGGAGGGTTCACTTCCAAGATGGCTTTTCACTCCTACCCAGTGCTCTACAATACAGGGTCTTACCCTTGGGGTGTCCCACATGGCATAGGTTTCTCATATCATGGTGGTCTCAGTACATCTAATCACACTTTTTACATTTCATTGGTCAAAGATGTCACAGGGTCTGACCACCTTTAAGAGGCTGAGAAGTAGATTCCACTTTGTGGTGGAGAATTCCAAAAGGAATTCTGACCAAGGCCCACTAGTGTAGAGCAGAAAATAAAAATGGCTCGGGACTGAAACATGAAAGGAAGAACAACTCTGAATAGAGCGCTCCTGCTGATAGAGGAAAGATTTAAAAAAAAAACCATGAGCCAGAGGCATTCTGGGAAGCAAAGGAGGAAAGAATTTCAAGGAGGGTATAGTCAGAAGAACCACATAGTACGGAGGCAGTGAGGGTGAAGAGAACCGAGCAGAGGCTGCTGAATTTGGCTTTAAGAGTTCTCCAGACCTCTCTCAACTCTGTTTCAGTTGGGGTTTGGAATTGAATTCAGAAGTTTGCCAACTGAGTCTGCAACCAAAACATGTTCACCCCCCCCCCCAATAGAGTGGCTATCCTCATGAGATCCTATTTGTAAGGACAAAAATTGCAGCTATAGGTCTCTCTGGGCCTCTCCCTCTCTCTCCCTAAGTCTCTCTGGGCCTCAGGCGCCTTAGCTCTGAATTCTATATGAAATCTAAAAGTGCCATATTCTGCTCTTGTTCACATTCAAATGTTTATTTCCTTGAAATATGTTTAACGAGACTTGAAAATACTCTCTGTTTTCTAATGTGGTATTATTTGAGGCCAGCATAAGGGAAAACATCTGCTTTTATTTCATTCCCTTGACAGGGACTCTAAATATTTGTAACTTACACGAAAAAAATTATAACAGTCATACTGGGGTTCTTTCAAATGTGAAGAAAGAGAAAAGGTTTTGCAAATGAAAATGATGGAAGCCACCTTACTCAGAAAATAATCTGAGGATGGTGTTTGCTCAGAGTGTCTCCGAAGAGCCCCCATGTCCTTGCCTTCCCCAGGAAATCCTGACTGGTGGGCAAGATAAGAGAGAGGTAGGTTCATAAGTTCTCTGGGAAGTGCTGTAAGAAGGGCTATGAGGACGGGCTTTGTTTTATGCTCGTCACCCCCCCTCCAAGTGAACCTGGTAAGACAGTGGGGTAAGCCTGGTTGTTCCAGGAGCAGTATCCTTCCCACCCAGCCCCCAGCAGGGCTCTCCAGGCATCTGCCTTCAGCAAAGCCAAGTCTCAAACAGAGTTTACACAGCTGGGCCTGCATTTCATGAGGATCTTCATTCTCTGTAATCTGGTTCTCTGTGCTACTTCGGGGAGACAACTTTGCTCCAGTCATCAAGAGATGGGGAGACAACTTTGCTCCAGTCATCAAGAAAATTACTACTCGGCCCTCTCATTTCCAAAGCTAAACCCTTTTACTTCAGCCTGGTCCCTTCCTCCATCCCCCTAGTTACTACTATCGGCTCATTTCCAACTGCATGTCTTGTTCACATTTTCCCTTCCTCTTCTTTCACCTCTCTTCTCTTTTTTAAAGCCTAATCAGAGTCCAGAACCAGACTAAATGCTGCCTTTCCCTGGATCTTCTCCTGCTGACTCCACCACACTGCCACTCCACCACTCTGCCACACAGGCACGAATTTATGCGATAGGCAGACTGAGTATGTACTTTGGAGCACTTGTAAGTCAGTGGGTCTCACCCCACCCTACTCCTTCACCCCGCCTCACCACACACACACAGAAAAACCCCCTGCTTTAATGGATGTATCCAGAATATGGAAATGAAAAACTCTAGAAAGAATTCGTTTGAACCTTAGCATATGTAACCTTTGTGACATTTAAAACATAGCATTTATTCTACATTACAGAAAGAGGAGGGGCAAAGGGGGGTACTTTTTCAGTTTAGAGTCTCGAGTTCTTTATTTTGTACTGATCTCGCCTCTGAAATTAGGTTGTGCTAGTTGTGTTTCCCATAGACATTGACATTTCATTGTATACTATCACATGCAGATAGATGACTTAGCGGCTGACCATGTGGGTTCTGAAGGCAGACTGATGTGTTGGAATCTTGACTCTGACACTCACTAGCTCTGTGACTTTGGACAAAGCATTGGTGATAGTTAGGCTCCAATCATAGCTGCCATCAACTATGATTGGACTATGATCCCTCCACTTGGACGTGAAATTGGTTTCCCTTCTCTCGGCTCTTTCTGGACTGTAACTGCTTTGACCAACAGATCATGGCAGACTCAGACTTCTGAGCTCAGTCTTAAAGAGAACTGGAAGGCTCTACTTCTTTCTTCTGGGAACGCTTCTGTGTGGAGTCCCGCTGCCACCCTAGAAAAGGCAATGGAGGGGCACAGATGTACCCCGCTCCCCACGGACATCCAGCACCCACTGCCAGCCACGTGGGCAAGCCACCTTCTTCAGCCCAGTTGGACCTCCAGATGAATGCAGCCCCAGACACACAACAAAGAGCAGAGGAACTGCCTGGCTGAGCCCCATCAGCCCAGAATCATGAGATATGCATGGTTGGGCTTCAAGCCATTGAGTTTGGGGGTGGTTTGTTACACAGCAATAGACAATTGAAGCAGTATTTAGCCCCACTTAGATTTGGTTTCTTCCACTGTAAAATGGGGTCAATAATGGTATGTTCCTATTTTATCAGATTATTTTGAGGGTCAAATGAGATAAAAAGTATGGTAAGTGCTCAGTGATATTCCGGCTATTTATGCTATGTTATGCTAATTATCATTATTTTTTTATCATGCAAGAAAAGTCTCTGTCACTGGTTAAAATGATTCAAGAAACAGTGCAGGAGGTGGTGGGAGCATGGGAGAAAAGGAGGGTATTGAAAATAAATGAAGCTAATATTTATTGGAGACCTACTATGTGTCATGGCCCATCTGGGCTTTTACATATATGATTATGCTTGCTTTACACGGAGGTTGTGTTTTTATCCTTAGCATTAAGTGCAGGTTCAGAGAGTTTAAGTAATTCACCCAAGATCCCACAGCTAGGAAGTAGTGCAAGTGTGTTGCAAAGTAGGCTGTCTGACTGTAAAGTCCATTTTTCTTTCACTCCCCCCAACATTTGGAACAGAGGGGCTTCCTGAGATCACTCAAAGTATAGTGACTATTTTCAGTGAGAAATTACATATTCAGCCATATCCTATGCAACTCCACCGATATCATGCCTCTGATAGGAATACTGAGGAAAATGAGAACACCTCCCAAAGTCTTTTCCTCCCAGTAATAAATTATTACAACTCTACTACCAGGAACATGAAACCAGTTATTTAGCTTATGTCACTTCTCGGAGAAATCATGTGTAAGTGTGTAAAGCTATCCTTCCTTTTCTTTCTTTCTTTCTGAAATACCACCTTTAACTTTCTAGGGAGGATTGTCCTTAGACAGGTGGCTGCTTCATCTGTGAGAGGTTAACTTACATTGAGAGCCAGTTTGCTTGGCAAAGTCAGCACAGTGCTGATAAGAACACCTAGCCCTCTCAAGCCAGGCTTCTTGGGATCTGGGTGGAAAGCCCACGACAGATCTGGGCCCAAAGTCTTCCTCAAATCTGAGAACACTCACCTCATTCCTGTCTTCTCAACCTCTTAATCACTGCCTACCCATGCGCCTTCCTTTCCTTTCCCCAGTCTCTTGCAAAACCTTATTCCAAAATGTCAGTCAACCGTCACCTAATGGAATCTGAATTTGCCTCACCATCACAAAACCTCCTGGACCCCGGCCCAAGCACTCTCCCACCCCATTACATCCAGCATCCCAAGATGACCTCCCAGCCTCCATGATGGAAGAAAACATTTCAGAGCAGCTTTATAAATGAAGAAACTCAGTCGCTGTTTTTCCAAGGGACCAAGAAAAGGGTGTTACGAATGAGGAAAATTGTTGGTGGGTCATTGGCCAGGATAGTGAAGTTTAAACATTGACAATTAATTTAAGGATAATATAAACAGCTTTCATTATACAGATTCTAGGAATATGATATGAATAGTCTGTTGTTTTGAATTCTAAAATGTCCCTCCCCCGCCACACCCCACCCCCACACCCCACCCTATTACTACGAACTGGTGTTCTTTCTCTGGCTACTCTCTGCTGGCTGTTTTCTCCGTCTTCGTGTGCCGTCCGAGTGCAGATGAACTCACTCGGTGATTGGCCTCATGTGGTGGCCTTGCCTACATTTATTCTGGTTTCCTATTGTGTTGCCGAAACACATTTTTAAGGGTTTCATTATGTTAGTTTTTTTCCTACTCTCTTCTGAAAAATGGACTTTTCAAAGGGATATTAAAAAATCTTTTTGTTTAAAGAAATAAGGTTCTTTCTAGTTCTTTGTCCTCTTTCACAATTACAGACATGTAATCCATAAGGAATCCATTAATGTGGAAGAGGCTTTGAAGTGGTTAGATGTGTGTGTGTGTTTGTTTGTGTGTGTGCGCGCACACTGTTTTTTCTTTTTCTCCCAGAATCTTGCCGCTGCCAACCACTGATTTAGGAATGTGTAGGGGTATATGCCAACTCAATAATCAAAATCATTTTGGTACTGGGAACCCAACCGCAGTCTCTGTAGACCAGTGGAATTCATGGCCCGCTCCAGTTTCTTAAGTAATAGTACCAACAACATTTTGAATAAAGAAGAGTCTGATAAGATGTGATAGAATGTCAGGATAATTCATTCTGATTATAAAACAATGCTTGTTTTGAATTTGAAATACACAAGCAGCCTGCTGGCTCGTGGCTTTCTTCCCTGACCTGGTCTAGGAAGATGATTCAGAACTCACTTCAGGAAAGAGGCTCAGTACAAACTGCTGGTTTCTCTGCTACACACACATCCTTGTTTTTATTCCGCAAATGCGTATCTGGCACCAACTGTAGGCCAAGCACAGGCCTAGGCATTGGGACCACGGTGATGAACAGGATAAACACAGTTCCTGCCACGTGGCACTTCCTGAAGGGAGATATCTCAGCTGCAGTAGAGCACTTGCTGTTAAGACATGTGAGGCATATGTAAAAAGTGTGAGTGACGGTGAAACATGTGAGCTCTATAGAGTCCAACTGAACTGTGTTCTGATGAAGACTATACCATTCCAAGCTGTTTCATCTTGAACAATATAGGTGGCCTCCCTAAGTTTCAGATCTCTAAATTGCAATAGTGCTTAGTTCATGGGGTTGCTTTGAGGGTTAAGTGAAAAAAATCCTCGTATAGCTTTTAGCAGACTGCCTGGTTAATGGCCTCTAATAGTAGTAGTAGTAGTAGTAGTAGTAGTAGTAGTAGTAGTTAGTAGTAAAGGTAGAAGTGGTAGTAGTCGATGGACTACACTGACCCTTGGCAGAAAAGGCTGTTTCTTCACCCTCAGCATGGCAAGTTCTTGGGTCCAATCATCACCAGGAAGTCACAGATCATCCCACCCTGGGAACCTCTTCAATTTGAAGGAGGGGGGACGACAGTTTGCTCAATGCTAAAAACCACATCCTCTGCCTCCTAAAGCTGCAGTGCCTCCTACTGCCCATGGAAAGAAATGCAGCTTCTTTCTCCCCAGCTGCATAGCCTTCGGCTCCCCCGTGATGCATGATTGCCATACCTAACCTCTCCCAGAATGGTCACGAGGTTTTCCTGGGCAGGCTAATCTACCCATGCTGCAGTGCAGGGCAGAAAGCATCGTTCCTCTGCACTGATGCCCCTACAGCAGCTATCTCTTTAACCCAGCAGGAGAAAAAAGCTCCCTTGGTTTCCATTCTAGGGGTCCAGAGGCAAAAAGAACCCATCATGGCTGTGTGCCCACTCCCTTCCCTATAAAGTGGGCAGGCACAGAAAGTATCTTACCCTCCAGCTCATCTACCCCTAGGGGCTCGTGTGTGGGAGGAGAGCAAATTGGGATGAAATAAACATGAGTTTCCTCCTGATAATAATAGTTCCATACAACCAACACTCATTGAACGCCTAATTACCTATTTGGTGCAAGAGAAGAGACAAATCCCAGCCATCCTCTTGGTAGCTCAGCAAGAGGTTGGCTAAGCACATCTGTGTTAACTCGAAGAAGAACAGGCTGGTGCCAGAAGCTGATCTCTGAAGTTTTATTCCATCTTTGAACAGGACCACGTGCTCAACCAGGAAATTTCCGAGATTAGAGTGTGCCAGGTGATTTCTGACATCCTTTTCCTATGAATCTGCGGAGCGGTACAGGAGAGGGTCCTCCCCCTGGTGCTGTCTCTGGCATGCATCCAGCTCTGGTTGGTCAAACACACACCTCTCCTGTCGGAAGGTGGCAGCCCAGGATCCCCATGCCTCCTGTGGCCTCTCTGTGTAGAAACTTCTCCAGTAAATGATAGTTCACTTTCTGGTGCACGTCTGTGCTGCCTTGGTATGACCCCAGGAAAGGAGCCAGCATGCAGGTATGAAGAACTCAAGGTCTCTACTCACTAGGAATCCACAGGCTTGTGGCAAAAAAGCAAAGGCAGTTATAGATGCAAGTACACTTACAGGCACTTCAGACGAGTCTCTGGCAGGCTGTTCCTGCACCCTACTCCAGGCAACAGGTTATAATCTTAACTATGATGCATGCTTCTGCCTGATCAGCCCAGTCCTATAGGGTCACTTATAAAGGGAACCCAGACTTGGTCCCATACCCATGCTTTTCTTCTCCAAGGGAAAAAGAAGCTCCCCACAGATGACTGTATCTGACAAGAACCTCCTTTAGGAACAAACCCCAAAGGAGGAGATATTCACTAAAGGAATACTAATTTTTGCAGGGAATGAGCCACACCTACATTGACTTCTTTATGAAAATTAACAGAAAATGCTAAGTTTTTGCTACATCCACAAGTAATGTTTCAATAGGAGCAGACACTCCAGGTGGATGGAAGTGTGACCACTGGTCCTTTGAAGTGAACAGGCACACCTGAGAAGTTGCTCAGGCCTGGGCTGCTGAGTCCGGGTTAGGCTTGTGCATGCGTGCAGGGCTGAGGGGAAAGAGGGTGCTGAACTCCGACTTACTCCTCTCTTAGCCGATTTGCATGGTGTAAGCACCATGAGCCGTGGATGTCATACTTTCTTCTGCGCACAGGTACTCTTGACCCACAAAGCCTAGAGGAGGCCACTTTCGCAATTGATCTGTGTTGTTGGGGTGGGGACAGGGGCGGGGGGTGGCCACACACTTTTATAATTGACATTTGTTTGTGCTAGCAGGTGTCTCAACTTCCCTCAAAGTTTTCAGGACTTGATATTTTGAGGACAAGTTGGGTACAGGTCACCTGACTGCTAATAGTTTGAAGTATCCACCATAACCCCATTTAGAACTGGCAATTTTATAAAGACCTTGAACTTACCTTGGGCTCTGGTCTCCTACCAGGAACAACCAAGGAACTTTGGAGAATAACTGACCCTGTTCATTAAGGTTTTTTTTTTAAATTAAACGTTTTTATTTTGAGATCATTGTAGATTCACATATAGTTGTAAGAAATAATACAAACAGGTACCCTGTACCCTTTACCCAAGGTTTAATTTTTTAAAACAATGTTCTTTGAGCCCTTGTTCTGTGCCAGGCATTGGGAAAACAAAGACACCTCAGCTGGCACCCCTGCCCCTCAGTACCTTATACTTTCATGATGAAGACAGACACAAACAATCTCTCTGGTGAACTTTGTCATGCAAAGTGCCAAGAATGAGTGAGCATCTTGTAGGAAGAGTCCAGGGTAGTGTCCTAGGGAACAAGTAAAAGGTAAAAGTTTTTCAGGAGAAATGTGTATTGAAAGGGTTGTCTGGGGGGAAAAACCCACAGGAAAAGTCTCAGAAATATGAAATAGCATGGTGTGTACTGGGAGCCATTCAAGTAATTCAGCATGGATGGGAACAAAAAATTCAAAAAAGAAAATTCAGAAGCATCTTGGGAATAAGAAGGGAATGCTGTGTGATCTTGACCTCCCACATTCCATGCTGGAAAAATGAAAAACAGATGGAAAATACACTCCCAAACATGACTCTGGGAGAAGCAGGAGGGAATCTCCGTCCAGTTTGAGGAGCCCACAGAACCCTCACTTCCAACCCTTTGGCTATGGCCCACTTCCTTCCATGACCTTCACCCAAAGCCAAGGCCAAGAAGTCTAGCTCACATACTTTTTCTTATGCACAAAATTCAGAAGCATCTTACATCTTAGTCTTTCTCTGGGGCCCTGGAAGAGTTCTGGACACTCTCCCTGCCACATAGGAGCCAAGGGCAGTTGGGGCTACCCATCCACAATGTGGTAGCCCAGATTGGTAGAGGGGGCACCCTGTTTTATTCCAACTGCTATCTCCTTGTTTAGTTGGAAGGCCCAGGGGTCAAAATATGTAAGTGTTCAAGGGCCCACCTGAGCACCAATCAGAAAACTCCTTATCTAGACATACTTAACAAATAATTTGCCAAATACACTAAGATATGAAGCAGAAGCACAACATATCAACCAGATGGACCCTGGGAAAGGAGATAGCAGTTGGAATAAAACAGGATGCCCCCTCTACCAATCTGGGCTACCACATTGGGGATGGGTAGCCCCAACTGCCCTTGGCTCCTATGTGGCAGGGAGAGTGTCCAGAACTCTCCCAGGGCCCCAGAGAAAGACTAGGATGTAAGGCGATGGTATAGCAGAGAGTGGCTGCAGTGGAGGCCACAAGGGAGACCCCCTGAGTTGGGGATCAAATGGACATTCCCCATCCTTTAAAGAAACATGCAGCCCTGGAGAGCTGAAATGAAGCCCAGCTATTGGGAGGCCCCCAGACCATGACTGAGCTAAGAAACAGAAAACCTGGAGTATTTTAGTCACAGGTGTCTGCAAGGTGCCAGTAGAGCAAAGGGCGACCAGGTGCACAGGCAAATCATCTCTTCAAATATGGAGCAGCGTGGGACTGGAACACACACCTAGTTCCCACCTGCCCACCTCCACAGCCACGCAATAAGCAGAGCCAGATACTAACGGGCCATTGGAGGCCAAGACAGGGAGGGGATACTGAAATACTTGAGTGTAAGTGTCCTTGTTACTCTACAGGATGGGGAAGATTAGGTAATACCTAAAACTTAGATAGAAAGCTACATTTTCTTTGGAGAAGGGGGTATATTATTTATAATGATCAACCCCCTCTGTATGTGGTTTATGAACATGCCTGGCCAGGTTGGTTTTGGATGAAACGATTCTATGTTCATTCAGAATGACAAGGATTCTATGCAGAAGGGTGGCTTCTGAATCATCCACACTTGCTACCGACGCTAAAATGGTCCCTTCTTCAGTAAGAAGAAGAAGCAAGGTCTCTTACCAAAGAAGAGACCATTTTACCCCTTAATCCAATTTTGCTCCCTTTTTTTTTTTTACCTCTCCTCAGGTCTAAATGGACGACAACCCTGGTGCAACCCCAGAAAGTGGGGACATGGCCTTTATAAAAGCACTGGGTCAGCCTTTGCATCTGTGCGCTGGTTTACATCAGGTCAACCTGATTCTGAGACATCCCACATCATAATTGAAAGGCAGCGAGGAAGAGATGCTGCTGCGAGACAAAGAAGAGAGCTGTATCTGTTGTGGGCAAGGCCTAGAATTTGGTGACTTGCAAGTCAATGAAGGCCCTATTTTTCAATAAAACAGAAAAGTACATAAGGAATTTTCTTAGTGAAGTTTGCTGAATTAACATCAACAACAACAAAAACCCAGTCTTGGACACTTGCAACAACAACGGCTGATTTCCCCTCCATGCTCCACGGAGGCTAAGGTGGGCTGTGGTCCGCACTAGGTCCTCTGAGCAAGAAAAACTGGCTCTCCCTCCTGTGAGGGTCCCCTTTATTCTCATACCACTACCGCACTCACACTCTGACCACAGATGGGGGGGTGGGGTTACCAGACTGGCCAATTCTGATATCACTGAACTGGGGATAGTATTAGATTTTGCAGGTTGAGGGTTCAGCCCTACAAGACAACCCCTATCACTACTTGTGATTTAGAGGCTAAGTGCAGGTTGTCACCTGGGCTTCTAATCAATCAGCTACACATCAGAGGTTCCATCTACCCCCTCCTCTGCTTTGATTACATTTGTTACCATGAACATTTTTGTGTATAGATTTTTATCCACATTTCTGTTACTTCATCGTAATAGATTGGTGGAAGAAGAATTATGGGCTCAAAATCTAAGCCTCTTTATAATTACCAAGTTTTGAGCCCAAAATATTGTAGCAATTTGCGTATCTAAAGAAAGTATGTAACTACTCATTTTATGCACCCCCACTCACCATCAATGAGTGTAAGGTTTTTAAAGTTCTTGTACTAATCTAATGGAAAAAATTCACTTAAATTTTAACTTCTTTGCAAATATGAGGTTGATGTTTTCTTTCAGGTATTGTTAACAGTTAAGAATTCTTACACTGAGTATATAATATATTGAATTATTTCTATATTCTTCTACATTAAGTTAAGTCTAATTCAAGTGCCCCACAGGGTAGCATTGGCAGGAAGCTCAATACCAGCTATCTTTCTCAGTTTCCTTTCCCTCTCTTAGACAGAAGAAAGTCTGGAGCCATAATGGGAAGTGTGAAGATGGGGAGCTTTGTACAAGTGCCTCATTTCCCTCCAAACTGGGTTCAGGGGAAACTAGATGAAGAGGAAAGTCCAGCTGGGTTCCCACAGCCTTGAGGGTCCAGTACTCACACATAGACACACCTTGTTTGGGTCAGTCTACCTCAGAGGCTTTGAACTGAGCACAGGTGCCCTCTGGCTCATATCTTTAACCATCTATTGCTTGTCACTATCATGTTCTGTGATGTCATGAGAAGGCAAGATGCAGACTTCTAGTTCCCTTTTCTTGACAGAGTTACAACCTGGGAAAACATAAGTATGGCATGTGGGGGGTGTGGGTATGAGGGAATGTGACAGGGATGACGAGGTTATGTGTGATGCAAAGTGCTTTTCCCAGTGGTATGAGCAGATATCTCAGAAGACAAACAGTGTAACTGTTAGAAATGTATAAATGGCCCTGGCTGGTGTGGCTCAGTGGATTGAGCGCGGGCCTGTGAACCACACGATCGCGGTTTGATTCCCAGTCAGGGCACATGCCTGGGTTGCAGGCCAGTTCCCAACAGGGGACTCTTGAGAGGCAAGCATACATTGATGTTTCTCTCCTCTCCTTCCCTTCCTCTCTAAAGATAAATAAATAAAATCTTAAAAAAAAAGAAAAGAAATGTATAAATGGCAAAAGGAGACTTCTAGTCAAGATGGCAGGATAGGTAAACAGCTCACTTCTTTGCACAACCATTTCAAAATTACAACTAAACTATAGAACCATCATAAATCTAGTTGAATGGAAGTCTGACAACTACAGAATTAAAGAAACCACATCCATCCAGACTTCTAGGAGGGGCAGAGATGCCAAACAGGCTGGTCCCACACCCACACACAGTAGATGAAAATGCAAGGGAGTTATCTTGGGAGCGAGGAGTCCCAGCTCCACACCAGGCCTTCCAGTGCAGGAAGATAAATCTCCATAACTTCTGGCTGCAGAAAAGCAGGGATTGAGTTGGTGGAAGAAAATTCTGGAGTCCCAAGCAGTTCCTCCTCAAGAACCCACAAACAAACTTACTAAGACTCACTCTCTCTGAGTTCCAGCACTGGGGTAGCAGCTTAAAAGGCACCAATGGCAGACAGGGAGGAACTGAAGTCTCTGGCATCAGGGCAAGAGTTGGGGGACATCTTTTTCCCAGACAGAAAAGCAGGCAGAAGCCATTGTCCTTTTCCCCCAAAGAGCCACAGAGCTGGCAAGTGGACACCATATCTGAAACTCCATCAACCTGTCTAACACTGTTTGTCCCACTCTGTAGGTCCCTGAAAACTCTGTCCTACCCAAATTATGGGCACACTCAAGCTGTTAACAGTGTATTTTCCATATGAATGCCTGGTCTTGGCTCATGCTTCACAACATTCTAAATCCTTTCAAACAAGCGACATCCAGCCTCAGTGAGCCCCCAGCCTCTGTACCTCTTGCCAAGTGGCCCCAGGCCCAGCACTAATAAAAGCTGGCTAGATTCACAGCTTGGATTTACCTAGAAATCTAGAAGCCCAGAATAAGAAGCAGCTGTCTCCAATTGCTTTATACCTCAGGCAAATTGGCTCCAGACAAAACCTAGGTGGAAGCTGACCTTGGCCACCACCACACAGGAAACCCCAGAGCCCGTGCATCCAGTTGACAGTTATAGATCTTCCCCTACACAGATAATTCTCCACAGAGGGCTGAGGTTGGTGCTCAGTGGTCAAGGCCAGTCCTTGCAGCTGACCAGCCTGGGTAAATCCCTCCCATTTGCCTGCCAAAAGCAACCAAGCCTCAACTACAAGAGGAAGGTGTACTCAGCCCACATGGAGGACACACCTTGAGTACTCAGCTTAAGAGATAGGGGTGGCTCTGCCACTGAACCCTCCAGGACACCTACTGCATTAGGCCACACTACCAAGACAAGGAGTTATAGCAGCTCTACCTAACACACAGAAACAAACACAGGGAAGCTTCCAAAATAAGGAGATGAGAAAACATGACCCAAATGAAAGAGCAGATCAAAACTCCAGAAAGGGACCTAAATACAATGGAGATAAGCAATTTATCAGGTGCAAAGTTCAAGTCACTGGTTGTAAGTTTTCTCAAGGAACTTAGTGAGGACCTCAACAGCATAAAATAGACACAGTCATAAATAAAGGATACGCTAATTGAAATAAAGAACATATTACAGGGAAACAACAGTAGAGTGAATAAAGCTGAGAATCAAATCAATGATTTGGAACATAAAGAAGCAAAAAACAGCCAATCAGAGCAACAAGAACTAAAAATCCAAAAAAACAAGCATAGTATAAGCAGCTTCTGGGACAGCCTCAAGAGGTCCAATATTTGCATAATAGGGGTGCCAGAAGGAGAAGAGAAAGAGCAAGAAACTGGAAATCTATTTGAGAAAATAATGAAAGAAAACATCTCTAATTTGGTGAAGAAAATAGACATGCAAGTCCAGGAAGCACAGAGAGTCCCAAACAAGATGGATGGGAAGAGGCCACTCCAAGACACATCATAATTAAATGCCAAAGGTTAAAGATAAAGAGAGAATCTTAAAAGCAGCAAGAGAAAAGAAGTTAGTTACCTACAGGGAAGTTCCCATAAGACTATCAGCTGATTTCTCAAAAGAAATTTTGCAGGCCACAAGGGATTGGCAAGAAATACTCAAAGTGATGAAAATCAGGCACCTACAGCCAAGATTGCTCTACCCAGCAAAGCTATCATCTAGAGTTGAAGGGCAGATAAAGAGCTTCCCAGACAAGAAAAAACTAAAAGAGTTCATCATCACCAAATCATTATGGAATGTTAAGAGACTTACTTAAGAAGAACAAATCAAAATTATGAGCAGTAAAATGACAACAAATACATATCTATCAACAATTGAAAAAAACTAAGCAAACAAAAAGAGAGATGGAATTGTGGACACAGCATTTTGATGGTTGCCAAGTGGGAGGGGGGTGTGGGGGAATGGCTGAAGAGGTGAGGGGATTAAGAAGTACAAATGGGCAGTTACAGAATAGCCATGGGGATGTAAATTATATTATAGGAAGTGGAGTAGCCAAAGAATTTATACACATGGCCTATGGACATGAACAATGGTGGGGGGATTGCCTAAGGAATAGGGGTACTGGGTAGAGGGGAGCAAAGGGAGGAAAATTAGGACAACATTAATAACATAATCATAAAATATAATTTTTAATGGTTAAAGTCTAAGAAATTATGGAACTGTTGAATCATAAGTCATCATCTTTCTTCTGTAACCAAGAAAGCAATCACAACATTTGTATTGAGTTAGAACGGAAATACAAAGGCTGCTCATGAAGACCACTTCACGGACACTTACTATCAAGCCCCTCTGCATTCATACCCCCCACCTCCACTATTTTCTCCATACCCCACTCTTGAAAAAGTTTTACTTCTTCCAATTGTCTTGGGATGTGAGTTTGGTCAGTCAATGAATGAACAACTGCTCTCATCACTTGGGGTAGAGGGGCGGATCCCAAAACCCAGTCACGGTTGATTATCTCCAAGGAGCATATATAACTGTCTTCAACTCTCCTTTCAGGTAAAGTAGCTGAGCAAAAAAGCCAAATCCTCGCGAAACCCACTACCTGACTACCCATAGGCCTACCTTCCCTGGTGTTAAAGTGGTCAGCAAGGCAGGGGCCAGCTTGCCTGCATCTAAGACAAAGGAAGAGCCTCTAAGAAAACACACGAAAGCTGCTAATGCCTAACATGTTACAAGGCAATATTTGCTATGCAGTCTGCATGTATTATGATAAAAGAATGTCAGCAGATAAGGAAATGGAAACAATTCCCCTCCCCCACACATGCCAGAGCCGGAGCAGAGAAGGCAAAGTGAGCAGCGGAGAAGGGGCCCCTGAGGAGGCAGATGGGGAATGGGGTCAGCTCTTCCACTCAGAATTTCTTGCTGGAAGAGAGAGGGATTTTACTCTCCCCCACAGAGCTCTTTTACTCTTCCAAGTCTACTTGTGGTCCTTTTGATGTAGTTACTCCACCACACAATCTCACATCTCCTTAAAGCTCAACTTCAGTGAAAGGCCCTGAAAAAAAAAAAAAAAGATCTTTTTAAAGAACAGAAGAATCCAGAAGCTTCTGGGTCAAATAAGCCACTGTCTGAAAACCTGCTCTCCAGCCTAAGGGATGATAAAACTTCACAGACGGGGGAGAATTCCACATCAAGAATGCCTGCTTCTGAGAGCTCACTGATTGCCCTCATCGCCATTAACAAAAACAGATGTGTGTTCACGAGTAAACATTCAAGGTCAATAGATGTTCCTCTCTGCCAATCTAGTTTGGCACTTCGATATGAGCAAATTGTCTGAGAAGCAGAGTGGGATTTTTCTACAGCACTGGTGTCAAGGGACAGGAATGCTATCTAAGTTAACTTATATTAGTTATCTATGGGATAGACTTTTCTGTTTCGTGGGGAATGATTCGAGCTATGGTAAATCTTCTGACATGGAAAGAATAACAATTATTCTCTATTAGAAAACAAGACAGTGAAATATTTAAGAGCCTGAATGGGAATCCTGTTCAGGTGTTTACTATCAGTGTAAACTGGAGCAATTCGTTTAACCTGTTTCTGTCTCTAAGGTGGAGGTTTTAATAGTACGCATCTCCTACCTTGTCGGCACTAAGCAGAAAAAAATGTGAACACATTCTAAGATTATTTCATGGCACGACGGAAGTAGGGTCCAAGAAGGCTGGACACCTAAATCTTCACACATTCTTTCACTGAATATTTATTGAGTATCTACAATGTGCCAGGTAGGGATAGAACGGTGATGATGAAAGATAAAACTTGAAGTCATCGTGGCATTACAATCCTGTGACTCATCTGCCACCCTCCAAGTGACAGTCCCATCTCAGCACCCTGAGCGTGAGGTTTCTCAAAGTTAATTCAACCTAAGAATCACCTGGCACTCTTGTGAAAAGACCTTTTCAAAAACCTCACCTTGTTCTA
This sequence comes from Sturnira hondurensis, assembly GCF_014824575.4. Classification (NCBI taxonomy): domain Eukaryota; kingdom Metazoa; phylum Chordata; class Mammalia; order Chiroptera; family Phyllostomidae; genus Sturnira; species Sturnira hondurensis. The sequence continues at coordinate 8,771,251 of NW_028090067.1, read as the reverse complement.
CTGAGCATCACAGGGCGATACTGACTTCATTTCGTCCTTGGCAGAGTAAGGAGCAGAGCAATCCCTGCCACAAACTTAATGTGCGTTGTTTCAAGTGAACTAGCACATGGAAGAGGGTGTTGGAAGCCATGCAGTCACTGCCCAGCGTGCGGCATCCAGGCTCCCTCTCTGGGGGCTCGGAGAAGCCAGCCAAGGGCAACTTAGAGCCTGTGGTCTGTCCTGGGGTCCTCCCCGACCACATCCTCCCTCTGGACTCTCTAGGGACATGACTCAGAAGCCACCTCCCAACCCCAGTTTTACCATGAGCTCATGGGCTTCAGACTGGAACCAGCCTCAAGCCTACCACCACAGTGGACACCTGCATTGTATTCTGGGAATGGCTATTACAAGGCTTCAGAGGGACGGTCAGTGTTTATAACCGTTTGTGTTCAGGAAACAGCGCTGCCTTCCCTTGGTGCCTGCTGAAATGGGAGATGAACCCAAAAATTAGAGTGGTAAACTTCAGTGTCTTGGTAAATTTTCATCACCCAGCCCTGCCCCACTGTCCAGTTTCATCTCCCACCCCTCCATACATCTCCCTAGCCTGACTGCCTCTTTCCTTCCTTTAGTAATGTAGTCCTCCAGTCTTCACCTGGCCAAAAAGCCACCCAGAATAACAACTCCATTTCCCACTCCACTGCTACTATAGGATCAGTGGGATGCCACAAACGGCACGTGGCCGCCTCTAAGAGCAGCCCACAACAAACAACTGGTGTGCGTTTTATCCCCTTTCCATCCCGTCCCACCCTCCATCCTGCTGCATGTCTTACAGAGGTGACGGCTAAAGCTCTAGCACCTATTCCGGTCATTGGGGATGAGACTACACACAAGTTGCACCAGACCAGAGAAGGAGCCTGGAGCTCTGAGCACCAGGTGGAGCCGAGCCTCATGTCTGGTCTTGAACTATTGACCTCTGGACTTCTACATAAGAGAGATACAAACTTCCATCTAGTGTAAGCCACTGTTATTTCAAACTTGTGCTACTTCCAAAATGGTATTGTTTTGCATATGGACATCATTATTACTTTCTAGAGTTACACTTTTAATGCATAAACATAAGCCTAGATAAAAGAATTAAAAACATTTATATAGATACAGAATTAGTTCTACCCATGTATGATGTGTTTCCTTATTTTCTCCTCAAAAATTTGGACAAAAAAGTGTTTATTATGCACCGCACAATATGGTATTCCTTCAATATTATCCAAGTTGTCTTAGGAAGACATTTTCCTCTTCCCTCTCTAAAATGCTGCTTTAGCTAATTAACATGCTATAGGAAGAGAAGCCATTCCTCCTTTTTCTTTTTAAAAAAATTCTCAGCTGAGGATATGTTTATTGATTTTAAAGAGGAGAGAGAGAGAAACATTGAGTGGTTGCCTCCTGTACACTCCCCTACTGGGAGTTGAACCCACCACTTAGGTTTGTGCCTGGTCTGGGGATTGAACCCGCAGCCTTTTGGCATATGGGATGACTCTCCACTCAACTGGGCCACCCTGCCTGCCAGGACCTCATTTTCCTCTTCATTTCCACTAGCCAGTCATGGCAACCCAGTCTTCTGTCCTCAGCAATAATGTAGCTTATTTACATGCATCCTAACTGACCTCGTGCTCAGGAATGTGGATTCTGGAATTAGACTACGCAGGTTCAATTACTTATTAGCTCACTGCTATCGGTAATTTGCTTCACCCCTCTGACTCAGCTGAAAAATGAGGGTAGTAAAGATAACATCGGCCTTCCAGGATGAGGAATGAGCTAATCTACATGAAGCTCAAAACATGAAAGCCTGGTGCATAGTAAACACCCAGAATTTTTTTTAAGTGTACCCAAAAGGAGGAAGATGGAAGTTATTCTCTCAACCCAGAGGTGGGCTTTATTTTTAGTGCTACAGGAACAGCAATGGTGCTAATAGGAGTGTCTTTACACTGTTATGGAGCACTTTGTAGGAATCTTTTCAACTACAGTATGAGTTATGGGTTACTATTTGCATTCCACAGAGAAGAAAATGGAAGCTTCGGAAATAAAGGTTAAGCCCTGGGTGGTGTGGCTCAGTGGATTGAGTGCCACCCTGTGAACCAAAAGGTCCTAGTTCAATTCCCAGTCAGGGCACATGCCTGGATTGCGGGCCAGGTCCCCCAGCTGGGGGCATATGAGAGACAACTGATCAATGTATCTCTTAAACACTGATGTTTCTCTCCCTCTTTTTCTCCCTCCCTTCCCCTCTCAGAGAGAGAGAGAGAGAAGTAATGTGCCAAAGATCACAGAGCTAGTAAGGGCCTGTGATAGGACTCACACCCAGATCTTTTAGCTCCAAATATTTTACAGTTTCTGCAAACCTTCACTCGCTCTTACATGCAAGTTGGTGTACTGCGGTGTTCTATAATATTCTTCTATCATGCCCTACACCCATATATGTTTGCAAAAGAATTGCCAGCCTACATGTTTCTGTTTGTAAAGAATCAAAGAGGGTGCCCAAATTTCCCCATGTAAGAAATGTTGTCTTCCGGTTCCTGACAGCTCAGATGTAGATAGGCCGTCTTTGATCACACATAATAGGAGCCCTAGAATATACTTTGGGAAAGGGATCTGGTCAGAGCTCAGCTCAGGAACAGGGTGAAAGAAAAGCCTTGATCTGTTTTGATTACCATATGGATGATGGAGCTTGGTTCTGAGTGATAGGTAGTTCAGGCTCACCCGAGACGGGACCCAGAGTGGAGTGTCTGGGTGGCTGTGAGGCTTCATGACAGCGCATGTGTTTTGAATTGACAATTGTTTTAACAGAAGCAGTTTGGAACCAAGACTGGGAAGCTGCTGCTAACTGCAGTGGTGTGGCCATTTCCCATGTTCCCTGAGGGCAGGGTCTGTGGCATCTGGAGGGATTTAAGTTAGATGCCGGGAAGAACTTGTTCACTCTAATGATTTTGAAAGGCAGGCACAACTATGGTTGTGGAATATTACCTGGCAAATTTGAAGGAAGTACAGTAAAAAGTCTTTCACACACAAAGGATATGGCTTGAGCCCCATCGTAGTAGAAAACAGGAAGTAAGAACACAAAGTAGTGGCCCTGACTGATGTGGCTCAGTGGATTGAGCACTGGCCTGTGGACTGAAAAGCTGCTGATTCAATTCCCAGTCAGGGCATGTGCCTGGGTTTCGGGCCAGGTCCCCAGTTGCGGGTGTGTGAGAGGTAGCTGATTGATGTTTTGTCTTCACACATCGATGTTTCTCTCCCTCTCTTTCTCCCTCTCTCTAAAAATAAATAAATAAAATATATTTTAAAGAAGAACAAAAAGTAATAGTGTATAGTCATGAGTAGCCAAAACAGGCCTGAGTTCAAGCCCTAGCTTACTAGTTCAGCGATTTGGGTCCATTTCCACAACCATTCTGGTCCTCTATTTCCCCCTCTACAAAAAGGAGATCACAGTAGACCAACCTCTGAGAGCCACTGTGAGGCCGAAAAACAATACATCCAATAACATGGGAGGTGTTCAACATACAGGGGTGAACAAAAGTAGGTTTATAGAATACAAATAAATAATACAGCACTTAATAAATAATAATACAGCAATAAACTGCTCGTGTTCTCACAACTGTAAAGCAACTTTGCTGCCCTCTGTGTATTCATGTCATCCTTTTCTCAGAAATCTTTTCCTCTTCTGTGACTCTGTGTTTCGGCACTTCCTGGAATCCTAAGGCACTAGGAACTTTCCAAAGAGCTTAAGCTGCTTCGTTTCCAGCATCCGTGCTCTTCCCAGCAGTCCTCTCTGAGAGAGGCGAGTGGTACTTCTACTTGCTGGCCCGGTAGCCCTGCTCCCAGTCCATTTCCCCCACCATTCTTAATGGGACAAGAGTGGGATGTCAGAAACGAGACACTCCATGCAGCGTGCAGCCAGGTGGGACGTGACTATTGCCTGTGAGTGTTACATCTGGAGAGATGAGCACCTGACATCTCCTAAGGGCAAGTCCATGGAAGGGGAAGGCAGCTAGAAACTCAGGTGTGGGCCAGGCTGGTACCTCCCTGCATGGCCTGGGGACCCCAGTATCCTCCTGTATATGATGAAAGGGGGAGATCAGCTGATACTGAAGACCCTCCAAGTTCAAACTTCCTCCAAGCCTGCAATGTAGAGAATTCCCATCAGAGCAATGTGATTCCTCTGTCCCCTGTTACTTTCCTCTTAACGAAAAACAAAATGTAAGACTATGTAACATTTCTTTCCTAAGTGCAAAGCTATGTGTAGGGGCACAATGAGGGGAGGGGGAAGTTGACAATGAGGGAGGATGTAGAAAAAAGTGACAATATCACCTTAGAACCAGTCACTCCAATCTGTTGAGTTGACTTGAGTAGGGAGGTCTACCTGCTTCCTTACAGGAAAATGTCAAAGAACTGGTAAGTGAGAAAAAGGTATGTATAGTCCTTTTGCCCCCAAGCCTTTTATAGCCTGCCACCTCATTCAAAAGTCTTACTGTGTGTCTTATGCCCAAAGTTTATAGAAAAATAAATTCATTAAAATGAACTTATATCCGGATCCTGTGGTCTACAGCTTTNTGACAATATCACCTTAGAACCAGTCACTCCAATCTGTTGAGCTGACTTGAGTAGGGAGGTCTACCTGCTTCCTTACAGGAAAATGTCAAAGAACTGGTAAGTGAGAAAAAGGTACGTATAGTCCTTTTGCCCCCAAGCCTTTTATAGCCTGCCACCTCATTCAAAAGTCTTACTGTGTGTCTTATGCCCAAAGTTTATAGAAAAATAAATTCATTAAAATGAACTTATATCCGGATCCTGTGGTCTACAGCTTTCATCACTGAAGCTCTAACAGCACATTTTTCTGCCTCTTCACAAGGTGGCATTTTTGCCCGAGAGAGGAGTTCTTCAGCGTCTTGCTTGGTGGGAATAGTCCTGGCCACCAGCATTGTGGGAACGCAACTTGTGGGTGAGGCCTGAGGCTCTCAATGATGATTTAGACCCAGCCTTTTACATCTGGGTTATTGCAATAGTTTTCCAATTACTCTGCATGCCCATCTTCACCAAATCAAGTTGACCACACCTAAAACCATCAGCCTCACTGCTGTTACTCAGGTGGGGACAACCCATGACATCAGGAGAGACTAAAGTACAGGCTGCCTGATGTTCAGGTTTCCCTGTATTCAGATTCATCGAGACAGGCCTTTAGTAAACTTTTACAAACAAAAGTACAATTCAGTGATTTTAGTGCAAACCTTTAAACAGCAACCTAAAGGGAAAGGCTTTGCAAAGAACTATAGAAAGAGTCAGGTTGTTCCAGCAAGCAAAGCTGTAGGGGCTGAGTGGCCTCTCTAGGTAAAATTAAAGGGTAAGAAAGGTCTCCCCGACTGCAGTAGACCTGGGGAATTCTCCTGCTTGCTGTCACAGTTTCGATGAGGATGTCAATCTCAGAAGGCTCTTGTGAAAGGCTGTCTGAGAAAGGTGAGGCAGGGCTAGAGCGACACAGCAATGGATATTGCCTTAGAATCCCCTAAAGCCCATGGCACACAGCCACAGGGCTGGACAGTAACAGGACAGGCAGCCACTGGCCGGGTCATATCACAACAGGCAGCCACTATTATCAGAGGGAGACATTATCAGGAGAGAGAGTTACTATCACGAGAAGCAGCTTCAGGGGCCAAACTATGTTGATTGTAATAAGGGGGAAATACAATATAATTGCAAATGGAAAGAGGCTAATTGGTTTTAAACTCAATATTTGTTCATTTATGTTATATTTACTCCATCAATGCGTGGCAAAAAGTTTGTAAGAAAATGCAAAAAAAAGAGTCCCCTAACATCTGGAAGACTTGGAAGCAGAGCCAGAGGCATCCAAACCTCTCAAACCAATAGTAGAGGCCAAGGAGGCCCCTGCCAGTCCCATCCGTGACAGGTGGGCAAAGATCCTGCCGGGGCCTGCCGCACAGATGGGGGCCACCAATCCCGCAGCACCTCCCCTCATGTGCCCGCCCACTCTGGGTATAGACAGCCCTGAGTTTAGAAGGATCTTTATTTTCTTGAGACCAAAATGTCATTTCCATAATTATGACCTTTGGTTTATGATTTGCCTTAATGTACATATATGTACAATCCTAAATGTATATCCTCAGCCAGCCACTCAGGCAAGAATTAGCCCCGGAGGGACCGGTAAACTACGCAGTTTAAGAAGCAGGTGTGTAAGGGTGAGGTCAAGGAGTGGGGGGGTGGCACCAGCCCTGTCAGGGGCCCTGGGGAGACAGAAGGCAGCAGAGAGTCTTGGCCCCCAAGACAGGGCAAAAGAAGCATTTAGTGGGCCGACCCTGCATTCCCCGGGTCTCTCTCCCCCAACCCACGGCATCCCAGGCACCAGAAACTTCTAGCTGGACTAGAAATCAGGACATTTAGATCTGGTCTCTGCCTATCATAACTCAGGAAGATCATTTAAGCTCTTCGTACCTCAGTTCCCTCACCTGTAAAACTGGGTTAACTCTGCCTAGCCCTTCCACTTTGTAGGGTGGTGTTCCGAAGCAATGGGATTTGTAGGGATTGTAGCAGGAGTACAGGTCTCTAGGCATAAATTTCAGGCAACACAGCCTGTCTCTGCTTCCATTTCACTTTTCAGCCTTTGATTTTCTTTGCATTATGTAAAAACTTATTTACAATCTCTTGTTTATACATTTTAAGGTACCTCATATTCTTTTTGAAATATGGTGTAGAATAAATATAAACATATAAACATTTACATTTTTTAAAAAAGAACATATCCTAATACAGTTTGTTGTTTTCTTCACCTGTAAAAGTTTTTTTCTTCAAAATGAGAGAATCGATGAAGGAAAGAAGAATTCCTTTTTTAACTGCTAGCCTCTGTAATTAGTCCAATAAGAATGTCTACCATCAAATGGAGCTGGCCCCGAGTGGACACAACCCATGGCAAGCCGGGGAAAAGAGTTGCTTTAGAGATCATTTTCTATCTCTAAACCTAAAGGGCTAAAGGGCTGTGTTGCCCATCCTGATTTTCTCCCATTTTTTTTCTCCAAAGGAGGAAGAAAAAGAAAGATTCAAAAGGGAGAGGAGCTGGCTCTCACTAGCTTTCCATTCAGCTGGAAAAGGAATTGCTTTGGTTGCTACATCTGGGGTTTTGCCTTTTCTTGCCCATTGTGGGGAGAGGCGGCCCTAAGGCGGTCCACGGGTGCCCCCTATTGTCCATTTCGGGAACTCACAGGGCTGTGTGTACTGAAAAAACCCTGTCAACTTTGTGCCCTCTCGATTTTTCGGATGAAGCCATCTCAGAAATTCAAAATAGTGATTCCATCTTCCCTTCCACAGAAGCAGTTTACAGTTGTCACGTTATTATTTCATAGAGTTATTATTAAATACAGAATGTTAGAAACGATCCTTAGAAAATATTTAAACAATTGCTTTTTCCAACCTAAGTACAGGTACTTGTACTTAGTAATTGTACTAAGCAGTAAAAGTATTGCTCTGAGAGATATTAGCAATTACTGTATGCAACTAAAGGGGTAGAAAATGAGGGTTTAAACAAGCATTAAGTAAATTTTAAATGATCAGACTTTTTTGGGACGGCCTTTTCAGAGCCTTTAATATGGGTTAGTTGCCTCCCAAGGGGAAATGCAACTTCCCAATAGTACTTGACAACAGGAACACTTTGTCTATGACCTTCTTGCAGAGCCGGTAGAGAAGACACTGGGAAGTGCTGATAGAATCGAGATGAATCATTCTACGAATTTGGAAACTGAGTCCCAGGGAGGTGCCAGTGACTAGACGGTAGTGGAGCCAGTGGGAGGACCCGTCGTCAGGAGGGTCCCACACTCCCAGAGGCGCTTCTTCACCAGAGTGCCCCTTACAGCTGGTCTTTAGCGTTTCTGTCTCCATAAAATGTGTTCCCTTGGGGAATGGGGAGTGGCATTGCCTTCTGCCAAGGACAGGGGGAAAGTGAGGCAGACCCCTTTTAAGCACGTGCTAACTCTTTGGAGAAGAAATTGCTTCTGGTATTTTTAACTCAATTTCTCTCTGTCTCTTCTGAGAACTTTATTGTTTTATAAAAGGCCTTAATTCAACAAAGCTTATTTGTGCATACAGTTCTGTGCTAGTTGAATGACACACAGAAAGGCAAGTTAATATAAAACTTTGGGTAAGAGCAAAGGTTTGGAGGTCAAGTTTCTGGGTGTGCCACATCTGGTTAGGTATATTTGGACAAGTTATTTGTCATATTTAAGATTCAAGATAAGGGGACAACTTGCCTGTCCATTGACAAATGAATGGATTAACAAATTTATATATGAAATATTATTCAGCCTCAAAAAAGAAGGAAATCCTGCCATTTGCAACAACATGGATGTACCTGGAAAACTTCGTGCTAAGTAAAATAAGCCAGACAGATCAAGAAAAAACCTGCAAGACCTCACTTACACGTGGATCTTAAAAAGTTGAATACATAGAAGCAAACAGCAGAATGGTCATTACAAGGGGGTAGGGAGGTGGGGAAATGCTGGTCAAAAGGTACAAAGTTGCAGTTATGTGGGATGAATACACCTCAAGATCTAATGTACAACATCATGACTATAGTTACTAATACTGTATCAAATACTGGAAATGTGCTAAGAGAATAAATTTAAGATGCTCTCATCACAATGAAAGAATAGTAACTATAAGAGAAGATATGTTAATTAGCTTGAATATAGTAACATTTCACTGTGTATATGTGTATCAAATCCTGGTTAACCCTTAAATACATAAAATTTTTATTTTAAAAAATCAAATTGATAAGTAAAGACTCAGACTTACTATCTGTTAAATAAGAATAGCACTAATACCTTCTTCAAAGAATTGTGCTGCGGATTAAATTAGTAAGTACATGCAAAATGGTCAGCACAGTGCCCGCATAGACAAGTATTCAATAACTTTTTGCTGCTATTATTGTCGTTGCTAGGATTCTTGACATTAGTTATTACCATCAAGGACTTAAGAGCCTTGCTGGAGAAAGAAAGCAAACACACCTGGGAACTTCAAATAACAATAAAGGAAACGGATCAAAGAGAGCGACGAGGTCCATGTCACTTGCCAACCCTCGCGAGCACTTGGTGGCCACCTCAAGGGCTGTGTTGAGAAGAATTCTGGGCTTCTGACAGTGTTGATGGGAAAGAGCAACAAGGTCCATTAGTGATGTTTTTCGTGGAAATAGGGAGTGTGGATGCAAGGGTATATGGCATGTACTTGCCATTCTTCAAATGAATGAGGAAATTCCAAGTGTGGCAGATGAATCACAGCTGTCATCTCCGGAGGGGGCAGGATAAGCTGGACATGGAGGATGGGCTTACTTCGAAAGGAAGGAGATGGAGTAAGGCAGGGAGAGATAAACGGCACCAGGAGTTTTGCGAGCAAGTGTGGCAAGGATAAAACCCACACAGGCCGTCTGGGTGGCAATTAGTAGACCAGTCTGTCTAGAGAAGAATTGGATGCTAAAGATGAACTCTATGACATGGTAAACAGAAACGCTGGCCATGCAACATCAAGTAAGCTATCCCACTGTGCCCATAAATTTCCTCATGTGTGCTGGACCACGTACCTAGATGTGAAGTTCAGAAAAGGTGGACACCGGTAAGTCTCTATAACCATCTTCTCCACCGTGGAGCTATCAAAGGCTTTTCCCCATCGCCCCTGCTCTTGAAAACCATCCTTTGGTGTTCCACCTGTGCCTGCTGCTCAGGGCTTATCACTCACTCCTTGGGCACATTAGAAAGTCCTTACCGATTATTTCCATCCTGCACAAGATGGCCTTGCAACCCCAGGCACCCGAGTTTTGGGGCAAATGCACACATGGATAAAAAGTCATCGAAAATGGCCAATGAAGAACCGACCTACCAGAAACGCCCCTGTATCCCTTGTGCCTTCTCTATAATCAGTGCTGTGCTAGCTCTGGGGGCGGATTTCGAAGAGCTGTTTATTAAAACCACAAATAAGGATGGAATGTTATGAAAAATTAGTCACCAGGCTTCATAACTTGGCATCAGATTTTATTCATCCATTCTTTTTCATTGAGTATCACAAGGCAGACAATTTATTTAGGACTTGTGAGGTTGTAAGTGCCAGAGACCTAACTCAAACTTATTTCAGCAAAAGAGGAGGTTATTATAAGAATTAGCGTGGTGTCTTTGAAACCGAAAGGCAAGAACATGCCTGGTCATGGATATGCCTGAAACCGGGAATTCAAGGACCATCCACGACTCTGTTTCTTCTCGTCTCGGGGCCTCCAGTAACTCTTTCATTAGTTTTATCCTTCATTCTAGCCAGTGATCAGCTTTCTCCAATAGGTAAAACATGGGTTCCATAGCTCCCAGATTTACCAGTGTATCTAGCTAGCTTTGGCCACTGGAAAGCCACTATCTCAATATTCCCTCTGCTTCCAAGACCAGAAAAACCCAGTGAAGGACTCACTGAAGCAGTTCAAGTCAGGTCAAGCCCAGCAGTGACAAAACAACATGGTAGCCCCTGGGGGCACCACAAAGGTGGGGCCAAGGGGTAAGCAACTTCTGGGTGTGGGGGGGAGAGGGGCTGGGCAAACAAAACAAGAGGTGCCGGTTACAACTTCCTTTCTTTATAGTTTTCATGCCAACTCACTTCAGACGTCAGCCAATGAGCTCATTCATTCCACGAGCACCTGTTCGCTTATTGAGTGTCTGCTACGAGCCAGGAACTGTGCTAGATTTCAAGGATGAAAAGACGGCTCCCGTGACACTTCTTAGAGTGTTATGCATTCAGAGATAAATATATACATACTTGGTTTAGGACTGTAGGAACTTACTGCATAACTAAAGAAAGACGACTATGGATGTGAGATACACAAGTTTGTACATATACATATGTAACAAGCGGCAAGCACTGTGCTACAGACGATGAAAGTTAAAGAAGGTAGAAGGTAGTGGGTTCCGTGAGGCCTGGAACGTTCAGGGGAAGCATCTTGGAGGGAACAATATTTTTGTAGGATCTTTAGAGAGTGAGGAAGGTCTCGTGTGTGGCTGCATGTGTCTAAAGTGCAGGGTTTTCACAACATCACACTCAGTGAGGCCCTCTGCTCCAGGCTCTGTGCATCTGGAGGCCTTCTGGAATGCAGCCGTTGGCCGGTGTCCCTGTCCCTTCTCGGAGACAGGACTACCACCCACAGCTCTTCTCATAGCCTTGTTTTTTATTGCCACGGCCTGTTGGATCAAAGCCTCTGAGTTTGATGCAAGTTCAGAATAATTTCCTTCAAGGATTAACTCATCTTTCTGGGCTTGGGAAGCTACACAAGCAACATCTGGTACAGCCTGCAGAGGGACTCTTCACCCAAGGAGTTTCAAATTTCAGCCTGTGAGCCATCCTGCTGAATAAACAGGGAAACTGCACGCAGAGACCTTATCTTGTAACGAGAGCTCTGGGTAACACTTGCGGTCATGTTTTTGCACACGACTGTAATAAATGGGGCAAATTGTAGCAGGTTCTTCAGCACTTCGCTTCTTGCCAAAGGGACTAAATTTCACACTGATAAGGTTGAATCCCCTAGTGGGTTTTCTCTGGGGCCATTCCATAGTCTGTTAATAATACCCTTCCTGTGCACGGACCAGCCTCTGGGCTCACAGTTTCATGCAGTTACAAGGAATCTCTCGGCAGACCAGACCCCCTTTGTCAGACCAGACCCCCTCTGTCCTCCCTGTCTGCCTAGGCCTCCTAGAAAATCCTCGGTTGAGACCATTTCCTTGCCTCTTGTTAAATCCTGGCTTTATTGCTCCGTACTGTGTTTTTGATAGACCTGGCCCTGCCTTCAGCATCTCATGGGTTATTCCCACCATTCCTGGAGCTCTCCTCAAGGTCGATTCCACTTTGTTCTTAAAGGTGAAACACTATAGTAGCTAATTGTTGAGTATTATGTAGAAGGGATGTATTATTATTCACAGGGGCCTTATTATGACCACCTGTGGCTCACCAGTAAGGAAAATGAGACTCAGAGCGTGACTGAATTGCCCAGGTACAAGATATGAAACCAGGTCTGTCTCACTCCTAAGACTGTGTTCTTTTTTAAAGGATATAAATGTAAGGCCCAAAGAAATGGTCAATTCCCCCACATGACAATCCCCCCACTTCCAAGTGCAGGAGGGAGAAGAAAAGAGAAATGAGGAAAACCTGAACGGCAGAGGCTCTGCATTTAAAGAAGAATTTTGAGACATGATGAACTGTCTAAAGACCGAATGGGCTGGACAGTTTTGAGACCATCGGCCTGAGGAAAGTGGTTGGCAAATGTTTTCAAGAAATACTGCAGTAGAGCAATGGGTCTGGAAGAGGTAAGTTAGTGGGTAGAACAACGCAGATTGCGAAGGAAAGACAGACCCATAGATAGAAGATGGAATGGGGTGGCGGGAGGCGGATGCTGTTATCTACTGAACTTGAAACTCCGGGGAGAACCCAGGAATTGTTTCAACAAGCCCTCCAGGTGATTCTGATTCTCACTAAGATTTCCGAACCACTAGTATGGGACAGAGTTCCGCAGCCTCGGCTGCACATCGGGGTCACCTAGAATTATGATGCTTCTGCCCCATTTCCTGAAATTGATCTAATTGCTCTGGGAAGTGGGGTTTTACAAGCTCTCCATGTGATTCTCATGCGCAGCCAGAGTTGAAAACCACTGCTGCAGTCAACGAGGAGGTGGGAGGGGTCATAGCAGCCACGATGCTGTGGCTGTGCCAGGCTTTGTGTTAAGGCCGAGCTTTTCTGGCTCCCATGGGCATAGGAATAACCCATCAAGCCCCCAGCTCCTTTACGAGCATGCTCCAGTGAATCCTTGTGACAATTCCGTGAGGCAGGTGCCACCACTGTTCCCATTTTACAGGTAAAGACGCTGAGCTTCCAAGAAGTTACGTGACTTGCCTGGGTGACCGAAGTGCACACTAGTTTGCAAAGCCCAGGTCTGCAAGAAGTGGCAAAGCAGGAACTTGATAATCAAGTCTTCTTTGACTCCAAAGCACTCATTCTTTTTTTTTAAGTTGTAGTAAAGCAGACATAACATAATAATTACCACTTTCACCATTTTAAAGTGTTTGATTCAGTGGGATTAAGTACAACCGCAACGATGCAACCATCACCACTATCCATTTCCAGAACCTTTCATTACTCCCAACAGAAACGCTGTCCCCATGAAGCAATTCCCCACTCTCCGCTCCCTTCAGCCCCTGGTGCCCACTGTCCTGCTGTCTGTCTCTATGCATAAAAGTATTTGTTCTAAATTACTGTGTTTCCAGAATGGGCTCATAGAAGAAATGGAGGTGCTGGAATGGATCAAATGTTTTCTTTGTACAAGGGTATCTCTGAGTTAGGTGAGGTCCCCACCTGACTCCCCATCCCATGCTCCCCACATACCACACAACTTGTAATTCCCGCCAAACAGCACATATGGCCTCTTGCCTCTGTGCCACAGCGCATGAAGTTCCCTTCACTCTATGTGCCTTTTCCCACCTCCCTTTCATTTAGCAAACTCCATCTTCTCTTCCTGCAAGTCTCCCTCCAGGCATGACCATTCCTGAGGATCTGAACTAAGTGCTGCAACTAGCCTGATCCCAGAGACCAAGGCTTTGCAAACTAACGCGCACTCCTATCGCCTAGGCATCTTGTTAAAATGCAGATTCAGACTTAGAGAGTCTGGGGCTGGGCCCTGGGCTTCTATATTTCTATCAAGCTCCCAGGTGATGCTTATGCCGCTGGTCCCTGGGCCACACTTTGAGTAGCGAGATCGAGTGCTGTGTTTCACCATGACACGTCTCCTGTAGTTTTCTTGGCTGCATCTCCACTCCACTTGAGGGCAGAAACACACATTATTCTTACACTCCAGAGCACAGCATTGTGCCAACCCAGAGGAGCTCTCAGTAAGTGTTGAATGAATGAATGATTAAGTGCATGATGAGCTCACAGGCTGGAGGGATGAAAAGGAACCAGGTCTATGAAAGGCCTTGTGAGCCACACTAAGGAATCTGGAATTTATCATGAAGCTATGGGGAGACACTGGAAGATTTTAAGTAAGAGGGTGATCTATGAGATATGTATGTGAAATGTATAAGATGTATTGGGAAGGATCAGGACTGAGATCAAGGAAAACAATAGTGAGCTACTGCACTAGTCCGTGCAAATTAAGAAGGCCAAAGATGGTGATGGTGGAAATGGAGAGGAAGAGAACTCAAGACCATACAGATGGGCTGGCCACACACCTCCATTTGCTCCAGACACCCTCCGTGTACTCCAGGTACACTCCTGGACAGTGCCTCTTTCATTCCCCCAAACACCCGGATTGGGATGGTATTTATCTGTTCACCCTGTACACAGGAGATAAAGTTTATAAAATATGCAATAGGGGTAGGGAGTCTAGGACAGGACTCTCGAGTTTCCACCCTGGGTGACCCAGTGGATGGTAACACCGTTCCACAAGCTAAGCGGTCCAGGAGGAGGGCCAGTGGGAGAAAAGATTTTTCTTTAAAACTAAGTTTAAAATGGAGTCATTAAAAAGTGTTAAGCAAACTGCAGTACATAGCATGACAAAAAATCCAACAAAGACACAAATGGCTGACATTTGGGGAACACCAGTAAATAGTATTATGGAATTGAGAACATCCTCCCCACCGTGGGAGGGATGTTCCCCCTTTCACCACCCACCCCCCGTGAAGCTCTGAATTGCATTAGTCTTAGAACAATTTATTATCTTAGGAAACCTGCCCTATTCTGCCATCAGACCAACTTCAGGTTGAAAGTCAACATGGCCAATTAATGCTGGGTTTCCTCACTCCCCACTTTCTCCGCTCCAACTCAACTGGTGTGTCTGCTTCCAACAACTAGCAACTTGTATCTTCAGGATTAACTGGATCACAGTTGACTGCGGCCACTTAGGCAGCCAAAATAATGGCACACCTGCCAAGGCCTGGTTAACTGAGTCAGAAGAACATCCCCTGGTTCGACCTGAGCCAAAGGTCAGGGAACATTGGAATGTTCCACCTCACTTGTAAGCCACATGACCCCAGATTCTTACTAATCTCTCTTCATACTTGCCAGCACCTCGGCTTTTTTCCTCCCCCCACCACATGTCAACAGCTAGGTAATTATTTAATAAGCCTCAGGACATACCTTTGCTTCTTCTCTTGGCCAGAGAGACCGGGGATTTTCCCAGTCTCAATTACAAGGTGGCTCTTACTTAAGGGTTCCAAGTGCGGTCAAGCGGAAGAATAAATTCACCCGCTAGAGCATTTGAGGGAACTTTCAAACACAACTGTGGCTTTTCAAGTATTAAGAGGGAATGACAGACTGAACTGAGCTCAGTATTCATTTTAATTCACGTGTTAAAGGCTACGTTAGCGGCTGTCAAATCACTGGCCGACTCTAGATACATCACTCCTCGCCTTAAATCATGTGTCTTGGTTGGTACCCAGCACTAGCTACTCTGGGCTGACCCTGAGCAAAAGGTTTGTTCAAGAAGGTGAAATGGGTCTTCGGGGCATTCCTATCAGTTGTGCTAATTTAGCCTGAGGAGCTGGAGAGCTGGAACCCAGGACTCAGAGCCCTGAGACCTTCTCTGCTTCCTGCTGCTCCTGGGGGCTCAGATAACTCTGTATTCCTGTCTGGGCTCTCAGGCCAGACCTGGACCTGTACAGGTGTGAACCCTGAGGACGTCTCTTACCCATCCAGGGAGCAGCCAAAGCCGTCTTTCCTTTGAGTCCCACTTTGACATCCCCCTTGGGGAGTAGAGAGCACATCTTTCTTCCCAAACAGAGGGCAGCTCAGAGTCTGTCTCACGGCACCAAGCATAGGCAAAGGACCCTAAGAGTTGAGTGCCAAGAAAGCACACCTCTCAGCTGCCTTAGTCACACTGTAAGGCCCCACCCACCGCCTCAGTCAGTGCTCCTCCTCTGGAGTGGTGTGTGAGTGCTGGAGCGCTAACCTCAAACGCCCACCAAAGACTGGGTGTGGCAGACAGCCCTCTCTCCGGTGCTCCTACCCGATACCCACCACCAACCCTCTGGCTCCTGGTCTTAGATGCACAGAGTTCAACTAGGACCTGCCTTTTTGAAGCAACAACCCAAACACTTCACCCATTTTTCTCAACTTACCAGCTTAGGAATTTCACTCCTCAGTGCCTCGTATTCTATGACCCCAGAAAAGTTGACAAATGAATTCATAATCTCGTAATGATTGATGATGATTCCATTGTCCTCTTGGAAAAGGTTGGCTGTAGAAGTCACTGCCTGGATCCGGTCCTAGTCCCAACACTTGGTACTTGGTGACCGCCTCACTGCACCTGAATTTCCATAGTAACTATAATAATGTGCCTTCAGTGTGGTAGATGCTCAATGTTAACAGAACCTGATCGATAATGCAAGCAGGTAGACAAATGTTCTTGGTGGTTAAGCCAAAGTCCCTGAATACCTGGAACTAAAAAATTTAGGATGCTTCCCCGTAGGTAATTCCACATAATATTTTCTTTTTCAAAGTAGTAAGAGGCCTTTTTAGGACAATGAAACTACTCTATATGATACCACAATAGTGGATACATGTCATTACACATGTGTCCAAGCCCATAGAATGTACAAGAAGAAGGAACCCTCACAATGTAAACTATGGACTGTGGGTGATGACAACATATTGATGTAGGCTCACCAATTAGCCCAAAGGCACCACTCTGGCGGGTGATGGGGACATTCGGGGAGGCTGTAAATGTGGGCTGGCAGGGGACGTGGAGGAATTCTGTACTTTTCACTCATTTTTTTAAAAATATGTTATTTATTTATTTATTTTAGAAGAGAAGGGAGGGAGGGAGAGAAACATCGATGCCTCTCATAAGAGCCCTAACAAGGGACCAACCCCGTAATCCAGGCATGTGCTCTGACCAGGATTCAAACTGGCGACCTTTCGCTTTGCAGGGTGATGCCCAACCAACTGAACCACATGGATCAGGACTTCACTCAGTTTTACCCTGAATCTAAAACTGCTTCTAAATCCTGAATCTGAAAGTTTGAATTTATTAATTTTTAAAAATTACATAAAAGGTACAGCTAAACAAAATTAAAGTCTATGATTTCTAAATGTTTTAAGTTTCTGAAAGCTGGAGTTTCTTCTTTTTCTCTGTGTACCCTGCACTGCTGGTGTCCCCCACTCATAGGGTCATTCCACACGGACCACCCACCTACAAGGTCAGGAAGGGTGAAACAGTCTGTGGATCCCCCCCAGGTATTCTATAATGATGCATTTGCGAGAAATGTTCCGTCTGCGAGAAAACGGAATATTCTGGTCAATGGCTGATGTCTGTAAAAACACAATGTTCTCAAAAAGACAAGGATGTGTAAGTGACGTGCCAGCCCTTCAAAGAGATACCCATAGAAGAAAGTGTGTAGAAAGGGGACAGAATTAGAAAAGGTAGGGCCAAAATATGAGATTATAATAAAAAGCCCAGGAGAGCTAGAGACACTCTTGACCATGAAAAGGAGCCAGAAGGTGGAGACAGAAAACAGCAGAGCCCTGCTGTCTGCAGAAATGGGTGTGGACAGCCCTGCCCTTGCTGCCCCAGGTGTTTAAATACAGGGAGAATGAGAGGGAGAGGGTTTAGAACAGTGACCAAGTCAGCTGGCCTCTGTCCCACACCGTCTGCAGCACAATTGACTCGGGGGAATCAATGAGTCACCCAGGAAAAGTGAACATATAGTTGGCATTCTCAGTTTAGAAGACTGTGTGAAATAGTTGGAAAGATTTTCCAATAAAAAACGTTCAAGTAAAAACATTCTAAAGGTGGCCAGCGGCATCGGTAAGATTAGAGATACAGTTCCCGTTTGTCTCAGCATTCCCACTTACGGGAATCTCTCCCACAGATTTCCTGGCACATGTGTGATGATGTATGTACAAGGTCATCCATCCACTTGTAATTGCAAAAGTTTGGAAACCACAAGATTGTTCATCAAGTATTGTCACCATAGAAAAGTGAACTTGTAGCCAGCATCCTCAGTTTAAAAGAAAGTGTGAAATACTTGGAAAGATTTCTGTAATAAAAGCCCAGCTCTCCCGCCTTTTTATTGTGATCTCATACTTTTGCCCCCACCTTTTCAAATCTTGTCCCTTTTCTACCCACTTTCTCGTCGGGGTATCTCTTTGAAAGGCTACAGACCATTTACACATCCTTATCTTTCTGAGAACATTGGCTTTTACACATCAATAAATGGGGGCACGGTCTTGCAATGGAATACTGCAAAACAGAACTAAGAAATGAGGATGCTCTCTATGTATTGACTGGGAAACATCTCTAAGATACCTTGCTTAGTCAAAAAAAAAAGTGGCTGAAAATTCCAATATGCCACTTCTGGGGTAGAGGTTAAAGGGAAAACATTTTTAAATGTATTTCTGCTTGTATTTTTAAAAAGTTTTTATTTAGTTATTTTTAGAGAGGGGAAGGAAGAAAGGAAGAGAGGAACGGAAACATCAATGTGTGGCTGCCTCTCGCACATCCCCTACTGGGGACCTGGCCCACAACCCAGGCGTGTGCCCTGACTGGGAATCCAACTGGTGACCTTTCAGTTTGCAGTCCAGTGTTCAATCCACTGAGCCACACCATCCAGGCTCTGCTTATATTTTCATAAAAAGTGGGTATCTAAAAGGAGAGGAGTGAGTTGAAAAAATGTGGGTAGAGAAAAATACAAAGGTTTTTCACAGAATCTTGTTTTGTATTGTCTTGATTTTTTGAATTGTGTGATTACTGATTTGAAAATTTTAAGTAAGAACAAATGGTTCGGAGAGTAGGGTAAATGGAAACAGTGGAGTCCTCACTTACCTAGAATCTTTCTTTCCACCCAGCACAGTGAGTCCAGGTAGCAGGAGTTCACTGTATTTGTACGTTGTTGGTATCTTCTCCAGCGTTTTTCAAGTATTGAATTGGGGAAGTCACTGCCACCCCACCTCCAACATGAGCTTGGCATCCTGCTGCCCTTCGTTTTAGAAGAAGAATCTCCTAGGGATGACCCAGGGGAGCCAGAAGCTTCTCCTCCAGGGCTTGAGGCTGTGGCTGCTCTCTTGTGCAACAAACAAGACACAGATGCATGACACTTTGGCCCGGAGAACGTGGGGCACTCAGAGTCAGACCAAGAGTATGTGTGTGGGGAGACGGCTGGGCTTGCTGAGTGCCAGAATCGAGGGGTGGGAGAGAACGGGATACCGCTTATCGCCCTCCCACTTCCCCTTCCTCGGTCCAGCCCAGACACCAGACCAGCATGTCTCCACTTGACTAAAAGACGGGAACCTGGGACAATGCCACATGTTAGGAACCCCAAACACAGCACAGCGCTGATGGACTTAGTTTGGTTTATGAAATGTAATTTCTGTGAAATGCTCTCTGTGAGTGTTTAAAAAAAGAAAATGACCCGCTTGATTAGAAATCAAGAAAACGATTCCCCAAGTAGAATCTGTTGCCATCTGGCAGTAGACTGTCTTGCAGGTCATTGAACTTCTCTTTGCCTTCCGCATCTGAAACATGTGATCATTAAGAGCCCGACCAACCCTACAGAGGTTAAATAAGAACACAAGAGGTTCGAAAAAGTATAAACATAACTTTGAAGTTAACTGAAGGCATGCTTATTACCGACATGGCTGACATTTTCTGCTAACCTAAAAAGGTTGTCAGCAAGTATAATGTGGTTTACACCGAAAGAAATTAGGTGGGCTCTTTGGATGTATGGGGGTGGGGTATGGAGGCTTTAATTTCACAGTTGAGTCTTACTTTGTGTTTTTCAAGATCCATTTCCCAAACTTTTCTTCTGAGAAACAATTTTCATCTACTGTCAGCCTAGTAGTTTGGACAGTGTTGACCCCTCCTGCTCCAGAAGCGGACATGTGACTAAGGTCTGACTACTCAGAGCACCCCACCCTCCAGGGCTATAGGAGGGGCATGTGATTCAAGCCAGCCAACCACAGACACTGACTTTCAACTCATTGGCTGTTGTTGGAACTACTGAGAAGTTCTCCCTTTCCACTGGACAGGTCATGGGCCTAGGATCTCATTCTGACCGGGGGAAGCCTGCCTGAGAATGATTCCCACAGAGAGAAAAGCAGAGGTGAGTTGAGAGAATAAATGGAGTCCTGGTGGCACTTGTGAATCCAACCATCCCTAGAGCCAGCTCCATCCTTGGACCTCTGTTACTTGAGTGAATAGATGCCCCCCTTTCCTTTAACAAATTTGAGTTGTATTTCAACCATGAGAGTCTTGACTGATGCATACTAATGTTCAAGAATCTCTACAAAGGTGCCAGGTGGGTACTAAAATGACAGTGGGGATGGATTACTTCATAAATTATATAATAGTCTAACCACTGTGGTGCACACCTGAAGCTAACATAAAATAATATGGAATATGAACTGCGATTAAAAACTAAAAAACAATAATATAGTAAAATGAATCTCTACAAAGATGAACTATTGTACCCACATGCAAAGCTACATGAATTACGAAAATGTAAGGTTTAAACCATAGCTTTACAAAATCTAATAGAGCCTAGAATTGTTTCCTTAGTAAGTATACATCATTGTACACAGGTGACATATTATAATTTAACAAAGACACAATTTACTAAAATAAAGAAATACTTCATTTTATTTTACTCTTTCAGCCATGAAGTTCAAGGAAATCGAAGTTCTTGGTCATTAGAAATGACCCGAATGTGGATCAGACCAGCTTTAGAGGTTGTATGGGATCAGCAGAATGTGGCTACCTGAGTGAATTCTGGCCTTCTCAGTTTGCCAAGCCAGGTGGACCATGTTGTCTAGCCTATGTAACAATTTCTGCGATAACTGTCCAGCTTGAAGAGAGTTGTCAGAGAATGGTGAAGCTCAGACAACTGAAATATAGCACCCAAAACAAAACAGTCAAGAACTATCGGTGCACCACTTAACTAGTAAATCAGAGGAAAGCTCACCAGTCAGTACTACAAATGTCCTGAGTCACTCCTTTATTTGTTCACTCATTCATTCCTGCATTCAATGAATATTTATTAAGCACCTTCTGTGTACCAGGGGATACCTGGTTAAATGCTGGAGTTATAAAGATAAAGATGAAGGCACACACTCCATCACTGAAGAGCTCCTAATCTTATAGCTCTCAGAGAGATGATGAGAAAAACAGTGCATTGTGGGAAGCGCAGGTAATAAGTCTGTTCAAAGTGAGGCCAACCAGGAATGCATTCCACTACAGTCTTCTCAGTAAACGTATGTGGCATTCTCCTCCTCTTCAGAATAACAATTGCTTGGCATGGCTTTGATCAGTGTTTCAGTTCCAGTGTGACCACGGGGATCCACAGCATTATGACAAGTTACAACAGACCCAGAGATGGTTATCAGGTTCCCTCTGCTGAGCACTTGGGGGACACACAGTTTGTCACTGCAGAGGTGGCTAAACGCTGCTGAGTCTCACCCTTCACTCACTCAACAAGTAGTTACTGGGGAGCCATCGCGGGCTTACCACTTGGAGGTTCCCTCCAAGGCTGTTCAGGTGGGTTGCTCTGCTCTTGGCATGAGCCCCCAAGGTTGGGACACAGGTTTGTGACTGGAGGGTCCTGGAAGGAGAGTTCTTTGTCTAATTTTTTAATGTAAGCATTAACTTTGCAAGGCATACATCTCCTGCTGGAAGGACTTGCTTTTTATTCATCATCCGTGATTTGGGCAAAAAAGGCAGAGTGTGTAGGTCTTGCTTAACAAAGGGCCTGATTTGAGTTTCGTATGGTGGGCAAACATCCAGCCACAGGCATTAAAGGAGAGCAAACAAACTGCCCTCGGTGGCCTCTCCTTTCTCCTCTCTCTGGGACCTATGCTCTCTTCAACATGTTTACCAGCATAACATGAATTCAAGATGAGAGTGTCAGCTTCTGAGCCTTAACTGTATATCAAGTTATGCCAGTGACAATACAGGGTGGTTTTATAAATGGTATTTTTAATGATATTTCACAGGTTGGCTTTGCAGGAGTTTAGTATTAAGTGAAAGTCTCCTTCCTGTAATCTCTTTTCCACAAATGGCCACTTACAAACTGCTGATCAGCGGCAAAGGAAAAACCTCCAGCTCTGTGAGCAGAACAGTTCAAAACTGAAGTCTGCCACCTTCACTTTAGAGTTAATGTGCATAGTGATATTAAGGCTTTTCAACAGAAGCATTTTGCCTAGTTCATCTAGAAATCAGACTGTCATAGTTAGTGTTAATTTATTACCTAAGTCTTGAAGGTCACTAAAAATTGAATTTTACAAATGCCCTCATGATATAAAATTACACAGCCCATTTTCTAAAAATGCACTTTAAAAATATCCCGATTTTGCCTGTTAATAAATTTCTCATTTAGTGTATTTCCAGAAATGACTCACACACGAAGAAACAACAGAACAGAATCTGTAGAAAAATAAGAGCTCTCCATTTTTCCTTAACATCTTATCTTTTTGTGTAATGAATGTGTGAATATGAAAAAAGTGTCAGTTTAGAAAATTGTAAAAACATTGCTACAGTGTCAAAGTGCTCTACATTCTCTAGGAAAACATACCTTTGGAACTAGTACAACTATTGGGAATTCTTAATGAAATGCAAGTCCCGGAGGTGCTGCAGATGCCCGCTACGGGGCAGCTGCATTCAAGCCCTGCACGTCCCCTGTGCCACTTCTCGAAATCGTCTGCACCTTTCAATGACTAAAATATAATTCTTCTCTCTTCAAATGTCATCGCTGATTTCTGTGGAAATCCTTAGGGTGACACTCTGTTAAAAAAGAAAGGTTTAAAATAAGGTAAACAATTCCAGTGCCAGCTATAAAACTCCCCAAAGCTTTGCCGCGCCTAAGACAGGACCTCACTATGGTTTGTGCTGAGTTCGAGTCGGGACCTCAAGAACCATCTTGGCTTTCCATATCCTTTTAGCTAATCCCAATTACTTGTTTCAAAATGTAGGATTTTACCTGTGGCCAGGTCTGATAAAGCCCCACCTTCTCTCGGCTTTGGGGACATTTTTTTCAACAACACACTTTTATTTTCCATTATTTTTTTAAGATTATTTTATTGTTGTTCAATTACAGTTGTCTGCATTTCTCCCCACCAACTCCCCCACATCCCAGCCAAACCCACCTCCCTCCCTTGCTTCCACCCTCCCCCTTGGTTTTGTCCATGTGTCCTTTACAGTAGTTCCTGAAAACTCTTCTCCCCACTGTCCCCTCCCCCTCCCAGTTATTGTTGGATTGTTCTTCATTTCAATGTCTCTGGTTATATTTTGTTTGCTTTTTTCTTTTGTTGACTATGTTCCGGTTAAAGGTAAGATCATATGGTATATTTGTCTTTCACCACCTGGCTTATTTCACTTAGCATAATGCTCTCCAGTTCCATCCATGCTGGTGCAAAGGATAAGAGCTCCTTCTTTCTCTCTGCTGCATAGTATTCCATTGTGTAAATGTTTATTTTTTTAAAAGACATATTTCCTATTATTTGAAACTAGTGAGACCTCAAAAAGAAAATAACTAGAATGTATAACTCTAAGCATCAAATGGCAGAGGACATAGGAACATGTCACTGGCTGAAGAGTTGTTTAAGCTGTTTGCCTTTGGGAATGAACTAAGTTGCACAATACACATTTTTTTCAAGCGCATAATGGTAAAAAGAAAGAAAAATTGTGCGCTTGTTTTTTTATGCAAGAAATTTTCCATGGATTTTTCTAATTCTAATTTGTTGGCAACTTATAGCATTTAAACTGATAAACACCTACCTGGAAATCATGGATGAATGTTAGGAAGTAGAAAATAAAACCGAAGGCCACTGTCCACTCACAGATCGCACTCACCACATGATATGCATAATCCTAATGGCAATCAGAAAGAAAAAGAATTTAGCCTCAACTGATTCACTTTAGTGGCTGCACTGAAATAACAATGAAAAGGTCAGACCAGAGGAAAAAGCCGTCTGGTGAGCATCAGTCAGCCCCTTGAGGAAATATAGCAAGAAGCAAGGCACCTGCCCAATGAGAACGTGGATGCCATTATCCCAAAAGCACTGTCTAGCTTTCACACGCTCTGGCTTTAAGACTTGTCTATAGCCCTGACTGGTGTGGTGCAGTTGGTTGGACGTCACCCTGCAAAGTGAAAAGTTACCCATTTGATTATTGGTCAGGGAGTGTTGGAGAGGCAACCGATAGATGTTTTTTTTCTCACATCGATGTTTCTCTCCTCTTTCTCCCTCCCTTCCCTTCTCTCTAAAAATAAATAAATGAAATCTTAGAAAAAAGACTTGTCTATATAATTTCAAAAAGCAGAATAAAACGGGTAGGACTGGGAAGCAAATATGGACTCAACGGAAGACAGAACTTTCACACAAAGCAGGACTTGCTCTCCAGAGACTGGAAACCCCCACGTTGAAAGGCATTCAGGGACTGTGCAATTTTGCCAAAGACTGAGTATATGTATCTAGAGGAAATAGCTTAACTGTCACCACCAGGTTCTGTGTTATCTGCTGCTATGGAATATGTCAATTCAGCAAATACTTCTGCTTAACATTATATGTAAACATAGCTACAAAGCTAATGTTATGAGACATCTATCTATACATATTCACTGACTATCTTCTTGGAGGCAGGAAGGAGCAAATGGATGTCAGGAATGAGAATGGCTTTAATCAGAGTTCCAAGGCCAGCTGCTTATGGAGGCCAGGAGATTAACAAAAATAAATGAAACTGGTCATTGCAAAAAAAAAGAGGGAAATAAGGAGCCCATGCTTATAGTTCAATTCTATTTTTACCAAGTGGGAAAATATACCACTGTTGTTTTTTTAAAAAGTAATATCAAAATGTGTGTGTGTGTGTGCATCCTCCTGATTTTTAAATGCTAGAAATGACTTTTAAACATCATCTAAGTAAAAACTAACGCCTGCATTTCGACGCTATGCACTTGCCAAATTAGGCCTGTGGACTGCCAGGTCTGATTTCAAATGATGACCTGTTTGGGGTTTTTTTCCCTGGAAAAAACACTTTTGCTTTCTGCTCTGCTGCAGATCACAAGAGTGAATAAACAAATGTGCTGGAGTGCAAGTCAGTTCTATGGGGACAGTTGTCCTCTTCCATCCAAGTTTCATCTGCAAAGATTAACTGAAGCACATCAAACTCTGAGACACCTCTCACCATTCCCACCATGGACGTCACCACCCATCCGCTCTTCTCACTGAGGTCCCGCTAGGGAGAACCTGACCTACTTAGATTAGGGGTCAGAGAACACAAGTTGCCTCCTTCTGCTGACACCACCAGGGGATCTGCCCCATCCCCATATCATCCTGGGGACAATGAAGGTGGCTTACAAAATTGTGGCAGAAATTTCTTTAGCATGGTATTAATCAAAGTGCACTGAACCAGCAGCCCAGAGTCCTCCACTGCCCATGCGTGAACGCAGGCATAGCTCTAATCTCCTTGCTACATAAATTGAAACAACGACGTTGTAATTCTCGCCTTCCTACCAAGCAAGTCGATGCACAGGACGGCATCGCAAGAGCTCTAAAGCAGCACTCAGTAGTTTGAGGCAGTGCCTAAGTGCTTATTCCATCCAGTGAATTAATGCAAAGGATTATCTTTGCATTTACTGATACTGGGAACAGAGGGTAATCCAAGAATGGCATGGTGATTTGTGAAGTAATAGAAAACCAGGTACTTTTCAGATTTTTAAGATTAAAAATGAAATGGAAAATGAAAAGGGTTTTCATTGCCTAGGTGTACGCTTTGATGAATCCTTCCCAGCAGCTGATTTTTGTTTGATTTGTGAGAAAAGATCTCCCCACAGTGGTTGAAAAGCAAAGTACACCCGAGGCAGCTCTGCCGTGTGGTCTCACTTCCAGGAAGCACTTTCTTTGAACTTCTGCCTGAATTGTTCTCTTCCTCAACATCTTCATCTCTCCCTTGTCTTCTTCCTTCAGTAGGCTCACATGTCAGAATCCTTCTCTGACCACGCTGTCTCCTGTAGCCTTCATCTTATGTCTCCTCTTCCTCTCACCTCCAAACATTCATTGCCAGCTGAGTGAGTGAACCATTCCTCCTTACCATTTCGTTAACCCCCTGCAACTGGCTTTTAACCTCAACATTTCTTACTGAAAAAGCTTTATGAATACCATCATTAAGTCCACCTGCCCCTTGAAAAAAACAGTCTTAAAAAACGAAAAAAAAAAAACCACTCCTTGTTCTCTCCCTAACTCTTCTCTCCAGAGTTTTCATCCATTCTCACATGGAATCTAGAGGAACCGCTGTAATTATCTCACGGGAGGAGTCCGCTCAAACCCAGGCAGTCAGTCCCAGGTGTCGTGGTGCATGGCCTGGAAATGACCACGCCCTCTATGCTCTGGTCGCTCTCACTCCACCGGAAGTCTAGCCCCATGTGTCTAACTGGACATTATTCCTTGACGTTTTACTACAGCCCCAGATTCAGCAATTCTAAAATCAAACCCACCCACACCTCCCCCTCCATGAAATCATTTATCCTTGTTAGGGAACTGATTTCTCCCTGTTCATGGGAACAAATTCTTTGGTTCACCTAAAACATCATCCTTTACCATGTCGTTTCATTCTCATATTAGTCACTTGCCAGTGCTCAGGAAGTATGTTCTCCCTATTACTTCCAATCAGTCAAGGCTGATCTTGATTTGAAATCTGAACTGCCATCCTAACTCTGGGCTCTCTCCTCTTCAATCTATCCCAGCCATTGCTTCTCCTTTACTTATTTATTTTTAGAGAGAGGGGAAAGCAGGGAGAAGGAGATGGAGAGAAACATCAATGTGTGGTTGCCTCTCTCATGCCCCCAACTGGGGACCTGGCCTGCAACCCAGGCAGGTGCCCTGACTGGGAATCGAACCAGCGACCTTTCAGTTCACAGGCCTGCCCTGGATCCACTGAGCCACACCAACCAGAGCAATCCCAGGTGTTGCTTCTAACAATATTCATTCGCTAATACTCTTTCAATTTACTTCCCTGTTCAAAAGCCCTCAGAGGCTTCCTATGGTCACCAAACTCAAGCATGACCTCTCTGTCAACCTCTTAAAGCCTTGAGCAAACTACTGCCCGAAAATGTATCCTTGACTCTATGTCTCATTCCATCCTGAAGCGAGTTATCCACTTACACGGAAGCTGGTCCTCTCGGGTTCGCAGTCCACGCTACCCGTAGCTCCCACACATCTTCACACACATTGCTCCCCTAACCCTTCTTTTACTAATCATAAAGGAAGTGTTTAAGAGAGAATAGGAATTCAAAATTCTGAAACTAATCCCAGGATGAATTTGGGATAACCCAATAGCTAATTAGGACACATGAATTGGCAGATAATTGAACAGTGAGTTAATTACATGCCACATTTTACTTCATACTTTGCAACTTGTTCAAAGAAATGACAGTAATCCTTTCTAAGAAGTTCACCCAGCCACCAGGTGGGTGGTTTGATAAGCATATTGAACATGACTTAACTCTTACCTTTTCTTTCGGATTCCACTCCAGCTTGGTGATGGAAATTAGGGAAGCACAGACAATCACTAAAAAAGGGAAATTTGTCAAGGAAAGTACAGAAGACAATAAGTCCTTTGATGTTAAGACTACATTATTCATCCAATAATATGGTAATTACAGTGTTAAAATGTTTCACCGCACACCCATTAGGAAGGCTACTATTGAGAAAACAGAAAAAAAGTGTTGGTGAGGATGTGAAGACATTGTACTCCTTGTGCCCTGCAGTTGGGAATGTAAAATGGGCGGCCACCGTGGAAAACGGTACAGAGGTTCCTCAAAAAAATTAAAAATAGAACCACCAGGTGACCCAGCAATTCCACTTTGGGGTATATTCCCAAAAGAATTGAGAGCAGAGCTTCAAACAGATATTTGTATATCCATGTTCACAGCAGCACTATTCACGATAGCTAAAACTTGGAAGCAACCCAAGTGTCTGTTGACAGATGACTGGATAAGCAAAATGTGGTCTACACATACATACAGTGGACTATTATTCAGCCTTAAAAAGGATGGAAATTCTGCAATATGCTACAACATAGATGAATCTTGAGCACATTACGCTGAGTGTAATAAGCCAGTTACGAAAACACGAGACCTATGTGATTCTATTTATACGAGGTACTGAGAGTAGTCAAAACCATAAAGACAGTAGGACAGTGGTTCCAGACAACTGGGGGAGGGGACAAGCGAGAGTTGCTGTCTAGTAAGTATAGATTTTGTTTTATAAGATGAATAAATTATGAGGAGTGTGATCGTGGCTGCACAACCACTGAGCTACACACTAGAAAAGAATTAAGGTGGTTAAGCTCTGTGTTGTGTACTTAAACATAATAAAAAAGTTAATACCAATGTTAAAACCTGAAACCAAAGCAGGCTATATCAACTTCTTATAACCTCAAACCTTAAATTCAATGATTACAGCAGTTAAAATGTGGAAATATAATGATTTCTTAGCAAATGCGTTTTCAGTTATGTGCAGCAAAATTTTAATCTGTGGCTGCATTTTCCTCAACCTTGCACGTTTCTTGGTGGTGTTCCCAGTGATACTCCTTGTTCAAATTTGGTCAAAATGATGGACACAGCAGTCCAAGATACATACTTTCTGAGCACCTTTCTCCCAAAATAGTACTTTTACTCAATAAAAATGTAGAATAAAAATACTTTTCTTTCTGAAATACTATTTTCAAGACAATAGCTTTAAGGAAAAATGAACATTTCAAAGTATCAAAACATTATAAAGTACCATGGCTCACATACAAAAACCGAGCTACAGAAATCAAACAACAGATGTCTATCAAGTAACTCAGTATAAGCTGAGCCCGTCCTCCCAAGCCCAGAGGGTTTTACGAATGGAAGAGATATGTCCTACATCTGACCTTGGAGCCAGCCTAGCAATGCCAGGGCCTTGAGTCTGTGGCCACTGTGGACAGGACTGTCTGCAGAGAGGCAATGGCATCCACTTTGATTGAAGGCAAAAGAGAAGGTTAGAAAGAAACGAGATGCTCTAAAAAAGGTTTTACCAAAGTTTAGAAATTCAAAGTGTGGCATCAATGCCAAGTTTACAGCCTTCTGTGAACTTGGAGTCAGTACCTCCTCTCTCTGTCCCACCACCCCATATTTTTCAGTGCTTAACACTTCTCAGTTTTTCAGAATAAAGGAAGTAGAACGTGTAGCGGGGTCTCTGATCCTTCCCGATCATACTTCTGTTTCTGACAGTTTTAAAGCCTCTTAATTCTTTCATTAATTTGTTTTTTAGTTCCATGTTCTGGGGACCAGGGACCATGTTACAAGGGGGAAAGGTAGAGGCAGAGAATCCCTGGCCAAACAGACTTGGTTTCAGCTCAGAGAAACATCACAATCTTGCTGAAGGAAGCCCAGGACTGTCCACATGAGAGGGAAGAATAGGGCACAGTGATGTGGCAGAAGCAAAAGTATCCATTCAGAGTGGAATGGGGTTTGGGGTGTGAGGGGGGCCTTCATGGCATTGAACTTAATCTGATTTATGACGTTGGAGGAGTCCTCTAGAGCAAAGCTGTCAGAAATACAATGCAGCCCCACGTGTCAAGTTAAATTTCCTACTATAGTAGCTGTGTAGTAGGCAGTTAATCATGAGCAGAGTAGGAACAACAGGCCAGGTACGGCTGGTCAACAGGGCGGAAAGCACCAGGCACCTGGCAAGAGGAACAACTGGGAAGACAAGGACCTCGCCCTCAGGGTGATCTTTCCTCTGGTCTTGTGGTTTAGACCCTCTGACCTGCAGTGCAGACCTCCCTCTGACCTTGCCTCCCCTGACATGTCACTCAGCATGCAGAGTAGGACCCCCTCAGAGGAGGAACAAGGGGGCCCGTGCAAGGAAGTCATATCCTTATGTGGATATGACTTATATCCACATAAGGATATAAGGACACCACTCCCTTTCAGGCCTCCCCCTTAAGCGTTATGTCCTTAGGACAATGAGATGCTGACCCACATCAAATGATCTGGGAAGCAGAGCCTCCGATGTGTTGACCACAGAGAGAGTTTTGGTCAAACTAGAGATAACATCTAGGTCTCAGCTGTGTTTCAGCTCCAGGCCCAGAGAAGCAGCAAGGCCAAGAAGGGCACTGAGGACGAGCTGTGGTGACTGATGATCCCTTACCCAAGCACTGACCAATCAGTAAAGACCACAACCCTGAAAGGACACACCTAGAAAAGCTGAGGAGTATTCTATTGAAATCCTCCCCTGCGGCCTTCCCTAAGATCTTTGCCTTTAGAGAGAGGATAAAACCCCTTAGAACAGAAGATCTGGCTCTCTCTCTTTCTCTCCCTCCCCTCCAACCTTCCTCCCACGATCCCTTCCTCTCTCCTTCCAGAGCGCCTTGCCTTTCCACCTCTCCTTTCTCCAGGTGAGTTCTCTCTGTCTTTTTCCTAAGCTCCGAGGGATCCTTCTTTTGCCTCTGTAACTTGTTTCCTGAGCCCACTCCGCCCAGCTGGCTCCGTCTTCTACAACCCACTTCTACCTCTACCACCTTCTAAACAAACGTTTGCTTGTCTCTGAGTCTTGGCTCTGAATTCTCACTTAGCCAGAACTCAGGTACTGAGGCTGCTGAACTGAGATCCAATTGCTGGTCACATTCTGGTGCCATTTCACCCCTAACAGCCACATTTTAAGAAAACTAAAAAAAAAAATTATTTAAATAATATAGCTCCTTTAATACAAAAGATCAAAAGTGGTATCATTTCAACATGTAATAATATAAAGAATTATTAATGAGATATTTTACACCACAGCATGTCTCTATGCAGACCAGCCACACTTCAAGTGCACAATAGCCACGTGTGGCCTGTGGCTACCATAGTGTCTGGAAAGAAAAGGTGGCGGGTAGTACTCAGCCAAGAGAAGGGCAAAGAGAGGGTAAAAGCGAAGGACAGGAAACAGCCAAGTTTCGGGGGGCTCAGAGCATGTGTCTCAAGCCAAAGAACCTGGACCCCGTGCTGTTAGTTATTTTGCGAAGGTAATGCTGTCGGAACTGGTACAAGACAGATAGTTTACCAGGAAGGGCTTACAAGGCTAATTCTACTGTGCCTCAGTTTCTTCAGCCATTCAATGAGGCCATTACACAGAAATATTACGGTAAAGAGAAGCACAAGTGTTTTAAAGATGTTTTGAAATATTTGTAAGTAAGTATAAATCCTATGCTAATACTTAAGGAAAAAGATGTTTTCATATGAATGAATTAATGTGGTACAGGGACATACCCTGTTTCTGTGTAGGACTGCGACCCCTTGGCAAGGCTCATAAGAACCCTCTAGAAATGGGAACTCATAGTATGTGAAACGCTGAGGCCGGAAATGCTTATTGTACTAACACTCTGATTTTAATATGTAAAGACCTGTCTCCAGAGTTGGAAGCAAGAAAAGGTTTCCTACATCAAGAAACTTTGCCTTTAACACTACAAACACCTCTGAATTTTACAACTAAAACAAGCTAAAGGTCTGAAGGAAACATATTTGAAGAGAAAGCATGAATGTCTCCAACCCACAAATACAACAAGAAAACTCAGAAAGAACCATATGAGGAACTAGGGTATATATTTTGTTAAACTTCTCAACACTAGAATTTATTTTCTCTGTGCTTAGAAAGTTTGTAATTAAAAACTTCCTTCCCTAAGATGAAAACAAAACCAAACCCCAAACCGTACCCAGACTTCACATATTGTACAGCTTCTATTTGAAAAGCACAATGCAAAGCTCAATATCAGAGGCACGTGGGATGCTATCGCACGAGCTTGCCCACTTCACACCATCATGCAACCCAGACCAACAAAATGGCCACTAGAAGAGTTACAAAATGGCCACTTTCCTGTTATATGACAGTAATTGCCATTTTAATGACCCTGCATTTTTCTCTGATATGAATGCAGATGGTATTTCGAAAGATGGGGAATTTTCCACCCCTCGAAGACCAGAACTTTTTTATATTATGTGCTAAATCCCAAGAGGGAGAGAGAAAGCAAGAAGACTTTCATTTCCTCTAAATCAGAACATGCAAGTCTGATAAACTTATATTTTCTTCTCACATTGCTGAGTTAGAAAACGAAATAAAATTTTGAAAATAAAATCAGTAATAAAGAAGAAAGGCTACATGTGTTTCAATTGACTCTGAAGTAAGTAATATAGAGCTTTTAGAAACCTCTTAACACGGACGAGGAAGTCAAATCATCTAGTCACCTTCGTGCAGGGAGAGGGGAGAGTCTGGCCCTCTTGGGACTTCATGGGGCTATTACTTTAAGTACAATACCAATATTTGGTGTCTTTAGCCAAGCACTCCAAAGAAAAATAAATATTTTCCCATGGCTGGTGAAGCCGACCCTGTTGGAAGGAAAGTAAATAAAGAGTGAAGTTTTCCGAGATTTTTTCCATCCTCCTTTCATAACATTCTTTTCCCTGAAGATTCTTTTGATCTGACCTGACCCTGTTGAGACATTTCTCTTAATGATTTACACTTTTCTCCCAGTGGTTCTTCTGAAGCATATGGAAACTTGGCTGGTGACCTTTGCTCTTTTTCATGCTTTTTTTTCTTTTGCTGGGGGCAAGGCAGAGGAAGGTTTCAAGCTTGTGAGGACACTGACAAATGTGAAAAGGATACTGGGGATGACCGCCGCACAGGAAATGGCAGAGATGGCCATCCGTACATGGCACGTGGAGAGGCTGTTCCACTGAGGACACGACTTGTAGGAGATGATGGACTGCAGGAGCGTGTACATCACGCCACAGACAAAAGCCAACAGGGCGCCGCCGTCATGGACCACCGGGACAGCTAACTCCTAGAGAGAAAGTCACATGGTGCGTTACTCCACATGAGCCTGTCCACACCGTGATCCAAGCACTCACGCACTCTGGGCTATTCTAAGCCATCTGTTGTCACAGATGTACCCACCCCTCTTTTGAAAATGTGGCAGCTTTTACACAATTACCAAGAGAAAAGCCTTCCCCCATGACGATGTAAATGTCTCACAGTAAACTGGGGCATGTGGGACAAGGACAGAGTAATATCAACCTTAGAGGTGGCAGCGTGGTGTTGAGTGGGCTTTGGAGCCTGGCTGACCTGGATAAAACAAAATATCTTGACTCCGCCACTGGGGTCTGTGACCTGAGTTTAAAACCCCAATTTCTGATCTGCACAATGAGCATAATAATGTCTGCCGTGCAGGTTTGCGGTGCAGGTTATCTGATCAAGTGCACACAAATGTACATAAAGGTGCCAGGGGTGGCTCAGGGGTTTTAGACTCCCTGCTCCTCGGTAATCTCTTTGTCCCTCCCAAGCCACCTCAAATGAACACATAGTTCTAAGTAAAAATACTGCTCTTGCAATGCAATGACAACTTCAAATCAAGTCCTGGCCCGGCCACCCTAGCCATTTCAACAGGGAGGCAGCCCTACACCCAGTCTAGGCAAAAAGTTGGCTGTTGTCCCCAGTGTGGTCATAACTGAGCCACCAAACGAGCTCACATTAGGCCCTTCTCAAATGTTCAATGGGCACCCACCTTCCAGAATAACAATGATGTTTAGACTGAATGACTGAGTCTCTATTGAACTTAAAAATTTGACTTTTTCAAAAGGTAAAGTTAAAGTGTTGTCCAAGAAAGCCTGTTTTGGGCCCCAGTTCCCTGTCCACCAACTTCTTTGACCACCCAGGTTTCCACAGACCCACCATGTTCTCTTCCCTGACTGTTCACACACACAAGAAATTAAATATTGATTCTCTATTTTGATACAGCTTAATCTGAATCCATTTTGGCTCAAACGGACTCTTTTTTAAAAATCTTTATTCTCCAAATGGAAAAAGGAGATTTTTAAAAACATTATTTTTCAGGTATCAAAGCTAGAAATATAGGAAAAAATCCCCCACTTGATTTGTGTTATAGTTAAATAAGAGTGCATGAAAATTTTACAACAGAACATAAATTGTTGACCGGTTGGGTATATTCTATATGGGTAGGGTATGTATAGATTTAGGGAAGTTATATGTGAAAAATAAAATATATTCTATGCCTTCTAAAACATATGTGTACCTTTAAATACTTGAAGAATTAAGGAATATTTTCAACTGTGTTGAACTGTACACTTAAAAATGATTAAGATGGTAAATTTGATCTTACAGGTATTTTACCACAATTAAAAAATAATAATAATTGAAAGGAAATGAAATCACTATCTCAAAAACATATCTGCACCCCCATGATCATTGCAGCATTATTTATAATAGTCAAGACATGGAGACAACCTTAGTGTCCATTATACAGACACACACACATAGTCTACCATGGAATATTATTCAGCCATAAAAAAAATCTTGCCATTTATAACAACACAGATGGATCTGAGGGCATAATACTAAGTGAAATAAGGCAGAGAGAGAAAGACAAATGCTGTGTGATCTCACTTATAAGTAAAATCTTTAAAAGAAAACTGGACTCATAGATGCAGAAAACAGATTGGTGGCTGCCAGAGGTGGGGAGTGGACGGGTGGGGAAATGGGTAAAGGGGGCCAAAAAGTGAAAACTTCCTGTTAAAGGGTAAAACTTTTCAGTTATGCTATGCACAGCATGCCGACTATATTGAATAAAAGTATATTTTTGAAAGTTGCTAAGAAAGTAAATCTTTTTTCTTTTATTTTGAGAGAGTAAATCTGAAAAGTGCTCATCACAAGAAAAACATTGTAACTATGGGAGATGATGCATGTTAACTAAACTTACCGTGTTGATCATTTCAAAATACATGCATATATGAAACCACTGCTATACACCTTGGACTAATATTATGTTATTTTTTTAAAAAAACAGTAAAAAACCTAATCAAGGAGATAAAAGACATGTACTCAGAAAACTACAGAACGCTGAGGAAAGAAATTAAGGAAGACACTAATAAGTGGAAGCATATAACGTGTTCATGGATTGGAAGAATTAACATCATTAAAATATCCTTACTACCCAAAGCTATTTAGAGATTCAATGCAATCTCTATTAAAATATCAACGACATATTTCACAGATATAGAACAAACATTTCAAAAATTTATATGAAACCATAAATGACCTGGAGTAGCTTCAGCAATTTTGAGAAAGAACAAAGTAGGAGGGATCACAATACCTGATATCAAACTATATTACAAGGCTACTGTGATCAAAACATTCTTGTACTGGCATAAGAACAGACACATAGATCAATGGAACAGAATAGAAAGCCCAGTAATAAACCTATGTTGCTATGTCAATTAATATTTAACAATGGGGACAGAAGCATAAAATAGAGTAAAACTAGCCTCTTCAATAAATGGTGTTGGGAGATCTGAACAAGTACATGCAAAAAAAATGAAACTTGACCACCAGTTTACACCAAACACAAAAAGAAACTCATGATAAATAAAAGACTTAAATATAAGTCATGACACCATGAGAGTCCTACAGGAGAATATAGGCAGGAAAATTTCAGATGTCCCATCCAGCAATATTTTCACCCATATGTCCCCTAGAGCAAAGAATATATATAAAAGAAAGAAAAAACAAATGGGACTACATCAAGTTAAAAAGCTTCTACACAGCTATAGAAAACATCAGCAAAATGAAAATGGAACCAACCATATGGGAAAATATATTTGCCAATAATACCTTAGACAAGGGTTTGATCTCCAAAATACATAAAGAACTCACATGACTCCACACCAGGAAGACAAACAACCCAATTAAAAAGTGAGAAAAGGATCTGAACAGACAATTCTCCAAGGAGGACCCAGAGACATATGAAGGATGCTCAGCATCACTAGCCATCAGAGAGATGCAAATTAAAACCACAGTGAGATACCACTTCCCACCAGTGAGAATGGCCTCATAAACAAATCAACAAACAACAGGTGCCAGCAAGGATGTAGAAAAGGGAACCCTGGTGCTCTGTTGGTGGGAATGCAGACGGCTGTGGCCTCTGTGGAAAGCAGTATGGGGTTTCCTCAAAAAACTAAAAATGGAACTGCCTTCTTGACCCAGTGTTTCCACTACTGAGAATTCTGAAACACCAATTCAAAAAAACCTATGCACCTCAATATTAATAGCAGCATTATTTACAATAGCCAAGTGCTGGAAACAGCCTAAATGCCCATCAGTAAATGAGTGGATCAAAAAACCAGTACATTTACACAATGGAATACTATGAAGCAGAAAAAAAAAAAAGGAGAAACTCCTACCCTTCTCGAGAGCATGGATGGAAATGGAGAGCATTATGCTAAGTGAAACCAGCCAGGTGGTGAAAGACAAATAGCATATGATCTCACCTGTAAGTGGAACCTAATAAACAAAACAAACAAGCCAGCAAAGCAGAACCAGAGACATAGAAATAAAGAACAAGCTGACAGTGACCAGAGGGGAGGGGGGAGTGGGATAACAGGGGAAACAAGGGGAAGAGTCAAGTCAAAAAACACATGTATATAAAGGACCCATGGACAAGGACAATGGGGAGAGGGTAGGATTGAATGTGGGAGGGGGAGCGGATAGGGCAGGAGCAATGAAAGGGAAGGGGACAACTGTAATTGAACAACACTAAAAAATTACAAACATAAAAAAATGTTTAAAAAACAGTAAAAAAAATTAAGAAAACAAATCCTTTCTACTCCTTGAATGTTAGGCACATTTGGTCAAGGGAAAATAAACAAAAAGCAAGGCATATACTGCTGAGTCCTTTTCAAGCATAATCATCTGAGAATCCTAGTTCTTTCCACTCTCCATTTTTTTTCATGCTAAGTAAGTCAACATTCTGAATTTATATGCTATTTTTTTCTCCCACCAGCACTGTCAGGGAATTTGCTTCTTCAGCCCAGCCCAAGTCAACACATCCTTTAGAAAATGAATCTGCGAACTGGCAGGCCCCCCACATTAATGCTGCCAGTTCAGATCAAAAGGTCCTAGAGCTCTGGCTGGTGTGGCTCAGTTGGTTGGACTGTCGTCCCATAACTGAAAGGTTGGGATTCAATTCCCAGTTAGGGCACATACCTAAGTTGCAGGTTCGATCCCCAGTCTGGGCACAAAGATCCCCATTTCAGGCACACATGGAAGGCAACTGATCGATGCTTCTGTCTCTCTCACTCTCTCTCACACACCCTTCCTCTCTCTCTACGAGCAGTAAAAAAATGTCTTGGGTGAGGAAGAAAATTCTTTTTAAGGTCTTTGATTGAATGGGAGTTGTATTTGTAATGTGTCTTTTTCACTGTGGAGTGCATACTTTGTCATCAGAGATGCCTTTTGAAAGCAAATGATTCTGAGATCAGGCGTGAACCTTAGATAGAGGATAAGATGAATACTTGGTGCCCATTTTGAATCCCTTTTTCAAAACCCTTTTGTTAACTGACAAGAGAGTAAAAATAGTGTTGTGCTTTGAAAAAAAATGACTTTTCAGAAATGTAAACTTCTCGAGGAAAATTACAGCATGGACAGAAATTGGTGAGGACGTACCAAAGAGTAGCCATCCCACCCACCAGCTCAGGAAAGAGAGCTATTCGCGAACTTCTGATAAGTACAAATTTATTTCCTACTCAGGAAAAACCACCAGTCAATACTCTCTCTCACCCACAGATCTCTAATTTTTCTCAAGGTAACAGCTCAAGCTGGTCTGCTCACAGCATGTTGAAAATGAATTACAGGATATCAAACAAGGAAGTCGTAAAGCTATTTATGGGAACAATGACAAGGCAAACACTTTGCTCTCAGGAAAGTTACTGACTCTATTTCTGGTTTTGTTGAAAATGTAATCACGTCATGGAAGCCTTAAAGAGAACCAAAAGTTCAATCATCTAACCATCCAAGTTTGCTTCTGAAAGTCTGCCCTTTGTGGCTTAAAAATCGACAGGTGTGTCATGAAATTGAGTGATTTGGAGGAGAAAGTGATTAGGATATCGGATAGTGCATGGTACCCCCTACTGAACAATTCGGATCCACATTCTACTGGACAAATGATATCCTTCCAGGTCTCTCCACTCCTTTTTTTTTTTTTTAATTGTGCTTTCTGATGCTAGAACTCTGGATTGTGGCATGCTTTTTCCTCCCAGAGATTTCTTCATTGTAGCATTGAGGTTAACTCTTTTCTACAGGCTCTGGACAGACTGCTTCGCTGCAAGAGCCACTTCTGCCTTTACTGCTCATATGATCTTGGGTAAGTATTAACTTCTCTGGGCTTCCGCATCGCCATTGAAAACGAGAGAAAAATTTTACTACTACCTTCTAAGGTTGTTATTAGAATTATATGAGTTAAAATATATGAGTTAAATGATATGGGTGAATGCTTTCACAAGTTTGTCACACAGAAAATTTCAAATACAGGTTATGAAAAAATAATGCACACAGGCATAAAACATAAGGAAATGTTACAGAGTCTCTGCTATGTGGCAAATGTCACATGCAACCATGCATTGCAACATGGTGTATCTGATGTCACCATGTAGGGACAATACAATAGGAGACTGAGTTCTCTCTCTTTCCTCCTCCCCTCTCTCTCTCTCTACACCAGCTATTTTCAACTGGTGTGCTGCACAGGTGTACAACACAGGAATTTTTTAAATATGTAATACCTGACTATTTACTCAGGAGCACTGACTTCTTTTCCCTTAGATTGTCCAATAAAAAAATGACAGGAGCCAACACAATGAAAGCCTTCCTATGTGAATGAATCAAAATTATATCTATTTTTGTCAGATTGGCAAAAAAATAGATTTCTGGGTGTGCTTCAGAATTTTAATAACTAGTTTCTGTGTGCCATGAGATGTAAAAGGTTGAAAATCGCTGCTCTGTACCATAGAGACCTACCTAGCCTTTCCCTGATAGTCGGCAGTGCCAGAGGCAGCAGAAGACAGTAGCTAGAGCTAATATTCACACAATACGGACCTCTGGCTAGCGAAAGATAACATCTTGACCTATGTTTCGGTTTTGAGCCCTAAGGTGGAAAGACCCCTGGCTACTTTCCCATGAGACCAGACAGAAGGAGCCTGGAACAGACCTCAGAACTGCCCTCAAGACCTGGAGAAATGATTCATGACCTTTACCTCACCTCCAACCAGCTCTCAGCACAACCCAAACCCTTAACCCATGCTGTCTTGTGGTTTTACCTTACATAATCTGTAACCGACACACCGTCGGCAAGTTGGTTTGTTTAGAGCATAAGCCCCCTGTCTCAGTATTGGCCAATTCAACATTAAATTATTTTTTCTTTGTAAAAAAAGCACAAGAGTAGGAAAGTAAAATGGAGCCAGAAGCAAACTTAGTTAACAAAATGCCTTCCATGAAGCCCTCTACACTTGTTTCAGGAAGGCTACAAGTTTGGTTCTTACCTTTCCAGCTCCCCATGGGAACAAGGTCACTAATAATTACAGGTTGGTAATACCCACAAATGGACACTAATTGGCCCTGAGAACTGACAGCACATCCCAGCCCATAGGCTGTCCTGAAGATACTGTGTAACCTGAAGAAGGGTGCCTTCCCCTCAGCCCTCCTGACACAGCACAGTTTCCCAGAGCACTTGACTATAACGTCCCCTCCCCCTCCACTAATAGATGGCATCCCTGTGAGCCATGCAGAATAGGTGGTTTTATGAGGCCCGACGTAGGGCAGATCAGACAGAGGACTCTGACAACGGTCCGCCTTCGTGGAATGGACCTTCAGGAATGGACCTTAGCAAACAAATGGAAAACGATGGTGTGGGTGCGGGTCTGTGGTTATTTATTATCCTCACAGATCAATACTGGGGTGTAGCCCCCCCAGGCTGCTGCATCAGGGTGAGGACATGTATGTCAGCAGTGGGCTAGCAGTAAAGACTGACACCATTTTGTAAAAGTAAGAAGCACAAAAGATTAACCCACTTCTGGTGGGAGAAAAGTTAAAGGCGTACCCCTGGGCCGAACAAGAAGTCGTCCTGAGTAACTTCCTTTCTACCACCTCAGGACACAACAGTGATGGAGAGAGCAGGACTGCTCTAGTGTTAGCCTCTAATGATGGACCTGGAATGACCGTGACAGCCACCAAGTGCAGACCACTGGTCACGGTACGTTATCTCAGCCAGTCCTTGCAATTCCCACAACAAATGTTTTTTTAAAAAGTATTAAACATTGTCTCCATAGATAAATAGATGCATGCTTTCTGAAAAGAGACTGGCATGACAGAAATCCACAAATTAGAATAAAACAAGTGGGGGCGGGTTTCAAACACTTGACATGGTAAGTCTCTATTGAGCAGACTCCGCAGTTGTCATCATTTAAGATAGTTGGCTTCAGTGGGACCACATTTTGGCTCAGCAACTAATTAGCTGAGGCACCCTGAGCAAATTATTTCACTTCCACGAGCCTCTGTCCTCATCTGAGAGAGGAATAAAGGAGGTGCCGCCGTCTGAATTGAACACCAGAGGTTAAACCATAAAATCAGTACACACACACACACACACTCGTATACAGATATCTCACACTCTAAGTGAAATCATTACAATGGCTGAAGTAGCTCTCCCAACACATCAACCACGTCGATAAGAACACGGAGCGATGCAAAGCCCATAGCATCATTCAAACCACACACTCTCTGTCACGACCATGCATGACCACGCATACCCGCACCCCATCACTCCCAAGTATCAGGCAGGATTGACTTTCAAATGGCATTTGTTTCTAAAAAGCAAATTACCACAATTTTTATAAACCCATCCACGATTTGATAGCTACACTGGCACAGGCATGGCTCTTGTGCTGTTGTCTCTCTCTTCCACACACACAAACTCCATCACCCCCAATAACAAAAAAAATGTCAGGTCATACCTGAAAATTGGCAACAATGCCCATTCCGATGCATCCCACCAATCCCAGAACTAAGGACACCAAGTTAAAAACAGGAGTGCTGAAATAGCTGGTTTGATTCTGCTTTTCCACTATTTTGTATCTTGTGTACATCGTGGCTGCACCTGAAAAAGAAAGGTACAGTAGTGAATTTTCATTATTTCACTGTTTAGAGTGAAAAACACAGAAATGGCTTTGTGTTGCTCTTTTTTAAAGCGTGTGTCTTCAGTTTCCTAATTGCAGTAGTCTTCCCACTCACCCACCCCTGACCTTCCTCACCCTATCTTGCTCCCTCCCCAGTGTGATGGGCACACACACCCACACACACCATTTTGGCTATTATCCTTTTCACACGAATGTGAATTTACCTTATAAAGAAACTCACATATATATGCAAAGACTTTAAACATTAAAAGGTTATTCGCTTTAGCGTTGCAAATTCCAAAATCAGAAATAGCCTAAATGTTTAACAACATGGGACTGATTAAATGAAATGTAATACACCCATGAAATCAATAACATGCACGTGTTAAAAGAATAAAGTAGATTTCTATGTACTGAAATAGTGTGATGGCCGTAATATTTGTGCTGGACTTTAAAAAGCAGGCTAAAAGCTAATCATTTATCATAGATTTTTAAACAAAGATACTCACGTCGAATTCTAGGAGCAAAAATCTAATTATCACTTGCTGGTAACAAAACAATCTGTCTGCTAAATCTGGATGCTGGGCAAGAATAGCAGGAGAGGGCACGTGAACGGATGGACTATTTCTACTTCCCCTCGCTCACCTCCACAAGCTTGGGAGGAGAAGCCCACAAATGGGGTAAAACTTTCTCTCTACCAAGTAGGATGAAAAATTCCAAAGGTGCCAAGTCACTAAGTAAAGCTTCCAGTACTTCTGTCCCTTCCCACCTATACCAATAGAGAGGGACAGACGGGCTGGTTACATAACAGGCCCTTGGCAAACACTTATTTTTCTGTGGGGGGTTCATGAAAGGAC
This sequence comes from Sturnira hondurensis, assembly GCF_014824575.4. NCBI lineage: Eukaryota > Metazoa > Chordata > Mammalia > Chiroptera > Phyllostomidae > Sturnira > Sturnira hondurensis. The sequence continues at coordinate 8,729,355 of NW_028090067.1, read as the reverse complement.
AAAGAGAAAGAGCCCCCTATTTCACATATGTAGATGTGTCCTACCATCTGCGTCTCAGGGGCACTTGAGGAACTGAAGAGAAACATCACGCCTGAGTTGGAGACAAACTTCCCTACTTCCCCTCTCCCCCTCTAACAGGTGAGACAACACCGTCGTCCGTGGTTCGCAAGCTTTAGTGGGTGTCCAAGTCCCCTAGACTGCTGGTTCACAGCGCATGCGCTTGGGCCACACTCCCAGAGGTTCTGATGGAGAAGATCTGTGGTGTGGCCCTGGAATCTGCATTTTCACCAGCATCCCAGTGTTTTTCATGGGTGTTGCCTTCAGAACACAGTCTGAGAAGCATCAGCTTATACACTGGGTGTCTCTGCGCCTTACACAAATATGTTGGATAAAACCCACAATTTTAAAAATCAAATTACATTTAAAAGCCACTTGATAATCTTGCGGTGAATTGCCAGGTGAATTGAAAAGTAGTTCTATGAGGGCATAAGTAACTTTAGATTTCAGTTCATATTAGTTTCTCAAAGTAGAGCCAATTGTGGTTGCATAAGCTGTACTTTGAAAAAAATGATACACACCAAGGATGAACCTTGATGTAAACCACGGACTGGGGTGATTCTGATGAGTCAGTGCAGGTTCATCAACAAATGGACCACTCTCGTGGGGGATGCTGATAACAGGGGAGGCTGGGGGAGGGAGCAGGGGCTATATGGGCATCTTTACCTGTGAGTTCATTTTGCTGTGAGCCTAAAACTGTTCTAAAAAATGAAGTCTGTTAAAAAGATAATGATAAAAAAGTCACACATCCACTGTAAAAAACATATTTCCCTTCCTTTAAGAGTGTGAATTTTCCATTTATTTATAATAATTGTTGTGTACTTACCAAGAAATGCAGAGAAGTTTATCATAAATCCAAAAATCCCACTCTCTGGAGGTGTTGTTCCTGTATCACTGAGAAAGAGAAGAATACCTGAATTATGACAAAGGAATTCAATTCGGACCTGTGAGCAGGCATGTCACTGGCAGGTTTTATAATGTGTCTCTTCTAGGTGTTCAGTCACTTTGAATTCCAAAGATTTGGCCTGATTTTTTTCTAAAATGTTTTCATTTTGGCTCTGAAAAAATCTACAATTTTTTTTCTACCATGTTTTTTTAATTGTAAAAAAACTAGGAAATGCTTAAAGCGAATGGTGGTGGTGTTTCTGCAAGGGTCAAGCTCCATAAACTTGACTGGTATGTGTCCACTCTTGGTGGAGAAATGAGTGTGACTATTTGGGGGGAAATGGTCTAAAGTCACATTTGAAAAATCTATAACTGGGACAGTAAATATCCCTAGACACATTAAATTTTTTTAATGATCTGATTTGTACACAAGTTTATAGTGCTGAAAATATAAGCATGAAAAGATGAACTATATTATTGATACATATCAATACTTGATGGAAAGAACAGTGTGTTAAGGGTATACATTAATTGTGATAAATTATTTTAACAAAAAAGTCATTTCTATACAACATTTTTCAGGTGCAGTCTACCAATTCAGTCATTAAATGAGCTGGAAAGTAGTGTTTGACAGGTTCTGTCTGCTACTGATCAATGGCCAAGGTTTAAATTTTTACATTTCCAAGCTGCCCACATGAAGCAACAGTGGAAAACTGATGACAAATGACCTCTCAATAGGAAACAACTTGTACCCATCTTGAGTGTTTGCATGCTTTAAAACAGGCCTAAAATACACGTATTGAAAGACCCATCACCGTGAGAAGATGCACTTTGAAGTGTTGCAAGAATTCGACAAGAAGCCCGTGTGCCCAGAAAGCAGGAGCCTTACGAACACAATATTTGAAGAGTAGAGCTAGCACTGTGGCTGGTACTCTGGTGTCTCAGCCTTGCCCAGGTTCCAGTCTCACCAGGTCCCAGCCCCTCTGGAGTCCCAGTCCCACCACCCCACAGGCATGCAGGGAGCCTGGGGGCTGCTGTTGCTGCTGCAGTGGCCCTCCCCGGGCATCATCCCAGCTGAGGAGGAAGACCCAGCCTACTGGAACCGCCAGACAGCCTAGGCCCTGGACACCACCAAGAAGCTACAGCCCACCCAGATGGCTGCCAAGAACCTCATTGTCTTCTTGGGGGATGAGAATAGGCGTCCACCATGACAGCAGCTCAGATCCTTAAAAGACAGAGGAATGACAAACTGGGACCTGAGACCCGGCCCCCATGTCCTGCACAGGGCCAACCACGGACCAATCCCCATACATGGCTCTGGCCAACACATACAATGTGGACAGACAAGTGCCAGACAGCACAGGCATGGCCACAGCCTTCCTGTGTGGGGTCAAGACCAACTACCAGACCATTGGTGTCAATGAAGCCACCCGATTCAACCAGGGCAACACAACACATGGCAGTAGGTCACCTCTATGATGAACTGGGCCAAGAAGGCAGGGAAGTCAGTGGGCGTGGTGACCACCGCGAGAGTGCAGCATGCCTTCCCAGCGGGCACCTACGCACACACCATGAACAGAAACTGGTCCTGATGCCGACATGCCCGCGCCCGTACTGAGGGAGGGCTGTCGGGACGTTTCTAACATGCACATCAACGTGATCCTGGGCAGAAGCCACAAGTACGTGCCTCCCAAGGAAACCCCAGACCTAGAGTGCCCTGACGATGCCAGACGGAGTGGAGTCAGGAAGGACAGGCAGAACCTGGTTCAGGAGTGGCAGACCCAGCACCGGGTGCCTGGTGTGTGGAACTGAACGGCGCTCATTCAGGACCCCTCTGTAACACATCTCGTGCGCTTCTCTAGGACATGAAGTAGCAGACTCACTGAGACCCTGAGCAGGACCCGACCCTGATGGAGATAACAGAGGTGGCCTTGCACCTGCTGGGCAGGAATTCCCGAGGCTTCCACCTCTTCATGAGGGGGTTCCCACTGACCATGGCCATCCTGAGGGCAGAGCTTTCCTTACACTGACTGAGACTGCCGATCTCAATGATGCCTTTGACAGGGATGGCCAGCCGGCTCACGAGTGAGAAGGGCACACTGACCCTGGTCACTGCTGACCACTCACAACTTTACTTTTGGTGGCTACCCACCGTGGGGCAGCTCCATTTTCTGGCTGCCTCCAGAGGAGGCCTCAAATGGCAAGGCTTACATCTCCCTCCTTTAGGGCAATGACCCAGGTTTCTCACTCAGCAGGGGCTCCCAGTCCAATGTCAGTGACAGCCAAGGCAGCGACCCCAAGCACCAACAGCAGGTGGCCCAGCTCATCTTACAAAACCCATGCTGGTCAGGACCTGGCAGTGTTCCTGCTTGGCCTGCAGGCGCACCTGGCGCACAAGCTCTGCAGGAGCAGAGCTTCGGGTGCATATCATGGCCTTCACCACCTGCCTGGAGCCCTACACTGCCGCACCCCGACAGCCCCAACCAGCTGTGCCCCAGGCTGCTTATGCTGCGGCTGCTGCTGGGGATCATCATGCCCTGACCACCCCACCCCACCCCTCCTGGGCCCCCACTGCATTGCTGAATCACTCCCCAACCCAGGGTTGAACCTCTCCCTGACCTTAAGCCTCAGACCCAGGACCCACCTCAGGCCCCTACATCCTGACCTTTGCTTGCTGGCATAAATGAGCCTCAGCTGGCACAACACTGTCCCCACCCCTCCCTGCGGTGGCCAGACCATGGGGCACCCGGGAGTCTGAAGCTGCTCTGGACGCCTGCCCACAACCTTAGCTGCCCAGCATTTGGCACGTGGCACCTTGGAGCCCCTCAGGGTGGATGGTTTCCTGTCACCCTGCAACCAACCCTGTGGGCACCTTGCTGGCCCAGGGGGCTGCTGGGGTCAGATATCCCTGCACTCTGCCTGGGCCTGGTACTATTACAGAGGAATAGATGGAAACACAGAAAGGACAGAGACCTGTCTCAAGTCACTTGGCTACTAACGTGGTCACTCCCAATGCCCATCCAGGGAGAGCCAAGAGGCTTCATGAATTTCTGGGTGCAGGGCAGACAGCCCTAGAGTAACCCTTGCCCCCCACCAAGGCCATGTGGGTGCTGGCCTTGGATTTGGAAACAGATTCCCTGCCCTCCCCCAGATATCTATTCTGGGAAGGACATAGGAATAATTAAATAAACTTCTACACAATGTAAAACATATATATTAATATATACATATATGTAAATATATATATTTAAAGAATACAAAAAGTTTAATATGCCCCCTTACAACAAATACCTCTATTCTCAATTATTTTAATCTGAAGTGTTCAGAATTTACATTACCATTTTTCCTACAAAATAGCCATTTTCTCACTACAGGAATGTTGAGGTGGAGAAGGCTGTCGAGGAAGGCGGCCTTCTGAGCACAACAGGACGCCTAGTGGGCGAGAGGAGGGGGCTGGAACCGGAAATGGGAAGAAGGTAGTGACGGCTTAGTATCCTTGGACAGAACTTTTGCTAGAAAAATTCATTTTCTCAGAGAAATCAAGCCTTCTATTCTTGAGCTCAGGGTATTAAAAAAGCAGCTACCAGGTGAGCCATGCATAAGGACAGGTCTAGAAAAATCTGTCTTGTGCCAAAAAAATTGTTTGCCGGTCTGTGGAGAAAGGGAAAAAACAGAAGGGTAGGGAGGATATGGAGGGGAATGGGTAGTTGGGGGACGAGGGTGTTCTACCAGGAGATGAGGGAGCAGACTCAGGGACTAGCTGTCCATTCACAGCAAACCCAGACCTATGCCAAGGGCTCAGAGGTGCAATCCACACGACATCAAACATGCAATCTTAAAGCTCAGAATTTGGGGGTGGTGTTTTATTCTTGTTTATCCGTGCATTTAAAATCATACAGGCAGAATCAGCCCTGGATGGTGCGGCTCAGTGGATTGGGCGCCAGCCTGTGAACCCAAAGGTCCACCAGTGAGTCCCAGTTAGGGCACATGTCTGCGTTGTAGGCCAGGTCTCTGAATGGGGGCAAGAGGCAACACCCCTCGTGCATCGATGTCCCTCTCCCTCTCTCTTTCCCTTCCTCTCTAAAAATAGATACGTAGATACATAGATCTTTTAAAAATAAGTAAAAGCAAACCATACAGGCAGAATCAAAAGTGCTTTGCAAATAGTCATCCCATATGTCTTTTTTGAATGAATGACTATCAGAACTTGCAAAAAAAATGACCTAATAGATACATACGACTTAGCGAACATTCACTATGTACAGGCAGCATTCGATGCTCACCGTACATCATTTCATGTCATCCTCACAATCTTGAGGTGGGTCCTACATCGACCTCATTTTACTGAGGAGAAAACTGGCTATTAGTGAACTCACATACCTTATTCAAGGTCACAGACCTATTGCATAGCAAAGTCTATACTCCAATCTGGATGTCTGACTCCCCGACTCTCCTGCCTTCACTGCGCTCTAACAGCAAGGAGGAAGAAAGCAACTAGAAGAACCCTGGTGGTGGAGTGAAGAACAAACACTGATACGCTGGGAAGTGCTTAACAACCTGCTCTAGAGGAAGCCTGACTTGGGGCACATTTCCGTGGTATAAATACTCCCAACACTTCGAAATCCAAGCAACCAAAATGTAGGTCACTGAACATGGAGCTGGGAAGACATGCACACAGTTGGCTCCAAACAGCACACACCAGCTGGCTCCTGGGGGCGAACTGTGATGACGGGGAGAAGGGATCATCATCATGCTTTTGCTGTGTACTAGGAAGGTGTCAAGTAGGCAAGGCCTCAAAGCTCCCCAAATGCCATCATTTAATTATAAATGTCTTTAACAGATAGTCAGTGTCATGGTAAATCTGATCTTCTTTCAGAATTCCTGAGTCTTCAGCACTTCCCCTCAATGCATGTGGACCAACGGGCCCAGTTTCCTATACTGGGCACTGCAACATAGGCAGTGCTGACACCCCCAAATTGGGGAACATGTTAATGCATTCATGATGGGTTGTTTGATTCAATGCAACCATCTTTTTAAGTTTTTTTTTTAATCTGGCCCTGGCCAGTGTGCCTCAGCAGATTGAGCACCAGCCTGTGAACCAAAAGGTCACGGTTTGATTCCCCACCGGGGCACACGCCTGGGTTGTAGGCCAGGTCATGCGAAAGGCAACCAATTTCTCTCACACATCAATGCTTCTCTCCTTCTCTTTTCCCCTCCCTTCCCCTCTCTAAAAATAAAAATAAATAAATAGTCTTTATCAAATAAATAAATATCTGGCCCCACATATAACTATAAAATGTATCCATTCATCAGCGAAATATTTATGGGACACCTACTATGTGTTAGACACACTCTGAGACACAAATTTCTCATGCTGTCAGGTAGGAATTGTCAGCTTGTGATTTATTGCTGTTAAAGTGACAAAACGGTACCTCCTAACAACATCCAGTGAAATTTTGCTCAAGGATATTTCAAAAAACTTTGCCAAGTGGCAAATAAAAAGGCACTAATATGTTACATCATAACTAAACACTGTGTCACATCTACTGCCTGATGTTGGAATCCAAGTGAGCATAACAGCAGGGAGACACCAAGAGACCCTGTGGGCAGCGCTCTCAGTTTTATTGTTTCTTAAGCTCAAACTAAATTATCTCACTGTGAAATGGGACAACTGTAATAGCACAATCAATAAAATATATTTTTAACATTTTCTCATTGTGCAAAGGCGGAGGTACTTGTTTTGGTTGGCATAGCTGCACTTCGGTATCTGATTCAGGAAAGTGGAGAATGAGAGGCAAAATCAGTGCCCTCCCAACCGAGCAGTAGTCTCTTACCCCACCCAACTCCCCCCACCAATTCTGTACCACATGGCTTAGGCAATATGGTTCCAGCCCTGCCTCAGTCCCATCTACCTCCTTACTTACCACTTTGCAAATGAGGCACTTCTGAAAATTGCAACAGGGATAGGAACTAATAAGTTCATTTGCATGTGGCTCAGAAGCTGTTGAGGCAGCCATGTGTACACAGTAGTTTCTAGGGTAGGCTGTGCCTAGGAAATCAGTTTCCTTCTCTATTGCCTTTATGTACGTTTCTACAAGTTCATCAAGACAAATTCCAAGTTATTTGTCTAACATCCTTCTCCAAACTTATTTTTGATCTTAAGCCAGTACCTTGATGCTCAAAAGAATGAAAATAATACTAAGACATGTATGATAATATAAGCTTGGTCAAATCTGTTCTTTAAATCTTTGGACATATGTGATTCCATTACTCCAAAGCCTGGAATCATGGTTTATTAGGTGAGACTGAAATGTCAAGATGCAAAATTATCTGCATGCCCAGACTGAGGCTTTTTGGTTGCCCTAAAACCCTAGGCCCACTGCTTGGGAGATTAATCAAGACTTGGAACCTAGAAACACTTAATATACCCCTAGTAAAAGGAGACCATTCCTTCCTCTATTTTCATATTTAAATACATTATTTAAAAGGAGTAAGCATGATACTAAGAAGTTATTACATTTTATTAGATATTTTTAATTATTAGGGTTAACTTTTTTAGCAGTTTCACCCGGTGACAATTATTCTAGACTCAAAGGCACTGTAAAGCTACCGCAACTATTTTTAAATGTAAACTGAATTTCCTACTCATAAATGCAAAGAACTTGCTCTTTCCACACACTGCCCCCATGCAATTTTCCTTCTATCAATCTGAGTTTCCTCTTGGTTCACTCATGCAACGGTTTTTGAGAATTGTTAAGCACTACCTAAAGGTGGGTAACTGTGCCAGTTGAGGGGGCTACCAAGATGAAAAGATAATTTACTGTCTTCAAGAAGCTTAATATCTAACGAAAATTCAAGGACCCATTGACCCAACACATAGATACTGATTGCTTTCTATGTAACAGGCACCTGGGTAGGCATGAAGAATGTAGCTATAAATAAAACAGAGAAAGCCACTCTTTCCTGGAACTTAGAGTCTTGGCTGCGTAGCTCAGATGGTTAGAGCATTGTCCTGATACACCAAGGTTTCAGGTTCCATCCCTCGTCAGGGTACATATATGAAACAACCAATGAATGTATAAATAAGTGGAACAAGGAATCGATGCCTACGTCTCTATCTCTGTCTCTCTCAAATCAATAAATAAAAATACATTTAAAAAAAAGAAGATAGAGGGTGATAGGTGAGCCACCTACTTGAAACAGGGTATCCTAGGAAGATACTTGACTGAAGTAGGATATTTGGGCCAGGAAAATTACAAGCAGAGAGAAGAGCAAAGTCAAAGACCTTTGGGAGGCAATACGTTAGAGGAACTGCAAGGAAGTGGGTGTGGCTGGACGGGAGTGAGCAACGATGTGTGTGTGTGTGTGTGCAAATAGGGGTCACAGACAGCCCTGTGGGGCATGGCTATGCTGAGGACTCTGAATGTTACTCTAAGCATCATGAGAAGCTGGTGAGGGCTGAGAGCAAGGGAGTGACATGAAGTTGATGTTTTTAAGGGATATTATGAAAAGATTATAGAGGGGCAAGTGTAGACTAGGGAGTCCATTAGGAAGCCCCATCATGTTACCCGACCCAGCAGGGGAGGGGATAACTTGAATGAATAATAAACAGGCAAGTTTGACACCACCTTTTATTTGTACTTTTTTGCCTCTAAACAGCCCTTACAAACTGTTTATTATATATCTATATTACACACAAAACTCAGCACAGTGCCTTGTGTACATGGGGATGGTGCATAAACATGCTCCAATTAGATTTGAGCAAGAATTTGTCAAGAGATGACAATGGCTGGGACCAGGATGACAATAAAGAGAGGTGATTAGAAGTGAAATTTGAGAAGGTTTTCGAGGGAAGTCGCTAGACACCATCCTGCTTGGACTACACCTGCTAGTATTACAAAAGAAAAACATTTCCTCAGTGCTTACACTCAGTGCTTACATCTCCCTTGGTCTTCACAACACTATTGTTTTTTTCAAAGTACACATTATCACCACTTTGAAGATCAGGAAACTGAGTCCTTAGAAAAGTCACTTGCTCAAGGTCACATATGTAGTTAATGGGGAAGCCAGGCCATGCATCTAGAGCTGTCTAATTTCAATGGACATGACTTAGGAATGCTTCTCTGCTGTGCTCTACCGCATTTCTTTCTATGATCACCTATTTCCATATGAGTATACAGTATTGTATATTTACAACCAAGCTGGCATCAGCTATTCCTTCTGGAGCCATTACTAAGTTGTCCTTGGCATGCAGTAACTCCACAATGCACGGAATGCATAGTGAGTAGCGTTAGGCAAGGAGGACTATTAAGTGGAACATTGTTTTAAGTTGAATTTAAACTCTTACATGTAAAAGTCATCAGCTCTGCATCAGTAAAGGCTTCTGAGCAATACTCTGTCTTTTTAAAAGTAGGAGTAATGGAAGAAAAACATTCACAGTTTTATTTCATTTACCAGGGAAGATTTTAATGTAATGAAGTAATCGTGGAAAATTAAATCGAACAGAGAAATTATATATTTACCGTTGGCTCAGGAGTCGAACACTGCATCCATTACCGCAATTAATTTTCAAGATGTAAAAGCTTGGGGTCTGCAGTTTTGCCATTCCGCTTTTCTTATAATTAAATAAATTGGGTCATGTTTTCTTGAAGAAAACATTAAACTATAAATTATCATTTAAAAGAATGATACCTCAAAAATTTTAAATAAAAAATGATACATATCATTTCATCTTAGCTAAAAGTTTCAAATGGCATGCCTGCCTTTTCCTTTTCATCCTTAGGACATTGTGGCTTACAAACACACTTTCTAAGTAATAACCGCTGCACCGAAATGTCACTACCATTGTATAAGAATACGTGACTCTACGCACACTGACCTCCTTCTCTGATTATTTATTATCCCAAACCCCATTGTCATGGCGGAAGAGGAAAACAAACGCCACCATTGCCTAAAATTCAATGTAGTTAGTAATCAAAAAAGTTGATTTGAGCAGGAAGTCATTAGAAATTGGATGGATACATACACACCACAAACTTAGAGAAACACAGTCACTTGCCTACCTGCTGACGTTAGGCCAACACAAGTGCAAATCCACTGTCTTTTCAGTATATGAACCACACCTACTCTGAATCACCTCATTTCCAGGTTTCTTTGGAGAAAAACCTTAGACATTTCTGAAGCAATTGGAGTGCAGAATCTTTATAGTTTCTTTTTTTAAGTTTTTATAAACCTTTACATTTGTCATAAACACTAGTAAACAGACTGCAATTTTTGACTTCTCTTTTGAATCTGTCCAAAACATTCAACCAATTTTTCTTAAAAACTACAATTCTCTTTTTACTTTCATAGTTTATGTATATTGAGTTAAAGAATGTCATCAGAATAAAAAAAAACTGGCATAAACACTTCTGGGAACAAACACCGATGGCATTGGTAAGTGTACAAAGAAACCAGTGAACAAAGCAAGCAAGCAAGCAGCTCAGAGTGGCCGCTGTTGGAGAAGGTTTTCAGGGTCCACAGGTCTTAGTCAGTGTATCTTTCAGAGAATGAGGTTGTCAGTTAAACCAGCAAATTCATTAAGTGGAGGTTGGTTAGGAAAGTTGTTATATGCACAAATAAACCAATCACTTGAAATTAGCCCTCAACTAAATGCCCTTTCCTACTTAAAACCAGCATCTATCCAGACCAATTTGGACTTGCCCCTTGGTAATACTAGTAGAATTGGTTGCAGAGAATTTATGATGCCCTTGGGCCATGGTGTTAATGAGTTCTAAGTGGGTTCACGTGTTAATTCATGGAGGCGGTGCCATTAACCCACTGTCCAAAGTCCCACAGCTGGAGTATGTGGTAGACTTGTGTTCTAAACAAAGTTGCCTGCTCTAAAGTTGTTCCTCTATCCAACACACTATATTCCCTGTCAGTATGATTACCAAATGTTGTAAATATTGAACATAGTGAATACTTACTAGGTGACCCGGTGTTCTGCCACCAGTCACTAGGGAGGGCTTATGGTCATGAGGAGAAACAAAGGGAGGGACCAAAGACCACACTCAATCCAGCAAAGAACACTCACACAAAAAGCGGGACTAGGCTACTAAAAAGCAACTAGGGTGTAGAATTGGCAAAACTTTAAAAGTAAAGGGACTCAGGCCCTGGCCAGGTAGCTCAGTTGGTTAGACTGCCATCCTGATAGGCCAAGGTTGCAGGTTCTATCCCCAGTCAGGGTACATACCAGAATCAACCAATGAGTCCTGGCTTAGCCCTGTGGATTGAGCACAGTCCTGTGAACTGAAAAGATGCAGGTTTGATTCCCAGTCAGGGCATGTGCCTAGGTTGTGGGCCAGGTCCCCAGTTGGGGGTGTGCAAGAGGCAACTGATTGATGTATCTCTTGTACTTCAATGTTTCTCTCCATCTCTCCCTCCCTTCCCCTCTCTATAAAAACAAATAAAATCTTTAAAAAATAAAGAACTGACCAATGAAAGCATAAATAAGTGGAACAAAATAGATGTTTCTCTTCCTCTCCCCTCCCCTAAAAATAAGTAAATAAAAGTTTTAAAAAGTGTAAAAGGACTCCAGATATTCTGGAAGCATGAGACAGAGTCAAAGTAGAAGATATAAACAAGAATGGCTTTCAATCTGGGAGGAGTTGATACTAGTCAAATTGATTACAAAGTGAAGTTGCCAGTCTTGTAAAATATGGAGAATTTCAGAAGTCAGTAGAAATGGCACTGGAATCACAACCAAAGGTAATCAACAGTTCATGCTGGCAGAATCAGTTAAGTTGAAGAAGCCGAGAAGATTAATAAAATAGGCACAAATAAAACAGGCCCATATGTCGTAAATTATCTTAGTCAGCATTTAGTCAACATTTACTAAGCACCTCCTGTGCGCCTGGTACCATTGTAAATGCTAGGGGAGTAGCAGTGGACAGACCCTAAACCTCTACCCTCATGGAACTTTTGTGTGCAAGACAGACAATTAACAAGATCCAAAATCTTTACCCATAGATTAAGAATGAATATTGAGCAAACTGAAGTCAAAACATCCCTGCAAAAATGACAGTCTTCATCTCCACTTCAAAAGACAAGTGATGAAATTGTGGACTTTGCATCACGCAACCCTAAAGCAGTATTGTAAAATTATGTACTCCTTCCCCAAAACGTCAGCACCTGGATCATGGTAAGGTTTTTGTTCATTTTAAGAATTTTGGCTATTTATTTTGTTTTGTTCATTATAAGAAGTGTTCATTGTAATGAATTTTATACAAGAATTAGTACATTGTGATTGTAACCTAAATCTTATTTTTTATTACCATTGACACCCCCTATAACCTCTTCCACCTGCCCCCACACTCCCTACAATCACCATATGTGATTGTTAACCAAATAAGACTCAACTCCTTTACTTTGTTTATTATGTTACGTTGTCCCCCCCATTAAGTGGTTTAACTCTAGGTGACCCAGTGTTTAGCCACCCATCACCAAGCAGGGTTTTTGCTCATGAAGGGAAACAATGGGTGTGACCAAAGACCACAAACTATCCAGCAAACAGCACTTAACAAAAAGTGAGACTAGGCTAATAAAGGAGGCAACCAAAATGCACAATTGGCAAAATTTTAAAGGGCCACCGAATATTCCGGAACTATGAGACACAAACCAAAGAAGATGTCAAAGAGAGTAGCTTATCAGCTAAGATTTGATAAGTAACTAGTAATCTAAGATAGCCTGAAGGATTTGGTCCTTCAGGACTTTGGTTCCTTCCCCAGAGGGAAGATAAGAAACTAGAACAAATTTACCAGGATGGGACTCAAGAAAGTAGGTGTAGCCTTGTAAAAATCTAAACTAATTCTTTCAGGTTGGCATTTGTTTGTCCTTGGTTTTGACATCCTTGCATAAATAGCCTCATATCCAGAAATACTGCACTGTGTAAATATTCCAACTTGTTAAATTTAGTAGCTAATTGTTTGATGTCTTCTTTGGATAAAGCATATTTATCTAGCTAGTCCTCTATTCATGGATATTTGTATGGTTCCCAACCTTTTGACGTTATAAGCAATGCAGCCCTGACTCAGTGGCTCAGTGGGTTGGGCATTGTCCCACACACCTAAAGGCCAGTTTGATTCCTGGTCAGGGCACATGCCTGAGTTGCGGGCCAGGTCCACAGTTGGGAGCGTGCAAGAGGCAACCAATCAGTATTTCTCTCACACATCTATGTTTCTCTCTCTCTTTCTCCCTCCCTCCCCCTCTCTTAAGATAAATAAAATAAATCAAACAAACAAATAAAATACCTGATAAAGGTATTTTATTGACTTAGTTTGAATGTCATACTGGATAGTGGTCCTCCCATGGTTAAAACACACCATTTGTTGTGTTTTAATTAAAACACACCATTTGTTGTTGTTGTTGTTTGAAAAGAAAAAAAGCTTTTATTATGAAGTCTACTGACCAGGAGACAAAAGGCAGGCCTCAAACCTGTCTCCCTGATACAGGGACTGGTGAGATTCAAGGGGTTTCAGCACCAGATGCTCATGGACAGCAGACCTTCCCTTCTGAAAGGGTTCCGGAACTAGGCCATCATGGAAAAGGAGGTTCATCTTAAAGACAGATGGTCCCTGACTTACGATGGTTCTACTTTTGATTATTTTACTTCACAATGTTGTAAAGGCCAGATGCCCCAACTCCCAGTCAGGCACTCCATCCATCACTAGGGTAAACAAACCACACTCTGCAGTGTACTATGTGGCCAGCATTCTTTGTTTTAGTTCAATGTTTCAAACATTCTTCAGGCCCAGTGTGCTTTCAGCTGTGTTAATGGTTTACGGTGAGGACCCATACAACCATTCTGTTTTTCACTCTCAGTATAGTATTCAATAAATTACATGAAATATTCAACATTTCATCATAAAAATAGGCTTTTTAAATATGACTTTGCCTACCTATAGGCTAATGTGTATGTTCTCAGCATGTTTAAGGTAGGCTAGGTTATCATATTCTCTACGCTAGGTGTACTAAAGGCATTTTCAACTTAAAATATTTTGGACCAAAAAAAAAAAGGAGTTCAATGGAAAGTAACCTCACAGGGTGCTCTGACCATAAATTCCTAAACGGGCAGCTCCTGGTGTGTAGCCATGCCACAAAGCCACAAGCACAGTCCTTTTTTAGTGAAAGGTTTTAAGTCAGCCCTGCCCATTGTTCCTGTGCCTCTAGGGTAACACACGTTTGAAACACCAGAAGTAATCCCGTTTGAAAGGGGGGTTTCTACCCTCAAGAGAGTATATAATCTTGTTAACTGTCCTGTAATCCAGTCCCCAAGTTGCTTCCTCCCACCTTCATGTAATCTTCCTTAGGTTTTCACCTTAATTTTAAATGCATAACAGAAACTGCAAAACAACCCTGACTGATGTGGTTCAGCAGATTGAGCACTGGCCTGCAAATCAAAGGGTCGCTGGTTCGATTCCTAGTCAGAACACATGCCTAGGTTGCAAGCCAGGGCCCCAGTAGGGGGCACAGAAGAGGAAAGCACACGTTGATGTTTTTCTCCTTTTCTTTCTCCCTCCCTTCTCCTCTGTCTAAAATAAATAAATAAATAAATTATTTTTTAAAAAAGAAACTGCAAAACAGTCATTCTCAGGGGCAGTGAGATCTTGTTCCCAACACAAGTTGTCACTTTGCCTCAAATAAATTCTTATAAAAAGTCTCTACAACATAAGAAAAACAATGACAAAAAACTGTTTAAAGAAAAAAGTCTATATAGGCTTGAACATCCCTTACATTGACCTTTTTTGACTTAAGCTAGGTTTATCAGGATATAACTCCAAAGTCAAGGGGCATCTGTACATTCCAAACACCAAGGACCTAGACAAGTCTTCCCTAAATCAATCTGCCCTGCCTTAAGGGGAAGAATACCAATACCCACAGTGAGTGCCAAAGAAATATCAATTAATCAAATATCGAGAGCCTTCATGACTCTTACACTCCAGGGGGAAGACAGGTAGTCAACACAATAAGTAAGTAAATCACACACATGGTTAGAGGTGATAGGTGCTATGGTGAACAGTGAGAGTGGATATGGGGGGGCCTGACGCATTTAAGATACAGGAAGGAAGCCAGTGTGGTCAGAGGAAGTGGAAGGAGTGGGGTTAGGGAGGAGTAGGAGGTATTGACAGCCGAGATGAGTTCTAGAAGATAAAGCTGAACATTTCGGGACAAAACTGATAAATCTGGCACTACATCTTGCCCTTCCCTCAAAGACTTGGTTTTCTAGGAGGGGCTGAGGCAATCCAGTGCTTTAGCTGCTCTTGTGGGCAGAGAGTTTGACAACTTAAAAGCCCCAGGCACAGGCGGCAAGCAATCCATGAGTTTGTTGTTTGTTTGTAGGCTGAGAACTCCTAGCAACAAGGGAACAATCCCGTGCCTTTTTATCCTGTAATTCTGCTTTTCCTAAAGGTCTCCTCTTTTAGTTAAATTTAAATCCTCTTCCCTGGCGTGTGTCTGTGATTTGATTATCTCACAAGTGGTTTGTCTTGTCAGCTCATTTCCCTATTTCTGATTATCTTTAATTTCAAGTTCACCTTGTGGTGATATTAATCACAGCTACAGCAATCACCTGTATAAAGATTCAAATCCTGCCCCTGACTGCCTAGCCAATGTGTATCTGTTATCTGTCCCTTCAGATCCAGGACAAAAACTGGTACTTTTTCGCAATAAAAAGCACCGAAGAGAGGGGGGCATTTGAGATCTTGCTCCCTGGCATATGTCATCAGTTTGGCTCAAATAAATTCTTATAAAATTACCAAAAAAAAAAAACCCATTATAGGAAGAGAAGCTTTTTACACAAGTCTAAGAGGACCTATCCTGCTTGGGAATCAAGAGGAGTGAGACAATGGCACTTAGGACTGAGATGAGCCACAAGACACCAAGCCCAGGTTTCTGCAGGGGCACAAGCCCGGATGGGAATGTTTGCTTGATGCGCAGAACACCTTCTGCATGGGAGAAATCAGGACGGCAGATGTGCCCTGCGTCCCTAATGATCTCTTCCTCACATCTCTAAACTCCAGCCTCCTCTTGCTTCACCTTCATTTCCCCTTCCTCACCCACAAAGAAAAATAAATTATAGAATATTGGGCACAAAGCAGAAGGGCTGCAGGAGAGGGAGACCCTACAGTCTGTAGCACCTCTACAAACTTCAGGTGTCGCCAACTTTATTGTCCCCTCACCAGCAAACACAGATCCATAGTCATACCACTTGGATAAAGATGAATCATTCTAAAGGCACAGACTTGGGAGCCACACAAAGAGGATCAGGGCATGTGTCGGGCAATGATGAAGTAACCCTAAAGGCAGAGGCCCAAACTTATGGAAAATGAAACGGCATAGACAACGTGAGGGATGTCACAGGTTGTTGACAAAATGAGGGGTCTCACACTAGGGGCACCGAACCCAGAGGAGTCTTGAGCAGCTCCATCCAGGAGAGCTTAAGCCCGACTCCCAAAGACCTGGGGTGTTGCTTTTGGCATGGGACGAATCTGGGTGTGAATTCTGCTAGTTGAGACATCAGCGTCACATTGATGGTATTTCAACATCTGCTTAAACTTAGTTTCCTTTCATGAAAAATGAGCCAAACGCACACTTCATGAGGATGCTGGGAAGCAGAAGTGAAATATATGAGCAGGTTTAGTGCACACCTGGATCTCCAGCTTGGCACTCTTAATAAATAGCATCCATCTCCGTCATCGCCAAAGAAGCGTCTTCCAGAGATTCTGAGCCCTACCGTCTGAAAGTTCTGTGTGCTTCTGTCTATCAGAAGTACACCCCTTCTGGTGGGTCAGGGTGAAGTCAGGACTGCTCGGCTCCATAGCTGATCCTATACATGGGTCAGGATGCAGCCTTTCTTCTCCTCACAGTCAGATCTCAGTCTCTCTGCAAGATGCCCCAGCTGGGTCTGGTTGCCCTGCCCTCTGCACCAGCAGCGCTCGCTGTGGTGCCTCTGCCAAGCCCCGGCCCTCCACCCACTCTGTCCCTCACCTGATGTAGGGGAGGAAGGGGTTGACGTGCCCGGAGAGCACAGCGACCACGTAGGAGATGATGAAGGCGGCGGAGGACCAGGTCACCAGGAGGAAGGGGACGAAGGCCATTCCCCTCAGGAAGCACAGCATCTTGACGCGCTGCACTCAGCCGGGGGCCAGGCGCCGGGCTGCTCCGAGGGGCGGGGGGCCGCCACGTGCCAGCCCGCTAGGCGGCGACTACGGCGCGGACGGCCGCTGCCGTCGGGACAGGCGGCTCCGCGAAGGCGGAGGCAGGCCCGGCCTGGAGGGAGAGGACGAGCGCAGGAGGCGGCAGACCGCACGGCAGCGGGCCGGGGTGGGTGGGGCGCGAGTGGTCCGGGCTTGTTGCGAAACCAGTGAAGTCACAAAGTGGCGGCCGCGCCGACTTGGAGGCTAGCGGCGACCTCCCCGCGGACTCCGCGCTGGGGACGCGGCTTCTTTCGCTTTTGGTTAGGGCTCGGCCGGGGGTCGGCGCGGCGGGCTGCGCGGGAAGGTCCGCCCCGGCCCCGGCGGTTGCCCAACTCCGGAGAAACTGATCTCCTCCCCGCCCCTCGTTCCCTCGGGGTTTCCGGGGTAGAGCCCCGAACACCCAGGGCTTCCCCTCCTGGGTCCCGCCGCCCGCTGGCCGCCGGGCAGAGGGTGGGCGGCCGAGGGGACCCGCACCCCACCCCGCAGCGCTGCCGCCTCCGCTGCTGGGTGCGGACGAAGGGTCGGCGACGACCTCGCTGGGACGCGTGGCTGGGATGTGACCCCCACCTGGATGGTATCCACCTGAAAACCCAGAGTGTGTAGCCGCAGGTAGGGGTCGGGGTGGGGCTGAACTCCAGTCAGTCTGGACTGCCTCTGTGCCGCCCACGGTTCTGCCTTCCACCAGAGCGGACTGGGAGTAATTGTTTCCTAAAAGTGGGCACGTCCTTTCCCTCTCTCCAGGCACTGATCAGGGTGAGCTCCAACTTGCAGCCAAGACCGAAGTAAAATGAGGAATGGGTGGCAAACATTTCAAACCCTGCAAAACGGATTTGTGTCCGGGAGGCACTTATAAACACAGTGATTTTAAGATATAGTTTAGGGATGCTAAGCCCAAGGTCTATCTGATGGAGGTCACTGGGTCAGTGATGACCAAACATTGGGTTCATGTTAGCTGCATAAACATTTTTGGGTGCCACACCCCAATAGTTCTTTGGGGGTTAGAGAACAGATGTCCAAAATAAAAGAAAATAAAATTGTATGGAATATTAAACAGATTGAAGACAATAAAATGATGAAATAGAGATATGGGCAGAGCTGAGAGGCAGGGCAGATGAAGAACCAGAGAAGGTTTCCTGACATATTAGAGTTTTCTAAAGTGAATGTTCTCCACGCAAAGAAAGATGATGCTAGTATTCCAGGCCAAGGAAACGGGAGAAAATGCATAGACTAAGAAATTGCTGGTTTTGTTTCCCTGATTGGTGTGGCTCAGTGGGCTGGGCATCCTCTGGCAAACCCAAAAGTTACCAGTTGGATTCCTGGTCAGGGCAGATGCCTGGGTTGTGGGGCCAGGTCCCCTGTTGAGGGCATGTGAGAGGCCATGCTCTCCCTCCCTTCCTCTCCCTCTAAAAATAAATAAATTAAATGTTTTTTTAAGCATTAAAATAAGTGTAAGGCAGGGAATGGAGAGGCTATGCCACCAGAGCCCTGCTAAGAATTTTCTTTGTGTGTGTGTGTCTTTTTGTTTGGTTTTGGTAGTAAGGAGGGTGTAGGAATGTGAATACACTCATATTTCAGGAGGTCATTGAAGCTGTGGGGGGAGTGAGCATCATATTGAATAAAGCAGAAGCTTTAAAATAAAGCTTTAGAAAATCACAGGAGTTAATAACTATGTATGGTTCCAGGTGGGTACTAGAATAACTAGGAAGGATCACTTTGAAAATTAAATGTCTAACCACCATACCACATACCTGTAACTAATATAATATAATATTGAATGCCAACTGTAATCGGAAAATAAAAATAAAATAACTCCACAAAAGCCATCATCCATGGTGATTCATTGTACATCTCTACCTAGGTTTCTGAGTTCTGAAAATCACCCTGTCCTGGTATTTCTTTCCCTTGTTCTTTTTTCCTACTCTACTACTGATTCATCTGATTTTATTTTTTAAGTATATCTTGTTGATTATGCTATTACAGTTGTCCCATTTTTTTCTTCCTTTTATTCCTCTCCTCCCTGCATCTTCCCTCTCACCAGCATTCCCCTGCCCTTGGTTCAAGTCCATGGGTCATACATACAAGACTTCTCCATTTCCTATACCATTCTTAACCTTCTGCTTATTTTTTTTAAAGATTGTTATTTATCTATCTTTAGAGGGGAAGGGAAGGAGAGAGGGAGAGAAATATCAATGTATGGTTGTCTTTCGTGGATCCCCCGCTGAGAACTGGCTTGCAACCCAGGCATGTGCCCTGACTGGGAATCGAACCCCAATCATGTGGATCGTGTGGTTCGCAGGCCTGCGCTCAATCCACTGAGCTACACCAGCCAGGGCCTTCTCCTGCTTATTTTGTACCTACCAATTATGCTTCTTATTCCCTGTACCTTTTTCCCCATTCTCCCCCACCCCCACCAATAACCTTCCATGTGACCTCCATTTCTGTGATTCTGTTCCTATTCTAGTTGTTTGCTTAGTTTGTTGGGGGGTTTTAGGCTCAGTTGTTGATAGTTATGAGTTTGTCATCATTTTACTGTTCATAGTTTTGATCCTCTTTTTCTTAGATTAATCCCTTTAACATTTCATATAATAAGGACTTGGTGATGAAGAACTCCTTTAACTTGACCTTATCTGGGAAGCACTTCATCTACCCTTTCATTCTATTTTGTAAAGGTTTTGCCTATTTATTTTTAGAGAGGGGAAGGGAGAGAGAAAGAGAGGGAGAGAAACATAAATGTGTGGTTGCCTCTCATGCACCCCCTACTGGGGACCTGGCCTGCAACCCAGGCATGTGCTCTAGACTGGGAATCAAATCAGCAACCCTTTGGTTCACAGGCCAATGCTCAGTCCACTGAGCCACACTAGTTGGGGCTGCCTTCCATTCCAAATGATAGCTTTGCTGGATAGAGCAATCTTGGATGTAGATCCTTGCCTTTCATGACTTGGAATACTTCTTTCCAGCCCCTTCTTGCCTGAAAGGTTTTTTCTGATAAATCAGCTGATAGTCTTCTGAGAACTCCTTTGTAGGTAAGTGTCTCCTTTTCTCTTGCTGATTTAAGATTCTTTCCTTATCTTTAATCTTGGGTTATGTAATTATGATGTGTTTTGGTATGGTGCTCCTTGGGTCTAACTTCTTTAGGACTCTCAGAGCTTCCTGGACTTACATGTCTATTTCCTTCACCAGATGCGGAAGTTTTCCCTCATTAGTTTTTTTTAAATAAGTTTTCAATTTCTTGCCCATCCTCTTCTCCTTCTGGTACCCATATGAGTCAGATGTTGTAATGTTTAAAGTTGTCCCAGAGGTTTCTAAGCCTTTCTTCATTTTTTTGGAATTCTTGTTTCTTCCTTCTGTTCCAGTTGAATGTTTTTTCTTCCTTTTGCTCCAAATCATTGATTTGAGTCCCAGTTTCCTTCCCTTCGCTGTTGGTTCCCTAAATAATAAGGAATTTTTTTCTTTATTTCACGTTGAATAGCCTTCACTTCTTCCTCTATTTTGTGTCCATACTCAACCATTTCTGTGAGCATCCTGATTACCAGTGTTTTGAACTCTGCATCTGGTAGGTTGGCTATCTCCTTGTCACTTAGTTCTTTTTCTGGAGTTTTGTTCTTTCATTTTGGCTGTATTTCTTTGTCTTGGCACACCTGTTTCATTGTAAGGGGCAAAGCCTTAGGTATTCATCAGGTCAGGCTGTTGGCTTTATTGTGGAGCTGTAAGTAGGGGACGGGTCAGAGAGGAAACAATGCCACTTGCTTGGCTCTCACCCCACTTTCAGTCACTTCCCCCGCTAACCACAAGTGAATGACACCCTTCTGGTGCTGAATCCCAGGTGGGTGAGCTTGTGTACATACTAGGACCCTGTGGGTCCCTCCAATAGACTCTCCTGTGAGACTGGGAGATCCTCCTGCCGTTACAACCCCCACATGTTTTTACAGCTAGCGGTTTTATTTCCCCGTGCTGGAACCCTGTGACTGATGGACTGGGCAGTCCCACATTCAAGTACAGATAAACCAGCATCAACAGCTGGGGAGCAAGACAGATGCAGAACCCATGATTCATCTGATCTTAAACACCCTCCCTGAGGCAGAGGAATTGTGACATCAAATGGAATTCACTCAGGCATCTTATCTTTCTGTTGCTATGTAATTCCCTTAAGCAATCCAATCAACTCATCACCTTTCACACAATTGCAAGAACTGTCTGACTATAATTGTCTGACTAACCGGCATTTTGTTGTTTAAGTGTGTATTCATGTATAAATCTTAAACAGGTATATAGCTATAATTCTATATACAACATATGGTGTCAAGCAGCCCTGAGCAGCATGGTACTGCTTCTCTTTCTAAAGGCTTCCCATACCAAAGACTTTATCATCTTAGAATATAGTAAAGCTCACACAGTATGCAATGTTAACATACTAGAAAACAAACTCACTGGTGAAGGAAACCAGAATATGTTACCCCAAAGAGTGCTCCTTTGACACAAGAATTATTGTGAGCTAAAGACAATTAAGAAACAGCAAAAGCAGGAAGAGCTCTCTTTACCTTCCTTACTGTCTAAAACCAGAGTGTTTTTCTTTACCGAAGATTGCCTAGCCTCTTAGCCCAGAGATGACACCAGAGGAGTCTGCAAACAAACCTTACTTCATTGTTTTCGCCCATATGTTTACCTTCCCAGTTTCCCTCCTTGGAAACCTAAAACCATTTTTTTTTGTCCTGTCATTTCTGTACAAACTCACTGTTTGTTTAATAAGATACTATCTTTACCCAAGTTCTGGCCGCCCCTTTGACTTACTTACTCATCCTAGAGTTCCTCCCAAGTATATATGAGATATGCGTATATATCAATAAACTGTTTTTCTCTTGC
Organism: Sturnira hondurensis; assembly: GCF_014824575.4. Lineage (NCBI taxonomy): Eukaryota > Metazoa > Chordata > Mammalia > Chiroptera > Phyllostomidae > Sturnira > Sturnira hondurensis. Next base: position 8,707,318 of record NW_028090067.1, on the reverse strand, counting down.
TAATCTGTTTTTTGTTAAGAGACCCAGATGAGAACCTAAATATTTTTTCTCCCCTACACTTGGTATCTTTAGAAGATATATATGAAATAAAGGTTGTGCTTCTCCCCTTGAATTGATATGACTCTCTGTAAAAGTCACACTGACTTAAAGTATGGGTTTCTCAATGGACTGTTCTTTGGGGATAAAGTTATTCTTCCTTGGTGGCTACCATTTATTGAAAAGCAGTGTAGGGACTTCTAGTCAAGATGGCATCATTGGCATACATGGCTTGCTACTTTGCACAACCACAAAAAAATTACAGCTAAAATATAGCACCACCACTGCTCAGAACCGACAGGAATTGAGCTGAATGGAAGTTTGAGAACTATGAATTAAAGAAACCACATCCATCCAGACTTGTAGGAGGGGCACAGACGCAGAACAGGCTGGTCCCACATTCATGTGCGGTGGATAAAAATTGGGGAGGGATAATTGGGAGTGAGAAATCCCAGCCCCATACTGGGACCCCCAGCCCAGGGTTCCAGTGCCAGAAAGATAAGTCCCCACAACTTCTGGCTGCAAAACTAGCAGGAATCGAGTTGGTGAAAGAAACTTCTGGGTCCCCAAGTCATTCCTGTTAATGAACCCACACATAGTCTCACCTACTCAGACTCACTCCCTCTGGGCTCCAGCACCAGGGAGGTGGCTTGAGAGGCACCAGTGGTATGCAGGGGGAGGCTGAGGTGTCTGGCGAGGAAAGGCCATTGTCTTTTTTCTGGGCTGTCTCTCCACAGAGATGGTGGATTAAGATTCCATCAACACTATTTGGCCCACCTTGGACACCCCCAAAGACTCTTCCCCATCCAATTTATGGAACTACCCAAGCTGTTTTCCCATACGAATGACTAGTCTTTGCTCAAGCTTCACAACTTTCTAAATCCTCTCAAACAAGCAGCAGCTGGCCTCAGTGAGCCCCAGGCAAGAACTAGCAGCCTAGATTCACAGCTTGGCTTTACCTGGAAATCTCCAAGCCCAGGACTAGTAGCAACTATCTCATATTGCTTTATAACTCTGCAGGGTGGCCCCAGGCAAAGCACAGGCTGATCTTGGCCTGCCACACCTGGGAAGCTCCAAGGCTAGTGCACCCAGTAGACAGCTACAGACCATGTCAGAGCACCACCATTCTGCCTCTGTACAGCTGATCCTCTACAGAGGATAGAGATTGATGGTCAGTGGTCACAGCCAATCCTTGCAGCTGACTGGCCTGGATCGATCCCTCCCATTGATTTGCCAATAGCAACCAAGGCTCAACTACAAGAGGAGGGTGTGCTCAGCCAACGTGAGGGATGCACCTCGAGTACCCAGCTTAGGTGATATAGCAGAGGCTGTGCCACTGGACCTTACAGGACATGGACTACATTAGGCTGTACTTTCAAGGAAGTATGGAGGCCATGGAGTCAAAGCAGCTCCACCTAATACACAGAAACAAACACAGGGAGGCTGCCAAAATGAGGAGACAAAGAAACATGGCCCAAATGAAAGACCAGGTCAACACTCTAGAAAAAGAGCTAAACGAAATGGAGATAAGTAATCTACTAGATGCAAAGTTCAAAATATTGGTCATAAGGATGCTCAAGGAACTTAGCGGGGACCTCAAGAGCATAAAAAAGATCCAGTCAGTAACTAAGGATATACTAGTTGAAATAAAGAACAGTTTACAGGGGGAAAGACCTGTAGAGTGGATGAAGCTGAGAACCAAATCAATGATTTAGAACATAAGAAAGCAAAAAAACATCAATCAGAACAACAAGAAGAGAAGAGAATCCAAAAAAATGAGGACAGTGGAAGCAGCCTGTGGGACACCTTTAAGCAATCCAACATTCATTACATAGGGATGCTGGATGGATAAGAGAAAGAGCAAAAATTGGAAACCCATTTGAAAAAACAATGAAAGAAAACTTCCCTGATTTGGTGAAGGAAATAGACATGCAAGTCCAGGAAGCACAGAGATTCCCAAACAAGATGGATGCAGAGGCCCTTCCCAAGATACATCATAATTAAAATGACAAAGGTTAAAGATAAAGAGATGGGAGGTGGGGGGTGTGGGAGAAGGGTGAAGAGGTGAGGGGATTAAGAAGTACAAAAGGTAGTTACAGAATAGTTCTGGGGATGTACAGGACAGTATAGAAAATGGAGCAGCCAAAGAACTTACGGGCATGACCCAGGGACATGAACAAGGGTGGGGGGATTTCCTGAGTGAGTGGGAGGTATTGTTTGGATGGAGTTAAGGGAGAAAAATCAAGATAACTGTAATAGAATAATCAATAAAATACAATTTAAAAATTTTAAAAATCAAATCCAATCATGCCCCCCCCGAAAAAAAAGAAAAATGGAATTCCTGATCTAATAATCCTCACAACAAAGGTCAGATATCATCTTTTTATGATCGAAGAAACTGAGGTTTTAGGCCATACAGATAGTAGAGTTGTTGACTCTGAATCCAGATCTGTCAGATCAAATTCTGTCGTTGTAAGCATTGTGAGGCCCTGTGGGTAGGTAAGGGGTTTAGAAAAGAGGTTGATTAGATAAGAGTTGCATTCTGGCTGTGAGTTTCCTTGTACTTTTTTATCTGTTGATCAACGATTCTTTATCTGCATCACAGTTGTTCCCTCCCTGAAACCCAGGCCCAGATACCAGCTGCATCTCTTGCAGACACCGTGGGACACCAAGATTGAATTGCTCCTGGAGTCAGTGGTCATGCATCTCAGGTCCCTGAATAACAGCTTTCCACAAACATCAATCACTTAAGCCTATCAACTAAGACTAAAATCTTTCATTCTTGAGTTCCCTTATTAGTTCAATCTTGGCAGTTAAGTTCTGGCTAAGGAAGAATTCAGAGGCAAGACGCAAATGGGCTCAGGAAACATGTTATAGAGGCAAAAGAAGGGCCCTCACAGCTTAGGAGAAAGAAGGGAAGGAAGGAGGTACAGGAAGGTGTAGGCATGAGCGTATGTGTGTGTGTGAGGGAGGGAGAGAGAGAGAGACAGAGAGAGCACTACCTTATCCCATTCTTCTAATTTTTCAAACTCCAGAATTACAGAAGGAAACACCTTAAAATATATGTATCCCTGTCTGGGTAGCTCAGTTGGTTAGAGCATTACCCTGATATGCCAAGGTCGTGGGTTCAATTCCCAGTCAGGGCTCATACAAGAATCAAGCAATGAATGCACAAAACAAGTGGGAAAACAAATGAATGTTTCTCTATCTCCCCTCACCTCTCTCTAAAATCAATCAAAATTTTAAAATAATTTTGTAGTTATCTTTTAATTTTCTAGCTTTGTATATATTTATGTATGAATATATTTGTATAATTTGAAAACTTATGCAATATTACATACCGGTATAAACAATTGAGAAATATCACTTAATGTTGATAGCTACTGACTGATCAGGGTGGTGGTTGCTGAAGGTTGGGGTGGCTGTGGCAAATTCTTAGAATAAGACAACAACGAAGTCTGTGAAAAGGATCGGCCCTTCCTTTCATTAACCATTTCTCGGTAGCATGCAATGCTGCTTTGATGGCAGCGTTTTATCCACAGCAGAATTTCTTGGAATCAGCCCTCTCAAAACTCGCCACTGCTGTATCCACTAAGTACGTAATATTCTAAATTCTTTGTTGTCATTTCAACAGTATTCACAGCATCTTCTCCAGGGATAGAGTCCATCTCGAGAAACCACTTTCTTTGTTTGTCCATAAGAAGGAACTCCTAGCTCTGGCTGGTGTAGCTCAGTGGACTGAGTGCGGGCCTGCGAACGAGACGATCATGGTTCGATTCCCAGTCAGGGCACATGCCTGGGTTGCAGACCAGTTCCTGGCAGGGGCCAGTTCCCAGCAGGGGATGCACGAGAAGCAACCATACATTGATGTTTCCCTTCCTCTCTCCTTCCCTTCCCCTCTAAAGATAAATAAATAAAATATTAAAAAAAAAAGAAGGAACTCCTCATCCGTTAATTTTATCATGAGATTACAGCAAATCAGTCGCATCTTCAAGATTCTACTGCCAATTCTAGTCCTCCTGCTGTTTCCCCATGTGAAATTATTTCCTCCACTGACGTCTTCAACTCTTCAAACTCACTCCTGAGGGTTGGAATCAGCTTCTTCCAAACTCCTATTAATGTTGATATTTTGACTTCTCTCCGTGAAGCACAAATGCTCTTCATGACATCTAGAATTGTAAATTCTTTCCAGAAGGTTTTCGGTTTGCTTTGCCCAGATCCCCTGTACTGGCAAAAAGATTCCTACTCACTGAAGGCTCGGATGATGGACAGCATTTTCCAGCAATAGAGTATTTTAATTAAGATGTGTACATTAAGGGGGAGGGGGGATGGGTGGAAGTAGAAAAAGGTATAGGGGGGATAAGTGGTAATGAAAAAATACAATAAAAATTTATAATCTCATAAAAAAGATACATACATGGAAAAGGATATGTACATTGGTTTGCTCTGGCTGGTGTGGCTCAGTGGATGGAATGCTGGCCTGCAAACCAAAGGGTCACAGGTTTGATTCGCAATAGTCAGGCCGTGTGCCTTGGTTACAGGCCTGGTCCCTAGTGGGGGGTGCTCATGAGAGGCAACCACATGTTGAACTTTCTCTCCTCTTTCTCCTTTCTCCCCTCTCTATAAGTAAATAAAATAAAATCTCTTAATAAATAAAAGAATATGTACTTTTTTTTTGGACACAATGCTATTACACACCCAACAGACTACAGTAGTCTACGCAGCTTTTATACGAACTGGGAAATGAGAACTTTTGTGTGATTCGTTTCATCACAATACTTTATTGTGGTGATCTAGAATATGTTGATGAATTTCCTAGTTCAATCTAATTAAAAGAAAATCCTGGGGCACTGCATTAGTTCCACTTCTTTATTATTTAAATTGTCATGCTTTTTTGTAAACGCAACGCTTTAAAGTCCCACAGCTCAGTCACTTGTCATTACTCAGCTCTTTCATACCAGGCAAGAGTATCAAAATTAGCATGGATAATTTTATTCTCTCACTTATTTTTATTTATTCTCTATATTTTTATTCACAGGCGGTTAATACCTCAGTTATTTCTCTATTCTCAAAGTTGCAGTCACCCTCTCCTGTAATGTGGACTGAACTTACGCTCCTTGCTTCTGAAAACTAACGTAGTGCCGGGAAGGGATTTCTCATATAGACTTCATTTCCTCCTAGTGGGTTCATAGGACTCGTTCTTAACCAATGGGATATGTGAGTCACTCCCCAATATAGGTGGTGGAAAAGCAGGTATCCCTCCTTCACTTTCCCTCTTTCTGCTTCAGCTGGCTGGTTGCCAATGCCCAGGATGACCTTGGAGCCACATGTTAGGGATAGAGACTGTTAGCCTAAGTCTACTTAACTTGACTCTCCCCCCTTATCTAACCCATGTAAAGTGGGTCGACCTGTGGTGTTTCTAGATTCACAGAGAGGATCAGGCAGATGTTAAAAACACTGCCATGAACAACAGACAAATACAGGAGAACTAAAGTGGATGAAAGATTATTGCAATCCAATACTGTTAGAATTATACAAAAATAATACATTTTCCGATGCATGGTAGGGTCATGGGGATCACATCACCTGAGTGGCACGGCATCATCCTTCTAAGAGTCTTTAGAAATAGTCAAGTGAATGTGTCTGAGTGAATGTATGTAATCATTGCTCTGAAGAAAACAACACACATGCTAATGTACACCATCTGTTTAAAAAAGTAATGTGTATAAGTTATACTCTCCCTTTATGGTCAGGAATAAACTTAAAATATATTCTTGGGGGTAAGTATTAGGTAGAATCCCTTCTCTGAATATTCCTGCTTCTGGCAAAGGGACATTCTCACAATATGGATGTCACACTTTGGGGTATCTGTCATGATGTGAATGGTCCACCGCAGGTGTGTGTCTTTATTATGGCAGGGATCCCTGAGCTGTGAACGTATTCTGGGCCATGTTCCCAGATATGGAGAAAAGTCCCTTCTGTTCACGAAGGCAGGAAATTTCAACACACTGTCAACATGTTTTGAATAGGACAGAGATTGCACAGGGAGCCAGATTTTTATGATGCCTGAGCAACACTCATTTGTACATGATTTAACCTTTAGAAATAAATTGCACGTTTTCTTTTCCGATTGTTCATCTGTCAGACTTTTTTCAGAATGTAAGCTCCACAAGGACAGGGCTTTGCTTTATTCACTGGCTTTGCTCTATTCCCAGGCTTGAAACAGGGCACCGCACAGCTGCTTAATAACTAGGTGCTGAATGTATTCCCCTCAACAGTGACTTTTTTTCCTGGAGTCCAGCACTCCCAAGATCTGACATCTGTTTCACTCCTCTCCAACCCAAAGCAACCTGGGCTATTTCTGTTACATTATTCACAGTATTAACTTATCAGACTATTTACTAGAATCTTTGGGAGCAGGAAATGCATCTCCTATATTTGTATCTCTGGTGCCAACCACTAGCACAAAATAAATGGTTAACCAGTATTTATTGAAAAAATATGCACAGATGAATGCTTGATAATATTACTAATATAATACTGATGTAATACTATTACCTAGATAATCTGGTCTTTATACAATTGTACATACCACAAACGTATTAACATCTCATAAGAGGCACTATTAACCCCGTATTACTGAGTACAACAATCAGAAAGACGCAGCCAGGATTTAGAAATTTCCATTACTCATAGGTAAAGAAACCAGAGCCCTTCACGGGAGTGATACCTGTTTCTGAGGCTGACCCAACTGTTACAAGTTATTATAGGTGTGGGCAATGACACCAAACATTTCTTCTCCATAGTACTATTTAACAGATGTTTTTTATGCTACCAGAGATGAAGAAGAGACACATGTGAGGAGTTTGGGAATTTCCATTGTGACAGCGAGAGTGAGAATTTCTTGTAAATTTTAAGTGGTCAGTTTTTTTTTCTCCCTTCCCCTTATGAATAGTTTCTAAATTAACTTGCAAAAATAGGAACTCATATGATCTGACTTTCTCAGTTTAGCTAACCTTAAGTCTCTGTATATTAGAATCATCTTACATAGGGTTTCCTTATGGGGTACAGCTCATGCTATAGTGGCCATTATCTATGGAAAAACTTAAGTATGATGCTTAGGTTTACGGTAATCTCACGAGTTTACTTCTCTACATAGTAAAGATATTACCGAAAGAGGGGAAAGGTCTTGTCAGATGTTCTGACATGAATTGATAAGATTTGAAAATGGCTAGGATAGTGACGGGAACTGCAGGTCAGCACGCATTTATCTGCCTCCCCATTCCCCCCAAAAAGTAACTTTTTTAATCCTCACTCAAGGGCTTTTTTTTCATTGCTTATAGACAGGAAGGGAGAGAGAGAAACACTGATGTGAGAAACATCAGCTGGCTGCCTTCTCCCATGCTCCCCAAATGGGGATCAAAGCTGCAACTTGGGTATGTTCCCTGACTGGGAATCAAACCCACACCCTTTTGGTTATGGAATGACACTCTTACCAAATGAGCCACACTGTCAATTTTTTTAAGGAAGCATTTTTCATAATTCTTTTCTTTCATTGATAAGTATCTTATCGAAGAGCCAACCATCTAGGATTCATGGTTAATTGATTCAATAAGAATTGACTGAGTGTGTACATTTGTCAGATGTTCTGCTTTGTGATTAAGCATAGAGCACCCGGAGCCTTAATTTCATTAAGATCATGGGGTTCAAATGAGCTTGGTTTGCTTAGAAGGTGAAGAGTGGCCCAGTGTGACTGGAAGACCTGAAGATAAGGCTGGAGATTGCGGGGAGAATACTTCTAACAGCACTGAAGAGATTAGACGTAACTGGGGAGCAAGCTTCAAGGAGGTTAAAGGTTGTGAGTAAGGTGATATCATTATCAGACTCATTGTCTGGGGTGAAAACTCCAGCAGGCCCTGGGGGAGGAGGGATGGACTAGAGATCACAGTGGGGATTGATGCTGGGTGTGTCCTTTTAAAAATGCTAACGAAGAGCATTTGAGATCTTGCTTCTGGGCATATGTCAGTTTGGCTCAGATAAACTCTTATAAAAATCCGATCAGTGTTTCTCTCACACAGGTTTCTCTCCCTCTCTTTCTCCCTCCCTTCCCCCCTCTCTAAAAATAAATAAAATATGTTTAAAAAAGCTGTCTTAACATCTCACTTCAGGCCAACATTTTTAAAAGGAGAAGAAAGGATGGGTAAGAGGGTAGGAAAAAGTTTAATTGGATAGAAGGGTGGGTAAGGAGTTTGGAAAAAAATGGTTAACTGAGTAAGAGTCGCAGTCCGGCAGAGATTTTCTGAGTACTTCTTCACCTGTTTGTTGATCAGCAATTCTTCATCTGCATCAGGGGCATTCCACCTCTGGAACACAAAGGCTCAGGTGTCATCTCCGTGGCTTGCAGACTGCCTGGGGCACAGAGGTTGAATTGCTTGTTGACCTCCTTGAGTCACAGGGTCCTGCATTCCAGTTCCCGGAATTACACTTTTTCAGACGCGTAGGTTGCTTAAGCCTATCAACTAAGGCTAAAACCTTTAACTCTTGAGTTCCCCTATCGAGTTAATGGACACATTAAAACACGTGAGATCACTAAGGGTGTAAATGCTACAATGAAATCAAGAACAAGAAAACTCTGGTTTGGACAGATAAATAGTCCTGGATGATCTTTATCAAAACCACTTCAGTAGAGTTTGCTCTGGACTGAGGAGTGAAATCAGTAGGTTCAGAGTTTGATTCCAAGATGTGTAGGTAGATAGAGTGTATTACATGGATACAAAATGCTCGCCATTGTGAGCAAGGACAGAATCCCGTCCGAGGGAGAATTTGAAGACGCTGATAGAGGAAGTAAGTGATGAAATAAAGTCATGGAAGGAGAGAAATAGAAGCGAAAATGTGTTTCCTTTGCAGGAAGTTTTGTTTACCAATCTCAGTTATGTAATTGCTGTGTCTGCATTTAGATTGGGCCTAATATTCTGGCAAACTTTAATAACCCATCCCTTAAAGAAGAGAAGGGTTGCATACTAGCAATGTAAGGCACTCTGTTTCCCGTAGAGGGTTAACCCATACATAAGAGCTCAGCGACACATTTGCAGACAATAAAAAACATCAGAGTATTTCAGAAAAAATGATAGATCCATAGAAGAGTTCCTTAGAGGTCATCTGGTTTTATCGCTTGGGTGTGTAAAAGAAGGAACTAAAACCAGAGAGGTAATCTTTAAACTGACATGGCTCTGCAGTGGCAGAATCTCCATCATGAGGACCATAATCTAGGTTCCATGGTCCTGTGGTGGTTCAGAACCAGCCACCCCTAAATGTTTCTCTATGGTATGCAGATTACTTTGAGCTGAAAGCAAGTTTAGCCACAGGCTCAAGAGAAACTTCTGCTTCTCCCTTAACTACCTACTATAACTTGAATTAGGGGCCTTGCCCATAGTAAGAGATTATCATAGATAACCTCCTAGGGCAGGACAAAATTCTATTTACTAGAAGTTTTTCTGTTCTTCTTATCATCCTGCAATGACTCGTTGAAGCCCCCAAGGTATATTACGTCATTCCTAGCTCAGAGCGTTTTACATATCTCAATCCCACTTTCTGTCTTTGATCCTCTTCAGCAGGCCGGGTCACTGACTCCATCATGAATGTGGGGGCCCCATACGTACGTACTAATTAAATTTGGTTATTTTCTCTTGCTAATCTGTCTCATGTCTATTTAATATTAGACCAGCCAGAAGAACCTTGGAGGTAGAGGAAAGCTTGTATCTCCCCCACAGACTCATGCAGGGCATTTGTCTCTACCCTATTTTGGTTAAAAAATTTTTAAAAAAACCCAGCACTTTGAAAACCGGATCATAGTAGTCAGCAGCACACCAAAACCCAAGGTAGTATGCATTCTAATCCCTGCCAAATCCAGTTTTTGTTCAATTCCATCATTAATGGAGTCATCATCATTATGATTATTGCAGCTATTGGCCTCTAATGTGTTATGGTCACAATTTTATTTTTTATATTATTATGGTTTTTAATTTTATTTTTTAATTATGGTTTACATTCAATGTTATTTTGTGTTAATTTTAGATACATAGCACAGTGGTTAGATAATCATATACTTTATAAAGTGTTCCCATTGATATTTCTAGTACCTACCTGGCACCAGACATAGTTGTTATAATATTCCCAATTATATTCCCTATGCTGTACTTTATACCCCATGACTATTTTGTAACTACCAATTTGTACTTCGTTTAAAATTTTTTGAAAAGACTTTATTCATGCACTTTTAGAGAGAGGGAAAGGAAGGGAGAATGAAAGGGACCCCATCCGGAGACCTGGCCCACAACCCAGGCATGTGCCCTGATAGTTGGCAGGCCAGCCAGGGCTCCATTTTGTTTGTTTGTTTGATTGTTTTTTTTAAAGATTTTATTTATTTATTTTCAGAGAGAAGGGAAGGGAAAGAGAAAGACAGGAAGAGAAACACTGATGTACTCCAACTGGGAATTGAACCAGCGAACTTAGTTTTCAGGCCAGCAGTCAGTCCACTGAACCACACTAGCCATGGCCAATTTCGACTTCTTAAACCCTTCACCCTTTTCACCCAGTCCCATGAGGCAGGATAGTAAGAAGCTAGGAAAACTTTGTGGTGAGTGGAATGGGGAAATTGAGTCAGATAGCTCAGTAAACTGGCCAAGAAATGTATAGCCAGATACAGAAGGTCACCAGGGTGGAAAGACATGGGTGCCTAGCAACGGGCAAAACTGGCACCAGACCTCGGCTCCAGGGTGGCCTTTCCTTCCCTGGCATATTGCTGGTCATGCAGTTCAGAACCCACTCCCGTTATTCTCCCTGCCCCAGACCTTTCCTCCCTAGAGATAACATCTAGGATCCAGCTATTATATATCAGCTCTAGGCGAAGAAAAGCAGCAAAACCAGATAGGTGACCCCAGAACCAGCTACCATGACTAGTGACCCTCTGCCACCACTAACCAATCAGTGAAGACCATGACCCTGAAAGGACACACCTAGAAAAGTTGATGAATATTCTATGAATACCCTCCTCTAGACTTCCAGCCTTAAAAAAAAAAAATCCTTAAAACAAAGGTCCCAGAGAGCACTCCCTCACCCGAGAGCATGCCTGCGCCTCCTCCTCCCTCTTCCTCTTCCTCTTCCAAAGGCAAGCATTTCCTAAATGCTAAGGGGCCCCATGAGACTTGCAGTAAGTGGCAGCAGCTCGTCCCAGGCTAACCCTCTGAATCTGTCTCCAAGGCCCCCTTTTCTATGACTTTTAGAGGGTCACGGCAGCCTTGCCAGGCCCTTTCCTGTTTTGTTTTGTTTTGTTTTTATCCTAAGCTCTTCTTTATTTCACTGTCTCCAGCTTTCATAAACATACTCTTAAAATCACCTGAACTCCCGTTGTGAAACCTTTCCCTCACGAAGTCAAGAACCCACACACTACGGGGAGGCCTGAGGCAGACCTGATCCAGGCCCAGTCACTGCCCGGTAACACCGCAATCCCCTCTCCTCTGTCAAGCATCGGTCTGTTTTCTGTATCTATGAGCCTGCTTCTGTTTTGTTCGTTCATCTAAATTGTTCTTTCAGTTCCACATGTAAGTGAAATCATATGGCATTTTGCCTTTTTCTGGCTGACTTATTTCACTTAGATTAATACCCTCTAAATCCACGCATACTGTCACAAGTGGTAAAATTTCATTCCTTTTAAATATTCCATTGTATATACAAGGTCTGTCCGGAAAGTATATAGCTATGCAGTAGGAAAAATGGGAAAACTTATGGAAGAAGATACAGGAAACAGAAAACATTTTACATAGGACAATGATACCTCAGTCCCCTTCAAAGTAGGCACCGTGGGAACTCACACAGTTCCCCCAGTTACCATCAGCTGCTTTGTCTTATTTTCCTGAATTTCATCAATGGTAGGAAATCTCTTCCCTTTCAGAGGTGATTTCGATGTTTTGCCAAAAACCTCTGCACAAGACATGATGTATGAGCAGGATGAAGCTGCCAGTAACCATTTGCCCATTGCTGCAGCCTTCTGAATCATCCGAATAGTTTCTGTGGAGGAATGTTCAAGCTTAACACAAAATGTGAGGCAGAGTCGCTGCTCTACTCAGTTATTTTGAATGCAACAGCCACACAGTACGTATGTTCATTCAATGGCGTCTACTGCTCCCACTGACTAGTACAGTGAAGTCGTCATTATTCTTGCATAAGCATTCCAGTGCACTCTCCTTGGCTGCTAGGTTACATCCATGTTGCACAAACCATTCTCATTATATTAGCAATGTGGGACTTTTTCTGGACAGTCCTCATATGTACCACCACTTTTTTATCAACTCGTTTATTGATGGGAACTTGGATAGCTTCTGTATCTTGGCTATTGTAAATAAGGCTGCAATAAACGTAGGAATACATATATTCTTTCAAATCAGTATTTTAGGTTTCTTCAGATATTTACCCAAAGAATAATTTGTGGGTCATAAGGTAGTTCCACTTTTAATTTCTGAAGAACCTCCATACTGTTTTCCACACTGGCTGCACCAATCTGCATTCTACCAACAGTGCACGTGGGTTCCCTTTTCTCCACATCCTCACCAACACTTGTTTGTTGATTTATTGGTGATAGCCATTCTGACAGGATCAAGGTGCTATCTTATTCTGGTTTTAATTTGTATTTCTCTAACAACGGGTAACCTAAGCATCATGTTTGCATATGTCTATTAGTCATCTGTATGTTCTCTTTAAGAAATGTCTATTCAGGTCCTTACCCCATTTTTTATTGGATTGTTTGGTTTTTTGGTGTTGAGTTGTATGAGTTCTTTATAAATTTTGGATATTAACCCCTTATCAGATGTATCATTGGTGAATATGTTCTCCCATTCAGTATGTTGTCTTTTGGTTTTGTTGATGTCTTACTTCATTGTGCAAAAACTTTTTAGTTTGATGTAGTTCTATTTAGTTTTTCTTTTGTTACCAGAAAAAAAAATGGCAAGAGAAATGTCAGAGTTTTTACTGCTCGTGTTTTTTTCCTAGGAGTTTTATGGTTTTAAGTCTTACACTTAAGTCTTTAATCCATTTCGAGTTTATTCTTATACATGGTGTAAGAAGGTGACCTGGTTTCATTTTTTGTATGTATTTGCCCAATTTTCCGAACACTATTTTTTAATAGACTGTTTCACCTCATTGTATGTTCTTGCCTCCTTTGTCAAATATTAATTGACCATGTAGGTGTGGGTTCATTTCTGGGCTCTCTATTCTGTTCCAATGATCTATGTGTCTGTTTTTTTGGCAGTACCATGCTGTTTTGATCATTATAGCTTTGTAATATAGTTTGATATTAGGCAGCCTAATACCTCCACTTTGTCCTTTCTCTCTCTCTCTTTTTTAAAGATTTTATTCATCTTTTTTAGAGGGAGGGGAGGGGAGAGAGAAAAAGAGACAAAAAAATATCACTGTGTGTGAGAGATACATCAATTCCAACCAGGGACCTGGCCTGCAACCCACTCATGTGCCCTGACTAGGAATTTAACCGGCAACCCTTTGGTTCATGGGAGAGTGCTAAACCCATTGAGCCCCACCAGCCAGCACTGTTCATCTTTCTCAAAATTGCTGTGGCTATTCATAGCATTTCACTACGATGCTCCAAGAGCACATGGCCAGCACCTTGGATTATCCCCACTATTCCCCTGTGTACTGCCCCCAAACTGTATCTTCTTTAATTTCTTTCTTCAGTGTCTTATAATTTTGGAGTACAAGTCTTTTACCTCCTTGGTTAAATTTATTCCTAGGTGGGTTTTTTTTTTTTTTTGGAGGCAACTGTAAATAGGATTGTTTTCTTAGTTTCTATTTCTGATAGTTTGCATTAATGGTATAAAAAATCAGTTGCATTATAGATGTAAAAAATGCAACTGATTTCTGAATATCTTGTATCCTGCTACTTTCCTGAATTCTTTAATCAGTTCTAGTAGTTTTGGGGTGTAACCTTTAGGATTCTCTATATGTCATCTCAAATTATAACAGTTTTATTTATTCCTTTCCAATTTGGATGCCGTTTATTTCTTCTTTTTGTTTGATTGCTGTGGTCTGGTCACAACTTCCAGTACTATGAACAGAAGTGGTGAAAGTGGATATCCCCGTCTTGTTCCAGATCTTAAGGAAAATGCCTTTTGTGTTTCCCCATTGAGTACAATGTTGGCTGTGCATTTGTAATAAATGACTTTTAGTATGTTGATGTATGTTCTCTCTATTCTCACTTTGCTGAGAGTTTTTATGATAAATGAATGCTAGATTTTGTCACTTTTTTACATCTATTGATATGATCATATGATTTTTATCCTTCACTTTATGTGGTTTATGTAGGGTATTATGTTAATTGATTTGTGGATATTGTACCCAACTTGCACCCCAAGAATAAATTCCACTTGACCATGGTACGTGATTTTTTTAAATGTACTGCTGAATTTAGTTTATTAAGATTTTGTTGAGGATTTTTACATCAGTGTTCATCAGGAATATCAGTCTATAATTTTCTTTATTTGTAGTGTCTTTGCCTGGTTTTGAAATTAAGATAATGCTGGCCTTTTAAAATAAGCTTGGGAGTCTTCCCTCCTCTTGAATTTGTTGGAATAGTTTGAGAAGGGTAGGTATTATTTCTTCTTCCAACATTTGGTAAAACTTGCCCATGAAGCCATCCTGTCTAAGACTTCTGTTTGTTTGGAGTTTTTTGATCATTGCTTCAATTTTGTTGGTTGTAATCAATCTGTTCACATTTTCTGTTTGTTCTTGATTCAGTTTTGAAAGATTATATGTCTCTAGGAATTTATCTATTTCCTCCATATTGCCCAGTTTGGTGGCATATAGTTGTTCATAATATTTTTAAATAATCCGTCTCTTTTATTTGATTGCATTTATTTGGATCCTCTTTTTTTCTTGATAAGTCTGGTTAAAGGTTTTTTTTTGTTTGTTTTTTTTTTTGGTTAAAGGTTTAAACACTTGTTTATCTTTTCAAAGAACCAGATCGGTTTCATCCGCTCTTGCATTATTTCTTTTTATACTGGATTTTATTTTTTTCCCCTTATTCTGATCTCCTTTCTTCTCTGCTCTTTGGGCTTTATTTGTTGTTCTTTTTCTAGTTTTTATACATGTAAGGTTAGATTGTGTATTTGAGATTTTTCTTGTTTCTTGAGGTAGGACTGCTTTCACTGTGTCCCCTAGATTTTGGGTTGTTGTTTTTTTATTTTCATTTGCTTCAAGGTATCCTTTGCTTTCTTCCTTGATTTCACTGTTAATCCATTCATTATCTAGGAACATGTTATTCAGCCTCCATATGTTTGTATGTTTTTCAGTTTCTTTTCTTGTAACTGTTTTCTAGTTTCATAACATTGTGGTCAGAGAAGATGCTTGATATAATTTCAATCTTCTTAAATTTACTGAGACTTGTTTTGTGTATTAACAGGTATTCTATCTTGGAAAATATTCCATATGCACTTTTAAAGAATGTATATTCTGTTGCTTTAGAGTGAAATGCTCTGAAAATATCAATTAAACCTATGTGGTCTAATGTGTCATTTCAGGCTGCAGTTTTCTTGTAGATTTTTTAGCTGAAAGAGCTATCCATTGATGTCAATGGGGTGTTAAAATCTTCTAGTATGACTTATTGCTGTCAATCTCTCCCTTTATGTCCATCAAGATTAACTTTATATGTTTGGGTGTTCCTATGTCAGGTGCATAAATATTTATAAGGGTTATTTCCTCATAGTGGATTGATTATTTTATTATTATATGATGTTTTCTTTGTCTGTTACCATAGCCTTTGTTTTAAAGTGTATTTTGTGTAATAAAAGTATTGTTACCTCGGCTTTTTTGTTTTCATTGCATGAAATATCTTTTTCCAAACCTTCACTTTCAGTCTGTATGTGTCTTTCATTCTGAGGTGGATCTTTTGTAGGCAGCCTATATGTGGGTCTTGTTTTCTTATCCATTCAGCTACACTTTGTCTTTTGATTGGCATATTTAAATCTAGTTACATTTAACGTGATTATTGATAGCTTTATATTTATTGTCATTTTATTCTTTATAATTATGTTTCCTTTTTTTCCTTCTTCCTCAGGAAGTTTCTTTACCATTTCTTGTGATACTTGTTTGGTGGTAATGAACTCCTTTAGCTTTTTCTGGTCTAGGAAGGTCTTTATTTCTCTTTCCATTTTAATTGATAGCCTTGCTAGATAGAGTAGTCTTGGTTATAGGTCTTTGCTTTTTATCACTTTGAATATTTGATGCCAGTCCCTTCCAGCTGAAATGTTTCTATTGAGAAATCAGCTGACAGTTTTATGGGAGCTCTCTTTGTCTTGCTTTTAAGATTGTCTTTTTGTCTTTAACTAACCTCTGTCATTTAAATTATGATGTGTTGTGGTGTGGGCTGCTTTGGGTTCATCTTGTTTGGGACTTTCCACACTTCTTGGACTTGAGTACCTTTTTTTCTTCCCCAGGTTAGGGAAGTTTTCAATCATTATTTCTTGAAATATATTTTTAATCCCTTAATCTCTCTCTTCTTCTTCTGGTACCCCTATGATACAGGTGTTGTTATGCTTGAAGTTGTCCCAGAGATCCCTAAACTATCTTCATTTTTAAAAAATTCTTTGCTTTTTGCTGTTCTGATCAGTTGTTTTTTGCTATCTTCTCTTCCCAATCACTGACCCCATGCCCTCTCTGGGCAAGCACCTCTCAGGTGCTTCTTAGCACCTTCATGCGTTCAATAACCTGGAAGGTTTCCAAATTCTGTACTTTAGGGCTTTCTAAGGAGACTCCATCATGTAGGCATGACTGATTTATTAACTCAGTTTCCAGCCCCTCATTTAATCTTTACAGCAGCCTTATAAGACAGATAGTTTAATATTATACCCATTTGACAAACGAGGAAACTGAGGTTTAGAGGTAGTAAGAGGGGACTAGGTATCAAAGCTGCACAGATTGACTACGGAGACTATTCTCTATGTTCCCCCATTACATCAAATAGAATACTTAACAAAAGATGAAAGTTTCAGTAATTAATTGATTAATTGGGGTTATGTATACAACCCTAAATCTTTATGTCTAGGAAACCCCAAACATCATTTATTCTTTTTTAAAAGATTTTATTTATTTATTTTTAAAGAGAGAAGAAGGGAGAAAAAAGAGAGGGAGAGAAACATCAGTGTGTGGTTGCCTCTCATGTACTCCCTGCTGTGGACCTGGCCACCAACCCAGGCGCGTGCCCTGACTGGGAATCCAACTGGTGACTTTTCAGTTTGTAGGCCAGCGCTTAATCCACTGAGCCACACCAGCTGAGGCTGAAGTTTCCATTTTTAAAATGCTGAAAAATTTTTTAAAAATCTGTGAAAAGTAATCGTCTGGAAGAATATACATCATGTTGTTAACAATGATTACCCCTTGGGAGTGGCAGCAGGGCCTTTGTAGAAAGGAAGTCTTCAACCTTTTACTTTATGTATTTTTATTGTTTCTCTTTTATGATTGTGAATCGTTTGGGATAACATAGCTTAAGTGTCGATACACAGAAGAAAAAACAAGATGAAGAATTTACAGAGAAAAAAACAGAGAAATTTGTCTTCTTTGCCCTATTGTAGACTAAGAATGTAACACTTTCATAATAAGAAATCTAAACTAAACTTTAGTTAAAAACAAAGAATATTAACATTCATGGAGATAATATGGGAAAGTAAGTATTTGGTAAGCAGACACTTTTGGTTTTTAAGCATATTTATTAGAAACAATCTGCTGAGAAAGTAATTCATTGGTATTTTTTACCAGAAAGAGAATAGTTTGAGAATAGTTTGCCTAATAAATTCTGTTCTTATCATACTGCTGTTTCTATGCCGATAAAGCTGCAGTGACATGCTTGCTAGAACTGGACCATCTTCGGAAATTACCATTGTGGATGCTGCCACTTAGTGGTGAGATGTGTTGACTATTTGCTGTGAAAATCTGTGATTTGGATGAGGGAATTAGACAAGTATTAGGCCCATGTCTGAAGCATTCATTTATTCATTATGCACACATTTGCTGAGGCCCTAACCTCATAGAACACTGATAGATCCAAAGAGGATTTAAAGAAGAGGAGCAGACCCTGACATAGAAATGTTTACACTCTTGTTCAAGCACACACTTGAGAATATTAATAAAATCATGACACAGTGTTGAGTACCATGAAACCGTGGAATCTCAGTTATAGAGGATCTTACTGTTCGTCAATTTCAACCCCACGAGATGGTTAATGCCAAATATGGAATAGAGAATTTATGAGCAGACGGAGTGCTTTCTGAGGTTCCAGCCTGGGTGACTGGGAGAGTAATGGTACCATCGACAGAGGCACAAATGTTAAAACAGAGAGATGACTTAAGGCAGTAAGATGAGATCTATTTAAGTTGTTTTTATTTGTTTATATTAAAGATTTTATTTATTTACTTGTAGAGAGAAGGAAATGGAGGGAGAAAGAGAGGGACAGAAACATCAGTGTGTGAGAGATACAGTGGTCAGTTGCCTCTCCCAGGCCCCCAGCCAGGGACTTGGCCCACAACCCAGGAATGTGCCTTGACTTGGAATGGAACCCGCAGTTTGCAAGGCTGGCAGTCAATCCATTGAGCCATGCCAGCCAGGGCAAGATCTTTTTTAGACACTGAGTGTGAAGGAACAATAAGGTATTATGTTGGCTATTCTTCATTTGCTCCCAGATTCATTCCCATCCCCTTCGGTGACCTCACAGATGGCTTTACCCAGCCTCTTCTAACCTCTGGCCTCACCCTATGTGAGGCACCAATAGGAGATCAAGGGGTGGAAATAAAGTCTGGGGTATTTCTTTCCCTGCTCCCTCACTGCCTGCCTGCATCCTTTTCTAACTTCGTCTGCATTTCCAATCCACTACTGCAACTGTTATCAGGCAGCTCCTTCCCATCTCCAGCTCTCACCAGGCTCTGATAGCACTATTTCCTTGACGACATTAAACACCTCATTTCTTTTAGACATTTCCTTAAATATTCTATAATTTAAAGTTAGCAGGAGGGGGTCATATTGGGACTGAATGGTAATGGAAAAAATACAATAAAGATTAAATTTAAAAAAACAAAATTAGAAGGAGAATGGCAGGGGGCATAGTCTACGTGGACTGGACCACTTAGAGGTTCTAGAGGAGGGCTGTAACCCAAAAAAGGGAGTCATCAAAGATCTTTGAGAAGAATTAGGAAAATATGCTGTCCTGAGCACCAAAGTAAGGTAACATCTCCAGAAAGGGTCATCGAAGACACCATTGAGACTACAGAAGGGTCAGGAGAAGATGAATAAACAAACAGTGCTGAATTTGTTAGGATTCGTTATTTCAGGGGTATTTCATTACTTTGAAGGGCAGTTTTTAACTGAGTAAGGATAGAAACCAGGTTGCTAGCGGTTAAAGAAGAAACCCAATTTAAAAGCAGGCAAAGAGCTCAAATAGACATTTCATGAAAGGCGATATACAAATGGCTAATAAAAGTCTGAAAAGATGCTAACATCATTAGTAATTAGGGAAATGAAGGAAATCAGAACTATACTGAACGACCATGAGTAAAATGACAGACAGTGCCAAGTGCTGGAGAGGAAGAGATGAGACTGGAACCCTCCTGCACTGCTGGTGGGAGCGCAAGATGGCACACTTTGGAAGTGGTTTGACAGTTCCTTCAAAAGTTAACATGAACTTACCATACACCCCAGCAATTCCATTCCTCCTTATTTACTCAAGAGAAATAAAAACATGCATGTACCTAAATATATATATATGATTTCTCAGAATGGCATTATGCACAATAGCCCCAAACTAGAAACAATTGAAATGTCTATCAACAAATAAATGAATAAACAAAATGTGACAAGTGTACAGTGGAATAATACTACTCAGAAATGAAAAGGAATAAACTACTTCCACATGCTACAACATGAATGAACTTCAGAGCATCATGCTAAGTGATAGAAGCCAGACACACGAGATTAGGCATCCCATATATTGTATGATTTCATTGCATTTTCTAGAAATGTCTAGAAAAAGCAAATTTAGACAGACAGAAAGCAGACCCATGGTTCCCTAGGGCTGGAGGTGGGAGTGGGGATTAACTGCAAACAGGTACAATAGAACTGGATTATGGCGGCAATCGTTGACCTCAAATGGGTCAACTTAATAGTATATAAATTGTACCTCAATGAAGTTGATTTTTTTAAAAAGATGTCGAGTAGAGAATATTGAGGGAAATTGAAAAAAATTAGGATGGAAAATGGAAATAGAAGCAAAAACCTTGCATGGTTGTGCAATAGACACTGAGGCTTTGACCCATGACTTCTTGTTTAATTAAGATTTCAGAGAAATTTGTCTCAGTATGAAAGCATGTTTCTAGCTTATCTCGAGAAAAATTCCCCAAACCAATTAGCAGCACACCTGCCCACTGTGAAGTAAAAATAAAGGCAAAAAGAATAACTTTACCTATTGAATCTAGATCAACGTGAAGTGATTTACGAAACATGAATAAAACTAGTTCTGCCTCATCCCAATTGCAGTTGTAATGCCACTGCTTTACGTTAAGAACTCAAAGGGCACATGGGCCCAAGGAGGGAATACAGCTCTTCACATTGCAAGGGAATTTAGAATGCAGCTTTTAGAATTGGTTTGTTTCACATATTCCTCATGGTGGCGCCACTGAGAGAACCCTGTGGCAGATTCAAATAGGAGGAAAGGAAGTTACAAAGACAAAGGCACAAATCAGTAAAATAAAAAACTGCAGGAAAATAGAATGAGACAAAGAGCAAGCAAAAAAAAAATTGAGAAGATACGAAGAAGTAATGCACAAATGAAACAAAGAGAAAAATAACAATAACTGGAACAGCAAATTTAAAACCTAGACAGCTTGACTAAATTTCTGGAAATCCCCTGAGCCCAAATATTTGACCCTGATCCAGACAGTTTTCAAAGCCAGTTCTGTTTCAAAATTTAGAGTTGTTCTCCATATACTTTTCTTTAATAACACATTGCTATCCAGCAAAAGGTCAGTAGTTGCCAACTTTATATTTTTGATAAAAATGTGTTATATAAATGTTTACCTTTTGATTTTTATCAGTATAAAAGATAACCATTTATATAACACATTTTTATGAATTGGCTACTACAGTCAAGGACAATGCTAAGGGTGGGGATGTGAATAAGTTATGAATAAGATGGGCACATCTCCTGCTTCTATGATGCTCATATTCTGTTGATAAAACACACCAAAAAAAAAAAAACCCCACAAGTAAATATCAAATGAATAGAATTGAAGTCACAGTTATATAAAAATTACATATATTTGCTTTCTACATACATGGTGTATTTGAAATCACACTCACACAAAAAGAATGGGGCATGCTACGTTTTTGCTCTTGGCATTCTATCAAAAACAATTAAATTTCTTAATAATTCTGTTTTATTTACTATTTCTGAGATAACTGGAAGCTGTCCTGGCTTTCTTTTTTAGAACAAAGAAAGAAAGAGATGAGGTCACATGCAAGAGGCATGTGCTTTGTGAACACACACTATTTATTCTGGAAAGAGGGAGGGTCAAAATGAAAATACGCTTCTTGACAACAAGCAGGTTTTTCAAGCCTAAAGTCGAAAAGGAAAAGCATTTCACGATGCGAACATTTTCTCTTTGTACCTTGAATAAAGGTAGGACTCTGCTAAACATAGATTTATCAGGAGTTTTTTTCAACTTTGCTTAATCTTCTGTTAATAGCTAAAGCTCTGGGTTTAGGTTCAATTTTCTTATCAGCTCACTGTTAAGGCCTTCCAAGTACACCATCTCTATGTACAGCATGTACGTTTGGTAGACCTGGGGCAAGAAGTTCCTTTCATGTAGACTTGTTTACGTTGCTTGTTCATTTTTCATTAAGGCTGAGCAAAAGGAGACCGAAAGATGGTTGATGTGTTAGGGCCCAATAAAAGTGTTCTTGCCTTCTGAGTTCTGAACCAGTTGCGAGAGCTGTGCAAGGTACAGAGTGGTGGAGATAAAAGCGTCAGCTTTCATGCTGATCAAGTCGAATGGAGAATGTTGTTTTACGTCTGCGAACAAGTGGGCAGCCCATACCTCATCCCTGAGGGAGACAGACTCCAGGCCCTGGGCCTGGCCCAGCCCCAGGTGCCAATTCTCCCGTGCTTGGCAGAGAGGACATCTGGTCTCCTGTCCCTGGCAGACCCGCTCAGTTCCTCTCAACCTTGACAACCAGGTACACTCCTCATCTTCTGGAGTGAGAGGTGGCAAGACAGACTCAGGGTGTTAATAAAATATTGAAAGAAAAAAAAGCGTGTCTTAAAATGAAATATAGTTATTGCAAACCCCTTGACACGTGAGTGCTCTGGCTTTATTCCACCGAGTGATACTGTCTAAATCTCCTCTTTTACCTGAAGGCCCTGGTGATACAATACAATTTTTGTCTTTGTGTCAAGTGGGCCATTAACGTTTCTGAGGGTCTCCTGAAGCATCCTAATTGATTTTGATAAGATTCTGCTCATCCTGGGATTTACCCTCTGGGAGCAAGAAACCTAGAACTCCAGAGGGATGGAAGAAGAAAAAATCTTGCTTAACCAATAAAACCAATTTGGTTTTCATTTCAGCAAAATTCAAACTGTTAGTCAGTAGTCTTAGCTGTTGACTTAATGAGGGCATCACATACTCAAGTACCAGGTGGATAATGTCACGAGACAGCCAATGTAACAGGCTGGGTGTCACAAATACAATAAGAATACATTCATTTAAAAAAAAGAATAACTTAATTTTTACACATACATGCAAAACCCTCTCCCCTTTTTACTTGAATCATATGGCTCTCTCTGCCTTCCATTTACCACTTTTGATGTGTGTAAAGAAATATTTCTAACCTGTAAAGTAAATTACAGTACAAGCACTATGATAAATGTCAACTGACCCTGAAGCTCAAGGACAGGGAAATGAAACACGGGGAAATGAATCATGGTGAGCACGTGTCATACGAAGTGGGCGGGAAGTCCCTACTTAGCCACAGGTGATCGCTGCCATGTGGAAACATGGCCCCAGTTTGGCCAGATTTTTTCATTTTTCAAAAGAAACTGGAAATTAGAATTAGGATTTGTCAGTGAAATCTCATCATTTTAAAATAACTTTGCCCAGGCTGGTGTGGCTCAATGGTTTAAGCACCAGCCTGTGGGTTAAAAGCTCGCTGGTTCGATTCAGCAGCAGGGCACACACCCAGGCTGTGGGCCGGGTCCTCTGTTGGGGGGATGTGAGGGGCAACTAGTTGATGGATCTTTCACTTTCTCTCCCTTTCTTTCTCCCTCCCTTCCCATCTCTCTAAAAGTAAATAAATGATATCTTAAAAAATAAAATAAAATATTTTTAAGAACTTGTTGATCAAATAAAAATTACCTTAGGCCATAGTTTATCATACATGATTTATGTTTACTATTCTTTTTTATGCACTAGCAAAAAATTAACCTTTTAGTCAGAGAGGCTTTTATTATGTTTGGAATTTTCATTTAATTTAAAAAAAACTATTAGAAAAGAACATATTGAAAATAAAACTTCACAATGATAAGAATACAGTGATTCTTTACCTAGTATCTTGGGACTAAGATAATCTGCTTCTATAAACTTCGTAGTTTACCAGAGCCTAAGATATTAAACCCCAAGTTTTTCCTATCATCAGTACTTATTCCATTTGGAAAATTTATCTAAAATATGCATTGCATGCCTGTTACCCCTCTGGTGCCCCCCATCTAGAGAATCAGCACTTACATCCACTTAGCTGTCCATGCCAAAATTCTGAATCACAATTGATACCCTCTCCTTACCTCATCTGGTCAATCACAAGTTCTGACAGTTCGGTTTACTACAGACACGTAGGATTCTTCCCCTGACACTGCCCTGCCTCTCCTCTGAGCTACTATCCCCTTTTGCCTGGACTCTCCAGTAGCTTCCTACATAGGGTGCCAGAGCTAGTAAATAAAAATATAGGGTGCCCAGTTGAATTTGAATTTCAGATACATAACTAATTGTTTTCATATAAGTCCAAAATATTGACTAGCATATACTTATACTAAAAAAAGTTATTAGAAATTCACATTTAACTGAGTGTTCTGAATTTTATCCGGCAACTAGACTCCTCCCAATCACTCATCAACTGCTTGGGTCCCTTTCAATACATTTTCCACACCACAGTTACAATGATTCTTAAAATCTGTCTGATTGGGTCTCTTTTCTTTTTTTTAAGATTTTATTTATTTATCTTTAGAGGGGAAGGGAAGGAGAGGAGGGAGAGAAACATCAATGTATGGTTGCCTCTTGTGGGTCCCCTGCTGGGAACTGGCCTGCAACCCAGGCATGTGCCTTGACTGGGAATCGAACCGCGATCGTGTGGTTCACAGGCCGCGCTCAATCCACTGAGCTACACCAGCCAGGAATCTGTTTTTATAAAATTCTTTGCTATCTTTAGGATTAAGTTCTTCATTCCTAATATGGCCTTTAAGGCCCTGACAATCTCTTCAGCTCCACCTTATTGCACCTCCAGCCCCTCTTGGCTTAGATTAGAGCTTTCAACATGCCAGGCCTGCTTAGAGGGCACTTTCATTCTCACCCTCTCATCTTTTGTCCTCAAGCCTAGGTTTCAACACCACCTCCTCCGGGCAGCATTCCCTGATCTCCAAGCTAGGTTAGTTGCCCTAACCTAGGGCAAGGTTAAGACAATACTAACTCAATTCTTATCGTCCCTCTGGGGTGTAAATTCCAGGAGAGCAGGAACTCTGTCTTCTCTGAGGTCATCCCTGCGGGTTCCTTGGTTACTACTAGGTGGACCCAGTGCCAAGGAAAATGCCCAGCAGAGAGTGTTCCTTGGTAAATGAGGAATAAATAAACACTAAACGTTACTGGAATTTTTCTCAAAGATTGAGTTCACCACTGTGTGACCCACTATCCTATTGCACTTGGGGATACTGGTGCTTCCACTGTATCTCTCTGCTCTCGCCTCTACACCATTAACCCCAAGACAGTTGTACCTTTTAAAACAGTGACTTCTTTAAAAACTTTTTTTATTTAAGGTTTTATTTATTTATTTTTAGAGAGAAGGGCAGGGAAGGAGAAAGAAAAGGAGAGAAACATTGATATGTGAGAGATACATCATCAGTTGCCTTTCGCATGCACCCAACTGGGGACCTGGCCTGCAGCCCAGGCATGTGCCCCAACTTGGAATTCAACCGGTGACTTTTGGTTGGCAGGATGGCACAGAATCCACTGAGCCACACCAGCCAAGGCAAAAAAAAATTTTTTTCTCTTATTTTTTCCTCAAGATGATCCGTTAGTCACTTCTTGCTTGGGGAAGAATGGCCAAGGAAGTTCCTAATTTTTAAATATTTTTGGATCTGGTATGGACTAAGAAGACAGAGAACAGAGTTTCTCAGAATGATATTTATCAGATTTTAGAAGAGGGACTGAGGGGTTCTGTTACGGGCTTCTGATAGGTTTTTTGTTGTCTTGGTTTTTCTGTATCTTTTAGGTTGGCAGATACAAGATTTGTAAATAAATGAGATGCCACTGTCGATTTTTCCCACTGTTCAGATACTGATAGTTTAACATAATTTCTGCTAATTTCATACTGGTAGATCAATCTTCTTGACATGCATATTTAGTCAATTCATTCTGCTAAAAACCCTCATTGCATATAGAAAAAAGATACTGTAGTCTTTTCTTAACTATTCTAACACATGCCCTATGAACTATTTCATTTAACCTTCCTATTATCTCTGTAAGATACTACTATAGTTGTATCAGATTGCATTCACATTTATTTTATTCAAGTTCAATCATACTGGCTCAGGAGAGAGTGAGCAAGAATGAGTTCTCCAGAGAAAGGACTTCAACAATATTTCTTACTTCCTTGAGGCACCCTAATGGGAACATAAAAAGAAAAAAATTAAAAGTAAGTTGCACTACAACAAAGCATACTTTCTTAGGAGCACAGGTTTCAGGGCCAGGACTCCGGTCCAAGACTAGGAGAGTAAGGACCTTGCCTTGGGTGCAAAATTAAGGGCAAGCCAAGAACTGACTAAATAATATAAATAATATTTCAATGTAATATTTAAAAAAACAAAATTAATGTGAAAAAACAAAATATCAAAATTTTATTTTTTTAATTATTTTTAAAGATTTCATTCATTTATTTTTAGAGAGGGGAAGGGAGAGAGAAAAAGAGGGAAACATCAATGTGTGGTTACCTCTCCTGCGGCCCCTACTGGGAGCCTGGCATGCAATCCAGGGCTGTGCTTGGGGAACGGAATCAGGCACCTTTGGCTTTGCAGACCTGCGTTCAATCCACTGAGCCACAACAGCCAGGGAAAAATATCAAAATTTTAAACAAAAAAAAATTGACCTTACATTTGCAGGACTCATCTCTCCCTAATCTCAACTCTGTCCAAATCTCAATTCTGTCATTTACTGGTTGTGCAGTATTAGGAAGTTATTTATAAGTAATAGGAAGTTCTTTATACCTCACTTTCTTCATCTGTAGAATGGAAATAATAATGTTATCTACCTCAGAAGGTGGTTGTGAGGATTAGATGGCCCAGTTCACAGTAGATGCTAAGTAGATGTTGGCCATCATTATTGTGGAAACAAATGTCTTAAGGGAGTCCTGTTGAATGGTAGATGGTTTTATAACTGTGACCATGCTTGAAAAGACCGTGGAACTTTACAAGTGTATTGTACAACTGCCATAATCTTTGTTATGTATGTATAATATGTATCAACTTCTCCTAAGGAAGGATTAAAAGAATTCACTGAGAAGTGGAAACACTTTAAATTGGAGCGAATATGTAATCCCTTTTGCAAGTCTGTTCCTTGCATTTGACCATCCAGTTGAGAGCATATTTTGAGTATATCCTGAAACTGGTTCTCAAGATAACTCTAAAAATGCTATGAATGGCGGCTACACTGGGTAAGTGTATTGTTTCCCAGGGTGGCTAGGTTTAAGACAAAAATCATATTAATTAGGATATATTGAAGAAAAAAATCTCTTACATGTAAGAGGCGCCGAGGCTAGACCCTCCTAGAAATCACCTGGTGCCAAAGTGGAAATAACTGACCATTCCTGTTTCTATCATACCTTTTTTTTTGTATTTAGTAGTTTACATGTTTATCTCCCCAACTAGGATCCCTGGGAATGGTGGCCAAGTCTAGTTAATTTCTAAATGACACCAAGCACTATGCTAGGCACGGGACACTAAACACATAATTAACTAATAAATAAAATTTGGTTTAGGTACATTTAGTCCAAGAGTTTCCTATTTCAAGCAATACGGTCAGAGAGCCTGAGGGGAAAGGAGCCTTATGAATTATAATTTCCCAATCATTGTAAAAGCAGGAAGGAGTGTGTGCGCCAAAGTATTCATCACAATACTGAGGCTTGAGACAGTCTTGCAGGAACGGGTCCTCTCCGGTTGCCTGCCACGCACGCGCAGACTGGCAGGGCGTTCGCGGCCCTCCGCCCCTCCGCCCTCCAGATGGCGCTGGCGGACCCCTTTGCCACCGACACCGCCTTTGCCGGGCCAGGCCCGGGCGGCACTGGCCGCCGAGCCGGCTCCAGGTCCGCCTCCGCCGCGCCGAGGGCGTGGGCTCCCGGCTCCCGGAAGCGGCGGCCGCGGCGTGGAGCCGAGCGGGCGTCGATCCCCGAAGCGGCAATGCGCGGTGGCCGGAGGCTGTGACTTGAGCGGGGGCCGCCCGGCCCGGTTGGGGCCGCTGATTGGCGGCTCGTTGAGGCGGTGGCTCTGGCTCTGGCTCCTCCGGGCGTAGCGTGGCGGCGGCCGAGGTGATGCTGCTCAAGCTCCTGCAGAGACAGACCTATACCTGCCTGTCCCACAGGTATGGGCTCTACGTGTGTTTCGTGGGCGTCGTTGTCACCATCGTCTCCGCTTTCCAGTTCGGAGAGGTGAGTAGCGGCGGGCGATCTCCGACCACGGGGCTTAGAACGCACGAGAACCCGCGGCCCCCGTTCCCCTGCAGCTCTCGCCAAGCCCGGGGGCGCCCCAAGCCCTAGCGCGCTTGACTCTTGCCGCCCCATCCTCTCAGCCGCTCCAGCGACAAGTTCCAGCGCCTGTCCTTTCCCCGGAGGCGCGGAGGATTCCGATCGGGTTTCAGCATCGCGGTTGATGGGTCTCCTTCTTCCGGCGGTTTTGGGTCAGGGGATAGGCTCTCGTTCTACTGATTCCCTTTCCCACCAGGTGCATTCTTCAGGGTCCCCAGGACTTTCAACTTTCTCCTGCAGGCCTTTCCTTCACGAAGCCCCCTCCCGGGACCCAGAGTTGTCTTCTTCCCATTCCTAAATTCTCATCCCTTACCCCTCCTACAGTTTTCCCTTTCCGATTGTCACCCTTCTAATGTTTTCACCTTTGACAAAGGCACTTTAATCTTTTTAATATAGGTTCTCCCAAGGGCATGCGTGTTTTCACACGTCGGTTTACAATGGGGAGACGGTATTGGCACAAAATTGAAAGGGCTTATGTGTGCAAGGGGACTTTTTTGCACTTAGGCTCTGTCATTGGGGACAACTATACATATGCAGTTGGCCCTACTGGCAGGTAGAGAGATCTCTTGCCAGCACCAGATGACTGTTTCCTGTCCCGAGATCACCCACAGTTTAGGGCCACTTCAGGTGACCAGGACACCTTAATGAGCTTGGACTCCAGCACCTAACCTCTTGGGAGCCAGCGCAAAGCCCTTGGGTTATAGGACAGGCTAATAATTTAGACTCCAGATCACATGAGCCTGGACTTTTTGAATCTGCTCGTAGTTAATGTGCAATAAAGTAGTTGGGTCAGACTGTAAATTCCTAACAGGGTCCAAGCAACAGGTTTGGGAGGTGGAAATGCCCAAATTTAATAGATATTTGTACGCTTCTGGATATACACTTTATACATTTTCGTGACTGAAACAGCCCTTTGGTTTAGGTTGGATAGTTTATTATTGATGGTCTAATACAGTTCTTTATCATAAACAGGTGTATAACTATGAGTAGGTCAGAACTAGGGTATATATATGTAATTTTAGAGAATACCACTTTTAAAAATGTCTCTATAGGAACTAGGATAAAAATTGTATTTTCAAGTTGTTAAAAAAACTGTCTATATATGTGCATATATGTAAATGGATACGGTAGGAAGTTGAAAAAGTTTTTAAAATTAGCACAATGGTTTTTAGAAATGCCACAGTATACTTTTGTTTGAAGTCTATACCCATATTGGGTTGTAAGCTCTATAAGAAAGGGTGCTGTCTACTGTTTAATTACTGTAACCCCAGCGCAAGCACTGGGCCAGAGCATGCTGTCTAAATATTTGTTGAATGAATGAATGGATGGATGGATGGATGGATTATGTGGCATGATCTTCAAGTATACACTTTTGGTAGTTTTTGGTCTAGGGGCTAATAAAAATAAATTTTGTATGTAAGGGTAAGAAAGTGTCCCAGACTAGTAAGTGTGGAATGTGTACTTCCACCTGTGGTTCTGTATTTCTTTGATGTGTTGCAATTTAATATAGTGAATGTATCTATGCATAGTTGTGTCTAATTGCTGATAAGGTTATTTTGGGCCCTGAGTAATCTAAATTAGCTGTTTATTAACAACTCTACAGCGTGAAAGTGACTTAAAGGCATCAGTTGTTAGAAGTCTTTATTCTGTATGTTGATGCCTGGTTATTTACCAAAAGAAGGACTTTTGTCAGTCTTGAAATGACTACAGACTTTAAAGCTGGTAACAGGCAAAAGAAATGAGAGGCAAAGAACATCAACAGGTGTCACAGGAGGTGGATACAGCTGGCTCAGGGTCACTTTTCCAGCGCAGTAGAAAAGAATAACCACCGGATTAGGCAGATCTGGTTTTGAATGCTGATGCCAATATTGATCATGGTGATAGTTAATACATAGAGATTGCCAGGTTCTAAGCCCTCTCTTAACTGCTTTACATACATTCACTCATTTAATCCTTACATCACTCCTGTGGGATAGGTACTAGGATTACACCCATTTTACACGTGATGAAACTAATGCACTTGCACAAGTTAATCCAGCCAGTTCATGGCAGAGCTGGGCCTCAAGCCAAAGCAGTGTATGGGTCTAGAGCTATACTCTTACGCACATTTTTTGGTCTCTCAAACAGCCCAGGCTCTCCTTTGAATGATCATGGAAAGGATACTTAACCTCTGTGAACCTCGGTTTCCTCATCTTTAAAATGGAAGCAAGAATACTCTCCTTGTTGGTTTGATAGTGAGGACTAAGTAAGGCATGTACGTAAAGTACCACACGCAGTTTCTGGCACGTAACAGACTCTCATGAAACGGTAGTAAAGACTGCTACTATTATGATTATTATCAACATCTGGTTTTTGTCTTTAATTCTTTTATTTTGAAATAAACTCTTGAAATAGAATACTGTCCTCATACAGTTAATATTACCAACTTGTTAATAACTTCACTAATTATATAATGGATAAAAGGACTATCCTTTTATTTACCATTGTTAAATAAATAAGGATAAATAATTTATCATTATTAACTAATGATAAATCGTAGTTATGGTACACCTTTTTATGATAAAAAGAATAATCCTTTTATCCATCATTGTGAACTGTGAAATCATAGTATATTTTTTTCTTCCCTCTTAAAGTAAGTGGCATCGCTGCTAACTTTTGATAAGCTGTTTATATACTGATCCAAATTTTGAGACAAAAAAGTGGAGTTGAGGGAGGAAAGTATGTTTTGAAATATTTCTAAGTATTTTCTGGAGAACCCTTGGGAACTCTGATCAAGCAAAGGCAGAGTTGGATCCAAATGCATGGCGGGGTAGGGGGGTGCATGTCTAATGTACACTGAAGTTCATTGCCTTGAGGTGAGGGTAGCAGGTGGGAACCTGTCTATGCTACAGTATTTGCCTTGGGCAAGTCCAGTGCACCCTGGAAGTCTAGTTTCCTCATTGACAAATAGGAGCACTAGCTTAACTAGGCTTTCTTTTTAGCTTAGAGAGTCCCGATTTTAAATATTTGTCCTTTGTCAGTTGATACTGTATAGACTTTAAAACATGCTTTTGAAGTAAAAGTTATATCAGGGCCAGCATTACCTAGTTGAATTATTTATATACATTATTTATATACAGATCCACAATCCCTTATCTGAAACTTCTGGAACTACTGCATTACCTTGTAATTAACCATCAGTATTTTTTACAGTGGAACATATGACTATTCAAACACAGTGAGGAAAATAAAGACTATAAATAACTTCAGGTCAATTCAGGCCAACTTTTGCTACCAAATAAGTACAGGTCAGGTCAAGTTTCCCTGCCAAATAAGACACGAACAGATCTTCACTGTTGAGAGCTTTTTGGATTTCAGAATTACGAATAAAGGGTTGTAGATCACTGGTAAGTGTGTATGTGTGTATCTGTGTGCTTGGTGTGTGTGTGTAAAATATATCACCTCCTTGTGTGCACTAAGTATGGGAACAAATATCCAAGAATCAACTTCCACGAGGTAGTCAGATAGGTGATAGGTTCACACAGAATCTGCCCACAGTGGGTAGTAACTATGCCTGGCCTCCCCGGTCCCTTTTGCTCACTCAGTTCCTACCGCCTTTCGTATGAATGAGATTATTGTTCGGTGAAAAAGAAGATCCAGCTCAAGTTATGTTCAGCCGTGGTGATCAGTTTCTTATACTGGTTGTTTCAAGAAAGAGATTTGCTATTACGTTTGTATTTGAGTAGTCCACTCATTGCATAAATATATTTTAAATGTGTTCTTTGCCAAAGGCGGGAAGTGGGTGAAGGTGAAAGACACCTGGCCCGGGTGATAGCCCCTGGCCTGGTTCTGGCCCCCCCATAACTGTGCCCCTCGGTGGCTCTCAGCTGCGTCCCTCCAGCTGCCTGCTGGGTTGGAGTGGCCACTCTTAACTCTTTTGTGTAGGTTTCTTTGAGGGGAGGGGAAAGCTGCCTTGTTAAACATGCTATTCAAAACTTCTAGACAAGACTCCCTTTTTAGCGTTAATGTGTGGTGAATATGCATTTATTGGGGGCTTCACATGAGAAAGAATGAACTAGAATGTAATGTACATTGTGCTTCAGAGAAAATGACAGCGGCCCTTAGAGAACGTGCAATGGTCTCTCTCTGCGGAGGGGTTTGAGAGAGAGCACAGCACAGCTGGCTGTCAAAGCAGGGGCCTTGTCTTCTCCCCTGAGCTGTTCTTAGCACTCGAATGAATGAATGGAGGTGACCTCAACCAACATCACTTCAAGCTCATTTCCAGTAAAAGTGTACATTTTCTACTTTGATGCAGACCGTCTGTAGTTGCCTTTTCATTCTCATAAATGATTGCTCTGATTGTACTCCATAGGGTGGTAGGTGCTATCAAAGATACAAAGAATTTTAGCTCATCCTTGACTATCTTGGCACAGTTGAGGTGAGACCGTGAAGACTGAGTAACAACGAAGGGAGTAGGAAATTGAGTGCCTGAGTAGGTACGCAGTCATCACTTAGAAAATCAGAGGAAGGGAAGAAAATTATGGGTTGAAGCATTATAGAGGAAGTTGAGCCTTTTGCAAGGAGACAGGAGCTTTTTCTTTTCGAAGTATTAGTGGTTTAAAATTGCTGCTGGTATTGGTCAGCAGCACTGGGTCGCAACAGAATCCCAACTTACATGTGGCTTAAGAGAAAATGTAGTTTTTTGACTGGTGTATTTGAAAAATTGTGGGGTGAAACTCTGGCAAGGTTGGGTTGAGTGGCCAAATGATGTCATCAGGAATGTTTTTGTTCCTGTTCTTCCCTCCGTTGGTTTAGTTGTCAGGCAAGTTCTTCCCATATGGAAGCAAAGATCGCTGCCAGCGACTCCAGCTTGTGCACTGCTGTTTTAGTCAGCCCAGCAAGCTGGACCCAGGTGGCCTGCCCAGCCAGGGAGTGAGGGCCCTTGTTGTGCCCTCAGTAACCACCTGGGTCATCCCCAGAGCTAACGGCTGTCAGTCTCCGGTGAGCCACGTGGTCTGAGAGGAGTTCCCCAGAGAGAAATCACAAGGCTGTTAACCAAAAGAAACCAGAGCAACAGATGCCCTAGACACTGGCTTGAGTCAAAACCCATTTCTTTTCCTCGTCCTTAACGTTGACCTTGTGACTATGATAGCCGTTAACCCTTCACCTGTGCTAGAATGGTGATTTCCAACCTTTTTTGACGCGAATCCTGGTTCCTGGGGTCTGCGGTGTTATGGATGAGACAAATTCACACGGACTACCCAGTCCTGTGGAGGAAAAGGGAAGTCTCTCTCTCTCTCTCTCTCTCTATCTCTCTCATTGTCAGGCAGAAATGATTAAATAATAGATAACATTCAGAGAACTCTGGGGGCTTATTCTGAGTCAGGGTCAGATAGTTAAAGGATAAAACTTTCAGAAACAAACTCACTTCCTGCTTGCACCCTTATCATTTAAATTGGGGGTATGAGCAAAGTAGGTTTCATAGGATTTTATGCATTCTTTCTTAAGCCAGATACCCTAGAGAACCCACCCTTTCAAGCACAGGGCCACACCCGCCGCTGGCATTGTTTCAGGCTTAAGTCAGGCAGGGGAAGTAAGGCAGCAAAAAGATTAGGAGACAGAATGAGGACTCAGGCTATGTCAAAGCCAAAGGGCAAGGGTCCATAACCCCCTTTTTCTATAGCCCCCCAAGTCCTTCCCTGAGGACCCCTTCATGACCATGACTGTCTTAGGTCATCCCTCTTTTGAGGAAACTTATACTACAATGGCTAACCAGTCATCCTCCTGGGGCCAGGCAGGGTGAGGAGAAAGGGGGCAGGGGTCATGCCCCTACAAGGAAGACAAGCTTTGTCTCCTAAGTGGCTTATGGACCTAAGGTTGCTCACTCAGCCTTAGCCAAGGTGGGGGCATAGCTTCTGAAACCAGGTAGGGCGGGTCCCAAAAAATACGTGGCATTTTTCATCTCATGCCACACATAAACGACTAAAATGCTGTGGCACACCAAAAAATACATGCTTTTTGTCAGTCTGACAAAAAATAGGTATAATTTTGGTTCATTCACACTGGAATGGCTATTGTGTTGGCCGTTGTCATTTTTTTGAATTTGACAGTCTAAGGGAAAAGAGGTCAGGGGCACTGACTAAATAGTCAGGATTTAAAACTTCTTGAGGCACACTGGTTGAAAGTCACTGTTTTCGAAGATGTAAAAGTGGGTTGTTTCCATTTTTATCATCTTGTTAAACTCTTTATCTGGGTGTATTAATATGGAGTTTTGTGAAAATGAGCTCAAGTGCGCACTCATAAATCTTTCAGTGATTATATATATATATATATATATATATATATATATATATTAGATTTTATTTATTTATCTTTAGAGGGGAAGGGAAGGAGAAAGGGAGAGAAACATCAATGTATGGTTGCCTCTCATGAGTCCCCTGCTGGGAACTGGCCTGCAACCGAGGCATGTGCCCTGATTGGGAATCGAACTGCGATCATGTGGTTCGCAGGCCCGCGCTCAATCCACTGAGCTATACCAGCCAGGGTGACAATTCAATATATATTTTTAATTTAATGTAGTAATTTGATAGTTGTATTTAGTTTGACTTAGTCTTTATTTATTTTTAGATTTTTTTCCATCCCCATTTACCCCCGTATCCTCTTTCACCCCCACCCATCTCCCTCCCTCCCAAAGTCACTGCACTGTTGTCCGCTTCTATGAGTTCTTTTTTTTTTCCCTGTTTTGCTCAATCTCTCTACCCACCCTCTACCCCCTGCCAGGAGCTGTCAACCTGCTTTCTATGAGCCTGTCTCTATTTTGCTTATTAATTCAATTTATTCATTAGATTCCACATATGAGTGAAATCATATGGTAATTGTCTTTCTCTGACTGGCTTATTTCACTTAGCATAATGTTCTCCAGCTCCATCCATGCTGTTGCAAAGGGTAAGATTTTCTTCTTTTTTTACAGCCGAGTCATATCCATTGTTTTATCCACTCATCTATTGATGGGCACTCGGGCTGCTTCCAAATCTTGGCAATTCTAAATAATGCTACAATGAACATAGGCGATGAAGTCAAGATAGACAAGTTCATTTGCCCACCCAGACCCCAATTCTAGGTACTTAGTGAATATTTGTTGAAGAAATACTTACAAAAGTTTATTTTTGCTCACTGATTATGATTGCACCTCAAGAGGAAAAATGGTTTTAATGAGATGCCTAAGATAGCTTGCATGGTGCCTTATCATGCAAGGTGTGCAGGGTGTCCTGTAAATGCTAATTAAATGCAGCTGTCCTGTCTCAGGACTGTTCTTCCCTGGGCTATGATGCTTATGAAGATAGCAGCAGCAGACTTTCCTTCATGGCTGATACCAGGGTCGTGCTGGAGAGTATATCAGTCTTTCACTGGAGACCGAGCAGAAAAGACTACAGAGATTTCACTCCTGACTGTGCTTTATTATGGTCGATATGAAAGCAGAGGGAGTAAGTACCTTATTGATTTAATATCGTTGGCACCTTATAATACCATATGTCATTCTAGTTCCTTCTAAAATGTAACAAATAAGTATACCTGTAAGAGGTTATATATTCACAATATGTCATTTGAAGTTTTTGAGCAGAGGTTTTTATTGTTCTTTAGATTGATTGTTCCAATCTTATGATCCACATGCAGTATCTTTAGCAGGGGATTAGTCAGCCTACGTGTGTGATTCATGTATGCACTAAATTAAAAAGGAAAAATGTGACCTTTCAAAAATGTTACAGATTAGGTCATACTTGTTCAGGGAGAGCCAAATGAATTCTACAATCAGACTTAAACCATATGGCCTACTTTAAAATTGCACCCTAAAATTGTTTCTTCTTTTAGGTTATAGTTTTCTTTCTCTCTTGATTTACCTCTCTCTCCTTCTTCCCCTTTCATTACCCCATTCCATTAACTTCATTTCTGTCTCTGATTGATTCCAAACTGGATCAAGCCTCTTTACCACAATTTCAGAGGGTATTCATTTGGAGGAGATTTATGGAGGTGCGTGCTGTGGGCCAGCTACTCTACTGCCTACTGGAGACACAAAGGTGGCTTAGGGTTTTTTTGTGCTTTTTTTTTGAATAAAGTTTTTATTCACTCTCCAAGAAAGGAGAGGGGCATGGTGTAGAGAGATACACCAGCCAAGATGGTTCCGTTTTTTCCAGCTCTTGAATTTACTCTCCAGACAGAGATGGAGAGGAGGCACGTAGACAAACTTAAAACACGTTGTGAGAAATTAAGTTGAAGACATAGGTGTGTCTGGCAAGTTCTCAGACAGTGACCTCTGAGCTTGATGTTGAAGAGGTGGCTGAGGCCCCCTCTCCCCCATTTTCTTAAGTGAAGGATGCCATCCATAGGCGTGAAGCTATGAGTGTGAAAGGCCTGATCACTTTCCGGGAACAAAAGTCGTTCTGAAGTGCCGAAGATTACCCGGGATTGAAGCTGGAGAGGCAGGCAGTGGCAGTTTAGGGCTTGCCCATTGAGTGAGGCCAAGAAATGTCAATTTGTCCTGAAGAAAATGGGGATCGTTCATTCGATTTTAAGCAAGAGAGTGATGATTGTGGTCTGTGTTTGGAACCATTGCTCTAGAGGCCATGTGGAAGGTGACTTGCAGGTAGAAGAGAATGGTCCAGGAGACTTGTAGGAGTCCAGGTAAAAATACCGCATTGGATTCAGTGCATCAGAGTCAGCGGGCTTTCAATATTGATTTTTGTAATTGTACCAAAGCCTGAAAGAAGGTGTATTTGCTTTTGGAAACTGGCATTATCTCTTGCTAATTTATTGCTTGATTTGGGGCTAGTCGTTTTATTTATCCCCAATGTGATGTTATTAGGAGGTGAGGCATTTGGAAGGTAATTAGGTCATGGCTGTGATTAGTGTTCTTATCAAAGAAACCCCAGAGAGTTCCTGGGCCCGGCCTGCCACGTGAGGTGACACAGAAGGCCATGAACCTGAAGCTAGCTCTCCCCAGACACCAGCTCTGTGGGGGCCTAGATCTTAGTCTTCCCCGCCTCCAGAACTCTGAGACATACATTTCTGTTCTTTATAAGCTGTGGGCCAACACAGGAAAACAAAATGAGCATGTTTAATCAGATGTGATTAGACAGTGCATCTGGTGACGAGCAGATATCACTTCTTGATTGATATCAAAGGAGGTGTAGGGTTGGTGGAAAAGATAAAGCTCAAACTATCTTTAAGATCCATATCTTAGTCTTTCTTGGTACCTTTTAATGCAAACTAAATTTTGTTTTTAGGAACTATGAAGAATCTTTATAATGTAGGGCAATATAAATTGATGATTATCAATGTGTGAAAAGCTATGTCAGTGTTAAGAGTTGTGACTGCTTGAAGGGTAGAGAGCCCCAGCATCTTAAGTTCTATAGTGTATCATGTCAACTTCTTTGCTTGAAACGTTGAGAAAGTGGCACATGCTTTTGCAGAGAGAGAGTTTTATATCCTTGTGTGCCTAAGCTCGCTGTTGTCTCTTTATGTTTGTAGCCCTTTACTCTTTACCTTGACTCTTGGAAATGGAACTGAGAGCAGAGCATTCTGGAGGGAAACTCGGGAGCAGTCAGCTGTTCCAGGAGGTTTGCCTTGTAAAACTT
Organism: Sturnira hondurensis; assembly: GCF_014824575.4. Taxonomy (NCBI): domain Eukaryota; kingdom Metazoa; phylum Chordata; class Mammalia; order Chiroptera; family Phyllostomidae; genus Sturnira; species Sturnira hondurensis. Next base: position 8,669,570 of record NW_028090067.1, on the reverse strand, counting down.
AGTCGCCATATTTATTCATTCTAGAACACTTATTTTGTGCCAGGCCCTGTGCAAAGATTTGGGAATAAAAATAAAAAGAGATGAGGTTCCTGGCTTTGGGCCGCTCACAGAGGTGTAAGCACATATTTAAACAGGTGAAGTACATGGCAGAATCGTGAATGCTGCCTTTAAGAGGCTCAGGGACAGCTGGCGCGCGGGTGGTGGTGTGCAGCCCTGTACATCTCATCCCACATCTCGCTCACTCCTCAAAGCAGTCTTGGGAAACAGGCGGCATTCGTCCTCATTCTGCGGACGGAGAACTTGAGAATAGAGACGTGCCCTAGGTTTTGTTATTGATAAGTGTCAGAATGAGACTCACGTCTTCTGACTGTGAATCTTAGGGCGATGAGCAGATAGGCGCTACAAACCTGTTCCCTTCTTAATGGTTACCTCCCTCCTCTCCTTACCCAAGGAATTCTCTGATACAAAGGACTGTGGGCCTTGCATGTCATTCACTGCTGTCCAGCCACAGGCATTGATCCTGTCTGGAGTCATCAAAATCTTCAATAAAAGTGTTTAATGGTTCTGTAATTATAAAAAGTTTATCCTGAAAATTTTAGCATTTGTATGCACCAACCACTGAAAGGGGTGTTAGGCATTCTGAAAATACTGAGGAAGAGCACAGAAGGGTTATGTGAGTGTGGTCCTGTAGATATAAACACGCTAAGGGAACAGATCTGGGTCATTGAATTGAGGAGGATAAACACACCGGCTTCGGAACTGGGTGACCACGTTCTGAAATGTGTATTTGACAAAGCTCCGTGTCAAATAACTGTCAGAGGAGGCAGCCTGGCCGCAGCTCTGGGAGCATAGGCTTGGGAGCTGAGTGGGTTCAGATCCCAGCCCCTCCACATACTGCTGGTGGCCTGGGGCTTCTCTTCAGAAAGTGAGCCGTCCTTGTGCCTGCCTGCGGTCAGTCCCCTGTTACAGGGGTTCGGTGGGGAGGAGTGCTTGGCCTGAGGGTGCTTGGTGAATGTGTGTCCCCATCCCTTCTCCTCTGCCATCAGCTCGTTAAGACCAACATTGGTGGCCGTTTTGTAAAAACTGATGCACCATCGATCTTAAATTCCTTGAACGCCATGGTTATTAAAATGGACTCTTACAAGCAATAAACATTTTTAACCAGTAAACTACCTTTAGATGATTTTTATAATTCTTTAGTTTGTGATGTTTTTCAAGCTCATGTAGTGTTTTAATAAGCAGTATTTTAGTTCATTGTGTCTTAAATTTTACCAACAAACTACCCTTAGAAGCAGAGCAAAGAGAATACTCGGAGGAGAACAGTGTAGAGAGGAGGGGTGTACGCGCACACATGGGGAGGGGTGAACAGTTCAACATGGCAAGTAGGAATTTTTTTGAACGCCAGCCATTAATCTGCAAAATCACCTATGTTTTTTTGTTTTGTTTCATAAAAATTTGAATTACTACTAATATAATGCTTTAAAGGTCTTGCCATTATTAAAATGATGGTTCAGGAAGATGTACTTTGTTTACCATGATTTCCTTACCACGATTTCTAGTTTGCCCAGTACACTTTTCATACACTGTCCTTGCCTGTCATGTGAGAATCACTCTCTACTACAGCAGCACAACAAGCTGATGGAACAGGTTTGTACTTAAGTTCAGAGTATAGAAAATTGAGGCCTGAACTTTGTAACTTACTCAAGGTTATACAGCCACTGGTGGGAGAACTGGGAGCCTCTCCCAGGAGATGTCCCACATTCCCCAACCCAGGCATCTCTTATGCCACTCCTGCTATAACCAGGCATTTACTAAGAAGGATACTGTGTGCAATGAATTGTTCTCAGTATGAGTTAAGGATATATACACTGAAGCAGTTTGTAACTTGATTGGTCTGACAAGATGCTAACATGGGGTGAAAAGAAAGTAACAATGAAAAAGATGAGTAATGCAAGGCAAGAAATGTTACAAGGCAGTGGGTAGCTAATTTCCAAGTAGGTGATACGGATGAAAGTCACTCAGAATTTTGAGAAGGAAGCATTCAGATTGGGCTGAAGAATGTGGAAAAGCTTTGTGGAGGAAAAAGAGACCTAATTTTGTAAGGATTTCTCTAACCCCTCCTCTGGTCCTTTGTTTATTGCTAATAATGGCTAAAAACAAGATCTAATTACAAGCTACAAGTTTGTCATTTGTTTGTTTGTTTGTTTGTTTGGAAGATACTTGTACGTTTATAACTTACCCTAGAATAAGTAATTTCATAATTGCCCATTCAAATTTCTGCTCTTTTCCATCCTGTATTGTATTAAGAAAATGATGTGGCGTTAACCCTTTCATGAATTTTATTTGACTTACAAGCCTCCTTTTTGACCCTTTGTATAGCACATTACTCATTCACTTAGAAAAGAGTTTGGAAAGATTTCCACAGTTGGGTCTAGTTGAGAACTGATTTAAGCAGAAAAGGGAAATAGTTGTGATGGAAGAGACCCAAGTGTAAATGTTGACAGGTTTAGAACTAGGGATAGGAGACCCAGAGGAGGCTGAAGACGGAACGTGATATCCTAAGGAGCTGCTGTGTGGTCTCAGAAGAAACTGCACCGTGTACCGTGCCAGCCACACGTCTCTGCGCCTCCTCCAGCCACACGTCTCTGTGCCTCAGCCACACGTCTCTGCGCCCCCAGTCACAGACTGGGCCAAAGTAGGTTTACGGTTGTTCATTTGGAAAATAAGACAAAATTAATACATAATAACAACACAAGAATAAACTCTGTTTCACATACTTATAACTGTACACCTACTTTTGCCCCTCCCTGTCCTTTCAGGATTGGAATGGTTTTCAGAGACAATTTGGTCAGATCCCCTTTATTTTACAGATGAAGAAACAACCCAAAGAGATTAGCTTTTGTTAGATCTCTATAAAAGTGACAAAGCTGGGGTGAAAACCTGTGTCCTGAGTCATAACCCCGCTGTCTCCCCCATGGTCTGAGGGTGCAGAAGTCCGGACTAGTAGCAATGTGCCTAAATGTGTCAGCGAAGGACCCTTTGCTGTTACTGTTGTTGTTTCTAATACACGAAAGCCGCTTGGCGACCGGGAGATTAATTTATCTGATGAAGGAAGACGTGTGTGCCCACACACTGTGTCAGCATTTCTCAGCCATTTGTGAGGTGTCTCTCTCCTGTTTCCTCCCTGCTGCTGGGCAGCACTCGGGGAGGCCAGGGGAGGCCTCAGCAGATACCGGGGGCCAGGTTCTGGTCATTTCCCAGGAAGGAATCAAGAGCATGACACGAGGATTTATAGCAAAGCACAGGAAGTTTGTTAAAGCAGTGGTATGCACTCAAGAAGTGAGAGAGGACGACCTGGGAGAATGAGATGCCCCAGTGGGGTTTGGGTGGAAGGTTTTGATTAAACGTGGGCCAGTGGGGAGGAGAGGGTGGTCCTCGGCTTCTGACACTGGTGGGGTGACTACCCATGTGCTTCATCCCTGTCCCTCCTATCCAGATAGCAATTTCTTTTTTGTTTTTTTGGTCCTCTCAATTGCAGGAAATTGGGGAGGAGGAAGCAGGAGGACCAGGTGGTCAGTGAAGGTCACGTCTGTGATGTTCCAGCCAGGGCAGAAAAGGGGAGGGTTAGAACTTGAAATCTTTGCTCCCTATTCTGACTTTTCTGTCTCATCCCCACCTTCTGGGACATAGGAGTATTGATAGAGAATCATTTCTGTTTGAGTTCAGTAAGCTGACACAAGTTGATACAATTATATTATTACAAATAGGTAACATACTCTATGTGCCTGCCCTTGGGGTTGGTGCTGTGTCTGGCACTAAAGGCAGAGCTCACTCCCTCTTAGGTTCTCTTGTATGTAACCAACCTTATGTTGCGGTTTGTGCATCTGGATTGAGCACGGTATCTGGCATGTGGCAGGCGCCGTGTAATGGATGGACTTTGATTGCTTTACCTGTTTCTTTAGCAATTCTCAACGCGGTGAAAGTTATGAACTCTTTAGTATTTGATGCAAATAAAACATCACTTCTTTTTCTTTTTTCTTCTTTTTTCCCTAGGTGGTCCTGGAATGGAGCCGGGATCAATACCACGTTTTGTTTGATTCCTACAGAGACAATATTGCTGGAAAGTCCTTTCAGAATCGGTGAGAAAAGATAAATTTTGGAGAGTAGTTTGTTTCGACTTGAACAATGAGCCATGAAGTCACCCATGCTTTAAATATGGCGGCGGGGCGGGGGCGTGGGTCTTTCCAAGTCGTAGACATAGTTTCACTCATTCAAGACTGCTCCCATCTGAAGGGACCTTGTAGTCCATCCTGACATTTTTTTAGATGGAAAACCTGGCTCGCAAGCGATCCTTTTATCCTTGCCCCAGTTCTGTGAGGTGACGGTGATTCCAAAGTCCCCCCACAAGATGAGGAAACTGGGTGGCTATTCTGCAGCCAGCTCTGAGCTCTGGCCAGGATTCTCTGCTTGACATCACTCTGTTAACCAGGGCCATTCCCATCATAGCCACCAGGGCTGGGCCCTCACCTGCCCTTGTGGTCGTCTTGCTGCCTTGCTCTGGGAAGGAGCAAACAACCTCACAGGTTGGATCTTTGGCTTCTCAAGGCCAAGCTTCTGGGGGCAGCCATTCTTGAATGTCGCCTTTAACCTTTCTTTTCTTTGGAGAGTTTTCCTCCCCCACAAGACACACCTGGGTGGGAGCAATCTTTTTCAGTGTCTTCCTTCCCTTCTTGCAGCTAAAATGAATCACACAGGCTCTTTTCAGTTTTTGTCTATACAAGTATTACTTTACATTGTGTTATATCCTAAAAGCAATACGTGTCTGTGGTGACAACAATTCGAACAACACAGAAATAAAATGTAAAGCCTCTCTCTTTCCCTGCTGGATTTCCCCTCACCCAGAGGAACCACGGCTAGTGAGTTTTTGTTTTGGATTCTTCTGGTCATCATCATCCCACCTTTCAAAAATACAGGACCCTGTCCTTTTTGATCCATCTACTGCAAGCAGTATCCACCAACTCTCCTTCCTGTTGTAATGGCATACAGCTGACCAGCCCAGGGCAAGGAGCAAGAGGGGACAACACCAAATGTGGGGTAGCTGCCAAGGTACTTAACCTCTCGAAAGACCTTGGTCTCAATGTCAGAAGCCATAACCGGAGATCCTGACTGTCATTTCCCCCTGGGGGCAGATCCCATAAATCCTTCCCTCTACTCTCACTGAACCAGAAAACCCAATGGAGCTAAAAGTAATCATTGATGTCAATTGACACAGCAGAAAACTCACTGAACCAGAAAACCTAATGAAACGACAAGTAATAATTGGTGTTAACTGACACACTTTGACAGTTTGCTGAGGACCGGTGTGTCACTGGTTCCTCTGGAGCCCTTGTCCCCTGCTTAGAAGCACTTCCTTGTCGCTTCGTTCCCTTGCTTTGAGCGCCTAGTGATTTCTATCAAGTGAGTAGTTTTAAAAATAACTGTGCTAATTAGATGTATGTCGTGTTATACTCCTCACGATCTTAGTGAAGAGAGGTTGTAGGATTTCTTGAGTTGACCTAAAGCTGTGCTCTTTGCTTTGGCCCTTAAAGTACCCTACGTATGAATGGCGCCCTGAATTTGCCCCTTCAGTGAAGATTGGATCTTTGAGCCCTACCCTGTTTCAGACCCTTTCTAAAAGACCCTCTCTGTCACTATCTGCTGTAAAGAATTTTGTCGTCTGACAAAGGAGGCATCTTGTAGCCAAGTAACTAGTGAAGTAGGGAAACACTAGAGCTTTCTTTTAAGGTCTCTTAAAACAGCAGTTTCCATAGGCCTCTGGAGATCTGTGAAACCCACACGATTTTTATAACCATACTAAGGTGTTGTTTGCTTTGTCACTCTGTTGACTTTAGCACAGATGGAATAAGAGCAGTGTGGGTAAAATTGCCACACCTTCCTTAGCATGAGTCATTGTCCTCTGTATCACTGCATCTTTGCAGGGGCAAGAAAAAAGGCTAGTTTCACTTAAACATGTTCATGATGAAGGGGCAGAAAATTATTGATTTGGTTATATCTTGACCCTCTGAGTAAACATTTCTTTAATGTCTGTGTGATGAAAGGGGAAGGAAGCATAAAGCACCTGACTGCATGGGGACTGTTTTTAGGAAAAGCCCTGGGGTGGGTGTTTGCGTTGCCACTGAACTGGCTCTTCTGTTTCATGAAACACCATTGTTATAATTTGATCATATGGTATTTGTCTTTCACCGCCTGGCTTATTTCACTCAGCATAATGCTTTCCAGTTCCATCTATGCTGTCGCAAAAGGTAGGAGCTCCTTCTTTCTTTCTGCTGCATAAAATTCTGTTGTGTTAATGTACCATAGGTTTTTGATCCATTCATTTACTGACGGGCACTTAGGTTGCTTCCAGCACTTGGCTATTGTAAATTGTGCTGCTCAACAAAACAAACAAACAAACAAAATATAACCAAAGACACTGAAATTGAGAACAGGCTGACAGTGACCAGGGGGGAGAGGGGAGGGAATTTCAGGGGAAAAGGGTGAATCCCATTCACCAAGCACCCTCATGCCAAGCACTCCTCCCCGCGGAAAGGAGGGTTTAAGGGTGAAGGGTTTACAGGAACAATTATAAAGGACAAATGGACAATAACAGTGGGGAGGGGGTGCGTAAGTGTTGGGCTGGGGTGGGGGGAAAAGGCAGAAAACTGTACTTGAACAACAATAAAAAACTTTTAAAAAACACCATTGTTATAACTTGAAAGGACAAATTCAAGCATGCTTAATCAGACTTGGTTGTTGGGCAGGTATTTTTTTGACAGTGAACAAAGCGATCTTGTCTTGAAGGAAAGCAAATAGTAGTATTTTTTGTCAGTGGTAAAGTTTGAACTTCTGAGTGAAAATTAGAATTTTGGAAAACTTGTTTCCACCGCTGTGAGCTCACCGGCTTCACAATGTTGTAGACTTATTGGATTTGTGGCATTATCCAAAGAATCCCATTTGTTAATATTATATAAGAAACTTAAGGAAGTGCACCACTGTTCAGCAGATCTGCATATCACTGCATGCTACTGTTGTCCAGATAACCAAACATTACATGGGTCAAAGAGCCATTCACAGCCCAAGGAAGACCAATGGGTTTTCATACAAAAGTACAAAAATTCATGAGTGTGGTTTTAGATTCCACATGGCAACTATTTTTAATGATTAAAAATTCATGAGTGTGGTTTTAGATTCCACATGGCAACTATTTTTAAGAAACCGCTTATTTTGGTGTAGCAGCAGAGAAGAATATCCAGTATTATCTGAAAAGATTGTTAAAGTACTCCTCTTTCTGACTTCATATCTGTGTGAGTCTATTTGTTTGTTTTTTTTTTAATATATACTTCAGCGAAAACAGCATAATGGGAGAGAGTGAATACTGGAGATTTGAGGTGCTTGCTATCTTCTGCTAAATCACTAAAGAGGTTTGCAGAAATGTGAAACAATGCCTCTCTTCTCACTAAATTTTTCTTTTTGTTTTGGTGACACTTATTTTTATTTAAAACTTATTCATATAAATAGTTGACATGTGACAGGGTTTATTTTGTTTTAAAATGAATTAATGAATATTCTAAAATGTCTTATTTTTAAATGTGGCAGGTGTGGATAGTTATAACCTATAAGCAAAGCTTTTTGGATAGCTTAATAATTTTTAAGAGTGTGGAAGTTCTGGGGAAAAAAAGCTTGAGAACCATTTTTCCTTTTTTTTTCAAGGATTTTATTTATTTATTTTTAGAGAGGGGAAGGGAGGGAGAAAGAGTAGGAGGGACGCATCAATGTGTGTTTGCCTCTCCTATGCTCCTAACTGGGGGCCTGTCCTGCAACCCAGGCATGTGCCCTGACTGGGAATCAAACCAGTGACCCTTTGGTTCTCAGGCCGGTACTCAATCCACTGAGCCACACCAGCCAGGGCTGAGAACCATTTTCTTAATGTAGCAGTTCTCAAACTGTAGTGTGGGCCAGAATCCCATAGAAGGCTTGAGAAAGCATAGTCTCTCCCCAGGTCCAGAGTGTCTTAGGCTGTATGTCTGAGAGGGGCTCAGAAAAATGTTCATTTCTAACATGTTCGCTGGTGATACGGGAAGCTGCTGGTCTGATGCTCACACTTTGAGAACTATTGCATTGCTGGATTCTTAATGAAATACAATTTTTCTGCTTCTTCAATTTTGTTTTTAATAACACCAAGTGCTCAACATGGATTCTTTTTTTTTTTAATTCAACCATTTGTCACATACCTATCCAACCCACTGTGCTTTACATGGTGCTGGGTGCTGGTGGTGCAGTTGTATAAATCCCTGCCCTATGGGCTTCAAATATTTTAGAAGGAAAAGCAACTTAGAAAACCCAAGTGCTGAGTTTTAATCAAATATTCTTGTTCTTTTTCAAAGAATTTTTTGCATGTATGTTAAATATTTCTTTTCCTGATTTTTGATTGCATGAAACCATAGATTTTTATGCAGGGATGTTTCAAAATTGCCTAATTTTTGAGGATGACAAGTAAATAGATCATATCTAACATATCACATGTTCTAGTATCTCTTTAAATACCGTAATGTGTATAGGAAATTTCGTTGTTGTACATAAGTCTTTTTAATGTTATTTGCCCTGAATGAAAAAAGAAAATCCCATTCTATGTCAGTAACACGTGAATATATAAATTATTTACTGCTCCTAATTTTGAGGCATTAAATCAGTTTGGGGCTCAATTTTGTCATCTTTAAAATGTACATATTGGATTAAGTATAAAATCTCTCCCAACTCTTTGCTTCTAAGATACTATTTAAGTTCTAGGTTTTCTTACCTACTTTACAGAATGTAGAATCAAGGGACTAAGTGCTTTTTTACTCATTTAAACTAAACTGATTAAAATACAAGTGTGTCACTGTCACCACGCTTTGTTTTTGAGTCACAGGTAGCTTATATAGTCTTCAGTCTAAGACAAAGACTTCCTTCTTGTCTGGAAACTAAGATTGTCTCATAGTTAGAACGAAAGACTCACGGTCCTTGTGACCCTGTCTCATAGAAACACAGTTGAGTCACTGACCTGGAGGAAATCACACGATCTCCTTAGGTTTGTTAGTTTAACACCAAAGCATTAAATTGACCATATAATACAGACTTATTAGAAGAACCTGTACATAAATGAATTATATACTTACATTGTTTTCCCCAATTGAACATATATAGATATCTCTTAATTCTATTTAAAAATCTTTAGTAGCAGATAATTACTTTTACAGGAAAGGTTTGGAATGTGCAGAGTTTTTTTCTTCTTTTTTTTTTAACATTTTAAAAATATATCACTTAAGCAGTTTTTTATTTTTTAAAGATTTAATTTTTTTTTAGAGAGAGGGAAAAGGAGGAAGAAAGAGGAGAGAAACATGGATCAGTTGCCTCTTGCACACCCCCACCTGGGGACCTGGCCCGAAACCCAGGTGTGTGACCAGGAATTGAATTGAGGACCTTTCAGGCCACAGGCTGGCACTCAGTCCCCTGAGTCACATGAGCCAGGGCCTTAAGCAGTTTTTTAAAATTAATTTTCAATCTGAGCAACCTGAGAAGTTGAGAGTGAGAAGACCTTGAATAATTTATGGGAGTGTAATGTGAGGCATGTTTTTTTAAATGGAGAAGACCAATGTATATGTCGAGGGAATGAACTGATAGTTAACAGGTATGTGTAACTCACATATAAATCAGCAGTTTTCAAGTGCATTTCCAGACCAGTAGCATTGGCATTGCCTTTTAGAAATGCGTATTCTGTGGCCCTGGTCCAGATCTAATGAGTTAGCTAGAAATTCTGGAGCCCAGCGATCTGTTTATAAATCTGTTTTATAAATTTGACAGATGATTTTGATACCTAATAACATTTGAGAACTGTGATATAGATAAATGCAGGAAAAACCCCACACAAGGAAGCTCACACAATCACAGTAGGCGAAGAGCCTGAAGCTAAAGGACGGAGAGGAAATAATGAAGCAGGGCACAGAACGCATGGTAACATTTTTGCCCTAGAGATACTCCATCTAGTGGAAGATAGACAGGCATAAAAAATAGTGCGACACAGTGTACCCAGGATTCCTTAGTGTACAAAGCACAGGAGAAGCTGCCTGTTAAGTGGTACATTTTCTTGGTGGTAGGAGAAGGAAGAGGCATAGCGACTGGGAAAGGAGGAAGTGGATGGAAGAAGGAAGTGGATGAAAGAAGCGTGAGAGAAGATAATTCTAGCTTGTTAATTCTAGCTAGATAATTCTAGCTTCCCTTGAGAGGGAAGCATGCTCAAAGGCACAGAAACCTGCAGGCTCTCATCCTGTTTGGGTAAGGGTATACAATTGGAGTGTCTAGAACCCGGGGTGCAGATTACGCAGGAGTTCAGATTTTAATTTGCAGGCGGTGGGGAACCTCAGCAGGAGGGTTGGTAGATGCTGATGATCATATATGCCTGAGTGTGAGGTGATTCCTCCTTATTCCCGTGGAGTTCTGGGTCCCCTGGTACCTATTTAGTGCCACCTCCTTTTATATTCTTCTCTTTGCTCCCAGTGTCTCTGCTACACTGGCCTGTCACCATGCTAGATAGGTGTCCGCCGGGCATTTGAGCGAAGTGTTGCCTTTTTCTGGACCATCCTTCTCCCGGTTACCCTCATGCCTTGCTTCTTCCCGTCCTTCCCATCTTTGCTGAAACACCCCCATCCAGTCAGGCCACTTCTGATTTCCCTGTTTAATCCTGACCTCCCCCAGAGGCATACTTTGTATTCCCATTTTCTGCTTTGTTTTTTTTAAAATAACGTAACATCATCTTCCCGTTTTCACCTTTCTGGAATGTAACCTCTGTGAAGACACAGATTTGAGTTTTGTTTATTTTTTTTTTTTAAGATTTTATTTATTTATCTTTAGAGGGGAAGGAAAGGAGAGAGGGAGAGAAATATCAATGCACGGCTGCTTCTCATGCGTCCCCCTCAGGGAACTGGCCCGCAACCCAGGCATGTGCTCTGACTGGGAATCGAACCACCATCATCTGGTTTGCAGGCCCGTGCTCAATCCACTGAGCTACACCAGCCAGGGCCGAGTTTTGTTTAGTTTATTGCTGGATCCCCAGCATCTAGAACAGTATCTAGCACATACTAAATGCTCACCCTTTATTGGGTGAATGGATAGACACTCCCTTCCTCTTATCGTCTCATCTGCTCATTTTAAGCTAAAAGTGGTTATTATATCTCTTTTTTGTTCCTTTTGTAATATGAGAGATTTATCTACCAAACTACATTTATTTTCCCCTGAGATATTTACCCCTGCTCTGGGTGGTATGATTGTAGCCACCAGCAAAGATGTACTGTTCTGGTCAGCCTTTGGAGCGCTTCACAGTACTCTGGGCCTTAGCCTATGCCTGACCCCTGTGAGGAAGACCAAAGCTTGGCCTAAAAAAACAACCTCAGAACAAACAACAACAACAAAAACTGTGGCATACCATTACTTACAAAAGGCCAAACTGGAAACCGAAGCATCCAGAACACATGCCATATTGTCACTGTGAACTCCTGTGTCATAGGTCCAGAGCAAACCCTGTAACATGGGTAGGATTTTGGTAAGTTGGTAAAAGGGGGAAAAAGCTTTTAGTAGGGGAACAGCGAGCAAAAACACTAAGATGAGGAATAGGCGGGATACTCCAGAATCAAAAGCCTGCCTGGCTCCTTGAGGATAAGATCATAAGGAAAAAATGGAGCAGGTTTGGGGAGTTTTTCTGTGCTGTTGTCTCACAGAAATCATTGACTCATTCAGCAAATACTTACTGAGCTTCTTTCTATGTGCCAGGCACTGTTCTGATCAGTTGGGTACTTCAGGTAATAAAACAGGGAAGTTTCCTGCTTTCTTGGAGCTTACGTGTGGGGATGGGGGTGGGAGGGTATTCTAGTTCTTGGCAGTAGCAAGGAGCAGGAAGGCTGCGGCATTAAACAGATGGAGTTAGGTCTTCACTCTTGATTGCTTGATAACTCTTTTTTGGCTTAATTTTAAGCTTCTAATTTTTTTCTATGGCTGCATTTGTATACCAGTTTTTGCTAAACTGAGAATGTAGCAGATTAATGTGAGCTTCTAAGACCTCCCCCACCCCCAATCTTAAATGTGGAGCGATAGCAGCAACTTTCCAAGGTGGTTGCGAGGATCAAGCAATGCTAATAACTACACCAAGCACATAAACTGCATAAAGAAGGTTCTCGACCTCTATCAGCTCCAGTTTGAAAACATGCCGTGGTGGGATTACCTTCTCATTGGGTGTTTTCACAGCTTCTAAGTTTAAACATACTCTTATTCCCAAACATACTGGAAAAATGCATATGAGCTGGAGGATTTATGGGTTTGCCCTAGGCTCTGTCTGCCCATGCCGATCGACGTGGTGTACACCTGGGTGAATGGCACCGACCTTGAACTGCTGAAGGAACTCCAGCAAGTCAGGGAACAGATGGAAGAGGAGCAGAAGGCAATGAGGTACAACTGAGATTTGAAAAAACAAAACACAGGAAGTTCTACAAGTACAAGTAACAGTACAGCTCAGAAGGGTAAAGTGATGTTTACAGTGCTATCCAAATAAAATTCTGCATCTCAAATTCCTTTTAATATCAATTTGTATACTATGGAACTAGAAACTTTGGTGATTTTTTGATATGGGATTTTTAAAAAGGATTTTATTTATTTTCAGAGAGAGGGAAAAGGAGGAAGAGAGGGAGAGAAACACCCATGTGTGAGAAGAACATTACTTGGTTGCCTCTCATTTGCCCCCAAATAGGGACCTGGCCTACAACCCAGGCATGTGCCCTGACAGGGAATTGAACCAGTGACCTTTATTTTGCAGGCCAGTGCCCACTCTACTGAACCACACCAGCCAGGGCTTGATACGGAATCTTGACCTTTTTTTTTTTTAACTTTCTCTGAGAAAGGCACAGTGAGCTTCTAGAGAGACTTCAGTGCTAGGGACAGACCTGGCTGATGTAAATTCCCCTTTGATTCCTCGGGAATATTTGCTGAGAACTAGTCCATTCACTTCTTTATGAATGTTATGGGTGTACCCCAGCTGCAGGTCATTGGCCAGATGATACTACAGCAAAGAATCTTCTTCTCTCAGTGTTAGAGAGTAATACACGACCTTCCCAGTGCATGAAAACAGCATTGGTAGCCTGGTACCATGTTTTACTAGTAAAGTATAAAAGCTTATGTTTTAAGTAAACTGTTGTGGTTACTATTGAAGGTACATGATAATTTTTGTTGGTCACATTTCACTGAAATATGTAATTTATTACATGCCTTCAATATTAAAATCAGTGCTACAAGTCATCTCTCACATTTAGGGCTAGCGTCCATGCATATGTAATGAAATATATTTTTCTCTTTCATTAGAGAAATCCTTGGCAAGAACACAACAGAACCAACTAAGAAGAGGTAAGCAATTTGAGTTGCCTCTCAGGAATAAAAATTGAAGGATTGAAGTGAAATTCCGAGTTCTCAGTTGTGTTTGTTGGGAATACAGTATTTTGTATTTACTCTTTTGCTTCTGTTCAATCCTCTTTGGCTAGTTTTTGACCCCCAAATTACATGCATCCATTAGATGGGAAGTTTTGCAGTGTCAAAGGGGTAGTTGACTGAGAACTCTAGTTATTTGGGTCATAGCTAACCAAAGCTTTACCCTTTCTTGCGGGGGTTACAAGGGTTATTCTTCTCCATCATCCCCATCAGTCTGTCTCTGTTTGTTCTCTTGGTCCACTTAAACTTTAACTTATACTCAGGGACTTCATTCATATCCATGCTTTAATTATGGGCTCAATGTATATTTCTTTCTCTTTAAATGCTGTTAAAAAGCTATATGTCTTTTATTTGAGGACTGGGACAAGAATTTAGCTAGATAAAAAAAATTAGATATGCATATCTTGATTTGAATCATACCTGGCTTAAGTCCTTAAAACAAGACCGTCTCACCGAGAAGTAGAAATCTTTGTTAACAGCCACTTCCCCACTAATCTGAAAATAAAGTCTGAAAATAAAAGTTGTCTTTAGAAAAGTGATTCTGAGCATTTTTGAGATCCAGAAGTACGGTCTGAATCATGTTAATTATGTATATTTATTTATACATATTACTCTTAATGCTGTTACTTTTAAATGTCTCTTAGGTTCAAGTAATGATGTAACACCCAGAGCGGTTGAGAGGAAAATGAAAAAAAACCTCATAGAATTTTATGGCCCTCATTCAACAGCTATGATCGTTTTATTACTCCCTTTGCAACCATATATATATATATATATTTTAAAGATTTTATTTATTTATCTTTTTTTTTTTTCAGAGAGGAAGGGAAGGAGAGGAGAGAAATATCAGTGTATGGTTGCCTCTTGTGAGTTCCCCACCGGGAACTGGCCTGCAACCCAGGCATGTGCCCTGACTGGGAATCGAACCGCGATTGTGTGGTTCGCAGTCCCACGCTCAATCCACTGAGCTACACCAGCCAGGGCTGCAACCATATTTTTATAGTTATAATTTATCATCTATGGGTATTTTTTCTCCTATCGTATTTTTTAAATTTTATGCCATCATACATATTTCTATATTGATAAATTATCTTTATGCTTCTTACTCTGCAGTTGTANGAGAGGAAGGGAAGGAGAGGAGAGAAATATCAGTGTATGGTTGCCTCTTGTGAGTTCCCCACCGGGAACTGGCCTGCAGCCCAGGCATGTGCCCTGACTGGTAATCGAACCGCGATTGTGTGGTTCGCAGTCCCACGCTCAATCCACTGAGCTACACCAGCCAGGGCTGCAACCATATTTTTATAGTTATAATTTATCATCTATGGGTATTTTTTCTCCTATCGTATTTTTTAAATTTTATGCCATCATACATATTTCTATATTGATAAATTATCTTTATGCTTCTTACTCTGCAGTTGTAGAAGTTGTATAATACCCTACAAAGTAACTGCAGTATAATACACCAAATGTTGGGTACTTATGTATGTTCACTTTCGTCAGTACCGTGTGACATTTTATGTGGGTCTGTGGCATTTTCTGTGTGTGGGTTTGCTTTTCCTGTTTCTCTTCTCTGACTTGGACTAGGTTCAGAAAAGTAAACCACTGAGGAAGAAGCATATGTATGTTTAATACTACATGGATATTCAACCAAATTGATTTTCAGAGAGTAAATGGCAAATACCCATTTAGAGTGACGCCAGCAGTTTTGGAGACGAGTAGGTTTACTCTACTAGCACTAATATTAAGTCACCATTTTTTGAGGGATGCACATTTAAACAAAAGGGGATACCTCATTGTTTCTTTTGCATTCCTTTGACTATTAGTGAGGTTGGATAGTTTTATATATTAACTAGACACAACTCCCACTTTGTGAATTGTCTAGCTGCGTCCTCTGCCCTTTCGTTTGTTTAGATAATATGTTTATTCTGGGTATTTCTAACATTGAGTCATCTTAGAACCTGTCCCATTTGTTTTTGTTTGCATCAATACTGTGTCCTATCCAATGTATTTAGTTGTATCCGAATCGGATTTGGTAAATTGTCTAGTATGGCGACACTCTGTCCACCAGAATTTGTCTGCTTCCTAATCAACCTGATAGTGGGTTTCACTGGAATTATGAATAATCTTTGAAATGATAGTAATGAAATGTTTATTTCTTATGCCACTTTGAGTTAGTAAATTCTGGTGGCAGTTATTTTATTAATAGAAATTTGAAGGCTCTATATTTAGATTTGCACTCATTTAATGATTTTATATATCGTACTTGCTTACTATGCTAACTCTTCTTGAGATAAAATTCCTTGTTTATTAAAATATTGTAATGTTTAAATAGGCTATAGAGAAACAGCTGGAAAGTTTAGTAGTACCAACAAGCTTTTTAGTGTTGATTGATTTTTCAGGAATGGAGTTGTGAGCATGTTGGTGTTCCTTTGCAGTGAGAAGCAGCTGGAATGTTTGCTGACACACTGCATTAAGGTGCCGATGCTCGTTCTGGACCCAGCCCTGCCGGCCAACATTACATTGAAGGACCTACCATCTCTTTACCCTTCTTTTCATGCTGCCAGTGATGTATTCAATGTTGCAAAACCTAAAAACCCTTCCACTAATGTTTCAGTTGTTGTTTTCGACAGTACTAAGAATGGTAAGGTCTTCTTGTGGGTATTTTAAACTCATGTTATCATTGGGTGTTTTGAATTGAAAAATTCTGAGTAGAACAGAAGTGATGCAATTTTAAAGAAATAAAAAGAGAAGCAAAAAGCTGCCATTTCATCTCAGCTGTAACCTCAGAGAAGGATTGCATGCGTCTTACTCTGTGTATTGCACGTGCTTTCTGTGCTGAAGGTCAGGACCTTCAGCCCGGTACTCTCTCATTTACCTTACTCTCTTGGCTCCCAGTGATTCTGGATGCTTTTTTTTTTTTTAAACCACATTAACTACTCAATGAGGTTGTTTTCTGCAATTTGTATAGAACATACCTGGAGCATTCATACTTTACAGTCTGAAGCATCTGGTTATATGGTTGATTTGCCCAGGTTATGGAATTGAAATTAAACTGTAATTACTTCCATAAAATCGTACCCTCATCCTTAGAGAGCCTTTACTCCCACTTAGCCTGTGAACCCCATACCTGCACTTCTTGCTGAGCCTCTTACCTCTTAAACTTCCTCTGCACTGAACCTCTCTACTTGGAGGCTGTTTTTCACTTAAGTAAAATGAGAACTGTGATGTTGCCCTTACCGAACTGAGTCTCAGGCTCCCATGCTTTCAGGGTTATAGCTCCCTGCTGAATCTTTGGAACTATCTTTGTCCCATTCTTAATTTTGACCTCCATAACTAATAATCTCATTATTTGATTTTTCTTTTCTTTGATTATTCTTTGCAGGTGATTCTTAGATTCTTACCTTTCTTGTTTCCTCTACGCCAGACTGAATTCCTTTACACAGACTCCAGTCCTAGACACCTCACTACTCAGCGAAATTCTCTACTCTGTCTAGCATACAACTGTATATACAAGAAGTCAGAAACTGTGCTTTATCAGTTCACTCCCCTCTAAAGAGAATAGTGTAGTGGTATATACTTGTTTTTCACAGATACAAACTCCTTTTCCCAGTGTTCAGTATTCAGTGTTAATTGCTTTTATTTTGCCCATTGATCTTCGCACCCCTGTCTCTTGCCTCTCCTCAAAGCCCTGTCTTCACACATGCCTGGTCCTGCCTGCTGTTCCTTCCTTCTTCCCCTCCTAGCCCATCTCCTTCTTTCTCCGTCTCACATTCTTTCTCCTTCATGAAGATCCTGGACTAGTACATCCACAGTGATTTTATGTTTACCTTTCCACATTCCTGTAATACTCGTAACCTAGCTTACAACTTCCCTTTGACTGCACTGGAGTCTCTGGTGTTCTCATCTCAGGTCTTTACTGAGCAGACACCTCGGCCCTCCTGCACCAGTTTGTATCCTGAGCAGTATCTGACATGTGCTCACTTCCAAGTACTTAACAACTATTTATAATTTGACAGGAAAGTATAATCTTTCCAAGTATAGATCTCTCCCCCTGCACACTGTAGATCTGTTCTTGGACAATTTAGTGTAAATAACTTAAGGTTTTTTTGTAACTTAAGTGTTATTTTAAATATGTATAGGGAAAGTAAAGGGATAATCTTTGACAAATTATAGTAAGTTACCTGTTTTATTTGCTAGTTTTTTAAATTAAGATTTCCTTAAATTAAGGTACTCTGATGGCATTTTGTCTGAATAAAAAAAGGAATGCCGATATGCTAACAATTATAACTCAGTTATAACATCTGTGGAAAGAATCTTGGATTTTTGTCTACTAATTTTATAATGTAGTAAAAACTTAAAAAGATTGTGAATTTTGATAAGTGAAATCAGTAGTGAACCGTAGACTTCAAAACGCTGTTGAATTCCTACTTGGGTTTCTGTTTGACTGTTCTACGCATTATAGTCATTCACTCAGTAAAGGCTTGTTGGTCCCCTGCTCTGAGTTGGTTGTTGTTCTAGGGAACAGGGAAACGGCAGAAAACAACAAGGACACATTCCTGCCTTCATGAGCTTACATTTATAGTGGGTCACAAACTCACTCTTTACCATCCTCAATTGTATTGATCAGGGATTGCCAAATCCTTTCTTAAAGGACCAAATAGTAAATATTTTAGGTTTTCTGGGCCACAGCCAAAATGGCAAATGTTGTATAGGTATTTATATAAGAATTTATCATTTGACCTTTTTAAACTGTGAAAACTGTTGTTTCCTGGGGCCCATACAAACACAGGCAGAGTCTAGAATTGGCTGTGGGCTGCCAACCTCTGATTTAGATGAACACTGTGTGGCCATACTTGACATTTCATTTATCTCACTTAACCTTTTTCTAGTTAATTATCAAGAGCCATTTACATTTTCTTTTCCTTCTCAAGTGTGTCATTTCTGCTTCTCCTCACTTGTGTCTTAGACTCTATCATTCGAACATTACCCTATCCAGCCAGCCCTCTACTCTACTGGACTGCTATCAATGGTCCGCTAGAGCAGACTGTCCAGCCCTCAGGCCTGGACCTAGATTTTGGGTCTGCTCGGCAGAGCGGTCAAGCTTTTCCCCTTTGATGTATCAGAAGTGAATTTCCTCTGTGACAATTCATTTCACTTCTGGACTATGTTGACTTTTAAAAGGAACTGCAAAGTGCTTCTTTACAGGTCCCTCACACTGGTTCAGTCTGTACCCCTCTCGGTTCTACAGAACTAATGTAATTTTTTTCCCATATGACATTTCTTTTCATTCTTGTTTCTTTAGCTGTGTCTTAGGGGCTTGGCTGTGTCCTACTTTGCTCTTCTCAGAATGAGCAGTAGTTTCTGTTACTTTCAAAGTGTGTCAGCTGGAATTGAACATTCTATTTCAGTGTGGATCATTCTGCAAATTGACCGTTCATCTAACAAATGTTTGTTGGGTGCGTACTGTGTGCCAGGTACTCTTCACAGCGTGAAGATGCAGCAGTGAGCAGATGGGGGAAAAAAAAAACCCCTGCCCTCACTGAGTCCACATTTTGGTAGAAAGAGACAGACCTACAAGTAAACATATTATTTGTAGAAGATAAGTGCCGTAGAGAAAAATTAAGCCAGGGAAACTGGGTGATCGGGGCAGATTCACTGAGAAGGGGATTTCTGAGTGAAACTTTGAAGAAGGTGAGCAAGGAGTGAACCAGGTGGAGCAGGTCAGCCAGGGCGAAGGCTGTGAGGCAGGAAGGGGTGTGTCTGGCATGTCTGGAGAAGAGCAGGGGGGCCGCTGTGGCTGCAATAGAATGAACAAGAGAAGAGGGGACAAGAGATGAGCTAGGGAGATAACAGGGACAGGTGGTGTAGGCCCTGGCAGCCGTGACAAGGACTTCGTCTTTAACCAGGTTTGATAAGGACTCATTGGAGGGCATTGAGCAGAGGGGTAATGTGATCTGACTTGCATTCCGAAAGGGTCGGTCTGGCAGCTGTGGTGGGGATAGACTGGGGGAGGGGCAAACGTTGAACTGAGTCGGGCAGGAGGGAAGGTGGCATGGATCAGAATGGTGGTGAGAAGTGGTTGGATTCTGGGTTTTCTGGAGGTTAGTGCAACAGGCTTTTCTGGTGGGGCAGTGTTGGGAGGATTACCTTTGTTATTTTAGTACTCTTCTGTTTAACAGCACAAAATTGGGATGGGAGTTCAATGTGGCCATAGCACATTGAGGACTAATACTGAAGTCACTGTCAACTAAAACTCTTAAGTTTTGGGAAAAAACCTTGCATGTGCTAATGTTCAAATACCTCTTTTAATTTGTGGTTGTGTGGATGGTTTTTGGTGCCCCGTTAAAAATCCTACCTTTGTAGGAGATTTTATTTTGCTGGATTGGGCTCATTGTGCTAAATAGTAAGAACTAGGAGAACCCTTCATCTATTACCCAGGATAGTAGCTTCTCTGTCGACTTTATGTAAATCCACACCTCACAAGCATGTCTTCTGTGTCTGCCAAACCTTAATGGATTGTTGGACAAGATCGAGCCCATGGCAGAACTCTGAAACTTCTCTCTAGGTTGATCGTGGCTTTGCAATTTCACACTCTCCACTCAGAATTGATTATAACCCATACAACTCGAGATCTAGCCCGTGTATTTCCATTGTATCCATAAAGATGGTGTGGGGTGTTGTTAACTATGTTGTTGGGATCATGTACAAATGCATACATGGCATCTATAAGAATTATCTGATCTATCAGTGCAGAACCCACCATATCATTGGTGAGAGAGACAGAGACAGACGTAGGTGTGCATCTGACACACTTATTCATGATGAACTCATAGTGCTTGCTTTAAAGATAAGCAGTATATTGCAGAAACTTTTCTTCAGTGCTCACCAACTGTATTTTTATGGGACATTTGAGACCCTTATCCAGGAGTGACATCCATCTTGCCAGGCTATAATGTGCAGAACTGGCTTTCTGTGCCCATTTTGAAGGTCAGGATTCAACCCATCTGAACTTTCACCTGTTTTCCATGATCCCAAATGTCAGCAGCCAGTTTGAGGTTTTAGAAACCTCTGCCAGTTGGACTGTCATTCCCAGCGCCCCCTACCACCCCCCCACCCCCCACCCCCGCCTCCACGTTGATCTGCTCTTTTCAGCATTACCTGAATTCACTGTGACTCCTGAGGAACCCTAGGACCTACAGTGTGTCCCTGTTGTTAATCTAAGTGCCACTGGCCCGGCTTGCAAGAGCCCCCTTCTGTTTGTTCCTACAGCAGTGATTTCTGTCCAGCTGTCTGCCATCTCCGAGTCTGCTGCCCACATGAATCTCTCCTTCCGTACTGTGAAGTTTAAGATTTATTAGGCACTGAATTACATTGATCCCCTTCTGTTGGGTGGGTTTTGTCTCCTCGAATTTCCCTTTTTTGAAACTGTGTATTATACTATTGTAACAGCTATCAGAATGCGTTGTCCTGTCAGATGTTGCAGTTACGTATTCATTAATAGGCTTGTTTATTTTATTCTTCATTGTAGTTGAAGATGCCCACACTGAAATGTTCAAGGGGAACAGCAAACAGACAGTTTGGAGGGGCTATTTGGTATGTTATTTTAAATGAACTTTGTTTTTACAGTAGACCAGAGGGCAAGAATGAGTAATAAAGCTCTGTTTTACTGTGAGAGGCTTTTTGATTCTTACTTTTTCTCTGAGGCCAGCTTGTTCGTATTCGTGCATGTTGGTTTAAGTAACCTTAATTCTTACTTTGAAGCTTGTATACAGTAGATCTTTGCTAGTTTTCACCATCCTTATGATGTGGAAAGTGAGTTGTGTTTTACCCGCTCTTGTTTTAGACAACAGATAAAGAAGTCCCTGGGCTAGTGCTAATGCAAGATTTGGCTTTCCTGAGTGGGTTTCCACCAACATTCAAGGAAACAAACCAACTAAGAACAAAATTGCCAGAAAATCTTTCTTCTAAAATAAAACTGGTAAGAGCCTGGAAAGTAGAGCAACCCGTGTAGAATATCTCATTTAATGCATGACTCTTCTCTCATGGTTCATTTCATTCAAAGGATAACTGACTGTCCTAAGATCCAAAGGGGGGGCTTCTGTTCTGCCACAGTATGTTGTGATGAAGATGCATGCCCCTTTGTTTGTTACAGGAGGTCCTCACTCTTTACTCTTCCTTTAAATTGATTTGGGAGAGAGAGAGAAACATCTATTTGTTCCACTTATTTATCATTGGTTGTTTCTTGTCTGTGCCCTGACCAGGGATCAAACCCACACCCTTGGCATATCAGGACGTTGCTCCAACCAACTGAGCTATCTGGCCTGGGAATCACTCCTTACTCTTAATTTGGGTAAAATTATAAGAGTCTTATTTTGTTTGCTGGTTTCCTAGATAGAAGCAGGATCATTTGTTTAGTGAATGAGCTTCTACCATGTGTCAGGTTCTGTTATACCAGCTGGAATAGAGCTGTGGACAAAAAGACAAAGACCCAGTGGCACTTACAGTGTAAGGAGACGGACACATGGAAGGAGGATACGGGGGCATCGCCTGTGTAGTGACTATTCACAGGCTCCACCCTGTGTATTTATTGAGAGCTCTCATTCACAGAGGGTGGGTGTCAGGTATTTGGAACATTGGATAATGTGAAACCTCCATTCATTAGTAGCTAGTGGAGCCATTAACGTATTTAGGATTTAAACTTTGACTCCTTATGCTTGACCAGTGATGCTGTTTGTGAGAGTTGACTTTGGAGACTGACCTGTGACATACCTTTTCCTTAACATTTATTGTTTTCAGAGCCATTTGCCTAGCTGATTTAGGGCACAGTTCATGTGGGTATACTTTTCATTTGACCTTATGTCAGGATGCCTGCCGTCTGCCTGACCGGTGTGGCTCAGTTGGTTGGGTGTTGTCCTACAAGGTGGAAGGTCACCGGTTCAATTCCTGGTCAGGGCACATGCCTGGCTTGTGGGTTTGGTCCTCAGTTGGACGTGTACAAGAGGCAACAGATTGATGTTTCTTTCTCACATTGATGAATAAACAAATAAATCTTTAAAAAAAAGATGCCTGTTGTCTGTCAGAATCATGCCAGTTGTAAAATGTGGGTGTTTCTTCTCTTAGAAGAGAGGGCATAAAGTTCTCTGCTCCAAATTTGCTGGGACCTGGTTTTCTCGATATGACAAAGAAATGTTCTTTCAATTTTGCAACTGTGTTTAGCTTACTGATATTTATACCTTGTTCCTGTTGATGTTATTGAATAATTTGGAGGTGAAGGATAGAGTTGGACATACTGCTGGGGGGGGATCTGTGATTGGGGGGCTCTTACATAGTCCCTGTCTTGACCATGTTTTTTATATGCTTCCTCACAACTCTTTTTTCCCATGTTGCACTGTTTGAAGATACATTGTATTATCTTTGTAAATGATGATACTATGAATGACATTTATATTTTTCTTTTTTAAATATTTTCCTCCATAACTTTTTTTAGGGTACCTGGAAATATGATAGTGCCCAGCTAGATTAGGGTTGAATTATTTCTTAATCTGCAGCTATTTGAAGATAGATATTATATTCCTCCTTTCCCTGAGTTATTTTTAGTGCTGGTTTGGGCAGAGAAAACCATAGATTAACATTGATTTCAGCCATGTTTATTTGGCTTCTTGGCTTCCTAGCTGTTGGTTTTAGGCATATCTTTACTTTTGATTCTCCGCTCAAATTTCTTATGCAGAAATAATGACCTTCTTGATTCTGTGTATGTAATTCCAATTGTAATAAATTTTTAAAGGAAAGAAGTTTCATGACACTTCTCCATTCTCTGTTCAGGTTTGACTGGCCCACGGTCAACCCCTTAGCAAACTGTTTTTGGGTGGTTTGGGGTGGCGTATGTAGGTGGAGCTACGGTGGGGTAGTAACTTGAATCAGACAGGAGAACCAGTAGTCTGTGCACGATGATACCACCTGCCACCGTTCATTCACCTGTTTGGAGATTTATTGGGATTCTCAGACTTGTCTTGGGGGAGGCCAGCACCTCTTCGGGGGTCAACTTAATTATCCATAATGTTCATGGCAAGTCATTTTCATGGTGTCCACACCTGCGGTCAACTTCAGGGATTAGGACTCTCTGGAGGCAGGAGAGAAAACGAGAAAGAGGAAGAATAGAAGGTCCATGCCAGCATTGGCGCGCAGCGCTTCAAGCGACTTTCCATAGGTTCCACTTCCCGGTTTTATTGTGAGTGCCATGAGAATGAGTTTCCTGTCACTGGGTTTCCAGTCCGTGTAGAGAGTGCTTATTAAATGCCTGCTGGGTGCCAGGGACTGTGCTACGGATACCTGAGTGAACAAAAGCACTTGAATAATTTCTGGGTGTGATTGCCTCTAAATGTGTTTACAAGATAGAAAGTGCTGTGGGAACACCTGGGTTTTAGGTGCACTGGGGGCAAGGCAGGCTTTGCAGAATAGGAAGCATTTTACCTGGGCCCTGAACAGAGCAGCCCTTCTCTCAGCAGGGAAGGGAGTAGGAAAGACCATTTCTGGAAGAGAGAGCAGCCTGAAGCAAAGGGCTGGAGGCTTGCACATCAGTGCTGTTTGCAGAAAGTCAGGGCAAGTGTTCCTGGAGGCCAGAGCCCAGGCAGGGTTTTTGCTGGTGTTCACATGGGAAAGATAGATTGAGGTCAGACTGAGAAAGATCCGCGGGTAAAGAGCCTGGACTTTATTTTGGAGGCAGGGAGCTTCTTTAGGAGGTGGAGGATCCCCCTCTAAGAAACCCAGCAGGGGAAGTGTAGCAGACAGAGCTTAGGCCAGAGGAGTTTGGAGGCAGGGAAACCGGTTTAACCACTGCTGCCCCAGCCCAGCAGGCCGTTTGGGTTCAGCAAGTGCTTTGTCTGTGGTGCAGTGATGAGAATGTTTCCAGAAACTTCTGAGAGAGCCTCTCTACATGACCTGGTGACTCACTATTAGCTGGAAGGAAAAATGAAAGGGGAAGTGGATGTTTCTAGAGGAGATGGGAGTGATGGCGTTGACCACACTCAGCTTCAGTGGGTGAGGAAACATGTTAGGGAGGAAACCCAGAACTCAGTTTGGGGTATGTTTCATTAGGGTGCTTTTTGGCATGTGGGAGGAAAGGGCTGTTAGGTCTTAGGCCTGAACAGCTGAACCATTCTGCCCTTGCAGTCTCCTCCAGGAGGCCTCTACCATTTAGAGCTCTCTTCTGGGCTGCAAGCGTCTCAGGACAGGTACTGCCTGTTCACCTTTGTAACCCCAGTAATTGTGGGTGGGGCCTGGCAGTTAGGCCAAGAAATGCCTGTTGAAGAATGAGCGTGGACAAAGGCTGTGACTAAACACACCCGCCACACAGTCTCTTGGAATATAAAGGGAAGGGGCTCAGCAGTATGATTATCCGCAGGAGGCACTGTAGGTTTGTGGTACCGTGGTTGTATTCCTACAACATTATATTGCCTTTATTACTCTGTTTACAGTAAAACCAGAATCCTCACCCCTGCCCCCAGGAGGTGGGACTTGAAATTGGTTTCATTTGCAAGATAATAGATTTGAATTTATGAAAATGTGACTCCGGATTATAATCTTATAAATCAGTATTTTCTGTTAAAGTCTTTCTAGTTTGACACACATTGAGGTGAATTATTTTATGAGCTGATTAATTACCCCTAATTTATCTGTAGAATTTTTGCATATAATGGAAACAGAATTTACCTTCTGAAAAATCAGATTGTTCCTTTGCCTTTATTTTTAGATCAGTGTAAATCTTTGTGTTTTTGGACATTTTCATTTATGGTGTTTTTTTGTTTGTTTGTTTTTTTGTTCATTCTTTAATATATATTAGAGCAAGTGGAAAACTTTTCCAAGGCTCTCTAGTGCATTGTCACGTTTGGCTTAATTCTTTGACAATGGTTGCCCAGTGGGTGTGCAAAAGATGTGGAGAACATGGGTCTGTCCTCAGGCTATTTATGATCTCTTTTTGGAGGCAGTACCTTTGCCTATTAAAGTGTTTAAGTAGCAAAACAAGATAGTATAGAACCAAGTACAGAGAAGGGCCGTATAGACTTAGTGTTGGCAGCTAGAGGCAGGAGAGGTCTTTATAGATTGGAGACCGGGGAAGTTTTCAATGAGAACGAGGCCTCTCGGGATCCTTGAGGCTTCAAGTCCTTTGTTCCAGCAGGAGGGACAGTACGGGCAGAGTGGGAACAATGTACTGTCCTACCTGGACTCTACCCCCTCAGACCTCTCTGTTCAGGGCTTGTTCAAGGTCATAATAAATCGTAGTAATACTGTATTAATGCCTCTCCTTTTAGTGACCTTCTTGAAACTGTC
This sequence comes from Sturnira hondurensis, assembly GCF_014824575.4. Taxonomy (NCBI): domain Eukaryota; kingdom Metazoa; phylum Chordata; class Mammalia; order Chiroptera; family Phyllostomidae; genus Sturnira; species Sturnira hondurensis. The sequence goes on along the minus strand of NW_028090067.1, from coordinate 8,643,704 downwards.
TTATGTACCTGCTTTCTTAAAGCATGGCTCTTTTGGTTTTATTCCTAAAGTAAAAACTGAAGTAGATTAAACAAGTAACTCTGGAACTAGTTTAAGTTTTAGAAAAGCACCAGCACATATTAAGACCTAGTAGGTTTGAGTTGTCACTTTACTAGAAGGAGCTTGTTTGTTTTTCGGTTGTATTAGCTGGCATGTTTTTTCCCTAATCAGTAACAAACATCCTGAAATGTCAGTGGCTTAAAAATAGCACAGCCTTACCTCTCAGTCATGCTAACATGTCCCTCCCTGGTGAGTCCATAAGGACTAGGCAGTTGTCCAGTTGTTCTCTCTTGGAGAAACTTATGATTTTAAGAATTTAGGTAAACTTATAATTTTGGGTAAGAAGCTATATATGGAGGTAGTTGTCCATGGTTGCCCAAACTAAGAGCTTCAGCCTTTGGCCCTCAGTACAATCACAGTTCCTTGCCACCTCTGGTCTCTTTCCGGAAAAGTCATTAAGGTGTCCAGGATTGGGGAGCCACCTAGTGGCTCTCAGAGGTTATTTTCTCCCCACCTTTTTCAACACTGAAAACTTGGTAGATTGTAGTAGGAGACAATCTTTCATAAACAGATATTCCCTTATGCTCTTTACTTTTCATCTCTCTTCCAGTTATGGTGTAGTGACCTTAGGCACATGTCTATGAAATTTTGAAATAGTTCTCCAGAATAAAAGCAGTTTGTAAGAAAAGATTAAGATAAGGATATTTTCCTTATTGTAAGGAAAAATTGTAAGTTAAATTAGAATGTGGAAATACTATATTTATTTGTTCTAGAATAGTGATTTATGCACCCCAGGGGTCCCTCAGAGGTGTGCTGTGGGGTCCACAGTGGAAGGTAGAGACCGGGAAGGGGAGGCTTGGAGTGGGTAGTGAGACCGTAGGTTCCCAGATAGGAGAATATTTGCCCTGCGTGGCCTCCATCCCACCTGCCCCAACACTGAGGCAGGCTAGTGCAGCCAGTAAGAGTCGACCCTCCATGAGTGCTCAGTATATGCCAGGTACTGCCAAGGTGAAAGACAGCAGTTAGGAAGACAGTACACATGCCAGCACGTACACACACGTGCACCCACACACTGTTTCTGGAAAGAGTTAATGGCTTACGTAATGTGGTGAAAAGATACAAATAAAATTCAAACTCTAACTTTTAGTTCTTAGGCCTGCATAAACTCAGGAACCTTTTGAAAGATGAGCTAAGTATAGTCGTGTCACAAATAACAAGAGCTTAGCCTGAGCCCATAAGACTTTGTGTTTGCTTGTGTTTTATGAATTAGAAAAGAAGACCCTGGGTTGTGTTAGAAGAGCTAGTTCAGCAGAGGGTTTTGCCATCCTCGATTAGTGGTTTTCAGTCCTCTCTCTGCCTTTTTAAGTTCTGAAAGCCTTTTTCATGAGAAATGGTATGATACAGGTTTAGAACATAAACAGATCAAGGGTGGTGTGGACTTGGGTAGAGGTAGAGAAGCCTGTTTGTAAAATGTGTTGAGCCCTGGCTGCTGTGGCTCGGTGGATTGAGCGCCGGCCTGCAAACTAAAGAGTCGCAGGTTCGATTCCCAGTCGGGGCATATGCCTAGGTTGCAGGCCAGGTCCCCAGTGTGAGAGGCAGCCACACATTGATGTTTCTCTCCTTGTCTTTATCCCTCCCTTCCCCTCTCTCTAAAAATAAATTTTTAAAAGATGTGTTGATGCTTATAATGTTTCCGCTCATATTTATGATTACTTCGAATGCTTTGCCCACAAATGTGTGTCTGGCAGCAGGTCAGTCAGCACTGCCCACGACTCTTATTGTGTAGATGTGGGGCATAAAGGCCATTTGGATCCCCTGCTGGCAGACCTTCTCCCCACCAGTTCCGGTGGGGTTACATGCAGGGATTTCCTCCGTTGTCAGCAGACTGGCAATATTCTAAACACAGCTCACAAACCGGTGACCAGATGTCTTTTTTTTTTAATGTATGACAATCAAAACTTTGAGCCGGCTTTGAAAATTGGAAGGTTTCTGTTGAATGTAAACTATAATTAAGTTTTTTAAGATTTTTTTATTTTTAGAGAGAAGAGAAGGAAGGGAGGGAGAGAGGGAGAGAAGCATCAATGTGTGGTTGCCTCTTGCGTGCCCCCTACTGGGGACCTGGCCCCCAACCCAGGTATGTGCCCTGACCGGTAATCAAACCGGCAGTCCTGTGGTTTGCAGGCCGGAACTCAATCCACTGAGCCACACCAGCCAGGGATTACTTTTTTTTTTTTTTTAATTAAAAAAGAAAAAAGGAAATTAGGAGATTTCATGCGACACTAAGGAGGTCTGGCGGCACTGAGTAGCAGGCTGCAGCTTTCAGGTGGGGCCAGGGATGTCCTGCGTGCCATAGCCCCGCACTCCTTGTTTTTAGTTCCTGCTTTGTTCCATTCATTTGGGAAAAGTGTCCTGTTTAGGTTTCCTTTTTTTGGTGGTATTGGCTTGCTCTGTGTGTGGGTATGTGCATGAAACTTTTCATCTTTATTTACAATGTATATTTAGATGTATGCTATATATAATATATGCATGTATAGTCTGTGTCATTTATATATATTTAAAATTTAAAGGTCAGACTGGGAATTTCAAGGTGTCTCTTCTTTAGGGCTGTTTTTCGGCCAGTGACCCTGTTGTTATCTTACAGTTGCAGCTGCACTCAGAGGCCAGTGTAGCACTTCTGAAGTTGAACAACCCCAGAGATTTCCAAGAGCTGAGTAAGCAGACCAAGAAGAACATGACCATTGATGGAAAAGAACTGACCATAAGTCCCGCGTATTTGTTATGGGATCTGAGTGCCATCAGCCAGGTAAGGGATTCTTTTAAAACCTGAACCTGTTCAGGTTGCTAGAGATTTATAAAGCACTTCACTGTGTTCGAAGAAGGAAGAGGACTTGATCAGAACTTTTCTAATTTTCTAGTCATTGCTATCGGTTAATATTAACTGAAGTGACCTAGAATCAGATCCAAGAACGTTTTCTAAAACGTGTGTCAAAGAAATGCTGTGTATTTGTGCTGCTGTAACTGTGCTGAGTCTTTCGCAATTTTCATAATGTTTAAAAGTAAGACCAGGTCTTACCTGGCTGGTGTAGCTCAATGGATTGAGCACAGGCCTGCGAACCAGATGATTGCGGTTCGATTCCCAGTCACGGCACAAGCCTGGGTTGCAGGCCAGTTCCTGGCAGGGGCCAGTTCCCAGCAGGGGATGCATGAGAAGCAACCATACATTGATGTTTCTCTTCCNGCTGAGTCTTTCGCAATTTTCATAATGTTTAAAAGTAAGACCAGGTCTTACCTGGCTGGTGTAGCTCAATGGATTGAGCACAGGCCTGCGAACCAGATGATTGCAGTTCGATTCCCAGTCACGGCACAAGCCTGGGTTGCAGGCCAGTTCCTGGCAGGGGCCAGTTCCCAGCAGGGGATGCATGAGAAGCAACCATACATTGATGTTTCTCTTCCTCTCTCCTTCCCTTCCCCTCTAAAGATAAATAAATAATTTTTTTTTTTAAAGTAAGACCAGGTCTTTTTTCCCCTTTTCTTCTTGAATTTATTGGGGTGATAGTGACTCACAAAATTATACAGGTTTCAGGTGCACAGGTTCATAACGTACCCATCATCTGAACTGTACTGTGTGTTTATCACCCTAAGTCTCCTTTCATCATGATTTACCGTATCCTTCCTATACTCTCCTCTCCTTCCTCCACCCCTTCCCCAGGCAATTTGCATACTGCTCTCTATATCCATGAGTTTTTTTTCTCTCTTTTTTTTCCAATCTCTCTTCCCTCAAGCCCTCTCCACCATACCTCTGACAGCTGTCAGCCTGCTCTCTGTTAATGGGTTTGTCTCTGTTTTGCTTGATAGTTCATTTCATTCATTAGATTCCACATATGAGTGAAATCATATGGTACTTGTCTTTCTCTGGCTTATAAGATTAGCTCTTTAGAAGTGGACCAGAGCACCCTGAGAACTGAGAGGGCAGAGGGAGAGATGGAGGAGGAGGCGTGACTGAAGGGGCATTTTGCGTCTTCATGCACCAAATGTTTTTCTCAGTCTAAGCAGGATGAAGATGTGTCTGCCAGCCGTTTTGAAGATAATGAAGAGCTGAGATACTCACTGAGATCTATTGAGAGGCATGCGCCATGGGTTCGGAATATTTTCATTGTCACCAATGGGCAGATTCCGTCCTGGCTGAACCTTGATAATCCTCGAGTAACCATAGTAACACACCAGGTACATGACTTACATACAACATGAGGCTCTGGGTTTTTTTTTTTCTGTCTTTCACTTGTTCTTTTATTTTTTTCTAATTTCATTCCTTTCACCCTCCTTACCTCCATTTCCACCTCCCTTTAATTCTTCCATTTGCCTTCCTTCCTTCCTTCCAAAAACAAAAATGAAAGAAAAAACACTTATCCCCCCTCTTTCTCTCTTGTGTATTTGTTTGTGTATGTGTTTGTGTTTTGGTTAAAAGGATGTTTTCCAGAACTTGAGCCACTTGCCCACCTTCAGTTCGCCGGCCATTGAAAGCCACATCCATCGCATCAGGGGGCTGTCCCAGAAGTTCATTTACCTGAACGACGATGTCATGTTTGGGAAGGACGTTTGGCCAGATGATTTTTACAGTCACTCCAAAGGTCAGAAGGTGAGTAGCCAAGAGGAAGGGATGCCTGGATTGCAAGTCCCTTGGAACTTATCACAGTGAGAAATCAGGAATCGGTATATATACTACTATATTCAGATTTGATCAAATAAGTGTTTCTGAGTGCTAAGCTCAGGGGAGTTACAATTTGGGAGAGAGAAAAGTACTTCCTAATAGTTTTTCACTTGCTTATATTCTCAGACACCCAGAACCCCCTTTCTTTTCCCTGACCTTCTAAATTTTCTGCTACACCCTGCCTAGTGTGGCTCAGTTGGTTGGAGCATCGTCCCATAATCTGAAAGGTCATGGGTTTGATTCCTGGTCAGGACACATGCTTGGGTTGTAGGTTCAGTCCAGGGCACATACAAGAGGGCACACAAACTGATTAATGTTTCTCATTTACATGAATGTTTCTCTCCCTCCCTTACCCTCTTCCGAAAATTAATGAGCATTTCCCTCACCCGTATGGCTCAGTTGGTTGGAGTGCTGTCTTGTAACCAAAAGGTTGCAGGTTCAATTTCCAGTCAGGTCACGTGCCTAGGTTGCATGTTCAACCCCCTGTCCAGGCGCATATGGAAGGCAACCAATCAATGTTTCTCTCATTGTTGTTTCTCCCTTCCTCTCTTTCTAAAAGCAATGGAAAAAATGTCCTCAGGTGAGGGATAAAAAAATACATGAAGTTAATAAACATGTTCTTGGGTAAAGATTAAAATTAATAAATTTTCTACAACAATAGCAGAAAAAAACAAAATCACAATGAAACACAAAATCATGGTTACAGTGTCAGCAAAGTGACTGACATAGAAAGGTAGCTCAACTTTCAGCTCAAAGACGTGGATGAAATCTTATCAAACCTGGTCTCACTCTGGCTTTGGGGGGCAGGAGGGAGAAGCTATGAGCACAGACCCAGGAGCCATCTATTCAGGACGGTCCTGGGCAATGTCCCGACCCTTTGTGTTTTCTGTGTGCCTGCTGCGGGGAGTAGGAATCTCTGTTAGAGAGATTCATTGATAAACTGGAGACTTACCGCCGTAAGCTTGTGATAGAACTCCGTGATGGAACCACTACAAGTGCTCACTGCACAAAGCTCCTTTTTCTGCTGCTGTTTATGCCATCCCAGTGTGCTCATTGCCCTGGGCCCCTGTTCTGTGGTCTCCCCTGTGTTAGCTTGTAGTGCTGCAGAGTTGAGCTTTGGCTTGACAGGGGAGACACACAAAATCAGTGACCTGTACAGTGATTTCCTTGCCGGCAGGTGTGCTGTGGGTGCTGAGCAGGGGGAGCCCATGAGGTTGAAATCAGACAGAGATAGGGAAGAATTCCCTGTTTGTCTGAATTGAGACGAACTTTGAAGAACAAGTAGAAGTTAGATTCCAAATAGATGGAATGTCTAAAGGCATGCAGACTTGAAATAGCAAAGTTTTAAAAATTATTTTAATTTAAAAAGTCACCATGTACCATACAGCTCATCGTGAAAGGACGTGAGCTCAGATTGCCAGGCTGGTTAACTTGTCACAGAACCTCGTGCTTATAGAGAAGGACATTTCGAGTTCATCTGCTGTTTTTTTCCAGCCACGATACGAGATCATACACAAATACACTCAGCAGTTAATGGCAGTTGTCACAGAAAAGTAGTGAGTCGTGTGGTATACTTTCTACCACTTTGACATGTGTTTGTGCTCCCATTTAAGTCTGACGTGTTGGCCTTTCATTCAGAGTATATTGTAAAACCACGGTGTGAGAAACTAATCCACAAACTGAGCCCTGGCCTCCTTTCCTTGAGTAATGAACAGGGGAGACGTGCTCAGTAAGAATTATCGAGAAAGCAGAACTTAAGGCGAAGTATGGCACATGAATGCCGTCGGCCTGTAGAAAATACTAACCTTTTCTAGAGACTCGATTTTTTTTTTAAGGAATTCTGATTTGAGAGGAAAAAGCATCAGAACCCATTTTCTATTCTCCCTGGTTTTCTCATAGGTTTACCTGACGTGGCCCGTGCCGAACTGTGCCGAGGGCTGCCCGGGCTCCTGGATTAAGGACGGCTATTGTGACAAGGCTTGTAACAATTCAGCCTGTGACTGGGATGGTGGTGACTGCTCTGGTGAGGCCGTGTTCAGACATAATTTGCTTCTGTTTATGGAAGTTTTTCATTGCTGATCATTATCGAACGTGTCCAGTGAATTCAATGTTTTTGTGTATTAAAATAATCGGTAATCCATAGACTCTTTGGAGATGATGGTATTGCCCTTGCTGGCCCAGTTTATTCATATTATCCATCGTTGAGGGCATTTTCGCACACTGGCCCTGCACTTGAAAATAGGAAAAGCAGGGCTACCTTTAGTTATGTAAGTTCAAGAGCAAGAACAGCTGTAACTAGTTTTTATGGGAGCTCACAGCAGCAAATGCTGGTAAGGTCAGTGAGTGACGGAGACACGAAAGAAATACATGTCTTCTCAGCATCCCTTTTCTTGCTCTTACGTGCTTATGTTTGGACTTGCTGATAACAAGATTTTTACTTTTATTTGTTGCCTTTCCATTTAAAAAGAATTTAAATTTCTGGAACATCCATTATCCATCTTAATTTCTTCATCACCTAAGAAAGAGAGAGTGTATGCACAGATCACATCGCCATGTTCCATATGAGGAAACAGATTTGGACAAGTGTTGGAGGAAAGAAAACTTGGAGTTGTGTTTCACTCAGACCTGCCAGGGGCACTTTTGAAAAGCACAAGCAGCTGCAGGGAGAGAGCACAGACGTGCAGGGTGGATCTGTGTGGTCCAGAGAACTCAGCCCTAATAGGCCATTCACACTGGATAGTGAAATTGGCCCCCGTATGAGGACGAGTGGCCGTTCTGACCGTGACAGTGTTTGGAATAATCTCTCCCCGTTCCTCCATCCCCATCCCCATCCACATGCACCTCCTTGAGAAAGTTTGAGGCCCACCCCTCTAGGTTGCACAGCCAGTAAGTGCCCAGCCTGTTGTCTGGTGACATCCCCTTGTCAGTTTATTTTCTCCTCAAGCTGCATGAACTGTTCTACGAAGGAACAGGACCCTTTCTGACTGAAACTCATGCATCAGTCTTGAAAACAACTGTGAAGAAATAAGGAGCTGTCTTTGTTTTGTTTTCTAGCGGATGAGCACAGCAAGGTTCTGTTGTCCTTCTCCCTCTACAGGCAACAGCGGAGGGAGTCGCTATGGTGCGGGAGGCGGGGGAGCCGGCAGCATTGGAGCTGGGCAGCCCTGGCAGTTCGGAGGAGGGATCAACAGTGTCTCGTACTGTAACCAAGGGTGCGCCAACTCCTGGCTCGCTGACAAGTTCTGTGACCAAGCCTGCAATGTCTTGTCCTGTGGGTTTGATGCTGGTGACTGTGGGCAAGGTATATTTATTGTCATAAAAGTATATTAAGGGGATAAAAATCCTTGGTCAGTAGAGAGGGTTTTAGGCTCATCGTTTTTATTTAAAGTAATTATTCTCTGTGTATCCCTTTCCCAGCCGCGCGTCCAAACTAGTTGGAAGTTAAAAGTAAGAGAAGGACACAGACCTCTATGAAACAGTAAATACTAAAGCTGCATCTTTTCCCTTACAACTCCAGTCTGATTTTTTTTTTTTACTAAGCTGATTTACCTTAGTTGAAAAGATGAGAGATGATGGGTTAATTTAAAAATAATAAAACCAATAATTTATTAAATAAGGACAGTTTGAATAGTGGAGTTTGTTGATAGCTTATTAACAGAGGTCATTTTGCCAGAAATGGACAAAATGATGGAAGTCGATTATTGGAATTTGCGGTCAGACATCCTGCCATATCTTGGTAGTGAGTCAGACTCAGCACCAAGCGTTCCATGTTGGCGACAGCGGTGGCCTCAGATAGTCCAAGCGGCCCCACACCGGTAGTTCTTATGTAGAATTTCTGGTTCCTTTGAAGTCCATTTAAAGTCCCTGTTAAAAAGTGAAGACTCAAACCCGAAGAATTGAAGGAAAAGAGGGGCAAGTGGCTAGTTTTTTTAAAGTCCTGTTTTGTCTTTTTTCCCGCTAGATCATTTTCATGAATTATATAAAGTGACTCTTCTCCCAAACCAGACTCACTATGTCATCCCGAAAGGTGAATGCCTGCCTTATTTCAGCTTCGCAGAAATAGCCAAAAGGGGAATCGAAGGCGCCTATAGTGACAACCCGGTAATCCGACACGCCTCCATAGCCAATAAGTGGAAAACCATCCACCTCATCATGCACAGTGGGAGGAATGCAACCACGATACATTTCAACCTCACGCTTCAAGGTAAAAACGACAAAGAGTTCAAAATCCAGATAGCAGTCGAGGTGGACACAAGGGAGGAACCAAAACTGAATTCTACCACCCAGAGGTCCTACCAGGCTTTGGTTAGCCCCGCCACGCCACTTCCAGAGGTGGAAATCCCATTTGAGGATATTCCCGAAGAAAAACGCTCCCCAAAGGTTAAGAGACGTGATGTTAATGCAACAGGGAGACCTCAAGAGGGGGTGGAAATTCCCCTGGTAAATATTTCACTCCTTCCCAAAGAGGCCCAGTTGCATCTCAAGAACTTGGATTTGCAACTAGAACGCGGAGACATCACTATGAAAGGGTACAACCTGTCCAAGTCAGCCTTGCTGACGTCGTTTCTGGTAAACCCACAGGATGCCGAAGTAAAAATGAACCAAGCTATCCTAACAGATGAAAGAAATGAGAATTTGGAGGCCCCACAGGTAAAAGAGCTTCACAAAAGCATCGTGCCGAACAGCTTAGGAGCATCTGAAAGATTACGGGGGTTCACTTTCCCTGCAGGGACAGTAAGAGGCAATGGCCACTACCAGCGTCAGACTCCACCCCTGGACACAGAAACCAGAGCTAGGTTTGGATCTGTAACTCGGACCCACAGAGGAGGAGGCAGGAGTGTGTCAAAAGAAAAGCTCTCTTCTCTGACTGTTCCTCTGGAAAGACACGCGCCGAGAGAAAAGGCAGTCATGGGGAAAGAACCAGAGAAAAACCGAATGGAGGACAGTGCCAAAAATCACTTACGTGGTAATGAAGTATTACCTGGAAGAAAGTTGCAGCAGTACACGGACAGTTACCTGGGGTTTTTGCCATGGGAGAAGAAAAAGTATTTTCAGGATCTCCTTGAGGTAAGTTACACCCAGCCGTATTCCTTCTCATGCCCAGGAAGGATGAATAGCCTTGTAAGTGATAATAATACAGTAATAGCTCCCATTTATTTAGCACTTCCCCTGTGCCAGTCAATGAGTTAAAAGCTTTTCTTACAAGGTTTCATTTCATTTTCTCAATGGATCTTACAATAAAAAGAGTTTATAATGGTCTCTACTATCATTTATCCCCATGTTACAACTTAGAGAACAGCCTCAGAGTGAATGAGCATGGGATTCAGCTAGGGACTTATCTCAAGTAAGATTTCAAGAAATGCTTTTGTGTACATGGTACAAGTCAGATCTGACATTTTTCCAGCTGCACCGATGACCAAACCAAGGGATAGAGAAGTTCATTTGCTTCCCTAGCTTCACAACAGCAAGTCGGCGTGAGCCAAGCCTCTAGGCTGGCAGGCTCTCCCTCCTGTACCATGGCCGCCACGGGGCTGGGGTGGCATTTGTACGTCTCCTGAGTGCTGTCACTCTACATATTGCTGGGGAAGGCAAGATGATTAGATCAGTTGCTGCTAGTGGAGGCTCAAAGAGCAAGTTGGGAGACAGATTCATGGGCAAATATGTGGCTGTGGGACAAGTGTCTCTGTTGAGGTGTAACAGGTAAGGAGTCCAAAGGGAAAATTCTGTAACTTTGCATAGAAGCATCAGGAAAGGCGTCCTTGAGGAAGTACCCTGTGAGCTGACCTTTGAAGGGTAAGTGAGAGTTGGTAGACCAAGAATCACCCCGTGGTCTAGGCTGGATCGTGAACAAAGCACCCCCACGAGTGCATGTCAGGCCAGAAGAAAGTGGATGGAGAGGGGAGCTATGGCTCACCCCTGTCCTTGTCTTCGGGAAGTACCTTGTACCTGCTGCAGGAGGCATTGACTAGTTGTTGAGTGACTGCAGCGTTCTCGTCTAGATTTCTTTCCTCACTGCCCCCTTTTTTAAATTACAAGAGCACTGTAGGCTGGTGGCAAAAATTGTACGCCATGCAAACACGATACAGTGAGAGAGAAAAGTCTCCCTCCTCCTTCCTAATTGCCCTACTTGAGATCGTTACTGTTGTAGTGTGGTTGATGTCCTTTTGGTGTTTTTGTACAGATTATGCAAACACAGAAACGATGCAGTTTCTGTTTTGGCAGCAGTGGAATTACGCCAGACTCACACTGCCCTGCAGTTGCCTTATGATCTCCTGGTGTGCAGGCAAAATGCCCGAGTCAGTGTCACTGTCCTTCTTTAACAGTTGCAAGTTATTTCCAGTGTTTTGCCAAGTGCCAATAATGCTACAGTAAATATTTTTGTACATGTAACTTACTCTTGAGGAAGTTATTACTTCTCTAGGTAGAATTGGTAGCTTAAAGGGTCAGGTGTACAAAAATTTAAACGTGTCCACTAGATACAGGGCTGTCCAACCCGCGGCCCACGGGCTGCATATGGCCCAACACAAAATCATAAATTCACTTAAAACCTTTTCTTGCTCACAAGCTTTCATTAGTGTCTGTGTAATGAGTGGCCCAAGACAACTCTTCTTCTTCCAGTGTGGCCCAGAGACACCAAGAGGTTGGACACCCTGCTAGAATGTTGCCCCTCTTCCTATTTCTACAAACAATGTGGAAGACTGCTTGTTTCTCTACAGGCTAACCAATCTCTTCCCATTTTTATCTGTTTGAGAAGCAAAAATATTTTCACTTCTGTGAAGTGTGTTCACATTCTCTGCCCATTCGTTCATTCAGTTTTTCTTCTGACTGGTTCTGATGAAGTTCTTTACATTTTATGATACTGACCTGATTATATGGTGAAACCAGTTTTGTATTCTCATCCTTGTGTTCAAAACTCAAGTACTTGCTGCCTTGAAGTCACCAGCAGAAATAACTTCATATCAAGAGGACTGTCAAATTTAACTGTAGATAAAGTTTCTAAATGTTGTATTGAATTGGCTAGGAAATCTCCTGGGCAATGACTAGCCCTTGAAGAATACCCTATAAATAGACTTTCACCACACAGCTGTTCCTCTCGAGCCAGTGTTGCACTGAAGTCTAGTTTTGTCCTGCCCTTAGGGTCCTATTTTATCTGCCTGTCAAGGACCATCAGTGACTAGTTATTACATTATGTAAAATGGCACCTTTGCCTCTCGTTAACCAGAGTATGCCTGTATACTACACGTAATGCTGTGTCATGTGCAATTCTCTTTTCAGGAAGAAGAGTCATTGAAAACCCAATTGGCCTACTTTACTGACAGCAAACATACTGGCAGGCAACTGAAAGATACATTTGCAGACTCCCTCCGATATGTAAACAAAATTCTAAACAGCAAGTTCGGGTTCACATCTAGGAAAGTCCCTGCCCACATGCCTCATATGATCGACCGAATAGTTATGCAAGAATTGCAAGACATGTAAGTCTGGGCTCGTGTCTGGGTTGCGTGCATGCGCTCAGAGCCACGGCTGCCTGAAGTTTACACCTTTGCTGTGCTAAACTTACGGCTCTAATATTTGATGACTAGCATGCTGAAGGTGTCTTCTGAGGTGGAAAGGAAAAAAAGATGCTAACTCTGCAAACGTCAGGTGCTGTATATGTTTTAAACATCACGAGCTCATTATATGTTATATTTGCGCAGGTTCCCTGAAGAATTTGACAAGACGTCATTTCACAAAGTGCGCCACTCTGAGGATATGCAGTTTGCCTTCTCTTATTTTTATTACCTCATGAGTGCAGTTCAGCCACTGAATATATCTCAAGTGTTTGACGAAGTCGATACTGACCAGTCTGGTGTCCTGTCTGACAGAGAAATCCGGACACTAGCTACCAGGATTCATGACCTGCCTTTAAGTTTGCAGGTGCTTTATTCTTTTCCCCTAAACTTGACCCCACATTTTAATGAAACTTTCAATTTGGATACGTACTCTTTTTCCTCCTACATGTTTCAGTGTAGTGCAGATAAAAGGACTCTTGATTGTTAATGACGGTGTTCACAACCAGTATTATTTTTGTGCCAGAATGAAAACCAAATTTGAAGTTCACATTTCCTGAGATTACGTCTTTTAGGCTTGCAGTGGGGATTGTTACTGTGTTGTCTGGAGAAGAGCCAGACCATATCTGCACATCAGGTTCTTGTGACGAGTTCACTCAGGGGTGGCCGACCACACATCTCAGCCAGGCTCGCGGTGCCGCCGTCCCCTCTGCCATGGCGCTCCTACTTAGTCCCAGGAGTGGGAAACTCGCTGACGGGGAGGGCAGGATGACTCTAACTGCGGGCCGTCTCATCTGGTGATCGATCCCCTGGACCGTCTTGTATAAAAGGGTGCCTCACAGTCCAGGAAGATCTGCTTTGAAACAAAGATGAGATACTTGTATTCACATTGTGTCATTCTGCTCTTTAGGGGGTATTTTTATCTAATCGTATAGTCAGACTCTCTTTGAAGATAACACTGAAACGCATTTTGGAGACTTCTATGTAGTTTTTATTTGTAAAGCCACAATCATTACTTATAATGTACTTAGAAGGTTTATCCTTTTGCTTTGTTAGGATTTAACAGGTCTGGAGCACATGTTAATAAATTGCTCCAAAATGCTTCCTGCTAATGTCACTCAGCTCAGCAACATTCCACCAACTCAGGAAGCTTACTATGACCCCAATTTGGTAAGTGGCATCGGTTCAAGTATGTCTTTACCGGGTGCTATTTACACCATTTCTGTATGGCATTTCACAAAGTATAATCAGGCTCTATGTGTATAGGCTCTATGCTACTTTGGTGGAAAGAAGTAGCACAGATAATCCAGAATAGTTTATATCTTGCTTTAGAATATCTTTTTTCTTAAGTAATGGATTGTAAACTCATATTGGGATTAGTTGCTTATATTTGGTAAGCACACTCCTATTTACTAAGGATGGCAGAATATAACCCTGAAGTATTCTCATTAGCTTGGGAAAACTGTCCAAAGGTTAAACATTAACCAAGGAGATATTGATCGCATCGGATACCATCTTTCATCCAAGCTAAATTGCTTTGATGCCGGCACTTACGAAATCTGACCAGTAGGGGGTGTGGATGATTTGCACACAGTTTGCCACTTAGTTGAAATGATTATAAGATTTGATTGTCAGATGCTTCTCAGTTTCAGAGAAGTGGGGAAAAATGTACATTTAGAATTGATGGGAGAAGGATATAATATAGCCATTAATGTGATGCTTACAATTAATATTTACTGCTATATGGAAAAATGTTTATAAGATAAAATTAGGTGGGGGAAAATAGGCAGTACCATATACAGAGTATGATTTGAACTATGGAAAACTCCCAAATACCGTCGCACATGCACGCATAAAACACACTGCAAAAAGTAATATAAATGACAAAAGATCAAATTATATGTGGGTTTCAATTTCCTTTTTTCATACTGGTATTTTCTATAATGAAGAGTTTTGGTTTCATAATCAGAATAAAATGCTATTTAAAAAACATTTTACCAGGTGGGGAGCACTGCGGGAGGGGTGGGTGCAGGGCTGGGAATATAAGACAGAAAACTGTACTTGAACAAGAATTAAATTTAAAAAAAAGATTTTTACCAACTTTAAAATGTTCAAGTCATATGTAAGTAATTTATACTTAACTACAGATAAGCCATTTGTAAATTAATAAGACAGTTCCTGAAAGAAGGAATCCGTTCATTTAGCAATCGTTGTGCAGGCCGGGGACTGTGTTCCTCACCCCTATTCTCAGAGAGCCCACGAAGGCTTGCTTGTGAGGAGACACAGTGTGACGAGCAGCAGCAGCTCTTGGTGAGACAGGTCAGCCCAGGGGCTGTTGGAACAGGTAGACAAACTACAGGAATTTTCAGTCGGGCGTTGGTTAGTTTAGCATATGGCAGGGGTTCGTATGCAGATATGTGCCAATTAAAACTTTATTCACAAAAACAGGCAGTTAGCCGGCAGGCCATAGTATGCCAATTTGAATACTCTTGATCGCTGAGTCTTTGGTTCCCTCTTAAATTCTGCACCCAGGCTGAATGCTTTACTTGCCTAACACAGTCTTGGCCCTGTTGTAATGTCTGTCTTTGCTCACAGCCACCCGTCACTAAAAGTCTAGTAACCAACTGTAAACCAGTAACTGATAAAATCCACAAGGCGTATAAGGACAAAAACAAATATAGGTAAGTAGATACACAATTTCCTCTCTGTTTAGTTTAAGAATAATTAATATAAGAGTCTGGCATTCTCATAGCTTTACAGTAGTTTATTAAGCATTCTTTTAAAATTTATGTGACATTGTTTTCTTTCATAATATTGGAAGATTAACTCATTCCAAGGAGGCTGAGTCTGTTCAAGTTCCATAAAATGTGTTTCTTACTGAAAATCTGTTTGGCATAACCACATAAAATATTTACACGCTTTAAATATGTTTGATAATTAGGTTTGAAATCATGGGAGAAGAAGAAATTGCTTTTAAAATGATTCGTACCAATGTTTCTCATGTGGTTGGCCAATTGGATGATATAAGGAAAAACCCCAGGTACTGCTTTTTTTTTTAATTAATAAACTTTTTGTCATGTTTTAGTTTAGTTAATAAACTTTTTGTCATGTTTTATTTTTTATATATTATTGAATGTATTGGGGTTACATTGGTTAATAAAATTATATAGGTTTCAAGTATATAATTCTATGATAGATATATCATCTTTATATTGTGTGTTCACCACCCAAAGTCTAGTCTTCTTCTATCACCATTTACCGCTTCTTTGCCTTTTTCTACCTGTCCCACCTTCTTTCCTTCTGGACATCAACATACTGTTATCTGGGTCTAAGGGGAGGTTTTTGTTTGTTTTTTGTTTTGTTTTGTTTTGTTTTGTTTTTCTTTAGTGCCTCCACCTATCTCATCCAGCCCCCCAACTTCCCTGCCCTCTGACAGCTTTTAGTTTGTTCTTGCCTTATAACCCAGTGATTCTACTTCTGGTAATATATTTCCAAAGAAACCCAAAACACTAAATCACAAGAACCAGTGCTCCCCTATATTTATTGCAGCACTAGTTACAATTAGCCAACATTTGTGGCCGTCATTAGATAAGTGGATAAAAAAAACTATGATACATTTACACAATAGAATAGTACTCAGCTGTAGGAAAAAAAGAAGAAAATCTGCCCTGGCTGGTGTGGCTCAATGGATTGAGTCTCTGGTTTAATTCCCAGTCAGGGCACATGCCTGGGTTGTGGGCCAGGTCCCTGGTAGGGCGTGCAAGAAGCAACCACACATTGATGTTTCTCTCCATCTCTTTTTTCTTCCCTCCTTCTCTCTCTAAAAATAAACAAATAAAATATTTTTAAAAAATGGAAATTTTACCTTTTGCCACAGCATGTTTGGATGTGGAGGGTATTATGCTAAGTCAAATAAGCCAATCAGAGAATGACAAATAAACTTTATTTTTTAGAATACTTTTCGGTTCAGCACAATTGAGAAAGTACAGAGAATTCCCATACCTTTAAAAATTATCCTTATTCATGTAGATGAACATGAAAAAATAGCAGCAGCACCAGAGAGAGGAGAGTAACTTAATTCTGTCCAGAGCAGGTGGAAATGCCTGATGGTGGAGGTAGCTTTTGGAGTAACAGAGTTGCAAGGTGAGATAAGGCTCCCCCATTCACAGGGACTAGCACAGACTTCTAGGAGTCCAGTGACGGGAGCTGTGCAGTGAGGCTGGGGGGCGGGCCATATCATGGGGGTGGTAAGGCCAGACAGAGCATTTCTAAGAAGGTCCTTCCAGAGACGTTGTTTGGTGGTTAGACTTATCTTTGCAATTCAGAGTTTCTGTGAACAAAAGATGTGCTGCCATAGGTGTGAAAATCAATCCAGTAAATTGCAGTCATTCTTTGGGGTTGGCTAAAGTGTTCTGGTTTATGTAGCCTTGAAAATCCAGCCTGGCCCCTTAATAGTTAGTTGCCTTAGATAGTTTGATGGAATGGGTTAAATATGCATTTCTGAGTTTTGAACTTCAGTGGGAAATATGTATTTTATCAGTTTCCTGCACAAAAAGACTTTGATGGTATAAAAATAAACATTTTAAAAAATAAAAAATAAAAACAAACATTTTATCTGAGTCTTTTCAATGCTTTTAGAAGTCTTCAGTTTCACCTCATTTAAATTACGACTTTAATTATAAATGATCAGAGATGTAAAATTTCTAGATATTTTAAGCCATAGTAGTTTTTCTACAAATCTCATTCTTGTTTGGGTAAGCAGAAATTAGAATTTTGAGAAAAAATGAAAATATCTTTAATGCTTATTTAGTAAATAAGCATTAAAGATTATCCAGTAAAATAGCTTATTTCCCACAAATGACAAATATTTCTCAGAAACCAAACAAACTATAAGCCACAATAATTAATCACCCAACCTGTAGCTCTCTGTACGTGCTGTTCCCTCTGCCTGGAATGCCCTGTTCTAATTTTTATAAATAATTTAAGTTCATCTTCAATCTGTGCTTTTGCCCCCCCCCCCCCACTCTGTTGAGTGCTCTCTCAGTCATTACTGGTCTGTATACTGTGTGAGAGTTTACAGTTTTTAGTTGTACCCCATACTTTTCTGTCTTTGTGCCGGTTTGAGGTTGTTGGATGAGAGTATTCATAGACCTCCTTGTTGCTTAAAGGGACAAAGTTTTAGTAAAAATACACATGGCAAGCAGGCTTCACTGGCAGTGTCTGCCAGGCCCAGATACTGTACTTCCTGTGACCCCAAACAGATGTTATCATTTTTAACTCTTAGGTGTTTTGTTTTACTTTTATGGGGGCTTATGTTAAGTCAAGAGTGGAAAATCAGTCTTCTGACTCACTCAAACTTGAAGGACAAGTTTTCCTCATTAACAGGGAGTCTGGGATAGGCAGGGGCCAGGCTTTGCTTTTTCCTCTGACCTCTTCATCTCTGCTTGTGTTGGCTTCATCCTCAGGCTGGACCAGGGCAGGGGATGGGGGGGTGGGGCAGCCACAGCACTTCTGCATGTCCCTGCAGGTGTAGCCCTGTTCTGAGGCAGTAAGACATCACCCCTTGCTGTGTGTCACATGTTGTCCCTCCATTCCTACCCCAGTCACTGCGAAGGGGAGGGATTCACTTAACTAGTCAGAAGCTTCTGCTGGTTTGGGGTGGGGTCGCCTCTTTTTAAGTGAGCTTACTTAGTGAAGTACTAAGCAAAATGCAAGTTCCCTTTCAAAGGAGAAGTTATTTGTTGGGTCTGCTTTAGCCACCTTGTATCTCATTCATATACTTTCATTAATTTTTCCAAGTTTTTGAAAACTTTTGAAGATAAAAAATTAAATAGTACAATAAACCCCATAAATATTTCATCCAAATTTTAAAATTATCAGTCATTTGTCATGTTTGCTGATCTCCTATCTGTTTACACACACACACACACACACACACACATTCTGCTTTAATCTGTTTTTTTCTGAACCATTTGAAAATTACTTGCAGACATGCAGATATTTTAGCCCTGATTATTTTAGCCTTTTAAAACAAAATCAGTCTCCTTTATACCATAACACTATTAACCCATATCTAAGAAGTTTAACATTGACTGAATAATACTACCTAATGACCTATATTCAGATTTCCTTGGTTGCCTCCAAATGTTTTTTATAGCTGTTGTTTCTAATCTAGAATCCAGTCAAGGCTTGTACATTGTATTTGATCGACATATCTCTAGTATCCTTTAATTTAAAGTAGTCCCCAAGTTTAGAGAATAGATAGGATACTGAACTTTCACATACTCATCACCTACTTTTAGTAAGCAATTTATAGTTGGTCTTGTTTCTTCTAAACACCACTTCCTTCACCACTTCCTTGCTCCTTCATCACTTCCTAATGATTTTTATGTCAGTCTCAGACTTTGTGTCATTTTATCTGTAAATCTTTTAATAAATTTCTGTAAATTATAAGGATTCTTTTAAAATAACCAGAATACTGTTATTTATTTCTTAGTCTAATAAACTATCTGGTCAGTTTATGCATTTCTCTTATTGCCTTTTATAAAGCATTTATGTGGTTTTTAAGTTTGTATGTTTGAAATGGTATTAAGTAAATTCATTGCAATTAAGTCTATAGGTCTCCCCTCAATCTCTTTTTTAAATCATATAATTTGTGTTGTGTGTGTCTATATGAAGAAATCTATAGGTGTATATTATATATGTGTGTATACACATACATATAGATTTCCTACACATTGGACTTCTCTGATTGTATCCCACTTAACATGCAGCTATATTTCTGTATGTCCTGTAAATTGGTAGTTGGATCTGAGATCTTTATTAGATTTGAGTTCGCTGGGGTTTTTTGGTTTTTGGTGTGTGGTTTTAGCAAGTGTACTCCAAAAGCAGTGATATCCTTACTTACTGTTGTAATAGACCCTCAGTTTAGTGACTTTTGCCTTAAAGGCAAAACAGTAGGGAAGCACCACTGTAATCTGCTTTTTGCCAGAGTTCTAGCATCTTCCAGCTTGGTTGGAGACATATTAAGAAATCATCAAACTATGATCTGTAGCTACAAGGCTATCTGAATTATCTACATATTTTCAGTTCAGAGAATTTGGCTTTAGGTACTCACTCATTTTTTTCTCTGGTTGCTAACAAAATGACCCAGTTAGTAAACTACACTTATCGAACACTTAATTGAGGACATGCTAGATGGAAGTCATTAATTTATTCCAAAGTTAGAAGGCCCCTCTCAAGATTATCTTTCTTAGTTCTGTTTTATAGGTGAGGAATATCCAAAGAAAAGTTTTATAGCACATTGCTGCCCCAGAGAGTCATTTTGGTAAATGTAACATCTTGGGACATAAGACCATAAAATATATTTGGAATCTACATTAATCTACATTTGCTTATTTTGTGAGGTCAGGATCATCCTTATGATAACCAGTGACACTTGGTCTCTGCTTTTTTCAGGAAGTTTG
The DNA here is from genome assembly GCF_014824575.4 of Sturnira hondurensis. NCBI lineage: Eukaryota > Metazoa > Chordata > Mammalia > Chiroptera > Phyllostomidae > Sturnira > Sturnira hondurensis. The sequence goes on along the minus strand of NW_028090067.1, from coordinate 8,623,941 downwards.
TTTGCCTGAATGACAACATTGACCATAATCATAAGGATGCCCAGACCGTGAAAGCTGTTCTCAGGGACTTCTATGAGTCCATGTTCCCTGTTCCATCCCAGTTTGAGCTGCCCAGAGAGTATAGAAACCGTTTTCTGCATATGCACGAGCTGCAGGAGTGGTAAGTGCTCATGGTTCGTGTACGTGTGTGTGTTTTGTTTCAGAGTGATGAAATTTCTTTGATGTGTTGCTTGCTTTATAACTTCTTTGTAAAATACACTTATAGTTTTTATTGAGCTTAATCGTTGAAATATACTCTTTATTGAACTCACTGGCTGAGCACATCTGCTAAACCTTATTGTCATCGCTGCCATCAGAGTGGCTACCTTGTTTCTTGGACAGCTGCTATATGGCAGACGCTGTGCTGGGCAATATACTTACTGTGCTCTTTCCAACGAAAGGTACCATTATTGCCGTGTAGCAGATGAGAACACGGTCATAGAGGCTGAGTGATTTGCTCAAGGTAAAGTAGCTGATGAGTGGCAAATCCAGCCTGGTTACCTGTCCCCCACACATTCCACTCTATTTCAAAGCTACTTTATAATGTTTCCTTTGTGTTTTATTTCACTACCATTTCCAACACTTCAATATAATTTTATCTTTCCATTTAGGAAGATTATAACCCCTATGTTCCTCACCCCTACCCCATGCCAGGTACCAGGAATACAAAGGCACAGAGGTGTCAAGCAGAGTGGTTTGGAGCAGTAAAGAGAGAGATTGTGAAGGGTTGTGTGTGAGTGGGGCTCCCCAAGAGAGATTTTTTTCCGATGTTTGTCTTGATCAGACTTCATGATTTGGAAAGATAACTACAGTAGTGTGGGGTTGGACTGGTGAGGAGGTTTTTTGGAGTAAGGTAGTGCTGTCTGGGAAGCAGAGGCAGGGAGACAAGTAAATAAGCATTTTGGTTGTCCTGAAACAGACTGTCAAGGTTGAACCAGGGACACAGCCCAGGGAATAAAGAGAAAGCAATAGACAGAATTGGGAGAGATCTAGATTTTAGCAGAACTCTTTGGTGTCTTGGGATTGGGTGAGACAGTTAGCATGTATATTGCTAATATCTATATATTTTTATCTTGATAAGCAGAAGCTGTTACTAAATAATGGGTCTTGTCTTCCAGAAATGACTGGAATGGCTTCTCATCGTGTTCACTTTCCTGTAGCTCAGAGGAGAAAGATCTTGGTTTCAAGGGTTAACTCCCCAAATACAGCTCTTGACCAAATGTACCTTTAAGGGCTCAATTAAATAAGAAAGGAGTGGACTAAAGAATAGTTTGAGGACTAACAAGCAAGGAGACAGACTCATAGGTGGAAAGCAGGTGACAGCTTGTGGTTGGGGGGAGGCTAAGGGTTAGAGGGATTGAGCAAAAAGGGAACAGGACTCGTGGACATGGAGAATAGTGTGGTGATTGCTGAGAGGGAGTGGGGGTATAAAGGTACTAAATGGTAATGGGAAAAATATAATTAAAGTTTTATATATACATATATACACACACACACATACATTTTTTTTTTAAGAGTAGTTTGAGAGAGCTTTGATTTCTGTGTTGTACCCATGACAGGAACCAGATGTTCTTGCAGCTCCCCAACCCGGAGCTGCTGCTTCTTCATCATGCTTCTGCATCATCTCTTCTTAAAATATTTAATTAATTTATTTAAAGAGAGGGGAAGGGAGGGAGAAAGAAAGGGAGAGGAACATTAATGTGTGAGGAATACGTTGACTGGTTGCCTATCACACACTCCCAACTGGGGACCTGGCCCATAGCCCAGGCATGTGCCCTGACTGGGAATCAAACCCGTGGCTTTCTCCCTGTTTCCCTCTGTCAAAGTATAGCACTTTGTGCAGTGTACAGCAGTCTGGCTGGTGTGCTTGTCTCTCCTGGGAGCCCTCTTCAGGGGCAGAGATGCTGTCTTACTTGTGTCTGAGCTCACACTACTTCCCTAGCACATAGTAGGTGCTCAGTGGATGGGTGGCTAAGGGAAGCTTGTTTTGCCTCTGGCTATTGTAGGGTTCTCTGGTTGCTGGGACATTCATCAGCTGCGTTCCGGCCATGGCTTCTTAACTCTTTCAATTACTCAGATTCTGAATGACACTGTAGGCCAGGGGTATCAAAGTCATTTTCACCGGGGGTCACAGCAGCCTTGCAGTTGCCTTCAAAGGGCCGAAATAATTTTAGGACTGTATAAATGTAACTACTCCTTAACTGTTAAGGAGCTGAGATTACATTCAGCCCTTTGAAGGCAACTGCAAGCTGATGTGGCCTCCGGTGAAAATGAGTTTGACACCACTGCTGTAGACATTAGAACTGACTGAGCTTGTTCTGAAGAACAGATGCAGGAAATACTGGAGGAAAATGTGTTTGGGAGAGAGTACCATTATGAGTATGTGACTTGAGGTGGAGTCATCTACTACCAGACGGTTGTAAATGAGGATCTGAAACTCAGCTCAGGGGCCTGAATTTGGTAGTTATTAGCATGTCTTCCAAGCTTTATGCTAAGCATTTATTTAAGCTTCATAATAAATTATTCATTTACTTTCAAATTACAGATGAGGAAACTGCTATACAGCGTCTATTCCCAATATCCTATCTCCAAGTTCAGTTGGTTCTACTCTCAGAATGTCTCTGTTGGGGCTTCTTTTCACTCTCCCTGTCCCTCATTTTTTTTCATGCCTGAACTATTGCGACTGCCTGCCTTTGGTCATCAACTTGTAACATCATCCTTCAAATGGTCACATTATTCACCATGACACCCATGTGAGTTCATGCACACACACGCATACTTACTGTCTCATCTGCTTTTCCACTGGAGTATTTGTCCAAACCCCATTTTATCATTTTCCAGAACAGTTGAAGTTCATGCCCAGCTGCCTTCCCCCTGGCTTAGGTGTCCCTGGTGCCACCATGCCTGGCTTCATTCAGTCCTGTAGGATTCAGCTTACCCTCCCTGCCTTCAAGGCTTTAAAGAAATGTCCCATCTCTGAGATGCTTTCCTAGTTTCTGTGAGTTTTTCCATAAGGGTTTGCTTTTGATAATACGTATTTCTCTCCATCTTGTGTGATGGTTAGTTGTCTGCACGTCAGTGACTTCCCAGGCTTGTAAATACTTCGGAGTAGGAAATTCATCTTGTTCATTTCCCTGTAACCACAGGAAGTATTTATTGAGGGACTGAGTGAATAAATGAAGACGAATGAAGAAAGAAAGGTGAATGAAAGTGTCATAGAAAGTGTTCTAGAAACAACTTTCTTTAGAAGTCTTCTCTGCCTGGGTAACTTTTACTAGTTCAAATGTAATGAAAAACTGGAACTCATGTTGGAAATGTACACTGTGCTAACATGTTAGAATTGCCTCCAGGCAGTGTTTTTTGGTTTCACATTGCTTTTGCTCTTGGGTTGGCCAAAAAGTCCGTATGGTTTTTTCTATAAAATAAAGACACAGTTTTCATTTTTACCGATATCTTTATTGATTTGGATGTTTTGAGTGTGTCAGCTGTCTCCCCCATGGTGTAATTCAGCTGTCTTCCCCATGGTGTAATGTTGATTGTTCTCGATGTTTCTATTTGATCACTATCACCTTCAGCTGGTCACCTGACTGGGGAGCATCATCCAGCGAGAAATCTCCAGCACAAAACTTCACAAACCACTTTTGACATGTTCGATTGGTCATAGCTCCTTCTCCGTATACCGCACAAGTCTTTTTTGTGTTTCATTTGCATTTTTACCTTTCTTGAAATAATTCTTTCATCTTCAGTATTAAAATGGCTACACAAAAATTCACCAATTTTGAAAAGTTTTTGTTAAGTGCACTCTGATGTGAGAGCTGTCACAATACAATCTGACAAAATTGTTTCAAATGAAGTTAAAGACAACTAAGCACTGCTAGCGTCATCTTACAGAAGAAAGCAAACTTTTCGGCTAACCCAATGAAATGCTATATAAATAACTCAAGTAATATAGTGAAACCATACATAGAGCTACATAATTGCTTTCTTCTCTCTCTGAATAGGAGAGCATATCGAGACAAATTGAAGTTTTGGACTCATTGTGTACTAGCAACATTGATTATGTTCACTGTATTCTCATTTTTTGCTGAACAGGTAAGTTCTGTATATTTTATATGGGGTTCAAACAGTATTTCTTGGTATATGAGTATCTGATTATTTTAGAAAATGATATAAAGTCACAAGAAAATTTGAATTTCTTTTATTGATTTATAGTTTATATGTCAATATGGGAAATATATTTCATAATATTCAGGCATCAGACATAATACTCTTTTATTCATTTACTGTTATTACTGTTATTCTTTTTACCTGTAACTCAGTAAATTAACTTGCAGACTTCAAACTAAAACTGAAGTCTTAACCCAAAACTACCTAGACCTTTTCATCTGATACTATTTTCATTTTTTCTTAAAACATTTCTAAAAGTGACTGAAGTATCTTCATTTTTCTCACTTCAATTTTCTTAGTCAATTTCTTTTTTTAATTTAATTCTTGTTCAAGTACAGTTTTCTGTCTTATATTCCCAGCCCTGGCCCCCCAGTGCTCCCCCCTCCCTCCCATTTCTGCCCCCCACCTTAGTTATTGTCCATGTGTTCTTTATACTTGTTCATGTGAGTCCTTCCCCTTTTCCCGTGTGATTCTCTCCCCTCTCCCATCTGGTCCCTGTCAGCCTGTTCTGTATTTCAGTTTGTTTGGTCATATTTTGCTTGCTTGTTTGTTTTGTTGTTTAGATTCCTGTTAAAGGTGATATCATATGGTATTTGTCTTTCACTGCCTGGCTTATTTCGCTCAGCATAATGCTTTCCAGTTCCGTCCATGATGTTGCAAAGGGTAGGAGCTCCTTCTTCCTTTCTGCAGCACAGAATTCCATTGTGTAAATGTACCATAGTTTTTTGATCCAGTCATTTACCAATGGGCACCTAGGTTGCTTAGTCAATTTCTTAGGTTGCAGGGCAAGCAACCCTAGTCCCAGCCTCCTTTCCAGGTGGCTGTTGAGTAGAGCTTTTTTTAGCTATTGCTTATGGGAAACTGACACTGAGTTTACTTACAACCAAGAAAGAGGAGGAGGTCGAAGTACTGAGAGTGCCTGGGCTTCCTGCCACAGAGGGAAGGAAATCCAGGAAATGGAGAATTAGGCAGGCACTTTAACCTTCATCTACTTGAGAGGGAATACAAATCTTGCTCTTAATATATGTTGCCATTGTTCCTGGCAGGTAAAAATCTTTTTAAGAATCTTAAAAAGATTGTACCCACTTTTAGAACAGGAGTGCGGTGAGGAACCTGTGGGCCTGTTGTGCTGGCCTGCAGTGGAACAGGGGAGGGACCGTGAGTGAAAGGAGCAGCTGGTGGCAGTGAAAGAGAACTGGGGGTCAGTCTCTCATCTGCGTCGTTTATACCAGCAGAGAACAGGGAACCAAAGAGGCAGGTGGAGAGAGAAGGGAAAAAGAATGAATCTCCTCTCTTCTCTGGCACCCTGCTCTTCACCTACTTGAATCAAATTCCTTTCCCTGCTGTGCTCACAGGGAAACCAGCCCATCTTGCCTCTTCCTCTGTCCCAGAATCCCAGCTCATCATTCACACCATGGGGTTTGTGCTTGTTCAAAGGCTTGCCTCCGCCTCCAGGTGGAGGAGTAGACAGTAGAGTCCCAGCTTGAAGCCATGAAAACGTTTATTTTTTTCATCAAAACTGTATTTTAATGGCGGTCAAGTTTCTATTTCAGATTTATCATAATAGACTGTTTCCCTGAGAAAGAAATATTTGTCCAAATGAACTTTTTGTCTTGCAACCTACTCATAAATTGGGTATTACCTGTGTTTTCAAATGATTGTTGCTATGTTTAAGTGTAGAGGGAAATGGTGATAGGATTTTAATAGAGGTTTTTAACAGTTTTTTAAAAGAATTCTGTCTTGCATATGCAGTCATTTTCAAACCTGGAGACAGCATCTTAATGGCTATAAAAGAGCCAGTTTCCATCAATAGAGATTCTGACTTGACAGATATCTTGAAAATAAATATGCATGGTAATCACTCTGTAAAAATCGGTAGCTATAGATCTTTAAAAAGTGAAGTGTGGACCAAAATAATTGTAATCCTTGTGGGTTTAAATATTTTGTGGGACCATCTAGGTATGTTGACCCTATAAAGCCAAACAAAAGTAGTGGTTGATTTGGTTTTGGGAGGATTAACAAAATTTGTTTGCAGTCTGTTTTCTTATGTGTAAGACTGGACATGGTTAAGGTTATGTGACTCTCAGAAAGTTTATAGTTTGTCAACATGGAAATTAAAATTTATTTTCTGTTTCATCATTTAGTTAATCGCACTTAAGCGAAAGATATTTCCCAGAAGAAGGATACAGAAAGAAGCAAGTCCCGATCGAATCAGGGTGTAGAAGATCTTCATTTGAAAATGATCTACCTCAGCATTCACTGAGCATTTTAAAGCTTGACATCAGGGGATGCTTGGCCAGCTTGGCCTGAAGAAGGAAAAACATCCAGCACAATACTTGTTTTGTGGCGTGAATATAGCCTACTGACCAGGGATTATTTAACCCACACACTAAAAACTTGTGTGGTGAACAGTTCTGAACTGGTTTTACCTTTAAAGTATTTGCTCATGGACTTGTCATTCTCCTAACGAAAGGCTCGCTGACAAGAGACAGCTGCCAAGTTCCCACGGCAACCATCGCCAACTAACTTTAATGTTAAGAAACCCAGGCCAGCTTGGGATTGCTGAGAGACCCTGATTTTGCATTCCAAAGCCTTTTGCTATGGTTTTACATTTTTGGTCTTTTGTTTTCCTTTTTCCCCATTTCCCATTTTTAAAATAGGTAGCTGCTAAGTCAACTAATTATTTTTGCTTCTGAAAATAATGAATTACAATGTCTAAACATGTTTCTATAGATATTTAAATAATGCAGCAGTATCACCTATTGGCAATACCTAAATTATGTATTTTATTAATGTTTAAGACTCTTAAATGGGCTTAAATAACTTACAACTACTGAGAAGCTCAGTGACTGACATCTTAAACACTTTAGCCCCTAAGCGTACTGTGATTTTGATGTGACAGCCTAATTACGAAGGGCTAGAGTTAAGTAGCGGAGCTACTCCTCAGATGTAATCATGTTTGGAAATGTACATATACAAACAGAAGTGCCTCATGTCAGAAATGAGTACTGCTGATGGTACTGGCACCTTATAGTGTTGGTTTTTTAACACCCATCAGTATATTCCAGTTGGTTTCATAATTGCAGGGATCAGCAAAGTTTTTCTGTAAAAAGCCACATAGTGAATATTTGCAGGCCACGTCTGCCTTTGTTGCATTTACTTCTTTATTGTTTGGTCAGCTGAAAACATATTTTTAACCTTTAAAAATGACAAAACCATGTTTAGCTTATAGCTGTATAAAAACAGGCCACCAGCTGGATCTGGCCTGCAGGCAATTGTTGACTGATGATCAGGATTGAAAATTTGTATTTATGTATGACATGCAGCCATATTTTATTTGTATCATTGTGCAGTGGATTTCTGGAGACCAGATCCCATGAATCCTTTTGGAACTCTGACAGATATGTAGATCAGGATCTCAACAGTATTCTTTCAAAATGGCACACACATTTTGTAAAAAAGAACCTGTGATGTAAATATTGTGTTTGTGCTGTAAGGATTATGTATTTCTAAAACTGAAGTCACATTTCAAAAACTGAAGTCTCATACCAACCTACATTTTGTCTAATGCTTGATTTTTAAATCTTTGAAGAGCGAGTTTATTCCGTACTCCCTTGAGTGCTTATACAGTGTGTCAGGGTCTGTGCTGAACACTATTGAAAATAAGTGGAAAGTAGTGTAAGGCTGTGGTAGTATTAATAATTTACTGGGGAATGTCATTTTGTAGGAGGGAAATAATTTCTAAATGGGATTTATCATGTACAACTTTAGGGGGTGTCTGGGACCATTTTTAAAAGTGAAGAATTTATTCTAGAAAGGTAGAGAAACGATTGGGTGTGATGGAGATTTCTGAGGTTTGGAGAATGTAATTCACATCTAATTGTATCAAGAGTTTAATCGATAATGGGATGAATATTAGAACCATAGAATATTCATAGAATCATTCACCTAATGCTTCTATAGAATCATTAAGGACAGAGGAACCTCAGAAGTTGATGAGTAATCAAGTGGTTTCAAAATTTTTAAAGCCTCAGATTCATTTTAGTTCAAATGAAATTCTGTTGAAGGCCAGTGTGTAATACAGAAGGAAAGCTGTTCATCTGGCTTCATGCCAAGGGGTTGCCTCCAAACTCCTAGGCCTCACAGGCAGAGTTTCAAACCGACCTGGACCATGCCCTGCATTTTATCTATAACCAGGGTCAGGAAGATTATGTGACTTGCCCAAGGTCTGACAGCCACTTAGAGGCACAGGTGGATTAGACCCCAAGGCATCTTGTTTCTTTTTTACCTCATCCCCAGCAGGCCGTGTTGACACCCCATGACAAAATGTGACAAGCAGGTAAAGCACCCACTCTGCAGTCAGATTCCTGGGGTTTAAGTCCTAGGTCCTGGACATTGTTGGCTACGATTCAGTTTTCTAAAATGTGAGAGGCGATGCTGGTGTCTAAAGGAAATGACATGTAATGCACCCTGCTCAATGCCCAGTAAATGTCAGTGGCGATGATGGTAGTGGTGAAAATTTGCATAAAGGATCATGTCCAGGCCAGGGGTGAGGTTTTTAGTATAGACAGGATGAAATGATTATATTGCCCTTAGGTAAGTGACACATTTTTTAATTAAAACTTTTCTGCCTACTTTATTTTTTTCAAAAGTGTTTTTTAAAAAGATTATTCTACACATACCACTAAGTATATAAATAATAACTAACAGATCAAGGATCTAAAAGAAAAATATAACCACACTTCAGATCACCAAAACATTTAAGAGAGAAACAGCACCAACCCCACACAAATTCTTGCAGAGTGTAGAAGAGAGAAGGAAAACACTCCCTTTCCTTGAGGTCAGTATAAACCCACACCAAAGCCTGGCTCAATTACCATCAAAATTTGGTACTCTGTTACCATCAGAGACAGGTACTCTGCCAGTTACCATCAGAGAGGAAAGCCATAGGTCATCAATGTCATGGATCCCAAATGAAACACTGGTAAGCCAAATTTAGTTATTCCCCAAAGGAGCAACTTCTTATGATCAAGGTGAGTCCACCCCAGGAACACGAAGTTGGCCCAACACTTCAAATTCAAATGGCCAGGACCGAAAAGAGAACGCATGATAATCTCAACAGAACTTTCTTTAAAAAAGATTATTATAAAACTTTTTAAAGTAGTCTAGCACAAGGACTTCCCATCTGTTCATCAGTTATTGAGATCTTGCCACACTTGTTTGCTCTGTTCTCTTATTTGTTGATATATTTTAAAGTGAATCTGCCTTCATGGAGACAGGAGTACAGGGCCCCGGTTGTTGAGCTAAGGGGTTTCTTGCCTGTGTAATTTCTCCTTCCCATTTGCATTAATAGCTGTGTCTTACTGAGGACCTTCTGTGTACTAAATGCTTCATGTTCATAAACTCCTTTCATCCTCATCCTATCCCTGTTACCTTTGGGGCCTAACTCGTTTAAGTGCCTTGCTTGAGGTCTAACTATTAAGTGGTAGAACACCAGCTTTTGACCTAAGTCACTCCAAAATTTGCTCCTAGCCACTAAGATTCACTTGAATTTGCAAGGGACAAATTGTAACTCAACCTGCTTAAGGAAAAAAAACAAGGAAGCATGAAGGAGACAGGTAATGTGCCAGGACTGTTGCTCAATACAGCCCATCCCTGTCTCTGCACGTTAGCTTTTCTCATTGTGGGTTCGTAGCAGCTCCTAGCTCATCTCTCAGGAAACAGGATGCTTCCTCTCTGGCTCCAACTGTAGAAAACCTTGGTGGAGATGTGTTACTCTGATTGGCTTAGTCTGGGTTCTGTGCCTAGGGGGTGGAGACTTACCAAAAGAAGTAGGGAGGGGTTCTGGGCTGCCCCCGAACACTAACTTTACAGAATAAAGATTGGGTGCACATGGAAGAACAAATTCTAGATTACTCAAGTTGAAGGTAAGTTGCCATACTAAAAGCAATTGGAAAAATCAAATTTGTTGGTTAGAATACAGTGAACCTTATAAATTTTTCATTATTGAGAGGATTCAAAGAAATGTTTGTAAAGCAAACCCTGCCACACAACAAATACTCTATAAATGGCTCACTATTATGGTTCACGATTGGTCCCAAGTTATTTTTTTTGCTTTCCTCTGCTTTTCCTCCCCTGCCAGTCTCACTTGTGGTCGCATACGGTGCCAGCCACATTGCATTTTCCCAAACACCATGTATTGTATTTTTATGCCCCTATATGCTTTCAAATGCTGTCATTATTGCTTGACTTGCTGTGTATTTCTCATCTAGCTGTTAAACTCCTCATATCTCAAGGTCTGTCACCAATAGTTCATCTACTGAGAAGTTTTCCAAGAAACTGACTATATCACCTTGAGTTCTTTGACACAATAAGGAAATAAGGAATGGAATGTTTAGGCTTTCAAATGGCCTTAACAAGATTATTTATGCACAACTGGTTACTAAAAAAAAAATAATGAGAAAACATTGTCAGGAATCCAGGTAATTAGAGTCAATGGATGATATACATGGAGAAGTATTAATGTGGTTTTCTAAGAATTAGCACTGAGACTTGAACTAGGCAGTCTAGGAGTGTGATCAAGTCAATAAAACTCTGAAGCCTTCATTTGTCACATCTTAGATTTAAAAAATGGAAAAATATGTAATTAAAGATATAAAAATGTGCAGAGCTGGTAGCAAACTAAGACAGGAACAAAACAAAATATATTTTTAAATTATTTGCAGGAAAATACATGCAATGCACAGAAAAAAGAATGAAAGGTAATACTGCACATTTAAAATTGTGTGTTATCTCTTGGTAAGGAGATGGAGTTTCATTTTCTTCATAACATTTATTTTCTAAAAATTGATTTACAATAAATATGTACTACTTTTATAACCAGAACAACAATTTCACAGTAAATGTTAGGTGAAACTCTAGTGACCCATATTAAATTTTTAGAGGAAAATAGAATACTCTGTTAGCCAACCACAGGAAAGCTAAACTGATTTCATTTTAAGAGACTTAAAAGAGACTTAGTGTGATGAAACAGTAGTTCTAATTCTTGTGTTTTTACTTTGTTGGGTGAGAATTAAAATTTGAAGCAAACACAGATAAGTTCTTTATTGGGATGCTAAACATCAATAGATGACATAATACAACCTTGATTATTCATGGGACAGGCAACTCATTTCCTTTCTGTTTTTCACATTTCTAAGTGTCCTAGCATTTGAGAAAAGGCAATGGCATTAGTAAGTCACCAGATAGAGATGCTGAGCTGTCTTTGTTATATGTGACAACAAGTTAGTGGTGCCAGACTTTAGGTGGTATGAGAATATGCTGGAGAATTTATTTAAAATGCATATTCCCAGTCCCCACTTACAAAGTTAATTTGGTAGGCCTTGAATGAAGCCTTGGAATCTGAATTTTAACACTGTTTTCTCACTTCATCCTCTGCAAGTGATCTTGATACAAGCTGGTCTATGAATCACACTTTTAGAAACTCTGATATCTGAAGCCATGTGTAATATGAAAACATTTAGAGAAAGGATACAAATGGAGGGAAAAAAAGACAAGTCCTGGGGAACTCCAACACCTGAGTACATTGATGAAAAAAGAATTAGCAAAGATTCCGAGAAGTTGCAAGAACGGTAAGAGGATAATGACAATGTTCTATGCAAGTCAAAGGAAGATACAATGAAGGAGGAAAAAAGAGTGGGCAACAAGTTTTGATTCTTGCTGAGAGTCAAATGAGGTGAGGACCAGAGAATGCCTACTGATTTAGCAACATGGAGGTCACCAGTCACTTTGGAGTTAGCACAGGTTTGAAAAAGTGGGAGGGGCCCAAAGTTGGTTTAGAGTGGTTATAAAAGGGTACATAGTAGAAGAGGAAATCGAGGCAACAAGCTCAGATCATTCTAGAAACTGCTAAGATGCAGACATAGAGGAATGGTAGCTTTTGGAAATAAAACAAGTATTTGTAAAGGTTAATGAGAGGAAGAAAGAAAAAATAGTGGCTAATGTAAGAGTCTTGCGAGACAAGAAGCCATGGAACTCAGAACAATGAGGGGACATCTCTCCTAGCCTAAGAGGAGGGAAGAATGGACAGACGTATGGGTGGGTTGTATAGGTTAGATGGCAGAAGATTTGACAGTTTCAGTCAGAACTACTTACACAGAAAAAATAGGAAGAGCCAAATATTAAGCATAAAAGCAGGCGGCAGATTTGAAGTTTGAGAAGTGGGGAAAGGGGCTTAAAGTGGTAACTGGGGAGAATTAGTTGGCCAGAAGGAAATGGGAGAATCTGGGGCAATGTTGAGGGCCCAATTGAGGCTGGAGTTCTTAAGTTGAAAGTACTACAAATTTGCTCCACTTGGGTAATTTTCTCCAGAGGCAACAGAGCTGAGGTGAGCACAGAGAAAGATAGTTGGATGTTTGCAGAAATAACATTTTGCCAAATGCAATTAAAGCACAGGTTGTTACTTGCAAGAAACTGACTGAAATGATGGAATTTAAATCTAAGACAGGTATGGTGTGTGGAGGGGATGTTGCTCATGGAGAGAGGGAAAGTAAAAGTGTAATGGATTGGAAGTCTTGATGAGACCAGCAGATTGTCATAGTGGGAGCTGATGAGACTAAGTGAGCTGGAAAGATAGGAGGTATTGGTTTGAGGATAGGCTGTATGAAATAGGAATTCTGAAGGTGGAGCAGCTTCGGGTGTGGCCATGGAAGTTGGGGGACTTGGAATGGAGTCATGGCGTCTGCACACAGGTCATTTTAGATGAGGACATTAAGGAACTGGGAGCAGAAATCAAGGGCAGAAGACTGTGCCAGATGCTATAGGGTTCAATGAAAGCACAGGGGGAGCAAAGAGATAGATATCAAAACTGCTTGGGACTTTTCTCCACGGTGGCTGCACTAACCTGCATTCCCTCAAAAAACTAAAAATGGAACTGCCTTTTGACGCAGTGATTCCACTACAGGGATTATACCCTAAGAATCCTGAAACACCAATTCCAAAGAACTGATGCACCTCTATGTTCATAGCAGTGTTATTTACAATAGCCAAGTGTCAGAAACAGCCTAAGTGCCCATCAGTAAATGAGTGGATAAAAAAACTGTGTTACATTTACACAATGAAATAGTATACAGCAGAAAGAAGGAACTCCTACCCTTCCCAGCAGCACACATGGAACTGGAGAATATTATACTAAGTGAAATAAGCCAGGTGGTGAAAGAAATACATCATGATCTCACCTATACGAGGAACCTAATGAATAAAGCAAACTAATGAGTAAAATAGAACCAGAGGCATGGAAACAAGGAACAGACTGACAATGACAAGAGTGGAGGAGGAAGGGCAATAGGGTGGAAAGTAGGGGAAGGGTCTAGTCCAGGAACATAGGTGAATGGCCCACAGTCATGAACAACAGGGTGGAGATTGACTGTGAAAGTTGGGGGGGGGGGCGCTGAGCAGAGGAGAGCAAAGGGAGAAAGATTGGGAAAACTGCAATAGAAAAATAAAATATTTAATTACAAAATTTTAAACAAAAAAGACTGCTTGGGACATCTGCGTAAAAGATTAACTTTCCAAATTATGCATTGATTCTTCCAAAATTTCTAAGGTGAGTGAAATTACAGGGGGTATGCGACAGAATCATGAGAAAATTATGTTGCTTACAGAAGAAAGTGATAGCGTGATCCCAAGGGAAAGGTCTAGGGCAATAGGACGAAAGGAAACCTGAAGAAGAGGTGCAGTGAGGAGGCAAATAAGAGAGATAGTGTGAGAGGGCAGCTGCTATTAAGCTCTCCTGTGGGGACCTGGAGGGAAAGAGCCCCTGGCTAAAGGAGTGTTTGGAACTTGAGAACAAACAAAAGTTTGATGTGCGAAGGGTCACCTCACTACATTTTAATACAATCAATATCATCTCCCAATTATAAGAAAAATTAGATGGGACGACATGTGAGAGATTAGCCTCAAGACTTTGAATGCACTGACTTCCACAGGGTCCTAAACCAGTCTACACAAGCAGTTTTCCTTTTGATTAAATAGTTGTTGATTTCTTAGATCCTTTTTGAGAAATGTTTTCTTAAAGACTCCAAATGCCTGTGACATTTTGTATAGTCTAAGTAAGTCTTACATATTAAAGAACTGTTATATTTTCCTTTCAAAAATTCACATTTGTTAACATTTATAATATTTATAATTAAAACCTATATTTTCTTTGTTGTTAAATGTGTGTGGCACTAGTAGGCATGCATATGTTTGATATTGAGGAAATAGTATACCAGACTCAACCAAATAAGTTATTAAAAGTAACTAAAGTATTTAGCAAGTTGCTGGATGTAAGAATAAGATCCGTATTAGAAATCAACTGGATTTTTATATATCAGCAGCAATTAGAACAATATATAAATAAAATGCATTTATAAATAAATTTAATAAAAATCCAAGCCTGAACAGAGAAAAAATAACTGTATTGAATGATATTAATGTTTAAATAAATGGAAAACGCACTATATTCAAGAATAGGAAAACTCAGTTCTCTCCAAATTATTTTATAGATTCAGGGTAATTCCAATAAAAATCTAGCAGATTTTTTTTCATTGAACTTAGAAAACTGATTCTGAAGTTTATTTGAAAAGCAAAAGTTCAACAGCACAGGCTACTCCTGAATAAAAAAAACACAGGACTTTCATGTTTAGTCAGTGAAACTGACTTCCTTATTAGTCAGTGAAAACTGGTTTTGGGACAGGGATAGTCTGGCTAAATGATCAGTGGAATAAGCTGGAGAAGCAGACTCAAAAACATACAGAAACTTGACGCCTGACATATGTTATAGGAAAGCATGCACTATTCAATAAATTGGTTACCACATAGGCAAAAAATAATTAAATCCTTCCTCACACCATGCACAAAAAATTAATTCTAACTGAACAAATCCTTAAAAATGAAAAAACCTTTATACTTTTATGACTTCAAGATAAGGAGAAGTCATAAAGGTTAATATCCAGCATATATAAAGACCTACAAGTCAATAAGATACATGCTACTCAATGAAAAAATTAGCAAAAACCAAAAATATTTTAGTGAAAAGAAAATAAAAATGTCTAATAAGCATAACAAGATCTTAAACTTATGACTAGAGAAATATAAAAGAATAACCCAAAGATATTTTGCACCTACCAGAATGACAAAACTAAGAAATCCAATTATACCAAGTGATGATGAGTACATTGAACAATTGGGACACCCTATGTTGATGGGAATATAAATTGAAAACCAACTTGGCATTGCTGAGTATCATCTAACCTATGACTTAGCAATTTCACACCTGTATACTCTGTAAAAACTTCAGCATATGTGCAGGAGATTAGAACATTTATAATAGCATTGTTTATACAGGCTGCAATCTTAAAAAATAACCCACCTGTCCTCTGACAAGAAAATGAATGAATAAATTTTGGAATTGTGTTACAGTGGAAAATTGAATATACAGTAGTGAAAATGAAAGAACTGTAGCTACATGTAATAATATAGATTTTTCAGTAACATAATGTTAAGCAAAATGTGAGTGGCAGAATACTACATAGAACATGGTAGAATCTTCTGTACTGTCCCAACACAAACAAAACTAGGCAGGGTTGTTTAAGGACACATACATGTAGTAATGAAACTTAGAAAATGGGAGGAGTGAATATTCACACAAAATTTAGGAAAATGTTTTCAAATATCTCTGAATGGAAAATGGGGAGATGTGATGGAAAGGACTTCCCGAGGAGATTCATTGGGTTCTGGTAAAATTTCACTTCACAAATTAGGTAGTGTATTTATCATACTTTATAACTTACATATGCTTCTGCGACTTTCAAATATAACCTTTTTAAATTAAAATTTGAAAAAGAAAGAAACTGGGAAGCAACGGGCCTCGAGAACATTACCCATAGGCCACAGCGCGCAAGGCGCTCTGAGCCAGCAGCCTCGCGACCCCTCACTCACAGCGGGCGGAGCGCCGCCACCGACTTCACGCCTGCGCACTGCGACCAGCCAATCAGCGACGCTTCTGGGCCAGGCGAGACTGGCTTTCCTCGCGCGCGAATTCGGGGCTATTTCAGAGGAGCGTCGAGGCTTCGAAGCGGGAGCGCTTGGGTGAGGAGCCCGGGCTCTGGTGAGCGGCGTTCTGGCGCCGCTGGGCGGAGGCCTGTGGTTGCGGTCATTAGCCGTTGGGTGGCTTTTCGGGCCTGAGGAGCGTAGGAGTGTGTCCAGGGTGGGAGTCGAGGCAAAGCTTACGCTCGATCTGAGAGGTAAATCTTTCTAGTTGGCTCCACCTGGGGCCTCGGACGGGAACATGAGGGCAGCGCCTTGAGCTCGCAGGGGGCGAGAGAGGCCGAGAGGCGACTGGTGCCCCGGGGCCACTACGGCTGAGGGCGCTACCGGGCATGAGGGGTCGAGGCGGCTACCGGGGAGGGAGAGGACCTCCGCCGGGAAGAGGAGCCCCGGGGCTGATGCGGCGACCGGAGAAGAGGAGGCCCCTGGGGCTGGAGGGCCAAGGGCTTGACCGGGGTCCAGGGGGCGACCGCGGCCGAGGGACCTGGAACGGGCGAGAGGCCGAAGACGGGACCGGGCCGAGGGGGGCGACCGCGGCTGAGGGGCTAAGGAGGCGACCGGGGACGAGGAGGTGACTGGGGCCGGGGGGGCGTCCGGGGCTGAGGGAACTCGAGTGGGAAGAGCGGCCCGTGGGCTGGCGGGGCGACCGCGGGCAAGGACGCCACCGGGGCCGAGGGACCCTGGACGGGCGATGGGTCGACCGGGGGCGAGAAGACGACCTGGGCCGAGGGCCACGGGGGCGACCGGGGGCGAGGAGAAGCCCGAGGGTGAGGCACTTGGAGCGGGGAGAGGGTTCCCGGGGCCGGCGGGGTGACGGGGCAGAGGGACCTGGAGTGGGAAGCGGGGTCCCGGGGTTGGGGGGCCACGTGGGCGACGGGAGCAGATGGAGTGAAGGGGCGACTTGGGCCCGACGGGTGGGGCCCGGGACCGGTGGAGTCCCCCACCCGGCCGAGCGGGCTGGCAGGGCCGAGGGCTAGCTCGGTCCGGGTGTGGGCGGGCTTCCAGTCCGGGGAGGGGGCCGGGGGGCGGCGGGCGCGAGGCTGTGGGCCGAGCGGGGTCCGACAGGCACCCTCGGGGCCCGTCCGTGCCACCACGACTTCGCTTTGGGACTGATACGCAAGAACTGTGTCAGCCCAGATTTAGCGGGACTCGGGCAGAGGCTGGAATAAGGGTCTGTGCGCCCGGGCTTCTCTGAACTCCCCGTAGNGGGGGGCGGCGCGCGCGCGAGGCTGTGGGCCGAGCGGGGTCCGACAGGCACCCTCGGGGCCCGTCCGTGCCACCACGACTTCGCTTTGGGACTGATACGCAAGAACTGTGTCAGCCCAGATTTAGCGGGACTCGGGCAGAGGCTGGAATAAGGGTCTGTGCGCCCGGGCTTCTCTGAACTCCCCGTAGCGGCGCACCTGCAAGCAGGGTTGATGCTCTCATTGTCTCCACTTTTGGACCGTAAAAATAAATGAGGAGATTCCTAAATGTCGTTCAACTAAGATCATCTTTGATGCTTCTAATTTTGAGGTCTACCGGTTTATTTAAATGATATCTTTGGATTCAGACGGTTTGAAATATTTATTTTTTTTTGAAGTCAGGAAACATCTAAATATGTTGCCCTCTGGAAGAAAACATAGCGGGAAACCTGGGAAGATATCAATGGAGGATCAGCTTCTAAGAGCCTTTGACTTTGGGAAAGAAGATAGAAAACATCTGAGTGGTCCAGAGGAGGATGTGACTCATGGTACAGTATATCTAATATTGCTGTGCAGTGACCATGCCCTACAGTTCATTTATTTTGAACCTCCCGAATTTTAAATGATAGTAAAACTTTGTCAAGCATTTTAATATAGTTCATGTTTCTCATCTGGAGTTAGAGTAGCTTATATAGCTACTTGCATTTTCAGTCACTATTCCCAAAATGTCTAATAAATAGTACATGGCTTACTCTGACATTAATACAGGAAAACTTGCAAAATTGTTCCTGTAAGATGGTCCTGGATCTTGATTTAATTCCACCTGATTTACAGAGAAAGCACTGTGATTATGTATCTCCTTTAAAAAATTCATGTGGCAAAAAACTTAAATGACCTCAAAACTAAGATACTAAAATTACCAAAGTAGCATACTTAATTTTAAAAACATTTTAATTTTTTTATTGTTGATGCAGCAAAGACTCCAGCAGTTGATAAGCTTGGGAAGAAAAGGACTTCTGCAGGACTACTTAAAGATATGGGGTAATGTACTCAAAATAATTTTTGCCTGTTAGATAAAGCACTTTAAGAAAGTACTTTGGTTGTCCAATGAGTATTACATGTAAAATACTGGGTGTGGGATATTTCTTCCAAAACAAGCATGATATTTTATGGCTCTCTAATTAAAAGTCTTTAAATGTACTTTGTTTACAGAGGTGAAGTACAGAGTATGCTGCAAAAAATTGGAGGTATGTTTTAGGAGATACTTGTATTTAATCATTATTTTAAGCCAAATAACTTGTACAATAATCAGTGTATTCAAGACGGTCATTTAATGCCTTGTTCTTATATATACAATTTTGCATAAGTGTACTACGTAATTTAGCTCCATAGATTTTCTTACTTAACCTTTTCCAGTTATTGATGTGAAGAGTGCAAATGGTACTAACAATGGTGAGTAGTACTAGAATGGTGCTTTTATTTTATACCTGTGTGAATTTAATGGACTGAAATTTTAGGACAAAATGGATTGGAAAAGTCTTTATACTTTGAATGTTTTTTTGTAGACTTTTCTACAGACTGAACACACACACATACCTATATATATGTCAGTTTTCCTTTTTCTCAATTTAGTTATTTTGTATGACAGTCTTTTGTGTTTTTTTCTGTAGCAGTGTAAATTCTGTAGCAGTTATCTTTTTCAGCGTAAATTGAAGCCTTTAACTTTTTATTGTTATTTTTACATTAAACAATGTAGTTGAGAATTTAAAACAGCCTTGCTAGATAGTAATAAATGTATACTCAGATAAGAAGTTCATAAACTTTAAATATGTCAAATGTCAATTACATGAACTGTGCTGGAGATATAATACCCAAAAAAGAGTCAATACTTGACTTCTCTATATGGCACATTCATCACACAGTCAAGTCTTTTATGAAAACTTTGCTCTATTGGGTAGTGGCAAAATGATTATTTTGTAATTATATATATATTTTTTATTGATAGATATTGGATATATAAAATATATAATAATGCAGCTTCATAATAATTACTGAAGAATAACTATTGATGGTAGATCTGTATGCACATGTTTAGCAAAGCATTACTTAAAAAGTATTAAAATTTCATGAAATACAGTACTTAGGGACAAAAATCTGCTATAAAATTCCCCATGAAAGTATTCAAAAAAGGTTATATAAAGAATTTATCTAGGTACTTCCTTAACATTTTTCTATGCTCGATTTTTGTGTCATTTACAAAATTATATGCTTAAAATTATCACCAACTACATTTTTAAAAAAT
Organism: Sturnira hondurensis; assembly: GCF_014824575.4. Taxonomy (NCBI): domain Eukaryota; kingdom Metazoa; phylum Chordata; class Mammalia; order Chiroptera; family Phyllostomidae; genus Sturnira; species Sturnira hondurensis. The sequence goes on along the minus strand of NW_028090067.1, from coordinate 8,604,162 downwards.
AATTCTCTTACAACGTTGTATCCTTTTTGGATTTAAAAAATACTTTTGTGTGTTTCATATACTGAATTCTAACAGTAATTCATCTAAATGTGTTGTTTCAGTTGGGGAGTATTTTATAAATTTAGAAAGATTTAGCCTTTGTTGTTTTCTTATGAGGAAAGTAAAGCCCATCCTTGAGACCCTTTTTTCCTTTTATTGGCTCTTTTTAATCATCTATAAATTTTAAAAAGTCTCTAGCTAGGAAAATCAGAACTGAGATACTAATAACTAAAAGTTTTCTTAGAAAAAACCACCTCACTTTTGATATACCTATTTTAAATTTAATTTTAAGTGTCTTTCTGAAACTGTTAAACCAACTTTACCCATATTTATTTAAATATGTGGGCACAAAATACGTAATTTTCTTCAATATTGCATTTTAATGAATATTTTATTTTCCATATAGTTGACATTAGCAGTTCTCTTCTTGCAAAGAAAAAAAGACTAGTAATGTATACCAAGGCTTCCCTCAAAACCAGTAACCAGAAAATTGAACATATTTGGAAAACCCAACAAGATCTAAGGTATGATTATTGGTTCTTTCACAACTGTAACATTTTTATCATTTAATATTATTCATTAGTGCACATTATGAAAAATACTGTTGTCTGTTTATTGGAGTCTCCAGTAAAAATATTTAGCTTGATTTTTCTCTAAGTCTTTTAGTCCAGTACACTCACTCCTTCATAGACTTGAAATATATTTCCTAGAAATCAATAGGTTATTGCTTTCCCCTTTTAAATAAAAGTTAAGATGTTTTTCTCTAAAGATAATTTGTCTTTGTTATAAAAATACACTAGCTGAATAAAAAGTAAATGTCAGCTGTTTAACAGTGTGGAAAAAGATCAGTCTTAATATTGTAAATGATTTGTATATTTAAGCTGAAGTAACTTCTTTGGCATAAAATCATTTTGTACCAAAATAGGCAAAAACTAAGTAGAATGTCTATTTGGAAACATCTGATATGATAAATATAATGGCTTCATTGAATTTATCATGTCAAACTTATATACAGTAGGAGAAAATGACAAACTGGCAGTAAAATGGAGTTTTCTGGAAAATTCATATATACAACAAAATGTTTTTACTTTTTGAGAGCTAAAGTATATGGGAGGGTTTTTGTGTTAGGTTTAGGAGAATAAATATGTTTGGAATCATAATTTTACTTCTAGTTTCATATCTGAAATTTTAGAGTGCTTTTATTGCTTTCTTTATTACAGTAAATTATGTAAAGTCAATTTTGTTTTTACTGTTTTTCCCATATTGATATGAAGTATGACATATCAATTTTTTACAGGCAGAAGCTTAGTCAGGAATTTTCTCAGCAGTTTCTGACTTTGTTTCAGCAGTGGGAGAGAGATGTGCAGAAAGCTGAGGAACAAGAAGAAAAACTAACTGTATGTAACATCATGCTTAACCTTATTTAACCAAGTGTCAAGTAGGAATGGAGAGCCTAGCCTTGTAGGGGACCCACAGAACTCAGGTTTCACTGCCCATTGCTGGCTATATGTTTTGGTCCTGCTGAATGGTAAATCAGAGAGATATAAGCACAAACCACATTCATAAAAGCTGATGGTGTTTGCTTCCTATATTGATTGGGATTCTTTTAGTTCCAAATGACAGAAATTTGCCAAAGTACAAAAGGATTATACATTTACATAAAAGAAGACCCAGGGTTAGTTTAGCTTCAGGCATAGCTGGGTGGTCTGGGGAACAATTGCTCATGTGGTATCATCTTGGCACTGTCTCGTTCTTAGGCTGTCTCAGTGTGGTAAGATAGGTTGTTGCAATCCCAGACAAGTTCAGTAAGCTCAGTGGACTCTAGCAGAAAAGTAACTCTAGCAGAAAACTCCTCTGAAGGAAAATCACTGATCAGTTTGGACTGTTTGCCCATTATTGAACCAATCATTATGGTCAGAACATGATTTACTCTTGCATTAACCTATTTAGTGGGAGATGGAAGTCAGCACCACATATATAACCACGTTATCCTTTTATTCCATACTTAACATTGTTTGTGAAATTATCACACGTCTTATCTAAGAGCTAAGGTGCTATTCCTAGCAAATAATTTTAAGTGTTGGTTGACCAGCCCAGTTATACAAATGTTAAATTTAAATATAACAAGGGGAGACATTGAGTAAGCCACTGGCGTGAGTCTAGATTTCAGGAAAGAAATAAGAAACATATTAAGTTGAATGAAACCATCAAGGGAGTGATTGTAAATATAAAAGAGAAGTCTAAGAACTGGGCCTTTAGATCTCAATATTTAGAGTTAAAGACGAGAAGGAGTTGCCTAATAAAGAAAACCAGTCTAAGCAAAATGAAGCAAGCCGTTTAAGCAGAGAGGATTAACTTTTTCATATGCTGCTTATAGGCCAAATAAGGTAGATTTGGCAAGATGAGGGTCATTGGTGTTGATCAGAATGGTTCTATCAGTCTTGAACAGAGTGATTTTGGTGAAAAAGTAAGTGCAAAAACCCAGCTGAAATGAGTATAAGAATGGGAAAGAAATGGGGTAGTAGCCTGAGTAGAAAAGGAATAGTGCTTTTTTTTTTTTTTTGGTCTTTTAAAAGAATGCACAAAGAGCAGCATGTTTGTATGCTGATAGATTAGAGTTCACATATAGTAAGTTTATTTAAAGCCATTCAGAGTAGTATGTTATTATTCTTACTAGATAGAGCTTATAGTTATTGTTAATGACAAAATCTAGGGTATTAATATGTAAAGGAATGGCTGAAGTAGGGTGGCAGCTAAAAATCATTGGTGAAAGACCAGCATTATCAGAAGGATCATCTCTGTTGATATTGAAAGCACTAAGAATTAGGACATGTTTTGAGTATTGTTAAGATTTCCTAGTTAATGACTGGTAGGATTATATATTGTTGTATATCTATGGTGAGCACAGATTATTTAAATTTTATTCTAATAGTTGTTAAAATTTTAAAGGTATTGATTTTAAAATTACCTTTAAACTTTTTTGTGCTAAATTTAAAATTATACTCAAATTGATATCACATAAGTTTTTCTTTTACATTTGTAGAATTTGTTTCGACAGCAACAGAAGGTTTTTCAACAATCTAGAGTTGTTCAGAGCCAGAGACTGAACGCAATTAAACAGTTATATGAGCAGTTCGTAAAGGTCAGTTGTATTTGGTAATAACATTCTTACAAAACAATTTATGTTGGAAGTAGAAGATAATTTTTTTCTAAGTTTATGGAAAAATATTTTGCTTATGCATTTAAAATTTTCAACTACTTTCCATTTTTTTAAATATTTTATTTATTTATCTTTAGAGGGGAAGGGAAGGAGAGAGAGAAAATATCAATGTATGGTTGCCTCTCGTGAGTCCCCTGCTGGGAACTGGCCTGCAACCCAGGCATGTGCCCTGACTGGGAATCAAACCGCGATTCTCTGGTTTGCAGGCCCGTGCTCAATCCACTGAACTACACCAGCCAGGGCTACTTTCCATTTTGGATTCACTGTTTATTTAAGTACTATACTCTACTTTAACATTCTAATGTTTTTGTCTCAATAATTTAAAATAGGAAATGGTAAACTGGGAATTTTACCTAAAAATGTACATATTATGCACAAAATTTGTATTTAATATTAGCACTAGTATTCTCTATTAAACTGAAAGTAGAAAATTCATAAATCATTTCTAGATAGACTTTTACTTGTCTTTGTATCCACAGCGTTTGTTCAGTAGAAAGTACCCAATTGATATTTCTTTTAATTTCAAATGTTATATATGTACTTTGTGGCATATTTGCTTTTAGAATTATTAATAATTTATGTGAAGACAAGTTGTGTTAAAAAAGTATTTCCAATCACCTTGCTGTAACACTCTCTGAAAACCATTTGTTGATTGGTGTGGAGGCTTGATAAAGTACTAGAAGAGATTTCCTCTAAATGTCAGCACTAAAAATAACAGGATAGGAATTTTAGTATATTTGACTCTTCTATTCCCTTATTCGTTCCACATCCAGTTATTAGAAGGTCCTGTAATTTTTACCTCTGCAATGGTTTTCTTTTACATTTTTTTCATTCTTTGCTTATACTATTAAAACGATTTCTCTGTTCTATGATCCATTCTGCATAATTCTGCCATATTATTTTCCTAAGACATTATCTCATCCCTCTTGAAAAACTATCAGTAGTTTCTCATTCTAAATTCCTAAGTAGTCAAGATTTCTTCCCACCTATAATGTAAACCCTCTTTTTATGCTTCATTTACTACATTTGACCATTATACCCACACCTCCACATAATTGCTTTCTCTGACTTACTGTATACTTCCATGATTTTGTTTATGCTCTTACCCTAGGAAACTTTTTGCTTTATCTATTGATCTTATTCCTTTTCCAACTAATTTAGAATTAATCATCGTTTTCTACTACATAGCCACAGCAAGTTGTGTTTCTATGTCTATTATAAAATTTTGTGTCATTTTCATTCATGTTTGTTGTCACTGGAATAAGGGAAGGATCACATATTATTATTTTTAAATTTATCCACAGCACTTAACATAGTACTTTTTATCCAGTAGGCATTAGGAATATTATTTATTGGATGAACAGTAAATTATTATGATTTTTTCTCATATATTGAAGAAAGGTTTACTATAGGTCATTTAATACCTGAGGAATTCTCATCACATTTGACTATTAGTCATAATAAGTGGGTTACAACTTGATATTTAGAAGGATTTTTAGAAATTTTCAAAATTACGGTATTTATTAATTTGGGACTTCCAGTCTTTTTCTTTTTACTATGTTAGATACTGAAATCTTAACAGTTCATTAACCCATTGTTTCAAGCAAAGTACACTACTGTTATACCTCCTGTAGTAATATTTAATTCATGTCTAACATTTTAAAATTATTTAATAGGTATTTTGATGTATTATTTAGAATATTTGGAATAAAGAATATTTGGAATAATAGTATACAAATTAGAATATTTGTATACTATTTGAATTTTAAAATATTCCTACTTTTGAAAATTAATTGTACAAGTTTAGAATTTGAGATGAAAACTGATGGTTTATAACTGAACAAGTCTTTTGTGTTTTAGAGCATGGATGACTTGGAGAAGAATCAGGATATTCTCCTTACTGGTGCACAAAATGAACTTAAAAAAGAAATGGCTTTGTTGCAAAAACAAATTATGATGGACACTGTAAGTTATGATAGTAAACACTGAAAAAGTAAGGATTATAACGTAAGCACTGAAACATTTTATTTGTTGAAATATGTATAACACTTATCTAAAAATTAAACAAATGTTTAATATCTCCTTTCATGAACAGCAGCAGCAGGAGATGGCAAATGTTCGAAAGTCTCTTCAATCCATGTTATTCTGATGACTCTTTGAAGGAAGAATTTGAACCTAAGTAATATGATACAATTATAACATTAGCAAAGAGGCATATAAGTCTTAGAGTGCTTTAAAAATTCTAGTTCAAATATTACATTGTGTTAATCATTAGCTTAAGGGCAAGCCTCCTCTTCCTCTTAACCTTCCAAATAAAATCTAACAGTTTTGTGAGTAGCAGCAACCCCTAAACTGTACGTGCCAAGCTTTCTGCCTTTTAATAGTAATAGTGAATTTTTCTCTGTAACACTTGTCAATTAACTTAGCAATAAAGATTATTTACTTTCAAGTTTTGGCTTCAGTGTATCTGTATCAGTCCCAAAAGGTAGAAAGCACAAATATAGGAGGTTATATGAATGGCTGTCCCTTAAGAAAAACATAAAACCTATTTTTATACATATATCTTTTTATATATGGTCATTAAGTTACACAGCTAATTCTAATGATTGAATTTCAAAAGAAAATCTGACATAGGAAATTTATTAAAAAACAAGTTAGTGTTGTGGAATAAAACTGCTAAACACCATTAAGATAACTAAAAAAGATATAATAGCCATTCTAAAATACAGATATGCACACTGGCTGGGTAGCTGGGTTGGTTAGAGCATCATCCAGATACACCAAGATTGATCTCCAGTCAGGGCACAAGAAGTAACCAATGAATACATAAATAAGTGGAACAACAAATCAATGTCTCTCTCATCTGTCTCCCTCCCTATCTAACTAGAGGGGGCTGAAAGGGTAAAAAGGGGAAGAGTTGTCAAGGAACATGTATAAAAGACACACAGACAAAGCCAGACAAAGGGGGTAGGCTAGAGGGTGAGAAGTGGAGATGGGTTGGTGGGGGACTTGGGGGGAGAAATGAAGACAACTGTTCTTCAACAACAATAAAAAATAAAATCAATAAAAAATTCTTCAAAAATCAATTTTTAAAATGTCATTTCCACAGACATCAAGAGGCCATATAATTGAGCTAGTCTGAAATTAAATAGCACATGCTTGTGGTAATGATTTAAAAGCATATCATTAACATACCTAATTACTTATGAATTAAGTACTTCACATCTGTCTTCAAAGATACATTACCTACAGTGTTTTTTTTTTCAGTTTCAATTTAGAGTAGTAGAACTATCTATTATTAGATTTTAGATTCTTTTTGATTTTACATTCATTTCCAGATTTGAATAGTTAATTCTTATGCCTTGTCTTTTAAAATGTATATTTGAAAAACATAAAACGTGAAACACTTGATTTAATAATGAAAGAATTATTTCAGCGTTTTAAATAAGTTAAACTTACAGTTTTTTCTCAAATTGCTTTCATTGAAGCACTCAAAACAAAAAAGGTGCCCCCCTCAAAAAAATGCCCATTAGGAGTGATTCTTCTCCTGTTTTTCCATGTTTTCAATTCTAGGTTTTTTCCCATAACCCATTCTTAATCTTAGTTTTGAGGTTTTCAAAGTTTTTAAAACAAGCCCATACTGATTCTCCTTTTCTGTGATAACTCACACAGGAAGAAATTAGTCCTTCACCATTAACAAACACCTGACATTAGGGGGACAGTTTACTTCCTAAATTTTTGCATTTTGTAAAGGAGTTTCCTTTTAAAGCAAAGTATACGTTGGAATATATTTCTAAGAAGGTCCTTATTTGAGTTTACCAATTTTAAAATGGTCAAAATAAGTACCCTGGAGTGTTTTGTGTCCTTAATTCACATAAATATTTTTCCTTTTAAGGAATATCAACTTCCACTTTTTTCATTGTCTTTTTCTTGCTTAAGATATAGTTAACATTCATTACTCCTTTTTTAAAAAATTATTTCATCATATGGTCTATAGAACTGCTGGATAAAATTAAAAATAAGGTAAAAGGGGAGTCTGAAAATTGGTATCACCAAAGAGCTTTGTGATAGTTCTGTTATTCATAATGAACACTTGTAAGAGTGGAAGGTAAGAATCATTACATAATGTACTCAGTAGTTAAATAACTGATACTCATTTTATCTCCTTTTTACCTCCAATGTATAGTTGTAACTTTGGCTGATACTATAAAGAGATATTTTTGCCATGTTTTATAAATTACTAACTTTCCTATGTCAGTTGTGCTTTAAGTGCTGCTTTTTTTCATAAAAGGGGATGTTTAATGGCCACCTTTTTGTGACAGTGAAATTTTAATTCAGAATATCAAGAAACAAGTTACTCTCACTGTAAAGATTCATTTGTTTTTCTGAACTAGTAGACAAATTGCTTTTATTTAACACAAATTATAGAAAGTTATAGTAGCCATTTTCAATTTTGATTGATAATATTAAGCAAGTATTTCCTTTAGTACAATAGCAGTTAACATTACCTCTTTTGAAAATGGCTAATAAAAATCATATGTCATCATTCAACTTTAACTAGAATATTACAATCCATGCACTTAAATAGTGTTATAAACTCATCGCCTTTTTGCAATAAAAGCATCATCTTCAATATGGCTAAAAATTCTTTAAGTCTTGAATTTTTATGTAGTTTGGCAATGAAAATCCTGAGTGTCTATAAGAATTTCTAAGACAGACTGCTATTTAGAATTACTGTAGTGTACATTCTTATCCCCAGAAAACTTAAATTTCTTTCTTTGGTTTGGTGTCTAACTTATAGATGATATTACTCTGATAATATCTGTAGTTAAAAATGTTGATACACAATGGGGACTTCACAGCTAAGACATACATAATGGAACCTATAGGAGTTAATGGTTTATATTCAAATATAACCTTATTTGATAGTATACTAGCCACCTGCAAAAGGGGACTTCCTTCACTCCTAGGTTCCCCTAACTGCTTCTCCTCTTTTCCTTGGGCTATTAGTCAATATGCTTGTGAACCTGTTCAGGTGCTTGATGACATGAAGTCTTGAAGATATTTAGATGAAGGTGTCTTGAAATTTGCAGGCACAAAGCACTAAAGTATATCATCATATCAAATGAAGAAATGACCTTTAGAAGCAAAAAGAAAATGTAAAATGGATTATGGTCTATCTTTTCTGAAGCAACATCTATCCCTCCTGCCTTCCACCACTACCTGCATCTCAAACATTAACTGAAAATTCTTCATTGAAAATTTTATACTTTAGAGTACTTTTATATAGTGTATTTTGCCATGCATAATGCACACTTTTTTGCCCAAAATTTTTAGGGAAAAATAAGGATGCTCATTATACATGAGTATGATGATTACCTACCATGGAGTATAATAATGCATTATACATGGCAAAATACTGTATTTCTCATTTGGACCTCATATAGTGCTCTGCAACATGCAGGGCATTTCATAGTTACAGAATCTGAGCAGAGCAGTGAAAGCCTAGACTAAAATACAAAAGCTGGAGAGTAACTGAAAAGTCTTGACTCCACATTCTTTCAATTCTTTGCTGTGCAACAAAGCAACCAATTTCTACTAGAAGGGACTACCAGATATGAGAAAATCATTCCATCATATACATTTCTTACTCCTTTGAGATTAGTTGTAAGAAAGCAAAGGCCTAAGGAAGTGAAGTAGATGTCCCTTGTGTGGATCCCTCAAAGTTCTGCAGGACCAAAAGAAAAAAAATGCCTGGAAAAGATAACAGTTGATGGGGGGTGTACACAAAATTTTGTTGTATAAAAAACTGAGGAAAGCACACTATTTAAAAACTTTCCCAGAGACCAGGGGTAAATGCTTCCTTTTAGAAAAAGAAGCCTCTTGGCTCCGCTGCTGGAGTTGGAATGAGGAGAAAATCTCCCTACCATTTACTTGGAAAACTCACAGTTGTATTTTTAAGGACTTAGGTTGGTGGAAGCCAGATACGTAGACTATTTCTGTACTCAATAAAAAAGCGATTTACAGCTTAAAAGAAGTAGTTTTACAGAAACATTTACTGTATAGACTAACGGTGAGACTACCTGATATTTCACTGAAATGACTCAAGCATAGTGTTATCTGACATCTGTTAAAAAAATCTTAGTAGAAAAGAACTTACCATTGCTATCCATAGAACAACATATTCGTCTACAAAATTATTGAAGTACTGGTCTAAAAATAAAAGACCTGGGCCAAAAAAGACAGTGTCTTGAAGATATAGTTCACTTTTAGTCATGTGGGCTATCTACAAAAAAATAAAATAATTTCACTATTAAATTTTCAACATTTTAGCTTTTAATTTCAGAACAGAACTGACTATAACTATTAAGACAAATAAGGATAAAGAGCATTTAATCTCATACTTGATATGAAATACTGAATCTAAAACTTCCAAAATTCATGACTGAATGATGGGATAGCTTATTAAAGTTTCCAATATTTTAATTTATTAATATCAGAAAGTTGTATTAGTTAATTATAGTTAAATAATTAACTTACTACATAGTAAAGAATCTCCCTGAACATAACATTAACTCATCATAAATTTTACTTGGAGAACAAATAGGTAACTACATATTGTGATGGTAACACCACAAAAAAACTACCCATTGCATGAAATAATTTCCAGCTCTGTGTTTGAGGACCATGTAAGTTATTTATACTGTGAATCATTAAATAATTCCTTACCACCAATTTTTGTGATACTTTAGCAAAGACACATCCAAACATTAGGGTATAAAGACAAGGATGCTTTTCAAACACATTAGTTGCTGACTTTTTATAGATCATTACTGCCAGTATAATAATTATTCCTATGTGAAGTCCAGGTGACAAGACGCTGGTACCCTAATGGATAAAGCAGAAAATCAACATCACATTTTAAAATTATATTTATTACATTCCATTTTCTGAGCATCTATTTTGTTTTAGGAACTAGGGAGCTGAAAAACAGTATGATGTAGTATAGGACCTAAAGGAGTATATGGGCCTTAGCAGTGTTTTTCAAATTCTCACAGTACTCCAGAGTTAGAGATACAGTGTTATAGATGTTTGATTCCATTTTATATACATCACATTTTAAGCTAATAAACACTGAAAAAGTATAGTTTATTCTATACCAAGGTTTACTGTGCTAAAGGCCATCATCACCTGGACTACAAAATTAACATGTTTTTGTCCAGATATATCTGTCTTAGTCTGTCTCAATATCAACAACATCTCCATTTTTTGGTATTTAGACTGCAAATGCATTTTATATAACACTCTAAAATCCAACCCATTGCATTTTTATCTATGTGAATAAGGAGTATCTCAGCACTGCTTATCTTGAACAAAATATTGAAATAAATTTGATATTAAGACTTACTAAATCAATAATCATCAATTTAAATGTGTTCATTAAAATAGACTTAAGTTTACATGTTATAAATAACTTACTATAAAATTACAGTAATACTATAAAATATAAAATAAAACATAGTGAAAACAAAAAATTCAACTAGTAAGATAGTGCTTTTATCTCTATTACGGTTTTATAGATTTTATGCAAGAAAATATGCTAAAAAAGAAAAACATCAGTTTAAGAGTTTGAAGTCAATCACCTCTTAGCTGTAGCATCAGATTTCTTTTCTTCCTTCAAACAATTCATCAATTATTTCTTAGTAAAATATTCTCTAAAGTGGACACTGATCTTACTAAATAACATTTTCTTTAGTGGAACTTGTATTCCAGCTACAGCTCTATTTTACTATCCATGGTCAAGCATCTAGTATACCTAATTGCTTTATGCACAGTAATGTACTGAGGTCGACAGACAAAACACCTCAAAAAACAAATTAATCTTTCCAAATATATCAGAACTCATTTATCTAAACAAGTTTTAAACTTTGCTTTTGGATGATGTATATAAAATGTATTCATAAATATTGATAATTTATGAATTATGTGGATTCCTTTGAAATTGTCTTGTGAGTCAATTTGTATATCATTTAAGAGGATGATACTTAATTTTTAACTGAAAATGCTGTATTTCATATTTATTACTCCTCTTATTTATTAGACCTAGCTCCAAATGACTGACTCTTTTTCAAAATCAAATCCACCTTTAAAAGACAGAAAATTTTAACTATATTTAGCACCAAAGAAATCAAAGAGAATGAGCCATAGCTTAAAGCATTAAGAAGCATTAGAAGATTGTCTTCTAAAAAAACATTCCACAAATGTTTTGATAGAAGATGGCATCCCTGGAATAAGTATTTATACCCCTAAGTTCACCTACCTGGGAGATGACAGTGTTTTTTAAAAAACATAGGCTTGTGTTATATTGTTTAAAAACTTGGCAGGAATTTTAACTCCCACGTAAAGTATTAAAGAGGTTTTAAGAAACAAATATGAATAAATACAAAAATATTAGAGCATGAGCAAAGTGTAAAGAACAAAGCACAAGGTCTATCCACTCAATTTAAGAATTAAAGTTAAAAAATTTACCTTTTAAAATAGAATGGTTTTAAAAAATATATTTCAATAAAATTCACTTTGCTAGTGATACATATCTGATATGTAAAACCATGACCTTGGTAGCCTTCTACCCATTCAATCAGCAACTCATTCTCTATCTTTTCCTCTTATTAGTGTAAGACACAAAATATAAGAAAACAGGTGGCAACTCTTAATTACATACAGTAATGAAACAGTGGACGAATAAATGAAATGCCAGAAAAGTCTATGCAGAGAGGCTATAAAAAGGGGAAAGATGCTTTATCATCAGTCTAAACTGTTTTTAAAATGCTTTTGTGTTAAATGCCTACAAAGAATCTTTAAAAATATTTAGTTCTCTTCCCCACTCTTGAACTTCTGTGTACTTTTAGTATCTCTGTAGCTGGTGATAAGTAAATGTAGCATGAAATTAATACTAAATGATGATGAAATTAATCTCTTACTGCTATAGTGGATCCATTCTTGCCAACTCCACCATGGAGGATAACATGGAAATAATTTGAACAGGAAAATATTGCTCCACCTACAACTCCAAGAACTGGAAAGATCTTCAATTTTATTTCTAGAATGGGTATCTTTAGAGGTAGAGGAAAGAAATAAATCATTAAGAAGCTAGAATTTCTTTTCCTATTAAATATTAAAGAAACATTATGATATGACCCTGTACAATAAGTTATCATTTTTCTTATAGTCAAACCTTAACTTCTGGAATGTACACTGAAGTAGTAACTTTTCTCTTAATGGTTTTACTCATCAAGTGAAAAATGAATCCACCAAATTCAGCTAAGTCTAATTGCATAATTATGATGAGACATTTAACCTCATAAAGTTTCCTTGACTTAAAGGAATGAAAAAGGACAGTTCTCTTGGATTTAAGATTTCTGAAAAGCAGCATCACAGGGAAGTCAGACACCATGATCTACATCATGAATGTGACAAATAATCATGATGTGCATGCATGTAAAAATGTTGTATACTTAATATCCAAATGAAACCTCTAGCAGTGTTATTTATTTACCTTTTGGTCAGTTGCTGTTCAAAAAATCTCCAAAGGCAGCAAAGGATTTAAAAAACAGTAACAATGAATTGTCAAAAGCTGTAGGTTATTGTATTTTGAAAACAGACTTTGAAATATTCTACTAAAATTTGTGGAAATTACATAATATATACCCTTTTTCAGATTGGCTTTTTCCACTAAGTAATATACATTTAAAGTTCCTCCGTGTCTTTTCATAGATTGATAGCTTTTTTTTAACATTAACTAATATTCCATTGTCTGAATATAACACAGTTTATCCATTCACCTACTGAGGGACATGTTAGTTGCTTCCAAGAACTGGCAATTATGAATAACTGTGTTCAAGTTTTTATATGGGTATAAGTTTTCCACTTATTTGTATAAATACCAAGGGATCTGATGATAAGAGTATGTTTAGTTTTGTATCTTGTACTATTTTCAATGGAGGTATAATACAGCTTAGTGATTAAAAACAGAGAGTCTGGATCAGTCTACTTAATTCCTAGCTCTAGTACTCATTAGTTGTGCGTTCTTAGATAAATTAATTAATCATTCTAAAGTTTATTGATAAAACAGAAGAGTGATAGTATCTATCTTACAGGAGTGTTCTGAGGATTAGATGAACAATGGCAGTAAAATGTTTAGGATCATAATAAGAGTTGAATAAATGATAGTTGTTGGCTGGCGATATTATTCTTATTCTTCCTAACTCTATGGGCATGAGGTTGTAAGTCAGCCAGTGCTGTGGACTTAGGATGTAGAGACAAAATAATTTGTTTCTTCATAGTTTCTTCCTAGACAAAGCATGAATTTATGACAGTAGCTTCCTGAGAATCATCTTTAATCAAAATACTGAGGTCATAAATGAAGCAGAAAATAAAAACACTCTTTAAAATGGGAAACCTCACCTCATAATATATTATAAATGCAAATTAGCAACATTCCTTTCCTAATACTGAGGGACCAGTTTCAAATGTAAAATATTTTATTGAATTTACTTTTCTAAATATCTATTTTTATGAGATAAATTTTGACCTGGAAAAGGTGTTTCAACTAGTGTGTTTAATTTTGTGTATCAGGGAAATGGGGTTGTTTTCTATATGGTAATATATTCATGCACAGGGGAAAATGCCATTAGGTATATAGGATAAAAAAGCTATAAAACAAAGGGAAAGGGTTAAAAAATAGAATGAACATTAAATATAATGCTAAGGATTTCTGAAGAAAATTAACAATGCAGTTTTCTGTTATGAAATGTTAAAAGGACTTATATAAGAAAAAGAAGATGATCAAAACTATGAAAAGTAAAATGACAAAAAAACTCACAACTACCAACAACTGCACCTAAAAAGAAAGCAAAAGCAAACTAAGCAAACAACTACAACAGTAACAGAATCACAGAAATGAAGATCACGTGGAGGGTTATCAGCAGAAAGGGGGGAGAGGGGAGGGGAGAATGGGGAAAAAGATACAGGTAATAAGAAGCACAAATGGTAGATAGAAAATAGACAGGGAAAGGTCAAAAATAGTACAGGAAATGGAGAAGCCAAAGAATGTATATGTATAATCCATGGACATATGAACTAAGTGGTGGCAGGGGGGGTGCTGGTAGGAGAAGGGGTTGCAGGGAGGAGGGGAAAAAATGGGACAACTGTAACAGAATAATCAATAAAGTAGACTTAAAAAAGAATAAAAAGTACTTAAGTATAAATTTAAACAGTTTTACCGTATAGTCCCACATTGTTGCTCCTCCAAATGTAGACAACACAAAGACGATCATTAAAGCTACCTGAATTTCAGTTACATCAACTCTAAAGAGGAAGGACAAAGAATTGAAAATATGTTTACAAATAAAATTTCTGAATGTAAAGGTTAATTAACAATATATCAAATGTCAAGGATGTAAAAATCTCTATAGGCTTAGTTTATTTTTACCTTTAGTTCCAACACTAAATTATCAGCTGACTACACTGTTAAGTAAGAAAAACCTGTATGTGCTCACATATAGGTAAACATTAGTGTGTGTACATATTACTAAGTGTTTAGCTCTCACATTTACAAGATGCTCTTACATTATCTCACCAATTGTCTACCACAGCCAGAGTTTCACGATTACCTGTTGTTGGTGACTGCTGTAAGCAGGTCCCCCTTTTTGGACACATGAAGTTTTGACCAAAAGGACGTTTAGATTCCATATCTCATTATTTTGCTATAAGTCAAATGTTTACTTAAGTACTGCATATCATTTCTCTATATATTCAGGTCCCTTATGTTTCTCTATCTTCTATTTAATATAAGTTTGGGTAAGTTGGAGAAGGGGAGAAAAAATAAAGTTATTATTTATAACATGCAGATTACCTAAAAGACTTAAATTAAGGCATAACATTTATGGGTGCTGCAATTAACTAAAGGATAATTTCAATTCTTGATTGAAGTTTTGTTACCATTATTATATATATATATATATATATATGAACTATAACAGATTGTGAAAATAAATTCAGTTATATTTTTCAATGTTAAACTAAAATACATACTTACTTTCCAAATCTCAACACACCCGAAACATAAGTCTGCCAATGAGCACAATAAAATAAGAACATCCCAATAAAAGAGCAGAAAAACAACCAGTCAGGATGAGTTCCTAAGCGAACAGCAATTGAAGCTCCAACTGCCATAAATACTGAAAGAAACAAGGTTTAAAAACCATTAAGAATTAGAAATAATTAATGAAAAAATTGCCATGTACTATTCAGCAATACAAGTTTTAAGACTCTTGGCATTATAAGGTATACTAAGCAAAATAAATTCTTGAATATACTTTAAAAATACATGTGTAAAATTGCTCCCAGGATATATACACCTATTCAAAAAAACTGATCACTCTAACAGCTCAGTTCATTTAATGTTAAAGCCATTTTAAAAAACAGGGGAACTTCCACCATTGTCCCTCTTTGACCCCGCCCCCACATACAACGTCACAACCCAGCGACTTAGTTGCCCTGCTCTAGTGAACACTTTAGGGCTCCAATCCTGCTATGGAACAGGCACGAACAGCCCAAAAGATGGCACAAGAAGAACTCAAAGTCCCAGAGCCAATAACTCTAAGCGACCGAGAAATTGCCAGCCTCTCAGAAGCACAATTCAAGACACTATTTATCAGGATGCTCACAGAACTGGTAGATTATAGTCACAAATTAGAGGAACATATGAAGGCTAAACTAATTGAAATGAAGGGAGATGTCCAGGAAACCAATAGTGATGGAAAGGAAACTGGGACTCAAATCAGTGGAATGGACCAGAAGGAAGAACAAAACATCCGACCAGAAAGGAATGAAGAAATGAGAATTCAAAAAAATGAGGAGAGGCTTAGGAACCTCCAGGACATCTTTAAACGTTCCAACATCCGGATTATAGGGGTACCAGAAGGAGGGAAGAAACAGCCACGAGTGGAAAACGTATTTGAACAAATAATAAAGGAGAACTTCCCCAGTCTGGCAAAGGAAATAGACTTCCAGGAAATCCAGGCAGCTCAGAGAGTGCCAAAGAAGTTGGACCCAAGAAGGAACACACCAAGGCACATCATCATTACATTAGCCAAGACCAAAATGAAGGAGAGAATCCTAGAAGCAGCAAGGGATAAGGGGACAGTCACCTACAAAGGAGTACCCATCAGACTGTCAGCGGATTTCTCAAAAGAGACCTTACAGGCAAGAAGGGGCTGGAAAGAAGTATTCCAAGTCATGAAATCCAAAGACCTACAGCCAAGATTGCTTTATCCAGCAAAACTTTCATTTAGAATGGAAGGACAGATAAAGTGCTTCTCAGATAAGGTCAAGTTCAAGGAGTTCATCATCACCAAGCCCTTATTATATGAAATGCTAAAGGGACTTATATAAGAAAAAGAAGATGAAAAATATGAACAGTGAAAGGACAGCAAACACACAGTTATTAACAACCACACCTAAAACAAAAGCAAACCAAGAGGACAGCTAGATCAGGAGTGGAACCATAGAAATGAAGAACACATGGAGGGTTAGAAACAGGGGGGTGGGAGGAGGAGAAGGGGGGAGAAGGCACAGAAAATAGCATAGATGGTAGGTAGAAAATAGATAGGGGGAGGGCGAGAATAGTGGGGGAAATACAGAATCTAATGAAACTGAGACACGTGGTTATAAACTAAGGGGGGGGAGAATGGTGGGGGAGGGAGTGTGGGGGTGGAGGGGAATGAAGAGGGGGGAATAGAACAACTGTAATGGTATAATCAATAAAATATATTTTTAAAAAATTTTTAAAGAAAAAAAAAAAAACAGGGGACTTCCAGTCAAGATGGCAGCACAAGCAGATGTGGCTCTCCTCTTCACACAACCACATCAAAATTACGACTAACATATGGAACAACTATCACTTAGAACCACCAGAAATCAAGATGAATAAAAGTCTGACAGCATGGAATTACAAAAAATCCCACACTTATCCAGACTTGTAGGAGGGGTGCACACGTGGAACGTGCTGGTTCCACACCCGCATGTGGTAGATAAAAATTCAGGAAGGATATCTTGGGATCGAGGAGTCCCAGCCCAACGCCAGGACCCAAAGCCCAGGGTTCCAGCACTAGGATGATAGGTCCCCACAACTTCTGCCTACAAAAAGTTAGTGGGGACTGAGTTGCTGGAGGAAACAGTGGGAGCCCCAAGGAGTTCTTCCTAAAGAACCCACACAGGGACTTACTCTGACTCACTCCCTCTGAGTTCCAGCACTGGGGTAACAGCTTGAAAGGCACCAGTGGCATACTGGGAGAACCTGAAGTGTCTAGCATCAGGGTAAGCAGAGACCATTGTCCCTTTTCTAAACCCTCCCCTCACAGAGTCACAAAGCCAAAGAGGCAGCAAGCTGGTGCCATATCTGAGACTCCCTCACCCTAATACCACCTTGAAGATCCCCAGAGACTCCACCCCACCCAATTTATGGGCCCACCCAAGATGCTTTTCCATGTAAATGACTGGCCCTGGCTCATACTGAACAATTTCCTCTCAAACAACAGCTGGCCTCAGTGAGCCCCAGGCCCAGCACTAGAAGCCACCAGATTAGAGTCACAGTTTGGCTTCACCTGGGAATCTCCAAGCCCAGCACAAGCAGCAGCCATCTCAGATTGCTTTACAGCTTTGGCAGGGTGACTGCAGGAAAAATGAAGGTGGGGGCTGATCTTGGCCTGCACCACCAAGGAAACCCCAGGGCCAGTCCACCCAGTGGACAGCTACCACCACCCTGTCCTTGCATAGCTGGCCATCCACCAGGGTGCTGGGGGTGGTGGAGGTTGGTGGTCAGTTGTCACAGCTAATCCTTGCAGCTGACTGGCCTGGGTAAATCCCTCCCATTGATCTATCGATAGCAACCAAGGCTCAACTACAAGAGGAAGATGCACTCGGCCTACATGAAGGGTGTACCCTGAATATCCAGCTTGGGGGATAGGAGAGGCTCTGCCATTGGACCCTACAGGACACCTACATTAGGCCACACTACCAAGACACAGAGTCAAAGAAGCTCTATCTAATACACAGAAACAAACACAGGGAGGTTGTCAAAATGAGAAGACAGAGAACACAGCCCATATTAAAGAACAGATCAAAACTGTAGAAAAAGAGCTAAATGAAATGGAGATAAGCAATCTATCAGATGCAGAGTTCAAAACACTAGTTATAAGGATGCCCAAGGAACTTAGTGGGGACCTCAGCAACATAAAAAAGATCCATTCAGAAACAAAGGACACATTAATTGAAACAAAGAACAACTTTCAGAGAAACAACAGTGGAGTGAATGAAGCTGAGAATCAAATCAATTATTTGGAACATAAGGAAGAAAAACAACAACCAATCAGAACAAGAAAAAAAAATCCAAAAAAATGAGGGTAGTACAAGCAGCCTCTGGAACAACTTCAAGAGGTCTAACATTTGCATCACACGGTTGCCAGAGTGGGGAGGGTATGGGGAGAATGGGTGAAGAGGTTGAAGGGACTAAGAAATACAAACATGTAGTTACAGAATAGCCATGGGGATGTAAAGCACAGTATAGGAAATGGAACAGCCAAAGAACTGATACGCATGACCCATGGACATGAACAATGGTGTGGGGATTGCCTGAGAGAGTAGGAAGTACTGGGTGGAGGGAGGCAAAGGGGAAAAAACCAGGACAACTGTAATAGCATAATCAATAAAATTTAATTTTAAAAAAACCCCACAACTATAGTCAATTTACCTGTGGAAAGAGAGTCACACCCATGGTCAAAAAGTTCTCCCAAAGGGGAACAAGAATTTGTTCTTCTGGCTTGTTTCCCATCGATAGCATCCAGTGACTGGTAGACAAAGAGTCCAAGTGCACACAATAGGTATGTCCAGTATGGTGCCTAAAAGTACATGGAAATAATAAAGCCTGTTATATTAAGTGATAATAAGTGAAATACGCTACCTAAGCCAACGGACACATTTTCTCGTGTTCATACTTTATATCTCCTCTGTGTGTTACAAGGAAGATTCATAATTTTCCTTCTATAGATTAAAATTCAACTGAGAAATCAAATAAATTGCTCTAATTTATCTGGGTAAAGGGTCTCAGAAGTCCATATTGTGAGAAGCACAAAGTTAAATGACCGAACCAGGATTAGGACCTAATTTTGGTTCTTAGTCCACAGCTCTTTTAATATAACAACACTCTTGACATATGGCACTAGATTTGGAATTATTCATAAGTCTTTGCTCTTAAAAACAAAGACAAATTACATAGCCCTGCTTCCATTCTTGATGGAGAGTATCAGGGGACTAGATTTACTCTCCCATGTTATAAAACCTGGAAAGCAATAATACAAAATAAAACAACAGTTTTCAGACATTGCAGGCAAGGCAGGACTATGATTCCTGCAGAAAGGAAACAAATGAGGTGAGCCTTCTGACTCCAGCTTATTTTCTAGAGTCAGTTTCTAGGCCATAGTACAGGAATGGGCGACCCCAACATAACACAGTGGTGTTGCTGTGTTGAGGAGAAAGTAGCACAGCTCCGGAAGGTCTAGACAGTTAGAATATGCGGAGAAGAACATGGGAAAGAGGAAGGAGCTCAGAGAGAGGGTCCCAAGTTGTAGAGATCTAGCAGGGTACTTTTGGCTGAATACTAACCTGTGCCTGAATGAGACAAAAGTACTAACCAATGCCAAGGAAAGAACCACTGGAAAGCACACAGCCTCACAATTCTTGAAGCCCACACAAGGTGGGAATCACTCATGTTCCCACTGTGCACAGTAGAAAGACCCCGTAACACCTAGGGCACTGGGTAGAGTTCTCAGAAGTATATTGCCTTAGTAGTGGGGATAAATTAGCACTAGACTAAAGCTTTTCTGAACAATCCAAACAGACTTAAAATCTAGCCTCAAAAGGATCTGACAGATTCCAGGTACTTTACCTGTAGCCAATACAAAGTACAACTTAAAGGAATAATAACAATTTAAAACCTATAAAGTACTCTCCAAAATAAAATTTGCAATGTTTGGCATCCAATAAAAAATTACTAGTCATTAAAACAATCAGGAGAATATGATCTAAAACTAGGAGTAAAATCAATCAATACAAGCAGACCCAGGAATGACAGAAATAATGTATTAACAGATGAGGACATTAAATATTATTATAAATATGCTTCATATGTTCAAAAAGGTAGAAAACATGAAAGACGTGAAACCTCTAGAAACGAAAAATATAATATTTGAAATGTAAAGTATACTGGAAAAATTCATAGCATTTTAGAGCTCAGTGAACTTTCACACTACTAATGGAAACTATTTAAAATTATACACAGAAAGAAAAAAGACTAAGAATAATTGAACTGGGCATAGACAATCAAATATACATAATTGGAAAAATTATGTGCATAAAAATTATGTACATATTTATGTACATAATTTATGTACAAATGTACATAAATTATGTACATATTTATGTACATAAAATATACATAATTGGATTCTCAGAAGGAGAGTAGAGAGAGAGTTGAACATGAAGAACAGAAGAAAAATAATGGCTGAGAAATTTCCAAATGTGCTGAAATCTATAAACTCATATGTCCAAGAAACTCAATAAATCCCAAGCAGAACACTTTTTAAAAACCCACCAGGGCACATCACAAATTACTGAAAACCAGTAGTTTACAACTACTTCCCTAGGCTACCAGAGGAGTTACATTAGAGTCTAAATAGGTAAAGAGAGGAAGGGGTAACTTAAACAGGGACAAGAGAGACGACATCGATGTATAAGCCAAGGCAGAGGCCTGAAAGAGAAAGGTTTACTCATGAGTCAGAGAGAGAAGACCCAGAGGTAACTCGGAGAGATACAATTGGAATGGTAATAACATTTCTTGCACAACAAAGGGCATTATAAAACGTGTTATTTTACAAAATATCAAGGCAATCCATAGAGACAGGGCCATTACCATGTTCTTTTTATTAAAGATAAAAGTGAAACTTAGGGAATGGTGATAAAGTCACATTAAACCAAGCAGCCGGATGGGCCCAGGAATCAACCCAGGGCTTTTCGCCTGCCCCACAATACGGTACGAGATCTACTGTGCTGCTGGCCGTACAGCCTGGAGCCTCTCACCTGGACTGGGCACTGACCACCTACTCCTCCACATGTGCTGAGAGGCACTTTCCTGCTCACACAAGATGATGTCAAGTGCAGTGAGCCATAAGAAATGGATGCAACCTAGAAAGGCGACCAATAACCAACCACCAAGAGAAGAGATAAGGAATGGATTCTTCTCTGGAGCCTCCAGAGGGAATGAAGCCTTGCTGACACTATCATTTCTGACATCTGGCTTCCAGAACTGGGAAAGAATAAACTGCTGTTGTTTTTGGAAACGAAACAAAACAGAAAGGACCACTTGATCCGCCTGTACCCAGTTCATTCCTGTAATGTCCCTGCTAAGGCCTTACAGCTTAACTTCACCCTTCTTTTCTCTGTGGTCATTACTTCCATTCTCCCCTGGAAGTTATTAAATCGTTTGCAAATTTTCAAATTCTTTTCTACCCTGTCATCTCTGCAAAAATGGCCTCCAGTTGGAGATCTACTTGGTTAGGCCCAGCAGGACCCTTCCTCGAGGGGTCTCCTTCAAAGGGTGGCTTAGGTCTCCTTCATAATTACCAGTGTGGCTTAGTTCGTTGGGTGTTGGCCACAAAGTAAAAGGTCGCTTGTTCCATTAGGGCACATGCCTCAAGGTTGCAGGTTCCATCCCAGGTTGGAGCAGTGCATGGGAGAGGCAAGCAACTGATGTTTCGCTCTCTCTCTTTCTCCCTCCCTTCCCCTCTTTCTAAAATAAATACACTTTTTTAAGATTTAAAAAATTTTTAAGGGTGTAATTACAGAAGGAATACCCAGGAGGCAGCCGGGTGGACAGAGACACCCCAACTCAATTCCAGTTTTTGTGTGAACTTATTTTCAAAACTTGGTTCTCCACACATTGATCGTATGGAGAAGGTTCTGTGACTGATCAAACGTGTCAAAAATGGTTTTTAAGGTTTCGTGCTGGAGATTTCTCTCTGGATGACACTCCACGGTCGGGCAGACCAGTTGAAGTTGAGAGCAATCAAATAGAGACATTAACTGAGAACAATCAATGTTACACCCCGTGGGAGACAGCCAACATACTCAAAATATCTAAATCAATGAAGTTACTGGTGAAAATGAAAAATATGTCCTTTATTTTACAGAAAAAACCATACAGACTTTTTGGCCAACCAATATATTTTGGAAAGATTTAATATGGCTATTAAAAAGTTTAGAATAAATCTGAGTCTTAAAAAAAAAAGACTAGGCTTAAAGTTGATGAAAGAAAATAGTAAAAAAATAATAATATAGGTAATACACAAAAGCAACAGTCTTCCCAAATTAAAACTTAGGAAATACTGAAACTATACAGTGCCCATTTATATAAATTTTTATATTTAAAAAAGACCTCTTGAGACATAATCTTGGGTATGATTTGACACATAAGCAAAAGATATTATATAAGGAGTAACTACTGGGCCAGCTGGTAAGGGGACATTTCAATGATGCAAACATCAACTGACTACTCTCTCTCCGTAAAAAGAGAAACTGCATTTATAACAGGTAGAAAGAAAGGAAATTGTTAAGACAGACCTTGCATATGTTGAAAAAAAAATGTCATGTTGGTGTGGTGTCAGAAGGAGGACTTTGTACTTAGTGGAGTCATTCTAGTGACTTTTTTTAAGAGAAAATTCACAGAGCTCCTGAAGACTGTGAATCTGACACCGGCGTGACCCACACTGTGCGCCTGTGATGCAGTTCAGACGTTCGCTCACCTGTGCAGGATGGTGAGCCCCGTTGTTTACAGAGGGGGGCTCCCATGGGACGCCTGCAGGGCTCCGGGGGCCTTGGGGTCAGGAAGGGTAAGGCTGTTCCCCTGCCATTCCGGAAGGGCCCTGGGGACTGCAGGGCTCCAACACAGACCTTTGGCCTCAGCTCTGGTTAGGGACCAGCATTTGAGAAGAGCACTCCCATTTTCAGGAAATGAGGCAGGTTACAAGGTTGGGGAAGAAAACCTGCCCACAAAGGCAGTTTAACCACTTCCGGGCTATGGGGCTTTCTGAGGACATTAGAAGTCTGTACTTTGAAAGGCAGGCTTCTTTCTTGTTATATTTTGAGTGAATAGTCCTTTTTAAAAAACAAACATACAAACACCCTTTCTAGTATTCACTAGAGTTCTGTTGAAAATATCAGGCTCTGTTGTGCTAAGAGGAACAGGAAGGAAGGAAGGAAGGAAAAGGAGCATGAAGAGAACTCCCCAGGCCAGATTGATCACCAGTGTCAGCTGTTCTGGGTGCGCTCACATCTGTTTTTTAACATCACAAACCTCACGTGGCCAGAGCCTTATGCTCAGGTCAAATATACCAGGAGTGGAATTTAAAGCTCTTTCTCTACACTACAATGCCATGTTTTATCCAAACCTGAACCAGACTTCGAAAGGAAAAAAAGTTTAGTCCTTGGGAATCATGTATAGAAAAGCCACAGGGATCAAAGGGAAAAACCCCATCGCAAAGCTACTTCCACATGGCCTGCAGAAGCTCCTTCTACAGGAGGCTGGGCCTAGGGTACTGCACGCTGGCTGCAGAATTTAAGGAGGCATTCACATCCTCAGGGTCGTGCACCTGCCTGCTTAAATTCTGAGGCCCGAGTGCCTACTTACCTCACTTAAGTCCCTGCCCTGCTGGTAGAACCTGCACCTCATAAAAGTTTGGAGTTCATATTTTGTTTTAGAGAGGCTGACCCTTTATAAGGGTCTTGCCTTAGTAACTGATGCTTGTTAAGTTATTGAGGTGGTTAAGAAAAAACAGAGAAAGGTAGGTGATAAAAAACAAAATGTACGAGATTTCAAAGACATTAAACCTGTAAAAAAATTGAGTAGGAATCTATAGCTTATTGCTTTTTCTTATTATTCTCCCAAGAAGTAACTATAGGGCACAGGCAACTATAACCTGAATTATTAAGACAGGGAATAAAGTATTTCTTAAGGTCTTTCTGAGTTGCTCAGATATACTTGGCTTTTTGCTTCAACTTTCTGTCATAAACAAAAGAAATTATTCAGTGACCTTTGACCTAGCTCTGTACTAGGCACCTGTATGCTATAAACACACCCTTAATGGAGATATGACATGGATTTATTACACAGACCAAAAAGACAGAGTAAAAAGAGTTACTCAAATAAACTTAGAAAAATGGAGCCACAGTTCATACCAGTCAAAAACAGGTGTATGACAATTTTGTGGTAGATGACATGCTACTAGGCTGGAGCTTAAAGAACTAGATTCCAGACTCAAATCACTGAGTTTTGTCATATGCAAATGTAGGAATTAAAGTCAATAAGCCCTAAGGTCCTTCACACCGTAGGAGTCTGTGATTCTGCTTGAGGATCAGGCAGCTAAGGAATAGAGGCCAAGGGCAGGACAGCATTGAAACAGGAAGGTTTCATCAAGGAGTGGAGGAGGCAATTCAGTTCTTGTTTTCTCTATTCACCCCAACTCTTGCTTACTCTTGTTGAAATTACCCAGGTCAAAGAATGGATAAGTATTTAATCTAAAACCCACTAAAACTGGGTCAGGGTGGAACATCATGATCTCCCGAATACATTTTGTCATTTCATTCATGAGTCAATAATTCACCAAATACTTGCTAAGCCTCTGCTTTATATAAAGTACTGCTCTGCAGAGAATGTCCAAATGAGCAAGAGCTGCCTTAAGTTAAAATCTGGCAGGTGGCCTTGATCAGCAGAGACACACATAACCGAAATGGAGAAGTTGCACAGGTAAACTACAAAGTCCCAAAGTAAAAGCATGGCTTTCTGGTTTGAAATTCTGGTCCCGGTCTCCATTTAAAGCCGTATACTATGGAAGAGGTTACTTCTTCTTCAGTTTCCTCATCTATGAAATGGGGATATTAATAGTACCCTTTCATAAAGTCCTTGAGAGGATTAAATGAGATAATAGACAAAAAATGCAACTTAAAATAATGCCAGCTTCAGAGTCAATACTCGGTAAGCCTTAGTTATTATTGTTATTGTTGGAGTTTAGAGCATTAAGTGGTTGACTATGGAGAAGGAAGAAATATGTCATCAGGAGGTAGTGTTAGAACCACACATTGAATGAAGAAAAAGGTGGTCCCATTCAGTAGGTTGAGTGCAGGCCTGCAAACCAAAGGGTCACTGGTTCGATTCCCAGTCCAGGGTACATGCCTGGATTGCTGGCCACATCCCCAGAAGGGGGCAGGTAAGAGGCAACTACACATTGATGTTTCTCTCCCTCTCTGTCTCCTTCTTTTCCCCTCTCTCTAAAAATAAACAAATAATATATTTAAAGAAAAGACAGAAATGGGACAAGAGAAAGGAGAAAAGAAAGCAGCAAGGAAAGAAATCCTAAGCAGTTCTATTTGACTGGAGTGGAAAGTTCCTTAACAAAAATGTGATGTGAAATGCAATTCAGAGCACTGTTGTAGAATCTCAATATAAATCATTTCTTCACTTTTTTCTATTAATTTCCCACCATCCTCAATCACGTCCTATAAATTAACACAGTAGTTTAAAAATAGATCAAATATTATTATTATAGATATGTAGTTTGCATTATATACACGTAATCCTCTGTGGGTAGGATTATATCCTATATAAGTAGACAAGCCCAACCCCAAAACTTGATGTATTTTTTCGGGTCCTTTATGGATGCAATCTGTCAAGTCTGAAAAAGCATGAGGAATTCTTAAGTCTAAGAATCAAAAAACAAGTTCTAAGCCAGGTTAAAGTCTCTTAACCCTCTGGAATTCAATTTCCTCTTAATGAAAATATATAGTACTACTGTTACCTCAAGATGAATGGATAGAAAAAAATACTATATAATGGTGGAAAGACTATTCTAGGAAGCAAGACAATTACCAGCCTTCTTGAGTGGATGTAAGACACAAATGCAACAGTGGATATGAAAGCACTTTACATACCTGATAAGTACTGTATAAGATACAAGGTATTTTCCTACATGTTATACAGAAAAAGGCAGGAACTCCAGACAAGAAGGTGGTAGTATATGTAAAAAAATACACACTTTGGTGTCAGACCGACTTAGATCTGAATCTTGTCTGGTCCTGTCATTTACCAGGCCTGTGACCTGAAAGCAACACAACATGTTCCTTTCATGCTGTTGCTGGAATTATTAAACAATGTGAATCCTGTAATGGTGTATCTCTCACTGCTTCAGCCACTTAGAGGCATGTGCAGGATCTAATGACATATATTTTAGAAATACTTCTTGGTTTCACCTTACTATTTTAACCGTTACTCCCCCTCCCCATTTTTGGCTCATTCTGATTGTTTTTTGAAACATGTCCCCCTTTTCAAAATGAGGCTGAACCTAAAAATTAATCATAAGTTGACCTCTTCCTTTGCAACCCACCCCACTACATCCCTAAACAGAATCTCTTGCACTTGTTTATATGCTCTGCTCTTCGTCAGTGCTCAACAAATGGTTCTTACGTTAATAATAAATTAATAATACTGAAAAGTTCACGATCTAACTGGCAAATATCAAAAACATCCAAATACTGTTAGCCGAATCTAGACGCGAGAAAAACTAAATTTTGTCATTTATTTTCAGGACATTTTTAGTAACAGTAACATTTTTAATTTGCTGAGCACGTTATAACTTTTTACACTGATCTGCACGTGATCAGTCACGTGGTCCTCACTGCAGCCCTGTGAAATGGGTTTGGCAGGTTAGGTTTTCTATCTTCCACCTGGGAAAACAGACCGGCCATCCTCCCTGCGGGGCAGCGCCATGAGCACCTGAGTCTTCCAGTTCCAATCCAGCGCGCGTTCTAGCCAAAACCAAAGCAACTTATATGGCAATGAGTAACAACAGCAATGTCTGCCGAGAAATCATCTATAATAAACATAGCCATTGGCTAGCAAGATCTGTTTAAAATTAGGCTACGTTAAAAAATAAAATAAAATAAAATTAGGCTACGTTATGTTATTAGTTATTTATTATTTTTTAAATTGGATTGCATCAACTCTACATTTTTTAAAAGATTTTCTTTATTTATCTTTAGAGGGGAAGAGAGGGAGAGAAGTATCAATGTGTGGTTGCCTTTCGTGCATCCCCTGCTGGGAACTGGCCTGCAACCCAGGCATGTGCCCTGACTGGGAATCGATAGGCTCCATTATTTTAAAAAGGGGCTGCATGATATATGGAGGACATGAAATATTTCCACTGGAGTCTTGTTATCCAACCTCAAATCGCATTAGTTCCCCAAAGGACCTACACTCAAATATGAGTATAAAGGGAGTTCACTGTTTGGAGGGCAAAGATCAGAAAGCTATGCCACAGAATGTGCAATGTAACATTTATCCTTGCACTCGAAAAAGCTATAGATACAAGGAGACCCCTCTGCCTCCAAAACCCTCCACATTCAGCTCAAGGAGTGCTTCTGGTGAACAGTTGTCCAAAGCCCACTTATTTACTCTTCTTACTTGGGACATAGGTCAAAGACTCATTGCTAATAAAATCTGTTGGCTTTTATGATCCTGAGTCGTGATGATGACGATTATCACCTTCCTAATACCTTAGTTTCTGTTTCATGAAATAAAAAAAGGAAGTTGTTACCTCTTAAAAGAATAAACTTCTCTTTGATCAGTGGTAAGTGCTACCGGTAATGTCAGGATCACTAGCACAACCTTGGGAAGCAGACGATTGAGTGTCCAAAGGGCATCTGAGGCTTGCCTAACTTGACCACAAGCCCTGCTGTCAGCCAGGACCATGACAGGGGTGTTCAGTCCCCAGTATGTGTAAAGTAACCCTCCGCTTATCCATCCTGAAACTTGGCTTCTGATGAGACGGAGGCCAGGCAACAGGCCCCCAGCTTGCAATGACCTTGACAGCCCCTCTGCAGCTCTGGGCGACGGGGAAGGATGGCTCAGCGCGGACACGGGACTGGGGTAGCTGTGTGACAGCCTAGCCTCCTGGCGACCCGGGTTTGGCTCCGGCGGACGCGGCGCGGGGGTAGAGGCGGTGTCCGCCCCTCCCCTGCCCCAGGAGGTCAGCCACGCGGGGGCCTCCCCACTTCCCCGGAGCCTCCAGCTGAGGGGCCGCGCAGCAGCTGGGGTGGTGCCCGGTGGGGGACGCGGGACTCCTGCGGACAGCAGTTGGAGTCCTTCCGCCACCGAGGCGGAGGCGGGGGCCGGGGGCGCGCCCTACCTCCTCCGTGGCCGTGGGGCAATAGGAGATGAGCACGAGTGTAGTGAGCAGGTTGACGGCCAGGCCCAGGAGGGTGATGGAGTTGGGGGCGACCCAGAGCGGGATCCACTGGAGCAGCCAGGTCCAGTAGAGCTGCAGCGGAGGCTCGAGCACCGAGACGCCCACGGCGCTGTAGTGATGTTCCTCCAGGCGCCGCAGCTGCGCCAGGCTCAGCGGCTCCGCCAGCGCCTTCAGCCAGCGCGGCGCCGGCTTTGCCCCGGCGCCCGCCGCCATGGCCGCCTGCGGGCCCTGGGCTGCGAGCGAGCGCAGCCTGCGCCGGGCGCCTGGCGGGGAGAGGCGGAGGGAGGGGCTCGCGGGCCGGGGCTGCGCCGAGGCCGCCGCTGGGTGGAACCCGTCCGGCCCGCCGAGGTCGAAGTCAGGCCCCGCCGCCCCGGGCCCCCGCCCCTGGGGCGGCCCGGCCGCAGGGGGAGGCGGGATCTCGGGGGAATGGGGGGCGGGGAGCCCGAGGCGTGCAAGAGGGCCCCGCGAGGTGCCTGGGAGGATTGTCTGGGCTCCCACAGGCCACCGGGTCACCATCATGGCCCGCCAACAGTAACTTACTTTATCATTGGCGCGTCGAGGGCCCAGCCCTTCCCGCGGGCTTGATGCACATCTAAGGCCCAGTTCTTCTTCCGGGACCGCGGCTAACGTTCCTGAGGAAGGTTGCAGGCTGGCCAGTTAGGAAGCTGGCTGGTTCCTAACTTGGGGTCAGTGCACAACTCTTCTCCCAGTGTGTGTGTGCTCTGGCCTTTGGCCAGCTACACTGCAGGACCACGAAGCTTCCTGCAGAGCTAGGGGTCTGGGGCCACCAGTATGATGGCCCCATCTGTCTATCTGAAGAGAGGTCCTGTTTGATAATACACAATCACAATTCTTCCTGCAAACCCCCAAGATAGGGGCCCTTCCTGTGTATTCATTTTGGAGAACCCTTTCTGGGGGTTCAGGGGTCAGAGACCAAGGTGTTGGAACTAAAAATCAGGACTCGGAAACACTGTCTAACAGAGGGACTGAGTGCTTGAAATCCAAACACCCGATTTTCAGAGCATGTGATATGTTGGCAGTGGCGAAAATGGCACCAGGTGTTAGACCAGTGAAGGCAAACGGGACCTTGGCTCAGCAGCCTCCTTCTCGAGTTCTGGCTAAGAAAGAATTCTGAGTCAAGACTCAAAACTGTAAGAGAAAGTTTGTTTAGAAAGTCACAGAGGTAGAAGTGAGGGGTAGAAAGAAACGGGCTGAGAAAACAAGTTACAGAGGAAAAAGAAGGCGCCTTGGAGCCTAGGAGAGAGAAGGGTAAAGGTAGTCACCTGGGGGGAAGTGGAGGGGGAAGGGAAAGTCTCAGATGTTGCCCAGGAGGAGGGGAGGTAATGCATCCTTCCCTCTGGTGGGAATTTTAGGAGAGTTCCCTGGGGAGGATCTTAAAATATTCATCAGCTCTCCGGATGTGTCTTTACAGGGTCGTGGGCTCTACTGATTGGTTGGCACCAGAGCAGGGGGACAGAGTTTGTGCAGCTGGTCCTGATGCCAGCCATCTTGTCACTTGTCTGCTTTTGCTGCTTTTCTGGGCCTGGAGCTGAAACACAGCTGAGGCCCAGATGCATTTGGTGCAGGTCAAAACCTCACTGTCCTGGGGATTAATGATTAAGGGCTATTCTCTGGACCCCTTGATTGTTTCCCTTCTAAGGGGGTCAAACCCTCCTGACTAGCAACTTGCCAGGCGAGGAAAGGTTTGGGGCAGAGGGAACCACATGACCAGCGATATGAAAGTTCAGAGGGTTTAGTGATATGCTAGGGTAGGAAAGGTTACCCTGGGGGCAAGGTCCTTGTTTTCCCAGTTTTGTCAGTTGCTAGGCACCTGGCAAAAGTGACATTACCCCTGGTGGCATTCCATACTTGGCCAATTGTCCTGCTCTGCTCATGGCCCTCTGACTGCCTACCTGACTGCCTACCACAATAACAAAGGATAATTTTACAGACACCCTTCCCTGGGACCAGAGGACAGGGATCTAGGCAGTGTTCCCCCACTGTACGTGGGGAGCAGCACACTTGCCACGCATGTAATAGTTCACCAGCCCTCACCTCACAATGCACCCAATTAGACAGGGGCGCCCCGTCACAAACATGTTATATTGAGATAAGCCTGCCGCTTAACTTTTGTTTTCATTTCACGGTTCTGACCTGTGTGTACTTTTCTAAGGCACAGAACAAGCTCAAGGCTGTTGTACTAGGGCGTGTCTATCAACAGATAAAATTTGTCCTGAGATGGGTCAGCTCACCACGTTTTCACACAGCCCACCAGCTAAGTCTGAATTTACATTTTTT
This sequence comes from Sturnira hondurensis, assembly GCF_014824575.4. Taxonomy (NCBI): domain Eukaryota; kingdom Metazoa; phylum Chordata; class Mammalia; order Chiroptera; family Phyllostomidae; genus Sturnira; species Sturnira hondurensis. Next base: position 8,573,196 of record NW_028090067.1, on the reverse strand, counting down.
TAATGATTGAGAAAAAAAGTCAAAAGAAGAATTTTTTGTGTGACAGGAAACTGCATGGACTTTGTATTTCAGTGCCATGAATGTAGCCACGATTGTGCCTTGCATGTTGTTTTTGGCTGCTCTTGTGCTCTAAGGGTGAAGTTTAGTGGGTGTGGCAGAAACCATGTGGTCTGCAAAGCCTGGAGAATCTACTGTCTGGCCCTTTACAGGAAAGCGTTTGGCAGCTCCTGCCTTGGAGCCATAGGAGGGTATCTGCAGGCCAAACTATTCACTGAGTATGCATCCTCTAATCTTTAATGTGAAAAACGATGATGAAAAACTTAGGAAGAGAATTGGTGACAGAGACCCACCTTTAACTACGCTGGTTTTATGGACAGTAAACTTGGAGATACCTGCTTTTTAATTTGTCAGTACCATTAATGATCCAAGAAAAAATCCTTTTCCAGGTTAGTAAATTTAACTATATTACAGTTTTTTCGTTAGTTTCTTTTTGCTTTTATTCCACAGATGACTGAAAGCATATGTTGTTTGTCCTTTTCCATCTTAGCGTAATACCTTCAAGGTCTATCCATGTTGTTGCAAAACACATATTTCATCTTTTTTGTGGCCGAGTAGTATTTCATTGTATATATACACCACGTTTTCTCTATCCATTATCTGTTGATGGACTCTTAGGTTGTTTCAATCTGCTGGCTCCTATGAATAATGCTGCAATGAACATAGGGGTGCAGATACCTTTTAGAATTAGTGTTTCCATATTCTTTGGATAAATACCCAGAAAAGGAATCACTAAACCCTCTGAACTTACATATTGCTGGCCATGTGGTTCCCTCAAAAAATTCTCAATTTTTTTGAGGATCCTCCATACTGTTTTCCATAGTGGCTGCACCAGTTCACACTCCCACAGTGTATGAGGGTTCCCTTTTCTTCGCATCCTCTCCAAAATCTAACTAAAAAACTTCTGCACAGCAAAGAAAGCCAGCAACAAAAGAAAAAGGCAACCAATCAAAAGGGAGAAGACGTTTGCAAATGATATGTCTGATGAGGAATTAACACCCCAAATTTATTATAAAGAGTTCATGCAACTCAGCAATGCAACAATAAACAACTTGGTTTTTAAAATGGGCAGAGAATCTAAATAAACTCTGTGCCAAGGAAGATATACAGATGACTAACAGGCACATGAAAATGTGTTCAACATCAGTAATTACTAGGGAAATGCAAATCAAACCACAATGAGATATGGGATTGCACAGTGTTAAAAGGCGGGGGTGCAGGTACCACTCTGAGCAAGCCCCTTGAGCTCCAGGTGGAGAAGGATGGCACAGAAAGAAGAGAGAAAGGACTCAGGGAGATTGGGGGGTGAGAGAGATGAGCATGACTCAATATTGCTTGCCTTGTTATCTCCAAGACACAGAAGGATGGGTGGATAGATCTATCTTTATACTCTATTACATATAATATTTTTACTTTATATCTTATATGTATTTTAATATATCTTTTAACCAATCACATAATAAATCCTGTGGAATTAAGATCTACTGTTGGTCTTTGGTGAAGGTATTGGTCGTGTGCTTCCCAGATGAGAATTCTTTTAGCTCCTGACAATATGCTTGGAACAACATCTGTTTGAAGACCTGGGGAGGAAAAAAATGTTTTCTACTCAATAAACTTGTACATTATGGAGAAGAAAACAAGATGAGGATACATTTAATGAATATACGGGGTCATGGCAGTGGCTTCAGGCTATGCGCTCTCACCTGCGCCAGGTATTTCTTTCTTCTGCAAATAGGAATGCAGAGGTGATGAACAGGATGAAGAAACCGTGACTGAGATCATGCCGGTAAAGCATGTGAGTAAGCACTGTTTTCTTTTTATTGTTGATTTTCTCATCACTGTTTCCTCTTTCTTCAGCTCCTTGTCTGGGGAGGTTATTTCTGGCTTCCTTTCTGTCTCGCTGCTCTTGATTGCTTTTCCCTCTATGGAAACAGTTGTGTTAGTCCTCCTTTTCTCTCTCCTGCTTGATCTTGGCCTTCGTGGAGCCCCTTCCTGCCACGTCCTCCCTATTTTTCCGTCACTGTTGGTTCACTTCTTCAGGGAGTAGAGCTACTAAAGGCCAACTCTGGGTCAGAGTCCCTGCTTGCCAAGACTAGATAATCATGGAAGGACCCAGAGAACAGCTTATCTCACCAATGAACTCCTGCTTCTACTGCTAGCTAATGTTTATCGAACCCTAATATGAACTATTAAGAACTGCATGAAAATAACCTCTTCTTAGCAACCCCCACGATTGCCCAACCTGCCTCCAGCTCAGTGGAACCTCCGAGTGCAGGAATTGAAACTGGATTTGCAACAACCCTCCCGTGGAGACTCAGGAGGGGGCCTGGGATGAACAGCCCAATGGCACTTTATCCTGCAGCGTGCTGGGGATACATTATTTGGCTCTCCCATGTCTGGAATTTTCCAAATGGAGACATGACTTTAAACCAGCTTTGATTTATTTTGCAACGTGGCTCCTTTCCAATTACCCTTTGTCCCAATCATCCAAGAGGGATGCCTTACAAAATCTGAATGAGGCTTCTTTTCCTTGCCACAGCCTAGCTAGTAACCCCTGGTTATTTCTTCTTTTTTTTTATTAACTAAAAAAATTTTAAGCCAAATTGGTGTATAGTGTTTTTAAGACGTTTCCTTGGGCTCCAACACTAACATAAGGGGAGAGCAGAATAGTAAGTGGAGGGAATCTCTTGCTGTGGATAGCTGTGTGAGTGCTTATCTGCAAAGAACAGAAAACGTTTTTTCTAAAGCTATTGCTTGGGAGGAAAAGAGGTTATAGTGGATTAGGCACTAGAGTGCAAGGTCTTTTTACCTTAGTGACTTGAGTCAGCTAGCACCCCAAGCCACACTCTGAGTAACCTCTTAGGGAGTGTTACACTGTCTTGCTGACTTCCTGGTATCTTGTTCCCAGTAAACTACTCCAGATAGAAAAATATTCAGCAGGGCCACAGATTGTGCGGGTCAGTGCTTTTGGGGTCAGAGAGAACACGTCATGTGTCTTTAAGGAGTAATGACAGCCCTTAGAAGCTGCAGAACCGGTCATTCCATGGATGGGCCTGTTTCTCTAGGCCATTCCAAGTTATCCAAGTTCAAACAAAGGACTTTATAGATATCTGTACGCAGCGATAACCTGAATCTTCAGTGCATGATGATATAATGGCCAAAATAAGAAAATTTTAAAAATGTATAGGGTTCAATTTAGATTCAATGACTATTATAGGGACAGTTGGGAATACTGTCTGGCATGTTATTTTTTATTCTACTTCAAAGGCCAAACTTATATTTCTAGAATTCTTTTCACAAAACTCAAGTGAGGCAGGGGATAAAGGGTTAGATCTGAGTCTGGTGAGTGGGCAGGAGGAAGTGGGGAAGTGAGAGAGTATCGGATGGTGGAGAAGAGGGAAGGACACAAGAAAGGGAACAGAGATGGTTGGGGGCTGGCTGAGCTCGAATTTTTATAACTCATATACATAACTATTTAGAAGTTATAAATCAAGCTAACGTGTTTAAGAAAATAATTGTATCCTGTAATCTTCATGAGGATACCCTTATAATGACCTGGGAGGCCCAGGTTGAATGTAGAGTTAGCAGATTCTTCAGAAATACTTGCCAGTATATGAGGTCTGTCTGGAGAAAGTCCGACTATTATTAATATAGTGAGAATGGTTTCCATGACACTGATGTAACCTGGCAGCCAAGGAGAGTGGACTGGAGTGCATCAGCCATGATGACTTCACTAGTAGTCAGGGGGGGCAGTAGACACCATTGAGTGAGCATGTGTACTGTGTGGCTGTCACAGTCAAAATGACTGAGCCTGTAGAGCAGCAGATTTTGCATTAAGCTTGAACATTCCTGCACAGAAACTATCTGGATGACTCAGAAGGCCACAGTTATGGGCAAATGGTGATTGTCAGCTTCATCACAACGACGTACCCACTCGTGCATTACATCTCATACAGAGCTTTTTGGCAACACATCAAATCACCCAGGTGATTTACACCCAGGTGACTCCTACAGCCCAGATTTGGGATTTTGAAAAGCCAAAAAACTTCTGGCTTTTCCCAAAATTAACATCGCATTTGAAAGGGAAGAGACTTTGATGGTCAATGAGATTCAGGAAAATGTGACAGGGCAGCTGATGGAAATTGGGAGAATCGTGTGAGGTCCCAAGGTGCCTATGTTGAAGGGGACTGAGTACCATGTCTCTTGTATCTTCTTCAATGAATGTCTCTATTTTTCACATTACATGGCTGTATACCTTCTGGACAGACCTTGTGTGGTGGCCCACCAGTAGTCTCTGGTCCCCCTGTTCTTTGCATCCCAGCACCTTCCTCCACCACACCAGGCGTGGTCTCGGGCACACACGTGAGGATGCCCCAAGCACAAGACTTACACAGAAGCTCTGATCACATCTGCACACCCCAACCTCCTGGCAAACAGGTGCCTTTACCACCCCTTGGGCTTCAGGGTACATATACTGGCCACACGATTCTTCTGTAGGGGTCTAAACCCAGGGAAAAAGCCCACTAAAGCCCTAACAGTGAGCATTGGTATAATCTATAAGAAGGAGTGGTATGATATGTGTTCCAAGTAAGCACACCCCTTGGTTGTATGGCCTCCCTGTCTCATGCAGTGAAATGTGTCTGGAGAAGGGCTGTAATGAGGCTGTTGAAATTGCAGAAGCCCCTCTTGCCTAGGTCCAGGGCTGATACTGAGTGGTAGAACTGTCCAGTGTTCCCACACTTGTCTAGCAGGTTGAGTGCACGATGTTGGGTGGGACCAGTGGCATTTCCGCAGCCACCAGTAGAGACTGAAATGCAGAGACTTTGCTTGTCTCTCTTTTCTAGGTACCAGGAAAGATTCTAATTGGCCCAGGACTTGAGATGGGACCTTCCAAGCAGGACAGAGAGAATTTCTCAATTGCCCTGGCTAATGTGGGGCTCAGAATCATATTTAATTTGATTTACAATAATAAAGTCATGTGGCATGTCCTATACTACATTCTAGTGTGATGCATACATGTATAATGACACATAAACCACATATTCAGCTTCTGAAATCTTAGAGTGCTCTCTTACACCCGCATGCTCTATTATTACTCTTACACATCATAAATTCCTTAAAGGCATGAAGTGGCTTATTCATCATCAGCTTCCTAGCTGAATCCATCACAGTGCCACACGCACATCAGACATTCAGCAAGCCACTTGCTGCTCTTAATAGAATGTTTCAGAATTCAACTTAAGAGTTAGTGGTTAAGGACACATATCCTTGTTTCAGTGTTTCCTGGAACTAGTGGCTTTCCCCCATTCACTATTGGTTTACATGAAAACATTCATTAAGCTTTTTTTAAAATAAAGATTTTATTTTTAGAGAGAAGGGAAGGGAGGGAGAAAGAGGAAGAGAAACCTCAATGTGCAAGAGGTCAGTTCTCACACGCCCCCAAGTGGGAGACCTGGCCTGCAACCCAGGCAATAACTTAAACAAAACTAGAACAAAGTTGGAGAGATCTAATAGCAGTGGCAGCTTCTGATATTTTTTGTTCTTTGTAGTTTTTAAAAATATTTATTTATTTATTTATTAGAGAGAGGGGAAGGGAAGGAGAGAAGAGAAACATTAATGTGTGGTTGCCTCTCCTGTGCCCCTTACTGGCGACCTAGCCTGCAACCCAGGCAGGTGCTCTGACCAGCGACCCCTTGGTTCACAGGCCAGCACTCAACCCACTGAGTCACACCAGCTAGGGCACTCTTTGTAATTTTAAAATAGACTTTTTCTTCCTTGTTGGAACTTTGTGGTATGGGAATGCCCTTAATATGAGGAGAGAGATCATATGTAGAAAAATAATATTATCTGGTATAAAATATAGTTAAAGGACACAATCACTGGGAAACCAATATTTTGTAATTATGCTTTATAGTCACTCTTAGGCAAGGTTTATAAATGGCATAAAGCAACGTGACCATGACTCTGTGAGATTGGTCAATGAGTATTTAAATGATGCAACCAGCTCAGCTGCACTGGGCCTCTGACTCAGGAACAAGGCTGCAGGGGCCACACTGATTGGTTGTGGCAGAGAGAGGTCTTATGCAGTTTGCAATAGAGATATATGGTCTTCAAGTCTCTCTAGATAATCCAGTCTTCTTTTATGTAAATTATCTTAGTCAATACTGTGAAAATGGAATTTATGATTAAAATGGGGGAGCCCCACATTGACCCAGGGGCATGACCACCACCACAACATCCCAGCTCTCCAATGGAAAGGAAGCAAAGCAGATATTATAAATGTTGTCCCAGGACCCTATGGGCCTGCCTACAGGTCACAATGGATTGAGCTCCCAGAACAAAAGGCCAAAAGAACAAAGGAGAGAAGGTGAGATGAGGTGTGGTGTGGAACCCTACTCACACTTCCGCTCCACTCCCTCAGCTGGAACTTTCTCCACAGCACCAAGGAGAGGAAAGAAGCTGCTGGAGAGATGATGGCCTTGCACAAATGGTTCTCTGCTTCTAGATTTTGAATGGATGCCATCAGCACTCCTGCTCTGTAGTCCCCACCAGCTCTCTGTCACTGTGACTGTTTTGGCAGGACCTCTGGTGAGCTGGGCCAGGATGCAAAGCCAGAGTGACACTGGGGGCCAGGCTCGAGTTGGGGAGCGTGCTGGCGGCCCGCCCGCCTTTTGTCTGCAGTTCTGTCTGGCCACATAACCCCGGACACAAAAACAAATACTGTGTCATTTTACCACAAATACTTCAGATTTATTGTAACATTTATCGACTATATTCCCCCTTGAGAAAACTTGTTTGACTTTAAGAAGTCTTCCAGTGGATTCAAATGAGAAAAGACACAGACCCACCAGTGTTAAGGAGGGTTGTGTGTAAAACACAGCTTTGCTTAGAAATAAGAAAGATGGGTTTTTAAGATTCTGTTACAGTATATGGTACTGCCTTTTTTTTTTTTACTCTGGATTAAAAAAAGCATTTACAGCCTATTACATTAAACTAAAATACCCCACTTTTCCTTATTGTATAACTTGTTTTCTCTGTGAAGTACAGTGACAAAGCACAGACAATAATGATCGAGACACTGACTTCAAATGGGATTTTGTTTGTCATTTTAATTAAGCAATCCGTGCAAATATTTTTTTTCTTCAACATGAGGAGGAAAACAAACGGCCACGCTTGGGTGCCTGGTGTTAAAACAGAAAATGCTTTCTCATTGTGACCAGATTTCAAAGCAGTAGGGAGCAGAGGCAATGCCCCGGCCCTTAGTATTCCTCAGGATTGCTTGATTGCAAGTCTCGCAAATAGGAATCAATTATGTTAGGAGGTACCCCTTGCAAGAGGAGCCTGCAGAAGGAAAGTCCACCTGAGGGGGACAAAAAGGAAAAGGCAAAGTCAAAACCATCTATGTGAAAATCACTGCAATAATACTTCTGGACTAGCTGCCTGGAAATGTGACTGATTATGTTCCAGCTGGTTACAAAGATTCATTCAGTCCCCACTTGGAAATCTTCTCCTGAGTTTCATACGTTTAGAATTTAAAACATTTGACATCTAGAAGAAAAAGCAAATTCTGGCCAGACCCCTAGAAGTCCTTTGTTCCCTACTGTTATTTAATCTTAGTTTAAATTCCTAACTGGTTGGAAAGTATTTATTGCCCTTGGAGAGATTATGGGATTCTCTGTAGATAATGCAAGTGCTCGAATGGAATGGCAGAATAAATGCATACATGTTATAAATCCATGGGAAGAACTGTTTCTGGTTGGTTAATGTTCTTTTTTAATTAAGCACAAAGAGTTCTGACTCAAGCGCAGTGGAGAAGAATAAAGGGACTGCTCCTTTAACTTTTGCTACTTATTCATTGTCAAAAGTGAAAAAAATTGGAAGTATTTTTTAAAAATAGTAAATCCTATCTAATACCTTCCAAAGGCCAGAGAAATACCTACTAATATTTCATACTTACCTTTCATATTTCTGAATTACATTTAAAAAAATAAAAGTACCTTTCATGAGAGAACCCATGAAACTGTAACAATTCATGGTCCTTTAGAGAAGTACTTAACTACTTGCTAATAAATTCACGTCCAGACAAAAACAGCATGCCATTGGAGCATTCTTAAAACTTCTTTAATGCAAATTTGGAAAAATCATTCTCCTTTTTAAAAAAAAGATTTCAAGTCACATATTGGTAGAAATGATGCCGCTTATGTACATGTCCATTCCTTGATGCAAAGAGGTCAGGATGCTTCGGAATCACACATTTTCATCTACATTAAATGCTTTAATTCATGCTCTACTGCATTCAACAACTTGCTTCATGTCAATAGGAGATAGTTGCGCCGAATAAGTACTAGCTGTTAATGTCAAGGTACTGGAATACAAATAAAAACTACAAAGTTAGATATTTTAAAGTCTATTTTCATTGGATTACATAATGAAAATCATGCCATACTCCACAAGCTTTGTATGGCTTATGACAGTCATAAGCTTCATATGCCAAAACCATATGAAAGCTTACCTTAGATGATAATATACATTCAAAAATCCTTACTGTGCTACAACTAAGGAAAAGGGAGAGAAAGAAAGAGAGAGAAGTTGTGAGCATTAATGAAGTGCTAGAACCAAGGTTGAGTACTCATTGGATGAAATTATGGTCGCAGTTATGATGAGATGATTTCATTAATCCTTAGTCATGTGAAAGATGTAGGAACATAGAAGCGCATGGAACGAAGGGCAGGGATCCAGTCACTTCAAAAAGATCATTAATATGTAAAACATTTATTAATATGCACAACCACTTTGCCTAAATCAGTGGCAAAGCCCATTTGATTGTACAGTGAATATTTATGGTAAGAGCTTCCAAACCATTAGCTTAAAAAAAAAAAATAAAACAACCCTACAACATATATATATTGTGTTTTTCAACAAAAGAAAAACATTGATGATAGACAAAGCATTAGTGTACATATATATATGTTGAAATTCTAAAAGGCAAAATTATCAAGTAGATGTATTAGACTAGCGTATTCTATGATATGTATCCTGAAATAATGATATATGACTAACCTAAATAAACCAATGGCTTAAACAAACAGGCTAGCAAGTTACTATATATATAAACTACAAAACTTTTAAGGAACGGCCTTAATCCTTTCATCTTTTGAAAACTGGCGTTACCTCTGAGAATTCAGAGAGGAAATATTGTAAACTCAGGTACAGATCCAGCCCCCAAGAACTTCTTAATCCACGCTACCAGATGGGGGAGAATCATACATGTACTATGGGACTTACTTAATGCTTACTACATTTAGAAACAGGACCTAGAATTTTCTCTCCTTTTAAGTTTGTGTATATATAAAATAACTTGGGTCCCATGAAAATATCCAAAACGTCCAACAGATACGTGGGTTGCAGATATTCTACTAGTGAGTCTTTCATTGGAAAATCGTACATATAAAAAGTTTCTAAATATTGGATCTATTTTAAATGGTGACTTCTTCATATCAAAAACACTTGGAACACTTTCTCTATAACTGAGCAATTTGAAAATGGCCAGCATTCTGAATTGCAACATGAATCTAAGGCGGGGCTATCAAATGCATTTTTGTCGGGGGCCACATCAGCCTTGCAGTCGCCTTCAAAGGGCCAAATGTAGTTTTAGGACTGTATAAACGTACCTACTCCTTAACTGGGGCCCGAGGAGCTCGGCACTGCCTCAGGGTAGAAACCAGGCGCCAGGCCCGATAAAACAAGGTGGAGGGCCGGATTTGGCCCCGGGCCTGGTCATCGAAGGAAACTACACTGGAAACGATCTTAAAGGAAGAGCATCTCTCTTTCCATATGAAAAGTGAAACTATTATACAAATGTCACTGGTTCCCAGGTTTTCATAATCTTACACCTAAAATGAAGTATCTTCAAATGTAGCTTTCTGGCTTTATTTCTGGGGACCTTTTCTATGGCATTTGTCTTCTGACAAAACTCAGCTCCTACATTACCTAATAGCCTTGAATAATTTGGCCTTCCTTGTTCATGGCATAAACACGGTATGCCATGAGCTGCTAAAAAATATAATTAAAAGCAAATGAAGAAAGTCAAGCTTTACATGCAAAATGCGATTTCATGTAAGAGGAATGGAACAGAAAGTAGAGATATCCAGTGGGATACGAATTTTTAAAACCTGTTGCTGCCCCGCCGGGAACAGTGGTTGTCCAGGGGTAATTACGCCTTGATAGATCACTGCAGAATTAGAATATTTGTACCAGTGTTTATTTGTTCTCCATTGACATTCTTACCGTTACTTTTCACAGCTTAACTTGATTCAAGTCACCTATTATCAGATAACAATCTGATGATAAACAATCTTGGCTTTACTTTTAGGACCAAAAGCTCTACCAACAGTATATTACAATTGATATCTTACTATAACCTTATGTACTAGAATACATTATTTACATTATTAAATTCAATTACCATATACTGTACTATGTAATTACTATAAAGAATATATCATCTATATGCATAATATTATTATTTTTTTGGAGGACCCCAAATGTTGAACTATTTATTTATGAAGTCATCATTTTATATCATTAGCAACATTCAGCAATTTTCAAAACACGCAGAAGTTGTGCTAAGTTTTTGTTTTTTTGGATACTGAAACGTAAGTACCAATGATACTTTGGAATTAATGAGGCTAAGGCTTTAGAAACCAGATGTGTTTGCAACTGTGACCATAATGTGCATTGAAAGCTAATTAGAACTAAAAAGTAATGTTTAAATTTGTAAGCACTACTTCAAGAGTAAGGTTTGAAATTTTCTAAGAATATTATATTTTACATTTGAGAGGAAAAAAGCAAAAAAATTTGCTCTCACTCAATTATGAATCTACTATACCATATTACCTCAGAACTGATAGAGATCATAAGAAAAAGAATACTATTTTTAAAGGTTACAAAGGAAATATTTTTCAATAAGTTTCTTTATACTAAATTTAAGACTAAAAACTTTTTTACACAAATTCCTTAAGCATTTACTTTTTAAATACAAGTATTTACAAGATTATCTTTCTGACTTTTAGATCATAATTTCTTTTTTTAATTCTTTATTTAATGTTTATTGTATTTTTTCTATTACCATTTAGTCCCCTTATACCTTCTTCCCCCCAACAATCACCACACTGTTGTCCATGTCCATGAGTCCTTTTTCATTTTTGCTCAATCTCTCTACCCCCTCACCTCATCCCCGTCACTAGCTGTCATCTGCCTTCTATCTTTGAGTCTGACTCTGTTTTGCTTGTTAGTTCAGTTTGTTTATTAGATTCCACATGTGAGTGAAATTATATGGTATCTGTCTTACTATCATAACTTCATTATAGAGACGTAGCAGAAAGACTTCTATTATCACAGAAAGGCATTGTAATACAATAAGAAAGAGAGACAAGACATTAGAAAGATGTCACCAATATCTCATGGTGTCCCAAAGTAGGTTTTGATTGTCAAGAATAAAACTTTAGTATAAAAGTTCTATTTAATATGAAAACCAATTTTGACACCAGGTTATGCTGAAACTTTTCCGCCACATCAATCCTTATGTGTTTTCTTGATTTACATTGTTTCAAAACTAGTACAAATGAAATATAGACCTGTAAATGGAAGTTCTCAGGTGAGGTTTAAAAGCAACTGGTTAAAATAAGCGGATGCTATATTCTACATGTGTAACATTCTACACTAAATTAGCAAACTTATTCATGAATATTGAAAGTTTCACAAAATAGTAAACTCATTAAAAATGCTATAAATTCCTATCATTAGGTAAGTTTTTACATCTATTTATATAGGTGAACTACGTCACCAAAATAATACATTCTCAAGTTAATTTAGTCTCACCATACTGTGCACATACCAGCAACCCACTGTAGTCAATATTTCTGTAGTTGTAAGAGATAGAAATAAGTCTACTTAAAAAAATCAGATAACTTTCAAAAACAAGTAAAGATTGAATTCAAGGTATAAAAACATTTTCCCCCATATTCTCTTCCCCTTCTTTATCCACCACAAAACATTTGGGCAAACACTTTGGACTTGGCAGAAAGGTCAGTAATTAAATGGTTTTCTTTTTTTATTCTATACCCAAGATCTTGGATGTCATACCTTTCACCTCCAGTTTGCATTCGACCTCAGCTGTCCCAAGGTCATTGACTGCTTTGCAGCAGTAAGTGCCTCCATCGTAAGGGCTGGGCTTGCGAATCTCCAGCGTGCAAACCCCTTGGTTGCTGAACATCCTGTATCTCGGGTCATCCACAATAGCAACTTTGTTTTTCATCCAGGTTATTTTAGGCTGAAGTTAATATTGAAATAAATTAGGTCAAAACATACCTGTAGTTAGCACAGTAATAGACCATCAAAGCCAATGACAGAATTTTAAAGTATGGCTCAGAAAGAAACACATCTAAAAAGAATCCACATCCACTTGATCACTGTTTCTCTTAAGTTAAATTCTACTTAGTGGTTGGCAAGAGAGCAATGAGCAGTTCTGAAGAAGCAACCCAGATCTGTCCCCAGGGCAGCTCTGGAGCGGTCTTCCCAAACAGATTCACTTGCATTTCAATTTGACCTACAGGTCCGTGAGGTTCATTTATCCAAGAGACTATGTATTGCAGGGCATTTTTCCCAGAATCCCCATGAGGTGTCATAACCACCTAATTTTCTTCACTTCCTTTTCCTGATACTCTTTTCTAATTATTTACGGGCTGCTTATGCCCCCTCACCATTTAATCTGTCCTCTGACATCTGTTTTCCTCATTCAGTGGTAATGGATCTTCTCCTACCAGATAATTCAAGATCTGTCATAATGCAAATTGCCCAGGGAGTTGACTGCATTCTCCTTGGCCCCTGAACTATATCTGACATTATTGACCTTCCATTCCTCTTTCATATCATCTTCTTCCTTATGTAAATGCACACCTTCCCCCTTCCCTCTTCTACCTCTGACATGATTTTGCCTCTCTCAGACCCTAGAGCTGGCCCTTCTCTTTGTTCTTCACACTGTTTTCCTCCTTCAGCCTTTCAAGTGGTTGAATTCACTGAGGCTCAGGCATAGGTCCTCGGCTTTCCGCTCACCACCCTCTTGCCTCTATGCTATTCCTTTCTAGAGCTTTGACTCCCAGGGGTGGAATGTGGCACTCCCATGCCCGGGGACTCCTAAACTGAGAGTCACAGCCCTAGCCTTGGTCCGAAGCTCCAGTGAACAGTAAACCTCTTCTCTGTCTACTTCCTGGTCATTCCTACCCAGATGTACCAACATCATTTCCAATTAAGCACGAATTTATCATCCTCCATCTGCAGTTTGGCTTCTCTCTCACTTTCCTATTTCTGTTCATGGTATATGCGGGGAAAAATACCACTGTTTGCAATTTTTGACATTCTAGGCCTCCTTCCCTCAGTGCCCCCTGGGGACAGATAACTATCTGTATGGGCAACATTCATTAATTTGCTGTTCTTTTCAAACAACACAAAACCTTAGAAACCTTAGAAACCTTTCTAACTCTCTTCTGTCAGATGTGATTCCTCCCATCCCTCAATACAGCACATTTTAAATTCTGCCTGGCATTGCAGTATCATCATTTGCTTTAGTCTATTGTAGAAAGCCCAATGAATCAATATTCCCACCTAATTTTTTCAGGTGAAACAATATTACTTCTATCTCCTCACCCCTCAGTTCCTTTTAAAACAGGTGGTTTGTTATTCCCTTAGACGGTATCCCTGATTTATTAAAGAAATGTAGACATTTTTTACTACTACATTTAAATAGTGTAGTTCATGTTCCACAGCAGCACCTCCCAACCCTAGAATAAGACACAAGTAGCAGCTGGAGCCTCAGTTTATACTGCTACTTACATTTATACTGTGGCAAATACCAAAGAGAGAGTTTGGGGTTAATTCTTAAATTTAACTAATGTGACTTTTAAAAAATACAACATGGTACCTTAGGATTTCCTCTCACACTGCAGTTCAGAGTGGCGTTGTAGCCAGCGATAGCGTAGGTGTTAACCAAAGGCTGAGTATACATGGGCGCCTCTGTGAAATCAAAGTCTTCATACACGGGATTTTTGTAGACTTTACCTTAAAAACAAGCATTAGAAATATATAAGTTGGCTTAAGATCATGTTATTCTTGGCATACTTTACTCACCATTAAAACTCCCCTGAATGTAGAAAAGCATGTAAAAACATGAGTGAATACCACACAGCATTCATTCTGGAGTGTACAAATAGATAGCCAACCCCACATGGGACACAGAGGTCGTCTGAAACTGAAACAAATATTGACAAGAATTTGGTGTCAGTGTACTTTGATCAATGGTGCATTTAATGGGACAGTAATGAGGAAGAGCTTTAAGGAGAGCGGTTCCTGAGGAAATGAAATGATAGGCAAGAAATTCAGCTCCACCCATTTCATGGGTCTCGTATGTAGCAACGCTGAAGGTGCCCAAGAACAGAAGTAACCCAAGCTCAAGAAATCAATGTCTACTTTTTCCTATCCCTTTGATTTTAGCCACTTAATACACTTACAGCCCAGAAGCAGGAATGAATTACAGCTAGTATGTTTAAAAAATGCAATAATAATATATTTTCCTCTAAAAGTTTGACTTTTAAAATTACTATTTACTTGGGAATTTTTACCATAATTGAAAATATGCTTATCATTTTCTTATTTCTTTTCACATCTTTTTTCAGTCTCCTCTAGTCACTGAAAACCAAGGTTTTCGGATGTCCAGTATTATACTGTGATTTATAATGACAAGTCTACACTTGGTCTTCATCCCCATTTCTGGTGCAGAGCTCCTAAAACCCTTGACATTTCTTAAGCAAGGAGAGCTATAAACGTGTCTTCTGTTACATTAGTGATGTGGCTTTTGGCCCCTCCCAAGGACCGTTTGCCAAGGGAAGCAACCTTGTGATTAGTGGGTTAGAGCTTTTAGTCCCTCCCCCAAGCATCCAAGGAAAAGAGAGGGGCTGGAGATTTAATCAACCCTGGGCATGTAACGAAGCCCCCTGTAGAAAAGCAAAAAGCCCACAGATCGCAGAGCTTCTGGACTGCTGACCACTGGACATTCCAGGAGAGTGCTGGGACTCTGAGGGCAGGGGAACTCCGTGCCCTGTCCCTGTGCTTGGCCTATGCCCCTCTTCTATCTGGAAGGTCCTGAGTTACAATCTTTTCCAGTAAACCGGTGATACAGTAGATAAAATATTTCTCTGAGTTTTGTGAGCTATTCTGGGACACTGATCAAACCTGAAGAGGAGGTCACTGGAACCTCTGGTATATAGTCTGTTAGAAGCACAGGTGACAACCTGGACTTACAATTGNGACATTCCAGGAGAGCGGTGGGACTCTGAGGGCAGGGGAACTCCGTGCCCTGTCCCAATGCTTGGCCTATGCCCCTCTTCTATCTGGAAGGTCCTGAGTTACAATCTTTTCCAGTAAACCGGTGATACAGTAGATAAAATATTTCTCTGAGTTTTGTGAGCTATTCTGGGACACTGATCAAACCTGAAGAGGAGGTCATTGGAACCTCTGGTATATAGTCTGTTAGAAGCACAGGTGACAACCTGGACTTACAATTGGCATCTGAAGTGGGAGGTGGACACATTCTTGTGAGACTGAGCCCATAATCCATGGGGCCTGACGCTATCTGTGGGTAGACCATGTCAGAATTGATTTGAATTGCCGGGCACCCAGCTGCTGTCTAAGAATTGCTTGGTGGTGTGGGAGAAACTTCCTAAACCCCCACACGCTGGAATTGGGTCCAAAACCCCTTTTAACCAGCCCACTGCTAACTCACCATCCTTGGCAATCACGGCACTCTCTTTGGTCATTGTTGCATTCTCACTGAGGCCACACATGTTTTCAGCAAAGACCCGGAAGTAATATTCATTTCCTATGACCAGTTCAGTAATGGTGGCATTGGTTCGATGATAATGCTCAATGACAGTGAACCATTCCTGAAAGAAAAAAGTTGGAGGAAAACTATCTAAAAATATACAACTATTCCAACTGACGACTAGAATAAATAACAAGGATGATGTTTCATTCGCCAAAAGAAAAATAGCACTAATTTTTATATTAAGAGTAATAACAACATACTCAAGTGTAAATTAATTATAAAGTATTAAACACATGTATGTTGTTATTACTGCCCTTACCAACCTTCCTCCCTTGTTTTAGTAACCCAATGAAATTTCATAATCTTTCTACATTCTTTTTAAAAATATTTTATTTATTTATCCTTAGAGGGGAAGGGGAGAAGGAGAGAAATATCAATGTATGGTTGCTTCTCCTGGGTCCCCTCCTGGGAACTGGCCTGCAACCCAGGCATGTGCCCTGACTGGGAATCGAACCACAATCATGTGGTTCGCAGGCCCACACTCAATCCACTGAGCTACACCAGCCAGGGCTTCTTTCTACATTCTTACTGCTATCCACTGATGTAAATGTCTAGAGACCTCTCATCAATTCATTCAGTAAGATGTGTTACTCTTTTAATGAGAGTGAAAAATGGCTCTATGCCATTATGTATCCAAACATTCACTTATTTCTTCATTCACTTTCAGGCAAGGCAGTAGGAGAGGGTAGTGGCTGGATTCTGGTTCAGGAAGACCAACACGTTAACATTTAAAATCTGGTCATTTTGAGCAAGCCATTTATACTTTCCGAGCCTCAGTTTCCTCATCTATAAAATATGGCTAACAGTAATTTCTACTCCAATTGGGTTGCTTCTTGAACATCCTAAGCTCCTTCCTTCCTCAGGACCTTTGCACATGTTGTTACCCTTAGAATCTTTCTTTCATAACTAGAGCCTTTTTGTCCATGCTATTGAACATTTATTTTACAAGGAGAAATGGGTGTAAATCTGAATCAGAATACAGAGTGAGTAAATATTTGTTGAACAAGTGAATTTATTACATTCCATTGAGCATTGTGTTAGGTACTATATATATTTTTTCAGCTTCATGCTAACCAAACAAAGTAAGTATTTGTGAACCTACACTGTAAGATGAGGAAGGTAGTTTATGTATATGCGGCCTTAAGCAGCAAAGCTGGAATCTGACTTTCTGTGGCTCCAAAGGCCTTACTCTTTCCACTAGGTCGCCTCACTTCTCCACAGCCCCCCTGGGTTCCTCACGAGAGACGACCTCATATTTCCTCCTTTCCTTCTATGCAGTGTGATTTTGCTCCTGCGGAACCAGAGAAAGCCAGGCCTTACCATGCTCTTCTTGTCAGCCTTCTGGATTGTGTACCCTGTAATGGCCGCGTTTCCGTCATCCTTTGGGGGTGTCCATGACAGGGCAACGTTCTCTCCCCAGACATCCTCAATCTTCACAAGTTGGGGAGGACCCGGACGGTCTACAGGACAAATTCATGGCATAACTGGGGGGTCACTTTCCCCCCAAACCTTCACATTGCGTCAGGAGGGTATTTTAAAACGTCCTTTCCTCCTTGCATTTCTAGCCACATTTCTTTCACCATTCTTAAACTTTGGAGAAACGGAATGCACTCCAGCTAAGTTTATCTGGGAACCCTTGACTTTCACCTTCATGGGGAAAAAAAGATTTCAAAAACAAAGTTGAAATGAAATCTCAAATCTCATTAACCAGGCCTCCAGGGACACAGCCTACTGGCATTGAATTGCATGGCTACCCTGCCTAGTTGGAAATGCAAGCTGATGCTGGACTTGAAATTTAGAGCCCGCCCGGGCTGCGCAGCTCTAACTTTTGGTGAAAGGCACTGAGCCCACAGCCTGTGGGTGGGTTTCTCTGTTGTACCCAAAAAGCACCTTTAAGGGGCATGAGGAAAACGTTTTTATCACTCTTTCAACTCCCTCTCCAAGATTTATTTGTATGTATTGAGTGTTTCCATTTTATTAAGTGAAGTGCATTAATTAGGAAATAAAATCTTTCCTCAGTTTACTTTCTGTGACCTTTGACCTTCCAGTAAATTTCAGTAACATTCAGGAAGGCCAGAGTCAAGAAAACTAAGTGTTGATTGGGAAGTCCCCCATCAATTGAATCATGCACAGAAGTGCAAAAAAGGATAATAATTACACAGCAGAGGGGCAAAAAATATGTTTATAGTTATTTGCGTGGAAAAAATAGAATAAACTATTATATAAATATTCTATTTATATTATTTATTATACAAATAGAATAATAAACTGTTTTGTATAGTCACAACTATAAACTACTTTTGCTCTACCTTATACTATATATTTCCTAATTTTTTTCTTTTTTTAAT
Organism: Sturnira hondurensis; assembly: GCF_014824575.4. NCBI lineage: Eukaryota > Metazoa > Chordata > Mammalia > Chiroptera > Phyllostomidae > Sturnira > Sturnira hondurensis. Next base: position 8,554,854 of record NW_028090067.1, on the reverse strand, counting down.
ATATTTTATTGATTATACCATTACAGTTGTTCTATTCCGCCCCTTCATTCCCCTCCACCCGCACACTCCCTCCCCCACTGTTCTCCCCCCCCCTTAGTTTATAACCACATGTCTCAGTTTCTTTAGATTCTATATTTCCCCCACTATTCTCGCCCTCCCCCTATCTATTTTCTACCTACCATCTATGCTATTTTCTGTGCCTTCTGCCCCCTTCTCCTCCTCCCACCCCCCTGTTTCTAACCCTCCATGTGTTCTTCATTTCTATGGTTCCACTCCTGATCTAGCTGTCCTCTTGGTTTGCTTTTGTTTTAGGTGTGGTTGTTAATAACTGTGTGTTTGCTGTCCTTTCACTGTTCATATTTTTCATCTTCTTTTTCTTATATAAGTCCCTTTAGCATTTCATATAATAAGGGCTTGGTGATGATGAACTCCTTGAACTTGACCTTATCTGAGAAGCACTTTATCTGTCCTTCCATTCTAAATGAAAGTTTTGCTGGATAAAGCAATCTTGGCTGTAGGTCTTTGGATTTCATGACTTGGAATACTTCTTTCCAGCCCCTTCTTGCCTGTAAGGTCTCTTTTGAGAAATCCGCTGACAGTCTGATGGGTACTCCTTTGTAGGTGACTGTCCCCTTATCCCTTGATGCTTCTAGGATTCTCTCCTTCATTTTGGTCTTGGCTAATGTAATTATGATGTGCCTTGGTGTGTTCCTTCTTGGGTCCAACTTCTTTGGCACTCTCTGAGCTTCCTGGATTTCCTGGAAGTCTATTTCCTTTGCCAGACTGGGGAAGTTCTCCTTTATTATTTGTTCAAATACTTTTTCCACTCGTGGCTGTTTCTTTCCCCCTTCCGGTACCCCTATAATCCAGATGTTGGAACGTTTAAAGATGTCTTGGAGGTTCCTAAGCCTCTCCTCATTGTTTTGAATTCTCATTTCTTCATTCCTTTCTGGTCGGATGTTTCGTTCTTCCTTCTGGTCCATTCCATTGATTTGAGTCCCAGTTTCCTTTCCATCGCTATTGGTATCCTGGACATCTCCCTTCATTTCAATGAGTTTAGCCTTCATATGTTCCTCTAATTTGTGACTGTAATCTACCAATTCTGTGAGCATCCTGATAAATAGTGTCTTAAATTGGGCTTCTGAGAGGCTGGCAATCTGTCGGTCACTTAGAGTTATTGGCTCTGGGACTTTGAGTTCTTCTTGTGCCATCTTTTGGGCTGTTCGTGCCTGTTCCATAGCAGGATTGGAGCCCTAAAGTATTCACTAGAGCAGGGCAACTAAGTCGCTGGGTTGTGACGTTGTATGTGGGGGCGGGGTCAAAGAGGGACAATGGCTTCCCTCTGCTGCCTGCTGCCGTGACCCCTACCGGCACCGCAGCCACCACCGTCACCAGGCCCACGCGTTTCGTTCCACTGCACACGAGTGTGCCACCGCTGTCAGCCCTCCACCACTGGGTTCGCCCCCTGGGGCTTGCGTGGTCCGTCTCACTGTGCGCGAATGTGCGACCTTGGTCAGTCTGCCCCGCACCCCGACTGGTTCCGGGCTGCCTACGCGCCTAGGTCGGGGGATCTGTCCTGCCCGACCCTGCTCCGCTGCTGGCTCCGCCTCTCTTACCATCCCGTTGAATGGTTCGTAGTTGTCGGACTTCCGTATAATTCTGTTTTCTTTGGGTGTGTTCTAGTTCTCCAAAACTTTTGTTGTATTCAAATTTGGTTGTGGGAGAAGGCACAGTGTTTCCACCTATGCCTCCATCTCGGCGGAAGTCCCTAATTTTTTTTAAATTATTTCTTAATTTTTAAGATAATATCATGTCTATTACCTTTCTCAGTGCAAGCATCAGCCTTTCTGCCCCGAAATATCTTTTAGGTATTATATTAAAATGCAATTGTAATCATTTTTATAGGAGATATAAACTGTGCGACTGAAAAGGACAAACTGTGGTGTGCTTTTGGGTAAGACTTTTCTCTCTTTTAAATACAATTTAACAAGCAGTCTTCATGGGCTCAGCTGGTGGAACCATGGGGACATTCCTCCCTTCTTGCCCATTATTGCCAACAGGAAGTTTCTTTTAACCCTGGTATTCTATCTCCCGTTTTTACCACTCAGTCCTACAGTCCCACCTCCCAGCTGCACCCCAAGTCAACTTGGTTTTCAAAGTTCACATTGACTTCAGATACTTGCTCCCCAACAGTAAATGGCTTTGGTAGATTCTCATGATCATGGCAGACACATACATTTAGAACTAGTAAAATAATTAGAATAATAATATTACTACTTATTGAACTCTCTCAGTGTACAAGGGATATACCAGGCACTTACAACTACCTGATAAAATAACTACAGGGCAAAATAGAAAAATAGAATGTCCCTTGTGTTTCAGAAGGCAGCGCTCTTCCAGAGGCTTCCATGGGTTTCCAATAGTACAGAGCCAGGTCAAATCAGGAGGGTTTAGCCAGGAGGAAAATAGGGCTCAGTTTGAAGGGTATGAACTTCCCCCCGCAGGAAGGACTTTTCCCCTAAGAAACGCTTGTCACAGGAAGTTGCTCTTTGGGTGAAAAAACCTCAAGTTTCAGCAAATTTGCTGAAATACAATAGTCAAAAAATGGCTGGAAACAAGGCTTCTCTTAGCTCTGCTCTTAAATTTATTCGTGAAATAGTGTGGAAATTATAGAGCAGCTCAGGTGAGAGGTCCTTCCATAAGGGGTTGTACCTCTATTCCCCTAACCGGGCAGAAGTAAGAACTACCCTTACTTATTATCTAGACAGGTAAGTACCCAATTAGCCCACAGGATCAGCCAAGCCAGTGTTTAACTTTGTTTTGGCACACATTCCTTCCATTTATAAAAATTTCCTCACTCTCCATTAAATTTTGTTAATAGAGAATTTTAAGTGCAGTACACCCATGTTAAACTGTGTCTAGAATCTACAATGTTTTCTATGAAAGAATTCAGCACAGGAATGGATTTATCCTTGAGGAGTGGAGACACGGAGTAAGAGGGGACTGGACTGCAAAGCAATGCACATGGTCTTTCACCAAAAAGTCTGTCCATTCATTTCCTTTCACAAAGACGGCCCAAGTCTCCCATGACTATTCCTTTTACTCAGTGAAAAATTATTCTGAAATGCAAACACATCTTACTAATGTATCTGTTCTTTAAAAGATTCTTAAAAAAGAATTTTATGTCGAGCCAGCCAAACACAAATTTCTACTTTAAGCCTTAATGACAAGGACAATTAGTCCCAAAACGGCTTTGACAGATGTTCTAGTTCCTTCTTCCAAACATACCAACGATCTGGATGTCGATCGATGCATTTTCCACGAATTTCTCCACTTTGACTTGCAGGTCATATTTCCCTGAGTGGCTCCTCTCTGCTTTTCTGATGAATATGATTGTGTCGGTCTCCGAGTTGCGTATGTTGATTTGATTCTTATCAATTTCGGCACCATCCTTCGTCCAAGTTAATTCTGGTCTTGGTTTTCCCTAAAAAGAAAGACAGAAAAAGTGGAGGAGGAGGGAAATCAGACTGTCCCACGATTTTTTCTCACTATGAAGAAACAAATGACAGTGGCCTCCCCTAGTCAAGGCAAGGTGGGCAAACAGCCTGGCGGTGAGCAGCCAGAGCAGCGACAGTGCTACCACTCGCTGCCTTGACTGCATTCTGTGTACAAGGCACCACGTTAGGCACATGAAGTTCATTAGTTCCCATAATCTTCCTTTCAAAGTGGTCCCACTATCCTCATTTTTTGGATAAGGAGTTAAAAGACTTGCCCAAGGCCTTGCAGCTAAGTGAGTGCTAGCATCAGTTTTTACAGCCAGGTGTCTTTAGCTCCGAGGCCTGCAGAATGCAGCATTATGGTCGAAGGCGTGGGCTCTGGGGCGCTGGAATCTGCATTTGGATCCTGACCCCACCACTGAATAGGTGTGTGACTTTAGGCAAGTGGTCATACTTAAACTCTCTGTGCTTCGGCTTCCCCATTTGTAAAAGGAGAACAAGGAGAGTACCTACCTCACGGGGTAGCTACAAAGACTGACGTCTTCAGAAAGCTTCTGCATACTACATACGTGTTTTATTAACATCACCTAAATGTTAATGACTACTAGTCCACTCTGATGCTCATTTCAGACTTGTCTATAATTCTGTTTATTTTTCTAGCGGCTGAAACTATTCTTTAAGAGTAGGCTTTGAGAAATTCTGATGTCACTCTTGGACCTGAGTTTCCATTTGTATCACAAAAGAACTTCTAGGATTCCCGAGAACGGAGACTCACTGCACAGATGGGAACCACGCATTAATGCAGTCAGGTAAGGCGCAGCCTCCCTCCAGGCTCCTAATGTGGTTTCCGATGGGTTATAACAAAGAATGTGAGACACACATCAAACCCCTGCCCACAGAACTTAGAGAATGGCTGGGGGTGCTCAGACTTGCACATGGGAAGTAGGGAACAATATTGTTCACACACACAAAAGCAGTTCTAGGTCTTATTTCCTTAAATGTGCAAGTTGCTATTAGCTACTGGGGGGGAAATGAGCTCTCTGATTACATAGGGAATAAAAAAGCACTGGATTCAGGGTTAAGGGATATGGAGTCTGCTCTTGGCAATACCATTTACTTGCTGTGTGACCTTGGGCAAGCCACTTAACTTCTCTGACCGTCAGCTTCTTCCCTTCTCAAGTGGGGATAAGGAAATCTGCCCTTCCTGCCTCTCACACAGTGTTCTTTCCCAAGGTGAATGAGAACATATTTCTGAGAACTCTAGAGGTTACACAGATACACAAACATGGCACAGTCTTGTCAGCCCCTTCCTGGCAGCTAAGTAGTCCCTGGGATGCCTACCTGTGAGGTCTCTGTTCACATGCTCTTTCCTCTCTCAGACCCAGTGACAGACATGAAATGCACAGACCCCCAAGATCTGGGAACTGGGATGAGTCCTAGTGATAGAAGTGACTCAGCAGCCCCAGTCCAGGGCTGGGTTTGGTCCCAAGTGCCTGCCTTGTCTCAACCCCTGGTTTTATTTGAGGCCGTGGGAGGAGAGAAATGGGAGTCATCTCCTTCTCCCTCTACTGTTTACATTCACATCCTCCCTGGCTTTCACTGTTTTCACGCACTGTGTTTAGAGGGGATAACTGCCTCTTCTACAGCGTGGGCCTTGAGTTCAGTGAGGATGGCCTGAATTGACTGTCCTGTTAGTTCGGTTTCCATGGGGGCTCTGAGTCTGAATGAATTCATGTGCCTGTGTGCCTGTGCATATGTATGTTCATGTATGTGTTCAAATGTGTACAGGGACCTAAATTCTAACTCTAAGGCTATGCTATCTGATAGTATAACTACGAGTGTCTATTTAAACTAAAATTAGTCATAACTAAGGAAAATCTTAAATTCATACTAGTTCCTAGTTGTACATTTCAAGTGTTCGACAGCTCTGTGTGGCTGGTAGTTACCACAATCGACAGCACATATAGAGGACATTTCTGCCATTGCAGAGAGTTCCATTAAACAGTGCTGTTTAGAGGCAAAAAAGGAGGCAAATGAGTAAGGGTGTGGTGGTGCAGTGTGTGTGTGTGTGTCTGTCTGTGTCTCTGTGTATGTGTGTGTGTGTGTATGAGACCAAAACTGTTTACTGTAGGCAAAGCCTGGTTAATCTTATAAACAACAAATTCTTTCACTGGAAAAATGATTTATCAATGGTCACATATTTCAGTTAGTGACAAGGAGACATCAAATTTTAGCTATTCCTTTTTGGGGATTTACTTCAGTTTGGGGTAATTGTGGGAAGTAAGCACATGTTGTTTTCCTGACTGTTCCATTGAGAACTTCACTTCAAATGAAGGTTAGTCTTGCAGGTGTGTAAAAGCAGAAAGAACCGTCAAGCATTTCTTGTTTTCGTATATCCTCAATGTTTCCCCCTGCCCCACCGTAGTCCCGGAGCTTCTGATCTCATTCGTGAAGAAAGAAAATCTGGGACAGTTTTATAGGTTTCTCTTTCACAGCAGGAGATGATCACTCCCCAGAATCTCTTCCAATGTTTTCCTGTCTCCCTGGGAGGAACCCCTGACTCACGAGGAACATCAGTACTACAGCGTCTCCCTCAAACGCCCCCGCACTGAGAAAACGAGGGACCCCTAAATTATTACCTGGAAAGGTATAACCAGGTTGACAGCTTCTCCAACTCTGCGGATATAGGTTTGCTTCAGGTGCCTTGGGATGCGGATCTTTGGAGGCTCTGAGTGAGAGTAGAATAGCACGATTTTGTGATCAGTATGGTACACTGGACACAGCCTTACATCCGCATGCAGACACGATGCTCACTGGACCTGCTTGTGCAGGGGTCTCCACGGTTCAGCGTAGATGGGCTGCTAATAGGTTACACACAGTAACTTCGGTTCCAAATGCTTTCTTCAAAGAGATGCTTTAACAGTCTAACACAACAAAATTTATCCTTGACCGCTTTGATTTTACTGCTACTTCCTATTTTTATTGTTATTATGAGCTTAAAGCAACATTATAGAAAAATACCAAAGTTTCTCTTGAAACCTTGGACACATTTTCCATAGTTTGCAACACTGAGTATAGTCTCCAATGAACAATCCACTAACGGTCTACAGACACCACATTAGCGGGTGGGACCGCCCATTCTTTCTTCCATTCTTTTTTTTTTTAACCAGAAAACAAAACATTTTAATACTGAGCCATTGCTATTGAGATGATTCTGTTGGAATTTTATAGTAACTTTCTCCCTGTGACTACGGTGAAGTACATAACAGGGAACTCTAGCCCGCTGGGGATTCAAGTCCGTTAATTCAACAGCACAAAGACACGAGAACATGTTGCTGCAAACCCATCAGGAGCAGGGAGTCAGAGTCTCATAGGCTCCCAGGAATGGTGCGGGTCTCATCACTTGACTGGGCTAACTGCTCTTCACGAAGGGACCAATTTAACCCTCTGGGCCACCGTAGGAGCCAGGCACTGCTTTTACTTTATGATGAGGGAACTGGAGCACAGGAGTTTCAGTAACTTGCCCTTGGTGACAGGCCAGGGTTAGAACCTGGAGTCGGCCCTGAGTGCCTGTGCTCTGCTTGGAAGCATGGGCTGCAGAGTCAGATCCTCCATCAGACACGCAGTAGATCACAACAGGAGTCTCAGGCTCCTGTTGTGTAAAATTAGCGTGATAACAGCACCTAATTTATAGGATTGTCATGGGGATTAAATAATGTTATTCATATAAAGAATTTAGCACAATGGTTGAGAATAGTAAGTGCTCAATACACTTTCAGAGATGACGATGACGACAATGATGATGAGGACCAAATGTCGGGGTAGGAAGAGAACCTGGAGACCCTCTAACTCTCTAACTTTAGGTATCAGTAAGGTTCTGCAGCAAACCAAACTGTCATCACAACAAAAGTTAACACAGATTGGGGGCTTATTACATAGCAAGCCATCTGTGAATCAAGCAGCATAGATTAATTTATTTAATTCTCACACCTCTTGATGTGGTAAGTACTGTTTTTGTCTCCATCTTGCAGATGAAGAAATTAAGGCTGAGAAAGATCAAGTCTCTTGCCTGAGATCACATCACTAATAAATAGTGGAAACAGCATTCAATTTATGTAGACTGTCGCCAGAATCTAAAAACATGCATGCTTCATGCTTTCTTCCATCTGTCTGTCCATTCCCTAACTCTCTCCCAAAAGGTTCTGGCAGTCACACCATAAGCCTGCAGCAGACCACGATCCAGACCCAGGTACCCAGGCCCCCAGTCCAGTGTTCTCTCCCCTAGAACAATTCTCAAACCTTTTGGTGCCAGCACCGCAACACACTCCTAAAAATTATCAAGGACCCCCAAAACTTGTGTATGCAGGCTCTGTCAACATTTATCCTATTAGAAATTAAAACTGAGAAATCTGGGCTGGCTCTCTCTGTGGGGTGTGCTCATGCCTTTCCCCACCCCCTTCCCCAGACAGGTTTTCCATGCCTGCCTCTCTCTCTCTCTCTCTCTCTCTCTCTCTCTCTCTCTCGTCAGCTCCAAGGCTCCCTCTTTGCCTCTGTAACTTATTCTATGACTCACTTCTTCTACCTCCATGACTTTCTAAATAAACTTTCTCTTACAGTTGCAAAAAATTTTTTAAAAACAAATAAAACAGAAAATTTGAATATTTAATTAGATGTTCAATAAAAAATAATATAAATACCATTTTAATGGAAACACCATATTTTACATTAATTAAAAATTAGTGATGTAAGTGGCATTATTTAATGTTTGTCAAATCTCTTTAATGCCTGATTTAATTGACTTAGCTGGATTCTCACACTTGTTTCTGCCTTAAATCTGTTGCAATCTATTGTATGGGTTGAAGAGTATGAAGAAAACCTGACTTCATAAAAACAAGAAGAATACATATTTTAATAAACTTTTCAGACAGTTGTGAATATCCCTCTTTGCTTCAATACTAAAACTTGGTAAATTGTAGTTTCTTAAAAGTTAGCTGCAATGTGGAATCTGAAACCATTTCAATGAAATGGTCTATCTTGCATTTTGAATATACCTTTCAACCATGCAAGATTTTAACATGTATTGGTCATTTGAAAAATACTGTTTCACTGAATTATGACAGACCTTCCAAATGTAAACATATTTCATTATTCAATAAATATCAAAAATGGCATGAGTTAATATCATTATATACTTCATCAGAAAAGTTTTTAAGCATGGGAGAGCTTCAAGTTCATAGAGGTGGATACAACTTTTCCAAAATTCTAATTTTTCTTAAAAGTTCATTTTTTAATTGATGAGTTGAAAACAACACTGTAAATCATTTTCTTTGAAGTGACAGGCTCACGCCATTCCTTTTCTAGGAAATGCCTGCCAGACAACCAAGTCTGAGGAGACACCGTTGCGCAGTCGTTCTTTCAAGTAAAAATAGAATTTCATAGAAAAATCACCAGTTCAGCCCCTAACTCAGGGCTTTTCCTAGGGACCACTGTTGTACTTCTGTACTTTGCATTTCATCATCATGGAGTAAGAAGAAAGCGTGTACTCAAGCACCAAGATTTAAAAATATTAATCATTTTTTAGGCCACATCCAGAATGCTGCAAGGCAAAACTGGCCCTTCTATTTTAACTGTGAGTGCATAGTGGTGAGGAAGACAAGGACGGCTGACAGTTTGGCGGCTCTGACTTGGTCCAGGCTAAGACACCAGCAGTTTTGCGCCATCGGAGCAGATGTCAGGCACTGCATTCATAGTGTTATGAAAATGGCCTTGACCTTGCAGACCCACCTGAGACATGATGCTGCTGTAAGACTGTTTGCTCTGCTGCCTCTTCTCTTCCTCTCTCTCTCCCCACTGCCCCCTACCTTCTCCCTTCACTCTGTCCCCAAAGTCAATGGTGAGGGTCCCAGTAAGGATAACTAACTGGTCCTCACCCTGAGTTATAAAACCTGGGCTGACCTCCACATGGCCTGAAAAGAGCTGTTTTGTTCTTTTTAACTCTCAGGAAGCTTTAATACAATCAATATTCAAGGAGTGACAAGGAAATAGGAAGATTTGAAGAAGAAAGGGGTTTAACAAATAAAAGTAAATAATGTGAAAGGAAGACAAACTTTTGAAAGGGCCACCACCTACCTATGATTTCCTTCACAAGAATGGGCTGGGAGTAGTACTTGGGTTCGCTGGCACCGGCGGCATTCACAGCCTTAACACGCACAAAGATCTTTGCATCCGTGGGCAGACCCGTGATGGTGAACTTGGTCTTATCAATCAGATCTGTGTTTGCAACTGTCCATTCCTCAGCTAAAATCCATAAAAGAAAAAGAAGGCAAAATGGTGTTTAGTAAAAGAAATCATTCTAACTGGTACAGTTGAATCCAAATTAGTCTTTCCCCCACAATTAAATCATTTGGCCTGGATTCAGACTATGTGCATGGGTGGGCATTTTTCATACTCAAATTAAAAATGGCCTATTAACCGGCTAAATATAAATAACAGGAAGGATAATCAGATTCTGCCATTTCTGAAAAACTCTATTCAGGATACTAGGGTCTCCTGCATAATAGTAACTGTCCCTAAGGATTTCGCAGTAGTTTTATTCCGATTCAGTTTCATAATGAAGGATGTAACCATGATATTTAGCCATCCATATACATTGAAGTTCAGAAAAACAGGAAAATAATCATTCTTATGAATGAGAGACATTGACCTTTACAGTCATATAATCTCTCTGTGTTATCTTGGCTAGTTTATTACTATGAGATGCTAATATGAGCATAAGTAATCTGGCCATGGTCCCCTTTATGAAGAAAATAAGCTTATATCCATGAAAAGTGGAGGCAGCTCAGGAGCTGAGACCACATAAGGAGTTGGCACAATTCCTTCCCTCAATCCAATACTCGGATTTTTTTAAAAAAATTTTTGTAGCTTTGTCTACAGCATCAAGAGAATTTAAACTCAGTATCCAAAGCTAAAAGCTATTTCAGCTTCAATAAGTTTGTGTGCATTATGCCCACAGAAAAGAGAGAAGGCTTGGACCCCACAATGTGAACTCACTGCCCGCCCCCACCCCCTCTGTCTCTACGGGCTTCTTCTGTGTGCACGGATGGCGGGTGTACTTCATGCTCAGTCATGGGACATTCCCAGAAACTTTATCATAGAGTAAGAAAGCGTGAGAGCTTTCAGAGAATACTTTACCTGACAGATCATACGCAGCCTCCCCATTTTCATCAGACTGTTTTGCTGATGTACCTTTGAGAATCCGTCATTAAAATTAATTAAAGACACCCACTTTCACACCAGAAGAATATTGTATCAGTAGTCAGCATTCTCTGTTAGTAAAGTATGCAAAGTATGCAAAGATATTTGTCTTCAGAGTAGTGACGGAAGAGACCAGACACGTTAAAGGGGAGGGAGTTCCTCAGGAGAGGCACAGCCTGCTCTGTTCAGACTGTGGGGTTTGTCCTGAGGCACCTGCCACAGAGAAGAGGAGGAGAAAGGAAGGAAGCGGGGGCACCTCCAGCTGTGGGAACAAGAGGTGGAGAAGAACAAGCAAGACCCTGGAGAGAGAGGAGGGGCGGGCCCTGGACTCCCCGGCGGAGCAGCACACAGAGGAACAGTCTATCCTCGCTCCTGCCCCAGCCACCCCAGCCTGGAAGGGTCCCCAGGGAATGAGTCTCCCACGGTGGGGCCCATGCATAGAGGGCGCTGGCCATAAAGCCAGCCCTGTCTTACTAGGGCTCTAATTCTCAAAGGAAATGGAAACTGCCCCAGCAGCTGAGGAGGCAGCCCCTGGATGCCAGACAACAAGGTCTTGGTCAAGGAAACAAACCAAGCCTGTGGTGCCTGCATTCTATAAGAAGGGAGGAAATGTTGCTGGCTCTCAGGGTGGTCATGGGCACAGCCCATGGTTTGGGGCGATGACTTTCTGGGTATCGGTGGAGTAGGGACTGCCCTGTGCCCCATGGAACTTCCTCCTCAGTCTCATTCCAACCCTCCTCGGCTTGTCTGGGAGAAGGGGCAGGAAGCCAGAATATTCTGGTGGCTGGGAGGGCATGTGAATAATAAAAACTACTTAGGACTTGGAAAAAGAGATACATCGTAAGCCAATGGTCGGTTTGGGAAAGCTACTGTGTTGGTATTTTCATAGTCAAGAGGCAGTTGATGAGAAAGTGAAATCAGGAGACAGAATACGTGCACAGAAGAGCAGAGAACTAGTAAAGAAGAAAATTTCAAGAGAAAAGAAGATGAAACAAGATCAGAAGGGAAGAGAAAAAAGCCAATCCCTTCACATCCGAACCACTTCAACCGAGGGAGACAAAGAGAAGAAGGAGCTAGAGTGAAGGAAGAAAACAAAGAGTAAAATGCTGCAGGCATTAAAAAAAAAAAAAAAAAACTAGAGGAAGGCAGAGTCAAAACCAACACACCATCTTACAAGAGAAAGTGTTCTCTCACAGAGTAAAACCTGACATATCGAAAAGCATTAAGCACTACAGAGAATTAGTCTGGAGGACAACAGCCATTAAAAGAGAGTGAAGAGTAGATCAGCCACATCAAGGAAGTGAGAAAAGATTGCAAGAAGAAAGATATACACGTTCCATAGAAAGCTAATTCCAAAACGTTATGTGGCAAAAAAAAAGAAATATACATAATAATGACTGTGTACATGTATATATGTATATATCAATATACATATATATCTACACAGACCACACACAAAATCATGTAAAATACACTTCGTTGTATTTTATCTAAGGTGGGTAACATCAAAATGACAGCCATGTATCATTTTGTTGTATCTTCTTACTTTTTAAACCTATCAGAAAGAAAAGAGTAAAGAATTTGCTCTGTTTCATACATACACAAAAGGTTGGTGATCAGCAGCCACAATACATCTGAGATTGGGAGACTGTGCTGGCTGGGTGATATAAATAACAGAGTGAAGTGCTCCTGAGCTTTTGAAATGGTCAGGGGAAGGGAATGAAACGGGAATGAGCCATGTTCTGAAGAGCTCAAGAATTCACCTGCTGCTGCATTAATGACACTGCCCCCCTCCCATGCCGGGATAACTCTGGGAACTTTCCTGTGATGTCCCCACTGGTTTGGGTTAGTGGCTTTCTAAGCCCCGGAAAAACAAGCCTAGTGCTCGCTGAGTGCAGCACCTATCAATGGCATTGAGTGTTGTTACCAGCATGTTCCAAACCCCTCCCCATCTGCCCTCCTGACCAGCCCTGGTCATTTCCACAAGTGCCCCCCTCCAGGGGCTGGGGATTTCTTTCTCAGCAGTTTCCTCGTCTTAAGAAGTTTCTTCTTTATCGAGGTGTTTCCTCTGGGGGTGGTACATCTGTGTGACACTTCTGATTTCCCAAATGTGCTCTGCGGTGTCTCTTTCCTTCACATAATATCCATGTTAAAGTCTGGGGTCCAAAGGGTTTTCTTTGAGGCTACATCTTGGCTCCTCATTTGTGGGGCTATGAACGTGCTTCCCTGTGGGTTGTTCACCTACCACTGTTTAGAATGGAGCCTGCGTCAAGAGCTGGGGCAGTTTGATTCACACATTTTCAAAGCATGACAAGCAGGAAATCAAAAACACAAGAGGCTTTCAGTGACTTTCATCTCTTTTTTGGTTTTAGGCACACTCTGGCACTCTGGCCCGTATTTTCTCAAGTCATTCTCTTTTTCTATTAATCAGCAATTGTTTTTGCGTTTCTCTTCTGCTCCTAAATTTAAGTGATTAAATTTTTATGTACCCAACCTCTGAGAGAAGTTACTGCCACATGTGGAACCCATTTCTTACCCCATGTGGGATTGGGTGCTGCTTCCCTTAAACACTGAGAGGTTGTCCTTAATTTTTCTTCTTCTTTTTCCCATTTAAGAAGAAATATGTAGTTCCTCTTCATTCCCGTAAACAGGCAACTCTTTTGATAGCTGACTTCTGCTCAGTATACGGTTCGAAATCTCCAACTTGCTTCATCCTAACTAGGCTTTTATTTTGCTTTGGTACCATTTAATTCCTTCCATTCAAGAACCGGAAGTCCCTGAAGTAGTGTCAACACCCACTTCCTCCCGTGTCGTAGATCAACTGTGCTGGCCAATCGGGCAGCCTAGCTAGGACGTTTTCAAGATCTCCATTTGTTAGCCTCAAGTATCAAAGAAGAGCTACTTTTTTTATCCTTCTTAGAAGAATGACCTTTAGCTTGTTGACATTTTTCATAGGAAGGAGATGAATTCCCGAGAGAGAAACAAAAGAATGAAGGGAGGGAGCATATCTCACCTAGTGATGATGATACTCATTTTAACAATGAGTTATACTTACTTCCTTCAAAACAATACTCTAGCACATAGCCATCTAAACCTGCTGCACCAATCTGGTCTGGGGGCCGCCACTTCATCGTGACAGTGGTGTCGGTTACAGAGTCAACAGCCAGAAGCGTAGGAGGGCTGGTCACAGCTTCAGAGATAAAAGAGACAGGAAAAGCAGAAGTGATTAACTACAGGGTTATGGCACAAGAAATGGTAAGAAAATCAGCTGAGATACAAATGAAAACATACACCGGAGACCCACATCTTAATAGAATTCAATGAAGACTCCTTGAGCAAATGCTGTGTGTAAAGCAAAACCCACTAGCCATGGAATGATACTCACAAATGCTGCCATGAGTTCCTTCCACTTTGGGGGGTCAGTGTAGGAGGCTGCGAGGCCCAAGGAAGTTGGGAAAAGTCAACGTTTGGAATCTAATGATCTAGAGTAAATTTCCCATAACTCTCTAATTTTAAAGTACATATTCTTGTATTAAATCTTTCTATTGGAAAAAAACTTCACTACCATAAAATAGCAAAGACCTGTTATTTTCTGTTTCTTTGTCTTTGCTGAACTGACTCCTTGGTTCAATAGATAACATTTAGAATGGGATTGTAAAACAATGATTAATTTTCAAGTGTGCTTTGTTGAATGAACCTCAATCTGTTTTAGTTACAATGTTCATGCCAAGGTGAGGGGTTATGACTTCAGAAGGACAAACAGAGAATGGTCATCTGCCAGTGTGTTGAGCAACATGTTTTTAGTGGGGAGCAGAACCAGGGCCACCCACAGCTCTCATTCTGTAATGAACTCAAGGGCCACCATTATGAGGACATTCAACTCTACCAAATTTCTTAGGCAGGAAATAACCACCTCCAACCTCCTGCTCACCCACCACTCCAAGAAGCTTCCAGGTCTGCTCCAGTTGGAGGTCGGAAGGAAGCGGTCACAATCTGGACCAATGATGCCCATGACAAAGACACATCTCTTCTCACTCACCCAAAGGAACAAATGGCTTGGAGGGCATGCTGGGCTTGGAGATGCCGATGGCATTGACAGCAAAGATACGGACCTCATAGGCCACGCCTTCAATCATTTTTTTGGGCTCAAAGGTTGTTTCTTTGCAGAGCTCAAAATTCAACCTCATCCACCTGGAACTTTGTTTCTTTTTCCTCTCAATAAAGTATCCTGCAGGGGATACATAACAGAAACTTGGGTTTCTCCCTTGGTCTCCAAAGTTGTACTTTGTCAGATATTAGAAGTTCTTACATTTTTCAATATTCTCAGTACTCTAGGTCAAAGAGTCATGTATGTATGTGTTTTTAAAACCACTTTATTTCAATCACTTTGAGAGAGATTATAGGGACTATATGTATTAACAACATAGGGGAAATAAAAATAATAGGATTAGAAAACAAATTAAAATTGTACTAAGAAAAAAAGGAAAAATAGATCACAGATAGGTAGGTCATAACAATGTATTTAGTAGGTATACTTGAGCAATAGCTTCAGCTCTGAATCCCAGCAATGTATGAATGAAGGGAAAAGAATCAGTTTTGTGAGTTTCATAATTTGTAAGTAGAAGAAAGTTTTTGCTCCACGTGGAAATAGAATTCTTTTAACTATTTAACTCTAGAAGAAGTTTTTTCCATAGACATAATTCTATGGAACTAGACATCAACTGACTAGCATGGTTTAAAGTTAGCCTCACAGTGTTTCAATATAATTCAATATTATATTAAATATAAATGTTAACCACAAAAGAGAACACCAATCAGATAATACTCATCAGAACTATTAAAACCTTCATATAATACAACCGGAAATACAGTGTTTCGCTTTGATTAGAGATACATAGTATAATGCATTTTCTTCTAAATACCCTATATTTAATATACTCTTAATATATGCATAGAGGATGCCATGTCCAGGGGCAATTCTGCGGATCGACCAACATGCAGTTACCTAAGATTGGGGACCCGCCGTCATAGGCAGGAGGCTCCCAGTTCATGATGCACCAATCATCTCCCACGTCTGCCACGTTTGGTGCCACTGGAGGGTCAGGGATGTCTGCAGTCGGCACAGGAAACAACAACCACAAAAAGGATAAAATAAGAGAGAATGCATGAGCAAAGAAAAATGTCATTTGGAAAATTTGTCCTTTGGTGATAATCGTGAAGTAGTGTTCAACATTTGCACGTTTACTGAAATACCCTTAGTAACTAATTTGTGTAAAGGCTCATGCTTCATGTGAGATAAAAGATAAGCCACCCTGGCCAGGAGCCTTAGTTGGTTAGAGCGTTGTCCCGTATGCCAGTGTTGTGGGTTCAGTCCTTGGTCAGGGCACATACAAGAATCAACCCATGAACAGAGGAAGAACTGAGACAACTGTAATAGAACAGCAGTAAAATAGTTAATTAAAAAATCAACCAACAAATACATAACTAAGTGGAACAACAAATGCTTCTCTCTCTCTCCTTTCCTGTCTCTCTCTAAAATCAGTAACTAAAAAAACTAGCAAAGAAGGTAAGCCAAATACAAATTTAAAAAATAATCCTTTAAAGCAATGTCACCACATTAGATAACAAGCCCCACATGGAACCTAAGACTCTTTCTTGTTCTTTACCTTGAACATAGTAAGTAAGAAACTCAAAGTCAAATACAATTTTTTGTTTGTTTCATAATTACAAAGTGAACTTCCAGCAGCACTGAATCAAGGATTGATTATTGTAAATTTTACATTATTTGGAAGATTCAAGATGTTGACTGTTAGAAATCCAAGTCAAGAATGGCAAGTTACCAGGTCTTGTATACACAGTTCAATGCCTGATAAACTGACCTTAGTTTTCGGTCAATTTGAAATATGTTTAAGGGACAACTAAAGCAAGATAAGAGTTCATAAGACCTTGGATCACTAATAAATTGCTAGATTCATTTTGCTTGGCTTCGGGCTTAGGAAAAACATGCTTGAATGGTCATCTAAGGACCAAGAGCGATTGTACTCCTCTACAATGATTACAATGTGGGAAATTATTTAGCAATTGTATTTCGGTAACTTCAGAGGGCACCAAAAGGGAACATGACTGTGGAGAGCTAATGACCAGAACCTAGTGGCTATCTCAGCTACTCATTCCTGCAATATGTCCTCCACTCCCCACAAAAAGAGAGAGAAAGAGACAGACAGACAGACAGACAGAGGAAGTAAAGAAAAAGAGGAAGGAAGGAAGGAAGGAAGGAAGGAAGGAAGGAAGGAAGGAAGGAAGGAAGGAAGGAAGGAGAAAAGTGGAAAAGGTAGATAAAGAAAGATGGTGATTTATAAAATATAGCTATACTATGTTTCTCTTTCCTGGCTACACAGGAAAGTTGAAGGAATCAATAGCTAACAACCTACTCATGATCTAGACATGGCAGCTTGATTTCGGAAGTTTACTGATTCAGCGGACTTACCCACAACTTTAACCTTAATGCTTGCATGGGCTTCTCCGGCTTCATTTTTCAGATTTATGTTGTAAACACCAGAATCTTCTCTTTCGGCTACATCAATAATCAGACTGCTGCTGTCCGGGTAAGATTCTGCTCTTATCCGACCACTGCCCTCCGTAATAGCCTAAGGAGGGAAGAAATGAGATGTGGCATGACCGATACAACTACAAGGACTAGTCCAGAGTGCCTTGTAACTTAAACCGAACATGGTGCCAATGCCTAGTACACACATTCTGAGTTTAATCCTCCATCAACTCTAAGGACAAAGGTGTTATCATCCCAGTTTACACATGAGAAAACTGTGACCTAGGATCACCTGGCTAAAAAGTGGTAGAATGGGCATCTGATTCTAAAGCCCGCCAATCATGAACTCTCCGAAGAAAACTTTGGAGAACTAAGACTATGAGTAGAATATGACTCTAGGAGAGGAGTCATTTTATATATGAAATTGGAAATAGCCAAATTTATTTCAGAAACTAAATAATGACTTTTTTCCCCATTTTCCTAGATATCTTGACATTTTTTAAATACTGAAAAGGTATGAAGGCTGCAATGCCAATTTTTCATACAAGTTATTGAGTCTTGATTTTTCCCTTCCAATAAGAGATGAAAGAATGAACAATTCTTTCTCAAAGTAAAGATGGTGAGATTGAGCTTTCTATTATATTCTTTTTGTTCCTTCTCATCCTCCTTCTTTCCCTTCTTCTCCTTCACTATTTCCCTTCCTTTTTTCTTCACTCAGATTTTAAAGGAGCATTGTATTTTCCTGATTTCCAGGTTGTATCTACTATATGACAGTGAACAGCCAATGTATAAAGAGGAAAAACAGACAGATGATCGTAGTAACTTTAGGTAATGAAAGTAATTTGCCACTAATTACTGTTGACTCTCTTTTGTCTCTGGATTAGAACTCATAAATCTTTAATAACAAAATATTGTGACAACAATAAAAATATTTGAAATAGTTTTTTAATTTTTTTGTTTTGTAATAGAACAAAATGTTATCATATTAGCCTAGTTCTAATCTTGATTATAAAAGATGTGCTTTTTTTAATGTGAAAGAAAAATACTTATTTAAGGTATGTTATATTATCCTCTTCAATTTTCCTTTTCTTTTTAAAGATTTTTATTTCATTTTAGATAGAGGGGAATGGGAGGGAGAAAGAGAAGGAGAGAAACATCAATGTGCGGTTGCCTCTCATGCATCCCCAACTAGGAACCTGGCCTACTACTCAGGCATGTTCCCTGACTGGGGATTGAGCCAGTGACCCTTCGGTTTGCAGGCCAGCACGAAACCCACTGAGCAACAACAGTCAGAGTGATGATGATCATTATTAATAAATCAGTTTTAGAACAGATTTAGGTTCACTGCAAAACTGAACAGAAAGTACAGAGTTCTCATATAACCTCTGTCCCCACATATGCACAACCTCCCCCATTATCGATATTCCATGTCAGAGTGGTACCTTTGTTACTAATAATGAACCTACGCCAACACATTATTATCATTTAAAGTCCATAGTTTACATGATGGCTCAATCTTGGTGTTGTATATTCTATGGGTTTTGACAAATCTATGACATGTATTTGTAATTATAGAACCATATGGAATAGTTTTGTGGCCTGTAAAAAAAATTTTATAGGCAGCCATAGGGTCACATAGGGAACTGGCACTAATCTACTACTCCAACCTTATTATTCTCCTCCTCACGGTGCCTCAGTCACACTGGCTTTCTTTTTATTCCTCCAGCACGTCAAGCTCATTCTCTCCCCCTGTCCTTTGTAGGTGCAGTGCCTTCACCTGGAAATCTGCTCTGATCTTCATGTGATTGGTTCTTGTTGTCATTCAGAGATGCTATTGGCATTCACCAAATGGTCACTTGTTAATCATATTAGCCTACTTTTGTCTTCATGGCACCTATTGTTATACTGTGCAAAATAATTATGCCTGCCTATTTATTTAATAATTCATTGTCTCTTTCTCTTCCACCCCATTCCCTGACATTCATTTGAAAGAAAAATGGACTGTTGTTCCCTGCACATAAAAGCCTGTTGGGCACATAATAGGTACTCAAAACTATAAAGAGTGGATGAATGATTATTACATTTGTCTGAAAACTGGTGATCTTTCTTTGTCAAAATAATCACCTTGTTGCTGTCCCCTTGTACGTTTATTTGCCATCTTCTTTCATCTGACTAACAGAGGGCAGGGAGTGGGGTGGGCTGTGTCTGTCTGTGTGTGTCTGTGTGTGTGTGTGTGTGTGTAGAACAAACCTTATCTGCTCTGCTCCACATGACTTTAGGAGGAGGTTCCCCAGTGATGGGAATTTCGAGACGAAGTTTGTTTCCTGCAATTACTGTCACTGTATTGTCAGCATCAAGACCATCCAGGTTGATTTTAGGAGGATCTGGAATATGAAATACGGCCTTTGTTATCAGACAGTCATTCCCATGTGAATATCTAGTGCTTGGCTACTGCCAAACACTGGTAGTAACCAATATTCTATCTGACTGACAAAGTGTAAGAGGAGTTAATTAATGTAGATGGTACCTGGCACCTTGCAAAACTACTTCATCGTAAGATTTCTTAAGAATCAACCATTATAATTAGGATTAGTAACAGTTATATATTTTTTAATTTAAATATCACATGGTTTTGAATATGTTCCAATTCTATGGTAGGCAAAAACAAAAATAAAATCACAGAACTCTGTATAGATTTCTTTTATCTACTCACCAATAACATGAACTTTGGCAGGCAAAGTAACAGAGTAGGCATCTGGTGCAAATACATAATCACCTTCATCCTCAATGAGAGCACTGTCTATCACTAACTTGTGGATTCTAAGGAAACAAGAAAAATATATTTCTAAGACTTTACAAAGATTTTGATTGTATATGTCCCAAACTGAGAATACACCTGGCTTTTATCTAATTAACTTGTTTCATAGAGCTTGAAGAGAGAGAACAATATAAAATCTTAATTATCTTATTTATTGGTCCATATTAAATATTTATTTTAGGCTATATGGAATTATCTTTACAAATACAACTTATTTATTAGGCAAGAGTCTCTAATTTTTTTTACATAGCATTAGAAAGGTTAAAAGAGGTATCTCACTAATGTCATACTTCAAGATTCAAGAAATTGTTAAGAATAGGCTTGATTTGGTCTACATACCAAACCTTAGAATAATACTTCTTAACTTTATCGAGAGGTCACAAATCAGTGAAAACCTGATAGATTTCTCCAGTTCTTCTCATTGAAGAAATGCAAGTATTTTTGTACACACAGAATTACAATTTCAGAAGGTTTATGAGAGCCCCTGAAGTTCATTCATTCATTCTCTTTGGAATCCATGGGTCCAAATTTGAGAACTCATGCCCTAGATCTTTGCTAGATTCTGGTATATTATGCCACCCCCTTCACAAAAAGAGAAGGAAGGAAGGAAGGAAGGAAGGAGGGAAGGAAGGAAGGAAGGAAGGAAGGAAGGAAGGAAGGAAGGAAGGAAGGTCATGCGACACTCATTGGTTAAAGACAATTAATCCAGTTTGACCAGTTCCTCAACTAGAATTTAGTATCATTCTTCTGACTTTGTGTTTAGGTAGGAAAGAATCAATCAGTGGGTTTTGAATAGACAAAGAGCCATACTATGAGGTACAGATCCAAGATCACAAGTAGGACATGAGGTACAACAGAGAAATCACACGTTCTTGCCATTTGAGAGCAATGAGTCAGAAGTAGATCCTTTCCCTATGACTACTCTTCGAACATCCTTGCCAAATATGTTATTTAGGAAGTGGAAAAAGTGAAATGGGGACTGGCTCTCATTCAGGGGTCTCCTAGCTTGCTCACCTTCCTTTGTGTACAACCTTTAGACGGTCACTCTCCTGAACAGGTAGCCCATTCTTAGTCCACTTTCCTGTTACATTTTCAGAGATTTCACACTTCAAGCAGACTTCTTTTCCAAGTTTTACAGTCAGATCAGTTAGAGGTGTCAGTATCTTCAGAGGTTTCACTACAGAAACAATAGGTGGTTGTAAGTGCCAGACCCAGTCTAGACAGGCCAAGCTGGTGTCATTTCACAATGGTACAGTCAGTTTTGCTCTTAATGCTTGTTTTGAAAATGAGAATTTGTTCCAGTGCAACTGATATACTAGGGAACAAACTGGAGCAAAACACAAATATTATGTTTGATTAGATACAATTTCAACATGACAAAGATGAGGATAATCCAGAAAACTGCACCCAGCTGGACTGAGCCAGGTAGGATTGCACAACACACACACGCACACACACACCCCTCAAACATCTGCCAGCTGTCCCGGTTCACCCATGTGATGTGAGCCACACTCACGCACAGCTGAGCTCAGCACTATCCATCTGATTTCAGGTAAACTCTGCCTACCCCTTCACAACAGCTCACATGCTGCAGAACTACTGACACCACTTTCATAAGCAAATTTCAGGTCTCCTTAAAGGTCAAATGTCATATATGCTGTACTATTTATCAACCATTTAACATGTGTAAAACTCCGCTAATGGTTTTTGTTAGGTTCTTATGTTTTTTTTAATGTGTTGCTGACAAAATTTTTGAGTGTTGTGCCCATAACCCTATTTTTCCCAGCAGTCCCTTGGTTTTTATTGTGCAACTCTGGCTACTACAGTGATTTTTAGAACTATATGTTGCATTATAGCAGAACTGACTGCAGTTGTTTTATTTTTTATTGTTAATGTTATTAGAAGCACAGAATCATGTAATTGCTTTAAAGGGATACAAATATCAGATAAGGATCTGCCTATGATTAAAAAACATTTTTTGAAAAAAGAAAGACTCGTGGACATAGACAAGAGTATGGTGATTGCAGAGGGTGGCGGAGGTGGAAGAGAGTATAAGGGGGTAAATGGTAATGGAAAAATACAATAAAAAGAAACTATTAAAGTTGTTTGTAAGTTGAACAAAAACCCTTTTTTGATATTAAACTAAAATTTCCCGTATCACATGAAACATGGGAGTGTATTGAAATTACTGCTGAATAGCTCAGTGATCATATAAATTCCAACTGGACTCAGAAAGAAAGTAAAGAAGCAGGATTTTTGCACTGTGTATATTACTGATCTTTTTGTGACGTTTGCTATTTTCATTTTCATGGTTAACCGGAAGGGACAGACTCTGCCATTGAGAACTGACTACAAATAGTGGGCATTTGGGGCAATACATTCATTCTCTCCTGCCCCTGAAGCATATAGCAAGTTAGCTCTTACAAGGTTCTCAACTGAGGCCTGTTAGTGGAGTAACTTCCACCCCAAACGTAATCACAGAATCTCGAGTGTTTGTTTAATGAGTAGATAGCAAGTTCACCTGTGAATTAAGTGACTGTTATAAAGATTTGATATCATGTCTAAGTATTTATTATCTATTTATATGGTTTGGGGATTAAAATATTTTTTAACCATGGGTTCTTTTCTCAGAGACCCCGATTAATATGACATACACACTCAGCTAGAATGGAATTTAATTTTGCACAATCAAAACTGCCGCAGCTAAAAATCAGATAGATTGAAACTGAACTAACAAACGCAACACCATGAGGAAACCAACATGGAAGGCATCCAAAGAAGTCTCACTTACAGTCAACAGTAAGTTTAGCAGACGATTGTCCTCCTGTCGTCATCACAGAATACTCTGCACTGTCAGCCTTGGTTGCCCCTTCTATGACCAAAATGTGTTTTTTGCCCTCAACTCTAACTTTGTATCTTGATTTTGGACCAGGGATGATCTCCTCACCATTCTTAAACCTGGGTTAAAATAGATTATTAGAAAATTTTGATAAACGGCCCTTCAGAAGATAGATATTATTGGTCTTGTTTTTCCCACATCCCAATGCCATGCAGAGTGTCGGGCAGGTCCCACACACTCAAGAACTACTTACTGAATTAGAGAATCTATAAATCAATCTATCAATGCATTGATATTATAACAAATGTTGTCTGAAAAACTACATTAAGAGAACATTAATCCCCCTCGTTCCACTCAAGAGCAATCAGATGAATACACTAAGTGGATATTACCCATGTTTGGGGGTTTGACGTACACTGGTGAGAATAACATTTTAATACATTTTAAAGACAGCTATTATTCTAGACTAGAATGAACAATCTACTCTGTACCAATTAGTAAAGATTCCAGCTTGAAATTTTCTATACTACTCAACAAAGCATTTCAATTGAGGATTCTGAATCATTTAGTCTTTAATTTTGAAGGGGCTCAAAGAGAACTTAAGAAACACTTCCCACTGACAAAACAATGGTTTTTATTTTTTCAAGTAATCAGTGATTCTCAGTCTAAAATATTTTTTCAGGTACTATAATACAGTGACTAAGAATAAAATGAAAAAGAAAGTATATTTTCCCATGTAAGTTGCTTGCACAGTATAGTGAGAGGACGCATGGTACAGAGGTGAAGAGCATCTATGGGCTTTGGGGTTAAACAGACCTGGGCAACCTTGAGCCATCCATTTATTATTAGTATTGCCTACTGCCCTACACCATTACAATATAGATTTCCAGATCTTTTTCAGTACCCTAGGTTAAAAAGAACTGTATCTTAGTATGGTTTTAATGACCATTTCTACTAACGCAAAAGAGATTGAGATTCTTTTCATACCTGCAAAACCGATTTCCTCTTCTCCAAACTACGAAAGTACTTTCTGTGTGCGTCTATCAAAAATGAAAAG
Organism: Sturnira hondurensis; assembly: GCF_014824575.4. Taxonomy (NCBI): domain Eukaryota; kingdom Metazoa; phylum Chordata; class Mammalia; order Chiroptera; family Phyllostomidae; genus Sturnira; species Sturnira hondurensis. The sequence continues at coordinate 8,530,842 of NW_028090067.1, read as the reverse complement.
ACCTCAGAAAAGCTATTTACCATTTTACATTGGCATCATCTTCAGACACCTCACATTCTAATTCCACTTTCTCCCCACAGTAAGCATTTGTATCTTCCAGCTGTTTGGTCACCATAATTGGAGGCTCTAGTGTGAAAAAAGAAGAGAATAAGAATCACTAAATGTCTAAAACCTGCCTCACAACCCCAAATTTTTCCCCAGATGAACAACCAACAGTAAGAAGGTATCGCATCACAGAGCTATAGTTAGACGGTGGTAGATAAGAGGTGGGGTCTATATGAGTTTTCTTGGCAAAATAAATAGCTGACAACCCTGGGGAAATTTTTCCAGTTTTCTCAGAACTTTTTAAGTCAAATAAATTATTGTTCTAGAGAGAACCCAAAATGCATCAAACATCATATGGGAATTGGTGGCAAATAGGACACCAGGTTGAAACATTTCTGATGAAGGAGAACCCTTAAGACTACAATTCTTTGACTCTGGTTCTAGATGGATGATGGAGAGAGCAGAGTTGTATTAATCAGTGGGCCTCACACACACACACACACACACACACACAAAACTAATGCCAGGCTTCAGTGACATCCTCTGGCTCTTTTCACAGTATCTTAGACTGATAGTCTACAGAGTCCTCAGAGCCAACCACTGATGCCCCTTCAGTTATGAAACTGGTTTCAAGAGAAATTGATTTGAGGTGAAGATTATTCTGTAGACTTCGCTGGGTTTCAGAAGTTATAGCTAGAGCTTATACTATAAAACACTGCTTGCTTGAGTCAAAACCTCCAGGCTGTTCCACTCAGCAGGGTATTTTTTTCTTCCACTTGGCTCTTCTAGTCTTTAACAAACCTGAAGATTAATTAGGACACATATTCACTGCTCACATTAATGTGCAATGCAGAGCCAGTTGAACCTCCAAATTAAACCATCTCTAGAGGTGGTACTAGCTCTGCCCTGGAGCCAAGAGCTCACCTCCCGGCTTTCATCTTAATTATTACCCCCGGGAGATGGACAGCCATCAGCCCCTGATGACTGCAGTGAGGGATTTCACTCTACCTCGCACGAAGAGCTCAGTGGAACATTTCTCATCACCGGCTGTCACATAATACTCCGAATCGTCTGTTAGCGAACAGTTATTGATAAACATGATTCTTTCACATCCTTTATGTTCAAAGATGTATCTATTTTAAATAGAGGGAAGATAAAGAATACATTAGCTTGATTTTATTTTCTTTATTACCAGAAAATTTGGCTTATAATTTGGTAATGCTTGAGACACAGGGATATAATGTTGACCTGTCATTTATGTAGCATATCTTATATAGTTTAATGGACATCAAACATGAAACCAATTTTTATCTTTATGCTACAATAATGTAACTCACATGCATACTTATACACCAATATTTAATTTCAGTTATTCTTTTCTTTTTTAAAGATTTTACTGGCTTTTAGAGAGAGGGGAAGGGAGGGAGAATGAGAGGGAGAGATACTTCAATATGTGATTACCTCTTGTGTGCCCCCTACTGGGAACCTGGGGGGAAACCCAGGCATGTGCCCTGACTGGGAATTGAACCAGTGACCTTTTGGTTCACAGGCCAGCACTCAATCCACTAAACCACACAAGCCAGTTATTATTTTCTTTTACACGAGATTTTTATTTCAAATATATATCAGTACACATATGTTTTCTATTAATTTTTAACACATTTTTGGAAAATAAGGTTGGCTGAGGTTGCCAGAGAGATGGTCGATTCTGTACATTTTTTAAAAATAACCAATTTATCTACTTTGTAGAGGGACTGAGACTTGATGTTGTCCACTGATTCCTTGATTCTACTCCTTACCTTGCCCAGTGACACTAATTTTCAGGGGGCAAATAAATGATTATAATGTAAGCAATAATATGAACTTAATCATTAATACAGACAGTAATTCTATAGAATGTGACATTCTCTTAAATGAGTTTAAAAACTCATGTTATCATATCACAGTTACCATCACTAAGAAAGAAGTTGGGTATTTGGAATTAAAAAAGAACTAAAAGCCCAGAAGTTTGTGAAATTTAATTATTTGTGACCTGGATTATGGATGGATGTGTCAGGGCATTATAATAGAGTACAGAAAAAGATTTCATTTGGGAAACTCTCAAATTGAAGATTTTGAGAATAAAACACTAACATTTTCTAGATAAAGATAACCAAGTAAAATTATGTTTTTGGTAAATTCAGGACACTTGCAAGAGATTTTTACCAGGTATAAACATTATCATTGCAGTCACTCTGCAGTCACTCTGTCCACAGTTAGAAATTGGAAACCATCTAATTGTACTACAGACTGACAGATTTTCAGGATTAAAGTCTTTTATAAATGTTTGCATGGCTCCTGTTAACTTAAAAAAATATACTGCAGTTGAAAATCTCTCACACTGAGAAGGATCTCTGTAAAGCAGTTTCATAATAGACTAGCGATACCATCAGGTATCTGGGATTAGTCTCGCTGCTTCATTTCGGAGGGAGCCAAGCAATAATAAAACACAGGCTTTAGTGCTACTCTGCAAAAACAAAAGTTATCACAATAGCCAAGAGTTGGAAGCAACCTAGATGCCCATCGGTCAATGACTGGATCACAAAACTATGGTACATTTACACAATGGAATTCTATGCTGCAGAAAGGAAGAAGGAACTACTACCCTTTGCAACATCATGGATGGAACTGGAAAGCATTATGCTGAGCGAAATAAGCCAGGTGGTGAAAGACAAATATCATATGATCTCACCGTTAACAGGATTCTAAACAAACCAAACAAGCAAGCAAAATACAACCAATGACACTCAAATATGGAACAGGCTGACAGGGTCCAGAGGGGAGAGAATCATAGGGGAAAAGGGAATGGACTCACATGAACAAGTATAAAGGACACATGGACAATAACTAGGGGTGGGGGGTGGAAAGGGGAGGGAGGCGGGGAGCATGGGGTGGGGGGCGGGCAGGGTTGGGAATATAAGACAGAAACCTGTACGTGAACAAGAATTAAATAAAAATTATATTAAAAAAAAGAGAGAAAAAAATAAAATTAAATAAAATCTTAAGGAAAAAAAAAGTTATCTAATTATAGTGTGACTTCCAGCCAGTATATCAAATATCTATTTCAAAATTTTATTTTAGCCCTGGCTGGTGTAGTTCAGTGGATTGAGCACAGGCCTGCAAACCACACAATCGCGGTTCGATTCCCAGTCAGGGCACATGCCTTGGTTGCAGGCTGGTTCCCGGCAGGCCAACTCCCAGCAGGGGATGCACAAAAGGCAACCATACATTGATGTTTCTCTCCCTCTCTCCTTTCCCCCTCTAAAGATAAATAAATAAATAAAATCTTAAAAAAATTATTTTAAAATATTGAGAGAAGTTTGGTAATGCTCTGAAATAACCATATATAACCTATCATGACACAAAGCCATAATTGAGAATCATCTGAAATAGTCTGTGTATAATTAAAATATAAAACAAGGATTAACTTGTATGATGCTATAATTTTAATGGTTCCATAAATACATAAAAAGTTTTTACTCTCTGCATATGATTTTGCATTATAAAGGTTTAACAAAAAAGTTGTTTTATTCATAGAAAATTAAGTCAAACTCCTATTTGATTTTATACAGTTATCACCAATCATTTGCAAAGCTCACTTACTTTGTGCTGGGTCGGATTTCTTGACCATTTTTATACCATTTCACCTCCAGCTTTGGATCTGCCAATTCCACAACAAACCTTACCCTGCCTCCTTTATCAATCTGATATGCAGGATCAAGGATTTTTGCAAAAGCTGGTAGAGAGAAGAAGAATAACTATGTTAATATGCATTTATATAAGCTGTGAGTTGAAACAGTCAATATATGTGTGAGAACTCAAAACAAAATGAAAAATTGAGACTCAGAATAAAAATATTAGAAATCTTCTACATTATCCTCTGTATTTTATTTTTAAAAGATTTTATTTATTTATCTTTAGAGGGGAAGGGAAGGAGAGAGGGAGAGAAATATCAATGTATGGTTGCCTCTTGTGAGTGCCCTGCTGGGAACTGGCCTGCAACCCAGGCATGTGCCCTGACTGGGAATCGAACTGCGATCGTGTGGTTTGCAGGCCCGCACTCAATCCACTGAGCTACACCAGCCAGGCTCCTTTATATTTTAGAATTCTGTGTTGTTTTATGTACATTAAAATGGTTTAAAAATTAAAGAGAATATACATGTTTTTTGAAGAAATCATAAGAAAATAATTCTTGAAAGAGGCTTTAAAGATGATTGTCCTAATCCTTCAGGGAATGTATAATATAAACCATCCAAGGGAAATTAAACTTGAAGAACATGCTTATCCTTCTAGCATAATTATTGTCAGGATTATTGGTATTACATTTGTATGTCTTCATTGTTACAAATTAATTTCTTTAATTATAGACTTTATCAGCTAAATTCAGTGACTCATAAGATTAAATTGAATGCCTTTGACTAATTGAAATAGGCTTATCAGATATCTTTGCATTGTGGATACTTGCCCGAATAATGGCACATTTAAAATATCCCATATAGTTAGAAACTCAGGATTTCAAAAATGTTTTAAATAACCTAGAACATAGTGGTTTTTAAAAAGTATTGCTTTTGAAAGGCCCTAAACAGTTAATGTCTTTTTTAATTTCATATTTCTCTCTGATTTTAAAGATAATAATTCTCATTTAGACAGTTTGTAAAACACCTACAAGTGCAGAATGCCTCATGAAGCTGTCATGCTTGGATATCTATCATTCCAACTTTATTATACTACTGCTTAAACAAGCTGATGTCTTCATATTTTAACAAGATAAAATAAATACTAGCTTACAAAAAGCTGTCTATCACATACCTCCAGGCATCGATTCAGAACTCAGAACAAGAAGTTCCCCCCGTGGGGGGAAAGGAGACGCCGTTTGGCTCTCCTTTCAGAATTCAGGGGTCTGTGACTCTGTCTCAAACACCTCTCAGAAATAAAACTTTGGGAGTCTGAGAGAGTGGAGTCTGGGAATAGTGGAAAAACAAACCACTTCTACATTTCTCGGAGATCGTTTGTCAACCAGTTTACAGGGTGGTTTAGAAATAAAGGGCAGATTTTTAAAACGAGATTTTAAAAATTCTATTTGAACATTAACACTCAAAAAACAATAAGATTGATATGTTAACCTGATGTGTCATAATACTGTAACTGACAATGACCAAGTATAGGAAACTCTCAAGAGCTAATGGTCAATTTTAAATGTGTTTCTTTTTCAGTGTCAACATCTTAAAGTGTTTTTTTCAAAGGTATTTTAAACCACAAGGAACTGCATCAATTTCAGATCCCCAGGGAGTAGTATGGCTATTTCACAAAAACACTTTGATAACTTTATTGGGTGTGAGAAGTGAATTCCCCACACCCCATTCAAATGGGTGCAAGAATGTGATGGTAAAATAAAGAGAAAGGAGTCAAGAATTCGAGAGTGAGGGAGTTGTGGAGGCTGGAGAAAGGGGTCATTGAGAAATTACCAGTGACAATGGGAATAGTTAATATTCCACTATAAGCCGTATGGTTGTACTTGAATGCAATTCTTCTGTTACCTTCAACCTTCAGTAGCTTGTCTGCTACCTGAGCAGCCAGTGCTGTGTGGGGCAGTGAACTATTTCACTTGAAGTCAAGGTAATTAAGACGACCACATATTCCACCCCAAACCCAGGGAAGCAGAAGAAGGATCACCAGCAGGGGTTTCACAGGTCGGCCTTCCTCGGGCACAGAATTTGGCTCCTGTGGCCACGCCCTCCCGGCGGACTCACCTGCGCTCTTCTTCTCCACTCTGCGCATGCGCTTAAGCCGCTTGAGCATGCCGCGCAGGTCGGTGATGCCGTACTGGAAGGCGATCTTCTCGTACTCGTTGGGGTTTGCATTCTTCAGCAGCTCCCACACGTCTATCTCAGGTTCTTCCTCCTGCTGCTTCACTTCCCTAACCGGGGAGAACCATTGCCTAGTTTAGCAGCCGCCCACTGGCCCTTAAAGACCGGAAAGGTCGAGTTACTCTGTGGATTTTTCAGTTCAGTGTTGCAAGTTCTGTTTAGTGTCTGAGTGCTTAAGCTGAGAGGAAAGTCTATTGGCTTTCCTTGAAGTCTCAGGGAAGCTTCCAGATGATTAAAGATCAGACATGTGTACTTAATATTAACCTTCGTTTTCCTGGTGAGAAGCACAATCGGGAACTAGCCTAAGACTTTTTTTCTTATTGTCAACTTAAAAGTGTGGGAGGCGAGATTTTGAGGAACTTAAAATCAGCTTTCACCCAGGATATGGGTACTGAGAAAGTTTTGAAAATTAAGAACTGGAAGTTTTAAATATTGGTCTATGATAAGTCTCTACTTTCACTGGTGTACACACTGCCTATCTATCTATATATAGGGACAGGACACGTACAGCACACACATCTTTGGATTTTGCAAATTGCATGTTTCTTACCATCTTAGTAAATGTGTACGTTGACCATTTTTGGCTGTTTTTATGCAAAAATATTTACAACTGCCACAGAGGTTTTTTTGGTTGGTTTTTCGTGGATACATATGTTTTTTTTTTAAAGAATTTTTTTTCTAAATTGTCCATGGAAAAGGAAAGTGAGATCCAATTCTTTCATTTTAAAGTACTATTTTGAAATTTTTAGGGAACAGTTTTGGCATAGTCATAAAGATATACATGTTAAACTTTAAAGCAAATGGTTGTGTTATATAAACAAGGGGATAATGGCTTCCTATTGTAATTATCAAAATTCTGACCCCAAATTTTGATCACTGACTAAAGAACATACAGAACATGTAAAGAATCTCCGTAGCTAAAAAAAAATTATAAGATTTAAAGTACACTTGTCCATCCTTATTTTAAAGCGAAAAAAATAAACAAAAACTCAGGAATAGGAACTCTTTAGGAAAAGACACTTAGTATAAATGCAAAATATAATTTAAATTTATTTCCTTCACTGGCTAAACACTGATTTTGTTTAAGTGTAATTGACTCTTTTTTATGAGATTAATTTGGGAATATTACAGTGGCTACTTACTGTGAAGAATGCTGGTTTGGATATAATTTTCCAGAAACACTGGTCAACACATCTTAAACATCATTGTGAAAACAGACTCATGCTATCATGTTAGCAAGTGATGGGTTACATATGTTTGCATTGTCACATGAATTACACCTGTTCCAGTTTCTTGAGGAAATGCTAGATTGCAATCACGGGAAGGGGGAGGAGAATAATTATTAATATAGAGTTTAGGGTGACATTAGGCAAGGATGACTTCTGCATACCTAATTTTCATTGTCATGGAAGTCTTTTTGCCCAGGGGCAGAGGATGTTGAGGCTAATCTGGAAAGTGGAAGGAAGCGACAGGTCTTTGGTCCACCAGCAACCCTTATGGAAAGCACTGGACAATACCATTAGAAAAATGTGCCTCTTAAAAACCCGAGACACTGGAAAGAGACTTGACTTGGGATGGTGAACACACAATGCAGTGTACAGATGATGTGTGGTGGAACTGTGCACCATTGTCACCCCAATAAATTCAATAAAAAGGAAGAAACCCAAGACACAAGTATTATCTTCATCTCACTGAAATAACAACACCTGTTAACATGAGGAAATTAAAGTGCTTGAGGAAACTGAAGTTGGAATATCGGTAATCATTTACCAGAACTACTAAATCTACTGCCTGGAAGCAGTCTAGATTTCAAATACATTTAAAAATATTTTGTAGGAAGTCTTGGAGAACTGAAATTTAAATGTGTATGTATATACATATGTATATATTCTCTGTGGGTGTTTCCTCAATCCACTTTATTAATGTTCTATTTTTGTCACATTCCAGCCTCAGTATAAGTCCCTAAACTGTAATATTATGCCAGTATACATGGTTTTAAATTTGCATTTCAGCCAAGAAGAATTAGGCACACATTTTAAGTATCCTTTTGACACTGGTAAAGGGACTTAAAAATATTGAACTAGATTAAAATAGCTAAAAAAAGGCACAAATCAAGCTCTGAGGTATAATTAGATCTACAAGGTGACTATATGATGGAAACCAGTAATAAAAGTCATTTTCAGTGCAATTTTTAAATTTTGTTGGTAGATTCATAAAACTGATCATCCTTGCCATTTTTGAGGCATGTTTTTTTAAGACACCAAAATATATCTCACTCTACCACCTTCTTAATTTCATCAGATTTTGCATATGAACAATGATGACCTCTTGCCTATTCCTTGCTTTTCTCTCCATCACTTAACTGGATCCCAGATTGCAAGATCGAAGCATTCCTCATTTTGCACTGGAACATGAGATCACAGCTCCCACCTGTAGCATTTATTTAACTCATCTAGAACATTATCTTTTCTTAACGTATCTGGCTGCAGATGGCCTTATCTGCATGGCTATGTTAATTTATAGTAGGGAGAAGAATTCTAATTTCTAAAGGCATTCCCGATTCCTTCTAAGCACTGGGATTGACATATATAACATTCAAAGTATTTTCATCTACATCAAAATTTCTATAACTTGACAATTCTGGTGAAGTGCATAGAAGTTATAAAAATTTTATGTAGAATAAAACTTTCAAGTAGTTATATAGGTCAAATCCCATCATGAGGTACTGCCCAAAAGATATCTTTGAAATATGCTGGCTTTGTTCAGGGCAAGGATATCTTTAGTTGTCTGGAGATGTTGGTCCTAATGATATTTATTCAGATAGGGATTTTGCCACAGATTCTTAAGAGAGTAGAAATGGTAACCACGTGTCATTACCACAATGAAAACATATGCAATTCATAAATTAGTAGGAAAACACAATGATTTCTAAAGTTATATTGGTGGATTAGTACAGTATATTAAACGAATACAGTCTTATGTTAAAAGCAACCTATTTATGAGTCAAAATCCTGATTAGGGGATGTAAAGAAAATGAGAACAGGAGACATGTTGGCTGCCCATGGTTTCTAGTAATTTTTTTCTTTTGTCCTTTTCACCATTAATCAGATGATTTGTTTGACTCTGCAAGTAAAACAGTACTGGTAGAACTAGCCTATTCTTTTCTTCTCTCTTTTACCTTTTTAATCACAGTATGATTGAAAAATCTGTACCACATTTAAAAATCTGTACCACAGTTTGATGGATTGATTGGTTGACACATGTATGAGTGTATTTTGTTTCTTTACAAATATAAACTCTTCATGGGAAAAATGCCACACTTTTGATGGAAGTGTATATTTGACTCCTACCTTGAGCCATGCCTTTTACATTTAATTCCCACAGTAATTCTATTACGTAGTTTTTATTCTCCACATTTACAGATATGGAAACTAAGTCTCAGAGAGGAACATATAATTTGACCAAAGTCATATAATTTGTAAATGCTAACGTTGAGACTGAAATTCATGTTTTCACTACTATTGTTTCCTTCCCACAAATATGTGCCCATCCCTTTCCATACGCCTACCACCAGAAGAGACCATATTTTCCTCACACTACATGTAGCATTGTGTTCTACACACATACACAACCTTTAGTATCTTCCTGGTTAAGTAAATGATCACGGGGGGCGGGGGGGGGGAACATTCTTATTTTCTTACGTGTCAATTTGTATTATAGGTTGAAGAGTCAGTATCTGAGGCTGATTCCGAATGGTGTTTCTTATACAGAGTCACAGGAAGTGAGCTGTCTCAGAAAAGGGAGACTTGGAATTAGGCCCCTGCTGTGTCTCTAACTAGTTATGTGACTCGGGGCAAATCAATCAACATTTCTGTTCTCTAGTTTCTCACCTGTAGAATGAGGAAGAGCGAGGCTCACTTAAGATCACTTCATACACTATTGCTTTAAATATATTTGAGGAATTAATAAATATTATTGAGACTAATGATTGTTTGAAATATCTAAAGGAGGAAAGATGATTTGATTTTGCCAAGGTCTATTGACTGGCTCATATCCATTGGCAATTAATAAATTACACCTGTTAATATTTGTGTTCTCAGCCTAAATGTTTAGAGCTAGGTGAGTTTTTCATTCATTGAAATGTGAATTATGCCATCTAACTAAACTGAGAGTAGCAAGCCCAGTTGTCTCTACTTATAATTTGATGTTGAGCAAATTTATACTTGTGTTCCTTTAATAACCACGGCAAGCACTAAAAGGAATAAAAAGTGAACCTGGAAAGTTAAATGAACATTGATATCAATATTATTCATCATTACTTTAGGATTTTAGTTTTACTGTTTATTCACAAATTTGCTAGATAAACACAGTCCCAGCAAAAATCAATTTCTTTTTGTTGTTTCTGCATTAAATATCAGGATATGTTTAAGTTATAGGTAACAAGTATAATATCACATATGATGTGATTATATATAAGCAACTATATGGACAGAAATCCTATAAAATGATATGTGCTAAACATTTGTAATAAAATTATAGAAATTTTATTACAAGAGAGGACAATGTTAAAGGGTGTGAGTGATAATACTATTTATTTCAATTTTACTACCATAGTTTATCTCTTCTAAAATGCCCATTTTTATTAACATTTTAAACATCCCTGGAAGAAGGATGTATTTATAATGAATAGTTTGTCATAATAAACTTTTGGGAGCAATTTTTTTTGCTCAGTGACTTATGAAATACAGTATACCTTAAAATTAATGGTGTCTTAGATTTGATGAAATGCAATAAATCAAAAATGCTATATGAAACTAGGTCTGCCTTTAAAATACAGGGTCTGACAAAAATAATGCCCCCTTTTTTACTGCAAAAATTTTTATTACAAAATCATAAGCATGTAATTCTGTAAAATAACTATCACACTCAAGCACACCATGTGACATTTAGGTGATATGTGCAAATTAAAACTATAAATTCTTACACCCGTATTATTAACCTACCAACCACACTCAAGCAGGCCTTACTTCTGCCAGACCCCTATATATTTGCAGAGATGTCTAGCAAAATTGTGAAATTGATATTTCAGGAAAATGGAGGTTTTGTTGAATTCACTCATCACAGGGAATCATGATTGAAATGAGAGAACGTAGATGTTTTTACGTATTTAAATCTTTTGTCTCAGTTTTCAATTTCTTCATCCCCAGCTAAGAAAATACGCAAAGACTCATAAAACATTTAGGAAGAAAACTTAAAAGCGTCAGTTAGCATCTTAAACAGATTAGTATGCTGTTGTTTCTCTCTCTTTCTTAGTTGACTCTGTTATATTCTATAAGCAAAACACGTTTTAAGATATAAGAAATTCTTTGAAACACATCGACTTTAAACTGGACTTCTCTGAGTGGGTATCTAAAAGATTTCCAGACCATAGCTCCTTGCTCCATCACTGGGTTCTCACCTACGTTTCAGGAGACCACTAAAGTCAAGTTCCCCTGCATCCTCTTGACCTTCTCCACTGTCATTAACAAAAGAAAAGCAAATCTGGGTTTAATGCTGAGACACAGACACAACAGTTTCCCCCAAACACTCTACATATAATGTATATGCAATTTTGTACCAGCACACAAGTCATGGGACTGAATCAACACAAACTATTGCTTTTCACACAAGTGACATTTAAAATTCTTGGAGTGTGTACTTGTGGAAAATGAGGAGCTTGTGTTACTCTACGATTTCAGAAGACACATTTCTGTAGATTGCATATATGTAACAGCTCAGATTTGTGTTAAAGTGTAGTAACACAAATGCACTTTAAGCCAAACAACACAAAGTACTTTGTTTTTGCAAGTTGGAGGGATCTAGAAACATTCCTGTAAGAAAAGCAAAGAACTTTTGCTGATCTCTGTCACTCATGTCAAACAGAGATTGGCTCGGAGGACGAAGTATACCAGTGTCAAATATATAAGTGCAAAGCTTATATTCAAAGTAACCTCTTTGTGTTCACCAATAGATGAATCAGATAACACGATACCAACATAAATAAAAATGAAGTAGTGCAGAGCTTTCTAAAAGAGACATTCCTTTCTGTTTTAGAGGGAAATAATTACAGGTTTTTCATTTTCTTGTTCATGGTTAAATCCCCCTTTTAAAATGGATTTTTCAAAATTCTGCCTTTGAATTGTTCCTGAGCCTTCTAACACTAGGAATTTCTAAAAGTGTTTTCCTGTAGATAAATGCATCTTAAATTAGACATGCAGCCGTCTTTGATTTCTTATAGACTCTGAATAGAAGTTATGGAGCTTACACTTAAATGGCACTACCTATTTACTTACATGTTTAATTTTTTAATGATGATTTTGCCCTTTGCAAATGTTAGTTATGGTTTCTAAGGAAATAGTCTGCAGGTTTAAAAACAGTGTGTATAACACGTAAGTCACGCTAATTGGACTCAAAATTTTTTATAAGCAGGTATTTGGAGCAGACCTTCTGAAATACACACATTTCTATTCCTTTGAAGCACAGATTTTGGTAAATTATGTTTCCCTGTCTCCTGAAATGTACTCGTCGCAGTTTTAGCACAGTTTCGCGCATCTGCACTTTCTAGACATGAGAAGGTGAAAGGAAACTCACTGGATTGGAAAGTTATGACTTTAAAAACATACCAATGGACTCATCGGGTAATATTAAATGTCTTTTTAAAGGAATTAAAACTTTCATTTGTTAATAATTTAGGAGGAAAATATGCCTTTGATTAGCAGACTAAATCATTGTTTTATAATAGTTTGGGATGACTTTCTTTATTTAACAAAACTGTATGTGCAGTCAATTGTACAAAGAACAAACATTTATTCTCAGTAAGGAATTTATATTTTGGAAACATCGATTTCAGGAAAGGGTTAGTGACCCTTCACGTAAACTAGGAAACATTTTTTATTTTTCTTCCTTGACCTCCTGATTTTTCAGCCTTGGTAGTTGCAAATAAACCAAGTAGGCAATTATATCTTCCTTTTTACAGTGATTTTTATTCCACAAACTCAGTGATCTTTCATTTAGGATAATTCAATATTGAAATAGTGCTAACTGCAGTAAATAGCTACTTAATTGTGGTTTTCTGGGCACATGGTTTAATAGCTCCATAAGTGATTTCTAGATGAAAAGCAATATAAATTTTCAGATATCAATTAACTGGTTTCATATAAGATGAAAACCTTCACATCTATCTTTTTTGGCCATTTGGTTGGAAATAATGCAATTAAAGAGGAAGCCACCTATGAAGAGATCAAAAGTGTGTTTTTATATGGCGACTGCCGAAATGAGAGCTTCACTATGACAAGAATAGTCCTAGAAATGATCAATATACATTGTACTTAATTTGGCCATAAGCCCATGGCTTTTCTAGAACATTAAGTTTTGAATATATGGCATGCCTTACTACGGTGAAAAAAGTCCGTCTCATTTGGAATTCTAGAGGGTGGAGGAAGAGAAGGTGCGTTTTGAAAATCATCTACTTTCGTGTTGTACAAAAGGTACCTAGGGCCCCCTTTCGAAGTTACCTTCTCTTGAAAGCAGATCTGATGTCAATGTTTGGAGTAGTCCCCGTAGATTCTTAGAAAGGAAAGAAAACAATGAATAAATACCATTAGGAAGGCAGTGTTGTGCTCAGTTCCTTCCCAGGCTGTGGGGATTCTTCAGAAGGAAGAAAGGCCAGGGGGAGGGTGGGTGCCTCTGCTGGGTGGCCGGGCTGCTGAGATGTCACCACTTTTCCTCCCTCACATGGGATCAGTGGAAGGACTTCAGGAGTTTCCTTAGCCCATTATCATTCCACCTGCCTGCCCCATTAGAATCACCTGAAGAACGTTTTAAAAAGGAGCGGCTTCTTGATCTCCCTGCTGGAGATTTTGATTCACTAGATCAGAGATGGGCACTCAGAAATCAAAACTCACAAAGCCCTTCAGGCGATTCTCAGAGATGCCGGGCCAAGGTGCAGACATGCTGCTCAGAATCAGATTCCCACTTAACACCGAAATCTCAACTGCACCTCCTCCACCCACAGCCATGCAGCCTTGGCCTGACAGCTCTTGGAATGGGATCTGTGTGTCCACTGAGCTGTGCTGAAAGAGCTCAATCTACTGTTAAGACAAAATTCAACTCCTCATAATTTCCACATTTGAATTCTAATCTGCCTCAATACGTCTTGAGGACAAGGGAAATGGCTTTGTCCTTCTGTGTGACAGGCCTTCCCCTCTTTACAATGAACCACAGATGCCTGACTTCCTTCGCCCACACTGAATAGGGCGTGGTTTCTGGACTCTCCATCCGCCTAGTCACCCTACTTTAGAAGGGATCCTTGTGGAGGTACAGTGCCAATTGCCAAAGACATTACTCCAGAGGCAGAACCGCTGGTATGTTACAGAGAGTGGTATCATTTTCTAAACCTAAATTCTATGCCACTTCTAATGACCCAGTTTTAAATGATGCCAGCTTTGTCTTTTGTCACTGTGTCACATTTTGGATTCATCTTAAGTTTATGATCTTTGTTGCCAAGTCACCTCTCCCTTTGTGTGCTTATTGAAGTGGGTTTTTTGCCCCCATTCTACTTGGACACCTTTATGTTTAACCCTATTAAATTCACTCTGGGAAGTATTACAGAACACACGGATGGAGAGCTTTCATATCTGGTGTTAGTCTTTGTAAGAGAAATTCTCCCTTCCACCTGGGTATCCTGACATCCTTGGATCGTATTAACTCATCACTACACCTGCGTGGTAATAAGTGAATGCAATGAAACAGGTTCATTCAGTAGCAGCAAAAAAAAAAAAAAAAAGGCATTGGCCCTCATTTGGGAGATTGAAGAAATATAGATGGCATGGACAAGAGGTACCTGGCAATAGAATCCCCAACTTCCACTAATACACTGGTTCATAACTATTTAATTCAGCAGGCTTGCTGCAAGTATCACAATCAGAAACACACACCATTTTAAAGGAAACTTTATTTTCAAAATCTCACGGTATTAAATGGCCTTCTCCTCCATGCCCTCATACCCCATTCAAAAAAATCACCTTTATCCAAACAAGAACACTCTCTTACCATGCACTTCAAGATCGAATGAGCAGCTGTCAAACTTATCCTTGTAGGTGACCTCACATCTGTAGTTTCCCGCATAGTTCTCTTTGGCCTTGATGATCTGCATCTCGAATGTGTACACCTGCAATAAAATCATCCAGACACATTTCAGTCCTACCCTGCCACCAGAAAGATGCCATCACATTTCAGTAATGTTCCAGATTCTTTGGAATGGCTAAAGACATGTCTGTCTCTGGGGATTCCAGGATGATGCTCTCAGCAGAGGTGAGGTCACTGTGCTCCACAGATCCTGGCCACAGCAGGGCAGGCATGCTAAGAGTAGACAGTAGGAACGGTAACTCCAGGGAATTTTCTGAGACTGAACTCTCCCCAAGCTGAACCTAAACATGACATTCTACCCCCACGGAAGGAACGAGCTAGCCAAAGTGCTATGCCAGGAGTTCGGGGTCATACCCGACTTTGTCTTTCGAAGGTTTCCTTCAGCTGGAGGTGCTTCCCAGCTTTGCTGGCCAGGTCCATCCATTTCCCTTTAAACCATTTGACAGTGGGTTTTCTAAGAAGATCTTCAGCCTTGACTTTGGCTATGAAGCTGATATTTGCACCTAGAAAAAGAACAAGTGATTCAGACTGTGGTTAAAAAAATGTCATTTGTTTTGTTCTCAGCTAGAAAGAGGTACATGGGTTGTACTATATACCCAATTGTGTGGCTGGTACCTCTGAACTTATGCAATGAAATGGCCCTGACTTTTTTGAATGAGTACCTAGACCCTTTTAAGATACTCCCACTTGTTCTGCTTGTGAGGTTTATGAAACAAAGGAGGAATGGTTTAATCAGTAGAAATAATTTTCTCTTTGGTTTTATATTCCATATATGAAATAAAAATGAGAAAAACCCCACAGATTTATGTAGATATATACAGTGTATAACTTTTTCAAATCTTTTCTAGTATGCAAATCTTTTCTATAATTCCTAGAATTATAGGAATATGACTAAATGAAGCTGATCTTTTTTGAGATAAACTTGTATATCTATTTGAATTGATAGATTACTGATTAGACCCTAAATACATGAAAACTCTAGCCCCACGGCCAGTCCAGCATTTTGGTGTTTTCTGGAAACAAAGGGAGGAAACATTTTCATTTACTTGTAAGTGTACTTCGAATCAGCCATCTGCTCATGTGCACAGTGTTTGGCTAAGAGTCAAAGACTAGTTCTGACCCCAGTGTATTTTCTATAAAATTTTTTTGGTTCAAATTCCTGGACCCCAGGTGGTTCTCTAATTCACCACCCTGTTTATTTTCTTCAGGCACTTGGTGTTTGTGATTATCTGTTTGTTTAATTTCTTATTATCTAGAAATTAAAATTGTAAGTTCTGAGTGCTCACATGTTATACTCAGTGTTCAGAACAAAGTTTTAACAGATGTGTAATTGATATTCTTGAATGAATATTTCCAAAGTTGAACCATCTGTTCCACTAGCTTCCTCTGAGATGCTATACATTATTAATGCTATACATTACTGTACACATCTAGCATGTGTACAGGGCTGTGATCATCTCACAGAGTGAGGCGTGTTGTTGACGGCAAACAGTGGCCCAGAGCTTTAATTTATGTCACACACTGTTCTAAGTACCTCACAGGTAATATCGTCCCCATTAGACAGATGAAACTGATTTCAATCCACCCTGGCTCCAGGCTCCAAGCACTAGACTCCTACATGCTGAAGTGTACTGAAATGATAGCTTCGCTCACCTTCTCAGGTTATAAAAGCAGGATTTGATATAGACATCCAATGGAATATTACTCAACCATAAAAAGGAAAGGAAGTACTGATTCATGCTACAGTATGGATGGACCTCAAAAATGTTATGCTAAGTGAAAGAAGCCAGACACAAATGGTCGCTTATTGTGTAGTTTCACTTCTATGAAATATCCAGAACAGGGAAATTAATGGAGACAAAGCAGATTAGTGGTTGCCAGAAGCTGAGGGGAGGGAGAATGGGGGGTAACTGCTTAATGGGGGTATGAGGTTTCTGTCTGGGTTGAAAAAATGTTTTGGAACTAGATAGAGGTAGTGGTCGCATATTGAGTGTATCAATAGCTCCTGGTTGTTCACTTCACAATGGTTAATTTTATGTTGTATAAACTTCACCTGCATTTTCTTTTAAAAGCAGGATTTGATGGTTGGCACTCACCAACTTTCACTGTTCCTGTTTGAGGCTTTTCCACGAACAGGGTGGACAGCTCAGAATTGGTGTTCTGCTTGACTTGTTCCTCTGTGGCAGGTGACTCGCCGAGAGACCACTCTAATGAGCAGAAAGAAGGAAAAGGATCATTTCAGGGCCAACTTCTTCCTAGGCAGACTTACCTGGGTTTGTCGTTCTCATCGACGCTGAAGCTTTTCTTTGTCTAATCCACCTGGATAAATGTAACATCATTCTTTCCATCCATCTCCCCTGCGGCCATCGGTAGAGAGTGACAGATTCCCTTCTTACAGGGATGTCTCTTCCATAATGGGATAAAGGAACATTTTCTAATTCCTAGAAATAGTAAAACTTTTCAGGTAGGTTGGTACTCTGTCTTTGTTGGAAGCCATAGTTCCTTTATTTTTCCATCCTGCCTGACCTCTAACAGATAAATAATGGGAAGTATATTAAAGCACTACTCTCAGTAATTTGCAGGTGACTGACTATAAAGCCATATCTTACAACATAAGAATTGGATGGGTCAGTTTACAGGTCAACTGGGAAGGATCAGACAAGCAAGTCTGGCCCAGTATTTCTAAATTCCCTGCTGTTGTATAATTAGACAATTCTATTAGGATCAGATGGCTAAGGCCAAATGTTGACAATTCAGTAGTAGACCATGACCTGCAGGTACAAATTTCAAAGATACTAGAAGTGTCCTGAAAGGGGGGGGAAAGCCCAGAAAAACAGCAAGAAAAGAAAAACTCTTTGAGGCTTTTCCATGAAGAGAGAGAACCTGGAAATGAAGTTTATTTTGCATTTTCTAGTTTGCACTCCAGGTGCTTAGCTTGGATTAACATCAATCAGCTCCACTGAGGAGGGTAGGAGAGAACTGTAAATATTCCCTCTGTCTCCAAGAGCTGATTTCAGAGAAGTTCAGTGTCACCCGCTTAAATAACTGAAAAAAATGCACGGGTTGCCAATCCTACCTGTTAATGTTTTTCGAAAAGAAGGAAATTGTAGATTTAGTTATTTTAGTTGTCATGTATCAATCATGCTTAGTATTTCTATCCATAGAGACCATCATTTTCACAATGAAATTATGCAATGTAATCACATGATTATACAACTTTTTAATCACAAAGTCAATGTTAAAGTTTTATGTTGTGGGTGTCTGTGGTATTAATAATAACAGTGAATTATTGTCATTCACATTTAGAACGTGAGAAATGTGTTCACATTTAGGACACATTTACTCTTGTGCATTTTTATACCTACAAATGCCCAACCCATAAGAAGCCCATAGAAAGATCATGGTAGGTCCTCAACACAAATTTCTTGAATGAAGTAATTACCTCAGAGAATTGTAGCATAGCTGACAGTGTGCATGTGTAGGGTTTTTTAATCAGCTGTATGTAAAGTTCTATAAAAATATGACTTATCATCTACCTTCTGCACTCTCTGTGTATTTGTCAAATGTTAACAATGACAGTTATAATAAAACGAACCTTAGTGCATGTAGCTAGATTGCTGAATTTGTGTATCTCATGCAAAATTAATTGTTCCTCAATACATTAGTTTTCTTGTAAGAAGCAATGTCATGGAAAGATGGCTCTCAGAGCTACAAACTGAATGAAACAAAGATTAGAATCAGTGCAGCTTCAAGAAATGAGGTCATTAGTGATTGTATTAGGGTAGATTCGGGACCCCTTCTCCAGGCATCTGCTCACCTGAATCTTTTCTTTCCAGGGCCCGACTGCCCAAACCTGAAAGAAAAGGGTGATTTGGATGATGCAAGAGGAAGGGGGTGCAAAGGAGGTGCTGACTTCAACCTCCTTGGAGCCTTCAAACCCTCTTCTGATGGTGGGGAGAAAAAAACTAGAAGTTGGCTTGCATGGAAACTCAGCAGAACTTCAGCTATGAAAGCATCTCTAAAAATACGTGCCTTGTTTCAAAAATAATAGCAATATATAAAGTATCAAAATATCTAAAGAGCAGAGGAGAATGGGGTACGTAGCTGCAAGTGGAAACCAAGCATTTTTTGCCTCTAAAATTTATATGGAAGATTTGAAAGTCTTATTTTACAAATAAAACTTTTCTTTTAATGTTCTCGTGTAAAAAAAAAAAACAGTTGCCATTGAAGGTAACATTTTCCCTCTTGGCTCTGGCAGTGGCCAAACCTGGTGCCCCTGTGCTGTGCCTTGTCTCATTAAGGGGCTCTGCCCTTTCTTTTCCTGTACAGTCAGTTAATACTAAATTACAGAGCAGGGGGAAGATGGGTTTGGGATCATCCTAACCTGGAGGCAGGGCAAGAGATGGGGAGCCTTCCTCTTCATCTGAAACAAGAAATACGTATACAAAGTCAAGGAGAAAAGGACTTCATCCCAAGAATCCTGAGAAAAGAGAAATCTGAAAAAAGAAGAGGAGAAACTACACAAACACTTTCAATTGATGAATAAGCCCGGGGAGACTTGGTACCTAAGAGATTAAATTTGAGTATTTGGGGCAAAAGAGAAAAATAAATAAAAGTAAAGTTATCCAAATGAAAATATAAATTAAAAATTGGAACTCTATGTAAGTGTTTTATATGATCATAGGTTAAGAAAAAAACTAATGCTAAAAATTCTAACCTTGATGAAATCCACAACAGAAGTGGTTTTTGAGTTCTTATTTTCTAAATAAAATCAATGACAGGAATAATTCATATACCATGATCATTTGGACACAGACATAAAAGCATGTAAGTACTGTTTGAGAACAAAAACCTCTTGATGAACTTCCTTTCTTTATCTAGGAAACAAAAGTCAACATTAACTAATATAAATCAATTTATCATACTTACTAAATTTACCAGTAATGATTTTAGAAATTGTGTAAATATTTTCCCAATATTATATTGGTGTTGGCCAATGCTGTATAATTTTTAAAATATCTACCCATGAACATTTGTGAAATTCAAAATATGCTGTGGAGTGTTTATGTACAGAGACACCGAGTATTTCCTTTTTGGAATATGTCTGAATTGTAAAGTGTCTTTGTTTAAGTAGGCATTTGTTATCCAGACCGCTGCTCCTCCCCTCCCAAAGCGTGAAGACTAGTGTTAGCGTACATGG
This sequence comes from Sturnira hondurensis, assembly GCF_014824575.4. Taxonomy (NCBI): domain Eukaryota; kingdom Metazoa; phylum Chordata; class Mammalia; order Chiroptera; family Phyllostomidae; genus Sturnira; species Sturnira hondurensis. The sequence continues at coordinate 8,510,505 of NW_028090067.1, read as the reverse complement.
TAATAATCTTTGTACTTAAAATACTAGAGTAATTGTGGATCTCAAACTTGTATGCAAGTACAAACTTGTGTGACTATATAAAGTAGGATATAGCAAACACACATGCATGACTTAAAAAGTGCTTTAAAAATTCTTTGAGATAAAATAGCACATTTTTGTATAATGTATTAGAATATTCACAACAAATAAGGTTTACTAGCCTGAAATTTCTTTTCTGAAACCCAACCAAAGTTATGTTTTTTTTTTAAATTTTTTACAGAATAACTATGGAAGCATATAGAGAAATTGAATGTTATATCTTCAGAACCCAAGAGGAGACTCGCTGGATACTGTGAGATTCAGGACTCTTCAGAGGAAGCTTTCTGTGGTCAGAGAAGCCTGGAAAATGTTAGGCTAAATAAATGCTTGTATTTTATTGGATGGAGTGTGTGCTTTTGTTGAGAAACATCTCAAAGCCTTCAATTTGTTAATATGTTCTAGCACTGGGGGTGGAGATAAGAAATGATACAGCAGTTAACAGTTCCCAAACTTAGTTCATTTTTGAATCCTTTTCTTCTTTAATATCATTAACTTTCCACAAAACTGTGCATTTGGGGAAGTATGTGTATTTCTGAGCTGCCAGCAGGATTCTGTATTTCAGAGGACTGTTAGATAATTAAAATTTTATGTAACAAAAAATGAAATATCTTGCAACTTAAACATATTATTTTCCATAAATTTAATTCAATATTAGTATTATATTTTTGGATCTTATTGAAGACTTCACTGAAATATGTAAAGAATCTTGATGTAAAGTCCTGTAAAAATCCTTGAAAAAGAATTTTTAAAACTCAAACAAATCCTAGAAAGGAACATCCTTTATTATGTAGAAACAGAAACTGGAACCATTTTGAGTCAAATGAATACTTCATTTTAAATTGATTTTGTGGTTAGCTTGCTTTGTGCAGTGTTCATTGTTTAGAATGCTGAATGATTGAGAAGAGTATTCACGTATTTTCATAAAACCAAAATGAAGAGATAAGCACAACGTCATTGAATGAGTAGTTTAAATGTCCACCAAACATTAAAGCTCTTTGGGGGGACATGCACAATTATCCACATTATTAAGGCACCACATATTAAATCAGTGCTCCAGAGCTTCAGGAAATGATCTGGATGACCCAACATTACTTCCAAACAGGAATTCCTTCTCAACTGGCAATATGTGGTTTCTTGTACATACTTTCCCAAATTTCCTAGAGTGCTGGAAAATATAGTTGAGAAGTTTACACTTTCCCTTCTTTTACAAGTATCTTTGGTCCTTAATCTGAAGCATCCCTTCAGATTAAGAAACGTAGTTAAGATGTGGGGATGTTGACTTGAAATTCTTGAAAAGTTGCCTGGTTGAATTTGGTTGAATTGGATTAAAATGAAACGTTTCACTGTTTTCTTTAACATGGAAACACAGGTTCTATTGCCAGAAGGGAAACTGAATATCCAAATCTTTTGGGTTGTGCCTCATTCAACAGCACACATATGAAAGGCATGGCATCATGCAAAGAACGTTTTCAAACGAGACAAAGCAAGAACCATATGCTGTGTAAGTCATAATTTCTCTCTTTTTTTCTGTTTAAAACTGACCACGTTGATGACAAAAACACACACATCTGTCTTGAGAATGTAGCGTTAATGAAGACGTGGGCCCAGGGAGCAGAGCTCTCTCTCCTAGCTACACCGAAGGGGACACTACCAAGGCAGAATTTTAACTGTGTTCAAGTCATGGGAAAATAGCATTTGTAAAACCGTGAAAAGGATTCTTTAAACAACTGAAGTTCCCAAAGAGGAATGCTGGAAAGAAGAGAAGGAACTCGGTGTCCTATTTCAAGCCTGGGATTTTAGGGGAGGACACATGAAATCTGAAATTCAAGGGAGAGACTTCCAGCGATAACAGAACATTTACATTCTTATAATTCTTCGTACTCTCTTAAGCGTAAAATAACTTCTACCTGTGGTTGATTTAAATTGCCTTTTTAAATTAATTTTTTTTCTGTAACACAAACAGGGTTGTTGTTGGAATTTAGAATAAAGGTCAAAAAGCATATGAAATTAAAATACATGTGACTATAAACAAGCCTTGGTTGAATGCTTGATTTGATTTAGACAGATTCTGAATTCCTCAAGCGGGGCAATCAGTTTTAGTAATTATTGGTGTATGTGACCAAACATAACAACTGCACAACAACCATATATGGAAGACAATAATATCAACAGCTAACACTAGTCCATCATGTGTTGAGGCATTTGATTAATTTATTTTCGTAACTAGAAGACATATGCCTTCACATTTGTTGATATTTCTGAAATCAGGATTCGTCTTACCATAAATACATTTATTTAATAATTTTTCTCCCCCAAACCTATTAAACTGGTGTTGTATTTTATAATGGTTTTGTCTTAGAATTAAAAATGTGGTGATTTTAATTTTAACAAAGCTCATTATAAAGAAATACAAAGCACAGTGACATTTTCATAGACAGTTGTCTGATTCCTGAAGGTAAAATTTTAGAAAAATATTTTAGCATGCCAGTAAGAAGCATGAATATCATACTACTGTAGATGCAAAGGGACCTAAATGAAGAAAAAAAGTTTAATCCCATTTTAAATTTAAAAAATCATATTATTTAGGAGAAATTTTCAGGGCCCTCTGCTGATTCCCTTCATCCTCTGCCGCCCACACTCACGCCAAAAGAAAGATTCTTCAACTCAAGTTACGTGAGATCTTTACTATGCACGGCGTTCATTTACGATGGTTATTGCCTGGGAAAAGAAAGGTTTACTTCTCTTGCCACGGTTATCAAAAGCAGTTATTATTCTGGAAGAAAAATAAAAAGAGTCAGTAACTATCCCAATTGGGCTTACCGAGATATATACAGACTATAGATTAATAAAACACAAAAATAAAAATTAAAAAAATATATATGTCAGAGCTTAGGCATTAAAACGAGTACTGACCATCAAAGTAATCTCTGATCCTAATGTCACGGGCACATCTGCAACCACCCACAGGACCTGTTTTGAAACTTCCTGCAGGGCCCATTCATTGTTAAGGCATGGAAGAGGGTTGTTCTCCTCACTCTACGCTCACACATACAGTATTGATGGACCAGAAAATCATATGACCCCAGTGGAGCACCTACATTATCCTGCCCCTCCCCCTGACAATTGTCTGCTGTCAAAGCTGAAACCCACTGTATTCTGCTGACAATCATTCTCTTCTCTAAAGCTCCCCGAAGTCGGCCCCAGGGAGGGCAGGACTCAGAACCTGCCTCTGAATACTTGCTGAATAAATGAACATTCCAATAAAGGACACTTCTTTGGCCCCACTGAGGATATAAAAAAATAATTTGTACTTTGCATCTTATTGATTTCCAACCAACATTATTCTGGAAGAATCCTAAGTCCTGGTAGCTTTATTTTTGTAAGGACATTGTCTCCCAGCATGATTTAAAAGGGCATTTGCACATGGAAATTCCTGTTTGGTTAAACACATTTTTTTTTATTGTCATCTCTACTGTTTCAATTCCAGGACAAAGTGGGCAGTATTAAGGAACAGGAGAGCTGGATGAGTAAGTCCAGAGACAAGCAAACAAACAAGCCAATCAACAAATAGCACAACCCATCCTGGAAAACCAGCTGTTTCCCAGACAGACTCCTAGTAAATATAAAAAGTTGGCAAATCTACTCACAAGCACTACTATATAAGATTGACATCAGAACCAATCCACATTCAGTGGCTACACAGATGTTTTCAGAACATTTCCGGGTTGTCACAGAATGATTCAGACAATATAGGAACAACAGTAAGGTTGTGCTGCTTTAAATAATGTCCTCAACAGTGACAGTCCTGGAGCTATTAACTGAATATAATTTAAGTAATTAGGGGACTAATTAAGGTGTGAAAATGCACTGTTATCTAGGCATGACCATTTTCAATAGCTTTAACTGGGTTAGTCTTTCATTATCTCTCTGTTTTGAGGATGAGCACTCGATGGCCAGTATCATTGTCTCACTCTGAAGCTCATTACTGAGTGTGCACGGGATGGTCGTCCTCCTGCCCAGCAAATGGAAACAAAACTCTGTCTAGACTGTCATTGTCTATGTGCTCGGCAGCTAAGCCGGCATGAAAATTCCGTTGTTCATTCATTCCACAGGTACTTATTAGGAGATCGCTCTGTGCAGCTCTCTGCCAGACACTAGGAAAAACGAGATGAGGGGCCCAAAGAGGTGTTAAGACCTGGTACCCAACTGTCAAAAAGCTTACACAGCCTGTTAGGGAAAGAAGTGAACCATTAATATGTGATGAAGCAGAGGAAAGGGTGACCGAAGGACAGAGGGAATCAGTCCAAGAGAGATCAGGAGGAAGCGGAGATGGAAGTCTGGGGAAAGCTGGATGAAGGAGTGAAAGCCAAGTTGAACGGTTAAAATTGAGTTAGCTGGACTGAACCCTCAGTCCATTTTGTGTATGCCCATGAAAGTCTTCTTTCTCAACCATGGCCATACACACAGCAGAGTTTATTGTGTCTTTTTTTTTTTTTTTGGCTTAAGCATTTTCTTTGAAATGTTGCTGTCCTTGATGAAAGTGGGTAATAGCTGAGAGGTTTGTATATTTAGAAACAACTTCCACTTACCTACCTTCTTTATTTAGGGATATCACCTTCTATCCTAAATTGATTTGCTTCCTAGGCATGTAGAGAAAACAGATACATGGCAGTTTATGTACTTGGGCATGTGACTACATGGGGCCATGGCCTTGCTGGACCGCTGCAAATGTCAGGAAAAAAATGCTGCTAATCAGGCCCCCCCCTCCCAGTCATCTCGTCTTGAGATGACTGTGTCCTGCACAAAGAAGTTTTTATTGATTGATTGACTGTTTGCTTGGTTGGTTGACTTTAATATACAGAAAGGCATTTTCTCATTTAAGCACACAAATATAATTGGATGACTTTTCATATTAAAGATAAGGCACAGACTTTGTTATTACTTTGCCAGCTTGCCCTCTGGGATCACGTCATCTTCTTTGTTAGTTGAGTCGTAGAACCTGGCCCAAACACCTTTCCAAATTTGAAAACAGAGGTGTATGCCATCGGCTTTGTAGAGAATAATGTTACAATAACTTCAGCCAGATGTCCAAACATCCTTGAACCCATCCCGTGAAAGAGTTCTAGGAGTTTGCATTGTCTACATTCCATAAGCAAATGACCTTCAGACTGTGTCTCATGTGGCCAGGATTAGTATTTAGGTTACTATCCATGGGAGCCACTGAAGGTCAAGGACAAAGTGAGTATACTACAAAATTATGTGTTCATTTATGAGAGTGTCAGTTCAAGTTAGTTGAAGAAAAGTGGTCCAATGTACTGAAAGAAAGAAGAAAAGTATTTTACTAATGCATAGAAGACAATAATATCATAGGAATTAGGTAAAAAAATATGGCATAGTAAGAACAAAGATATTTAACATACTTTGGAGTGCTATCCAAAAAGAAAGATCTTACTGTAGTCTGGAAATAATTGGTTATTCCAAAATTTAAACTATGTTATTCACTACACAAAAAATGAACATATAAGTGGTGATACAAACAAATAAAGCAGAATTGTCAAATCTGCCTCTGTCAAAACTTTCTTTTGTAGAAAACGAATTCTCCTTAGCTAAAGACGATGGTTAGAGATGACAGTGACTTCCTCCATGACACAAAGGAATTAGTATTTCATGGACCCATGTAATAAAGATCACCCATGGTTTAAAACTAGACTATCTAAGAAAATAAAAATAAAACTAGACTATGCACATGTAAAGTAAAAGTAGAGTAATATTCAGAAATAAATGAGTTTCCAAATCAATAAGGAGCAATGTGATATTTGCTTAAGGTTGTCTTGCCCATCTACATAAATCATTATATAAATCTACATTAACATATAGTGTTACAAAATGAGATGCTGGCCTTCAAAATGATTAATGAACTCTAGAACAGTTTACACAGTAACATGAAAACATTCAGTTAAAGTAAAACCTGGGCAACCCAGATAAGTTTCCAAAATTGGTGTAATCCAGACATACCTATCCCTTTATATGCACACTGGAAACAGAAAAGTACTGATTAATTTGCTGGCATCTCAACAAGTGCTTGTGATATTTTTTAATCATTACTGTTTTTCTTTTAGAAAGTTAGTCCAGTGAAAACTGATCAAAGCACCATTGGGTTGTGCAGCTAAAATGAAAACAGGGGCTTAACCACCCTGATGGAAGACAACGCCAAGAAACTCTGTGGAGTCTCCCTGGCAATCATCACTGACCTCTTTCTGCTTCGAATTTTATTGGGTTCAGCCTCATTCTTTCTCCCTCCACTCACCTTTTGGTGGTGCATTTCCGGCTTCCGTCTCTTTATTTGGCTCTGTGTGGAAAGTACAAGCACATTTTAAAAAGTGTCTTAAGATATTTTATTGTGTGATGGGCAGTGTGTGTGTGGGGCCATAAATGAAAACAGACAGATCATAAACGATATTACATACACATTTATTATGCTGTACGTGAATGATGAATCTGGGGATTATAATGTAGAATCACATTAAACGTTTTATAAAAGCAATTCATCCAATCACTTGAAAAAAGTATATGCACAAACATACAACAGGGATTTTGTGAAAAACGCATTCAGCTGTTGGGTTCATGCTAGAACACGCTGGCATGGAACAAGTATAAAACATGGGCCATGCTCCAGTGGTCAGTGAGTCAGCACATGGTAATTATGGTGGGTCACTTCCTTGTGGACCCCGACAAGGGACTGACTGCATTTTTAAGGCAGTTTGATGCATAAAGTGGTTCTAATAGTGTTTAGTTCTAAAATATTATAGAATTATATTAATACAATATAGCCAGGGTATAAAAGCTGTAATTGTACAAGAGTTTCAAAGAAAATACTTTGGTGCACATATTAATCTTCTGGGTTGAGATGAGTGGCAATAAGTGCAATATGATAGCAGTAAAATCAGATTTTATCATGAGACCGTCTACTTTGCATTTCTCTCTACACAGAATCGTATTAGTTTAGATACCTGCAAATGATGTCTGGCGTATGATATATTTAAGAAAAGAATTCTTTCAAGCACGAACTCTCTCTCTCTTTCGATTGAATGTAGATCTGAATCTTAGTTAACTAACAAAGACATTTTTAGCAGAGTTTAGTAGGAGACTTGTTTGAGCAACAGGAAGTGAGTATTGTGCAATGAATATGAAATATAGCATAATAAGGGACACTTCCTAGTGGTCCAATGACAGCTACTGATCCAAAGAACAGAAGGGAAAGGTTATATCTGTAATGGCCTGCAGGTCCTCAATCTACACAGTATTGGCAAAAAAAATGCATCTGTGTATGCAAGGAGGAAACCTACCAAAGAAGAAGTTCCTTTTAAAAAGCCACACGTTTATCCTGGTTGAAAGAAAATTATACTTGAGCTTACCCCTGTTTAAACTCATATGGCACTGAGCCTGCTTCATTCACTTTGACATATAGCAATGCTCTTCTGTACTATCTTGGGGTTCTGAGCATGTGATCTGGTATTCTTAGCTGGACAAGGGGGCTCATGTGAGCGGTTAGATTTCTCAAACTGCCCTCCTGAAAATGATCTCCAGGATGGAAGAGCTTCATAATGCCCTTATAAACTTCCATGCAAAAAGATTACTAGCCACTGAGGCTTTATTCATTTCCTGCTTTCAACGAGGCTGGCCTCGTCTACAGTGACCTCCTGCCCCGTGTCTTCACACCACATTGTCAATTCAAGTAACATACACTAAATGAATTAAATCAGACAGTGTCTTGGCGAAGTCCTTAGAGTCGGGCCTCATGTTTCAACATAGTGGTTCTGTTTTATTGAACTGTTCTCTGGTCTGTATTTTATTTTCTACTTGGGATAAGCAAACTGAATACAGGGAAATACGTTCTACTTAGAGTTCTCTACTACATCTTGCACAATTTGTTTGTACCCAGTTATCAATAAGTATCTGGTGGGTAGCTCTGTATCCTTCTGAAGGGTCAGGGCAGAGTTGTGCATATGGTAAATACCTTAAGAATAATTCTTTTTAAAACATTTTTTCAATTACAGTTTACATTCAATATTATTTTGTATTAGTTTCAGGTGAACGGCATAATGGTTAGACAATCATATACTTTATAAAGCATTCACCCTGTTATTTCCGGTGCCCACCTGGCACCATACATAATTATTATGAAATTATTTATTATATTCCCTATGCTGTACTTCACAGCCCTGCGACTATTCCATAACTACCAATCTGTACTTCTCAATCCCTTTACTCTTTTCACCAAGGCCCCCAATGCCTCTTCCCTCTGTCGACCATCAGTCTGTTCTCTGTGTCTATGAGTCTGTGTGAACAATTCTTTAGTAAATGCTAGTTTCTCATCCTGGTCCAAGAGGGGGAATAATGAGAGAAGGCACTTTGGTGTCTCCCTGGGAGAAAGCACGTTGTTGTGGTCTGGAGACCCATGTTGAGAGCTTAGCATTCTACTGGGGCTTGTCATCCCTTCAACACTCTTCTCTTCCTTAGGTCTCCATGGCTGCGAAAGCAGGCTTCTCCTGTTGTGTGTCACTGGGCACTGCCTCTACCTGTCAAGTTCACTGAACTCTTTAGTCCTTGTTTGTGTTGCCACCTGGTGGACAACGAGGTACCAGGAGCTGGAGAAGCTGGTTCTGAGGCTGAGCTGGCAGAGGCCCCCAAATCTTACATTTCCCAAGGTGCTTGAGGGTGGCATAGTTCAAGCTGAGAAGGGGCTGGTGATCTTCCAGGAGTGAGGTGGGATCCACTCCCCTCTCTCACAAAAGGGAGGTGTATTTTGTTTGCCCTTAGCGATAGGGGAGAAAACACTGCAAAGCCTTCAGTGCCTTGGAGACCCAGTCTCCACAACACCAAAACCTGGGCATAATGACAACTTTGCCATAACTCGAAGGGTTTTGATCAATATGACATGTCATCCAAGTTAAATCCACGTGAGAGGGTTATATAACGCAATGTGTTGTCGTCGTTGTCATTGTTCTTGTTATACACCTATCACAGCTGAGGTCATCCCACCTCTCCACACGAGTTAAAGCCCGCAGCCTCACTGAAGGCCAACCCACGCGGGGATAGCCATATTCTGGATTTGCAGCCCCGATGTGGGAGGTGGCGTTTTAACTTACCTTCTGGGGGTGGGGCTGGGGCGGGGGCGGGCACTTCATTTTCTAGAAATGAAGAGAGTAATGGCAGTGTTAGGCTCATGAATCACAGAGAAAAGCTACTTTCCTTAGCCCCTGGCTGCACTAAACTCAAGGTAGCCGTCTTACCTGTACCGACAAGAAGGGTAAAGCAGGTAAAGCGTCAACCTGCGGCATCAAGAGTCCTGAGACACACTGTGTCTCAGGGAGAGGTTAGTGACTCACAGAACACAGGTAAAATGGGGATCCAGCTGGCAGCACCAGGGCATTTAATGGCACTGAGCCTGTTTCCCTGTTTCCCTGGAAAATCAGACACAACATCTACCTTCTATGTGTAGGGTCGCTGTGACCATAAAATGAGACACTGTGAGTGGCAAGCATGTCCCTTAGAGCCTAAGGCATTCACATCCCGTAGAGCTTAAGGAGAGGCTGGGGCTCAGTCAGTGAGACCTCAGACCTCGCTTTCCAGAAGCACCATGGCATCCCCAACATCATCCTGCCCTCGTGGGACAAACTTTCTGAATGTTGAGGAAACCAGAGTCTTGGTGGCATTGCCTTGTGCAAGACGAACCCTCTGTTCGCTGGGATACAAAGTCTACCCGCCTCACGGTTGTTTCGGGAAGTACGTGTACCTGGAGTAGATTTCCACCTACACTTACCTGAGGTTTTCAGAGCTCTGGTTTTGAGGCTTTATGTCTTTTGAGGCTTTATGTATCCAGAATACAGGGCATTCTAGAGGGAAAGTCTGTTAAAGAAACTTCTGTTCAAGGGTATGTCCAACTAGCTAAAGGCAGTCCCCATGACCAAAGGGCATAGAATTTCCCCTGAATCCCCATGGAGGCCCAGAATCGGGAATTAGTGACATGTGTGAGAACCAGCTGTTCCTCCAGGGCAGAAGAGGCAGTTAAAGAAGGAGGTATCCTTTACAATTATTTCCTGCTCGACAATTCAATATTGAGGAGATGTTTTTGTATTCTAGGGACTCTGTGGGGTCCCAGTAGGCTTATCTTTGTCTGGACCTATGATTTTCCACCTTTTTTCCCATAAGTGCCTCTTTCCAAGCCAAGCAGAAATGCCTCACCATGAGCCGTGTGGCCAACAGCCATCACCACACGCAGGCCGGGCACGCCGTTTCCATCTGGGTGGGCTGGAGGGAGCGGGGTCGGACCGGCTTCACAGCAATAGAAACCGAGAGAGGAGAGGGGCAGGGCTGCCAAGTTGTAGCTGCCTTCTTCCATCATTAATTTTTTGTGCTGGGCATAAACTCCAAAATTTATTGTCCAAAAAAACTATTTTCATTCAGATATCCATCAATAAGTACACTACTGTTTACTAATTAGGGAGAAAAAAATGACTAAATGAAAAACAACATATAGCCTTTCAGACTGGCAGATGAGAATGTGGCCAGATGTGATGGGGCTTAAAGATCCAGTGAAAGACCAGTGTTCCTTAGATGGCGTGGAGAGAAATGCGTTTGTTTCTTGGCCGCATCAGGAGAAGGCTCTTCAGTGCCAGCATCAGCCAGCCGACGAAGCCCTCGGTCAAGGCAATTTATGTTCAGAGATCCGAGGACAGAGGTGGAAGTCTTATGCTGACCTCTTGGCTTTGGGTGAGTTGATGTAGCACCCAGATACCAGGAGACCGAGATCGAGAGCCAATTTCTCTGACCTGCTGTCTTCTGGACGGTTGTCCATTGCCTGAGGACCTCTTCCCTCTCACCAGACAAGTTTTGCTGCCCTCCAGTCTCTTTTTCCCACAGGCACAGGGATTACTTAGCCCACAACTGGGTTTCATCCTGTTACTGTACACCGGAGGGTCCCTGTTACCTGTTGGCTTAGGTCTGGATTCTTCAAGTCAGTGTTCAAAGCCACTGTCAGCGGACACTTCCTCCCTCTCCCTCCTAGGGCCCCTCTGCTCCAGAGCTGGTGTCTCTTTTCATCTTCGACCTTTCTGCCACTAAGAGTGATGATCTTCTTCCCAAAAGTCCTTTTGTTTGTTCTCTATGTATGATTGTGTCAGACCAACCTACGTTTGAATCCCGACTTTACACCTGATTAGTTGTGTGACTGGGTGCAATTCCTTAATCTCTATCACCTTGGTGTCCCCATCTGTGAAATGAGAATAGTAGAATAAATGCCCTCCTAGGGTGCTAATCCTATATAAAGTGCCCAGCACGGTGTCTGGCACATGGATAGAGGTCTATAATTTACAGCAATGACTGTTGCCACTTCTGTCCTGTGGCCATCCTGGTCTGTCTTCTTGACATTTGTCTTAAGACTCTCAGAGCTAATTATCCCACTCTGTTCCTCTCCCTTGTTTTCTTGGCATTCCGGACCGCATCGTAATACATTCTTTATTCACAAATTATTTTAAATTATTCTTCAGTTGTTTCTATATGTGTGTTTCTTTTCCTTCCCAACTAAACAGGGATAGGGATCTTCATTCCTTTCCTTTCTCCTTAGTATCTCATTTATTGGTGAAAACACATTAAATGACCCCCCCCAAAAAAAAATTAAGAAGGGCTTCTTTGGTGATTGTGTACAAACTATCAAATTAACTGTGCTTTCTCAGCATCTATGTAAACAAGGGCCTACTTTGTAAGGGAAGCTGTGGTTGCTTAAAATCCTGTTTTGGAAGTAAGGCCAAGGGTGCATGGATTCTAGTCAAATAAACAAAAGAGAATTGTCTTGGACACTGAAACTGTAAATGTGCCCTGAATGTGAATTCTTCATGTCCACTGTGTCTGTGGCCCCCACGTTCTATGTAACAGAGCCCAAATCTAACCAAAGTGAGAGTTTAAAAGGCTTAATTCAACTTCCAAGAAATCCACAGAAAATGGGTCATTAACAGCTAACTGCACCAGATAGTCAGAACTACAGAAACATAGAATATTGATGCTGGTACATTTTTAAGATGGCTGCAGGAATAAAAGTAGAAAAATGCCTGCCTGCCTTGTAGGTAGGTGGAGCCAGACCTTTTCCTTCTAAAAAATCATAGCTGCCCCCAAACTTCACAGCCAGTGAAGGAATAAATAAAGCACAACCACTTTTTGGCACCCCCTGCATGCAGCACCTAGTGTATGTTAATTCTTATAATTCATACAATTCCATGAAGTCTGTATTATAGTTATCCCCATTTTGCCGGTAACAACTGAGTCCCTATAAGGTCCCACAGCTCACGAAGGGAGCCAGGCTCTCACCCAGGTCTGCCTGGCTCAGAACCTGGGCTCTGCAGCCTGAGGCTGTACTTTCCCTCTCAGCTGCTCAGGCTTGTGGAGGCAGAAGTAAGCGGATGGACTTTTCAGAGATATTACAGCATTTTTCCCTGCACTGAACTGATCGGTTTTATTGTCACGGCCACATGGTGTCATATGGATGTTGCCCTGTCTGTAGGAGTGGAGTGAGCCTTAATTTCCTCATCTATGCAATGGAAATAACAGCAAAACCGATCTTAAGGGGTGTTGGCGGGAATGAATGAGTTCCTGCAGGGACAGGGAACATGGTACATATTTTATATGTTCTATTCCTTCATGGTTATCATCTTTATCAGAATTTTACACACCTGTGTAACATGACATGCCTGTGAAGATGACACTCATGTCTTTCTACACACGCTGTCTGCTGAGATTGGCCTTATTTTGAGGTCTGTGGGCTGCATCCTGTTAGGACGTATTTGGAATTGGGATGGGAGATGGAAGAGCATCTGGGAACTGAATGGAGGAGGTAGGCCTCTGGCTCTCCTACCGGGAAATGGTAATGATTGATTTTGATGAGATTTACATGCAATATATAGTTTGTACAATGTGGATAACCTGATCAATCATTTAATCCTGGGGGACAGAAAAGATTAAAAAATGAACTCTTGAGAGTTTGCAAGGCATTTGAAACAGAATTCCTGCTGTCTTAACCCTGGAGAGATGGGGAACCAGGAGTGGCCAAGGCCAGGCAGCACATGACTGGGACTGAAAAGAAACCACTGGAAGTTAGCCTCCAGGCCCAACGCTGTCTTACTTCAACTCACACCTTTGTCTCCAACTTTGCCCGTAGCTTTGCCACTCCTCTGAAAGTCAGTTCCTTGTTCCCCAAATTCATTGGCTGCCTCTGTAACAACGATTCATTCACAGCAGTTTCCATGGGACCCCACTGAATAGGGACCAAAAGAAGAAGGACCCAGGCAACCAGAATTCATCGATGTCCCATCATGAATTTAATAATGGGAGAAAGGGCTTATAGAGAAGATTAAAATGAGATGCTGGTGTCTAAGAGGATCACAGGTAAATGAACTGCCCTTTCTATCAATTTACTACTCACCAAACCAGGTAGCTTTGCTCTCTCAAAGACACGTGAAACGCACCACCTCAAGACCCCTCTGCTGCTTCTGAAACTGTGGTGTACATACAGATCGTCTAGGGAGTTGGGTCAAGTGCAAATTTCAACTCTGGGTTCAAGATTCCACATTTCTAACGGCCTCCCAGATGATGCTGAGGCCACCCGTCCCCGACACACACGTTGAGTGACAAGGCTCAGACTATGCCCTGAATATCACCAAGTCCTCTCCATTTCAAATGCCATCATGAGAGCTAAAGGGTGTACAGTAGACGAGGGCTTTTCTTCTCTCTTTGACCACAAGCTTCTTGAGGACAAGGCCTGTCTCCCTCTTTTCAAATTCCGGGCAGCAGGTGCTCCATAAATATAGTTGACTGGCAGCCTGTTCCCACACCACCAAAGCCCCTTCTCCTCGCTGCCAAGAAGTGGAGAAGCGGCCCCTGGCACTCCAAGGGCAGCTTTCTTCGTCCGTCTTACCCACAGGGAACACAATGTCTGCCCTCCCGCTGGCTGTATTCTCACAGGCAGTCACCCAATCCCATTATTTATATTTCTTCTTATTGTCAACACTTTTCTTCCATCTCTTAACAAGGGCAGGAGGGCAATTAGGGCTAGAGCTTTGGCCATCTGTGACGGAACACCCTTTGCCTTTCTAAGGAATTCCCTCTTTTGAAATCTGGGCTACATTTTGCAGCAAAAACCCTTCAGAACAAGCATGCCGCCTCCACTCTCAACAAGCTTAGCTTTGCTGTGACTATCAGAAGTCACCTACTCTTGGGAAGCTCTTGAGATCTTCCACTTTAAGGGTAAGAGCAGACAGGTGCTTGTTGTTCAGGTGAGGTCCTACTGTACCTCAGTTTCAAAAACAAAGGGCAAATTCTATGCGACTTTTCCACCAGGTGAATGAAGTTGGCATTTTGCCTCCCTCCCCTCATCCCACTGTTTCCACTGGAAAACATGCTAATGGGATAAAGAAGTAAGTATATACAAGTTGCTGTTCACTCTTTTAATAAAAAGAAATCAAGGTGTTCTGAAAAAAGAGGCCCAGGGAGCTATTTTCATAAACAACACAAAAATGAATCGGATTCTAAACCAGCAACTACAGCTAGCTCCTTCCTCCTCTGGCAAGGGTGGCTGTTCTTTGATCCTAATTCACAGATATAGACTTTCCCTCTGCAACCCTGAAATGCTTTCAAAGGGCTCGAGCTATTTCTGGTAGATGTTTCCTATGACCACCTACTGTAAAAAGCACAGGTATGCCACCAATGGCAGGCCTGTACAGTGGGTGCCAGGGCATTCTAACTGACGGGCACCGGTGGCAGCTATTAGATAGACAGCTCATGTGTGGCCTTTTGTGCTGCTGTTGAAAGACTGGGAACCTAGACCTCCAAAAATGGGTCTCCAAGGCAGCCCATCTCTACTTGCAATGAGCAAGGGTTCCATGGTCAGTAAATTAAAGTGGGGGGGGTGGTGCAGAATTGGAAGTCTTAAGAGGCATTAACCTGACTCTCTGCATGTATGTGTCTCTTCACCAAAATGATACAAACAAACCAGCTCTCTCCTTCCCGTGGGCTCACTGGCTCAAATAATACGTTACTTGACTTGCTTAAAAATATTTTATGGACCTTCATGTGCAATTTAATTTAGCTTTTTAGTAGTATGAATGGCACAATTGTATCATATAATATGCTTTGTCAGCATAGAAAAGACAATAAGAACATATAACAGTCTTTATCCTTGAGTGATAGGATTTGAGGTCTTTTTCGTGGTTTTCTCTGTGTCACTTTTTAAAAATAAAATAAATGTAGTAAAGTCATCCTTTGGTAATTTGGGGTGCAGGAAAATATTGTATGCTATTTTTTATTATTTCTTATTCTTAAAGTCATACATGGTTTGAAATAAAATACAGGGTCTGGCACAAATAACGCCGCCTTTTTTATTACAAAATATTTTGTTACAAAATCATAAGCATGTAGTTCTGTAACATAACAATATCACATTCAGGCACACCCTATGCCATGTTAGGTGAGATGTTCGAATTAAAACTGTAGCTTGTTACACCCATATTATTACCCTACCAACCACACTCGAGCAGACGCCTCTTCTGCCGGACCTTGTACGCGAATGCCTTGTGTATTGTCAACGTTATGGTGAATCAGGCTCTATCTGGCCAGCTCCTGTTTGCCACTTTTGGTAGTAGAACAAATTATCTTTCTTTTTAGAGTAAATATGTCATATTCACTGTGAGGCGCATTCCCTGCTGACGGTGGGGTCTGCACCCTGTACACGTTGCTGTCGGAACCTCGCGGGCCCAGACGACAGAACAATGGAAACTGCTTTAATACAGAATATGGCTCACATGGACGTATGCATTACTCTGAGAGGAGTTTCGACTATATAAGTCATAAGCGACCCCCAAACAATCAGCCAACACAACTGACAGTGCAGTTCCACTGGCCATGTTGCTTATGCATCAGGGATATCAATTTTGGACATAAGTTAATGTTTGATTTAATGTTTTTATGGTTTTGTTGTTTACTTTGTCCTCTGTTCTATTCATTATAGACTATAGATACTTATATTTTACACCTAGAGAATCACACATTTTTTAGAGGCAATTCTATATTAATTTATGATAGTGATTCTGAAAGTGTAGTCTGGGATCCCCAAGAGTCCCCAAGGCCCTGTTGGGGAGTCTGCAAGGTGAAAGACATTTTTTAGATAATGCTAAGATATTATTTGCCTTTTCTCACTAACATTCTCTCACAAATACGCCATAATGTTTCCACAGGGAATATGTGTGATGATGTAATGTCCTGACAGCTAACAAAACTTAGGCTGTGTATTCTTATGTTGTAAAATTTTTATCCATTTTAATTCCTAATATAGTACGTATTGATTGATATAATGAGCAGAAAAAACGCTTTTTAATTTCCTCAAAAATTAGTAAAAGTGCAAATGGACCTGAGACCAAAAAGTCTAAGAAACACTTTGAATTGATTGCAAATCTTGTTAAAAAATATTTTGTGTGTGTGCTTTTTGCTTTTAAAAAAAAATAAACTCATGTTATATGCCTTTTTTAGAAATAATCTGTACTCTTGATTAATAAAACAAATACAACAGTCAGAATAAAATCCATAAATTGATTTAGGGGGCAATAATTTCTTTTCCTATCAGAATAATGCAGACAGAAGGGCAATGCTGTCAAGTACCACCTCTCCTATTCAGAATTTAGCTACCTAGCATCCTCACTTATTCAGGCAACAACTGCTGACCAGCGCATTAAAAGGATCCCCCAAGGACAAGATGGACTTGTCTGGAGCTCCTCAGGCCCCTCAAACTCCAAACATGAAGACCGTAAGTGCTTTACTTATAAGAGAAGCCCCTGACCCAGGTCTTCAGTTAGTCTGGGAACTGGGAGGACTAGGGTGAGGCAAGCCAGGTGCCTAGGCAACAACTTTTAAGGAGGCACTCACTCACACCTTGTGAGTGCTGACAAGGGCTGACCTTGCACTTGCACGACCCTGAGAGTGAGTGCCTCCTTCATGTGATGCCATTGGTGCTCTGCTCACACTCAGTGGACTAGCCCTATTTGGCCAAATTAATGACCTGGTCTGGGGACCAGAGCAAACAACCAAGGGGCCGCTTCACACACTGACTGAAAAGAGTAACAAAAGAAGACAGTGGCTTCCCAGCAGAGAAGGAAACAGGAAAGCTATGCAAAATTGGGCACAAAGTCCAATATAAATAATAATGACCCATTTAATACAAAAGAAAATAATGTGGACTTCAGGATATCACATGGTATAACATCTGATACCTAGAATTTAAAACAAAGTTAAATTATATCCATTCTACTTTGCTTTTAAACGCAAGGAGTAATACATTATGTTTTAGGTATGTTTCTGTCAAAATTGAAATAATAAGATTCAAGAACAAAAACTTTTGGCAATCTAGAGAATCCAGCTATTCAGAATGATTCAATCAGTTTCATCCATATTTATTTACTGTGGCTAAAAATTGCCAAAGACTATATTTTATGGTTCTGAACAGAGGAAGTTTCATTGTGTATCACATCTGTAAAATTTCAGTGGCTCATTATTCAATTTTATGGGATTTCTGTGGATCCACAGATCATTTTTTCTTCTTCTCCTAGTCAACTTGTTCTTATATCTTCCTAATACAAAAGGTTCGACTCAAGATGTCATTCCACACAGGAAGAGGGTTGAAATGTGATCAGTATTACATTGCAGAAAACAGCTTCTCACTATTAACAAGGGGCTGGATGAAAATAAGACCTTTTGCTAAGACCCGATGACTTGTTACTTTACCCTTATTCTTACATGCTTTAAGGTGACAGTCAAAGGGGGGTTGAACGGCACAGTAGTGTGGGAAAACCGTCACTTACGTTGCAAATGTTCAAAACCTTTGCACAGGTCAGAAGAAAGTTATTGCAAAAGTGACTTGAGTAACACTTTCCTCATTTAGTCCCTTACTCTGCCTTTCCTGGGGGTCTGTTCCTGGGCTGACCATTACCACCACCCACATAGCTCTTGGGTGGTTATAGGGTTATCAGATAAATTCTTTAAAGGCCTTGTCCCAAGGCATTGCTGGGCTTCACGTTGGGTAACCTTCTAAAAATAGAGGAAGGACAGTGCCAATGCCAGGTGGGGTCATAAAAATAAAATTCCACAGCAGTAAACACAGCGGCACTCAATCAATCACCTACCACGTCCATCACGTGATCATGGAGAGGTCTTTACGGGGTCCTCTCAGAAACACTCAGACCAGAGGAAGACGCTACCTGCCAAAAAGCACCCCTGGTGGGCAGAGAAATCTTAACATCCAACGAACCCAGTCTTTTAACCCTTGGTGGCGGATTTAGTTACACGTAGAGGGTGACTCTATTATCTGAGAAAGGCCATGGCCCACAATGGGACAGTGAACTACCAACTGGTTGTCATCATCTAACAACTGGAGAGCCTCAGCAGCACACGACACATACCAGCAGGAGCACACCAGAGGCTCTTCGAGTACAGATCTCTGATTCGATCCCTGGGTGAAAACTAAGATGCTTCCCCTCAGGTTAAAAAATGGGGGGTGCTTCTGGTGGTATCAGTGATGGCTATGATAGTAACAACAACTCCTATGCAATACTGTAATATAATACTCCTATAATAACTCCTATAATAACGTCTGTTATAGACGTTAACACAAGGTAAGGAGCTGAGTAGTGGTTATGTATCTTATAGTGGTTATCATATATTGGTAGAAATACCCTCAACATTTACACTAAATGTGAAGCATTTAGCACCTTTAACAGACAACATTTCTGAGTTTGCTCTTTAGAAGGAAAAAGCAGTTCTTATTATGAGCTAAGTCCTGTTCTGAGCTTTTTCCCTGATTTATCTCATTTAATTCTTAGAGACCTGGGCGCAGGGTGTGAACCAAAGGGTCGCTGGTTCAATTACCAGGCAGGGCACACTCCTGGGTTATAGGTCAGGTACCACGTGAGTGGCAAACACACACTGATGTTTCTCTCCCTTCCTCCCTCCTTTCCCCTGTCTCTAAAAATAAATTTAAAAATCTTAAAAAAAAATAATTCTTATAGAGACCCAATGAGTTAGGCAGTACTATTATTTTCATTTACAGATGAGGAAACTGAGGCTTATGAAGTATAAGTAACTCAGTACTTGTACAACTGGACTTCAAACTGTCTGGAATGTCCTATGAATAATAGTATTTTTGTTTATATCACTGTTTAGTAATTAATATTATTAAATATGCAAAATAAACCAAAATATATACTATATACAGAACTATTGTAATGCCATCTAACTGAAAAAATGGGAAATTAAAATGGGGAATTATACATATAGCCATTTTTTAGTTATAAGCAGAGAATTCTATTCCAAGATAAATAAAATTTTATAGAAGGGAGAAGCTATTACCTAATCCAAGCAAAGAATTCCTGAGAAAATTTTTCAAAGATTTGATGTTATTTAGAGGAAGAATTAGATAATATTAGAGAAAAAAATTAGCCCCAGGCTCTTATAAATGTCTAACATAAAGACAAAAAATGAATAAAACAAAAGTACAAGATCTAACATTGACATGTGATTAGACGTAATTTTAGACATGGTGTTGCTGTGCCAACTGGGCCCATAAAAAGATCCCTAAGGGAGCATAAGAGGGCAGAAGTCTTACCAAAGTGGATTTCAGACTTGAATCCCCGTAGGGTGGGGCAGTGCTAGAGCAGAGCAAGACGGGCACTGCTACGAGAACACAGAGAACGGGGTGGGGGTGGGTTTGCAGGCAGCAGGGGCTGTGCAGAGTGGGCTGGAATAAAGGGGAGGGGGGAGACTGGGACAAGTGTAACAGCATAATCAATAAAATATATTTTAAAAAACACAGAGAGCAGTAACTCAGCCTTGAATGGCATAATGAAAGTCAGATTGCAGGCAGTTTTTTGTGAACTCATTTTAGAGAGAGAAATAAGCATGTGAATAAGTGATCCTGGTCTTTCTCTTTGCCAAACTGACCACTCCACACCCCAATCCTATGGAGCCCCAAACTTCACTGTGGACATGCATATAAAAGCACATGAAGAGCCTGCCCTGCAGATGGGGTCACCCTGAAATGGGGTGTGCTGTCTTCTATCTGTGTGGCTACCCAAAGCAACGCTCTTTGTAAATTATAACTGGGCATATCCAGGCAACAGACTTGGGTGCAACAAGACAATACATCACTGAAGTTTCGAGGCTGCCTCTGAAAAAGCTCTGGGGACAGAAGCCCTGTTCTCCCTGGTGATGAGGCAATTTGCACACATATAGGAAATTAAGTGACAAAGTCTCTTCTGTTTAACAGTTTCATACGCCTTAATCATCACACATCAAATTTGACAGAACTGCAATACTCTGAACCAGCCAAGGACTCCTGCAGAAAAGACGTCTGTTTCTATCACAAACTGAAAAAGTGGAAACAAAGAGAGAAGACGTGGCCCTATCCCTCAGCCACACACATGAAATTAAAAGTTTTCTGCTTATATTTGATTGCTAGAGCTTTAGTTCTGTCCTTTATTACCTAACTCACCCAAGCATGTCTAAGGATGAGATCTAGAATTACCACACTCTCTGCCGAGAGTATTTTGTGTCTATTAGTGTAGGTTCCATAGACTGATTAAGGGGGGGTGCAGACAAAAAATAGTAATTATTAACAATAATAAAAATCCCTCTCTGTGTGTCCATAAAGAGCCTACAAATAAATTTTAAATACAACAATCACCAGAAATTTAAGCAAAAACAACAAAAACATTTTCTAGGGCTGTAAAAACAACAGCACTTATTTCTGTTAGAACAGCCTCTTCCTACAACTCTCCGAAATTAAAAAAAAGTATATATCTGTTTACAGAAGTATCACAAAAACATTGTTTCATATTCACTCAAGTTTTAAAAGTGACCGTTTATTTATTATTATGCTTGTGGGGTTTTTTTCCTTTTAAAGCGCGTTCAGCCTGGGTAGTTTGTTCCAATACTCATGTCAGCTTCAGTGACTTTAAAACTGGTATAAATAAGAAAAGTCTGTCAATTGTTCATAAGGAGTCTAAAATAAAATGTCTCAAGGCCATGTCTCATGGACAAAATAAAATGAACCATTGAGAGAGGCAAGGATCCTCACACACAATACCACATTTTGTCCTTTCACTCGGGTCCCTCAGAGCCGCCAGAGCACCAACCCTTGACCCTTGCTCCTTCCACGAACTTTCTGACTCGCCTCCTTTGCTGCTGCTTGAAAGTTCTGGGGAGACTTCTTCTGACTGACTGGATGAGAAGTAAGGATACAACTTGCTCTTCCCAAGGCTTTTTAAGGCGATATATTTAGGGAGCACGAAAGGAAAGAATTGGCCAATCCTTTATTTATCTTCCTAACAGGTGCAGTCCAGACAGTCGTAAAATCAGGCTACTGAAAAAGACTGATTTTGCCAAGTATTAAGTCCCTCTAGTGTGCATTTGTCCCAGAGTGTTCTTTCTGACAACAGACAGCTCAGATCTACCCCAAACTGCTCCAGTACAGCATGACGAGTACAGCAAACTGCTCCAGTACAGCATGTTTTCTCAGGGGAGGAAAGATACTGTGGCATTCATCACACTTCTTTTTTTAAAAATATTTTATTTATTTATCTTCAAAGGGGAAGGGAAGGAGAGAGGGAGAGAAATATCAATGTATGGTTGCCTCTGGTGTGTCCCCTGCTGGGAGTTGGCCTGCAGGGAACCGGCCTGCAACCCAGGCATGTGCCCTGACTGGGAATCGAACCGCAATCGTGTGGTTTGCAGGCCCGCGCTCAATCCACTGAGCTACACCAGCCAGGGCTTCATCATACTTCTTTATGTCTCTCCCAAATCTTTCACTTGGCTTAAATGAACCCCTTGAAATGAGAGAATAGTTGCCCTTAATAAAAATACCTCCTCCCTCTTCCCCTACTTCCTGCAAATTAACTTTTCCCCAATTTGAGAGAAAGGTGACACTTTATATGTTAGCTGATTTTCTAAAGACAAATTTATTTTGGTGTTTGAAATAAACCATCCAGTCTCATACAGCTAAAAAAGGAAGGTCAAAGAGTAAATATAAGAGGGAGATTTTCCATCACCATGGTTTCTTTTCTAATGTTTAATCCTTGAGCAATGCTGAGAAATAGGCAAGAGATAATGATTGCTGCCCTACATTGAGGTGGTGTGGGGGCTTTAGCAGAATTTTAAAATGTGATGAAATCTCTAGGGAACCAAGAAAGAAAGAGAGCAAACAAAACAGTCCTTTGGACTTAAAGTTATTCCATCTCTGCCTATTCCTGCTAAAAAGGGCCAAGATAAATTAGATAGATAGGTATCGCTTGTTGATACAGCATAAGAATCTGTTGCAGCAATGCCACCCCTTTGATTCTTAGAGTTATTAGAATGGCCCCTTAAAATTATGGTCATGAATGGAGATATGTCTTTCCATATGTTTGAGTTTGCAAGAAGAGATCTCACATGGATGATGAAGAAACGGCAGTGAGTCTCCCAAGGGTTTTTTGAATGGTACACAAACACCAAGGGAAAACTTTTGCCTTTTTCCTACAAGTACATAAAATATAAAAGGGCCCGATATGTAACAAAAAAATGAAATTTCTGTTGAAGCCTCAACTTGGTGTTTTAGAAGAGAGTTTTTCTAGTATCTTCAGCTTTAGACAGTTAACAATCGTCTAAGTGTGTTAGGAACCAGGTGCTATGGCTTTGATAATCACAAACTACAGAGATGAAATTCTGAAGAATCATCTTCTAGGGGGTTTAAGAGCCATTTATAGTATTTTTAGACTATTAGAGATTCTAGCATAGAATAAAGGCTTTTGATATTTTCTAACTTCATGGTGATAAAATTGCTTTTTGACAGGAAAGGGAAATTTCCAGTGAAAGGTGATATTTTTTTAAACTACACAGTAGAATCCAGGGGCTGTGAGGGCTTTCAAAATAGAGACCATGTTGAAACGTATTTCTAAAATCTCAGCAACTAGCTCATGGCAAGTGCTCCATTAATGGTCGATACATAAATACATGTGTGCAAAGCATTCCCACAAAGCTCAAGCTTTTTTCCCCACATCTTCTCTCACTATGAGAACAGAATAACTTGAAATGACAAGGCTTCAGGTTCTGCATGAATTCAAAGTGTGAGATAGGCCTTTTACCTAGAACTAGCAGTACGAGTATTATCATTCTCTAAAGAATAAATACCCAACTGATACAGGTGGAGAAGAGGGAATGGGAAGTGGTTGCTCCTTAAAAATAACACTTTCTTCCTCCAAAAGCGGTTGACAAGTTGCCCAGAATATTTTCAAGTGTCTAAACATGGACCACGTCACTTTCATCAGAGTTCCTCCTTGAGGCCCAGAGTTACACCTATACGTTTCCCCCCTCCTTAAAAGGCCCAGCTCTTCCAAGACCCAACAACATGAAAGTCCCAGAATTAGGTCACAGTAGGTTGGGAGGAAGTTGAGAGATACATCATTTGCAACTTCAGGTGCTGAAAACTCAGCCTCTTACAAAGAGTTGCCAAGTCCTCCTGGATCCTAGGAGGGCCAAACAGCCCGTGTCGTCTATCAGCAGTGACAGCAAGTGGTCACGTCCTTCCTGGCCGTGGGGAAGAGGGGTGATACGACGTGCGGGGGCTGGAGGAACCTGTCCTCTGGGAATGTTTCTGTGGATTGAAGTGACTCTGAAGAACTGCTGGGGAGGCAAGTTTGATTCCTGAAGCTATCTTTCAGAGGGGTGTTTCCACGGAACAAAACCAATCCCAGTAAAAACGAAATCATTTAGGAGTAGGTACAAGGAATAGTTCCTCAGCTGACACAGTCCTTGCTGTTCTGTCCGAAACAATATTAAAATGCAACACTTTCACCAGGAAAATTCTTCAAGGTGCAGTTTCTCTAGGAATCATTTCTCCTGGCGAGGAAACAAATTTTAAAGTCCCTGTCCTTCCTCAAAGGATTTTAAATATATCAGTCACCCTCTCTTTATCTCCACTCCCACCACCCAAATTTAAACCAACCAAGAATCTATGAGTATAAAATTACTGCCCTGGGTGGGGGGTACTCCTACACAGAATATCAACAGTGCTTTTATAATGAAAGAAAATCATGAGGACTTTGTATCGCTGTTACTTTATTAAAAATATACATTTGGGGTGGGGAGCCGAAGTTAAAGATATAGTTTCCTCTTTGTAGCTCTAAAATTTCATTGTCTCTAAGAGTGGAATGGATCAGATTGAGTAGTCAGACACAAAATAAACGTTTAACACATTTAGCAATCAGAATAGTTTAGTTAGCATTAGAGGCCATACAGTGTGTCATCTTTTTGTGTAGTAGTTTTTCAACTTTCTTGTCATTTTCAGGTGGGCTTTACAATAATATATGCAAATTCATCCACTAAATGTGGAATAACTGAAACAATATTCTGTCCTGAGTCAGGAAACCCAGAAAGCATTTCATCCAAATAAGCCTTGAAGAGGCTAGTCAAGTGACAGATCAAATAAAAAGGACACTTAATACACATGTAAATCATTTGCATTACAAATAAGACACTTTAGCAGGGTTTGGACTCTCTGCCTGATAGTCCGGATTAAGTTCCCATATTAATGCATGCATTTGGTGTGGTTATTTCGGGTGGAAGACTTCATCCATCAATGCCCTCCACCACTAAGTAAAGCCAACCTGTAAACCGATCACCGCAGCCTGTCAACACTGGTTAGTTAATTACATAAAGAAAATATATTTCAAAGACTTCGGTTAGTATTTCAACCTGGGGTCAACGTCTAGCATCTTTTTCAAGGTTCTTCAAAATAACAGTTAAAAGCAGTTTTAAGAATTAAAAAATAAAAAAGCTAAATGCTAATTTTTGCTCCCTACTGATTTTTTTGCATTTATTCACAGAAGTGAAAGATAAAAATTCAGTGAGCACTAACGAAAGCTAATATGAATGAAATAAAAATTTAAGCCAACATTCCCATTCAAAATAAACGACATATACTTGTGCTGTTAATTTGTGTTTTTCATAAGTCATTTTAGTAATTGCTAATTCTGATTTATTTATATTATTAATTAGTAGTTTTAAAATTTTGATTTTCTCATAGAAAGGAGAACATTTCCTCTAAGAATATTTTCATATTTTTAGTTTAATTATTTTCCAAAGGCTATGTATTATGAAATTATATACAATAAAACTCATTAAAGAACACAATCCATCAATGATATTCAAGATATTGTCTTTCACTCAGGTGTTTGATTTTTCTTTCCATGCAAGCAAGGATTTAATTATACGATAACTAGTGACATGCCAAAAGGACTAATAAAAGTAAAAAACGCCTCCATTTGTATAATCTATACATCTGTCCATGAAAAAAAAACAGAGCGAATCTGGAAATACTGGCACAAATTATTTTTTGAAATCTTGATCAAATTTATTAACCATTTAAAAAAGTATTCCAAGTCACTCCCCCATACACAAGTTGCAAATACATGGTGAAAATTTTGTGATTGAACCTAAGAAAATATACTTGAAAATGCAACTTGCTCACCATAAGCAATTAGCATCCTTAAATTATTTTTGAGAATCCCTTAGAATTGAATGATAAAATTATTATTTGAAACTTGAGTTAATATTTATTTACAAAATATCATTATCAGATACTTCCAAACTGGTATATTTTTCATATATTTTTCCTCTGGTCCTTTTATTTTCAGGGATCTTTTTCTGAAATCATTATAAAGATTCTATTCTTTTATAGTATATTTGAGCAATTGGATTTGTTTAAAAATAAATACCAAAGTAAACACCTTCTATTTAAAAAGTACAACAAAATGATTTATGGATGAGTCTTACCCTTCGTAGGTTCTGGCATGGCCACAATAAAAAGTTATTCTCCAAAGAGTTTGCTCCCCTCCAATAGCACTTGACAGAAACCCCACGAGCAGTTGAGAGATGGTGCAGGTCAGTGTGACAAGCAGTTGGGGAGAAATCCTGTGCTTTTGTACTGCCTCTGAACATCAATCATGTGGCACCGCCCCTTCTTCAGCACAAGGATGCTGGAACTTGACAGCTATGAGGACCTTTCTCACATCTGTTGTCTGCAATCTGCACTCTGCTCTCTCCCTTACTGGAAGCAACCTCCTGTCGGTCTCATGTGGCTGATGAGAACACCTCTAACTTTCTAAATTCAGCTGCAGCCTCGTGTTCCTTCTTACTCTTTCTCTCTCTCTCTCTCTCTCTCTCTCTAACGGAGTCCAGTGTTGACTCAGGAGTGGAAAAAGTTTGCTAGATGATAAAAAAAATAAATTAAAAGTGTAATATATGAATTCAACATCTACCTTAATTTTTACTAAGGTTATAAAGGAAAATCTTTGAATTAAGATGATGATTGTATGGTCCCATTAGATTTTTGTTTTTGTTCACTCTTAGTTGTTGGATTTATTTTTTCTTATTTTTGCCAATAATAATGTTAATTTGAAAAGCCAAATTTTTATGCTGAATATCTACTCTCATTTTATCCTCCAAGAATAGTAGAGGATTCTATTAAGGAATACTTAGCCTTTATCTCTTCTCAAGAAACATCATTTAGTCACTGGTTTGATTCCCAGTCAGGGCACCTGCCTAGGTTGCAGGCCAGGTCCCCAGTAGGGGGCGCACAAGAGGCAACCACACATTGATGTTTCTCTTTCTCCCTCCCTTTCCCTCTTTCTATAAAATAAATACATAAAATTAAAAAGGAAACATTATTTAAAACAATTACATGGCATATAAAAGAATAAAGAAATGATACAGTCAGCCACAATGGATGAAGCTTGAGTACATTGCACTAAGTGAAAAAAACCAGACACCAAAGACCAAATATCATGCAATTTCATTTATGTGAAATGCCCAGAATACTCAGAAAGTTCATTAGTGGTTGTCGGGGGCTGGGGGAAGGTCGAATTGGAAGTGACTGCTAATGAACATGAAGTTTCTTTCAGGGATGATAAAAATGTTCTGGAATTAGATTGCAGTGATTGTACAACTTAGTGAATATATTAAAAACCACTGAATTGTACACTTAGAAATGTATGAGGCATGGGCAAAGAAAGTCAGACAGACCAGTAGCCACGATTTTGTTTCAAAAGAGCAAACAGACACGCAAATGTAACTTAAGGTTTTGGTAGACTGTGTCAGATTTGGTCTCTTCTCAAAATTCTCCTGAAACTGATGGAGAACTATGAACTACCAAGTGGTCAAACTAAAAAAGACATATTGCTTCTTTGTCTACATTCATGGCACCGCAGAGGCCAGGACTAAAATTAGTTTATATGAAAAGACTCCTTGAGTGCCTTTATGGTTGTGTGTTTTCAAGATCATTCTCAAGAGACTTTGATTGATTTGTACTGAACCAGCCGCACTGTCTCACTTAATTTCCCTTGTGGCTGAGAGTGCAGCTGGTCAGACTTAGCTCTACCAAACTCTGTGCCAAGCTAACTTTTCATATAAGGGTGGAAACTCAACTTAGAACTCAATAGCTTCATGCTTTAGCTATGTGGGGAGCGGGGGAGGAGAGCAATCAGGATGGTCAAGGAACAACTTCTACAAAGAAAGCCCTTTTCTCAACCACGTGGAGTCACTGATCCCATTCTGCTTTGGTCCCGTTTTGCTTTCAAAAAGATTTATTTGCTCTTAGATGTTAAACATCAGCCGGCAAGCAGCATCGTCTACATACAAAGCTACATATGCCTTGAAAGAACAACAACAACAAAAGAAAAATCTTTGTTTTCTTTTCTGTAGCTACCATAAGAGTATCAATTCATAGACGAGACAAACTAAGAACCTACAATCTGAAGTCAGACCCTTGGGTTCAATTTCTGAATCACTGTTAATCAGCTGAGTTACTCTAAGGAAGGCCAGTGGCCTTTCTGGGCCTCAGTTTCCTTTTGTGTAAATTGAGGAGCATATAAAAATGAGCTCTGAAGCCCCTTCTAGGTTTAACGTTGTGGTTCTATACGGGGAGTCCCTAAAAAGGAATAATTCCTTTAGCATTCCCAGCACACTGAACACCACATACAAAATGGACATAAGGCCTAAGTGTCACATTGCAGAAGAATGTTTATAGTGATGGGCAGATTTCACACATGCCACAAAAGAAGTGCTGAGCCATCACTGGCTATGGCAGAAATTCTGTTGGGTTTTTAATACACTGATCATTTTACTGAAGTGAACACGTGCCAGTAAATATTGCAACGCATGGAAAAAATATTTTATGACCAGAGGAACTTTTTGGTAATAAAGGATTTGATTGCAAAAGGACAAAACCTAATTGCAGGAATTGGAAGTATAAACAAATTCTAGAATAAATGGTTGTAGAGTGTATTAGATGGTTAAAATACATTTTTATTTTATTTTTAAATATTTTTATTTATTTATTGTTAGAAAGATGGGAAGAAAGAGAGGGGCAGAAACATCAATATGTGAGAGAAACATTGATTGGTAGCCTCTCGCATGCCCCCAACCAGGGACGTGGCGCACAACCGAGGCATGTGCCCTGACTGGGAATCGAACCTGCGACCCTTTGGTTCACAGGCTGGTGCTCAATCCACTGAGCCACACTAGCCAGGGGGGTTAAAGAAAAATTTTAAATTAGAATAATAAGTAGATATGTAATTTCCCTGGGATGTATTGTTTTAGGAACACACAACCCCTATTTCAGATCTTATACATCCATTGAGAAGGTTGAAGATGCTTCATCTCCAACATCACTCTCAGGGAGTGGGGAAAATGGTCCACAGGGCTCTTCCTGGTTTCCTCTTCTTAAATGCTTTATTGTTTTCTCTGTTTGTGTTATTTAGGATTAGAGTTGGCTGAATATAGTATGAACCCACAAAATAACAGTTAAAGCAAGACAGAAGTCTTTCTCAATCACATGCTGGAAGGCCAAAGTAATTGGTTGAGTCATGACAGTAGCTCTCTGATGTCATGAGAAATCCATGTCCTTTCTCCCGCCCCTGCCACTCTTCAGGTAACTAACTTCCTGGTCTAAAATGGCGGCTAGTGCTCATGTCATTATGTCTACAGTCCGGGCAGCAGAACAAAGAAGAAGAGGACTCACTTTCTCCATTTTAAGGAATCTTCTTTGTAGTTCCACAGAAAACATCCAGTACATCCCACTGGCTAGAATTGATTACATGGCCATGACTGGTCCCCAAAAGAGCTGGGACGTGTAGGCTTTCACACTCAGTGACCGAGGGCTTCTGTTATCAAAGAGGACAAAGGGAACGGATGTCGGAAAGGCAAATATCAGTCTCTGCCACGCCTTTTAAAATAAACTCTGTAATGTTCCCTGTACCAACCAAACAGTGCAGAGAAGGATGAATAATAAGCCTCACACTCTCCCTAACCTTAACCTCACTCCAAGATGTGAATTATGGTGTAAACTTCCTCCTGGGTTCGTATATACACATACAAATATATATCCATATGTAGGAAGTTCTTCATCTATTTTTATCTACACTACTCTTCAACTTGCCTTTTCTACTTTACCTATCATAGACACATAGACATCTGGATTGATATGTATATATATAAGAATACATATATACATAGATACACTTTTTAAGTAGCTGGATAATAATTGTTAATGGAATGGATGCACCATAGTGTGCCATGTATTCTCAATTACTTCACTTTTGATGAATATTCATATAGTTTCCAATGTTTCACCACTACAATTGATACTGCAATAAACATCATAGACTGTAACCTTAGACTTGTATAGATACTTTTAAATTATTAAGATAGATTGTTAAAAGTGAGCTTGCTGGTGTAGATGCATAGTTTAAATCTTTAAGAGATTTTTGGTAGATTATTTTCCCCAAAGTATGCCTACTTAACAGGTCAACAATGTACAAAATTGCCTGTTTTCTCACACCCTGGATGTTATTTTTTTTTAAGTTATCAATTTACTGGGTTATAAATGACTGCTCATTATTTTAGTTTCCATTTTTTGAAAGGTTAAGCAACATATCACGTTTGTTGGTGATTTCTATATTTTTCTGTGACTGCTTTTTTTCAAATGCTTGTTTTTTTAGTGCTATTAACTCTGCCTTTTGATTTTATGATATATTTTGCCATAAAAGAGTTTAAAATTTTTTATTTATTCAGATTTGTCACATTTTCCTCTATGACTTTGGGATTTTCTATCTTACTTAAAAATGTCTCTTCACCCAGGGTTATTCAAATACTCTCATAAGTTTTCTTCAAGTATTTCTAACTATTTAAATATTTTTGTTGTGTGAATTAGGGGTCCAAACTTGCTTGTTCTCCCACCCCGGCCCCAGCTCCAACTTGACAGGGAGTCATGAAAGCACCATTTATTTCACTGTTATTTTACCACTGACTGGAAATGTAACCTAAGGTTCAAGTTCTCATATAAACTTAAATCTCTTTATAGATACAGTGTTACTTTTTCACTGTTCAATGTGTTTGCCTTCAGCTGATATCATATTATTGGGATTAATTAGCTTTGCATTAAGTTTTAATATCTAAGAGGGCAAGCCCTGCATCTGTGGTCTAATTTTTCAAAATCTTCTTTGCAATTCTCCATTTATGTTCTTCCTTATAAACTTTAAATACATTTTGTCAGTTCCTGTCACCTTCACACAACACAAAGGATATCCTAATTATAATTACATAAATTGTTACATATTAATTCATAGATGATTATCATTTGGTAATATCAATCCTTCTCATCTAGAAATATGGTATGTCCAAGTCAGATATCATTTTATAGTTATTAATAACACTATAATTGTTCCTATTAAAATTCTATACTATTCATATTAAATTTATTTCTATGCAATTTGTGGGTTTTGTTACTATTTCAAATGTAATTCTTTTCTCCATTTCCATTTCTTACTGGTTACTGAGAGTATGAAGAAAAGCTATGCAGTTATTTTTATAAGAGTTTTGTATCTAGCCACTTAATAAAATTATTTTTTAGCTCATATAGGATTTTTTGGAAGGTCATTTATATTTATTTACTATATAATCATATAATTACATAATATGCAAAAATAATTTTGTTTTTTTCAATATTTATCAAATTTATTTTATATTCTTATTACCTTACCTAAAAGCTCAAATACAATGTTACAGTATTGTGCAGGGTGGCAATTCTAAGGATCAGTGAATGCAAGAGTTGGTTTTTTGAAAAGATAAACAAAATAGACAAGCCATTAGGTAGGCTCATTAAGAAAAGAAGAGAGAGGACCCAAATAAACACAATCAGAAATGAAAGAGGAGAGATTACAACTGATACCACAGAAATAGAAGGGATTGTAAGGAATTACTATGAAGAACTGTATGCCAATAAATTTGAAAACCTAGGTGAAATGGACAAATTTCTAGAAAAATATAATCTTCCAAAACTCAATGAAGAAGAAGTAGAAAGCCTGAACAGACCAATGAAACAGCAAATGAAACTGAAGCAGTAGTAAAAAAACTCCCATCACACAAAAGCCCTGGACCAGATGGTTTCACGGGAGAACTCTACAAAGCATTTAAGGAAGAGCTAACCCCTATTCTTCACAGACTATTCCAAAAAATCCAAAATGATGGGAAACTCCCAAACTCTTTTTATGAAGCCAGCATCATCCTAATTCCAAAACCAGATAGAGACACAACAAAGAAAGAAAACTTTAGGCCAATATTGCTGATGAACATAGATGCTAAAATCCTCAACAAAATATTGGAAAATTGCATCCAACAATACATCAAAAAGATCATACACCACGACCAAGTGGGATTCATTCCAGGGATGCAAGGATGGTTCAATATCCGCAAATCAGTAAATGTAATACACCACATAAACAAAAGCAAAGACAAAAACCACATGGTCATATCAATAGA